>NC_080579.1:5653871-6906854 GCF_029962835.1 Magnolia sinica
GAGGAATTTGATTATTTGGTTTCTTCAGTTTCGTAGATCTCATGTGTGTTATATAATCTACTAATTTATGGACTATTTGCTATAGATTGTTCTTCTGAGAATCTCTATTTACTTAATTGGAGTGTTACATTGGTAGATCTCATATGGATTTACTGTTGTTGGTTTTCTTTGGAATCAAGTTATGATTTTTTTTTTTTAAGTACATATATTAATTATTGTTTGATCAATACTATCTTTATTTGTTGATCCTTGTCCATGCGTATTTTCTTTTAATTCAAATGAGATAAATTGTTTTTTTTCGCGGAATGTATGCCCATAAATTTTCCTGTTTTTCACATTCAGTTTAGGCTGTGGATTTTCTCACAATATCTTTGTATATTTTGTCATCTGTTATCAAGTATCTTGTTTTTCACACTTGTCTTTTTTTTTTTTTTTTTTGCTTTACTGTTTCTCAGAATATGGGCATATGGATTCTTACTTTAATATTGTGTGGAATTTCATTTAATATCAAGTTCGACTCATCTGAATATCTGTGAATATTTTGTCATATGGGTTTTCTTTGAATTGCATAAAGTGGAAATTTGTCTTATACTCTACTGATTTCTCTGAAATTGATGTGGATTGTTTTTCATGCATTGCTGTTAATTTCCTTGGAGGGTTACTTTGCTTGAATATCATGTGTCGAATAAGTTCGACTTCAAGTTCAGTCTGTTTTTCCTGTTACCAGTGATCTCAGAAGGATTTACAGGAAGAATAGTTTTCTTTTTTGTCAACATATATGAAAATTGTTGTCTTCTGTGGTTTCAATGGTATCCTTTGGATTCAATACAGATATATGCAGTTGGATTCCTTCTTTAAGCAAGGAATATATTTTTTCTGTTTAACCTAAAGTCATATTCTTTTCATGGAATTCTATTGGTTACTTGCAGCATGGTCTCATTGACTTGAAGTTCACTGGTCTCATATCTGGGATTTGTTATAATCTCTGGTATGGTTACTCTCATCTATTGTGCTTTACTGTTTTTCAGAATGTCGGCAGATGGATTCTTGGTTTAATATTCTGTGTAATTTCATTTACTATCAAGTTCGACTCATCTGAATATGCTCATAAATTTTGTCATATGGATATTCTTTAATATGCATAAAGGTCTTATGGATCAGGTTCTACTAATTTATCTGAACTTGATGTGAAATGTTCTTCATAAATTTATAATTACTTCTTATGAGATGTTACTTTGATTGAATATCATACATGTTGGTACAGTTGGAGTTGAAGTTCAGTCTGCTCTTCTTCTTACCAACATTCTCGAATGAATTTACTATTGTTGGTTTCCATGTAGTCTAGTTATGAAATTTTATTTAAACTACCAAAGTGACTCTTTGGTTACCAAAGCTATGTTCTTGTTTGCACTTTCCCACCCTTGAAACCTGATATAGCATGATGTATATAAATTCATTTACTTGTATCTATCAAGTAGTGTGTTTGTGCAAAGATTATTTTGTATCCTGTTCTTCACATTCAGTTTACTATGGAAGAAGTTTCTTGGTTTATATATAGAGGAAGAATTGTTTTTTATTTGGTAAGTATATATGAAAATTGTTGTATTTTGTGATTTGAAGAGTATTCTTTGGATTCAATCCAGATATGTGCAGTTGGATTCCTTCTTAATACATCAATATGACTTATTTTTAACACATAAAGTCAGGTTTTATTCTGTGAATTTCTCTTGGTTACTCGCAGCAATGTTTCATTGACTTGATATTCATTGATCTCATCTCCGGGTTTTGTTATAAATCTCTGGTATGGTCACTCTCATCTATTTTGCCTTGACTGTTTCTCAGGTAGTGGGCAGATGGATTTTGTTTTTTATATATTACGCATAAAGGTTATATGGATCAGGTTCTGCTAATTTCTCTGAAATTGATGTTCATTGTTCTTCACGATTTTCTGCATGTCGAGGATTTGTAAAATCCAATTTCTAGCGTAGTTATCCTGCACATGTCTTTGCTCTTTTCTTAGTACTCAACTGTTACAGGAGAGATTAACAGTTACTCGATGATGATGTGGGTCCATATCTGATGCATGTCATCATCCATATCTATACATCTGGTTGTGTCAGATCAACTCCTAGAATGGAGCTTTTTGCCTTCTTTCCTTAGAGTCGAGCTTTTTTTATTGGGAAAAGATTAAGACCGTCCAAAAGGTTTTGAATCTACATAGACCTGTTTCTTGGATATTTTGTTGTCTTAGGGTCCTGTTTAACATGTTTGTTAATAGGTTCAGAAGACATGGGATTATAACTTGATCTTTTAGTAGGATTCTCTTGTATGACTTATACTCACGTTGGCCACATGAGCCGTTAAAAACTTTCCTTTACATTATATTTTATCCATATTATCTCGATATGTCTGTATCACAGCACTGTCATATGGTGTGGTCCACAGGATACATAGACATGTCCCACGTGAGACTGATATCTGATTGAATAAACCAGATTTTAGGGTGTGGCCCACTGCTTTTTTGGATGGTAAAAAAGCAAAGAACGGTGGCCCATGAAATCGCGTATACGATGGTTTTATTATCACTGCACATTCCTTTGATGTGGTCCAGTAGAGAGATGGACAACGTTCAATTGTAGGACTACGTACTTACATCCGTCCAGTGGTGCGATGAATGGCGTGGATGAGACAAATACATCACAGTGGGCCCCATAGAGGCCTGCCTACGCATGCTGTGGGCCTGTGGTTATAACCGAATCTGCCCACCCTTGGCAGCCTTTGGATTCAATCCATGGGATTGCATGCAATCCCATGCCCGTCCAAACACGCCCACTCGATTGCAATCCCAAGTTCAGTCCGCCCGGCCAAACATGCCACATATTGGCCATGGGATATACCAATCCCATGCCAAAACAAGAAAAAGAAGCAAAAGGAAATCAAAATTACCGAGATAGAACGCTGCTTTAAAGAAAAGAAAGCAGCGTTCGTACCTCCACGACTGCCAGCATCCACTCTCAGATTCTCAATTACACTCACCACTGAACAACACAACTCAGCTTCTGCTGTGAACATCTCACGAGCTTCTGATCCATTGATCTCATCTCTTCATGTAACTCATTATACAAAGCCAAGCAGGAGAAATGCTCATCCAACACCACCTCAAGACACCCCACAATTGAATCGACTTTTGGGACCCATTCGCAAGCTTCCAATCCCAAAGCCACAGCACCAGGGCATGGCCCTGCCTCTGGAAACGAGGTTATCTCCATTGATCTCAGTATTGAAACGAAGTTATCTTTACATGACATACGATTTCCGACATATCTCTAGAGAGGTCGCACCTTGGAAAAAAAAAAAAAAAAATGTTTTTCTCATTCTTAATGAAATAGAACACAATACCGTTTCCACCATACATAGTACCACAGAAAAAGGAACAAGTCTTCATTAGTTGATATCTTATTACATCCATTACACATGAAAACCAAAAGAAAAACAAGCCACAACTAATTTATAAAAAAGAAAAAAGAAAGAAAAAAGAAGAAAGAAGCCCAATGAAGAACAGAGAAAATGAAGAAAGAGATTCATGTGGTGCCATCAAATGCCCCCACCAAAACAAATTGATGGAGCGCCACCCGATGCTCGCGACACTGGATGCAGATTAGGTGGTGTTGCTACATCCAGCAGTGGTACAATGATGTGTTGGGCACTGTCAGGCCCACCTTGATGTTTTTGTCTTGTATCCATGCCATTCATCTGTTTTGCCAGATCATTCAGGCATGAACCCAAAAATGAATCAGATCTGAAGCTCAAGTGGACCACATCATAGGAAACAGTAGTGATTGAACACCCACCATTAAAAACTTCTCGTGGCCCACAAAAGTTAGGATCAAGATGATGTTCGTATTTTTCCAAAATCCAGGTCTGGGTGACCTTTTCAACATGTTGGATAGAAAATAAACATTACAGTAAGCCCTAGTAATGCTTTAACATTCGGTATTATTATCCCCACTGTTTCTTGTAGTCTAGTCCACTTGAGCTTTGGATCTGCTTAATTTTTTCACTCATGTCCTAAAATGAGCTAGAAAAATGGATGAATGCATGAACGTAAAACAAATACATCAAGGTGGGGCCCACATCATCACACCACCTAATCTAGTCCCACATCAGTCAAGTTAAAAAATGCGGACAGAAGAGATGTGAGTAATCCTGTGACTGTCTTCTCCTCCCTCTTTGTACTTCTCTGCCAAGAGCAGACACCCGAACATTCCTAAATCTTGGAGCATAGGTAGATTCCACAGAGCTGGTAGCTGTTCTCACTCACTGCAATCATACAGTAGAATCCTGATTAGATTAGAGGAAGGATCCCCCATCCACTCAGGAAACTTGGAACCTCTGTAACTCCGTATCTTCAACTCTTTCAAGTTTGTATGAGGCTGGAGTCCTTCGAGCACTCCCTCCATTCTCTGCTTCTCTTCATCTCCCACTACCTCTCCATATGTGGAGTACTTGAAGTATAAGGAGAGAGTATGAAGGTGCCTCTTCTTATATAATTCTGCTTCCCTAGCTTCGTCCTCACTCGACACATTTTGCAAATGGGTTATATCAAGGCTTCCCTGAAGGAGCTTAAGGTGTTTCAATTCTCCTAAATCCCATCCATCCACACCATGGTTTCCACCCACAATGAATTTTGTTAATGTCTGAAGAGTACTTAGTCTGGGTAAGTAGCTTAGATTGTTGGTCCTCTCAAGTTCTAGATGTCTGAGGCTAATCATTTTTCTCATTTCTCTAGGCAGTTTTCTTAGCCATTCACAGGCATTGAGTATCAAGGTCTGTAAATTTACGGAATAAATCAACCAAGCAGAGATCTCTTCTATATTTGAGTAAGGCAAATTGATATATCTCAAATGCTTCAACTGTCCTACTGTTCGAGGCAATTT
The DNA here is from genome assembly GCF_029962835.1 of Magnolia sinica. Taxonomy (NCBI): domain Eukaryota; kingdom Viridiplantae; phylum Streptophyta; class Magnoliopsida; order Magnoliales; family Magnoliaceae; genus Magnolia; species Magnolia sinica. The sequence goes on from NC_080579.1 coordinate 5,658,809, forward strand.
TGCAATCTTAGCTCCGGTCATTTCTAACGTCCTTGGGCATTGCAAATGATGAAATAATTTGTGGAGACAAATTGAGATCCTTACTTGTTTCATTAGTGACATTTCCAATTTAGGAGGGAAAGGTCTTGACCCATGGGAGACTAGCAATGTTCGCAACTTGGCCGCCTTATAAAAGGTGGATGAAATTGAAGTCACTTCAAACATAGATGAACTGAAGATGAAAGAATGGTGGACCCTGTTTAGGTCCACATTGGCCTGTTGTGTCATCCCCACAATCAAACAGTCATTTCCTGCAACAGATTGTGCGAGGTCATGAACTAAATCATGCATCTTGCAGCTGAATTTGTTGCCATTACTACCCATTTCTGCATCTTGGAGTAACGATCGTCTTAATAAATCATCAAAATACATCCCACCAATTTCCTCCATATCTTCGCTTGTGTCGGAGCCGATGAAGCCTTGTGCCATCCATAACTTAACTATTGTATCCTTCTCTATCTCCCAATCTTTGGGGAAAATAGAGCAATATGCGAAGCACTACTTCAGAGCAGGAGGTAAGTCGTAGTAGCGGAGTAACAAAGCTGGTAAAATTCCTTACATGACACCAACTAAATTCCACTGCCTTCTCTTCCTTCTCGACTGCATGGCACTCCCTGTTGTCTTTGCTGCGAGTGGTATGCCTCCACATTTCTTTACGATTCCCTGTCCAATCTCTTTCAACTCCAAATGCTCTTCTTCACTCCGATCGCCAAATGCACTGCGGCTGAACATTAACCAACAATCCTCATCAGATAAGGCCTCCAATTTGTGCATGTGGCTGTTTCCCATCGCCATTGCAACCTTTTCACTGCGAGTGGTTATGATGATTCGACTCCCTAATGCACCAGATTGGAACGGAAGTATCAGTTCATCGCACATCCTACAATCCTCACTCCAAATGTCATCAAGCACAAGCAAGAATCGCTTTGGATGCAAGATTTCACAAAGGCGACTTTGCGACGGGTCCAAGCCGTCAAGATTACAAGGAGACCCTGTTGCGCATTCTATCAGTAATTTTGTAATCCGTTTCACATCAAAATCTTCCAAAACACACCCATATTTTAACGTCGAAATGTCCCTCGAGTTTCTCATCGTTGTAGAGGAGCTTAGCAAGGGATGTCTTGCCGAAACCCCCCATTCCAACGATAGAAATGACAAAGGGAACCTCAGTTACTTCCTGACTACTCTCCCTCAGCAGCAAGTCTAGGACTTCATTTTTCTCGTCTTCTCTACAGACAATCGACGATCTGTCAACTTGGGAGCTTGTTTCTCGCTTTCTAATTTTGTGCTGCCTTACTACAGTATCCACTCTCTCCCTCTCCACTAGTTACAGTAAGACCCAAGTGGGTAATCTCTTTGGAGATTTCATCTAATCTACCCCTTGCCTCCTTTATCCTACTTCCAATTCTATGGCGGAACATGGCATGATTAAAGCAAGTAAGAGGGGAAAGGAAGCAAATGACAATGAAGCTGAAACAGGAGCCATCACCTTCCTCAGCTGCTTGTGATCTTAGATTTTCTATCGTCCACTCATCTAGTATGCCATCCACATCGTAGGCCACTTCTTTGAGCTTCTCCAACCAGATTTTCACGGCTCTGTCCTTCACTCACCGAGATTCAGCATCCTCAAGCACAGCTTGGATTGAAGTGAACGTTCCGAAAAGCTTTTCGATCTTGTTCTTGACACCCACCAACAAAGCCACCTCATTTTGGATGATGGTGCTCAATTTCTCCTGTGCGATCGATACAAGGGAATTGACCATGTTTTCTTTCTCCACTTTTGGAATGTAGATGGAAGGAAGCGAAGACCAGGAAAGACTTTTAAAGAAATGGAAGAGATAGAAGTAAGAAGATATGAGTTGAGAGGCAGAGGGACTACCGAAGCAGAAAGATGGCTGTATGATTGAACAGTGGTGATTGAACGCCTTCAAAAATCAACTCAGATGCATGAGTCTGAGCACAGATCAGGTCCCGGGCAACAGCATTGTGGGTGAGTCCCTGACTTGGATGAAAGTAAAAATAAATATCAGCTTATCGAAAACTTGTGTGGCCATAGAGAGTTTTTAATGGTCAATCACCACTGTTTTTGGATGTGCTTCATTTTTTTTGGGCCCGCTGAAAAATGAGCTGGAAATACGATGGATGGTCCAAAAAACTTTTAAAAACTTGTCAGCGTTCATATTTTAAACTTATATTCCCTTTCCAAATTTTTACCATATTACAAGGCAAATACAGTCAACATCACCATGAACAAGCCGATGATTTGCAATGAGGATTTCATGGTATCAGTTGATTATGGTTCCTCTTCCAAGCAGAACACATCACCAACAATAACATGTGCTCAAGGTAAAAGAAGATGCCGCTAAAGAATGAATTCATTTTCAAGGTTTATACTTGGGTGGGAATCCAAACACATATTTCAAAATAATTTTTTAAAACTTAAAAATCTAATAATGCTACTGGACTCCCTCCAACCATCCATTCATCAGAGAGATTAATGGTACGTACATGTAGGCAGATATGTGCTGCTTTCAGCCTTGAATGATCTTGCTACACTTCACCTAATACACAACTTGAATGCTCACCTAGTCACTATGACAAGTTGACTTGGACCATTGGACACAAGGTTAAACAACTCAGTGTCTTGGATTGACTCGTTCGACCTGAGTTGAGTTGTGACTCAGCCAAGTCACGGGTGATTCATGGTGTTGAACCAAATGATCATGTCTCACCTTGAGTTGCACCCAACTTGGATAGAGTGGGGTCTTTGAAGTGGGTGACTATGTGGGGCCCACCCATGGTACCTATCCAAGTCCAATTCCGTCTATGGGGTGGACCAACTTAGAGATTGGCTTTTAGCCTCAAATCCCTTTAAATTCAATTGAATTTAGCTACCTAAATCTATTTTTATAGAATGTATTAAAAAAATAAAAATAAATAGAATGTATTAGTAACTCAAGAATTTAGAACATTATGTAAGACTATTAGGTGGGCCGCACAAGATCACCAATTTAGATTAGGGCTGAAAGTCGGGCGGGTCGGGTCGGGTCGGGTTGGTGCTCAACCCTAGCCCAACCCAAGGTTCCTAAACCTTGACCCTAACCCAACTCAACCCAAACTCGGGTTGGGAATTCTCAACCCAAGCGGACTCAGTCGGGTTGGCAGGGTTGGTTGGGTAGATATATGCTAATATTTTCATTATACTTCAGTCTATTATATTTTCAATACGCGTCTTATTTTGTATACCTATAATTTTATTAATTATATATGTATTTATTTATTGTAAAGAAGTTCATTTTTTCTAAACAAATAAGCTAGAATATAGGACAACTACTCTTTTAAAAGTCGTATTGTGTATCAAGCAATCTATTCGGGAGAGAGAAATCAAGCATATCTTGTTAGCTTGAATCATCAGAAATGACGTGGAGCAATGAAACCCGACGGCATTGGAATTTCTTGTGCCTTCAACACGGATGATCTGCACTCAATTATAATTAACTTATATGCCTTCAACACAGATGATCTGCACTCAATTATAATTAATTTATATTGAACTTATATATTTGATCAGGTTCATGTTGGGTCGGGCAACCTGAGACCTCAACTCAAGCCTAACCCAAGTGTTATCGGGTTGGTGTTTGTATGGCCTAAGCCCGAGACCAAACCCGATACATCCTACCCAAGCCCAACCCAATGTCAGGTCAGTCGAGTTGAACCCGCCCAACTTTCAGCCCTAGTTTAGATATGACAATTGGATTATTTATAATGAGCGATTCAGTGGGCCCCACTACAGTTATGACCATTACAAATAGACTTGGGGTGAGACGCTTGAACCGCGGTCCTTATATCAAGGTTATTAAGCCAGATATGAAAGCTTACAGTATGAAGATTTTAGAGGAGAGAAGTATAATGGATAAGTTTCTCTAACCATTTTTCTTATAAATTATACATGTCTTGGTCCCCCCATCCACATAAAAGAGAAAACCCTAGTTCTATTGAGAGGTTCTCCTAAGGGTGTAAGGTCCGGAAGACCAAAATCCCTTCTCGATATATCATGGCATCATAGATGTCTTTCCAATCAAATACGCCTTTAAGATTATTATGTTGAATCTCTATTATTGATGTGTTGGTGATTCTTTTGTTACACAATATATTACACCTCATATATTTCAAAATTCATGCCCAACCCATAACACGTGTTAGGCCTAGCCTAGCCCAATAAATAAGCATTCTACTACTCTACTCTCCATCCAAAGAATGTCAAAATAGTTAGGCTTCAAGGTGGTGTAATGTATGGGTCTTGTCAAGGTCCCCAGGTTGGGTTCGGGTTGGATAACATCAACCCAATTTGAGAAAAGTTGGGTTGGGCTTGCATTGAGCAAATATGGTTTGGGTTACGCCGGATTCGAAACAATTGAATGTATTTGTTTCGGGTGAGGTCGAGTATAGAGGAATTTGGGTCTGGTTCGGGCTGGGCACCTTGGGTTGGAATTTGAGTTAGGTTGGGGTGTGGGTCTTGTCCTTTTGAGGTTGTGCCAGGCTCAAGTTGACTCTCAAACTGGCTCAACCTGCGCAAATGTGCATCCCTAATGATGTACAGAGCCTTTATACACAACCAACTCAGCTTAGGTGTAACAAGTAAAAAACTCATGCCTAAGCCAAACCTATGGGCCATTAGCCTTAGCAAAAGTCCAAACCGATTGGGCTGGACATAGTCTGGACTACTTTCAGCCCCACCTATGGTGGAACTTTTTGTGGGTGCCCTAATGATAGGGTCTACGTGGATCATGACAACATGATTTATATTGATCATTTGGGGAATTTGGGTAGGATGGGTTGGGTTGAGAATCAACGTGAACTCAACCCAATATTAATAAAAAGGACCCAAAACTGAATTCCAGTGCGAGGTGCCTACCTTGAACCCAACCTGAATTTGTTTATACCTGACTGAATCGGAATACATGTGATTATTCCCAATCCGACAACAATTTTGCCAACTCGACTTCAAATCAGGTTAGTGATTTCCTTTCGGGTCCAGATTCATGCCTCTATGGTAGACTCACGATAGTTTCAACACGAGGTCATGGGTTCGAGTACCCATTGTGGTGTGAGTACTGGGTGTAAGAAAATTTTTTTAAAAAAATTGGCGTTTTCAACCTAAACCTGACTTGAGGACCTTGACAACCTAATCCAACTTGACTTGAACTTGGGTTGGGTTTGGGATAACCCAAATTACAGCCCTACATATGCGCTTGGATTATACAAAGATTTGGGCCGTCCATGTTCTCAATACTCCATAACTATAAGTAATGGCGTGCTATTTTTGGAGTTGAATGTGAAAAATAAAATTTTTTAGTTGCAATGTTGCAAATTAGTTGACGCACTATGATGATGGTTCAAATAATCCATTCAGCCTATGTTTTTTAATATGGCCCATACCGGGCCCCAATAGAGCAAGAAATTATGGGAGTAATGGCATAGGCAAAACAAAACTCAGTCGAGCAATAACATGCCTCTATGTCTACCTATATTACACTTAGGCTGTTTGTTTCATTAGTTATCATGTTAATGCAAAGGACTGCACGATAAATCATTACGCCAAAACAGCAAAAAAACGACAAACCAAGTCCGTAGTATTAATACATTATTTTTGTGCCTCTCAACATCTTTATTTGATCGTTAATTCCCATGTTTGAATTATCAGTGGTAAAATTGTAATAATAACAATTTTACATTATTTTAATGCAAAATATTTCGATTTAAGGTCTTTGTTGTAATGCAATGAATACAAATTCCTTTGCTTCTCTAAAATGCAAATGCATTTGGGTGGTGACTCTTGTGGTTGGTTAGGTAGAGGTAAATTTGTAATGATGATGCATATACTTTACATTATCGAAATTGGTAGTTGGTCCACTACATTATTCTAATGTGTTATTTGGCATGTTGCGTTTGTATATGGAGACCATTAATAGATATATGCCACCAATTTGCATCAGCATGTTTAAGTAGGCAGTTAGCTTGTGTTTTATGGAGAATTGGATCTTTTTTGCCATACATAAAGGGCTCTTAAATTATTGATCTGGACCATTCATCAGGTTCACAGCACTGTATATAGTTCGCCATGAAGATTCACAACCATTAAAGCAGCCTATTGTATTCTGTCCTTGACATGCAAAATGGACTACTAGGAACAAAATCCAGCCATCAATATGAATAATCCATTCAACAAGTCTTATTCGGTTAATGTGTCAAAGGTAAGGATCCACTAAATATTATGGTGTGGCCCACTTGATTTTTTACATCGGCCCGTTTATGCATGTACAGGTGAGCATGATGGGATACACATGAAGTACGGAGTGGATGTCACAAAAACATTATCTTGGGCCACACACATCTCATTGTCAGTTAACTAAGATTTATAGTCGGGTCTAGCCTCATCAAGTTTACCTGACATTGGAGCCATTAAAAATCATTGGGGTCCGCATAGTGAGCCTGCAGTGTGGTGACCTGATGACGTAGGGATGAACGTGATGAAGTCGATCACCATCTTCTTCAAGGATAACTACGAATACACAAAGCTTCTCTATACTCCGAATATACGGAGCTTCCCTGGACTCCCCACAGAAACTTCTCAAATCCACAAGGAAAAAGCAAGGAAAATAGAAAATAAATTCTATAAAATTCGTCAAATTGATTGATGAATGAAATAAACGAGTTCACAACCCTTTAAATATGGATACTAGGCCATGTGAGAAGTTTCATAATCAAACTACAACTAAAACTCCTAGAATTCATGACTTACTAGAAATAGTAAACTTTATATTTACAAACGGTCGTGATCTCTACTAGTGCGCATAGTTTTCGGCCAAAAATAGTAAGTGTCCTATTTGGTCCATGCTGTTCTCCTACTTATTCTAAGCACTTTTCATGTTGAGCGCAACTCCTAAAGCCGAACGGATGAAGAGTTATACTCGAACGATGGTAGCAACCTGGCATAGCGGGGTTGGGTGGCTAAAGTAGCTCATTCTACCGCAAAATCATGTATGGTATGTCTGATAGCTCATTCTGGTTTGCGAGATACGTCCGTTTTAAGTTCTAAAGGTCCAGATCACATCCTCTTCTGATCGGGTCTTTTCTGATCCATCTTGGCCATGAAACTGTCCACAACCCGCTCTACATCACCTGATGTGCCAGAATTTGATTGGGCCACTTGCCACCCTAGGAAATGCGGCCAATGAAAAACATGTTTGATCAACTGTATGTTATTTTTCTTTTTGGAAGTTTTTTTTTTTTTTTCTAAAATAGTTTTTCCAAATAAAGGAATGGAATCGAATGATATGATCTGTAACCAAGGATCTGTGTATGTCCATACCTTTGACAAGGATGGTTAATGGTTTGGACAATCCTAACCGTTGATCTGATATGTGCCACCAGGTATTGGATTTTAAGAACTCTTAGTTTGGAAGCCAAATGATGGACAGTTAAAGAATGTCGGGCCACAGATGATGGATGATCCACATCAAGGTAGGCCCCACATGATGGAAGGTCCACATCAAAGATTGGCCCTAATGATGAGTGGCCCTTATCCAAGGCGGGCCCTGCATGATGGACTGTCCACATGAGAGGTGGGGCCCACATGATGGACAGTCCACATCAAAGGTGGGCTCCACATGATGGGTGGTGGATATTGAAGATGGGCCCAACATGATGGACAATAACATTGATGGTGGGCCTCACTTAATGGATGACGGACATTTTGGTCGGCCCTACATAATGAATGGTGCACATTAAAGTTCAGGGCAAAATGATGAATGACCCACATCCAAGGTGGGCCTTGCATGATGGACGGCCCAAATCAAGGTGAGGCCCACATAATGAATGGTCCACATCAAAGGTTAGCCCCATAGGCCCCACATGATGGATGGTGGATGTGAGGAAGACCAAACAGAGTCATTGGATAATTACTCATGGAATCTGGATCCTCTGTTTGTGACAAACAGGAAAACCATGTTTGCCTGCATTGTGATTGGCCCGCATCATCACTTACTGCTCAACTAGGTGTATGTGAAGACTTTCAAGGTGGCTTTTCCACATAGATATCAACCAAAAAGGGGCACAGGTGTGTGATATCAGAGCCACTAACAAGAAAATCGTTGCTGAGTTGATGGTTTGTATTAAAAATCATGTGGATGATATCAGGCTTTTCACCTTGATATGCTATGTATGACATAAATATTTATATATGGTGAGATCTACATATATCTAAAGAACCGTCCCACTTCATCCATATATTTTTCTCAATCTTAATGAAATACGCAACACAATACAATTTCCACCTTAATAGTATCTCGTGAATTGCATGGTATCACACAACAAGGAACAAATATTCACTTATTGATATCTTATCACATCCATTACATATGAAAAGATAAATATAAACAACACACAACTAATTAAAAAAAAATAAAAAAAAAATACATCAAGTGATCCCTCAGCGCTCATAAAATCATCACAGGTGGTGGTGTCCAGATCATAAACCATGTAGAGAAGAGATATGGGCAATCTTGTGCCTCTCTTCCCCTCCCTCTTTGTACCGCTCCTTCAAGAGCGGACAATTGAAGATCATCAATTTATGGAGCATTGGTAGATTCCAGAGAGGTGGTAGCTCTTCGCATTCGGTGCAATCAAACAGTAGCACTCTGATTAGATTGGAGAAAGAAGGATCCCCCATCCAATTGGGAAACTTGGAACCTCTGTAACCCCTTATCATCAACCCTTTCAAGTTTGTATGGGGTTGGAGTCCTTGAAGCACCACCTCTGCTCTCCTCTTCTCTTCATCTCCCACTACCTCTCCATATTCATAGGATAAGATGAGACTATGAAGTTCCACCTTCTTATACAAATCTGCCTGCATAGCATCCTCCAGGCTCGACATTAACTTTTGCAATTGGGTTATACGAAGACTTCCCCGAAGGAGGTTAAGGTGTTTCAGTTCTCCTAACTCACATCCATCGTTCCCACCCACAACGAATTCTGTTAACGTCTGAAGAGAAGTTAGTCTCCCTATCCCTTTGGGTAAGTACTCCAGCTTGTCGGTGCCGCTGAGTTCTAGATGTCTGAGGCTAATCAATTTCCTCATTTCTCTAGGCAGTCTTTTTAGGAAATAACAGCCAGTGAGTATCAAGGTCTGTAAATTTATGCAATTAATCAACTCCTCAGATAACTCCTCTATCATTGAGCCAGACAAATCGAGATATCTCAATTGCTTCAACTGTCCTACTGTGCCAGGTAATCTCGAAATATTAGATCTACTCATCTCCAATGCCCTAAGGCATCGCAAATGATGAAATAAATTGTGAAGGACCCTGCAGCTTCTTACTTTTTCCATTTCCGACATTATCTCAAAACGAAAACTTATAAAATCTGACTCTGGGAAGATTAGCAATGTTCGCAACTTGTGGGCTTTATACAAGGTGGATGGAATTGAAGTCACTTCAAATGCAAATGAGGTGGTGAATGCTAAAGAAGAATGGTGGACCTTGTTTAGGTTCAAAATGGCCCCTTGTATGATCTTCATAATGGAACAGTCATTTCCTACAACAAATTGCACTAGGTCATGAACTAAATCATGCATCTTGCACTTGAATATTTTTCCATCACCATCCATTCTTGCATCTTGGAGTAACGAGCTTTTTAATAAATCATCAAAATACACCCCACCAATTTCCTCCATATCTTTGCTTGCGTCGGAGCTGATGAAGCCTTGTGCCACCCATAACTTAACGATCTTATCCTTCTTTATCTCCCAATCTTTGGGGAAAATAGAGCAATATGCGAAGCACTGCTTCAGAGCAGGAGGCAAGTCGTAGTAGCTGAGTAATAAAGCTGGTAAAATTCCTTCCATGACATCAACTAAATTCCATATATCACTTTCCAACACGAGCTCCCACTGCCTTCTCATCCTTCTCGATTGCATGGCACTCCCAAGTGTCTTTGCTGCAAGTGGTATGCCTCCACACTTGTTTACGATTTTCCGTCCAATCTCTTCTAACTCCAAACACTCTGTTGTACTCCGATGCTCAAGCGCTTCGCTGCTGAACAATAACCAACATTCGTCATCAGATAAGGCCTCCAATTTGCACATGTGGGTGTTTCTCATTGCCCTTGCAACATTTTCTTTTCGAGTGGTTATGACAATTCGACTCCCTAATGCACCAGCTTGGAAGGGAAGTCTCAATTCATCCCACATCCTACGATCTTCACTCCAAATGTCATCAAGCACAAGCAAGAATTGCTTTGAATGCAAGATGTCACGAAAGCGACTTTGCAACAGGTCCAAGCTTTCAAGATTACAAGGAGACCCTGTCGCGGATTCTATCATTAATTTCGTAATCCGTTTCACATCAAACACTTCTGAAACTGTTGGGAAGCGTGGAAGGTGAGCCCTCAAGATCTGACGGTCTACACGATGTTTGGAACCTTTACAAAGCAGAAGATTGACGCTCCAACGGCCCGCCTATCTACTACTGGAGCAGATGGAACTATTCACACCTCTGATCCTACGGTATATAGTGGCCCCGGATTGCGATCTATGAATCAGATCGTCCCAAGGACAAGCTAAGATGGACAGACTACCGTGCACACTATATCTCTCTGTATACTCTCGGTATTTCGTATGATTGTGTTATTGCGAGAGAGAGAGAACGCATCCCTTTTATAGGAAAGGAGGGAGAAATCGGATGAGATAGGATGAAACCATATTATCCGGTCAAATCCTTATCTCTTATCATATTTCAAATTTAAAGTTGAATTTGAAATCTCAACCGAATGAAAAAGAAGGCCGGAGAAAGCCTAAACATGTGGGACCCACCCACTAGTGATTGCACACCAGTGGGCCCCACTGGCCTACGTCCAACATCTCCCACTCAATCACATTGTGGGATAGGCACAAAAGATTTGTCCATCTAACTTGCCTAATAACAATAAAAAAATAAACATTGTGATCAAAAGAATCAGAGGCGTGGGACCAGCTGGATCACCATAATCTTCTCACAGGTGCTTAAGTACTAAGTGACCACCTGACTAGTACTCAATAACCACACCGGATGGAGTTAACTCCCGACCTGGAGTACTCGGCCAACATACGCACTTATCCAACTTATCGAGTTATTATGAAAACTTGATTTTTCACAAACTTCGAATAAAACCAATTCAAAGCAATACTTATATGCTTTTTAAGAAAAATACTGTTTGCAAAAGTCTAATAAAAACAACTCGATACTGCCGGCGGATAAGTCTTCAAGTGCGTATTTATAGTTCTAGAAATTTGTTGTAGCTGTCACGGGATCTTCCCCACGCAGATGTGTAATTTGGAATTAATCAAGCTGCTTTCCTAGCGTAACTGAGTCTGGCCAATCAAGGACCTTTCGTCATAGTACACTAAAGTAGCAACACTCAATCTCATCCTCATATACACAAGAGGAGGGTAGCTAAAGACACAAAGAGTCACCTACGGGACTGGCTACTCGCACGTTGCAATGATTAGATCGAATCAAAGCAATCTGTAGGTAATAGGTCTCAGCACGTGGCGATAATCCACGTCGTAAAGTAGACAATACTAGGTGAATGTCGGGTCTACAATACGCATGTCATTCTACATAAGGTATGACTCATCTCATAACCTCATAACCTGGCTTTAATTTTAGGATATAACATTGATCGCATGTAACGGAATGGTGCGATTATGTTATTCGACTTTATCAGTCTCATCTTCAATCTTTATAAGATTGTAGGCAGATACGACTCACTCATATCCTCATCCTTTATTATTCACAATAAAGGGAAGTTCATACCTCAATGTATAAACATAACCATAAATGTACCTCTCTTGTACATTCAAGGTTGGTCAACCCGTGCGAGTGGGTGACCGGCCTGCCAACAAAAAATAGAAATCCTACATGATTTCAAGGTAAATGCTGATGATCTTCATACCTAGTTATATTAGTGTTCAATACTGAATAAAAAGAAATATAATATTCATTAATGAAAGATCAAAGGTACTACAAAACAAGTACATCAGTCAAGCTTTCCTCAATCCCATCTGCCTAACGTGAACCTGAAATAGATCTCTAGTTATAGGTTTCGTCATGAGATCAGCCATCATCTCCTTAGTAGGAATGTAGCTGAGGGTGACCTTCTTATCTCTCACTTGATCACGGACGTAATGATACTTGATCTCAATGTGCTTAGATTTCTGGTGGTGTCCTTTGCCAAGTTAATGGCAGAAGTATTGTCTATCTTCAGCGATATAGGCTGGCGAACACTCGGTACAACACCCAGACTCAATAGAAATCTGCGAACCCATACACACTCCTGAACTGCAGCACAACATGCAATGTACTCGGCCTCCGTAGATGAAAGAGCTGTGGATGTCTGTTTCTTACTCGACCATGAGATAGCTCCTCCTCCAAGTAAGAATACATATCCTGAAGTAGACTTTTTCTCGTCGGCGTCATTACCCCAAGCAGCATCTGAATATCCTTTGAGCTCGAGGCTTGTTCCTTCATAACACAACATTAGGTCTTTTGTTCCTCTGAGATAGCGGAATATACGTTTGACGACTTGCCAATGAGACTGTCCCGGGTTACTCTGATAACGGCTGACTATGCCAACTGCATAGCTAATATCCGGTTTGGTGCAAAGCATAACATACATTAAGCTCCCTACTGCACTTGCATAAGGTACTGAGGACATAGCCAATTTCTCGGCTTCAGTCTGGGGACACGATTTCCTATTTAGCTTGGTAGCTTTATCCATAGGGGTTTCAACAACTTTTGAATTTTTCATCCTGAACTGCGCTAAGATCTTTTGTATATAGGTTGCTTGAGACAAGCCTAAAAATTTCTTAGGGCGATCCCTGATGATTTTTACCCCAAGAATAAAATTGGCTTCACCGAGGTCTTTCATCTCAAAGTTCGAGAATAGCCAATCTTTAGTCAATATTAACCATTTCATGTCATTACCAGCTAACAGGATATCGTCTACATATAGAGATAGTATCAGAAAAGATCTTCCAGACCGTTTTATGTATACATAATGATCTTCTTCACTCATCGTGAATCCAAAAGTGGTGATGGCCAAGTGGAACCTCATGTACTACTGTCTTGAAGATTACTTCAGCCCATAGATAGATTTTAACAACTTGCAGACTTTCTTTGGATGTTTTTTGTCCACATAACCCATGGGCTGTTGCATGTATATCTCTTTATCCAAGTCACCATTTAAGAATGCGGTCTTTACATCCATCTGATATAACTCTAAGTTTAAACTTGCGACAATGGACAAGATCATACGGATTGAGGAGAACTTTGCAACAGGTGAAAAGGTCTCCTCGTAATCAATGCCTTCTTGCTATGTAAAACCTTTAGCAACTAATCGTGCTTTATACTTGTCCACTGTACCATCTGCCTTTCTTTTGATCTTAAGTACCCATTTATTACCTATCGCTTTGCGATTAGAAGGCAGATCAACAAGTTCCCAGACTTTATTCTTCTCCATGGAGGCGATTTCTTCCTCCATAGCATTTACCCAATCGGCCGAGTTAGAAGATAATAATGCATCCTGATATGAATCAGGTTCATCATCATCAACTGCAATGCAAGAGAATATTTGCCCCTCAATATCGAAGTATCTTCGGGGAATCAATCCTCTTTCACTTCGACGTAACTCAGGAGCCTGCTGAGATGTCCTCCCACTGTCTTGGTGAACTATAGGAGCATCTTCATCTTGAGGAGCAGAATTCCCACTCTCCTGAGATACATCGGGTATTTCAAAAAGTTCTATTGGAACCTTTTGCTTCATTCGGCTTGGGTATCTATCTTCAACGAAGGTCACGTCTCGAAATTCTATCTCAATTCATCGTCCATGGTCCTCATAAATTAGAACGTATCCCTTTGAATGCATAGGGTACCTAATGAACACGCATTCAGTGGTTTTACTATCAAGTTTACCTTTATGTTGAGTAGGTAGCAAAACATATGCCAATGATCCCCAAGGGCGTAGGTGGGCTAAAGAAGGAGCCCTCCTAGACCATATCTCATATGGAGTCCTAGGAATGGATTTGGATGAGACTCTATTAAGGACGTAGACGGCTGTTAATAGTGCGTCTCCCCAGAATATGGTAAAGAGATTGGCTTGTGCCATCATCGATCTAACCATGTCCAATAGTGTCCTATTCCTTCTCTCTGCAACACTGTTTTGTTGTGGAGTGTAAGTCATTGTGTACTGCCGAACAATTCCAACGTTTTCACAATATGATTTAAACGTTTCAGATATATACTCGCCACCTCTATCAGATCGAAGGGTTTTAATCTTTTTCTCAAGCTGATTTTCCACCTCAGCTTTATATTTAAGAAAACAATCAAAAACCTCAGATTTGTGTGAGATGAGATACACATATCCATAGCGCGAGTAATCGTCAATGAAAGTGACAAAGTATTGACATCCGTTTCTAGCATGTACATTAAAGGGTCCACAGATATCTGAATGGATTATCTCTAGTGTGCCCTTAGATCTAGCCGCTTTGGAAAATGGTTTCTTCGATGTCTTCCCGGACACACAATGTTCACAAAATGGCAAATCAACTTTGGATAAGGAGTCTAACAGACCAGAACGTACTAGTCTTGTCATACGATCCTTTCCGATGTGACCTAACCTCGCGTGCCATTTTTGAGATTCAGATACTACATTTTTATTCGACATAGTAGATAAAGCAAGATGAGCATTATCACAATCTACGTCTAGAATAAATAAATTTGAAATTAAATTTTCCTATGCAAAGATGAGATTATTCTGTCTCAAAGAAACTCTAGTCCCAGAAAATTGAATATCAAAACCATCAAATAATAACCTAGAAATAGAAATTAAATTCCGACGCATCCCCGGTGCAAAAAGAGTATCACGAAGGATTATTGTTTGCCCTATGCGCGTACGGAGATGGAGAGCGTTAATCCCTAGTACGTCTTCAACAGCGTTATTGCCCATGTACAGCTTGTAACTTCCTTTGGCTACAGGCTGAAATTCCTCGAGTCCTCGACGACTCTGTGTCATGTGCTTTGTTGCGCCTGAATCCAAAATCCACTCGTTAGATATAGAATCAACGGAAAGGATTTCAGAACAAACGCCTACATACAAAGTATCTTGTGACTGAGAAATTACCGTCTTTTTGTGGGCACACTGCCGAGCATAATGGCAGGAATTTCCACAGACAAAGCAGATTATTTTTGTCTTTTTTTGCTTCTTCTTTCCATTCCCCTTCTTGTTGTGGAAAAAGCATATGCTCTGATACCACTGTTGTTTTTTGTCTTTTTCTGCTTCTTCTTTCCATTCCCCTTCTTGTTGTGGTCTTCTAAAGATGGACAGACTACCGTGCACACTATATCTCTCTGTATACTCTCGGTATTTCGTATGATTGTGTTATTACGAGAGAGAGAACGCATCCCTTTTATAGGAAAGGAGGGAGAAATCGGATGAGATAAGATGAAACCATATTATCCGGTCAAATCCTTATCTTTTATCATATTTCAAATTCAAAGTTGAATTTGAAATCTCAATCGAATGGAAAAGAAGGCCGGAGAAAGCCTAAACATGTGGGACCCACCCACTAGTGATTGCACACCAGTGGGCCCCACTGGCCTACGTCCAATAGAAACACACACCCAAATTTTCACGCCGAAATGCCTCTTGACTTCCTCATCATTGTAGGCGAGCTGAGCAAGAGTGGTCTTGCCCAAACCCCCATTCCAACGATAGAAATGACTACAGGCACCTGGGTTACCTCCTGGCTACTCCCTGTCAGCAGCAAGTTTAGGACCTTTTTTTTATCATCTTCTATACCTACTATCGACTGTCTATCAAGTAAGGAACTTGTTTCTCGTTTTCTGTTTTCGTCTTGCCTCACTTCACTATCCACTCTCTCCCTCTCTCCACTAGCTACACTAAGACCCAGTTGTCTTGTCTCTTTGGAAATATCATCTAATCTACCCCTTGCCTCCTTTATCTTACTTCCAATTCTATGGCCTAACATGACATGTTTAAAGCAAGTAATAGGGGAGAGGAAGCTTCTTACAATGTTCTTGCTGAAACAGGACATATCACCTTCATTAGCTGCTTGTGATCTGAGAGTTTCCGTCGTCCACACATCTATTATGTCGTCCACATCATAGGCCACTTCTTTGATCTTCTCCAACCAAATCTTCACTGCTTTGTTCTTCAATTGCTGAGACTCAGCATCTTCAAGCATAGCTTGAATTGACTTGAATGTACTGGAAAGCTTTTCAATATCGTTGGTGACACACGCCAACAAAGCCACCTCATCTTCGAGGATGGTGTTCAACTTCTTCACTGCGTTTGAGACAAGCGAATCAACCATGTTTCCTTTCTTCTTGTTTTAGTAGGTAGATGGGAAGAAGAGAGGAGTTTGAGAGGGGTGTTGAAACAGGCAAAGGGATGGACTTTGGAGAGATGCAAATGTTGTTTTGCTGTTGTTGGTACTAATCAATCCTATAAATTTGGGTTCAACACAAATTTCAAGCTATGCATCTGGAAGCGGATATGCTGGTGTACCTCACACCACCGATTTACACGGTGTGTTTACGTCACCAAGTTATGCGGGTCCCATCATGAGTTATGTTTTATATCCCAGCCATCCTTCCATTTGCTGAGCGATTCTTAAGGCTTGAGCCCAAAAAATAAGACAAATCCAAAGATTTAAGTGGACCACACTACAAAAAGCAGTGTATTTTTTTAAAAATTAGCACCGTAGACTCTTTCCTCTTATGTCTTTTTTTTTTTCCTCGACACGTGAAGACTTATATTACCAAAGTAGATTTTTAGTATAAGGAAAGAGGGTTTTTGACAAAAATACTCTTGATTTGTAAGGTAAAGTAGTTAGAAAAACTAGGAGTATTTTTGTCTTTATTGGTTCATCCGTACGGGTAGAGGTCTAGTTTAGTTTAATAAGGTAGATTTTATTCGGTTGAATAAAAAAAGGTGGGTGGTAAGTTAGGTCTATAGTAAAAAATTACCCATGCATTTTATCCACTCCGTTCATGTGATCGTGTGCTCTCTTTCTTGTATGATTGCCTACTAAGCATACTGAGCAAACTGATCTATGTATTTTATCCATTCCGTCCATGTATTTTAATAGATAATTTTAGGGCTTTTCAAAAATAAAGTATATACAAATCTCAAGTGGACCACACCACAGGAAACAACATTGAAAAATACTTGGGGGCCACAGAATTTATGTATCAAGCTGATATTTGTATGTTTCCTTTCATCATATCTGGGTGATCTCATGAACAAATAAACATCATTGTGGGCCCTAGCAAGGTTTCAATGGTGGAAATCATTATTCCCACCGTTTTCTGTGGTATGGTCCACTTGAGATTTGAATATGCTTTAAGTTTTGTCTCAACCCTTTGCCTCCCAACCAGAAAAAAATTGATACTCTGGTGGATTGTGACGCTCCATGAACGTGTAAATTGCATAAGATGGTGTACGTGTACCTTAAACTATACTGTCTAGATCATGGCCCACCATTGATGGTTATAACTCACTGGTTCACTGAAAAAATAATCACAGTTTCTTAATTGTTGTCCACCCAATGGATGACTACTGTGAAAAGCAAAAATTACTAATGGCTATAGAATCAACAAACAAATATCTATTATTCTAATATAAAAAACAACTAATAAATCTAATTTTGGGGATATGGCTCGTCCCAGTTAGCCGGCATTTTAACGTTTTCTAGAATTAATACTCAGCTGTTGTTTCGAATGTCCAACCACATGTTTTGAGTACACACATAATGCATGACGTCCCGGCCGCATATGGAACGAAAATGTGAGCAGTGGATTCCATACCCTAAACATGGTTTGGTGTTGGAAAAGTCTGTAGGTCCCACCATGAAGTATGTGTTTTATCCACTCTGTCCATTTATTTTCTTCACATCATTTTTTAGGACATGAGCTTAAGATTGAGGCAGATCTAAATCTCATGTCGATCATACCATAGGAAACAGTGGTGATTGGACACTTTCCATTAACAACTTCTTGGGAGCTATAAAAGTTCTGGATCAAGCTGATATTTGTGGTTTTCCTTCGTCCAGGTCTATGTGAACTAATTGACATTGGATGGCAAATAAACATTATAGTTGGCCTTAAAGAAATTTCTAACGGTGGTCATTCAATCACCAATGCTTTCCTCTGGTGTGGTCCACATGAAATTAATTTTTGAGGTAAAAAATGTTGTCAAATGTCTTCAATCTATCTGAGATCAAGATTCTATTGATGTCATTGAATTTTTTTTAAAAAATTTCAGTTGCTCGCTGAACAGATTTGAAGTTGCTATTCGATACCATCGAATGTGGCTTTCATGTCATTGACTGGTCTTCAATGGCTTTCGATGCCATCGAAGGTCTCATTGATAGTGCGTGCAAAACAACATAAGTGCACAATTTATTTCTAATTCCAGATGTGATAGTATATATATTGGGTGTAATTGAGATTAGGGAATTCTAAGTGAATGTTAAAACATTTCTAAGGTGGTTAAGAGAAAAGCTAGTGTTTTGAATAAGGATTATGGAGTTGTTCAAATTGGTAAGTGATCCATACATCTCTTATAATATTGTTTTATAGTGGATTACCTGTCGCTTTGTGCTATGATTTTTTCTTGTGAGGATTTTTCTACTTAAACTTCATGCATTCTCGTTTACATTTGATTCCGCCTTGTTTGATTAAAGTTGGGTTTGCTTCTATGTGACACAACATAATATGAATAGAGCAAATGGATAAATAAATATATCATGGTGAGGCCCGCAGATAGATGTCATACTCGTAGGGTCACTAAGCATTATTCTACATCCCAAAGGGTTTAATGTATCAACTAAGGAGGATTCAGTTGTTAATTCCCCAATTGAAAGTTACATCCAATATATTATTGGAATAGAAAGCTTTCTTCTACTAACCCTTGATTACTTAATCATTCTTGAGGACCACTTAACACTATTATACGATGATATTTTAATTTATGATGGCACGTCCCCTTCCTGTACCAGTTGAACAACAAAGATGATGCTGTGCTACTTACCCGGCAGTTGGACACTACCATATTGTTTAAGTAATTGCATGTGAGCATTATCATATGTTGTTGTTGTTGTTAGCATGACTTTGGGTTGATAAGTTGGTATTGTCCCATTTAAATTTTTGACAAGTAATGAGAAAAAAAAAAAAAAGGTGAAAGAAAAAGAAATTTTTTCCTGTTTATAGGTAGATCTCTAAAAGGTATAAACTTTTGAAAATACAAATTTTAACCCTTAAGTTTTATCCCTTGTGTAAGAATTATGAATGAAGAAAGACGGATCACTACTTGAAGAATCCTCACATTTATAAGAAATGAAGGTACAAATGTTCAAAATTCAAGACACGACCTACCTAACCTAATCCTATCAAAATTAATGGTTGCATGTAACCAATAACTGCTACAAACAAGCATCAATTCCCTTCAAGACAGTGCATAGATGTCAATCAATCAAGCTATGCTTGAAACAAAGATACTGCAAACAGTATTTTCAGAGTATTTTGAAGAAAATGGTCTGCAAATTAATTATGTGTTTCTAAGGCCTAGTAATTAATCAGGCTTGAGTACTGCACCTTTTCTCAGCCTAGGAGATAATCAATTTGTATACCCCTTTTACCAACATGAAAAATGGAATTAAGTACTGCTATGAGAATAACGTCATGATTGTCCTAAAAAAGATTCATTGGTTCTTATGACATATTCTCAAGTCCTTAAATAAAGTCTTTGTCGAGATAAATTGGATGCAGTTAAAGTCGTGGACCTGTATTTAGCTTCAAAAGATAATTTACAAAATAAAATATTGCTTCTTTTTTTATTATTATTACTAACCAAGAAATTGGGAAGAGTGTCTAACTTACATGAGAAGTTCCGTGGATTTGGAATAATTATCCCCTCGAGGAAGACATGTGCTCTACCTCACGCCTTCCCCTGCGTCAATTAGGTATCAAAGCAAAGTTTTTCCTTGGATCTATGGCTTCTAACGACGGGTCGAGCAACAATCCTATGGATGGTGCTTGAAGGAATTTACCTTTAACGATGGTAGCTTTCGAAGCAATGCAATGAGAGAATCAACAAGCCATGCAAGAGCTGTAGGCTTCCATCGTTCGCATGGCGGATCGTATAGTGGAAACCCTAGTGTAACATCCCGAATTTTCACGGTCAGAGTTTATACTTGTGCCCGAAAAAAATGGGTGTTAATAATGTATAACTTAGATACTTTAAAAATAGCACCTGATTATTATTATTATTTTTTATTTGGATCACATCTAAATACAATCATGAAGGCAACTATTCATAAAAATAAAATCAACCGTCGTTATTATTAAAAGAATTTAATAAAACATCATGTGTCCTCCTAATGGGAGTGTATTACAATGTCAGAGTTCGCAACAGAAGTATAAAACTAAATCATAAAGTTATCTTCTTATTCTTTCAATATGGTCTTTTATTGGGAGATGGTCCTCTAGGTCTTCAAGCTGTACATCACCTGCATCATCTGTACGGTTGGGAGAGGGTCAATGCCCTACTCATAGTGATGGTCATCCTTTAAGATTAAAGGTAATTCGAGAGAGTCATAAAAGTAATATAAAGGTTCTGATACGTCCCGTACTCCACAACTACAAAAGGTATCAATATGCACAAACAATTTACATAAGATGCATACCTAGCAAGGTATATGCGGTTCATATAGCGATCACCATAATGTGAAATATGATTAGAGTTATCCGATTTGCTCCACATCCCATACTACGGAGATTTGTCAGCGTGTCTTACGTTTAATATGATTTTATGCGATTACCCCAAGACAAACACAACACATGACTGAATGAATTACGTGACACGATTTATTCATAGAGCGACTATTTGGAACATTCAATCTCAGAAGTGATGTAACATGCATTGCGAATTACTTACATCGATTTGTGCACCACTACTTATGAAATATGGAATTACATATCGCCCTATGGACTATTACCGAAAACGCATTACGTCTATGATATTTATTTGATCGCTAGAAGTGGAATACGCAACATAGTACTTACACTTACAAAGAATACAAATTGAATCATGAAAGTTCTGGAATATCAAGACACATGCCCAAGCTCTTTAAAGATAGATAGCACAAGGCCAATATAGAGAAGAGTGATAATGGTCAATTCAACAGTGGTCATGGCCAACATAACAATTTGAAGAGTGGCAACTACCAATTCAATAATAAAGAGAGTGACAATGACCAACTCAATAAATAGAAAAGTGACAACGGCTGATTCTTTAATAAGGAAAGTGGCAATGACCAATTCAATAAATAGAAGAGTGGTAACGGCCGATTCTTTAATAAGGAGAGTGGCAATGGCCAACTCAATAAAGAGGAGAGGCAAGGGCAAGGGTTGTATCCAAGGCTCCACATAAATTCAGAAAGATCACTCGTAAGCAATATTATACTATAATCTCAAAAGGTAAATAATTGATGGTCAAATATATAATTATAAGAAGAATTCAAAGTAATACGAAGGCAGATTAAAGGCAAGGAAGAAATAATACGAAAGCAAATAAATGTAAGATAACACAATGAGATGGTATGTAAGGGTAAGGTAAATATAACAACTTAAATTAATGTAAGCCTAAAAGATAAAATCCTCACATTCAGTTATTTAATATCCGCTGATAAGGTCACAGGTATCAAGTAATCCTAGGATCAGAACCCGCTTTCCCATCTTGAACCAACGTTGAGTAGCAACTCAGATGTTGACTTGGTAAGTCGACTCAGCACACAATCTCTCTCTCTCTCTCTCTCTCTCTCTCTCTCTCTCTCTCTCTCTCTCTCTCTCTCTCTCTCTCCTTTCTTTCTTTTTCTTTCTTTCTTTCTTTTTCTTCCCTTTCCTTTCTTTTCTTCCCCTTTCTCTTTCTCTTTTCGTGCTGCAGCCAATCGGCTAGAGCTCTCTCTCACTCTCACGTTTCACCTCTTCTTTTTTCTCTGACAGTCAGACAGAGTAGGCCCTTTTATAACTTACATGACTCTAGAATATTCCTGCGTAAACATGCGTAGTCGGGTTGCGTAGCCGACCTGTGTGCGTTAGTTCCTTGCGAAAACTGTTTCGCTTGGCCGGTGATCACATCTTGTGCAAGGTGGGTCCTCGTTATTGTCATCGGATTCGTTTGACCTTCTTGGGTGCATGTTTTCTGCAGGTCATGGTCTGTCTTGGGATCATCAGATCAACGGTTGATTCGCCAAAGCAGCTAGGGACAACGATCACAGTTCAATGCTCGGTCGAGGAGACGGGATCCGTTTTTAATGGCGGATCTTGTTCCCACCATTCTCTATTCGACCAGGACTTTTAAACGACGTGGAGGGAGTCGGTTTTCCCTCAAGCACGGATTGGATGGCCCAGATCTCCTCAAACGTGGGAGTTTCCAGTCTTGTAACATCCTCTTTCAAACCATTTTCATCGCCCTCTGTTACGACGGCTGAACTTTCGCTTACGGGTTGATTTTCGTGACTTGGTGGGGTCCACTATCTTGGTTTTCGGAGGATCCGTTCTCTCCATTAGTTTTTTAGGATTATTTTAGGTCATAGGCCAAATCGTGAGGTGATTCCGAGCTCGAAGTGGGCTGCACCATCAGCCAATGGTGTGATGCATTCTCTGTTGCTACGAGTACGTTTGTGTGCGTGTATGCACATGGGCGACACTGTTCCGTTCGGACCGAGCTCCCCACCGTGATGAACGGATCAGATCATCCATGCAAATGATGGTGGTGGGCCGCAATGGCCGCAAACGGACGATGTTCGTTTGAATCTTCGCTGGCGGGAAGACGTAAACGGGGAGGAAATCTCTCTTTTTGGAGATTTTCTCGGTCAAAGCGTGTTTGACTGAGTCGTGTGGTTTAGTGCACTTCGGGTGCACATGTCCTGTGCACACGCGCTGTTAGGATGTGGGGTCCACACATGATGGATTTTGAAAGATCCACTTCGTCCATCTGTTTCTCCATATCATGTTAGGACATAGGGTTAAAAATGAGGCAGATCCATTAATACGGTGGACCACACGATCTGAAATAGTTGAAGATTGAAGTAATTCTTCCGAAATTAGAAATTTTGGGGAGAGGAGTTTCATTCAAATACGTACCTGTACATAGGGCTGTACATTGAGCCGAGTCGAGTCGAGGTGGGCCAAGTTTGGCTTGTCTTTTCCGTGCTCTTCTCGAGTTTGAGCACGAGCTTGAGCTTTGCCTCGAGCTTACTATTGACGCTTGGCTTGTTTGCCAAAACTTTCGAGTCGAGCTTGAGGCAAGCTAATGGATCGAGTCAAGTCGAGCTTGCTCCCAACCTGATCCAACCCACAAGCCACACCTAACTTAACCAGCAACCCAACCCAATTGACCCAACCCTCAAATCTAATATTTAATTAATAATACACACACATGTATGTATGTGTGTGTGTGTATGTGTGTGTGTGTGTGTGTGTATATATAAAATATTAGATAAAACCATAGATGGTACTTTGTTATTGATACTGAGAGAGAGAGAGGCTCAAGCGCGGCGGGTTAAGTAAGGAAGGGAAATGGTATGAGAGGAACGAACGGATACGATAGGGTTTATATTTTATTTTTTTAATTTTTAAATATGATATAATATACATTAATATATATAATAATATATGTGAGTCGAGCCGAGCTCGAGCTTCGAGCCAAGCCGAATTCGAGTCAAGTCGAGTCAAACTCCACTATATTTGAACTTGGCTTGTTTTCAAAACGAGCTGGGTCATATAAAGCCTGGCTCGCCTTAATTCATCATTTGAGTCGAGTTAAGTCGAGCTAGATCGAGCTAAGCCGAGTGGGCTTTTCGAGCTAGCTTGACTCGTGTATAGCCCTACCTATACGTGAGGGTAGCTTGGATGCGTAAATGGGTTGTTGTAGGGTTGGTGGGACCCACTTTTGATAGCTTTTGTGAGATCCATCTCATTCATCACATTTGCAATGTTACCTTCGGTTATGGTTTCAAATATGGGCCTGATCTAAGTATTAAGTGGGCCACATGTTATGAAAGTGTGAGTGACAATTACAGTAAGGATGTACGTAAATTCCTCGCAAGCACACGTATCTCGGATGATGTTATAGCATGTAGAATTCGTTTTACTTTGGTTGTACGAAATCAGTGGGGCCCACTATGATAAATTTTTGGGGAATCCATTTCATTCATTACTCTAGTCGGGTTATGTTAGCCCATGAGCTCAAATATAAAGTAGATCCGAGCCCTACATGAGCTTATCTTGAAAGGTCTCCTAGCGGGTGTCAAAATGGACTTGATCTAAATTAACGGTCCATGTTTGATGATCAGGTCCCAAATTTGGAGGAAACGTGTATTCAAGATAGGCAGACAATTGGACAAAACGTGGTGGTTGATCGATGGTGGAAAAAGGCTAAATTTGAAATATCATTTTTTGCATCAAAAGAAAGGAACTGACTTTAATGTTCAATGGTGTAGGATCATAGATCGGGGTCCGAATTTTGTATGATATCGTAGTCAAGTGAGGCTAAGGTGTGATCCAAATTTGAGTTGTGATGGACGGCAGGTAGTGGCTAGATCTGAAGATCTAGGTTTTTAAAGAGTTGATAAGCCAGGAAAGGATAACTTCACGCTTAAGGAACAGCCTACGGGGTCTTTATATTTCAGATAGACAATGCAAGTCATTCATATCAAGGAAAATATCCTACTACGACTACCCACGAGGTTTCTTCACTCGATGGACACCAAAGTCAACTGTTACGGGCTGATTTTTCAATTGGGCCACTTTTGCAATGATTTAAGGGCTAAAATTCAGCATGTATGGTTATTTTATGATAAATAGGCATAGTATAAAGTTCTTCATTAAGTAGATCATGAGAACCACGTGATATAGAATTCAGGAGTCTAGGTTAATTTCATTTTCATAATTATTCCTGATCTAAGAGTTTTGTGAAATCTAATGGTTCTACGTGGTTCTATGCCCATTTCTAAATAATTCTTACAAAAGAACTTACATATAAATCATTATGGTTAAAAAGTTATTCATTGATTTAGTCAAGGGAAGGTACATATATTAGACCACATGATCAACGGTCGGATGACTTGATTTATGGATGAAGATCATTCGTAATCGGTCAGATTCATGTTGGAGGATGGATGTAGGGTTAGGTTAACTGAATTGGTACCGTACATGTGTACATAATATGTTAAATTTGTGGTAACACTCGAAGACTTTCAATACTCGGGTATTGAAAAGTTCAAGGTGTTATAATCTATCCCCCTTAAACAAAATTTCATCCCTGAAATTTATTTATATGTTCCACTTGCACTGATCCGTTATGTTTAGTATTTTACTTTATTCCTCGTGAGGTGGATGTACATGTATAGGCGTGCGTGTACTTGACTATGTAGAAACTGGGACGCTACAATCTACCCCCCCTTAATAAAAATCTCGACCCTGAGATTTAATAATCGGATTTGACCGTTTATCGATCACATGGCGGATCGCCTAGTGGAGGCCCTAAGGCAACTCATTGTTCATAGTGGTAATCTACTACCAACTATTGCTTGAACTCATAATCACCCTGATCGCAAAATAGTACCAGCAACGAACCAAAGAGTCAGACCTAAGGAAGGAGGATCCAGCGATGAGGAGGTCGACGACATAACCCTCCAATATCCCAGACAAGGCGGCGATCGAATAAATCGAACAGATCGGGAGGGTCGATATTCCTAGCTTCAATGGCCAACTACACATTGAGGATTTTCTTGATTGGCTTTATAAAGTTGAGCGATTCTTCGACTATATGGACATCCCTAAAGTAAAAAAGGTCAAGCTTGTGGCCTATAAGTTGAAAGGGAGAGTTTCAGCTTGGTGGGAACAATTGCAACTCGCATGGACCAAACAAATAAAAGGCCTAATCCGCACATGGCAGCGGATGAAGCAACTACTACACGCCTGATTCCTCCTTAGCGACTACAATTAGGTATTATTCCAACAATACCAGAATTGAAGACGGAGTAGTCGGCCAGTGAGAGAATAGGCAGAAGAATTCTAACGCCTAGCGGCACATAACGATTTGGTCGAGATTGAATCGCAGCAAGTCTCCCGATTAAACGGTGGATTGCGTATGGCGATTCAGGATCGGGTCTAGATACAGTCCTTTTGGACGATGAATGATGCAATCAAGTTGACTACCTGGGTGGAAGCGCAGCTTGAATGTTCTAACACACAGACCTTTTTTTTTTACACACACCCCACACACTCACGCTGGTGGAATTTCACCACCTATAGGTACTCCTTGAACCCTTGACCGGGAGTTGAAACTACTGAGAGTCTACCACCCGGGTAAGAGGAAGGACCCTTCTAACAGACGGACCTATCCTACTGCAAGAGTCACCACGGCAGGTCCACCCCAGGAAGTACCACAGCCCAAGGGGAAGGAGCCCGTGGAGCACGCACTCAACCTCCTACACCCATGAATCAAGATCAAGGAAGTGGACAAACCAAGCCCCAAAGGAGTGTATCCACTGCTACTAGCCCAAGCAGGATCCCGAACCCCTATTATAACACCTTAGATTTCAGGGGCCGAGAAGATACTCAACTCCCGAATTCCCAGGTGCCACTTATGCCTTACGAGGTTTTAAAATATGCATAACTTGTTTGTTTCATAAGTAAGGGAGAAGTTTAGTGGACCATGCAGCATAAATCAAGACCAATATAATAAGCCAAATGTGCAACTAATATGGGATATATATATATATATAGCAAAAGAGATAATGTAAATAAACGTAAGGGACAGTGTCCCACAAAATATATAATCTAAAAGATGTACAAATCCCTGCCCTGGGGCCCCATCGCAAGTCCTAAGACGGTATACAGGGATCCGCCGAAAGTTTGAAAATAAGAGAGCTCCTCTTCCTCGTCCATGCTTGCCCCATCCAACGCATCGAGCTTTATGACACCTACATCTATGATAGGTTCTGGTTGCTGTTTTAAAACACCGTCCCAGAGTGGGAGTGAGCAACTAACTCAGTGGTTCGGTTATCAATAAGTTATACATATTATCAAATACATAGACAAAGTTAGTGAAAAGCAATCATTGATAGAATCCTAACCAATCTTGTTAATGCATATATATAGTTTCATGATATGATGCATGCCCTTACTTCTAATACTCCCTCAAGCGATAACGTCTAACGATCACAATGCTCAATGCTCCCTCAATGTGACCTTGACTGCCGAATCGCTAATCCTAACTAATGCAATGTGATGGTGAGATGTTAGCTGAGTATTTAATTAAATCTGTTCATCCAGCAAGATTAGAA
Source organism: Magnolia sinica (assembly GCF_029962835.1). Classification (NCBI taxonomy): domain Eukaryota; kingdom Viridiplantae; phylum Streptophyta; class Magnoliopsida; order Magnoliales; family Magnoliaceae; genus Magnolia; species Magnolia sinica. The sequence continues at coordinate 5,686,320 of NC_080579.1, forward strand.
AAACTGAAACACCTCCATTTAATCAATGGCCTTATCCAGATCACTTGCCCCATGGCGATCGTAGCGGCTCTGAGCTTGCGATCTATGATCCAAATTTAAGTATCATCCATCTGTCTCACAAATCAATAATTTCAAAGGTAAGGCATAATATCCAAAGGTATGAGGATCAATTCGGTATGGTTCGTCACCCAAACACCGAGTATGATCACTCAATTCTGAGGAGCGGGCTTGTTACATAACCAAGTCACCACAAGGAATGACTTGTCGCCCAATTCCATTCATGCCCAGGTCATTTGAATAGTAATCTGGCATGGAACTATCTGATGGGGGCCGTTCGAACAGGGACCTATCACCTCCTATGCTCATTGGTTACTACGGGGAGACTCATCATGTAACACCCCGTACTTTCAGTACTCGGGTGTTACCTTTTAAACCCACACTAAACTAAAAATTATTTGGGTTAACCAAAACGTGAACTCGACATACGCAGGATGGGGATTCCCGTCGACATTAGAACCATCCATCAGGGCCTCCAGGAGCCAGAATACTCCCTACGATAATCGGGAAGGTGAGACCACTCGAACACTCAAAGATTGAAGCCATTATGCTAGTTAATTCTGGTGCAACACACTTGTCATCAACACTTTAGAATTCGTTAGTGACAAACGAAGCCTTCATCATAACTAATATCCTACATTAACCATTGAAAAAGTCTATCAGGCCCACCTGATCAGCGGATCATGACGATTGAGCCAATGATGGCCCAAGGATGTGTGTAATGGGCCACCTGGGCCTGACCATCGACCCAAAGTGGGCCAGGATCTCTGGGTAATGTTCCCCAATGCAAATGAATGGAGTAGATTATAATAGTCACATTTCAGTGGGCCCTCACACTATACATGAGCACTGAGAGCACTTGTGCACGAAGGGCACTAAACCATTGGCTCAGTCAAACTGGCCTTGACCGAACACCTCTCTAATGAGATTGAAATATCTTCTTCCCGCCTTTCCTCTGTTTTAAACCGACCTACTTCAACCCTATAAGTGGGCCACCACGATCGCTTTCCGAGCACTCTAAACCGTTAAAATCCTTCATGGGACCCACACAATCAAAACGGTTTAAACGTTTGATCACTTGTAATCGGACGAAGGAGATCGAATGCCACCGTCCATTCCGTGCCAAAAACCGCCCGACCCGAGCCTGTAAAAGACGAGAGAAACAGGACCGCCCTTCCTCTTTGGGAAGGACGAATCCCAGCCGTCCGATGAGAGAGCAATCTCAACCGTTGTCTCTCTCTCACTCCCTCTATAAGATGGGTCCTGCAGCCCTAGGAAATTCATGCCAAGAGAAAATAAAGAGAGAGAAAGTGAGGAAGAAGGCCGAGCCTCTGTTACACCTTGAGAGAAGGAGAAATCTGCCGTTTTGGGTAAACCATTTTTCCCTTTCATTCCTTTGTAGTTCGGCTAGATAGAGGTAATAAACCAATGGTCGGGTTCGGTCCAGCCACAATAACGTCTGAACGAGCCAAACAATGGCCATTTCAGACCCCTGTTCAGGCCTCATTTTAATGTTGTTTCAGCTCTCCATAGAGCTTCGAACCAGCTCGGGAAACCAGCCAAACAATGGCTATGGGATGGACTGATGTAGTAAAAATGTTGGGTCCCTGTTTTTAAGCTAGAACGGAGCCAACCCATGGCCCTGTTTTGGTCTGGAACTGAGCCGATCCATGGCTCTGTTTCAGTGGGGAATCTGATCCTATTACGACACCAGTTTCGGCCTGACCTGAGCCAATCAATGGCAGCAGGGTGAGCTGAGAAATCGCTGGGCTGAACCTCTGTTTTGGAGCTTGAAAACTGGCCAACTAATGGCCATACTTTCAGGATGTATCAGTCCAGCAACGACAGCATTTCTGGGGTTGGAGAACAGTTAAGAGAAGGCCTGTCCTGAGTTAAAGCTAAGTCAAACAGTTGCTCTGTTTGGAGCTCTGTTTGGAGTTGAATCCAGACCGTCTGACAGGCCATCAAACGGCCTTGTTTCGGGTTCGTTTAGACTAGCAATGAACGCTGGTTGGGGGCTCTCAGAATGGCCCTTGATCGGCTTCCACCCAGCCTCGAAAGTGGGCCGTGAGAGGGTCCCCAAATCAGACCTAAATCCAGCTACAGAAGGGTCTGAAAACAACTCCATGCAGAAGATGATGCTGCTCACGTTTAAGGCTGGTGGGTTGACTGCTGGCTTGGGCCTGCACAAATGAAGGTGGGCCTCAGTTGTGGGCTGCCTTGACCGCCGGCCCTGCACCGACTGTGGGCCCCACCAAATGTTGGTGGGTTGCTCTAGTGTCAGGCCACCATGGGCCATTCAAGTTGGACCGTCCATCAAGGACGTTATATCCAGAAAAAGAGCCTAGGCCAGACGTCCAGTACTGGGCAGTTTTCCTTGCTTCTTTCTTTCCTTATATTTCTGTTTAATATTTGTATATATGTGTATATATATACATACGTATATGAACATATACCTGATAGTATACATAGATAAGTGGTGGGCCCCACCTGGGACCCACCTGTGAAATGCATAAACGGTGCATACATGCTAAGGGCATTGAAACAGAGGGTATTGTACATGTTCAGTTGAATGCTCCTCTGCCGAATCAGTTCACGTAAACTGATTGCAAAAAGTTGAGATCTCATCATAGCTGATGAGTCTGGGAAATCCAAATGGTCCATATGAAGCAGAACCACATAAGACCCCTTGGTTTCAAATTTTACTTTAAACCGAAACTTCATTGGGCCACAAGGAATGCAAATAGTTTCTTCCTTTGATTTGAAATTATTCTTGCTATGGCCCACCAGAATCTTGGATCAGGGTGAAAACTCACGCCCTAGGGTTTCTTGGAATTTTACACTTATGGACCGATCGGATTCGGCACCCATGGCACATGTGTAGGTGCACAAGGGAGCATGCCTCATGTATATACATATATACATATATACATGTATGCATGCATCTGTACGTGCATGAACTTTTTATAAGGTACCTCATACATCCATGCATGGTGAGTCCTATATGCGTGAAACCCACCTCGTGCGTATGTTCAATGTGGGCCGTCCAAGGTCTGGATCGTAGTCCACCTTAGGCATACCCAGACCATCCATTGACTTGGTGATGGGCCGGTGTACCACTACAACTGCAGCAGTTGTTACATCCACGCCGGCAACCCTGAGGGTCCCATTCCTTGTGTGTGTTTAAATCCATACCGTCTAGCGAATGGGCCGCACTCTGCTGATGTGAAGCAGACTGGGCTTGTGGACCCCAACGTGCATGAACTATGGGTTGTACCTCGTTCAAAGCCATGTGGGCTATACCGCATGAAATGTTAGAGGGTCCCATGGGCAGCACCCTCCACCATGATATAAATGCCTATCTGCACGGTATGTGCAAGGGACCCACCAACTAAATAACAGTATATTGTGCCCACTTATTGGGACAAGTATTGTCGGGCCAGCACCCCTCTCAAATGAGCGCCAAACCATCATGACTTGGGCCATTCGACCAACTATGGCGTCCTAGAACCTTAGGACTTATCAACTAATGCAAGAGATTTCTCTAAGAATTTGTTCAAGTGACGCAAAGATGCTAGCTTCTCGAGAGGGCTCACACCAAAGGACACCCTACAACGTATCTGGTGATGATTCTTCCCCTTGACCTTTCCATCTTCTCATTAGCTTAAGTTATAGTTTTTATTTTAATTCATAATTGATATCTCCCTTCATATTCACATATGTTAGCTGGTGAAAATTGAATTGATGTATTACATGCTTTATGATTATCCTGTATAATTGTTCATGCTTGTGGATTTCTTTTTGTGGATTGCTTATGGAACTTAAACTGGTACATTAGTGAGAAATTCCTACATATGAATGTACACCCATACTTGGAATGTAACTTGACTAGTTGTGATCGTAATGGACCTTCGACTTGGTGGTTATTGAGTGATGGTTTAGATGGATCATTGATGTGGGCCTACCATCCAGGGTTGTTGTGTCCAATGGCTTTCAAGGATGGTCTTTTATCACACAGTTCTGATACTCACCCTATGTGGCCTACTTTGATATTGCCCTATGTGGCTTTGTTCTAGTATTCTCCCTATATGGGTTCGATGTTTTATTCTGTGCAACCATGCGATGGTAAGCCCCATATACCGTAATATGATTGGCCACTAGTCGATGGGTTTCCATTAAACATCCTAAGGTGGTAGTCTCATGAGCCGGGGATGGTGGTAATAGGACCTATGCCCGAGCTGTCAGCCTACGCTGGGCCATGTGCTCCCCGTAGTGACCATGAGCTTACTTAAATTGGCTGGTTGCAAATAGACTAATAATGGGCTGACAAGTCATGCATACATGGCATATTTCGATGACTTGGATCACTCTGCCCTGCGATTACGCTGCGTGTTGCGCTTATGTCCAGTCATTCGATTATGATATTGACTCGGATTATCATGCCCTGCGATTACGCTGCGTGTTGCACTGATAACCAGTCTTATCCCTGGGTGACAATCCCATTGTCCATCCGGATGTTTTATCCAGGGCACAGACCGTCTGGATGTTTTACCCGAGTCGATCATTACATTCATGCATCCATGCATCTGACAAAACTGCATTTACTCTGTTTTGGTTGTCTGTATGTTTTATACTATTTCTTACCTAATGCGGCGGTGTGTAATCTTGAGGGAAATTCACACTAAGTTGGCCACTCATCCATCAAATATAAAACTGTACAGGTAGTACAGGTGGCTTAAGTGATATGCATGTTCAGCTTGATAAGGAGAAGGGTATGATCACCAGGAATGCTTGACTGTATGCTTGGAGGAGTTGTGTGATCTTTCGACTTATATTTATATGCTTTCTATTATTTCTCATGTATTAGATCATGTAATTTTTGTATTTGTTAATTTTAGAGATATTGGTTTGTATAAGTCATTATGGGCATATTTGAATGATAATGAAATTTTTCTTTATATCGATTTGTCCACACTGCGCTCATTTGCTCACTCTGATAAAAGAAAAATATTATATCTAACCATCCTTTAAAGTTAACACTCGGGTTTTTGAGATACGGATCATATACTCGAGTCCTGAAAAGTCGGGGCGTTACACATCATCCCAACGTAAGCCGATAACACAGACACAGTGTCCCATGCCATCATGTCCGGCTCCCGAGTCTTAGTTGTTCACTGGTCACTATGGGGAGGCTCATCACCCCAGCTTAGGCTGACAGCTCAAACACAGTGTCCCATATCACCATGCCCGGCTCATGAGTCTTGGAGATCGTATCATTAATAGTTAATAGTAGCCTCTCAAAGGTATGGGGTGCTTTAAATTCAGACAGGCTTGTACATACATGTTTAACGAACATAATGACCAGTTGGTGAGCCAATTTGTCCCCTCTAGACGAACTACGAATTGTACGGCATTGGGAGCGACGTCCGGTGTAGTTTGACTACAGCTTACTATTCGTAATTCGACTAATTGGGTCAAATTTACTCGTGGGCGGCCTTACCAGAGGGGCTGCCTATGTGGGTTCTAAAATTTGTTGGCCAATCCGGAAAGGGGGTAGGGTATAAATGAATAATACTAAAGTAGATGTCGGTCTACTTCTAGTTATGAGGGATTTAGACATACATAACAGTAAACTGTATACATGAAAATCATGATTCATCAAAGATTCTTAAATACATGGAAATTTTAAATAAACATGTAAACAAGCTCAATTTCAAGTATGCATGAAATCAGTAATTAATCATGTGTATAGGAGACTTGTAACGAAATTTTCCTATTTGTATCAGAATTTGGGGAATGTGTCCTAATTTTATACTCATAAATAATAGGAATTAAGGCAATGCAAGGATCTTGGGCGATTGAGAGCTTAAGTTCCCCCTAAATTGAAAAACGTTCGAAACAACACTCTCATTCCACAATTAACATACATGCAACTGACATGCAAGCAAATTCTACACCCATAATCACTAATTTCAGCCTAGATTTGATAAATGGCCACCTATGGCTAATGGTTCGCACCTAGGGGTTGCCAAAGGCTCGCAGAGTGGTTTTTGGGGTGCTGGACTCGTGGGTTGACACGTCGGAGCCTGTGTCATATAAATTTGTAGGTTATGATACATGTATGCGGCTCCTCTTATTGGAATTAGGGAGATGATAGGGTGGTTACCTTTTTGGATTGCAGCAAATCCCCTCTTGTAGCGGTGGAGATGCGGTTTCCGACGTGAGATCGTGGTAGGAGAGGGAATCCTCTCAATTCCTACCCTTTGAGCTACTCTCCCCTTCCACTCTCTCCTCTTTCTCCTCTCTCCCTCTCTCTCTCTCTCTCCCTCATTTACTGAAAAATTTGTATGAGAGGGTGGGAGAGGATTTTTATAGCTTATATAGCCTGGAAGTTAACCCAATTGGCCTTAGGGAGGCTCGTCCTAATGCATATACCCTTAGTGGGTGCATTTCTATTCCCTGGGGCTATCCTAGTGGCCCCCTGACCCATCTGTGTTATGGAATAGATGTCCCATAGTCAGATAAAGAGTTGTCCCAAGTTTGGTGGCAAACAAATGAGTCAATTAATCGAAGGGGCCCGATTTGCGATCAATGATCACTGATGATTGATCGGGCCCACAATTATACGGATATGAGTAGGAAAATATCATTGACTCATGGACCGAGTTTGATTGCAATTCAACGGTTGGAAAGTCTCAACTTCGCCATTTTAGTAGCAAGGCCAACTCACTTATGTTTTAGGTTTCAAGTTTCGGAGAGTCGCGCCTTTCAAGCTCTATCTTCACAGTCTAAGTTGTGCGGTTCGGGGCATCGTTTGGGCCCATCGTCCGCGATGGATGTTAATCTCAGTGAGATGGACGTTATTCTATAATTTTGAAACTAATGACCCACTAACGAGCGGTTTAAAGCTTGTTCGGGTAATAGAGGCATTTATGGAATAAATTGGGTAAGGATATTTCTTGGGCTCAGTTGTTAGGGTCAGGATTAACTAAGTTCACAGTGTGGCCTAATTTGAAATTAGCAAAATTGGTGATTCAGTTATGATCACTCTAGATCGTTGGTTCTTAGGCTAAATGAGTGACTGGGTTGATTTAGTTTATTAATCAAGATCTGACCCATAGTTATCTCGGCTTTAGGTATGTCTTTATTTGGTTATGGTTATCTCGATTGGTCAGTGATAGGTTGGCTAGATTTGGGTCCTATGTGAACAAATCATGGGGCTAAACTCGATGTTTAAGTGATTGGTCGGATTTGTTGGTTTTCTACGACTGATCAATCTTATTTGTACGGTTCTTTATCGGTACCAGCCGCGTATAGGCTCACTTCGAGCGTCAAGGGTTAATAAGTGACAATGTGGGTTAGTTATATAAAAAAAAATTAAGGACTTTTTGACAATCCAAAATAGAAAAAATTTAGGATGTCACACTTATGCTCGGCCAAGGCCGAACCATTGCTTTCATTGTGGCCAGCCGGGTCACCTATGCTCGGTAAGTGGTGAACCTTGCCATTAATGATAGTACTGCTGAAAACGCTAATGAGGATCCAAGTATTGAAGAACTAGCACCGCGCAGAAGATGAGATAGATGAGTCAGGTTAGGTCCAGCAGGATTGTGGCGAATCACTTGTTATGAGGTGACTATTGTATGTGCCTAGAAAAGAAGTACACCCACAACAACGTAACATCTTCCGAACTAGGTTTACGGTGAATCGAAAAGTCTGTGATGTGATCATCAATAGTGTGAGCAGCGAGAACATCATCTCTAGGATAATGGTAGAAAAATTGCAATTGAAAAAGGAATGTCATCCTTCACCATATACGATTGGTTAGATCAAGAAGGTTAGCGAAACAAAGGTAATTGAACAATGCACCATATCATTTTCTATTGGTAAACATTATAAAAATGAAGTAGTATACGATGTGGTTGACACGAAAGTATATCATATACTACTCGGTTGACCTTAGTAATCTAACCGTGACACCACTCATAAAGGGTAAGATAATATGTATATTTTCATCAAGGACGACCGGAAAACCATATTGGCCCTTATGGATCTAGAGGAACTACCTGAAACTTTTAAAGTGGAGGGTCATTTCCTTTTAACCATGCGAGACTTCGTGGAGGAATCCAAAGAAACAGGACAGGCCTATGCACCAATTATAAAAGGAAAAAAAACTCGATCCCACCAACATCCCTAATGAACTAAAACCCTTATTGCATAAGTTTAAAGAAATCTAGCCTAATGACCTTCCCAATGAATTACCTCTCATGTGAGATATCTAACAGTATGTCGATCTTGTCCCTGAGTCCAGCTTACTCAATCGTCCTCACTATCGGATGAGTCCAAAGGAGTGTGAAATTCTACAAGGACAAGTGGAGGAACTGATCCTTAAAGGTCTCATCAGAGAAAGCATGAGCCTATGTGTCGTATCGGCTCTATTAACTCCTAAGAAAGTTGGGAGTTGGCGCATGTGTGTCAATAAATGAGCCATCAACAAGATCACCATAAAGTACACGTTTCTCATACCACGACTGGATAATATATTGGACATGTTCGAGGGCGTGAAATTATTCTCTAAATTAGATCTAAGGAGCGACTACCATTAGATTCGCATACGGCCAAGTGATGAGTGGAAAATGGCCTTTAGGATGAAGGAAGGATTGTACGAATGGATGGTCATGCTCTTGATCAGTCTTTTGAACGTGCCTAGTATATTTATGAGATTGATGAACCAAGTTATGAAACCTTTCATTGGGCAATTCATTGTGGTTTATTTCGATGATATTTTCATATATAATTAAGATGAAACCACCCATGTGGAACATCTCAAGAAGGTCCTTTAAGTGCTTACTGAAAATAAATTATATCTCAATTTTAAAAGTGTAACTTCATGACCGATGCTTATTATTTTTGGGCTTTGTTGTGACATCCATGGGCATTCAGGTGGATGAGGAAAAGGTGAAGGTAATCAAAGAATGGCCAGTTCCCACAAATATTCACGAAGTACGAAGCTTTCATGGACGGGCAACATTCTATTATCAGTTCGTGAAGAATTTTAGTACCATTGTATCACCAATCACAGATTACATGAAGAAGGGACAGTTTCAGTGGACTGATGAAGCTGACATGAGCTTTGCTAAAATTAAGTGCAGATTATCCACAACCCCAGTTCTTATACTTCCTAACTTCGACAAACTGTTTGAAGTCGAATGCAATGCCTCATATATCGGAATTGGGAGAATTTTGTCTCAAGAAGGTAAACCGGTAGCCTTCTACAGTGAGAAACTTAGCGATGCACCCAAAAAGTGGTTTACATATGAAATCCAATTGTACGTAGTGGTCCAAGCACTGCGACACTAACGACATTATTTGATTCAAAGGGAATTCATGTTTTACACAGACCATCAAACTCTTAAATTCATCAATAGTCATGCTAACGTTAACCGTGTGCATGCTAGGTGGGTTTTGTTTTTTACAGGAATTCACATTCGTGCTGAAACATAAGTTTGGATAACAGAACAAAGTAGTCGATGCACTGAGTCGCCGTGCAACTTTTTTAGTCACTATGAGCAATGAGGTTATCGGGTTCGAGCGCCTCAAGGACATATATGCCGACGATAACGACTTCAAGGATGTGTGGGTTAGATGCCAAGAAGGTCACCCCGGTAATCTTCATATTCAAGATGGGTTCCTTTTCACGAGGAATCGACTGTACATCCCCAGGAGTTCGTTAAGGGAACAAATTATTTAAGAGCTACATGGAGGTGTCCTTAGTAGACACCTTGGGCGAGACAAGACGCGAACTCTTGTGGAAGAGTGGTATTACTAGCTGCAATTGGTATATGATGTGGGAAAAATAATTCAACGTTGTTATATTTGTCATACCTCGAAGGGGCAATCTTAAAATATGGGCCTCTACACCCCGTTACCTATGCCTGACGGCCCTTGGGAGGATTTATCTATGAACTTCGTGCTTGGTCTCTTGCAAACACATCGCAATATGGATTCAGTGTTCATGGTGGTAGATCGTTTCTCCAAGATAACGCACTTCATCCCGTATAAGAAAACCCTCGATGCAACACACGTGGCGAATCTATTCTTTAGGGAGGTCGTACGGCTACATGAGGTCCCTAAGACTATTATTTCTGATCGTGACACGAAGTTCATTAGCCACTTTTGGAGGACTTTGTGAACTCGATTCGATACACGACTTCAATTTAGCAGCGCCTACCACCCACAGACTAATGGGCAGACTGAGGTTGTGAATCGCACGTTGGAAAACCTCCTTTGCTGTATTTCAGGAGAAAAACCAAAGCGGTGAGATTTGGCCCTGTCTCAAGTGGATTTTGCATTTAACGACATGGTGAACCGTTTGATAGGGAAATCCCCGTTCCAAATTATTTACAGACAAGTGCTTCACCACACACTTGACTTGATCTGTTTGCCCAAACTCCCAGGCAGGAGCATTACAGCAGAACATATGGCAAACAGGATCATGGGTATCCATGTGGAAGTGGAGACCAATCTACATACCTCGAACGAGAAGTACAAAGAATAAGAAGCATCGACGACAAAAGGTGTTCGAGGTGGGCGACCGCGTCATGGTCCATCTTTCCAAAAAAAGATTTTCGACCGGGACATACAACAAGTTGAAGAATAAGAAGATTGGACCGATACCAATGATCTGAAAGATCAATGACAACACCTATGTTATTGATCTTCCAGATGATATGGTGATCTCATGGACTTTCAATGTCATGGACCTGACCGAGTATCATGAACCTAATCACTCAGTGGGGTCCACTTTTGATTGTGCATCTCACAAAGTTACTTTATTTAGATTATCACAACCATTTGATTAATGAACACTTGAATTGATGGTGATAGGGAAGTTTGTGAGATGAGTTTTTACCTGATATATAAATCTATTTTAAAACAATCCAAATATTGGTTAGATGGTCATGCTAATAATGCAAATGTGGGTTGAACCTCAACTCTACCCATCTCCTTGAGTTGCAATCCTTTTATCTACACAACCCACTTATGTATGAGATTTTGTTCATCAAGTGTGCTTAATCATGCATGCATGATATAATGACAAAAGCGCCCTTAAAACATTAAAGGTACTTCACCAGGCTGGGCTTATGGACTATTTGGACTATTTGAGACAACCCCACTACAACCCAATTAATAAATGGCCTAGTTTAATGGATTTCGATCTATAGGGGTTTGGGGTTTTTATCTACAACAGGTTCGAGGTATCGGAGATGGTGACTAAGGGAAGAAAAGATATCAACTTGGAAGAAATGATAAGAAAATTGTGAGAGAGAGAGAGAGCGAGAAATCAAACTTGGAAGAAATGAGAAGAAAAATGAGAGAGAATGAGACAATAGGGTTTGCTGAGAGTTTTAGGAAGACTTAGGAATGGTTTCAAACCATCTGCATTAGGAACGGCCTTACCAAAGACATTGTTGTTCCTAAACCAAAGTTTTGGTGTAGTGGCCAGGTTCCGATCCTGGGATCCTACAAGGAGGATTTTCAAGGTGAATATATATATATATATGAGCATAACCACAATGCACCCAAGTCACAAAACAACATCATCACCACATATCCACTAATAAAATCTTTGAGTACAGTGCTAGAAGGAAAATATGAGATATAATTAAAAAAACTCAAAATAACAGGCATATGCTCCGCGCTTAATGCTTCTCATACGCCCTAACATCACCTGCAACATAAACAAACGCACATAAGCCTCCTACAAAGCTCAGTAGAGTGCGTGTGTGCGTGCATAATGCATATGACAAGAATATATATATATATATATATATATATATATATATATATATATATATTAGAGTATGTGGAAGATGGAGGACTAATTAAGTTGCCAAGTCTATGAATGTTGTTAGCCATACCAAGGCTATGCAATGCAAGGCCTACGTGGCCGAGTGTCATATGCTAGAGAAGTAATGTAAACATGTCAATCCTCAACTAGTCCACATATTAGAACAATTCGTCACTAGAAACATTACCGGGGTCTAGTACACTCCAACATTATCTGCTGCCCCATTGCATATATGACCAAATGACTGGAAAAGACCTCACTATCTGTATCGTCAGTGGTATGCCAATTCTCACCCGACTTATCGATAGCAGACCCATTTCATGAGCTGGTCATATTCAACCTAGCTTACAACCCCTACCCTCGGGAGGATAAAATCACACCCCTTTCCAACTGATCACGATATAGTGGGAGACGCATCCTGCTGGTATTTGGCACTCGAGCACTCATATTATCCCATCGGTTTTGATGTTGAAGCATTCTACTGGTACCACAAGAGTTTAGGGACTTTCACCCAAGGACGTTCATAGCATCCAAGTGCTAGAACAGATATTTCCAATATCCAATCTGGCCATTCACGGTATGCCTGTGGAAGCCACAACCCTGATGTCGCTTGGGTGTAAAATGATTGTAACATACAAGATGTGAAATGCACAAGTCATACCATCCAAGTCATGTACTAAATCTGCGCATATCGTGCGATCATGCGAGGCAACCCTATCCCTTATAGTCCCCTAAGTGTCTCAAGCCAAAGGGCATATGCTATAAACAATCATCATCCACAACAGGCATACAAATAATGTGTATGTATAACTAGGCATGATATCATTACTCTAAGCATGTTATCAATGTGTTCTATAAGGCCAAGTACACTGGTATGTTATCAGACATATCATGTGATAATCGGCCTTAATTTAGCACATCATATACAGAGAGTGCGACCCAAACGGCAGGCCCCACTATAAATATGAAGGTCTATGTGGTGTGGCCCACGTTAGACTAACATCGGCTCCTCATGTAGCCTGTAAGGCATGTATAAAATACATATACCAAGGCGAGCCAACTGGGAATGACTTAGATGGACATCCACATTTACAACATGTGTGCCACTAGGCCACCAATCTATCAGGCACGTGGCCCATCGACGATATCCCAAAACAATTGGATTATCAATGGCATCATTAAATTACTTTTATGGGATGATCTGCACCATTTGAGCATTGTCGGTATAATCGACAGTTATAAATCATTAGTTAGTCACTAGGATATAATTTTGTGCTTGTGGCCCATCTGAGTCTTGAGATTTCATCATTTCAAGTAAAGTACATACCTCAATGGATTTAATACAACTATAGTGTCAACATTACATACGGACACTAATTAGGGACTTTAAAATTGGTTTAATAATTAATTTCAAACCTTTGCAAATACACCTTGAATTTTAACCTAGGATTATAGGGATTTTGAATCCAAGGTGCCAAACATAACCAAGGGATTCCATAAATCCAGGAATCCCAAGTCCAAGAGAGCCCAAAATCCAAGAAATCCCAAATTCAAGGATTCTCAAGTCTACGGGATTCCAAATTTAGGAAATCCAAGTACATGGAATTCCAAAGTCCATAAATTCCAAGTCCTAAGAGTTTTCACCGCACAGTTCCTATGATGCGCCCCACTTAAGATTTGTATTGGCGTGAAACTTAGGCCCATGGCATAACATGGCCGGAAGAAAAGGATGAAAGGCGTGCTGCCCACTTTTCCCTTCTATGTGGTTCGCCTTAGATTTTTATTAGCCTGATTTTTGGGTCCTTAGACTAAAACGATCTGGCAAAACGGATGAGTGGAATGGATAAGGCACATGCATCATGAATGATCCCACATGTGGGCCTCACTCCATGCCTCACAGTGGCGTCGGCTCACCCATGGGCGTTGGTAGCACCGCTGATGCTCTATTTTTATTTTTACTTTTATGTTTGGATACATTATCAAGGTGGGCCCCATGTGGATGATATACTCTGTCCACCGTCTTGGCTAGTTCGAACAGGGTCCAATGGGCCTTGAATCGGATTGGTTTGGACAAACAGGGGCCCACAGTGGGCCTTGAAAGGTATCAACAGCTGGGCATTGTTTCCCTCAATGCAGCCCACTTGAGACTCAAATTTGCCTCATTTTTTAGCTCATAGCCTAAAATGATCCAGAGAACTATGTGTATAGTGTGGATTTAACATATACATCATGGTAGGTAGAGTTGTGCATATCTAACCTGAACCAGTGGATCCGACCCAATCAGGCTAGATCCGACCCGTTCCGAACCGAACCGACAATCTAGATCGGTGCAGATCGGGTAAGGCCATTCAGATCCGATATTTTTTCGGATCCAGATCGGGTCGTGGTCAATCCGAACCGATCCGATCTGAATGGATCCGGACCGACCCGATCCGACCCAATTCGAAGTGGTTCTTATAATGATTTTACTTTTTCGTGTGGTATGGTCCACTTAAGCTTTGGATATGCATCAATTTTGGGTTCAACGACTAAAATGATCTAGAAAAACAAATGGACGGCATGGATAGACCACATGCATTCACGGTGGGCCTCAATAGAGTTTAGAGTGTATAATAAAAAAGGATTCGCTATTGTACCAGCTGTTGTAGGAACATATCGTGCGAAGACGACCACTGATGCTCCTCGAGCTCCGAGTTATACGAACAGTTCAAAGAAGATCAAAGTTATATGGCCCACAGTGATGTATTTATTATATCTACACCGTTCATATATTTTTAGAGATCATTGTAGACCATTGTCCAAAAAATGAATCATATCCAAAGATCATCTAGACCACATCATACATAACAGTAGAGAATGATTTTCACTGTTAAACAATTCGTAGGGCCCACCATAACGTTTATTTTCCTTCCAATCTGTTCATTAAGGTCACAAAGACCTAAATTAAGAGGCAAAAGAAATTTCAAATTGATTCCAAAATTCTGTGAGACTATGACCCCAAAAAGGGTTTGAATGGTAGACATTCAATCCCCACTGCTTTTTTCGGTGTGGTCCACTTGATAGTTAGATCTATCTTATTTTTCGTCTCAAGCCTTAAAACGAGCTCGCCAAATGGATGGACAGTTTGGATATAACACATACCCCATGATCAAACCCACGGAACTTGCCAACGTCAATAACAGCTCTTTCATGCACAGCACATTACAGCTTCAGCACGTGAATACAGCTAGTGCCTCCAGCTCCGAGTTGTACGAACAGCTCAAATAAGATCAACATTATATGGGCCCCACAATGATGTATTTATTATATCCACACCGTTTATCCATTTTTAGTGATTATTTTAGAGTATTAGGAAAAGAATTGAATCATATCTAAAGTTCAAATGGATCACACCAAAAATAGCAGTGAGGATAATGATTTTCACCGTTAAAAAGATCCAAATAATACCCAACCCAATCCGACTCGATTTCCCTAACCGAGTCGGACTCGGTTCGGGTCAGGTCAACCTTGCGTCCGATCAGTTCGAGGTTCGAGTCAGGTGTTCCGGACTCGGTCCCGGATCGATCGGGTTCGGATCAGTTTGTCTGGATTTCGGACCGAACCAAGTTGGACCCAATCTGATCTGACTTGGTCCAATGCCTAGCTCTAATGGTAGGGTCCACAGGCGAGACGCCCCCACCCAAGTATGCATGGCTGACATAACGGATGCTCCCGGCCCCACTGTCCCCTCTGATATGGTCAACTTGATGGTTGGATCATCTTGATTTTTGGGTTCAACCCTTGAAAGGGGCTGAGAAAATAGATACATGGTTTAGATCTAAGAAATACATCGTAAAGGGAGTTAGTGATGCAGGGCCTTACAGGTCGATGAATCAACTTCATGTATTGGCTCCAGCTGGGGATTCGGATGGACAGTGGGGATGGAAAATATGCATCCTGGTGGGACCCACACAATGGCCTCGAGAAGGTGCACACTGCACACAAAAACAGATGGACGACGTGAATACATTATATATATATATATATATATATATATGATTTATCTAGGTCGTACATCATGGTGTGGATCTAAGAAATACATCATGGTGGGTCACACGAGTGGGAACCACCTCCATGGCCCCATGCAAAGGGCGTTAGTGATGTAGGACCTTACAAGTGGTCTTTGTACTTGGTGTGGCACACCTGAGACATGGATCAGCTTCATGTTTTGGCTCAAGCTGGGGATTCAGATGGACAACGGGGATGTAACATATGCATCCTTTTGGGACCCACAAGGTGGCCTCGGGAAGGTGCACGCTGCCCACAAAAATGGATGGACGGTGTGAATACATAATATATATCAAGGTGGGCCCCAAAGTAAGGGATGCACCGTCTTGGATGAGTCTCGATCTGTAGTCATTACAAAATTGTAAAATCCTCTCTCCGTCTACCCCCCTGTCTCTGTCTTTTAATCGCCGGAACAAGATAATCCGTCTGTATTTCATCTCTCTCCGGCAGACAAGATACCATTCTCGGTCCCTCTGTATTTCATCTCTCCTGTAGACAAGATACCCATTTTTTCAGTAAAGTAATATTTCTGAAATATAAAAGAGAACTAATTTTAGGTAAAAAGAAAAAAAAAATCAAATTGGAATTTGGATTTAGAAAAAGCTTAATAGCCTTCTAGAAAACTTTTTTTAAAAAAAAAATGAACTTTGGATATACAATCATGTCCTAATGATATGGCAAAACTGATGGACCATATAAATATAACTAACATACATAATATGGGCAGACTTACAACGCTCAACACCACCTCTGTAAAGCCCCCATGGGTTTAAATCCCTGTCCACATCAAACAAATCAACTCTAACGGCATGTTTGGTTGGATATCATTACATGTAATTTGTCTTTCATGTAATTAATCTCAAAGGAAACAACGTATCAACTGCATATTAGCACAACAGTGAAAATTGCTCATACCAATACATTACATGAAATATAAGTAAACTGCCAAAACATGACTCCATTTGATTAATTTTAGTTTTTGGTTTATGTTGACATGGCAATGGGTGTGTGTCAAGTGGATGTTCAGTCAGATTTTTAACAATTATATCATTTCTTCCTCTCACCTTCATTTCAATGAAATTTCCATCTTCATTTCTGTTCAATATTACCACAGTTTCTTCTTACCCATCAATGCCACAATGCATTATTTTTCTTCTGCATGAAAAACTTTAATGCTCTATGCATTTTGTGGGCATAGCAATAAATGTTCTCCACCAAAAATATCAATAACAACAAAAACTAATGGTGAAAAAGTTAACGTAATCATTAAAATTGACTAATTCACCACTGTTGATTATATCTTCAACGCAAGGAATTCGGAGTTGCTGAATACAGTGACATACAGATGTACTTGAAATTCTTAAGAAAATGTGAAAGAAAGAATGATTCTGCGCAAAATCAAAATTACGGAATTGAGACTCTAGGTAGCGGATTAGGTGTTACCGGGTAACACATTGAAGTGTTATTGGGACCATGTGGGGCTCACTTTGATGAATCAATTGTATATCCACGCCATCCATCTATATTACCGGAGTCATTTGATACTCCGAAAGTATATGATTATTGATACGCAGTCACTCAAAAGTTCTACTTTTTGGGTTTTATCAAATAGTATAGTGAAAATCTCTTTGAAAATAAAAATATTTATTTTAAATTAATAAATAAATTCGATTTTTAATTAAAATTTTATGGTGGAATTAGCCCATCTTTGTTATATCCACACATAATGCACCTAGTTATGTCCACACATAATGCACAAGAGACCATGCATCAAATGTAATCTTTGTAAAAGTGTTCTATTTCATTTTGGTGTTTGTATTAATTGACACATGGGCTTAGTGCATACCCATTATTTATTCTTCAATGGTATGAGTCTACACCCATATTTTTATGGTGGGATTGGACAGTTTGGCCTATACAGAAAACATCTGCATATAATATCAGATAATAAATGAAATGAAATACAAATTAAAATATATACCTGTAGTAATTTCTTTAGCTTTCTCCAGTATCTTAGTTATTTAAAATCATGATACACAAATAAAAAATTCAAGTAGAAGTTAATAAAAATGATATATAAAATGTATTGGAAAAAGAAAATTGAATAAAATAATAATTTTAAAATTTTATTTTAAATACAAATCTTATAACATAATTTAAAACAAACAAATGCAAAAAACAATTACCAAACTCATGTTTTTTAAGGGTTATCAAACTCGAAGGGTTAACTACGTGTGGTGCGAAGCTACACCTCCTCCAAATCATCACCATCTTCTTTCTCATCTCATCCATCATCCTCAACACCACATCCATCATCAGATTCACCAATTTTCACATCAAAATCCCCTCTTATAGTGGTGCACAAGAAAATTTTCAAATTCTGACGCATCTATAAGGTTGAAACTTTGGCGGAGTAGTACGCACAAACCATGTGCCGGATCGAAGTGATTTTTGGTACAAAAACAGGAATCAGATTGCGTCCTACCCCCGCTTGGACGATAATCCGTCCGGGCAGCGATCTGTGGGGCTCATAGTAAGGTAAATACTTTATCCACGCCGTTTATCACTTTTTTCAGATCATTTTACAGCATGAACCTAAAAATGAAGCATGTACACAATTCCAGTGGACCACACCAAAGGAAGCAGCGTTGATAATGAATCCACCGTTGAAACCTTTCTAAGGGCCACGGCGATGTTTTTTTTACCATACAACCTATTCATAAGGTCATGTATACACGTATGAAGTGAGAAAAAAAAAATATCAGCTTAATCCGAAACTTCTACAGCTCCCAAGACGTTTTTAATGGTGAGCGTTCAACCCTCACTTTGTGGTCCACTTAAACATTAGTTCCACCTAATTTTTAAGTTCATATCCTAAAATGATCTGTAAATATGGATGGATGGTGTGGATAAAACCCTTACTTCAATGTGGATTCCACAGATCGCTGCCCGGACGGATTATCGTCCGAGCGGGGGTAGGACGCAATCCGTTTCACCCACCCCTAGCCGATTCTAGCCTATGAGTCCTTTCCTGATATTGTGAGCCCCATACACTTATGAGCGTCCAGTGCATCCAAGCCAACCTACTGTCCAGCATGTGTGGCCCATCCCAGGTCCTCTTCTCCTCCGTTTCTTTCCATTTTTTTAACTTAAAACCTCATTAATCCTCTATTGAAGTGACGTCACCAAGTTTTGTGGGCCCTACCATGATGTATGTGTTGTATCCACACCGTCCATACATTTGGAGAGATCATTTTAGGGCATGATCCAAAGAATGAGGCAGATCCAAGGCTGTAGTGGACCCCACCACATAAAACAGTGCGGAGAGTAACGCCCACTGTTGAAACCTTACAAAGGTCCACCATGATGTTTATTTTAGATCCAATCTATTCATGTGCTAACGCAGACATAGAAGAAGTGAAAACACAAATATAAGCTTGATCGAAAACTTTTGTGGCCCTTAGAACTTTTTAACGGTGGGCATCACTCTCCCCACTATTTTATGTGGTGGAGTCCACTTGAGCTTTGGATCATGCCCTAATATGATCTCTCCAAATGAATGGACGGTGTGGATACAAAACATACATCATGGTGGGCCCCACGGAACTTGGTGACGTCCAGTAGCGAGTCTCGCTACTCAACCTATCCGACGCGGATTAGCTGCCTCGACGGATCCAACCAGTGGGTGTGACCCTGACCGTGGGGCCCACCTCAATGTATGTGCTGTATATCGGTGCTTCCATTTTTTTCAGATCAAATTAGGATATGGTAACAAAATCAAAGCTGATACAAATCTTAGGTGGACCACATACAAAGCTTTTGATGGTGAGAATTCAATCTCACTGTATGGTCCACCTGAGATTTGTGTCATCTTCGGTTTTGTGACCATTACTGAAATAAGCTTGCAAAGCCGATCGACGGCGTGGCTATAAAACACATACACCAAGATGGGCCCACGGTCAGGATCGCACCCACGTGGATTTATGCGGGTTGTGGCTAATAAGCGAACGGGGAAAGGATTGGCTACTCCCCCTGACACCAGCCCCGTGGCTGTGGTCGGTGCTCTGTGGGCCCCATCATGATGTACGTGTTTCATCCATTCCGTTCATCCATTTTTACAGATCATTTTAGGGCTTTTTAAAAATAATGATAGGGATATAAATCTTAAGTGGGCCACACCACAGGACAAAAATAATGAATGGATATTCACAATTAAAAACCTCCTAAGGCCCACTGTACTGTTTATTTGACATACAATCTGTTGATTTCGTCATAAAGACCCAGATGAAGGGAAAAAAAACTTTTATGGCTCCCAAAACGTTTTTAATGGTCAAAATTCATTTAACACTGTTTCCTGTAATGTGGTCTACTTGAGATTGAGATATACTTCATTTTTTCTATCATATCATAAAATGATATATAAAAATATATGGACGGCATGGATTATACACATACATCATAATGGGCCCCACAGAGCACCGACCACCAGCCAATGGCTGGTGTCAGGGGGAGTAGCCAATCCGTTCCCGAGCGAATGGCTACTTGTCAGTGCGCTCTTATCCTACTGAGTAAACTCTGTTCGGCCCACCGAGAATGCATGTGGTTTATCCACGCTGTCCATTCATTTTTCCAAATCATTTTAGGGGTTAAACCCAAAATTGATGCATATATAAAGCTCAAGTGGATCATACCACGGGAAAAAGCGGAAGTATTGATTTCCATTGTTGAAAACTTTCTAAGGCCACCATTGACGTTTATTTGTCATCCAACCTGTTCGCAAGATCATACAGACATGGATGAATGGAAAAAAAACAAATATCAGCTTGATCTAAAACTTCGTATGCCCCCAAGAATTTTTCAACGGTAGATGTTCAATTCACACTGTTTCCGGTGGTGTGGTACAATTGAGATTTGTATATATTTCATTTTTTGTATAAAGACCTAAAATCATGTGGTAAAACAGATGGACGTAGTGGATACAATGTATAAATGACAGTTAGGCCCACGGAGTCTATTCGTAATGAGTAACTCAGTACGCTTCCTGCTCTCTGGGCCTTTCTTTTCAGACTAGCACCGCTCGTCATTATTATGCTCCGTGTTAATGGCTTCGAACGGTCACCGCTTGATTTCCTCATCCTCTTTGTCATCGAACTTGAACCTGTTACCCATTAACAAATAGAGAAAGAAACATTTCTAATTAGGGATATTATTATGTAAAATAATACATTTTACAGGTAATAAAGATTTAGGCATTTTAATAGTGAAAAATATAATTTCCCCTGTATCTTCACTTATATTTTTGCCACCAGTTGCAGGTTGTCATTTGTGTTTTGGTTTGTTATTTTTCGAACATATTGTTCATAGGAAACTGTAGTTGCATTGTTAATATTTTCTTTTTTTGTGGGTTTGTCAGCTCTTCTTCATTTCTTGAATTTCCATTGATCTCATTTACCTCTCTTCCTTTATTTCTCACTGCTAGGGTTGGATTTTCTTGGCAACCGCTTTCATAGTTGATATTCTTCTTCTTCTTCTTTTTTCTTTTTCATTCTTTTTTTTTTTTTCCTTTTTTGCTTTTTAATGAAAATTTTTATAGCTCTTTAAATTATATGAAATCCACTTTTTTCTCCAAATTATTAGTGGATTTAGAATTATAAATGTTTTATAGAAAACTGAATTTATGAAGAAAGGATTGCAAATAGCAAAATAATAATAGAAAAAACATGTACTGTTACCTGAAGTTATGTATTGTTTCTCTTATATGAGCTGTAAATGTTTCACAGATTCTGTCTTACTTATGTCTTATGTATTGGTGGTAATAGCAGAAAATTAAAAAAAGCCCGAGAATTTCATATTTTTTGGGGACCCTCGAAAGTGGATAAAAAATTGAGAATTTCTTCAGTGGAGAGAAGAGCGGGAGTGATCCGAAACAATCGATCTGTAAGGACATTGGAGTAGTTTGAATTAGGAAAAAGAAAATATGATGACAAAATCAGTTATCTCTAGCAATACCTCAAAACTCTTACATACATTTGTATTGTGATATCATACATCATGTGATTATAGATTTTTACCTTTAACCGGCTTTGATTTCTTAATGTTATTGAGATAAAGGATGTGGCATGTAATGCCAGTATCTATTTAGTTAGCAAGTACCATAATCTCAGCGCTTATGGCATGCATGCATGTGCAAAATCCTGCCTGTTCATCTGTGTCACATGTATGGTCAGGCCAATTGATGAACAACGAACGACATGTGTAAGATCTTGCGCATTCATTTGTGCCATGTGGCATGTCTATGGTCAGGCCGATTGATGAAAGACCTATTTCTATGCCTGTACATAACAAGCTGAGAATTCAAAACATAGCATTAATATAACGTTAAGTTAGGGCATGACAATGGGTCTGGGAGCGAGTTGTCTTGCTAATGAAACCTGTAAAGAGGCCATTATGGAAAAAGTAATTATAGACTTTCACTTTTTGGGTGGAAAAGTATATGATTGATGGGGCCAATAGAGCAATGACTCTTACTTTATACACTACCCTACCCGAAGGATATGCATGATATACAGTGTTTTAAGTTTGTATGAACCTTCTCTTACAACAAAATCAGAACTCCAAACACTAAGTTAGAGCACAAGAAATATTCTTTCCAACCAATTTATGACAACATATTAGGCCGTTACAATTGGACCGTGCTTGCGCTAGTTGATTTGATACTCAAATGCTAATCTTCTCACATATGCCAATGTAGGCTAGATATAGGTCATTCATCGATGGACCACCCAACTATACTATGGTGTAAAAATTGGGCCAATTATTTCATTCTTATTATGTGAAATTGTTGTATGTATCAGACTATGCATGCCACTGTCTTACATATATATGTAATGAAGACCGTCTATACCTTAACTTGTATAAAAATAAGAGAGATGCAACTTAAATGAGCTAGGCTCAGAATTCCCTTTCAGCTTGCCTGACTTTTGATTCATACAGATTTTCTACCCATGGAGCTTTATTGATGTGATACATCTTATAGATGTGTTGAATGTGACATGTACATCAAGTGAGCCCTATGGAGCTTTATTGATGTGATGTGTCTTGTAGATGTGTTGAATGTGACATGTACATCAAGTGAGCCCTACATCTACCTGTACTACCAGTAAAAGTTAATGTTCTGGGAGTATATGATTATTCCACTCAAAAGTTTGAAATTTCTTATTTTTTGGGTTTTTTTTTTTTTTTGATATTATTAAAAAAATCTCAAAAAAAAAAATCTAAAAATTATTTTAAATTGATAAACAAATTTAAAATTTAAATAAATAGTTCATACTATCTATCTTTCCGGTTAATATTGTGATAATATGCTTAGTGGACACTTTCACCCAACCATGGCTAAAGTTCATTCAGAAGTTGAAGTATTTTACAAGTGAACGCTAATAACTATTCACCAAAGGGATACTTGTATATAATCTTAACCAATAATAATAAAATATAAATTAAATTTACCTATGATGATTTCTTTAGCTTCCTCCAATCTCTTAGTTATGTCAAATCCTATTATAAAAAAAGAATAAAAGTAAAAAAATTAAATATTGATACATAAAATATACCACAAAAAATGAATTAAATAATAAATTAATCTTTTTTTAATTAAAAATAAAACAACATATTTTAAAACAAATGCGGATGTAAAAAGTAAAACTAAATACAAGTATTGAAAAATAAGTAATTAATTAACTCTTATCTTTCGTGATAATCATTTTAATTTCTAATTTATAATTATTATTGTAAGTTTGAAGATTCACCTTCTAGCTTGGATATCATGAAGTTTTAGTTAAGTTTTTAATTTACCATACCCACCATGAGTTGAGAGATTTTATAGGCATTTTTTATGCTCTGATATCATGTAGTATTGGTTAAGTTTCGGACAATCATGTAAAATGTTATAAAAATTGATTCATGCTTTTCTAATTTTCTTAAATTAATGTTATACGCATGATGAACAGTCGCAAGTATGGAATCCATCTTGCCTTCAATGCTACTCACAATCGTCATTATATGTTGGTCCATTGGAGCACATGATGGTCCAATGACAGAGCTACCCACTTTCTATTTTCAATGCAATGCGAGCCACCATGAGAAACTATGTTTAAATGAAATAGAAAATTTAAAAGAAAATTTTCAATGGCTCAAATTCAAATTCATAAATTGATTATCACAATCATCAATGTAGAGTGATAGTGAGATCTAAACAATGGGAAGATGGACGGTTCAAATCATGACCATCTCACCATGTTCGCCACAAATGGGCTAACACATGCCAAAAATCCTGACCCTAGGCAGAAAAAAGACAAAATATGTTACAAAATCCAGTTTACACCATGCCTAAACCAACCAGGTTTGTGGGTCTACCATGTTGTATGATGTAAAATCCACTACATCTACCAAGTTAGAGAAATGCACCAATGCTCCTGGAGAACTCCCTTTTGGACAATTCAATCTATCAATTTGAACTGATTTTTAAGTCCACAGTACATTCCCTGAGCTCCCATCCAAAAGTTTCAGTAATCAAATGATCTAATCCCAGCCCATTTCCATCCCTACATGTGTACCATCAGGGTCATATTTAAAAGGGTTGATGTGATGAAATATAATGACAAAGGTGTCTCTGCCTAAAAAAAATGTATAAAAAATTTTAAGAAAAAATGGAAAGAGTAAAGACTTTCAAATTTAAGGCTGTCAATGGGTGGGCCTGGGGCCTGATAAAATCAATATTTTAAATAAGCTTGGCCCGGACAGCTTAAAATCCCGGCCGAAGCGAACCCACTAGTTGCAGCCCAATTCAATGGTAGACAAGGAAGCAGCGGAGAAGACAATTCATAATTCAAAAGAAGAGACAGAGACACACAATAACATAAGCCACCTATGTCTTAGAGCATTTTCAAAAAGGAGCCTGCTTTAAAATTCTTTTCCAAAAAACTGATGTAAAAAATCTGCCTTATTTAACTTTGATTAATAGACTTAAACCGTTCTCCCGTAAAAAGATGATTTCACTCAAAATGATTCAAATATTATTTCGGATTGTCGTGGCATGACAATGATGTGGTTTTGATTCACACCGTCCATCTTCCGTGGATTGTTTTATTTGAAGGCATGAGCTCAAAAATGAGAAAGTTTAAAATCTTAGGTTGAGTTTTAAATCCAAGCAGTTTTTATTATATAGTGTCTAGGGAGGTTAGGAGTGAGTTAAGCTGCCTATCCTTGATTTTTACATCATCCACAGCAGTGATTATACAAAATCGGATCCAATTATAAGGTGGTCCACTAAAATTTATGCATATTATAAAAAAAACTCAAGCTCAACCATAATTCAGGCAGGCCACACGAATGGAAATCTTTTTGAGGGCGAGCATGCCCTGTACACTTTCCAATCGTTTAGTATATTGGAGTCAAGGTTGGACCAGAAATTTGAGCCCTGAGCCTAAATGGGGTGACACACCTCGTGGTCTAGGTTGATTTCACATGGGAATGAAGGTTGGCCAATTATTATTATTTTTTTATAGCCCAGGAGGCTCACCTAAAGTACTAACCTCATTCCAGCCGAGGCCTATAAGGACGGTGGATACAAATCTCTGTGGGCCGCACCATGATGTATATGTTTTATCCACACTATCCATCCATTTTTCCATATCATTTTAGTGCATAGCTCAAAAATAAATTAAACACAAATCTCATGAAAACATAGTGATTAAGCGCCGAAGATTAATATCTTCTTGAGGACTACAACAGTTTTGGATGAAGCTTATATTTGTGTTCTCTTCCTCTAGGTCCTTATTCTATTGGATGGCAAATAAAAATTACAATGGACCCTAGGAAATTTTTAACTATGGTCGTTCAACCACAACTGTTTTCGCGCGGTATGGTCCACTTGAGGTTTGAATCTACCTCATATTTAGGCTCGTCACCTAAAATAATCTAGAAAAATGGATAGACAACATGGATAAAACACAGTGCACAGAGCACCAACCACTAGCCACCTTGCCACTGTCAGGGACAACGGCAATCCTCACAGTGCAGCCCCAGCCTCACCCAACACGTTGTCGCCCTTACTGTGGGGCCCGCCTTAATGCATGCATTCTATATCGCATTGTTCATCTGTTTTTTATTTTAGGGCATGGGCCAAAAATGAAGCAGCTCCAAATCTCAGGTGGACCATACCATAGGAAACAGTAGTTATTGAGCATTAAAAACTTATTATGGGCCACAAGTTTTGGATGAAGTACATGTGATTGGCCACCAATGGGGACCCACACCAGATGCTTAGATCCATCTCTCACAGTGCATGTGTCATAGTGATGTGTGCATTGGAATTGTTCATCTAATAGGCCTCATTATCAATGGCAATTTTTTATTTTTATTTTCCAAAAGATCACTAATCAAACCATTATCTTCACTTTTGTCATTTTTAGCAGTATTCAGTTGCTAACGTGAATTTCTAACTGAAATTTTTGCACCATTGGATGACGGTCCACATAGCCAACTGAATATATATATATATATATCAGCTATAGTCGATAGCAGTTGCAATGAGCCAGGTTTAGGTTGGGTAGAGGATCCTTCAATGGGTACTGAATCCATATTTATACCAGTACAGTGGCACCCACGCCAGCTCGTGTGGGTCCCAAACTGAAGATTGCAGGTGTGATCCAAACACAAAAGGGGCCCTGCCCCTTTGCCGGGAGTGGCTCCAGCAAGGAGAAACATAGATGCCTAGAAGGATTTGGATAGAGGCGGCGAGGATGGATATGAAAACTGGTTCACCTGCCCATGTATAGTTAAAAAAATTGATAGCGATTACTTGCTCACATTGGTATGCAGTGCAGCACCCCAATTTCAGACATCTATGAAAACAAAGGGGCAAACATGCATGGAGACAAGCTGCATGTTAATCTGCACCATCCAATCTTTTGGCTCAATGACAATGAGGACCCACCCATCCAACTTTTACACAGCTTCACCTACAAACACTTGATTTCAGCAACACAACTATGAAAGAAAAGATCCAAAGCTAAAAATAACTAAAGCTAAATCAGACCAAAAATAAGAGACAAGAGGCACAAAGATTTACATGATTCGATAATATGCAAACTCTGTGAGACAGCTTGCCTCTCACTCCCACTACACAAGATATCTCTCTGGGCCTAGAGAACCGCACAAGTAGATGCTCTCTAGAAGATACCCTCTCTCTATCTATGCTCCTTATATAGACCACCACAGGAGGGGGCTTTGCAAAAAGCCTGAAGAAACTAGGCTACCCCAACGTACACACGAGAGAGGGGGTGGAGTTAGAGAGAGAGATGGATGTCTCACGCTAGGAGACTACCACACCAACATCCTAACCATTCAATTGATCAATGGACAACTAAACACAATGGGGACCAATCCAAATTCAATTGATGAAATCAAATGACTAAAGATCATTCAGTCAGTATATTCAGCATATGCTCAATCAGCGCTCCCACTAAAATGGGTGGTTTGGATTGGCATAATGGCGTCATGGATAGCATGGCATGAACCTTGGATGAGTGTAGCATACAATCTCTTCGGATATGGAAACCCATGGTTCAGTGACAGGAACTTTCATGTCTCTGTTTCTTAAACTGCAGACTGATTTCCCATTTGGACAGTCACATGCACATATAAATACGATGGGCAAATATAAATAAGGTGAAATGAACAAAATACCTAAATATTTTTCTTTTAAAAGGGGCAAGGTAGAGAATTGTAGGGGCCACCTGTGGGCCATACTATAAAAAAGCAAAGTACACCACCCAGAAACCTCCAAATTCATGCAGCCCATCTGATGATTCAATCAACCAGATTCTTCGTTCCTCTGGATGTCCTGGCAGGGCAACATCATGGTGGGGCAAATATGTTGGATGTGCTGGATGCCATACACAGCCATGCGGCCCCCACAAATATCAACTTCATCAATTCGTATATGGGGGCCCTAGACACTTCAAATGAGTTGATGTTAACAGTAATTAGGTATTGGACTGTGATCTCTAATACATAATGAGTTCATGTTAGCAGTGATTGTGTATTTGAGGTCAAGACCTCTAATACATACGAGATGAACCCACAAATATCAACTTCATCATTTCTTATATGGGGGCCCTTGACACCTAAAATGAGTTGATGTTGACAGTAATTAGGTATTAGACTGTGATATCTAATATATAATGAGTTCTAGCAGCGATAGTGTATTTGAGGTCAAGATCTCTAATACATTCGAGATGAACTCATTTTTAGGCGTCTACCAAACAGGGTCTCATGAATTTCCCCAGTAAAAACCCCTAGGAATAATAAATACAATGCTGCTCCAATAAAACTGCGAGGTTTGCTCAAGTACATCCTGTATCATCAGGATTTTAGCCATTTATGTGATAAGGGTCCCGTGGATTGGAGATGCCTAAAAAATTCTCAAATTGAACATTTCAAACCTTTGATTACACAAGGCCACAACGGACCATCCACATTCAAAGCAAAAGAGCCAGAATATCATAGATTGAAATAGTTCAATTTAAGAGATTTTATTTGTCATTTATCCAAGAAGAGTCAATTTAAGAGCTTTTACTTGCTGTCTATTCAAGAAGTGTCACCTTATAAATCGTTTGGATCATTGGAAGATGTCCCAAATTCAAAGGCTAATGTCCCGACATACTGTAATACTTGTAATACACTGCATGGTATTTGGGCAAACCTCTAAAAGGCATTGATAGAGTTGGCTCCTTTGTTCCAGTCGATAACAATTCCCTCCAGCTTCAACGGTTGAATCTCAGATGGATTCAAAACTAACAGAAAGAGAATAAACAAAACGAACTTTCTAAGAATCTTTTACAGAATCGGTCCTATATTAGATGGTCAATATCCCACAACAAACACCGATTGGATAATGCTAACCTTTGATTGAAACTTCCATGGACATTTTATAACCATCCATTTTCTTAATCCAAAATTCCTATTATAGAATGGTTAGGATTATCAAATTGTTTTTTGTTTTTTTTTAAAAGGCATAGGCCATCCAAGGAAGAGCAAACCTGATAATAAGTTAAGGATATTGTACCTATTTGCCAAACATAGAAGAAATCCAAAGCACAAGCTAAAAACAACAGGAACGTTAAAGAAAAAGTAGCTAGTGCATGTATAACATTTTCTTCAAGATCTGTAAAATAACATTCAAAGTTATGAATTCTACATTCTACAATTACAACACTCTACTTACTTTTCCACCCTTACAATTGAATTGATCAACTGCAATACCTCCATTGTACATCTTCATCAAACCCGGGATTTCATCAACGTATGGAATCACATAGTTCTCCAAGAACTTCTTTTCAGGAAGACAAAATATCCTAATCAGCTTCTTATCGTTCTTAAGCAGCTTCTTTGAATCCAAAACCTGAATAACCACATACCTCGGAAAAATCCTCTTATCCAACCCATACATAAGAAGTTTCGGATTTGTAATCAACATTGACAGGTCAAACCTCAATGTGTTCACATAGAAATCCACCATCCTCCGAATCTTCTCCTCCGAACATGTCATACAAATCGGCTCTCGCTTAAAGATGGTCAAGATCTCCTCTTCCGACCACCCCAAGCTCTTTAGAAATGTGAGCTTACTCTCCCACAAGGAATTACTCATTGTACTCATCCCTCGGATTGCGTGCACAAACATAGGAGACCCCGGCATGATACCCAATTTCTTGACCCTTTCCATGATGTCGACAAACAGGCTCGCTTTTAGCATTATAGCTCTCGGATAGTTCAGAATCAATTTCGAAATGCTTGACTTGGGTACTCCTTGATGAACTAAAAGATTGAGATTCGGCCTCAATCTCCCCTTCAAATCAAAAGTTAGCAACCATCTTGAGCGCCTGATTGCGGTTATGACATTCTCATTCGTCTGAAGAAAGCTCTTGAGGAAATAAAACGATGGTTTTAGGTGATTGATCAAGCTTCTTTGCAGAATGAGAGGATTTGATATGATCAGTTCGGGTAGCCTTGAGTTTGAGAAGCCCATTTTAAGGAAGAACTTGATTTTGGGCTTGAGATTGCTGTCCATTTTGGATTGGAGGAGTTGAGGACGCTTTGTGATTAGTTTTGTGATGTGTGTCTCTGAGAATCCATGGGATTTGAGGAAGGTGAGGACAGAGTCAGGTTTTTGCAGGTTGTTTTCCTCAAGGTGGAGCCTTTTGGATATAGAGAGAGCTGTTTCTAATGCGAGTCTGCATGAGTTTATGAGGTATTGGACTGTGAAAGATGGTAGTGGGGTTGTGGAGGCTGTTGTGAAGGATTTGAGAGATGGGTTTTGCAGGAAATGGAAATGTAGTAGCCTTTTGTATAGAAAATGAGACATCTGAGCAGATCAATGAAAAAGAGAAGGATCAAGTGTTCCAATAATGGAGATTATATGTGTTGACTGAGAGAAGTTGATCAGAGTTCATTGGAATACAGATGGATGGATGGATAACAGGTGTTGAGCTTGGAGAGTTGTTCTTCAAACTTCATTTAAGTTAAATGATAAAATGCGGGGCTGCAAAATGTGTTAAGCTGCCACTGTCACTTTCCAACCTAGATTTCAAAATGAACAAATTCATGTTACCTTCGACATATATGTCACCTACAATACCATTTGAGTAATATAATAATTATAAACATTAAAACACAAACTAGACTTTTGATTATTACCCACCAATGCAAGGTATTCAAAACCAGTTATGTGACGACCGAAACAGCCGTTACGTAACGGTAACAGTCATAACCGTTATGCATTACAGGGTTGAAACGGCCGTTACAGAAAAAATATGACGTAACGGTCCTGTAACAGTTTTTTCAAATAATAAAAAAGGGCCATAACAGCCCATATGGGGGCCGTAACGGCCGTTATGGCCTGTATCATAATGGCAACAGTGACGGCCACCATTACCATTTTGGAACACCTTGCATCAATGTAACTGCATTCACCCTGAAATTTTGTTATTTTATTTTACTTGCATCATGTACTACAAAGCATGAGCTCCTTCAAAATTGGTCATATGGCATAACAGTGTGGTGGTATTGACAGTGTTTGTTTTTTCAAATCTGCTGTGGAATGGCTATGCTTCAAAAACTGCCTGAATTAGAGAAATTGGCAGTTCCTGCGATCATTTTTTTATTTATTTTTACAGAACATGAATTATTGATATTATTTTTAGGTGTCCATTTTCAGATCACAGAAAGATGGGTAAGATTGTCCAACTGATGAGATGCTTCGCTTGTAGTTCAAGCATGTAGGAGGCCAGCAGATGAACAGTCCACAATTCCATGTAAAATGGACAGTTTTAGTGACAACACAGGTAGCCAGAAGCCTAAGATTTTCCCATTTCTTCAGTACAACAATCAGCTCAAACCTATCATTGCCAATAAATTTACTTCCCCATAATTCACCATGCAATTTAATATTATAATAGGGTCATTGCACAATGGTCCAGATGGAACTTTTTTTTTAAGGGTCAGATGAAACCTATTTTGGATGGGCATGATCCAAGGTGGTTTGAATTATGAAATCCTATTTTCCACATTGGTGGACTTTTTCTCCTTAGATATGGACCGTTGCATCCATATGCAAGAAACAGTTTGGATGGTTGAAATTTCAGACAGGTTAGATTTCTCTTTTTCTTTTTCAGGGTTCTGTGGCCCATGGTGGCAGCTCAGATCACCATTGCTGTGCCACAAGCACATTTCTCAGTGGAATCCCATGATAAATTCTGCTCTTTTTGCGATTATACACATCCACATCTATCTCCGCCCCATGAACGGCCTAGATCTCGATAGCATTCGTGTTTAGGGTTTTGCAGATGCAAGATCAAATGAGAGAGAGAGAGAGAGAGAGAGAGAGAACTTACATTGAATCGTCTTGCGAGTAGGCAAGGAGCTCTTCTTGCGTCTGACCGGTAAATGCACCTGACGGGAAGGAGATGAAGCGGATCTTCTCGCTCTTTCTCTGCAACCTAGAAATCCCCCCCTTTTTTTTTGTAAGAAACAAAAAAAAAAAAAAAACCTCGAAATCCTCACACTAGTAGCAGCTAACAGCTTCGCATGAACATGAAACGCGCTTGGGTAACTCGCTCTCGGTACTAACAGACGCGATTGCTAACTGACCGACTGACGGTGCTCTGTGGGCCCCACATGATATATGTGTGTTTTATCCGAGCTGTCCATCTATTTTTCTAGATCATTATCGACCATGAGCCCAAAAATGAGGGAGGTCCACATCACTATTGGACCACACCACATGAAAACAGTGGCGATTGAATGCCCACCATTAAAAACTTTCAAGGGTTCACTGTAAAGTAGGGA
This sequence comes from Magnolia sinica, assembly GCF_029962835.1. Classification (NCBI taxonomy): domain Eukaryota; kingdom Viridiplantae; phylum Streptophyta; class Magnoliopsida; order Magnoliales; family Magnoliaceae; genus Magnolia; species Magnolia sinica. Next base: position 5,718,679 of record NC_080579.1, read on the forward strand.
TTGCCTATTAATGAACCATAAAACTTTTGCATCAAGTTGATATGTATATTTTTTTTCCCTTCATCAAAGTTTACATGACCTTATCAACTAATTGAATGTCAAATAAATATTAGGGATATATTAGGGTAGGATCTAGGAATTTTTTTAATGGTAAAAATCAATTGAAGTATGGATTTTGTATAAATTGAAGTTCAAATTATAATTACCATGAAATTCACGTGAACTGATATTCACAATGGTATTTGGTAATGTGCATTTGGATTCCATATGAATTTAAAGGTTGATGTTTAACACATTTTCCATGTGCCGCATACATTTTACTAATTCTCAATTGTGACTTATATTAGGGTTTATGTGAAATTCACTCCAATCACCGGGGATATCACTTGATAATTGTTGTTTCCTATGGTGTGGTCACTTGAAGTTTGTATCTGCTTTATTTGTTGTCTTCATTTTTTTGTTTTTTAGACCACACCCCGTAATAAGGTAGCAAGATAGATGGTGTGGATATACGATGCACACATAGGTGGGCAATAGTGTCAGGGTCACCCACTTTGATGGTTCTAGGGCTGCAGCCAAGCGGTGCTAGTAAGTTGAAGGAATGCTCACTTGTTAAGGGACCATTGTGCGCACATCCCAAGCATTGTGTTGGGTTTAACATAGGACGCGGATTGCCTTGGACCCTAGACCTTAGGAACTTCTTGACGTGGAAGTTAGGTGGGGCCACTGTGATGTTTATAAATAAATTCTCCCCATCTATCTATTTTGCTAGCTCATGATAGGACATGAGCCCAATAATGAGCGAACAAAACTCTGGCTGGCCACCTGACAAGAAAATTTCCCGGGGGGGCGGGGGTGTGTGGAGTCCACCATGACACCCGAACTCGGAAACCGGGCTCACAAAATTCCCGATCAACGAATCCGGCGCCGACATCCTCCGTAGAACCCCGTTCTCGGATCCCGATACCCATTCACCAGGTTCCGATCCTGGGATACTACAAGGAGGGTTTCAAATCATCAGTCTGATTCATAATGAGCATAACAAAAGCATAACCCACAAACAATAACCACAACAACACCACCACAAAATCCACTATGATCAAAAACTTTTTGTACAATACAACAGAAAGGGAAAATACAATGTAACAAAAGAAGCGAAACTCCAGAAGCTCAGCTGCACGCTCCAACTACAGTGAGACTATGGCTGCGACTGCTTCCTGGCATCACCTGCACGCATCAATCGTGCATAAGCTTATAGAAAGCTTAGAGGGTGGTGTGAGTGTGTGCGCAATACAAACGTGCTCAAAATGCAAGGTCAGAGTAATGCGGAATCATGGTGATGAGCACATGAATGCAATTAGCCGTATCAAGGCTATGCGGTGCAAGATATGAATGCCATCGGCCATACACAACCATGCGATGCGAGATGCAACTCAAGCATGCCAATCCTCATCATGTATCAGTACAGTTCTCATTCTGGATAATCACCGGGGTTCAATACACTCCAAATGGCACTGTCGCTCTCCTAGCCGCACAGTCCAAGTGAGCGTAAGAAACCTCACTATCCGCCTGACCAATAGTCTGCCAATACCTATCCGGCACGTCGATAGCGGACCCATTCGCGAGCTGGTCAAACTCAGCCTAGTATTGCCCCCTACCCTCGGGCGAGTAAGGCCACACTCCTTTCCAACCGACCACGACACAGTGGGAGACGCGGCCTCCTGGTATTCAGCCCTCGTGCGCTCATATATCCACTCGGTCTCGACGTTGGAGTCATCTTCTGGTACCATGGGGTTTAGGGATTTTTACCCAGGGACATCTATGGTGCCCGTATGCTAGAATCAAATATTTTCGGTCTCCAATCCTGCCATCTACGATGTATCTGTGGAGGCTATGGCCCTGATGTCGCTAGGGCATACAGTAACTACAATCGCACAAATGCAAGTGCATGAATCATACTATCAGTCATGCAACAGCCCTGTATATACCATGCACTTATATGAGGCAACTCCGCCTATCAGGGAGCCCATAAACAGTCTATCCAAAGGTATATGCTATGATCGGTCATTCCTCACATCAGGCATACATATGGTGCGAATGATCATGAATCATGCATCTATACTAAACATGTAATAAGAGATGGGTTCTAGGTATAATGGAGATGGGCCTAGACGGCCTACTTACCACAAGTTTGGGCCTATCAGTGGGCCTTAGGGAGAGTTATAATGCGAACATTTAACCAACATTATCTATTCAATGTGGACATCAAACCAACGTTGCTCCCAAGGAATGGCCTTCCATGAATCACATATTGTAATGGGCCTTTTGTACATCTAATTAGGCCTTGACCTAAGGACCCAAATACATCAAATGGGCTATATAACATGAGCCCCATATCTATATCAAGGTGGGCCTCAATGGACCTCATAATATAGGCCTAATACAAATCAAGGTGGGCCTCAACAAGGACCACTACTGCATGAAGATGGGCCTCCATAATGAGCCTTAAATTATCTCCAAAATAGTTGGACAGTTGGATGAAACACATACATTATGATGGAGCCCTCACTAATAGAGGGTGTGGTTTACAGTACTTACATAAGTGGGGCCCACCAAAATGCTCATTCTTCACCCAGCCTAAGGCCCAATATAATGTTTATTTTCCACCCAACTTAAGGCCCAACAAAATGTTTATTTTCCACCCAACTGTTCATAAGATCATGTGGACCAGGGTAGGGCCCACTAAAATATTTATTATCATCCAATCTATTCATAAGGTCACGTGGGCCTGAATAGGGCCCACTGAAATATTTATTTTCCATACAACCCGTTGACAGGGTGGTGTGGACCAAGGGCCCACTGATATGTTTATTTTTATTATTAATATTATTATTATTATTATTATTATTATTTTTATACAACCTGTTGGGCCACGTGGTGAAGGGGCCCACCGTAATGTTTATTTTTCATCTAACGTGCTGGGCCGGTCACGTGGGCAGGGAGCCCACTGTGACGTTTGTTTTAACGTCCAACCGGTTGATAAGGTCATTGGACCTTGGGGCGGATGTGGGGCCCACCGAAATGTGGTTCACAAATCCAGCCCATCCATTATGTGGGTCCCATCTAAATGACGGTACAGACCAAGTTTAAGCAACATCCAAAACTCAGGTAGGCCCTGCCAAATGATTTTATATGTTTTAGCATGTCTTCACATGATTTTAAATGATGTGGCCCACCGGAGTTCCATATACAGCTGAATTTTGGGGTGGACGGCTGAACTATGGGGACCCATCAAATGCACGGTTTGGATGGAAGAAATGCATCAAGGTGGGGCCCACAGCTGGGGCCGTGAGCCCCAGCTCGTCCGTCCGTCAGCCGTCTGCGGAAGTGCTGCTGCCTCTCTTGTATATAAATTTTTTTTTTTTTTAGGAAACAAAGTTTTTCTGCGGATTTTCTATGGTAGGGCCCACTTCAGTCCGATCCGTCCCAGCCACAGGATTCTACGACTCATGATCGACGAAACGAGACCAATATGCAATGTGTTGTTGGCGGATGGAAGGATCAAAGTGGATTTCAATGGTGATACGTCTATTTCTTACGGTATGGCCCGCTTGAGAACCGGATTGGTTCCAAAATTTAGCTCAACGTCTAAAATAATCCAAGGAAGAGGATAGACGGATTAGATCAAATACCTGAATCAAGGTGGGGCCTATATGAATGGTCCACCCTAAAGGTTACCTTTTTCCCCCTTTTTTTTTTTTTGTTAGTACACACCCACGCCACTTGCCAACGTCCAGGGACGCTGGACGGCATACACAGATATATTATTGGGGTGGGTCCCACGTAGATGTGGCCCACCAACATATATGCATATAAATAATATATATACATTATATTATATATATAATACATATTATATTATATATATTATATAAAATATAACATATATACATATATTTATATATATATAAATACATTGGGTCCATCCAAACAATGGATGGCGTGGATCATCACCTGCAATAGAGTGGGCCACACCGTCTGGTGTAGATGGACGGGGTAGATGTAGCACATATTGGTGGGATCCACACCATTACAAAGAGAGAGAAAGAGAGAGATAAAGGGAGATATACGGTGAGATAGAGGAACCCCGCCACTATGGGCCCTCTTGATTAGATCACATACATCCAAATGGGTCCCACCAACAAGTGGGCCCTAAAATTTAAAATAATGGAAAATCACCCACCTTATCTTCCTTCTCCTTGCTCCCTTGGACTCCTTAGCTCCTTACCTTCACTTTTAATGGAGGATGATGGGGGATTAATGGTGTGGATGAGAGATGGGAGGGTGTAGATGGAAGATGGAAGGTGGGCCACACTTGAGAGGGAGAGGAAGCTTGGACGTTTGAGGCTTGGGGGTTGCTTGGAGAGATATGAGAAATGAGAGAGAGAGGGGTGATAAGGATGGGTGAGGTGTGATGGGGGATGGTTTAGGTTGAAAAATTGTAAAAGGTGTATGGTTGTTGTTGAAATTTGGAAAAGAGGAGTGGTGAGGTGGAAAGAATGGTGGACTTTTGGAAAAAGAGGGAATGGGTGTAGTACTTGATGTATGGGATGCATTAAATGTTGATTAATGGAACTTATTGTGTAGAGATTCCCTCGAAATCCGCAACGCGCGGTGTTTCTTTGGAATAAACGCTGATCGGTATCTTCTTACCTGGGTATCAGTTCGGTGCGCAAGTCACGGCGTTGGAACCGCGGCGACGACGCGGTCGCTATGATACAACTTTCGGATCAAGCCGACGTCGGTGCACGGGACCTAGCTTAGGATCGTGCGCAAACACCGAATACGGTGCGAAAGTTGCCGGAATTTGACCGGAAGGACCGCGGAAGCTAACGGAATGGTACGGATTAGGACACGGGTCTTACAGGGACCATTCATAAGATCATTTCCACTTAGATGAACTAAAAACATATATTAGCCCAATCTTTAGCTGTACAAATGTTTTAACGGTTGGTGTTCAATCCCCACATTTTCCTATCATATGGCCCACTAGCTTCACAGACAGATGGCATAAATTTCTCACAAACATCATAATGAGCTGCTAAGCTTCGGGTCCCAAGACAAGGTCGTACGCAATTTGCGTCCAAGATCTAGTGCCATTTATAAGTGGACCCATAAACCAATCTTAACATCCTCTCCATCAAAAAGGTGTTGAAACCTTCCTGAGTCCACCATGATGTTTACATGTCATCTAAACCATTCATAAGATCATTTCCACTGAGATGAACTAAAAACATATATTAGCCCAATCTTTAGCCGCACAAATGTTTTAACGGTTGGTGTTCAATCCCCACATTTTCCTATCATATGGCCCACTAGCTTCACAGACGGATGGCATAAATTTCTCACAAACATCATAGTGAGCTGCTAAGCTGCAGGTCCCAAGACAAGGTCGTAGGCAATTTGCGTTCAAGATCTAGTGTCATTTATAAGTGGACCCATAAACCAATCTTAACATCCTCTCCATCAAAAAGGTGGTCATTGATCTTATACATGCCATGTTCACACAGTGCCATGTAGAATACCTTCTTCCTTAATTAGTTTTGCACCATTTTAATGGTGGTGGCAGCGGCAGTTTTGTAAGGGGTCGTTTAGATGCTTATAAAGTCATTAAGTTGTAATTTGATTGTAAGTAATTTAATTGCAAGTATAAAGTGCTTACATGCAGTCCTATTTGGCTTTAAGTTGTAATTTGATTATGGAGAAATAGTTGTTTGTGTTCAGATAACTTGAAATTTGTTTACAACTTGTAATTAGGTATTCACTCACAACGTGGAGTAGTAAATCCTTTAAAAATAATCAAACGATGCATATAAGTTTTTATGTAAGATAGATAATTGGGATAAGTCTAACTCAATAAAGCACGTGATCAATTTTTACGATAAACAAATCATTTGGTGGGTTATAGAAGTAGATCCACTAATTCAAACACAGCACTAAGGTTTGATAACATCCCAACATACGAGAAGTTTTAACCCTAGCAACAGTAACAAAGAGAGAGGTTTGTCTTCTTCTTCTTTTTTCTTATTCATCTTTTTCTTTCATTTTACATCCTTGTAGCTATTGAAAGATGATATACAATTATTCCTGCTTTAAAAATTTTAAAGAATTGTAGCCATTGCCTGAAATCTCTTTACCTATAATATAAAATAATACTTTTTCTTATATTTCATATCACAACTAAAAGTTGTAATCGGATTATAACATGCAATCTAATTATAGACGGATATATCCATCTAAACACTCTTTATAATTTAATTACCTGTAAACAGATTCCTACTTAGGGACTTTACAGGCATCCAAACGACCCATAAGGTAATCTAATAGCCTTCAATCCCTTAGTGAAAATTTACACTATAAGATGATATTAGCGATACCCCTAAGGTAATCTAATACCCTTCAATCCCTTACCGAAGTTTTGCACAGATGATATCATTGATCCTATCTTCCCTTTTAAATTTGGATCGCCTACTATTTTACTTCTCAACAAGTTATTTGATTGTCATTGAATGGATGATTAGAATCAATATCCGCAGTATCAATAACCGATGAATTCTCTTCTAATGAAGCAGCTTGAAAGTTATAGAATTTTTAGGTATCAAGTGATATATTAGTAAATATGGACATGTATTGTAGATATATTGATATTTCTTGTGATGCATTTATTAGAAATAATGCAAAATTTACAATAGAGGAATGGAAAAATTGAGATGAATAAAATCAGATTTGCAAGTTTAAGGTTTAATTAGAGTAATCAATATCTCAAAACAATAAATGAAGGAAATTTGTAAATTGTCTTCAAAATATAACGAACTCTTAATTCGAATTTCAATATGAAAATTTACATCTTCAAGTGTTGAATGGATCTCTAGTTTTGACATCGATATGCCACTAAAACATTCAAAAGAAAAAAAAAAAACACACACACACACACACATAGCAAGAAGTCTGATATAAGAGTACCAAACAATGATATATATATATATATATATATATATATGGAAAATGTCCCTTTTAAACTATGGTATCCCGGATATATAAAAATGGAAGGATCATGGAGTCTTCCCCGGAGAGACACTCATGTGCTTATTCAAGACATCCACACCCATTTACTGTAAAAGATAATCTTATATGAAAGGACATGATCCTATCCTAAGGTAGTTATATTTGTAGCATTTTAGAAAAAAATGGTTATCTACCAGTGTAAAACTGTTGTCACATGTAACTTGGGTCCTAATCACCATAATTGTCATCACACGTAAGACACGCGCACACCAAGATAAAAACCTTAGGTGCCAGAGGGTCATACCTCAAGCTAGACACTAATTCAGTTTGAGTTACACCATGGCTCACATAGGTTTGAAACAAGTGTCAAAAAAACTAAGAATCTTTTGGCTCTTTGCGATGATGTGCATGTGTGAAGTGTATGTGAGCGAGGACGATTCACATATTCCTTGTGAAGATTCGAACCTTAGTTTAAAAAGCAAAAACCCATTCTCTTACCATTTGAATATCTAAAATCATATAAAATGTTTCCATAATAAATATATTTATTTACTTATTAAAAATAAACTTTAAAAAAAAAAAAATTATTTTTACTATAAAAACAGACAATATTTAGTATATCACCATTATAAAGTAGAGTGTATTGACCATATGTTGATACTTATTGCCTGTACATTCTGGATTCGATCCCCTTTTGAAAAATTTAAAAATCATATAAAATGCATTAAAAATTATAATTTCTCTTCTTCTTCTTCTTCTTCTTCTTCCTCTTCTTTTTTTTTTTTGGCTTCCAGTACTTTCTTAAGTTGATTTCAACCAATTCTTTTCAATTTTTGGAAAAATGAAAGCTCTGACGTGAAAAATCAACATTGCATGATAGATGGGTCAAAAATGAAATTGGTAAGCTTTTTTAAAATATATATATATACACACACACACTTGTTCAAAACACTCAGAATCATTTAAAAAAAATACAAAATGCTAAGCCATGATTTCACATGCTTAATTATGAGTTTCAATATTTAATTTATGAATTTAAGGACATTAGAAAAAAAAAATCAAATTTTTTTCCTAATTTCACCATTTAACTTGCAATTACAGTGTGCAAATATTATATTAGAATGGTTGGAGGTTGATCTACAAATTGCCGGTATTTTTTAGATTTTGGAAAAAAAATTATTTTTAATAAAAAAAAAATTTAAAATATATATATTTTAAAAATCGATCAATAGATGTTATTTAGCCTTGATATTTATGTGTTAGTTGTGTTTTTGCATGCATCTTTTATTATTTATAAATTATATGAACTAATTTTTAATGTAGTTGTATAGCTTTTGTCTAGTAGTAGATAATTTAAGACTCTTTACCGAAGAAAAAACCCTTATTATGTATGTTTGTTTTTATGATCTTTTGAGTTTTGAGTATGTAATGATGTTTTTTATTATTATTATTTAATATTATTTAAAGTTTCATTAAAAAATTTGACCAATTTTCCAAAGTTTTTCAAAACTAAAAACACATATCGTGATACATACAGTAATTTCCATGCAATGCTCTATATGTTTCCATATCCAAAGGGCACGACACATTTGTTAAAACCAATACTGAAAATACTAATTATATATAATAGGTTTATCTATGTGATTTTAGATATCTGTTTCATGGACAATGTGACCCATCATTTTGGATGGCTTAATGTTTGTGCATCATTGTGGTGTGTAAGGAAGACGAGTCATATTCAATTTTCAAATCATGAATAAGTTGGGTAGGAGGGCAGTTTGGGTTTAAACAAAGGTGTTTCAAAAGAAAGACAGTGCAACACCACTAAAGCCTGAAGGCATGACCTCTAAGGCATGTTCAAGTAAGGCAAGCCAGGCTTGAAGCACCAATCTTTCCTTCTTAGGAGAGGTCTCTGCAGCCCACCCTACAAGCTAGTAATTAGATTTGTTGCTTTGCTAAAGAGGTGAGATTACTTGTTCGTATTTCAATGCATATGAGGAATGTTCCCGTCTATGCACCTGTGTCACATATTCCAAACGCACTGAGCCTGCAACCTTCTAGCTTCAAGCTTGTTGTATGCACAGGGTTTCAGTCCTTGCCCGAGTGGTAGACTCTAAGGAGTTTCAACACGAGGTCTTGGGTTTGAAACCCATAGGTGGTGAAATCCCACTATGGTGTGCGGGGCTGTGTGGTGGGTGCATGTGTAAAAATAAAATAAAAATTGCCATATGCACAATATGCCATCATCTATATTAATCTCCTCATATGTTTCAAGGTGTGTGATAAATGAGAAATAGAACAACCAACCGTAATAACATACCCGCGAACAACTAGTCCTCACAGGGCAGCAGGGGTCTTTTGTTTCTTATTATTTCTCTTAGCTTTTCTCTTTCATTTTGCTTGTTTCCTAAGTCGGAGTGTGGGCCATTTGAAAGAAATAAAGGTGCTTCCTTACTTTTTAAAAAAAATTAAAAATAAAAAAATTTAGTCCAAACAACATATCCTTAGATAACTAATCACAACACAAATTTTCTTATATTTAAATAACCCACTAAATTAGTTGAAAAATATCGTCATCATTTTAACCAGTTCAAAAAAATTAAGAAATAAAAGAGAGCAAATGGTAACATTTTTCTTAGGTTTTGTTTTGAGATTTGTAGAAATAATTTTCCTTTCATCATTTTTTCTTTTAGGTGGTTAATTGGACAATTACCCTGTAAATTTGGGGGTTATATTTCACAATTTACTTGTTTAATGCCCTTCTCTTGTCACTTTTTTGTGAGATTATTATTGATGCCTTCTTTTTTACCACCTCCTGTTAGATGGAAGTAATGGTAATGGTTGTCTGATTTTTTTTATTATTTATTTATTTATTATTTTTTAAATGACAAAAGTATTATCAATATTGAAAATGGGGAAACACCAGTAAACAAAATGCCAGAAATATCTTTAAATCTGAGGTGAAGCAACCTTTGAAATGAGTATGTTCATCATCTTTGAGCTTCGGACCACTAGTAAAATAGGCAGGATGGTTTCTAGAAAATACAAATGGTCATACTGATTTTGCGAATTTTTGTCATTTACAAAAAGGGGATGATCATGTCTTCAATCTGGCAATAAATAAGTAAATAAAAATAAATTATAGGTGCTGAAATGTAATATAATTTTTTGGGTGGTTTTGTTTGCTTAAACAATGAAAGAGCGGATGTTTCTAAAAGATTATTTTATTTTATACCTGTCCCAAAAGTATTATCTCTAAATATTAAAAAACATGGTCTCATGTAATTTACAGATGTGGCCACATAACTGGTAAATTGGTATTATATTCAGCTACTAGTGAACTTTAGAATCGATCCACCTTTCCAACGATTGTGATTCTCTTTGAAAGTGATCCAAGCTCTATAAAGTGTGTGAATAAGTGTAGGAATCCGTTTGATTTATATATTACAATGTAAATACATTGTAAATAGTTATCATTACTTATACTTGTATTTCCTCTTATTCCAAAGTTTACATTGATAGGTTAAAAATTTTAGGCAAAATTGAGGTGCCAAAATTGTGGAGCGCATCATGATGTATAAATCATATCCATGCATGCCGTCTATCCATTCGCTAGTACATTTTAGGGCTTAAGTCCCAAAAATGAGATAGATCTAAAGCTCAAGTGAACCACATCTATAACATGGGAATTGAAATCCTACTCTTGGGATTTGCTTGGAGGCCATTGAAAATTTGGATCAAGTGAACTTTTTTCTCTCTTTATTTATGTTTGTGAGATATTATGAACATGTCGTATAGCAAATAACATTAACGTGGACTTAGGAAGGCATTAGCTTTCAACAGTTGAGATTACTTATAACCACTATTTCATGTGATGTGATCCATTTGAGTCATGGATTTGCCTCATGTTGCCTCATTTTTGGATGCATGCGCTGAAATGAGCCTGTGGAATGGATGAACAATATGGATATGGCATATTAGTTATGGTGGGCTCCATGTTTTTGTGTATATACAAATACAAAAAATTCAATTAAAATTTTCACAATTCCAGAGGTATAGCAGCCTTCAAAAAAAAAAAACAAAACAAAACAAAACAAAAAACAAAAATTGTAAAGGATAATAATGACTCTCGTCATGTCATTTTTGTCATACCCACAGACAATGGAAAATAATAATTACTACCAAATCATTTCACTTAGCTGATACCATGCATCTTCTTTGAATGGTAAGTGAAAAGCTTGTATTTGTGAGATGATGGTGAGCAGTTCAATAATTTAAATAAACAAATTTATGTTAATTGAAATCATCATCAGTTGAGTTTGATAGCCTAAAATCAAAATTAGCTACATCCAGCAATCCAACAATTGGAATCACCAATTTACATATGGTAGCTTGTATTTAAATGAAATGACTTTGACTCGCATATTGGTAGTAATTGGCTGTAAACGAAATCCATGAAACATGAAATCATATTTATATGATGCTGTTGTGATTTCAAAAAAAGTGCCTTCCGAGATATTTGATTCCAACTCACATCGAATGCATTACTCCAAACACGCCAATTAACAGCAATTCGTATTCTCAAATAACCTTGACATATGAAAAACCAACTGTTACTTTACTATTGAAGATATCATCCTATCAATGAAAACCTTCTCCATATCTTTCTTTTTTTTTTTCCATGAATTTCATGTATCCAAAACATGGCCTTACATTCAAAGAGGATTCATGCATGACACCGCGCACACAGGCATTTCAAATGGTTTACTTGGAATGTATTAACTAAAAATTTAAATAGATTATTCAGTGAGTGAATGGCTAAGTTACAGTATGTAAATAATGTTTGGACAATTCAAACCTTGAATTCGTCCTATTTTTTTCTTCCACTTAAAAATATCTCTAGATTTATTTTAATTTTAATTTTTTTACTGTCTAATAAATGTGTAGCAATCTAATAATTAGATAATAAAATAAAAGTGAATTTTAGTTCATGATACATCTAAACTGGTACCCATGGTCTGTACTGCTTTGTTTTGTGTTATAGGGAAAATAAAGGTCAGTTTGGAACCCCGCACACTTCCCCAAGTCAAACACAACAGTGGGTTCTATCCCATATTCAAAACTTGAAGAAGAAGTAAGATCGAGTTCAACATCTCGTCACCAGATTGGAATACCTACCAACCTGACACTCGAAAGAGCACTACCTCCGTTGCTTCCAAGATTTCTAGAGTTCATCAGAAACAACCCGTCCAGCTTCTCAACTAAGGAGACAGGTCGGCATAGCCCGGGTTAGTATGACTTAGGTCGGCTTGACCCAGCTCCTCATGACCCAAGTTGGCACAACCCAAGTTGGTGTGGCCTAGGTCGGCATAGCTCAAAGCGGCATGTCACTCTTATGTTAGGTCAACAAAGGCCACCTTGGCCTCCCATTGTACATCTCTACTGGTCTAAGATAATTAGATTTCACCTAAGAGAGATCTGTTCGAGGCCTTCTCCAAGGATCTCCAAGGATATCCGTGACACGCTTGGACCCTCGAGATATTCCGTAAGGACTTCGGAAGATTTTCCTACCAATTCGGGATCTGAATCCATTTTCAATATGCACCTACTAAGTAAGGAGATTCCCTGTACGCCACTACCTCTCTTAAAGCTATAAGTAAAGTACCTCTAATGGTGAATGATATGTACTATCTTTAACCATAAATCTTCAATACTCAACTAGACTTATATTCATTTTTTGACTTAAGCATCGAAAGGTTCCTTACTCTAATAGAGTCTTTCTTGTCTGTTACTTATACAAGTGAGCGGGTCCAAAAGAGCTAATTAGATTTCGCACCAATATTTTACACAAAAATTATATAATTTATAGATAACTTTCAACTGAGTGCTTATCATCCATCGCACTCACTCTTCACGAGCATCGAAGGAAAGGGCATGATGGTGATTTCATGCCAATCTTCGATGGACAACTCTATACGAAAAGTATCGAAGGAAAGGGCGTGAAGGTAATTTCACACTCTCCTTCCATACACAACTTTATGTGAAAAGCATTAAAGGAAAGGGCATGAAGGTAATTTCACACTCTTCTTCCGTAGACTGTTATTCTTCCTTAGACAGTTCCAAATAGCAGAGAGATGGAAGCAGAGTAAAACAGTAACACATGGAGAGGAGACGCAGAGATTGGAAAGCGGGAAGAGCTCATCTTCCCTCTTCTTCTTCTTCTCAATCTGCCAATTCCACATATCAACGACCGAAATTCCCCTCAAATGCCTCTAGAAATCCAGAAAATTACAACCGTAATCCTTCCACTGGCAAACAGAGGATCAAAGAAGGCGAAGATTCTTGCAATCTTCCCTCCGTAATCGGAACCTGCCCCGACATGTGCCCAGGTTTTCCCTCTCTCCCTTTCCCCATCTTCTTCAAAATTCGATTTCTTTTTTCTTTTTTCTTTTTGGTTTCAATGGCTGTGATCCAGTCGATCGGTAGAGGTATTATTGCAATTTTGTGGAAGATGATTGTTGTTTTGCGAAATGAAGAATGCTGCTGTGATGCCTGATTGAAGTTCTAATGTTCTATCAAATGCTACCCCAGGAGTACACATGGCGTGGATGTGTATTGGGACAGTTGACCGGCGGTCTGATGCGTTGATGGGCTGTGTACAAAGAAATTGCAGTGATTGGAGAAATCTAACCGTCCGATTGTTGTGGGTTTTGGTTGTTGAATGTTGAATTCTTGAGTCGACCATCCCTTGGCAACTGACTGGATGCCTGTTGTGGGATATGGTTTATCCAAGTGGTGGCCCACCGAATTAACGGTCCTGATATCCGGCACAAGTGCCATGTGTACACTAGAGATGTTTTGTTCCACATTCGACGGAGGTTGGATCCCAGTCGCATGCCCTCTTTGCAAGATAGTTGATATTTGCTTGACTTGTTTGAGTAGATTGATCCTGATTTTTGGTCCATGCTTTGTTCTTGGTGGGGCCCACTGTATGAGTGGGCCTGATCTTTGTCATGTTCACCATGTATTCCTCCGTTATGTGCTGAACAAAATTTATATCATGCTATTTGGTATTTTATTTACATGTTAGCATTATTTTTCTGTTTTGTGAATTACTTGGACATTAGACAAATAAGATTCCTCTCTAGTGTTTTTTTTTTTTTTTTGGATGGGGCCCACATGCTTCTGCGGTCGGATGATTGGAATTGCCCATCTGGTGGGCACTGCTATGGATGGATAGCAGTCTGAAAACCACACCAACTTGATGATCCTGGCCATCAAGTGGGGGCATTCAGTTGATGATTGAGAGCAAATGGTCAAAAGGTCCACAATCAGCAGATAAGATTCAATGCTTGGTGTTTAGGGTCATTCAGTGTGTTTTGGAGCAGCGGCTTATCCATGGCTGTGCCACCAGATGGATGGTTCTATCATATGGCCATGTCTGCTCGTCGGACCCATCCACGGTGTAGGATATACTTCACTGTGACTGAATCAAAACACTGTCTTAAAGAATATGTGAACTTTCTAGTTTATAGAGATTTTTGGTTACGTAAGGCTGTGTTTGATTGCACCAAATATTGTATCATGAAATTTCATGATATTTGGTGAAACCAAACACAGCCTCAATGAAATGTCACGGTTGAATTGATGTTTTGATAATTTCCTATGATTTGTCGATGAGGAAAGTTGTGATGAAGTTTCAAAGATTCTTAGTTTTGGATAATTGTTTAAGAACCATTTGGATGGACTACTTTTTTTAATCATTACACAGATTTCTTAATAAAATTTGTTGGGGCAACCGAAAGCTGTCTGATTTTGTTGCAATGAAATATTCAGAATCAGTCCAATATCATGATTTTAGAAATTTGTCCAATATCATGATTTTAGAAATTTTAAGTCGACATGAAATTTTAAGAATCGCTGTACTGAATTGCCTAGGTTTTTGTTGTCCTGTCTTCCCTCCACCGAATGGGCCCCAAGGCCAGTAGCTATTTTACATTTTCTTGTTTGCTGATTGTGTCCATTTGATAATAGCAAGGGAAAGAGCCCAACGTGAGCGACTCAGAGATTTATCTGTGTTCGAGAGGTTAAATGGGAATCCAGGGAGAACGTCTTCTACCCTTGCTGTCAAAAAGGTATGGTCATGAATATCATTTCTTTCTCCTATCTTGATGAAACTTTTCTTGAGGATTCTGTTTTCACATTTATGAAGCAATATGGAATGGATCCAAAAATAAACAAATAAACAAATAAATAAATAAACAATAAATAAAAGGAAAGAAAGAAAGAAGAAAAGGAGTGTTGGATTGTTACTAGAGGTACTGTTGGAGAAGTATGTTATGAATGTTTGATTTTTTGACAGGAGACAGTGGGGCAATTTTAGTTCCTTACGTGAATACTAAATTTATTAATGAGAACACACAGACACACGTGCGCGCGCGCACACACACACACACGCACTCACACGCACACATGCATAAACAAACAAACAAAAAAGGAGAGAGATGAGAGAGCTCCAGGACACTTATCCTATGCTGCTGTGGAGAAAATTGAAAAATTGCATGATTCCCGGTATACTGACATGGCTAATTAATTTACTGGTTCATGTGCTGTTGCGGAGAAAATCCCCTTATTTCCAATGGACGGACATGACTAACTAATTCCTGTTCATGTACGACTGGAGAGGAAGTCGTGTTACATTCAGTATTTGACTCTTACAACTTTCAACCAAAACAGGGGTGTTGTCTGTTTCTTTCTTCACGTGTTATGGTATATTATTTCAGTCTCATCATTATATTGGATAGACAGCCTTTGGCTGCATGGCAACGATGGTTGGTTTACATGGCTCATATTTGTTATTTATTTGTGCATATCCATTGCATGATGGCTTTTCAATTCATATATAGGTTCAAGTAAAGCTCGTACAGGGAACTTTTCATTTTTTTTAAATGGTTGAACTTCTGAACTGGTGATGTTTTTGCAAAGCTAACATGTTGATACGTGTGAATATGCATGTATTCTCTTTTTTCCCATTGTAATACACGGTCCTGTATTTTATTCCTGCACTATTGATGCAGAAAACAGTTCACGTAACATCCTTGTCACTAGTTTTGCAGAACTATGTCTACCATGGATATGCAGGCATCAGACGTGCGGCCTCTCCCAGTGTTACGAAACACATTGAAGTACCTCTTCAACTTATTGGACTCTTCAGAACAACCATTTGAAGTAGTTCATGACTTTGTCTTTGATAGGACAAGATCGATTCGACAAGATCTTGGCATGCAGAACATCATTAGTGATCAATCGATTCACATGTATGAGGAAATGGTACATTTCTGTTTAACTAATTCCTGTATCTTGTAGTTGCAGATATTGTTGTTATGCTTAGCACACATATCTAGCTTCCACTTCAGAAAATGGTTACCCATATAAAACCATATTTCAATTGAAAATTTCACATTCAAGTTTCAATTTCGAATCTTACACGGTGATGAGATGCTCCAGTCTCTCTTCACACCCCCCCCCCCCCCCCCCCCCCCCCAAAACAGTAATCTCATTGATAAAGGGCCGTGCATTATACAACCAGAAGAGTTGTGTGCATGACTGACCTTCCAGCACGTGTTTCGTGTTTCCTGATTTATTAGATAGCGAATACTTAGCTGTGAGTCACCTTCAATCTCAAGGCCCTTCATTTAAGTTTCCTTGCTGGGACAATGCCCAGGGCAATTGCCGAGCATTCCTTGAAGATAAACTGAGCAGTGAAGAGTTTAGAGGAGAAGCCTCCTATGAGCATCCTGCATGATCACAAATAATGCCCCCAGTACCACCATCCACCTCATTTTCTTGGGAGGAACCATTGAAGTTCAGTTTGCAGCATTGCGGCTTATGGAAATCCCATTGCACTGGAATTAGACATCCAGAGATAGTATTCAGTTGTTTTGATTCCATTGCGTTTCTCCTACCAATAAGTCACGTTTCGGGGACAGTGAGTTGCGAAATGTGGCAACCTTAATTCTGATGCATTGAATCAGATATTCTGCTTTACTTTCTTTGTTTAGGTTCCTGATGGTTTATTGAAAGATGGACTCCCAGAGAATTTGAGCTTGCCCCCACCCAAATCGGAAGTGTGCCACTCACAAGATGCATATGGGATTGATGAATACTGGTTCAGATCTGGTTGAGTTGGCTCTTCCCATGTTCCCAGATGAGTTGTGAGCATTGACAGTTGAGGACCAGGTGGGAGCTGCTCTTAAGATCTGTTTGCATGATGGGCAAATGGGTCAACAGGAGTTTTTTTTTTTTTTTTTTTTTGTGATAAGGGTATCTTTGGTTAGGGCTAGGTGATGAAGAACCATCCAAGGGAAGAGTTGCACTTCCGGTGCTGCGGGGCATTTAGATGCCATTTTCCAAATATTGGGGTGTCTGTCCGTAGTCAAATGGTTGTCCAGTTAAAGAAGGTGATAGGCAATTTAATTGGGAATTGACTGTTAGGTGAGGGTTCCTAGGTTCTTTCATCCTGTAGAAACTATATGCCAATTGGCGTTTGGAGGATGCAGTCTGACAGTGGAGATTCCAGGTGAAATTGATGAAAGGAGAGTTCCAAGATGTCCAGTCTGGTTGGATTAGCTGGGATGTAGTGGCATTAGGTTGGGGTTGTAGGTTGGGCTTGAATGTTAGCTGTTTTATAAGGGAACCATTGGTCTGTCCAAATTGGAGTTTGTTGACTATTTCGCAGCAGCCAGAAAGTTCATCACCATCTATATAAGCCTTATCCCGATTAATTGGAATCAGCCACATATATCCTGTTCCTAATCAGCTAGAAGGATCACTTCCTCAAATGTTCACGTATGTCCAGAATACTCGTCTAGACAAGATATGTATTTTGGCTTTGGGAGATACTGTCTAAAGCTTGTCCGTGAGATATTTATATTTATGTACTTACACCACAAGCTTTGCTCACTGTCTTGGGATTGGATGAGAAGATCCCTACTCAACTTCATCACCAAATTCATTAGTTACATTTTCAAAATTCCTAGACCAACATTTTGATTAGTTGGCAGAGTGTTACCCAACTGATGGTATGTTTTATTTGGCTGGGGTATTGTAATTCCAGAAAAAAATAAATAAAAATGCATTGCGCTTGTTTCATTTCTGCATTATTTTGTTTGGCAATTTACATACTGACATGAGTAGGGCGGAAGACCAACAGTGACCGATTTCCAATTTATAAGGGTTAACCTTCCAGCAGTTTTCCAGCAGCAAGGATCTGCTGTATTGTCCTTGTGTGTAAGCTTGAGTTCCGATGGTTTGCAATGTAATGGATGGTCAAAAATCTGCTTTTTATCGTGATTAAAATATTTAGTGGTTTCAATGAACCCAAGCATTTCAAAGTTCAAAAACATGAAGTTTGATAACTTGTAGCATATTTATTAGTTCATCATTTTATGCTTTTGGTGGACTTTGACATTTCAAATGCTATTAAGTTCAAGTAGCTTATTTTTATATAAAGAATAAAGATTGTTACGTTAAATCTAATCTCCGTATTTTCTTTTCGTTCTCTAAATTCATGACTTTGTTACCATATGAGCAGAAACTATACATTGTGGCACATACTGTGATGCCTTTGATTGTTTCATTGCATGATTCAAAGCATTGTACAAAGCAGAAAACTAGCTTAAATTGTGGAAAATGCAACATCAAAGTATTCCTTTTTTAGAATAATTTAAGGCCTGTTTGTATGGGGATCTACATTGGATCAAATTGATAGGATATCCTTGACATGTGAAATAGAGTAACAGCATGCCACAACAAGAGAGAGGCTCGATCTGTTTTTTGCTAGTTTTATGTGTTGATCTTACTGAAGATAATTGAAAATTTGGGCATATCTGAGCAATATTAGCAGATGCAGTAATTTACATGTTTTATGCTATCACTTTACTACCCGTGTTGTTCATCATGCAGGTTAAATTTCATATCATATCGCACCACAAGCTTATGAGATGTAGTGGCGACTCCAATATTTCTTCCCTGCATTATCTGAACATGGAGCAGCTCATGAAATCTCTTGTATCTCTTTTTGATCTCTATGACATCAATCAAAAGTCCAGCTCCATTAACAAGAATGCAGCCGAGTTCTATTCATTTTATGTACTTCTGCATCTTGCTCCTAACAGCCAACCAATGGTCAATCTCTGGCTTCATTGTTGTGTTTTTTTCCCCTCGTTTTCTTTTTCTTTTTTAAATTCTTGTCAACTACATAATTATACTGAGATTGGTGCAACACTGCTGTAACATTCATTTACAGGGGGAGTCACTATCTCTGTGGTTACGGCAACTGCCCTCTACAGTTATTAAGTCGAAGGAAATGTGTTTTGCTCGGAGTCTTTTAAGGTAGAGTAGGGGTGTCTTTGTGGGATTGGGTGCTGTTAAAGGGGCCCGCATGAGTGCACTTGCCAGAGCTCATGGTTAATGTGGCAAGCAATGCGTGTCCCAAATTACTCACCAGGTGCCCCACTGTGTATTTTCCCTTTGAGGAAATTAGACTTGTCCACTCATCAGTTGGCTCACTGGTTACAAAAAGAAACGAACAGTTAAAAACTATTTACCCAGGACCCATTTCAGTTCCCTGCAGTACCATGAAATGAACTGTTTACTCTAATTTTTGGACCAAGGAATCACAAGTTGGCCCATCCCATGACTGGCTAAGACCTCCAATACGTGTCATGATGACACATGTGGGCATGAGTTCACTGGTAGCTTTGCCCATGATAATGCTGTCTGCATTTTTGTTTGGAATTTCCTTTGGTTCTTAACCTTGCAAGTAATGTTCAAGTGCCTGAGTAATTTTGAGGATGTTCGCTGCAGTCTAAACTTCTCCTTTATTTTTATCCCTTCTCAATTTAAAGCAGCAAAAAACATTGATGGATCTAGTTTCATTTGTCTTTTTATTCAGTTAATTTTATGGCAGTCTGTCATCCATGAATTAGCTCGAGTGGAGATTCACAGAATTCAAAACCGTAATATCTCTGTATTTTTGTTCATCTTTTGTGATAGGCACTCTAGAATGGGCAACTACAAGCGTTTCTTCAGTATCATAGCAGCAGAGGCATCTCATCTTCAATTCTTCCTTATAGAGCCTTTCATCAATGAGGTTGTATTTTGATGTATCCTTGTTTAGAACTTCCTCACTCAATCTGCCTCTCTATGTTTCCTTTTGCTCTTGTTTTTTTTGCTATATCCATTGTCTGCAAAATGCTGGTGACATCTGCAAAAGTAGGGAGTCATGGATATTCTCATGCCCAAATGCTTCCTAGCTCTGTCTTTGGATTGTATTTATACATCCATATTTGAAAGGTGTGCCAGCTGCTGAGGAATTGCTCTTAAAACCATCACCATCAGAATTTCACCCATTTGAACCCTGCTAAGTAGGTTGACTTATGCTAGTGCCACTTACAGGGTTCTTGCAGCTCACACATGCATACCAATGTGGCACACATGTGCAAGAACAAGCTGATGATGCACTCCAGTGCCCAGATTCTCTGGCCCAAAAATTAGGTAATCTGCTCATCAGGTGTTTCACACATGTGCAAAAGAAATGGACATTAAGAAACCTGAAGAATGGCTGGCATGCAGTATGCATTTTTGGTCCACCAGATTTGCAAAGAGGCCTGTTTTTGGGCCCAAGTATCTTCGTCATGGGACCGCTTAATGAGTGGCTTAGATCTTGAACACGTGTGAGCCACAAGTGGGATTGGTCATGTGCACTTGTCCAAGTATCGTGCTTGCACACACTGCACTTCTCGACTGATTTACATAGCCATGGTAATAGCAATTTAGTTTAAAATTTTATTATACCACTTGTGGCTCACATGTGTGCAAGATCGAAGCCATTAAAATTGAAAGGGAAATTTTTTAGGATGGCTATATGACCAACGATGCATTATGGGACAAAATGTTGGGTGGTTAGGGAATTTTAATGCATGTAGATGTGGGCCCCACGGCCCCCACCTAATAGATGTGGATGTGGGCCATCCCACTGTACGGCCCACCTAGTTTCTTTTTTACATTTAGTATTTATATTGGAATAGGATTTGTTTGGAATATCAACATTATTAGTGAGATTATATTTGTATTTTTTGGACTTTATTATTAATGTAAAGGGGAAAAGTGGGAACTCTAGCCCTAACTCCTTTTCCTCTCCTCCCAAGTGTCTCTTTTCTCTCTTCTTTTTTTTCTTTAATTTATGATTCTACATGGTACCAATGCATCCTTGTTGTTGATCTAATCGATCTTTCTCCCTTAATATCCTATAATTCTTTTTCCTTCTTTTATTTTTTGGTCTCTCTTATCCTTTTTGTGCTGAAAATCTTTTAAGAAACGTAGGATTCCTTTTCTTTTTGTTGTGTTTGTGCGTGAGAAGGGGATGAAGTGTTCGTGATCACCACCTCACGTATGTTCTCTTCAAGTATGGTGTGCATTCCATATAAAGCATATGAGTTGGGTGTTCATCGGCCATGAAAGGTCAGCCTATGTTTGTATAAGCTTGCGGTAGATATTCTAGTCCATTATCCTATATAGAAGAGAAAAGTGATTCGAGAATGGGATTAATAAGTCCATCGATTTTTTAGGGGTTCAAGTAACCTCTATTAAATTAAATGGAACGAACTATCTTCAGTGGTCCAAATCCATCCAAGTGCTTTTAACTGTAAGGGTAAATTTAAAATACTTGACCATCGAAAAGCCTGATGAGAGTATTAGTACGCATGTTCAATAGATCCAAGAGAATGCTCAGATTATGACATAGTTGTGGAATAGTATGGAACCTTCCATTATTGCGAATGTAATGTTTTTTAATACTGTAAAAGAAGCGTAGGATGCATCATGACAGATGTATTCATCCAACAAAAACATCTCTCTGACATTTCAGTTATTCGAGGAAATATTCGAGCTCCAACAAGGAGATAAATCACTGAGTGAATATTATTCAAAACTCAAAGGAATGTGGGGGGAATTGGAATGTGTATCAACCCCCTACTACTGATTTAAAAAAAGCAACGTTAACAATGAGAGAAGTTCTGTGTGGCCAAGTTTTATCTAGCTTAAATGTGAATATGAATCAGTTGGCAAGGATGTGCCACCTTTGAATGAAGTGTGTGCTTGCCTCTAGCATGTATCTCTTGGCTTTACAAGTGGAGCCACTGACAACTCTTGCTTTAACAACCTTTATTGGTCGAGAGGCTGAAGTGGTGGTCGTGGTGGTAGAGGCAATCAAGGTGGTCATGGTGAAGCAGGAGGAGGTCGTTGGTGTAGGAAGTGCACTTATTGTGGGCTTACGAATCATTCTTTGGAAAAATAATGGGATCTTTATGGAAAGCAACATGGGCTAATAAGGTATCTCACATTGGAGTATTTGACCATAACTTCTTCTTGGCCTTTAGATCCCGGAAAACACAATATGAATGATAGAAATTGAAAAAGTAGTTCAGGGATTTGGTGACTTTGCTAATAGATAGAAGACTTAAAGAAAATTTTGGAACAAATAGAGAACAAATGATAATGAAAGGAAATAACTTGTTTGAATAGTACCCATTTCACATACTTTGGGTTGGGTACCATCTGCAAGAGTGACAGATGGACTCGATAACGATGTATCAATGGAAGAAAACACATTGGACTTACTTGTGATATGGGCAGATGCTCCGAAATCATGGTGTATAGTAACCGTCGTTTCGGGGCCGTAAAGGCCATTACATAAAGGTAACGGTGGCAACCGTTACATGCTATGGGGTCGTAGCGGCCGTAACGACCATTAATAGAAAAAATGACCCATAATGGCTTGTTATGCTCCCTATAAAGGTTGTAAAAGCCCCATAACGGTCAATTACGAGGCTGATACAGGTTTTTTAGGTTTTTTTTTTTTCCAATAAAAAAATAGACCGTAACAGTCGTTACAGGGGCCGTAACAGCCGTCATAGCCCGCATTATAAAGGTAATAATGGTGGCTGTTACGGAATACCTTGTCCAGAATCAGTGACCCATGGAGCGGGGGACTTTGATCATAAATGGCCCATACCTAAGGTCACAAATGTAGCCATAGCTGGTGGCAGTTGCATAAGTGGTGGGAATAAGTTGATTCTACAAAATTTTCAACCACTTCAAGTACTCCTGAGTTAGTGTAACCTCTTCCCCAAGCATACGTGGCAATGGCGTTGTAGACATAGAACTAGCCGGATGAGGCCAATTGCCCTCTCCAATGTAAGATGTCTGATTAGCCGTTGTCGGCTTTTTATGGATATCCTAACATCTTTGAACCGAGTAATGGGAGAGCCCTTAATGGGGGCACTTCCCAGGTCCATAACCTCCTCACATTTTGTCTCGCCCACCTTAATTACCTCTGTCGCCATGGCCACTAACACTTCCTTGACTAGTAAAAGATGCTAAAGCTAAATTGTCATTGGCTCCACTCATAGAGCCTAGAGATGCACGCTAGAGGTGAGCATACATCTCCTTTAGAGATGACACATCCTTGCTAACCAAAAAATTTGTGCACGAACCAATTTATATTCACATTTCAACCTTGATAAGAACCCAACCACATGATACTCTTTATGTTGCTGAAGTAGCTTCTCCAAATCAGTAGTAAGGGGCTGATACACATTCAGCTTCTCCCACATTCTTTTGAGTTGGTAATAGCATTCGCCCAGAGATTTATCACCTTGTTGAAGCTCAAATATTTCTTCATAAAACTAATATGCACGAGAGATATTTTTATCAGATGAATACATCTCTCACAATGTATCACACACTCCCTTTGTCGTGTCCAAAAACATTACATTCATACCAATGGATGATTCCGTACTATTCGACAACTATGTCATAATTTAAGCATTCTCCGGAGTCCACTGATCATGAGTACTAGAATCTCATCAAGTTTCTTCATGGTCAAATATCTTAATTTTTCTTTGGCCATTAGAAGCACTTGGATGGACTTTTAGACTATTGGAGATTGTTTGTTTCATTTAATTTAGTAGAGGTTATCTAGACCTTTAAATAATCAGATGGAATTATGAATCCAAATTTAGGATCACTTTTGATCTCCATTAGTACAAGAGAAAAAGAGAATACCAAACGTCTCGCACAAACACGGGCTGACATGATTGACGAACAAGCCACTCGTACACTTCACACACCAATGTTCGAAATATCGGTATCGCGTTATGTATCGCATCCTTGGGATACAGATCCGTATCGGTTATCGCACGGGATATATCGCTTGTATCGGGTAATTTATCACACTTTTTGGGAAACATGAGGAAACATTGAGAAAATGGTTGAATTTTTCAATGAAACTTCATGGATTGTAAAAAGAGACATTAATACACACTTTTAAATCATAATATCTCAGAAAAAAAAGTTCACATAAAGGTTTTCTTTATATAGGGTCCTAAGTTATGCATTGTCGAACTGAACTAATGTAGCGATATTCAAATTGAATGCATAGCATTTAGAGTATATGTGATGATGATCATTTTATCAAACACTCTTAAATACTTTGAAATTAGTCTCAATTCACAGTTGGTTGAAGGTAAATTTTGAAAAAGATTAATATTTTAATAATTTTTTAATTAAAAAATGATTTTTATTTTTCAAAATTTGACAAAGACTTAACAAATCAGAAGATCAGTCCTCATTCATGCTTGATTTTATGTTTGGAGTGCAACATTGCAAGCAATTTGGGAGAAATTGGAAAAATTTTGAATTTTCCGTAATTTCTCCCAAATTGAACCACCTACACTCAGATTTCGAAATTAGAGTGTGTGATGATAATTTCATCAAATTCTCCTAAATATTTTGAAATTGGTCTCAATTGACAGTTGGTTGAAGGAAAATTTCGGAAAAAAACATGGAGAACCAATGGATATCGAAATCAAAGCTCCAACTCCATGATTTTTCTTGCAAAACATGAAGAACCAATGGATTTGTAACCATTTTACACTAATTTAACATAATTTCAACAAAAAAAAGGATCGAAATTGAAAATGCTCACCGAATCGAACATGTGGGATATATCGGCACTACTTGTGCGTTTTGTATCGCACGAGAGGGATACAAGATATATCGTGGGATATATCGGCCGATATCATCGATATTTAAAACATTGTGTGCATACCATGCTTGGAAAGAGAAATCTTACCCACGTCCATGCTTTCTAACTGCTAAAAATGAAGATGATCATGAACACGGTATCCAACAAGGCAACCAACCCACGTGCTTCTAATAACCACACGAGAGGTGGATCATATGGACTTCATTCACCTACTCATGCACAGACCATTACAAAAGCCCCCGACTCAAAAAAAAAATAAATAAATAAAAGGAAGGAAAGAAACCCTAGGTTCCTTAAAAGATTTTTAATACAAGAGACATGAGAAGTACCAAAAGATAGATAAGGGAGACAGAAGTAGAGAATAGGAGGAATAAAATGTTAATTTAGAAACAAGGATGTTATGATACCATGTAAAAGCATAGAGAAAGAGAGAAGAGGAGAAGGTTGGGAGAAGAAAGGGGAGCTCAAATTCAGGGTTGATGCCCCCACTCACTCCCTCTTTATATAATGAATTTTCTAATAATAACAAAAGTTCCGTTAATGACAAAAGAAAAAATCCCTATCATGTCCTAAACCACTATAACCAAGAGAGCAAGCATAGAAACAAATCTGAGCCTAGGTGGCCTGTACAGTGGTATGACCTTCTAATATAAAGGGGAAGAGTAGAGACTCCATCCCTAAATCCTTTTCCTCTCCTCCCAACTTTCTCTACTCTCTCTTTTCTTCCCTTCTCTTTTTTTTTCTTCTTCTTCTCTGATGGAGATCTTTGGGCCGTCTTTCATCAACCATGGGGTCCACTACATTGTGATTTGGATCCCCAAAGGGTGGGCTCTAACCTGTATGGTTTATTGGGCTGAAGAAATGCTCGATCATACACATTGTGATTTGGATCCCTTCTGGCTTGTGCACAAGCCATGTTTAACAATATCATGTGCCGAATTCAGATGCAAGCAGCGGCTTGCATGCATTGATTGGATATGCTGACATGTTTTTTTTTTTTTTTTGTTTATTATTATTATTATTATTATTATTTAATCATTTGCTTTCTTCTTGGAACTGTTTTATTTTCTCATTAGGCCCAGTTTGGATGTAATGCTAAATGGCAATTTAGCGCCTATTTGAGGGCCATCAAATGGCAGAGGGAGAAACCAAGTCGTTTGGGACTATTTGTTTGTGCCTCGGGGAGTGTGCATGCTATCACTTCTCAAAGGATCACAATCATCCCATTGGTGTATTTTTGCATTGTGGCCTACTAATAGTCTATGGAATGAGTGGACTAGATTGATAATTGGACTGTCCCACATGCCCAAAGCAACTAGTTGTATTGTAAACCTGCGGTACAAGTAGTTGTATTTGATCTTTTCTCATATGTGTATGCATGTATTCATAGGGATGTTAGTAATAGTGTCAAAGCTTTAAATTGACACATTGGATATATATCATTGACTTAGATTGTCCACTCATTCCCTATCATTAGGGGCAGGCGATGGTGCGAAAATCACTCTGATTGGATGGTCTCAACTCTTTGAATGCTGGCCATTTTATAATAATTATCTGTTTCACGAGCCATAGATCTGACGCTAGCATTATCTAACCAAAGTGCTTCTTTTGAATCATAAAAAATCCATGGTGGGTCCTATTGAATAGAAGTCTGAAGACACCGTGATTTTACATGTTTCTCCACTCAACCTTGATTATCCATTTTTCTTGATATTGATAATGTGGTTAGGATCAATCATTGTGATTTTTGCATCATGGCCTACCACCAGTGTCATTAAACCGATGGACAATCATTTAAAAGCTGGACATTGCTAATGACCCCATGAAGATGTGATTTAGCATTCCCCTGTTTGTGGCCTCAAAATGAATAAATAAACAAAAAAATACTCATCTTCAAATGCTTCTCTTATTGCCTTTAAAAGGTTCGTGCAATTGCATTGTCTTATATCAACCACGGGAACTACAAGCTTCATCCATACCCTCTGGCCCACCTGTCTGAACTCTTGATGATGAAGGTACAATTTCTATCAAATTGTTGGAATCATTTTTACTCAATCAAGACAATAGGCATACTTGATCCATTTGTAATTTGAAAATCTACATCTGAACCTTTTAGGAGTCCGAAGTGGAGTCCTTATGCAATGCTTGTGGGCTTGAAACCAGCACGGATGAAGCAGGAATTAAGCTTGTGCCCACTAAGCAAACGGGTTTCTGTCTGCCCAAAGGGGGGTTCCAAAACTACAGCTTCTTGGGTTTGGAAAGATTGCAGAGGTATTCTTCTTCTTTTTTGAATTATTTAAGGGGTGTGTTCCGGTGGTATAAGCTATGGTAGTACTGGACAGAAGTGGCCCCATGTGATTTATTCAGGACATCCATCCTGTCCATCAGATGCATGATCTCAAGTTACCTCTGGTACCCAAGAATCAGCCCAATCCAAAACTCAGGTGGGCTACACCATAGGGAACATGTTGAGAGTGGGCTCATAATGTCATAGGGAGCCCACCTGTAGTGTGTATATGTAATCAGGCCATTCAGATCCTTCATCTGGCCTGTGAAGGGTCAGGCAAAAAATCAGACTGTTTTGCAACTCAACAGGCCCCGGTGCAAATCAAGGGTGGATGTTCCTTCCCATCTTGTTCCTTGTGCTATGGCCCATATGGATGTTGGATTGGGCTGAGTTTTGATACCTGGGGTTAACATGAGCTTAAGCATCTGTTGGACAAGTTGGATCTCTTGCGTACATTGTGTGGGCGCCACATTTGCTCCTACAATGGTACTGGTACCACTGAAGCATGCCTTCGTTATTTAATAATATATACTATAGCATAGAAAATGCATACACTATCTAAAGCATATTAATCTTTTATTAGGTTTATGTATCAATATTATATAATTTACATGACTCATCGTGGCTATGCCAAGCAACATCAGGATCTTCTTTGGGTTTGGCTCCGAGGAGACTTGGGTATTAAGGACAGGGCCTGTTGGCACATATCCCTTCTGGCAGTATGGTGGGTGACGCAGACTGACAAAAATAGCTGTTTTTTCAGTAATGTTTCACTCTCAATCAAGGTGCTGATCGCTAATGTTTTGGCCCTCGTTTTTGAGTGGGCCTCCATCTTGAAGAACATGGATTGTTGGTTGTTTCTTGTGTTTTTCCCAGGTTCGGTTGCCATTTGTATCCTTCTCATTGGCTTTTGCCGGGGCCTTTAATAAAATATCCATTATCCTTCAAAAAAAAAAAAAAAAACTTGTATAAATACAATTATTCATCTTTGGTAAGTGGTATGGGACAGGTATGCAGTATGCTACTTCTCCAATACGTGGTATGTTAGGAGTAGGATCATGTGTGTCATTCTAATACATACATTGTGTATGCAATATAGTTTTATATATGCACTCATAATGCTTAAATGGTGAATTCATTATTATAACTAAACAAATGAAAGTATTTATCTCCACATGACATTGTGAAACTGCCCATTTGTTTTTCCTTTTATCTTTGTTGCTACTTTCTATATTCTAAGGGTCTGTTTGGGTGCCACTTAAAAGTGAGTTCATCTCAATTTGGTAAACTTTAGTTACACATAAGAAATCATAGAGTTTAGTATTGGTTATATTTTTAATCCTTCCCCCCCCCCCAAACAAAAAAAAATAAAATAAAATCGCTAATACATAATTACAATAAAATAAAATGTGATGAACTATTTTTTCAGTGGCAGCCAAGCAGGCCCTAAGTTTATGGTCATCAAGGAGATATAATTATCCTGACAGCCCTTATCATGCCCCTAATTACCTGTTGTTGCAGGCAAGCTGCATTCAATGACGCCAGACAAGCTGCCAATACCGAGTGAGCTGAGCTGCAGAATGTGTTGCATCACCATGTTGGATTTATATTAATTCATTGAAGAATTACCGCAAGTGGGCCACTATTTAGGCCCCACCCTGATTGATAGATTACCCCACCCTCTACCACTTTTAGTAATTGTGATGGTACAAACTTGGTAATTGTGACGGCGCTTTTAAGTGTGTATTTATAGGCCTTGGTGGGTGCCAGCGTCAATCTACTTGTTGGAATTGCCTCCGGTGGCACTGTAAGATGTAGATCTATGTCAGCTGATAACTTGAAATTGTTATTTGCTCCGGATGTTAGCGATGATGGCAGCGGACCTAGAATTTCTAGTGACAGTGGGAGTTACTGGGCTATGGAGGACTAAATGTAGTAGAATTCTTCTTTGGAATTGAGGGCAAGCGCTATACAAATTTAGTCTCTGATGTTATGCCTATTATGTTTTTAAATTTTCTGCTGTGTTTGTACCTAAGTTGTTGTTCACTTGAAGACTCTCTAAGGCCTTTCATGATTCAACTCGATATTCTAATAATTGATATGTATATTATTTTGTGAGATAATATTTTTGGGCGCGGAGTATACTTGTGTTGTGGGCTATGTTTGAGTGCTGAGGGTCAGTGAATTGGTCAAGTCATGTTGAGTCGTTTCAAGTCAACTGAGTTTATGAGCCAACTCAATGAGTCTTGTCCAGTCTTGATCAGTCACACTCACCAAAGAGTTTTCAACAGAAATGGCTTGAAATCTCATCGAGTTGACTCGGCCGAGTTGGAGTCAAGCTAGTGAGTTTTGGAACTGCGACGGTGGGTTCCACTTTCAAGTCCCAAATGTTCACCTAGTGGCCCCTACTTTGATGGCACATGCCGGATTATCTCCTCGAGATATGATTCTGACTAATGAACTGGTGTTTGTGAATGAGTGATTTGGCACATTCAGAGGAACGATAATTGACTAATGGTGTCAATACGATTTATTATTATTATTATTTTTTAATAGAGGGTTTTAGGCTATCTGTTCATGATGACAAGCGATCGGTGGCCGAACAAAGGCCCGTTTTTCCCTGACAAGCATTAGCATATTTGCTCTTGTCGCATCCTTATTCATGTTACTCCAGATATCATAAGTGATCATGTTACCAGATATCATAAGTGATCTTCATCGATGACCGCAAACACGAAAGCTCTAATTTGATCGGTAAAAATGTCCCGATGATGATTTGGCCTGTCCATTGTGCACACACCAACTTGTATTGCCTGCCGCTTAAGAATTACTTAATCAAATAAATGATGCATGGTGATGTATTACTCTACCTCTCAAGAATTGCTTTGATCAAATGAATGATACATGGTGATTACAATGAAAGGTCTAACCACACTGTTGTTCCACTTTTGATTGTGCATCTCATAAAATTATTTTTGTTTGGATTATCACAACTATTTGATCAGTGACTGCTTGAATTGACGGTCCTGAATGATGATGAATTGATGATAGAGAAGTTCCTGGGATGAGTTTTTATTTGATATATAAATGTATTTTAAGGCAAAATGCTTAAGTGCCTTACTAGCTCAGTTGGTTAGAGCATTGTGTTACCTTAAACAGATGAAAGTGGGCAAGGGCCAGGATTGGAAACCCACACCGGCAAAAATAACTCAAAACAGCCATTTATTTGCACCAAGGCAATTTTCTGTTCATTAGTACCAATAATTACATTCGATAATCAAATTTTAACTAAAACAGACAAACTCAAAATTTGATTTAGAATAAAGCTATTCAAAATTTGATTTAGAGTAAAACTATTAATAATTGTTTTTTTTTTTTTTTTAAAGAAGACGAAAATGGGTGAAGCAATTTCCTTCAAAATCGGATTTAGAATAGATTAATAAAAATTTTAAATATTTAAAATAAACAGAAAATCTCAATTTTGATTTTAGAATAGACTTAATAAAGTGTAAGAAAATTCTGGAGAAATTAAAAAGAGAAAGTTTGAACAATTTTAGGGGAAGAAAAAAACTAAATTGAAATTTGGATTTTACCATAAACTTAATAGCATCAAACAAAACTTTGAAGAAATTACAAGGAGAAAATAAAGAAATTTTAAGAAGAAAAAAAAAAAGATGATGAAATAGCCCTACAATCATTGGTAAAACGGATGGACATAATATAAAACACATATTGTTCATGAATAGATGTATAAAATATTTTTAGAGAGACATGCATATGGCCTATTAGCTCAGTTGGTTAGAGCGTCGTGCTAATAACGCGAAGGTCGCAGGTTCGAGACCTGCATGGGCCAATTTTTTTTTCACACACTTTCTTTAGTCTTTACTCTTATCTTTTTAATTTCTTCAATATTTTCTTACACTTCCTTTGTTTTTCTCTTTTTAATTTAGGTTTTCTTAAATGAAATTAAGTTTATTCTAAATCCAAATTTCAATATGCTATTTTCCCCCTAAAATTTGTTCAAATTTCCTTACATTTTATTAAGTCTATTCAAAATCCAATTATGGATTTTTCTGTTTATTTTAAATCTTCAAAATTTTTATTAATCTATTCTAAATCTAATTACAATGTAAATTTTGGTGCTTCGAAAATTGCAATTAATGCAGAGAAGATTGCTTTACAAACAGATGCTGTTTTCAGTTGTAACTTTGGTCCTGGTCCATTTCGGTCCATCTTGGACTCATCTTCTAAGAACTGAGGCTACGGCGAGCCTAAAATCCATCCTTTTATTCCTTGGGCTGTGCTTGGGCTGTGTAGAAGAGTCCATCAGCCCATCCTAATGAGGTCTGTTTAAATATCAAGGTGCTTTTGTCATATATAATGCATGATTGAGCACAACGGCCCGGTTCTTATACGAACGTGGGTGGTGGAGACGAAGGTCGTAACTCAAGCCGGTTGGGTCGAGTTGCAGGTAAACCCGAGTCGAACATGACCTCGAATGACCCATCCCACAATCGACATGACCCAAATTTCAACATGATCCGGACCCAACCTAAAGCCTTACATGTCCAACTCAACCTGACCCAACTCGAACTAACCTAATCCAAATACATGTGATTATTCCTAGAGTGACCTAATCCAACCTAAATTTGCCCTCTAATTCAACTGGGGTGACATTTTTCAACCCAAACTCAACCCAAGGACCTTAACAACCTAACCTAGCCGGACCCAAATTTGGGTTGGGTCAATAGGGTTCAGGTCGAACAGAACCCAAGTAGCAACCTTAGTGGGGATTGGGTGAGTTTGTTTAGGCATGCTGAGGACCTGAACCGGGTTTGTGCTTAAGATTTACTATTCTGGCTGGGCTTGGACAGACCTCAGACCGGGCCCAGCTGGGCCATTGACAGCCCTACAAATAAAGGGTCCTCACACAGGAGGACAACGCTCTTGTGGACGATTGACCCGAGTATCATTTTTTACACTCGTTCGTCCTATCATCACAATAGTCGTGCAAAAAGAAAACCTGAGAGTGGCAACGTGGCTTTCTTCCGCTGCTTCAATTATTTAAAGTCCCACATCGGAACGTTTTGTGTAGTTGAAAACCTTTATTTAATGGGAATACCATAAAAGTAACAGGAGCTGTGATGAACTTAGCGCACGTGTGACGCATAGGTGCTGTCACTTAATCTAATTACAGATGAAGCATGCGCTGCTGAGCTCTTTAGATTTTTTCAATATCATGTGGGCCCGCCATTTTCTGATACAACGAGGTGGGTGGAGGGATGGGGCCCACCTATCGCATCTTGATATATGTGCCAACATCCATGGGGCCCCTTATTTTGTCTACTCATTTTGGGGAATGATTCCAACTCTCAGGTAGACTACATTTAAAGGAAACAGCGGTGATTGAATCCCCACCATTAAAAACTCCTTGGTCCACTTATTATTTATTTATTTTTATTTTTTTTACACGTGCACCCGACACACACCCACGCACGCCATTAGGGGTGTACATGAACCCAGCTAGCTTGGTTAGCTTGCTCGTCTCGACTCGAAAAAGCCCAATTCGACTTGATTCGAAGCTGAGTTCGAGTCCAGCCAAGCTGATTGTTTTAGCTTGAAAATGAGTTCGAGCTGGCGCAGCTCGACTCGAGTCGATCGAACCCAACTTCAATTGAATCAGTTCAGTGACTCAGCTACTTTGATGTTGATGTTGCTCATCAAGTGTTTGATGAAATGACTCATCGGAGTGTGGTTTGAAGGTGCAGTCCATGTGTTTGTAGAAATGATGTACAGGTGAACTCTGCTCAAACTTGGCTTGAACTGGCCAGAGCTGCTGACCGAACCGAGCCGAGTTCGAGCTGAGTCAAGTCGATGTACACCCCTCACGCCATAGTGAGATTTCACCACTAATGGGTATCGGTCCCTGGACCTGGTGTTGAAACTCATCAGAGTCTACCATTGAGGTAAGGCCTTGAACCCATCCGCTTACTTTTATTTGCCATCCAACCTGTTTATAAGGTTGAAAAGACTTGGACGAAGAGACCACACAAATATCATCTTTGATTCAAAATTTTTATGGCTCACAAAAAGTTTTTAATAGTTAATTACTAAATATTAAATCAGTTCATGAGATCACACAAACATGGATGATGGACAAAAATAAATATGAACTTGATTCCGAAGTTCGATGATGGTTGGGAAAATTTTAATGGTAGGTGTTTAATTCTCAATTTTATTTTTTTTCTCGTGTCGTGGTCTACTTGAACTTTATCTAGGCAATAATTTTGGAATTATGCTTTATAATGATCTAAAACAAAGGATGGACGGTGTGGATAAGGCACATATATTACCACGGGCTCCCTAGAGCTCAATCTAGGCAATCCCTGGAGTTTAATCCACGCAGTTCGCAGTTCACATCTCTGGCTAGAAACGAACAGGGTCTCCAAAGGCCACCCTGATGTATGGGCTTTATCCACACCATTCATACATTTTGATACATCATTTTAACATATGATACTAAAATTGAAGCAGATACAAATCTCACATGGGCCACATGGTGGGATTAAACACATACCGTTGAAAATTTCTTGGGGGCCGTGAGAGTTTGGGATCAAGTTGATATTTGTGTTTAACCTTCATCCAGGTCTATATCACCTTATGAATAGGTTGGATGGCAATTAACCATCATGGTGGGCCCTATGAAGGTTTCAACGGTCACCTTGCTGCTTCTTGTGGTGTGGTCTACTTGAGCCATAGATGTGCCTCATTTTTTGGATTATATTCTAAAATGATACAGAAAAATAGACAGACGGTGTGGATAAGACCAATACATCATGGCTCAGAGCCCCTGTACTGTTTGTGAGAAATTCACCCATTCATCCGTTTTGTCAAGCTCATGTTAGTACTCAAGCCCAAAATTAGGCAAGTTCCATTAGAAAAAATGGTAGGGAAATGCATACATTTGAAAGCTTCCTGAGGTCCATCATGATATTTATGTGCCATCTAAACCATTCATAAGATCATTCTTGCTAGGATGAACTGAAAACAAAAAATATTAGCTCATGAATCTTTCAACGGTGGACATTCAATCCTCACCCTTTGCTGTCATGCAGTTCACTTGAGTTTTGGATCTGGCAAAACGGATGGATTTCTCCCAAGCATCTCAGTGGGGCCATCTAGCTTCTGATTAGGAACTTCAGGCAATCTGTGTCCGCAAGCATAAAACGTGAGAGCACCATGCATTGCAGGCATGTGTATCTCACGGACGCGGATTAGCAACTGTACGCGAGACTAGCTACTGAAGTGACGTCACTAAGTCTTGTGAGCCCCACCATGATGTATGTGTTGTATCCACACCGTCCATTCATTTATAGATATCATTTTATGTAATAAGCCAAAGAATGTGATAGATCCAAAGCTTTAGTAGATCCCGCTGCAGAAAACAGTGGTGAAAGTGACGCCTACAGTTGAAACCTTCCTAAGTTAACACAGACATGAAAGAAGGGAAAACACAAATATCAGCTCGGTCCAAAATTTCCTAAGCTCCTAAAAGTTTTAAATGGTGGGTGTCACTTTTCCAACTGTTTTCTGGGGATCCGCTCTAGCTTTGTATGGGACTCATTCTCTGGCATATACGTTAAAATGATCTCTCCAAATGGATGGACAGTATGATACAATACACACATCATGGTGGGCCCACAAGACTCGGTGATGTGAATCTAGCTACTCAACCTGTCGGTACCTAATCCTCGTAGCCGTCAATCATTCCAAATCCCACATCGGGAGTGTGTATTGATTCCGAGCTTTTATAAATACGGAATAAAATAAGACGGTGTACGAACCAATGCATGAGCCATGATGATAATTGCGCACCGGTGACCAAGTGCCGTCACGTTTTCATCATCTACAGATGACACATGCGCGCCTGAGCTCATATGATTTTTTGGTATTTTGTCGACTGATCATGTGGGGTCCACCATGATGCATGTGTTGATATTTTTGACACGCGTGTGGTTGGTGCTTGATCCCAAAAATGAGAGGGATATAAATCTCAAGTACCAATTTTAAAGATTATTTTAGGGTTTGATCCAAAAAATGAGAGGGATATAAATCTAATACTAATTTTAAAAATTATTTTAGGGCTTAGATCCAAAAAATGAGAGGAATATAAATCAGTAGAGCACACTATTGGAAAACAATACTGATTCGATATCCATCATTAAAATCATCTTAAGGCTCAATGTATTGTTTATTTGACATCCAATTTGTTGATTAGGTCATACAGACCCAAATGAAGGGAAAAAACAAAGATCAGCTTGATCCAAAACTTTTCTGCCCCCCCAAAAAAATTTTAATGGTCGACATTCATTCAACAGTGTTTACTATAATGTGGTCCATTGAGATTGGGATATATCTAATTTTTGTTGTCATACCGTAAAATGATCTATAAAAACAGATGGACGGCATGGATGAAACACATACATCATGGTGGGGTCCACAAAGCACTGAACACCAGCCATTGGCCGGTGGCAGGAGGAGTAGTCAATCCGTAACTAGAAGAATGGAGAGGTCAGGCGTACCAGTTTTTGCCACGGCACGAGATGTTTGGATCTCATAACATTCCAGTGTTTTTTAACACTCGACGCGGATCAAGCGCAAATTAGGTGGGGTAAGGGTAACAATGGTCTCACCTTGATGTTATGTGTTGTATATCGACGACAACATCCATCTATTTTGATAACTGAGGTCATGGTCCCAAAAATGAGGAAGATCCAAATTTCAGGTTGGCCACGGCTCAAAATTCTTGCAGCATTTTCCTAACACCTCTAAATTCAGATGGTGTGGTCCACCTAGGGGTGTATATCGGGCCGAACCGAGTCAAAATGGGCTCAACCCGGCCTGACCCGGTCACTAGCAAACTCAGGCCAAACCCGGCCCGGCCCGATCACCGGGCCAACATGTCCAGCCCGAACTCAACCCGATCAGTAATCGGACGAGTTCGGGCCAGTTTCGAACCTTACAGCAAGTTCATGGGAATGGCTTCTTTGGTATGTAATCCGCGTCCCAGTTTCAGGCCGATTTAAGGTTTTTTAAAAGCATCACACACACACACACACACACACACACACACACACACCATAAAGGCCAAGTCGAGTTGGGTTTCGGACCAAGTCGGGCCGAACTAAGACCTGTCCGAACTCGGCCCGTACTCAGTTTCGAGTTAAAGAAAATGGCCCGTCCCGACCGAACTTAGTTCCGGGTCGAGCGAAGTCAAGCTTTTTTCGAGCTGAGTCGAGCGAGTTAACCTAGCTAGCCCGATTCATGTACAGCCCTAGGTCCACTTGAGTTTCAGATTTTTTTTAGCATGATGGTCGGAGAGTAAAGGACGCGGATTGTGTCTTACCCTGCCCGCAGGGTAATCCGTCCAGGCAGGGCTCTGTGGGGCCCAAAGTGATGTGAGTATTTTATCCACGCCGTTAATCCCTTTTATTAGACCATTTAAAGTTATGACCCAAAGAACGAGGCAGGTCCACAACTCCAGGGGACCACACCAAAGGAAGCTGCAGTGATAATGACACCCACAGTTGAAACCTTTATGAGGACCACTGTGATGTTTTTTTTACCATCCAACCTATTAATAAGGTCATGTAGACGTGGATGAAGTGAAAACACAAATATAAGCTTGATCCGTAACTTCTCCAGCTCCCAAGAACTTTTTAATGGTGGACGTTCAATCCCCACTTGGTGGTCCACTTAAGACTTGTACCTGCCAAATATTTTTCATCATACCTTAAAATTATCTGAGAAAATAATTAACGGTGTAGATAAAACACTTATATCACTGTGGGCCCCACAGAGCCCTGCCCGGACGGATTGCTGTCCGGGCGGGAGTAGGACGCAATCCGCGTCCGAGAGTAAAAGGGTAATGTGAATGGATATGATGGGAGTGGATTAGGTATGACACTGCAGACCGCGCGACACTTACTGCGGGAGCCATCGCAACCTATGTATTCCATATCCACACCGTCCATCCGTTTTAACAGATTATTTCATGGCATGAGCACAAAAATGAAACAGATCCAATTCTCATGTGGACCATACAATAGGAAACAGTGTTGATTGACCATTAATGGGCCACAAGTGTTTTGGATCAAACTGATATTTATTTTTTCACTTCATCCAGGTTTATGTGACCTTATCTACAGGTTGGATGGCAAATAAATATCACGAAAACATTACAGTGTGGGCCGTAGGAAGTTTTTATTGGTAGGGCATTCAATCACCACT
Organism: Magnolia sinica; assembly: GCF_029962835.1. Lineage (NCBI taxonomy): Eukaryota > Viridiplantae > Streptophyta > Magnoliopsida > Magnoliales > Magnoliaceae > Magnolia > Magnolia sinica. Next base: position 5,756,430 of record NC_080579.1, read on the forward strand.
GTTTCCTGTAATATGATCCACCTGATAATTGGATCTTCTTCATTTTTGGGCTCAACGCCCTAGCATGGTTTGCAAAACGGATGGACGGCGTGGATATAGAATTAATATATCAAGGTGGGCCCCACGGTAAGTGCTGCACCTAAACCCGGATGTGATGGCACATATAAACTAGTGGCCCATACAGAACTAACAGTAGGCATCCCATCCTAACTCTTCCTTATTGTGTGGCCTACCTGAGTTTTGGACCAACCCAATTCCTTCCTGGAGTGAACATGAGAAATTGCACCAGATGGACGGCCTGGATCTTATGCACGTTGAGGCACGGTGTCGGTGATGTAAACAAAATACAATGGCCCATTTCAAGCATTTCAAGCATGTGTTCATGACCCACCCATGGACTGTCCAAGGATCTTGACCTTGTATTGTAAAATAGGATTTTCTTATGGGTGGTGGATGATGCAAATTGCCTTGTCCCAGTGTGGATGGAGAATATCTATGTAGAGTGGGTGGTGGACATGAAAGATGGATCAGAGAAGGCCTGATACCAGGCAGAAGTCACTGAGACAGTAAGAACCAGGCATATCTTGCATATCAGAATAAGTTACTCAACATACCATATATGATTTTAGGGTCGGATAAGCTACTTTAGCCAACCAACCCAGCTATGCCGGTTTCCCACACCAAATTTGCAATATTCTACTAGATTGGAGGTCGAATTTTATATTTATTTCTGCTTTTACTATTTTTAATGAGTATTGATTTGATCGTCATTCTTCATCCATTGAGATTTAGGAGTTGTGTCCAACATGAAAATTGTTTAGAAAAAATAGGAGAATAATGTGGTTAAGCCACATAGGACACTTACTATAAATAGTAAATTTACTCTTTATAGTAAGTTCTGCATTTTAGGGAGTTTTAGTTGTAGTTTAATTCCAAGACTTATTCCAATGCTTGGTATCTCTATTTAAAAGGTTGTAGACTTAATTATTTTGATCATGAATCAAATTACAAATTTTATAGAATTTACTTTTTATTTTCCTCGCTTTTTTTAATTTTCTCGTGGATTCGAGGAGTCTAGAGAAGCTCTGTGGATTTGGAGTAGTTATCCTTGAGGAAGACGGTGATCAACCTAATCACGCCCATTCCTGTGTCAATTAGTATCAAAGTGAGGACTCCCCTCGAGCTGACAACAAACAACGAAGGTATGAACTAAAATCCTGTGAACGGTGATTCAAGGATTCGTTATCTTACTCTTTAAAAAATGTGCCTGCTATCGAGAAAAAATAAACTCCTAGGAATCCTTCTAGTTAAATTATCATAGGAGTCTGCCCCGCCCAAAAAAGCAAAGCAGTAGATTGGCAAAGGTAAACTAAAAGACATCATTATGGTGTAGAGAACACACAAAATAGTCACTTAAATACATCCAGACAAACCACAGTAGCACTTCTCTAACATTCAAATTTTCAAAAATGAATTGGAAAAAAGAGAATCAAAGTAAACTCAATCAGACTTTGTGATTAAAAATCCAACAACATACGAACTCGCCATCACAGAAAAAGTACTCAAAACTTTAAAAAAAAAAAAAAAAAATCAATAGCAAAAAAAACTAACAGTACTCCACCGAAGCCGTCCCGTTGTTGTTGGCTTCACCACCCAATCTGGTTCCCTATCCGTCACATGGTGGTACCGGTACAAATTAAATTGAAATACGTCTGAGTATGTGATCATTCCCTGTACTTATTATCCATAACATGATAAATGCTTGGCTTTTTTGGTAATTTAACAAAACAATCAGGGCAATTAAGTTGGTTGGAAAAAACAATCTGGTTCCTGTCCATCACATGGTGGTACCGGTACAGCAATCCAGACCATTCAAATTGTTGGTTCCTTTTTAAATGAACCATATCTCTAAAACTACACTGATTAAGGCAGTCCTAACCGTCCAATCAAAGTCTACCAAATGGATGGTTAAGAATAAAAAAGTGAGTGGTCCGGTAGAAAATGGAAAAAAAAATCAGACAGTTAAGATTATCTCCCTGTTAAAATTTTGTTGATACTCCATCCATAGTTGGTTGGAAAAAACTACAGGGTAACTGTATTGATTTTGCCGAAAGGCGGTAAAATGACAGAGAAGAATCAAAGCAGTGAATCTTTTTAAAGAATGTGGAGTCTAAATTTAAAAGAAAATCCAACTAAAATATATGAAAATTCAAATACTAACCTCGTAAATCTTCTGTAAGGAAGGAAAACGACCCAATAGAAGAGAGAGAGAGGAGATGAGACTCTCTGCCTTCTCTTCTTCTTCTTTTCCCTCCCTTCCCGTTTTCTTTTTCTGGTTTTTTTTTTTCCTTTGTTTTTTTTATAATGGTTTGGCGTCCGGAGCTTTCTTTTAGTTTTTTATTTTTTAAGTGAGTGGTAACGTGGACCAATGAGGATTAGGGTAACAGGAAATCTCTGTTTACCTGGTAACAGAGGATCCGGACTCAAACAAAGCATGCTACTCTGCCTGAGCTGGTGGTCAGTGCTCCGTGGGCCCCACCATGATGTATGTGTTTCATCCATGTTGTCCATCTATTTTTACAGATAATTTTACAGTGTGAGACCAAAAACGAGATATATCCTATCTCAAATGAACCACATTACAGGAAACAATATTGAATGAGCGTTGACCATTAAAAACATTTTGGTGGCTATAAAAGTTTTGGATCAAGCTGATTTTTGTTTTTTTCCCTTCATCTGGGCCTGGATGACCTAATCAACAGATTAGATGTCAAATAATTAAATAAACAGTACAGTGGGCCTTGGGAGGATTTTAATGGTGAATTTCCAATCACTATTGTTTTCATGTGGTGTGGACCACCTGAGATTTTTATACCTCTAATTTTTATGATAAAGCCCTAGAATGATCTTTAAAAATAGATGAACGGAATGGATAAAAAACATACATCATGGTAGGGCCCACATAGCACTGACCCTCAGACATGGGGTTGGTGGCGGCCTAACGGGGGAGTAGCGAGTGGCCAATCCGTTTCCCACCACAGCACAGTTACAGCTGTAGAAACGTCTCGTGCAAAGAGGAGCGGAGACGCGCCTCGAGCTCTGTAGGTTCAAATGAGATCAAGATTATATGGGCCCATAATTATGTATTTATTATATCCACACCGTTTAACTATTTTTCTCGATTATTTTAGAGCATTTGAAAAAAATTAACTCACAAATTCAATTCCACCTAGTGTATACCTAATCCGATCCGACTCGGTTTCCCTGACCGAGTCGGACTCGGTTCAGGTCAAGCCAACCGCACGTCGGATCGGTTTGGGTCAAATGTCCTGAACTCAGTCCTAAATCGGACCAAGTACAGATAAGCCTATATATATTTCGGACCAAATCGAGTTGGACCCAATCCGGTCCGACTCGGTCCGATGCTCAGCTCTAGACTCGTACCTGTTAAAATGATCTCTAAAAACAGATGGACAGGGTGGATTTCTAACAAACACCCCGTTGGGCCCACACAGCATCCTTTCGCAGGAAGCTAAAGGCTTTCACAGGAAATCCTCGTCCAACCAACCCTAGACTCTTTCTTTTTAAGTACCGCGTACCGCCAAAACCCTCCCTCACGCAGCCGACGAGAATTCTCCATTTGCTCTTTCCAAGAGGTAAAATCCCTTATCTCAGCCCTTGATTTCTCCCTTCCGCAACCTATCCTCTCAATCTTGCATCAAATCCATCCGTCCGTTTATCTATTTTCTACAGATCCATCAACAACGAAAAATGTCTGTTAGTGAACAAGCCTGCAACTACGCCTGCTTGCTTCTACATGACGATGGCATTTCCATCACGGTATCCTTCAAAAACTCCTCCTTTTCAGTAACTATAAGCAGTGACTATTAGTTTTTTTTTTCCAATTTTTTTTTTAAATTTTTTTTTCTTGAATCGTTTGAACAACAGGCCGATAAGATCTCGGCCATTGTGAGTGCAGCTGGTATCGAGGTCGAGTCCTACTTGCCAGGTCTCTTCACTAACCTCGTGCAGAAGAGAAGTATTGACGATCTCATCTCCAATGTTGGATCTGGTTCGTCCAATTCTCGATTGCTTCGATTTTATTCATATTCATCTAACTAGTTTTTTTTTTTTTTTTTGTTCTGATTGGGTGGATCTGGCCTAAATATATGATTATTAGGAGGTGGCGCATATGATTGGGGGGATCTGTAGCAGGTGGAGGAGGCGGTGCAGCCGCTGCAGCTGCCCCAGTCGTTGAAGAAAAGAAGGTGAAGAATGTGGATGGTGAACATAGACTAATGGCCACTCGCATCAATTATCTATTCTCATAGACGAACAAGTAGTTATCTATCGTTCTGTTTATTTTCCAAGTTTACTGGATACTCTATAGCTTGTAATAAGATTAATTCACATATTAATAAAATTAGTATTATTTTAGTTTTCTTATTTATTTATTTGTTCATATTTATTCCTTTGAGAAATATGTTGGCTATAATTATTAGTGAAATAATAAGTCCTTAAACACATGACAAAAATAATCTATCAAGACATACTCACTCTTGTTATTTCACAAATTGCTTTTTCGTTGATTACAACCAATTATGGCTATAAATGGTCAGGTTTGGCAGCAGGTTTAGCGAAAACTAATCCCGTCCATTTACTAAATAGGCTAGGGTCTAAATTTTAGACCTAGACCCTTTTACTAAATAGGTGGGTCTGACTCAACCTTATCAAACCCATTTACAAATAAGTTTGGATCAAATAGAGGGAGATCTGCCTAGACCTATTTATAAATGGGTCAAGTCTAACGGGTCTGGTTAAAGGATATCCAGACCCTGAACCAAATCTATTTATAAATGAGTTTACTGAGTTTGGGTGACCTTGATTTTATATCAAAATTAATCAATGTTAATTAATAATAAAAATTAAATTCAACAAGTTCTTATAATAACAAAAATGCAAATAATGCCACGTATAAAGATCGGAATGATAGAGATGATTATTATGGTCAATTACTCCACTTTAGCCATGGTGCATAGTATCTATGAATCTAAAATTATTTTAAATATCATTCAAAGAAAAATGTTTATAAAAGTTGAAATTTCAAGAAATAAAATTAATAATTTAAAAAATTAAACAAATGCATACATTATGATTCAAGACTAAACCGATTCTCCAACCCATTGCAATCATCATCTATTTCTATCACATGACTATCTGACATAAGATTTATATATGTTACACGTTAAATAGTAACTAGTCAATAAATATAGAAAACAGTTTTCTATATTAAGTTAATTACAAAAATATAAGACCTTAAGAATTAAATTTACATACTTTTAGGAATTGCAACTCAAAGCTAATCCTGAAAATATGGCAAAGCTTCTACAACGTCTAGTGCTAATGAACTTAATGAGAAAACCTTTCACATACAATTAGTGTATATCCTAATTCACTAATCCCACCATTTTCATCGTGTCAATTCAGATTTCGTGATGCTCTGTATTCTTAGCCGAACATGGGATGAATTTCTCATTTTAGCTTGTTACTTGTCAAGATATATAAGCACTTTTACTGGATTTAAAAACAGGCCTAAACAAGTCTAAATCTTGATGTGTCTCTTGCAACATAGACAAAACCCACCCATTTACTAAATGGGTTCGAGTCGGGTCAAGCCTAATATAAAAGAAACCAGAGCTAAAGAAGACCCGTTTAGTAAACGGATTTGTTCTTGAGCCCATACCCATACCATTTAACAAACAGGTTGGGTTTGAGTATCCCATCCAGTCCATTGACCCATTTACAACCCTACAACAAGTGGTTGAAAGCTCGATTTCTGAATTCAGTCACTGTCGACCTATCTCATCCTGCCAGAATAGCACTGAGGCTTTCCTTCCTGTTTCAGTCATTCCTAATCCCACATCGGAAAGTTTGCATTGATTCCAAGTATTTATAAGTATGGAACATGCTATAAAAATGAGTCGAGATCCTCTGTTATTAGGTCAACCGGGATCCTCTGTCAGAAATCCCCGTTGACCTGATAACAGAGGATCCGATCCTGCAGCCGGGAGCTTTCTCCATCGTTGAAAAGTTACTCAAAATTCCGTGTTTAATACAAACTTCAACTAGAAAAAATGGAGAGGTGGGCCCTACCATTTTCTGCCACTACACGAGATGAAGGGTATGGATCACTCGGAACCGAGTGCGAATTAGGTGAGGTAGGGGCAACAGTGGGTGAGCCCTGATTATGGGTCCCACCTTGATGTTATGTGTTGTACATTGCATGCTTTCAAAATTGAGGCAGATCCGAATTTCTAGTGGACCACATTCCAAAACCCTGCGGCATTCTAAATTCAGGTGGTGTGGTCCACCTTGACATACGTACTCCATATCAACACCGTCCATCCGTCTTGACAGATCATTTTATGGCATGAGCCCAAAAAGGAAAAAGGAAAAAAGATGGAATTCTCAGGTGGACCATACAATAGAAAACAGTGGAAATTGACCATTAATGGGCCATGAGTTTTGGATCAACCTGTTTTTTTTTTTTCCTTGATCAAGGTTTATGTGACCTTATACGACATGTTAAATGGCAAATAAACATCACGAAAACACTAGGGTGTGGGTTGTAGGAAGTTTTTAATGGTAGGGCATTCAATCACCACTGTTTTCCATAGTATGGCTCACCTGAGTATTAGTTCTTCATTTTTGGGCTCATGACCTAGAATGGTTGGCAAAATGGATAGAAGGTGTGGATATAAAATAAATATATCAAGGTGGGCCCTGCGGTAAGGGTCGCACCTAATCCACTCCCGGATGTGATGGCATATATAAACTACAGTGGCCCCCATAGACAACTAACAGTACCTAACTGAGTTTTGGACCAACCCAATTCCTTATTTCCAAGGTGAACATGAAGCATTGCATCAGATGGACGGCCTAGATCTCATGCACGTTGAGGCACGGTATCCGTGATGCAAACAAAATACAATGGTCCATTTCAAGCATGTCAAGCATGTTTTCATGGCCCGGCCATGGACTGTCCAAGGATCTTGACCTTGTATTGTAAAATGGGATTTTCTTATGGGTGGTGGATGATGCAAATTGCCTATCCCACTGTGGATGGAGAATATCTCTGTAACCATACTACTCTAGCAATCTAACCACTCAATTACAAGCTATCAAATGAACGGTTATAAGCAAAATAGCAAGTGGTCCAAATTCAAAGGGAAAAATCAGTCTTCTTAGTGTAATTTTTCAGTCATGTTATATCCCCATTTATGTAAAGTGATCTCGATTGACATGCAACTATGCAATGAGTGGGTTTGAGTCCGGATCCTCTGCTGGCTGCAAGCATGAATTTTTTACTTGTTGCAATGTGATTGAGCCACATACCGCATTAAATGAATGCTGACAAACCTTAGTAATAAGGTATATCAATTACATTGCAACATGTGGTAAATCCCTGCTTGTGACAAGGAGAATATCAGATTCTTTTTGTCGAGGGTTTTGCTAATGCCAAAGCCCGAGATAACCTAGCATCAACTTGAGCCATTTGTTTATTCATACTACAAAGTGTAAGCCATGGTGCAAAAATCACACCAACAAGAAGATCCTAAACATCTGATCAGTAGCATGAAAAAATGACAGCAATGATTGAGCATAAAAACAAAACTGGTTGAATCATTGTCTTGAAATGTCCATTCAATGAATCTCACCTTGTATTGCTTAGAATTATGAAGTTGCACTTTGGTTTAATGATTCTAACCTAGTGGTCCAAGGGTCATAAACAACGGACCATTGTAACACATTTGCGTCATGCATAGGGCTAGGACCATTTGATACGCCCCACATGCCATTTAAAATCTATGGGACATAGCTTTAAAAAAAAAAAACAAAAGAAAACAGAACAACATCTTTGCAAAACCTAGTTTCCTAAATAGTTTAAAATCATCCATACAAATGGGTGATGAGCCATTTAGCAAGATTTTAGTCACAAAATCAAGACTTAAGACATCGATACCTTCTAGAGTTGAAGATTTTATCATGCATACCAGATCACCTTCTAACCCAATTGGGCAGATGGATCAACATCTTTTGAAAAACTCACTTACAAAGAAGGTTAAGTAAGTTGTTTGATCATGACCCAATCAAATTCATAAGCATGAATATAAATCACAATCACAAATACAAACAGATTTATTTATTCGGCTACTTACCTACTCTACTTCCGACGGACGTATTCTCCTTAAGTGTTAGAATTTATATGATCCGTAAAAAACAGATGAATGACACGGATGCATAATACATATATCAAGGTGGGCCGCACATCAATCCCACTGTAAGGTCCGAACGGTCTTGAGTGAGGCCAGGGTCTTACCTAATCCACTCCACATGCAGGGGCTCTATATGGCCCACCATGATGTATGGGTTTTATCCACACCGTCCATCCGTTTTTCCAGATCATTTGGGTAAGACCCAAAAATGAGGCCGATCAAAGGCTCAAGTGGGCCACTGGAATGAACCCCCACCGTTTAAAACGTCTTGGGGTCACATAAGTTGGGGTTCAAGCAAAAATTTGTGAGTTACCTTCAACCAGGTTATCGTCATCTCATGAAAAGGTTGGATGGCAAATAAACATAACATGAGGCGCTAGGAAGGTTTCAACGGTCTGCGTTATTGGTACCGCTGCTTCATGTGGTATGGTCCACTTGAACCTTGCAACTGTCTAGTTTTCTAAGTTCATAACTAAAATGGTATGCAAAAACTGATGGACGGAGTCGATAAAACCCATACATCATGGTGGGCCGCAAAGAGCCCATACGTGGGAGGAAGAGGATTGCCTACTAACTCACCATGCTTAGCTGAGTAAACTCTGTAAAGTTCTGGATGACTTCCATCCATCCATTTTATCAGATAATTTCATGGAATAATGAATCATATCCAAATCTCAAATGGACCACACCACATGAAACAGTGCGAATTGAATGTCCACCGTTGAAAAATTTTGGGGGCCACTGAAGTTTTGGATCAAGCTTATATTTGTGTTTTACCTTCATCCATATCGGTATTATCTCATGAACATGTTGGATGACAAATAAACATTACTGTGGGGCCTAGAAAGGTTTCAACGGTGGAAATCATTATTCCCACTGTTTCCTTTTGTATGATCCACTTGATCTTTGGATATGCTTCAAGTTTGGAATCAACCACTTAAATTATCTGGAAAAACGGATGGACGGTATGGATAAACCACATATATTCACGGTGGGCCCAACTGAGTTTACTCAGTAAGAAAAGAGCGTAATTAGTAACTTAGTACGCAATCCTACGTGGGTGGGAGGGAGGACGCGGATTTCCTGCGAAAGCCTCCATGCACTGGTAACATATGTGGGCCCACCGTGATTTTTTTGAGGCATCCACTCCGTTCATCCATTCTTTGAGCTCATTATAGGAGATGGAGCCAAAAATGAGACAGATCCAATACGCAAGTGCACCGAAAACGTGAGGATTGGACATCCACAATTGAAAAAATCGTGGGCCACAGAAGTTTTGATTGAGGATAATATTTATCTTTTCAGTTAATCTCAGTAAGAATAACGTTATGAACGGTATGGATGCATGAAAAAATCACTTTAGACCCAGGGAGGTTTCATCCACAGGAATTTCCTTTCCTGCAGTGCGGCCCACTTTAATCTTGGATCCTGCTCACTTTTGCTTTAAAGTCTTAAAATACGGTGAAAAAACGGATGGACGGCGTAGATTTCTTATAAACATCACGGTGGGCCCCACCTAGTTCCTGTGCGAAAGGCTGTTGCAGGAAATCCGTGTCCGCTGTGGAGGATGCTGCAAATTCCAGCGGAGGATGTAGTCTATATATAAGAGAAGGGAGATTAGAATCCTCATTTCCAATCTTCTCCATTACCCTTTCCTTCTCCCATCTTCTGCGACGGACGGCGGACGGCCATCATTATAGCTGTAAGATATATATATCAGCTTCATCATCATCTTTTTCTTCTCTAGGTTGATTTTGTCAGATATTCGTATTATGGCACGTCCAGCTAAAATCAATCAACGCAAGTATATAAAGAATAAGAACTCTAGAAGAAGGGAAGTCTTATGGAATTCTATTTCTTTAGAAAAAGGGAAGTCTCTATCAGATTATCCGGAAGAGATAATCTCGAATATTCTCTCTCGCCTTCCAGCTTCATCTCTTAATGACCTAAAGCGTGTATGCAAGAACTGGTTAGACATAATCTCTAGTTCTTGTTTCATACAGTGCCACCTCGCTCGAGTCCAACCATACCTCATTGAAAGAAAAACATTTTGGAATAATCAGATTCGTTCCGTGGATGTAAAAGATTCCGAAATAAGGGTGCGAAATCTGGTTATAGGTTGTGATTGGGAGATCTTAGCTACCTGTAACGGATTGCTTTTGATAAAAGATTATCTTCTAGACGACATTTGTATCTCCAATCCAGCTACCAAGCAATTGCTACGGCTTCCAACATGTTCTAAATCTCCGTGTGATGACTACCATCTTCTACATGACTTGGAATATTATGTGGGATTCGATTATGCGGAACTCGACTTTTATAGGTTTGGATACGCTCCTTCCACTAGGGAATATAAAGTTGTGCACTTCTTCCACGATGGTTTCCATCAGTTGTGTGAGATACTAACCTTAGGTTCGGATTCATGGAGAAGGATTGATATCTCGTTTCTCGTTTTGCCATTGATATTCAGTGAGCAACTATCGCTGAATAATGGGGTTTTGCCATTGATATTCAGTGATCAACTATCGCTGAATGGGGTTTTGCACTGGGTGGTTGGTTATCATTATATAATGTCTATGGATGTTGCCCAAGAGACGTTTGATGAAACGCGAATTCCAAGTTGCATCAGGCCAAATTATGATACGTTTTACATGGATGAAACTTTTCATCTTTCGGATATTAGAGGCTCTCCATCTCTCATTAACAGAATCTCTGATGTTGAATTTGAGGTTTGGATCTTGAAGGACTTTCAAATAAAAGAGTGGATAAAATTGCGGAATATCGACGGGACTGCAAGAGGCTTAATTAATCTTATTCCTCTTCCTTGCTTGAGAAATGACGAGGTTGTATTCCAATCTCGTGAAAAGAAAAGTGGGCACTTGGTGTTGTCCACCTACGATTTCAAACTTCAGAAGATGATTCAGGTCAAACTCTATCCAAGAGAGTTTCAGAGTTTGCCTAAGATTACTCACTTCGATACCCTTGTTTCTTTGAAGTTTTAAAATAATATTAAGATTTTGGTACTAATGTTACTAGTGGAAATTGAATACTCGTATATATATAAATTTTTTTAATGGTTAGGGTTTATTTAGATGAAATAACTTATTGGTTGTAATGGTGATTTTTATTCTTTTTCAGCTTCTTTTTTTTTTTTTTTGCAATGTCAGTATGGGTCTTTTTATGAGAACTGTTGGAGCCAATGATTATTGGGTTATGATCTTTGGATCATAAAGTAAGATTGTTGCATGAGCTTATCAGAAAATCCATAGTTCTAAAACTTGGTGACTCGACCAATGCTGCTGATTCAACTCGATTCAATGAGAAATCAAGCTGATAAACTCTACCAAACTCAACACAGTTGGTAGAATTGGCATGCAAGACTCATCCAGTCGACCCAAGGAAGCTTTTACTGTGAACCTTGTTAGCATCTCTTCTGACACGTGTAAGTGCTATGCCGTCCATCACAGGGTGGGTCCCATGTATATGACAAGCAGGCAGATAATTAGGTAGTACAGTGATCTGCAGGTGGGCCATACATGTAAAAAATGAAAGAACTTTCTGGCCAGTGACACATGTCGTCCTATTTACGAACCTGATTTTCAGGCCTTATCACATAGAAGGTGGGACCCACTGTCTAAAGAACTGGAATGTCGGTTATTCAAGTCACCTTGGCACGTCCGAGCACTTGCTTTCTTTGTCTGGTTTGCCACACCCACAAGCACCTTGGCAGCCCATTATTACATGGCACTCTACACGTGCTTGCATTGTACATGTGTCTGAAATCAAAGCCATCCAATAGGTGATTTCCATCATTGAGATTCCCTAGCTCAATAACTATGTTGGTCCTCTCATCGTATCAAAATGTTAGAAATTGTCATGATGACTGTGGCTATATATAGATGACTGAACTGGCCTGATTTTACACCCAGGGCTCTTGAACAATGGAAACCATATGATGGAGGGCTTGGATTCCACTCTTAATGAGAGGCTGGGACTAGATTTGAAGCCCGCTCCTAACCCTTGGCCAGCCAGAACCCGGCCTTACCAACAAAATAAGGCTGCCTAGGCCAAGCTTGAAAGAAGAGTCAGTGACTGGGATTGGCTCGTTCAAGTCAACACAGGGCTCAGCCAAGTTGAGGCTGAATCGTCCTGATTCAACCTAGTCAGTACGGGCTCATGGTATTGAACTGGACTGATTCAGAATATTTTTTTATTTCAAACTGGAGCATGCTTTTGCTTTTCGAAATAGGGTATGAGGCAGTGAGTCTCAGTCAACCCTTGTGATTTTATATGGTGTTACTCTGTCCAAGATGGGTTTCATCTTAAGATCCAGTGATATATATAAGCCATTATGAATGGGCTAATTGCATAAATGTATTTTCCCACCCATGGCGGGGCCATGTAAATGCATCTAGACTCTACCATCAGTGCGATTTCAAAATGCAGCAGAATCGAATGAGATGGCTGTTGTTAAGTTTGTGATAGTTCCTTTTTTTCACCTTTTATACAGGGAATGATCCATTGAGAAACACCTGTAGTGGAAGTTTGATGTGTGTGGATCTTTTCACACACACAATCACAACCTTAGCAGGAGGACAATGGGAAGTGGATCTATTTGCTCTGACTTTTCAGGTTATGTTGTGATGGAAAATACATACATTTTCTTTTTTATTTCATTTGAGTCAGTTTTGTTTCTTATAATACTTGTACTAAGCTTTTAACTGTGATTGTTTCCCTTTGATAAAGCAGGTTATTTGCAAATACCCTGATTGATGAGCGTCTGCAAATGGATCTTATAAGTTGTGTCCTGTCCTAAGTAGTTATAAAAATAACCTGATTTTTACATATAGGAGAATGATATTAACAGAAAACAAGAAAATCAGATGGCAATTTAGGCAATATTCATGATTGGTTACCACTACTTGGTCCTTCCCCACCCCTACCTCCCACATAGAAAGATCAGAAAAGCTGAGTGTTAAAACCTTGAATATTGGCATTTTATAATGTTGTAACTTAGTACTTGAAGAACCGACAACTCTCTAAGAAAATGATTGTGAAGTCCTCTACTAGCACGTTCTACTGTGTAATAATTGAGGATTATTTTTTTTTTCTCATTCATCTTTTGGGCTTCTTTTTACATTTTTCATTTCTTCATTGCCCATCCAATCAGTAGGGATGTTGAGGAAGCCATAAGAAATTGAATTTTTTTCAATCAGATGTGTGCATTTGACTTACTGGCCACCATAGCAGGCAAGTTATTACTCTTTGGTTTTTTCAACCATGTTTCAGCGTAACCTTTCCTTTTACATTTAAATTAGTTAAATAGAGTTTGCAGGGCAAATTTGAAATTCGACCGAAAATCAACTTGATGAGTTTCTTATTGTCATATTTTATAACTAAGCATCCACTGTGTCATGATGCGTATTGCACTCTATAAAATGGCATCATGTTCATTGAAGCAACTCTATTCAATTTGCCCATGTATTTTCTATCTCCCTTCAAACTCAACTAATGCTAAAAAGGATCCAAAGACCCTTCTTATAGGGAGGTAAAGGACAAAATATATATTCCGTCTTATGTAGGTTTAGAAAAAGGAATATGCACACTATATGCACACGGAAGCATAAAGAATAGGATCCACCATCAATAAGGGTGGATATAGATAATGGTTGCCATATGTTAATTAACTCAAAGGAACCATTTTCCTCAAAAGGCTTTCAGTTTCAGACCATAACTTCAACTTGACTGCATATCCAGCTTGTATGTGTTTCTTTTGATAATGTGTTTCAAGAGAAAACTAAGTGATTTCTGGTATTCCTTTGCAGAGTCTCATTGACACGTGCACTGAGAGTGCGGGAGAACTGCTTCGATCGAATTTTGGCAAAGAAGTTGTATATGAGGTGATTCATTTGTTTTCCAGTGCATGATTGATGCATTTCCTATACTCATGATTCTACATTTGTCTTTGAAATTTTGCCTACTGTGGTGTTACATTTGTGTTATAATTTCTCACAATTTTTCCTATGATTCAACTTTTATCCTTGAATTTTTGCCATTCAATTTATAATTTCTCTCCAGCAAGTGAAAGAAGCGTCTGATTAATTACTAGGGTACCACAACTGATGTATCGTTGTTAATCACAGTCATTGAATTTTACTTATACAATTTGTCAGCACACCCTGATGCTTCCTTAATCAGCCAAGTTGCCTTTTAGTCAGTTTATTTATTTATTTATTTATTAAATCTATAAATTAAAAACAGTGCCATAAACCACTACCTATCACTGATTTTCTGATTTATTAAATGGGCAGAACTAAGCACAAGCTGGACCGGGACCAGGTCAAAGACCGAGACCAAAGATGGTCCCGCTCACCAGACCGGACCCGGTCCAAACACACCTGTTCCTGAACCCGCTCTCCCGACCATCGATTGAGCTCTCTCTCTCCCGACCGTCGATTGAGATCTTGCTCCCCCGACCACCGCCTGAAATCCCGATCCCGTTCCGCCAACCGAACCCGCCGCCACCACCAAACCCATCAAACCCATTTATAAATGAGTTTGGATCATATAGAGGTAGATCCGCCGAGACTCATTTATAAATGGGTCAAGTCTAATGGGTCTGGTTAAAGTATATCCAGACCCTGAACCAGATCCACTTATAAATGAGTTTAACGGGTTTGGGTCACCTTGATTTTATATCAAAATTAATCAATGTTAATTAATAATAAAAATATTAATTAATAATAAAAATTAAATTTAACAACTTCTTATAATAACAAAAATGCAAATAATGCCACATATAAAGATCGAAATGATAGAGATGATTATCATGGTCAATTACTCCACTTTAGCCATGGTGCATAGTATCTATGAATCTAAAATTATTTGAAATATCATTTAAAGAAAAATGTTTATAGAAGTTGAAATTTCAAGAAATAAAATTAATAATTTAAAAAATTAAACAAATGCATACATTATGATTCAAGACTAAACCAATTCTCCAACCCATTGCAATCATCATCTATTTCTATCACATGACTATCTGACGTAAGATTTATATATGTTACACGTTAAATAGTAACTAGTCAATAAATATAGAAAACAGTTTTCTATATTAAGTTAATTACATAAATATAAAACCTTAAGAACTAAATTTACATACTTTCAGGAATTTTTCATGCTAGTGCTAAGGAACTTCATGAAAAAACCTTTCGCATGCAATCCGCGAATATCCTAATTCACTAATCCCACCATTTTCGGCGCGTCGATTCAAATTCCATGATGCTCCGTATTCTTAGCCAGACATGGGATGAATTTCTCGTTTTTCCATGTTACTTGTCAAGATATATAAGCATTTTTACTTGATTTAAAAACAGGCCTGAACAAGTCTAAATCTTGATGTGTCCCTTGCAACATAGACCAACCTGCCCATTTACTAAATGGGTTCGAGTCGGGCCAAGCCTAATATAAAGGAAATCAGATCCAGACCCATTTAGTAAATGGATTTGTTCTTGAACCCATACCCATACCATTTAACAAATAGGTTGGGTTTGAGTATCTCATTGGGTCCATTGACCCATTTACAACCCTACAACGAGTGGTTGATAGCTGGATTTCTGAATTCAGTCTTTCTAGACCTATCTCATCCTGCTAGAATAGCATTGTTGCTTTCCTTCCTGTTTCAGCCATTCCAAATCCCACACCGGAAAGTTCCATTGATTCCAAGTTTTTATAAATATGGAACCTACAAAAATACAGTGTGAGCTATGAAGATAACTGCGCACAAGTGACATTAGGTGCCGTCACCTTCTCATCATCTGCAGATGACACATGCGTGTCTGAGCTCATTAATTTTGCTATGTTTTCAGTTGATCATGTGGGGTCCACCGTCGAATTAGGTGAGGTAGGGATAACAGTGGGTGAGCCCTGACGATGGGTCCCACCTTAATGTTATGTCCATCTATTTTGACGGCTCAGCGCATGGTCCAAAAAATGAGGCAAATCCAAATTTCATGTGGACCACATCCCAAAACCCCTGCAGCATTTGCCTAACACTTCTAAATTCAGGTGGTGTGGTCCACCTGAGTTTCAGATTATTATTATTTTGTTAGCGTGAAGGTTGGAGAGTAAAAAGGTCATGTAAATGGTTGTGATGAGAGTGTATTAGGTGTGCCACCGCCTGACTCTTACTGTGGGGGCCATCGTGACTTATGTACTCCATATCCACACTGTCCATCCGTTTTGACAGATCATTTTATGTCATGAGCCCAAAAAGAAATTAAAAAAAAATCCAATTCTCAGGTGGACAATACAATAGAAAACAGTGGAAATTGACCATCAATGGGCCATGAGTTTTGGAGCAAACTGATTTTATTTATTTTTCCTTCATCAAGGTTTATGTGACCTTATCAACATGTTAAATTGCAAATAAACATCACGAAACCACTACAGTGTGGGCTGTAGGAAGTTTTTAATGGTAGGGCTTCAATCACGACTATTTCCCATAGTATGGCCCACCTAAGTATTGGATCTTCTTCATTTTTGGGCTCATGACCTAAAATGGTCGGCAAAACGGATAGACATGTGGATATAAAATAAATATATCAAGCTGGGCCACGCGGTAAGGGCCGCACCTAATCCGCTTGGGGATGTGATGGCCTATATAAACTACAGTGGCCCCCATAGATGGGTCACAGACATCATTGTGGGGCCACATAACACTGACCATCAACCCATCAAAACCCGGCAATGGGAAGAGGCCATGCGTTTTGGCTTCAATATAAAATGTATATACACTACGTAGCTCATATACCTCCTATCCAAACATTGACTACTTGGATGCATTTGTATACTTGCCCAGCAAGCAATCTGTTCCAAACACTCGCCTGTCCTCTCTGCGCATGTGGATATATATTGATTTTTGTCGAACGTATACTTCAACAATAGATGGACACAATGCATGGATGGACACAATGCAACACAATAATATGAGTAAATCCAAACAGGCCTAACAGTACCTAACTGAGTTTTGGACCAACCCAATTCCTTATTTACAAGGTGAACATGAAGCATTGCACCAGATGGACGGCATGGATCTCATGCACGCCGAAGCACCGTATCGGTGATGCAAACAAAATACAATGGCCCATTTCAAGCATTTCAAGCATGTGTTCATGGCCCACCCATGGACTGTCTAAGGATCTGGACCTTGTGTTGTAAAATAGGATTTTTCTCGTGGGTGGTGGATGATGCAAATTGCCTATCCCACTGTGGATGGAGAATATTTCTATAACCATAGTACTCTAGCAATCTAACCACTCAATTACAAGCTATCAAATGAACGGTTATAAGCAAAATAGCAAGTGGTCTAAATTCAAAGGGAAAAATCAGTCTTCTTAGCCTAATTTTTCAGGCATGTTATATCCCCAGTTATGTAAAGTGATCTAGATTGACGTGCAACTATGCCATGAGTGGGTTTGAGTCCGGATCCTCTACTTGATGCAAGCATGAATTTTCTGCTTGTTGCAATGTGATTGAGCCACATATGGCATTTAATGTAGCAGTGCTGACAACGTTAGTGATGAGGTAGACCAATCACATTGCAACATGCAGAAAATCCCATGACAAGAGAGGATCCGGATTCTTTTTGTTGAGGATTTTGCTAATGCCAAAGCTTTTAAATGATAGGTGAGATAACCTAGCATCAATTTGAACCGTTCATTTATTCATGCTACAAAGTGTAAACCATGGAGCAAAAATCACACCAATAAGATGATCCTAAACATCTTATCAATAGCATGAAAAATCGACAGCCATGATTGAGCATGGAAACAAAACTGGTTGAATCATTGTCTTGAAATGTCCATTCAATGAATCTCACCTTGTATCGCTTAGAATTTCAAAGCTGCACTTTGGTTTAATGATTCTAACCTAGTGGTCTAAGGGTCATAAATAACGGACCATTGTAACATATTGGCATCATCCATAGGGTTGGGATCATTTGATTATGATTCTCAAACCATGGTTTGCTTCCAATATTATTATTGAACGAAGCATTCAAAATCTACAGGACATGGCTTTAAAAAACAAAATAAAACAAAACAAAGCATCATCTTTGCAAAACCCATTTTCCTAAATGGTGCAAAATCATCAATACAAATGGGTGATGAACCATTTAGCAAGATTTTAGTCCCAAAATCAAGACTTAAGACATCGATACCTTCTAGAGTCAAAGATTTTATCATGCATCTTAGATCACCTTCTAACCCAAATGGGTAGATGGATCAACGTCTTTTGAAAAACTCATTTACAAATAAGGTTAAATGCACGATTTGATTATCAACTAATCAAATTCATAAGCATCAATATAAATGTGTTCAAATCACAATCACAAATACAAGCACATATAGTGATTCGACCAGTTGCCTACTCCACTCCCAACAGACACACTCTCATCAAGTGTCAGAATTTCACTATTGAAATTTTTAATTATGTTAACCTCTGACTTTTAAAATAGTTTCTCATAAGCTAACCACTAAATTACACGTATACTTTCGTGTCGAAGAAACACGTTTTCACCTATGTCGATGACTCCCGTGAAGACTTAATTGGTTTTCTATCGGTTAATCAACAACCACTAGCGATCTTAATCCAAAGCCCCACGTACACTTCCACCGAAGGCTCCCCATGGAGACTAACACGTACACACCCATGTCCGGTAAATGCGGTCACGATCCAAAGCCCTACGTACCCTCCCATCGGAAGCTCCTTACGGAGACTAATACATACACACTGGTGTCTGGTGAATTCAGCCCTACACAAGAATTTATTCGAGTTTGGGTCACAAACTCTACACTCAATCCTATACAAAGAAAGAGTATTGGACTCTACAATTAACAACCTTACTTGTCGGATTGAGACCCTTTGTAGCACTTTGCTTAAGATTTTTATTCGATGCTCTCCCGTACTTCAATCAGCTTCTCAATTACTCCCACAACCGTTGATGCCAATGCTTCAGCTCTTACGAGCAACCGCCTTGCATATGATGTCCCGATGAGGTGACTAAAGTGGTGGGAAGATGATGGAATCTCCTACAACTAATGGATTGTTGATTTTCAAAGAAAATTTCGCATATGTGAGTCTTCTAGAAGATATGGATAAGGATATACCTATAGACTTAGTGTCTAATCTCTAGAAAATTGTGAAGATCAAGATCACCAATTCCTAAAGGTGCTGAACTTCCTAGAAAAGCCTTTCACATGCAGTCCATGTACATCCTAATTCACTAATTCTACCATTTTTGGCACATCGATTCAGATTTTGTGATGCCTCGTATTCTTAGCTAAACGTGGGGTGGATTTTTCATTTTCCAATGTTACTTGTCAAGGTATGTAAGCATTCTGAACAGGCCGGATGAGTCTAAGTCTTGATGTGTCCCTTGCAACATCGACCAAACCTGCCCATTTACTAAATGGGTTCGGGTCAAGTCAATCCTAATATAAAGGAAACCAGATCCAGACCCGTTTAGCAACTGGGTTTGTCATTTAACAAACGAGTTGGGTTTAAGTACCCCATCCAGTCCACTGGCCCATTTACAACCCTACAACGAGTAGTTGACAATTGGATTTCTAAATTTGGTCTTACACTGTCATTTCAGCATAAGGGTCACTAGCGTTCAATCAAACATCAAGTCGAGTACAACTCTAGCACACCCGCACTTCATAATTGCACCTGAAATCTGAATCCAGGCCCTCCACACGTGTGGCCTTTGTGTTTGATTGAATTGCACGAACAACTTTGGCCTTGTGTTTACTTGAATTACACAAACAACTTTGCTCAAGTTAGCAGACAACTTCACGTGGCCTTGTGTTCGGTTGAATTAGGCAAACAACTTCATTCAAGTTAAGTCGCCCTGAGTCTATCTGACAATTGCATGTAAAATGGAATCCAGGTGGTGAACTCAACTTGGGAATTGAGTCCAATGTAGGAGTGGTGAATGAAAATGATTCCTAAAGTAGAGTCCTTTGGATGAATGGCGCTTGGAACTTCATTTCCGTGGAACTCAACAGTTGTGTTTGAACTCAAGATCCCATGGAATTCGCTTCCAAAAACACACCACACCAAACGAGTATGCCGACAACTTGGGGTTTAGGTCGACCCAAACAAGACTGATCCAACCCGAGTTCACATCGTGTTGAGTCCCATCTGTTAGGCCATGAACAGGTTCAGGATTAGGGTTGAGCAGATTCAAGTCAGGTTAGGTTAGGAATAATAACATGTACTTAGTTCTTTGATAGAGTAATTCGAGTTGGTATCCAATTGGGCCCCTTGGGTCAGAATTCAAGTCAGGTTGAGTTGCAGGTTCAGCCTCAGTTGACCCTCAAGCCAAGTCGCACCCCCAAAATGAGTTCCTTCCAGGAGAAGAAAACAAAGGACTCTTGCCTGGGACTCTCTTCCATGTTCTAGTTCAACGCATCCAAGCAATGTTGGGCAGAAGCAAGGATCAACCATCAACATCATCAATGACAACAACAACAACAACATCACCATCATCAAAGCATAACAGGGAGCAACACCAGCAAAAGAAAAAACCCAAACCACTAATCCATTGTCTCTCTTCTTTTTCTTCCCACCACATTTTTCATTCTCCATTTTTAAAAAAAAAATCTATTAGACCAGCCCCCTTTCCAAGTCCCACCTTTCCTACAGGGTTGGGGAAGTAACAAACTCCCTAGGCAAGCTCAAGAGGTCCTTCCCTGCGAAGGGCGACGTCCACTCATGTGATCCCACGGCTGACGTTGATGTATCAGACATCCACTCGTGTGATCCCATGGATGGCGACGAGACGTCCGTCGCCACCCCACCCTCTCGCAACCCTGCAACACGCATGCCATTCACAGCTATCCTTGTGGCCCCCGCTGACACGCCCGTTGTTGCCCCGGGCCACCCATCATACATCCGACTGCTCTTCATGTACATTGTAAGCCCTTGCGACAACCTATCCTGCCTTGAAGAGGGGGACGTCGTTGTCGACTCCAGGCTCCAATCTATGTTGTTGTAGTCGCACACTGGCATCGACCCCGCCGTGGTCCAATCCACTGGCGACGACGAGCCAGACGATGTCCCGTTTGAACTCCAACCCATGAACAACCCCAGAGAAGATGGAACTGCAAGCGACGATGGCCCAGTCATGCTCCATGAGCTCCCCCATCCCACAGCAGCCGACGAATCTGTCGAACTCGCCGCATAGGGCTGTTGATGCTGGGACCGTTGGAGATAAATTTGTTGTGAGCCTCTATTGCTTGCAGCTGGCACCTGAACTAGACCCCCATTTGCCTTCATCATCTCAGTGCCAGAGGGGCCAGTTGGATACCATCCAGTTGTCACTGGTGAAGATGCACTGATGCTGGTGGTGGGATTCTGCTTATTGGCATTGACAGACTGTGGACGCTGCATCACGATCACCGGCTCCCTCAATGGCCCGGTTTGTATTACCTTTCCTTCACTCCCTGAAACTAAACAACGAGCCTCTGTCTTTGACGGCAGAACTGAGGCTTGCAACGGCGTTGCCAAGGAATGAGATGCAGATGGGCTTGTGCTCACATTCGGCCACCTCTTCTCCACTGGGGTTGCCACTGTCGCTGACTGAGGTCTCACCCATTCTGGCTTTGACTGCATCCTTCTCGAAGGCTCCAAGTTCCTCGTTCCATTGTCAGGTGACGATACCACCGGCACCGCAGCCATCTTTGTGTAGTTGAAATCTCTTTCATCCTTTCTTTGTTGTGGTATCACAACTGAAGCAACAGCTTTCGTTGGTGTTGTTCTCATTAAGTGGTTTTGAGCACCAGGAACTGTTGCCAGCTTACCGCAATTGATGGCACGGGGGTCACCCATTCCTTCCAACTTTGGCGGAGAGGTGGCAGCTGGTTCTGGTTTCTGCGCTCTCAATGACTCAACCGCCTTCTTCAAATCGCCCTCACAGGCCACAATGGCCCTTTCAACCTCTTGCTTTGTGCACTTGTACCTAACCTCTATTTCTGAGATCTGGGCAAACTCTTCAGTGATATCGATTTTCAAGTTACGCCCACTGGCGAGGTTCGAAGTATCCTTCTGATGGTTTGCTTCTTCACCTACTTCGAGGAGCCACGCAATGGATTCCTCGACCCGGCCTTCATTCAAGATAAGGGCCATCGTCGCTCGTTCAGACAAGAAGCCCATTGACACAAGGGTCTGCGCGAGTTTTTCCAGTTTTCGGGACATGAGGTAGCCACAGCAACGTTCATGTAGCTCCTGGGCCCGCTTCTCCCTCTGACGCTGGTGCTTCCTCTCATTCTTCTGACGGATCTTGTCCCTCTTGTCATTGTCAGAGCCGGGAATTGCTTCTGGACGGGGTGTGACGCTTGGTGACTTCTCCTTCTGGTCTTCAGATTCAACAGAGCAGCTATCATTGTTTGAGACTGAGTCATACTCAGGTCCTGTACCAAGCGAGCTGCCTGAATGTTCATCAGTCTCGTCTATTGTTCGGAACCGGCCATTGCTGTGGGGTTGAGGAGAAGAGGCAGTCGGTGCTGTTTCGAGCATGTGGAAGGTGCCCGAGATTGGATTGTATGCACTTGCTGGGACGCCGCTCCCTGCATTAGCAGGCCCAGCTGAAGGCTTCGAAGAAGACTTCTGCTGTTCCTTGGCTGCCCTACTACCTGACTTGGACTTAGATCTTGATGCTGGAGACATTTCAAGAATCCTGTCCTGCATTATAAAGATTAAGAGATGCTTAATTCTCAAGATGATACAAGCAGATGGTGTGTTTGAGAAAACTCAATCATGTGACACTAGAGAGGATGGGCTTACTATTAGACCAGGAGATGAAGGAAAAATTCAGGACCGACAACTGCGATCCCACTTATGGATGCCCAAATGGTCTTGGAATACGACGATTCTAGTCAGGAATGAAAGAGCACTAAAGGACCTTTCAGATGACTAAAAATCGACCCAATCCAACATCAAACGATGGAGTTATATCCCACAAGTCATCCTTCTCAGAAAAGTGAGGTGATGCAAAGTCAAGTGAAAAGGGGACCGATTCAGTAAGACAATTTTTTTTTCATTGGTATAAGAAAAGACAACTCCAACAATTACACCCAGGAACCACTGATGGTTAGTGCGCTCTCATTATTTCCCAACACTTGAAGACATCAGGTAGGAATCTACAAGCATTTAAAAAATTGAATGTTCAGAAGCCCATTTTGAAACACATGTTAAGATTCCAGACACAGTTGTTGAACGGTTGGAGATGCATGCATGCCAACATTCAGTGAACACTGAGAGTTTACAAACTTCTCCCACAGGAATAAAGAGAAAAAGGGGACAAACATACATGATAGCTGAAATTTTATCCAATGACCAGAAAAGGGAACATCAAACAAGAGGGAAATGATGCCCATTACAAGGGATTAGATGTAGATACACCCACAGAAGGGAGTCCAAAATATCAGCCTCTCCCAACGCAAGCAGGTGAAAATTTCAACTCATCAATCATAAATTTCCACACAAACAAAAGACGACCACTATAGAGCAACGCTTTAAATATCGACGATATTGGCTACTATATCTTGTGTCCCACCTATGCGATACAAAACGCACAAGTAGGGCCGATATATCCCACATGTTCGATCCAGGGAGCATTCTCAATTTTCAATCCCTTTTTTTGTTGAAATTATGTTAAATCAGTGTCAAATGATCACAAATCCATTGGTTCTTCATGTTTTGCATGAAAAATCATGGAGTTGGAGCTTTGATTTCGATATCCATTGGTTCATCATGTTCTGCATGTTTTTTTTTTTTTTGAAATTTTCCTTCAACCAGCTGTCAATTGAGACTAATTTCGAAGTATTTAGGAGTATTTGATGAAATGATCATCAAATACACTCTAATTTCGAAATTTAATTGTAGGTGGTCCGATTTGGAGAAAATTCCAAAATTTCCAAATTTCTCCCAAGTTGCTTGCAATGTTGCATTCCAAACATGAAATCAAGAATGTATGACGGCTGATCTACTGATTTGTTGAGTCTTTGTCAATTTTTGGAAAATAATAATCATTTTTTATTTTAAAATTATTAAAATACTAAAAAAATCAAAATTTCCCTTTAACCAGCTGTCAATTGAGACTAATTTCAAAGTATTTAGGACTGTTTGATGAAATGATCATCACATATAAAATATTATGCATTCAATTTTAATATAGTTGCGTTAGTTCAGTCAAACAGCGCATAGCTTAGGACCCTATACAAAGGAAACCTATTATTTGCATTTCTTTTTTGAGATGTTATGATTTAAAAGTGTGTATTAACGTCCTTTTTAACAATCCATGAAGTTTCATTGAAAAATTCAACCAATTCCCCATGTTTCCCAAAAGTGTGATAAATTACCCGATACAAACGAGCAATAACTGATACATATCTATATCCCAAGGATGTGATATGTAGCACAATACTAATATTTCGAACATTGCTATAGAGTAGGCGCAAAATCAACAACCAAGAAATGAATTTTTTAGAGTCCTCTTCAACAGTCGATCCACTAGTGTAGTGATGCGGATACCAGACCATTCAAAGTATATCAATGCAAGAGGCGTGCATCACCTGTGTCAATGTGGTTAGATGATGGGTATGAATCGGGTCTCTAGAGGTTGAAGACCTTACACATATATTCGTGACATGTGTAAGTTACTTAAAGAAGACATTTAGACCGTTGGATTGCGAGGATAGTGTGATCAGACCATTGGATCGTCACGGCCCACCTTCATTGTGCTACCTTCACAGTGCTATCATCGGGAGCCATCGAGCATCTTAAATTTGAATTTAGTTTATGAACATTTGATTTATTTGAGTTTTGAAACTGTACGCACAATCTTTGTGCGAATTTCTTTTTTTTTTATAACTTTTTTTAGTAGGGGATATTTTGGTAATTTCATGTAATTACGAATTTATAAGAGCGTTTTGCACTAAACCTAAGGATGTTATGTTTACGAAAGAAAATGAGAGTTTTTGCTTTTAACGATTTCGTTTTCGACTTCCAATGATTGGAGGAGGGTGTGAGGCCCAGGGAAGTGATTTCCCATCCTCTACTTTTCTCTCCTTTCTTTTCTCAAGGTAATCATTCTTTAAACCTATTTTCTTCTTAAATCTTTACATCTAAAAGCCGATCCATTTCTTTTTTAATCTAAATCATTAAATCTTGGAAGATTTTCATCCCTACATTTACATGTTTTGGCCTTCTACTAATCCCATCACCCAAAATCTTAGATTTAAAGAACCACCAATTTTATTTTATTTTTGAATTTTCCAGATTTCCCAATCCAGAAAATTCATATTTTCTAAATTAGAAAATCCGCTTGAATCATTAGACGGACCTATTGCAAGACGAAAGTTCTATCTTTCGCCGGATCCAACTAAATTCTGATTTTAAAATTCAATACTTCATGTTTGTGATAGATGGCCATAATTATTGTTGCATTAACCTTGTTTCCTTCTTGTGTTTATGATGTATAAGGCCGAAATTTTTATTTGTCTTTAAAGATTGCATAAATCTGCCCCTTTCAAATACTACATTCATTTGAGGTTGGATTAGGTTGTCCTACATGTAGGCATGAAGTGGTTTTAAGAGTCATCTTCAACAACCTATCCAGTGGCATATGGATGAAGAAAAAAAAAATCTTCAACCCTCTCCACTGACTTGTGCTCGACATGAGTGCCCATAGACAACAGCAGACAGGAGTGCCAAAAGACAACAGCAGGCCTAATGGAAGTTCACTAAAATAGAGCCCCCATCATCATCTTGAAGAATACCACCCAAACCAAAGGTTCCAGGATTCCACATTGAAGAAACACCAAATTTTAACTTGTTCTAGGACAACATCATAGGAGCACTTCTAAGTTCTGACAAAAGCTTTTCTGATACAGACTTGAAGAAAACCTTCTTTTTTAACACACCCACCCCACACACTCAAGCACACCCCCACACAACATGGGCACTCGATCCCATAATCACGGTTTTGCAGAAAACCTTGGCATAATGGGATCACAGGACCAAAAAAAATGCAAAAAAGGGGAAGAATGAGAACATCTCTTGGCTGAGGGATAATCCACCTCAGGTACTTTTTCATTTTTCCTCCTCCAAAACTCCAACCATTCATGATCATCACCATTTACCATCACCGCCAACATCTAAAAGCCTTATCCCAACTAATTGGGGTCAGTTACATGAATCCTTTTCCACAATTCCATTCTATCAAGGGCCATGACTTCAATTAGACCATAGGTCATCAAAGTCTTCTCTTATTACCTCCACTCACGTCAATTTGGGCCTTGCCCTTGCCCTTTTAGAGCCTTCAACTTGCAGCAACTCACTCTTCACTCCTAGCTGGCACAGTTCTTCTAGGTCTCTGTTGTACCTGACCAAACCATCTAAGCATCATTCCAATCTCGTTTGAATCATTTCAAACATTCTGCCTTCTCCAACCATTACAACTCCTTAAATAAAGGCCCAAATAGAATACCTACAAGTCTCTCCTACATTAGCTATCTTCAATATTTGAATCAAATAAAATCCTAATCACAACTAAACAATATATTCAAACCCAATCACAATCAAACAGCTTCATTATTCAAAACCTATCTCATGAAAAATCTAATATTGGTGTATGTCAGGCAGACACCTTGCTGCTTCAACCACTAAAACACGGACACTTCATGGTTCCCAGAATCTTAAAGATCTTTCATGATTGAACTTTTTTTTTTCAACTTACTATTACCTAGAAGAGAGTTAAGCCAAAGATGATCCTACATGAAGGCACAATGCATATTATATTTTCCTCCGGGTTTTGTAGAAAAGCTCATTGCTCTGGGTTTCCTTTTTTTCCAAAATTAGGTGACAAGGAATTTAGATGCCTTAAGAGAATCATAAATTACTCCTCCCATTTACCTGCACTTGTTCAGGGGCCATCACAGTGCTTTTAGTTTCCATATAATTCGAGCCACTAAGGCCTTATCCATTTATTCACTTGACCCAATTGTGAATTGATTTGGTCCCCTTCCAAGAATAAAAAAAGAATTTGTACCAAGGATGAAATATTCTAAGAGTTTCCATTCATTGCCCCTTTGCCAGCTTCATATGGGCCAATATTCTCAAAAAGTTTCATATGGTTTGACGATGTGGGAGACCTCCTAATGGCTTGGTATGATGTTGCTCTCCATAAAAAGTCTCAAGCTGTGTGGAGGCTCAATCTTCTTGCTGGCATGTGGTTGATTTGGCGCGAGCAAAATCACTAATGCTTATATAATGTAAGCATGGGAGTGGAGTGGGTCGCTACTAATGCGTGGCTCTCTATCGTTGAGTCGGCGGTAAGCAAAGATTGGATGGGGCAGTTTTAACCTTTCCTCCATTTTGTTTTCCCTTGGTCTTTTTGCTTATTTTCTTTCTTCGCTTTTGTAGTCTTTGGCGCCTTCTCATTGCCTTTTAATGAAGCTTGTTGTTATCTTTCAAAAAAAAATACTAAGTTTTTTTTCAATTACTCCATTGACATAGAGGATGCCTTTTCCATTATTTCCATTTCAGGATCAATTGTGGCATTAAAAACTCTACCAATGGCACAGACAGTACTGTTGCTTCATATAAATATGTAAAAAATCATAGTCGCACTTATTGAGCATAATAGCATGGAGTTAGGAACCCATACATTTACACTTTACAGTGTGTAAATACAATTGAAAATAATAAAATAAAATACTTTTTTTAAAAAAAGTAAAATAGCAGTGCAAGAAATAACTGGAAAAAAAAACACCCCAGAAAAAAACTGAACTAGAAAGAAATCTTTAAAATATCATAATCAATTATGAATATACAAATGTTCAGATCATATTAAAATACAACCAATTCCCAGATAAATAAAGATGCAAACATTTATGTTCAGATCATATTCTTTATCGCTTTTTCATAAAAATTAATAATATACTTCTTGTGCTACAATGAATCTGGCAAACCCATCATTCAAGAAAAACAAACTGACTTATGAGACAAGATGCCATGAAGATATCATAAGCAGTGTTCTAAATTGAGAATCGCATGTAGCATAGCGTTCACCCCTCTGAAGAGCAGAGCATAAGCTACATAGCCATGCCACACGCTACTTCTAGATTTTTAGTTAAGGTTGTACTATGTTGCACCAAATATTATTAAATTTCATTATTGATCAGATTATTTTGGTGCAAAATATCATGCAATTTCATGATATTTGGAGCAACCAAACACAGCCTAAAATAATAAGAAAAATACGCAAAGATTAAGTATAAAGGTAAAGTAAGAGCAGCGTAACTGATTTAAAACTGTTACATGTATTAATTTACTAAAATCATTGAAAAGATTAATTTATCGAAAATTGAAAAATGATTGAAAATATCAATCGATTTTAACGTTTTAGTGATAAATAATTTGTAGTGAAAGCTGTGTAGCATGTAGTTTAGGGTGTTTAGCTTATGCAAATTAGCATGTGTGTAGACTACACACAACTTGGGGTATTTTCATTAGCTATGTAGCATCAGGGCTGAGCTCTCTCTCTCTCTCTAGCATGTGTGTAGACTACACACAACTTGGGGTATTTTCATTAGCTATGTAGCATCAGTGCTGAGCTCTCTCTCTCTCTCTCTCTCTCTCTCTCTCTCTCTCTCTCTCTCTCTCTCTCTCTCTCTCCTACATAGCCCCCATCTTCATCTGCAACACTCGTTCAATTTTTCATTCTATTTGTTAGCGAATTGTTTGCCATGTTGGAGATAACTTAATCTTGCACACCAAGCACCTCGAGAGATGATACTCAAACAAATCCGCATCAACACCTCGAGATGATACTCAACCAAATCCACCACGTTGAAAGTTGGAGAGATATTCAAGTTATCTACTAACTTGATCTCATAAGCATCGCCACTCATCTTCTCTACACTCCGCATGATCCAATCTTCTTAGAATTTAGCTTGTTGTAAGTTTCCCTCGAAAACATTTCTTCACAAAGATAAACCATAGCCAAGTTACCTTCATTATATATCTTCTCGAGGTGATGTTCATTTACATCCTCTCGAGTTTGACTCTACTCTCTGTGATATCCTTCCTTCGCTTCTTTTTCTTCTTTAACTAAGAGATCATCCCACCATGCTAACATGTGACAAAAAAAGCTTTATAGCTACTAACTTAACTTTCCAATTGTCCACAATTCCTTGTACATGAACACCTTTTCCACCGTGCTCAAGCAATCGATGAAGCCATCAACATGCATACGACTATAGAATTGAGAAATTTCTACCTTAATTTCATCCCCTCTGTCACGCTTCAACAACTAAAGGATTTGACTATTTATGTCCTCATAAGCCAACGTTGTCGTGAGTCTACTCACTTTGTGTGTAAATCAATTAGATTACTTAAACTCTTCTTGTGTCAACCCTTCAAAGCTTTTTTTAACGACGGCAAGGTGTCCCCACCCCTTTTTTTAAGGCGACAATATTCCCTGCGAATGCACGCAATGAGCAACAAACCACGTGCATTGAGTAAAGCACGGGGAAAGGAATCGAACTTGTATCTATGGGGAGCAAATCCGTGATGCTAGCCATTCGCCCAAACCCCAAGCGGGTACCCCTTCAGAGCCATTAAGAGGATATAATTCAAATATCCCCAAAGATGACTTGCCCTAATACCAAAAAGGTGCAACTCGATTAATGAGTTAATGAGATCTCAACATCTAAATCGCAAAGAAACGGACCAAAGTACACCCACAAGCATGTTTGAGTAGAGAAGGATAAATAACTTTATTGACATCAAATTTCTTCTCTTACAAATACTTGCGAAAACTCACAAACTCTACACTGCCCTCCTTTATAGACCCTAAAGACTATCCCAATGAATCTTTAATGAAAATCCACCAACTATTAAATTGATTTTAAATCAATCTTAATTGATGTCAAATCAATTTAAGCTACCCAAGATACAAGCCTTATAATAGGAAAAGCACATTTAGGAAGAAAAAAACCTCAAAATCTTCAAATTACCAATCATATTTTCCAAAATAGTAAATTCAGCCCCTGACATTCAAGCCCTAAATCAAGCAACAAACAGTCCAAAATCAGCAAACGCTAGGCCCTATGGTGGGTCATGGGCCTACATTTTCTCTATCCCCTCCCCGTTCCACATGCATTGGTTAGGTAATATGTATATAAATAAGTACTAAATATATTTTGTACCTAATATGAATACATTCAAAATTAATCAATATTCTTTCGAAGTGATTCTTAGGAGCCTCTGCTTCTTTAATTTTGGAGACCAATGCTTCCCCCACTCCAGCTCCTACTTCATGAATCTAAGAAACTAGCATCAAAGTCTAATAACAGTTACAATTACAGAATGGAACATTGCATAGATGTCAAAAGGAAACACCCGCCAACAATTGAGCATAAATGCAGTAGAAAGCAAATCTTTCAACTGGATAAACACCAAGCAATATAGACTTCTTTATTAGTTCAAAATAACAATGTAACCTAATTTAATCTATCAAAGTCCAACTCATCCCAACCTAAATATTTGCAGCCAGACTAGGAAAAAAAGGAATATAAGCTGAATACAAAAAATACTAAGACCTAATTATACAAATATTTTTTATTGGTAGTACCCCCATTAAAAAAAACAACACAA
This sequence comes from Magnolia sinica, assembly GCF_029962835.1. Classification (NCBI taxonomy): domain Eukaryota; kingdom Viridiplantae; phylum Streptophyta; class Magnoliopsida; order Magnoliales; family Magnoliaceae; genus Magnolia; species Magnolia sinica. The sequence continues at coordinate 5,787,431 of NC_080579.1, forward strand.
TGACAAAAAACCATGAACAAAGAAAATTTAAATTACAACTGTGCTACCAAAGCTAACTGAAAATAAAACAAAATCCAATGAGAGACAAACATCCAATCCTTAAGATTTACAGGAAGCACATATAAAGAAATATATGTCAAGTACATCAAGTACCCAGTTCAGCAGATCCAAGTCCAAATTTTCAGGATCCACCCACAGGTACAGTATGGACTAGTAGCTACTCACATGTACAATCATGATAAAATACTCCCCTGATTAAAACAGGATCTCTTTTAAAGAGTTGGCATGGTGTTCGTGTTGGTTCCCAAAGAACCCCCATGTGGAGAATCTCTCTCTTGGCTGTCTCGTGGACAGCCTGGGAAGAGAGAAATGGCAGATGTTTCAGAGATGTCTCTAATTCAGCAGCGTCCCTAGCGCGTAGAGTTAAGAAATTTATTGTAGAATGGGCTGCTAGTGTAGACAAACTTAAGGGTTGTAATCTCCTTTTTTCTCAGAGCCTAGTCGGCCTGCTATCTCAGCGGCCCTGCTCCCTTGTGTTTTTTCTTTTTTCTTTTTTTCTGTTTTTGTCTTCTTCTTTCTGTTTGTTTTTGTTCTGTTTTCTCTTTTTAATATAATCTCCGTGACTCTTCAAAAAAAAATTGTCACAATTCACTACAAATTATAGGTATTTAATAACTCGAGTTCAAAATCCTAGAAAATCTAGATATCAGCTCTCGGAAGAGGGAGATCCCTTTTTTAATGGAAAAAATAACAATCTTTATCGTCTCCAATGACCCAAGGATGCAACTTGGGTAGTTCAAGTTTTTTATTTTTTTTAATGATTTGGGTATCAAAGATGCACAATCAGTCTCCTGCATTACTCAAAACCTATGTGACCACCACACGCCCAGTAAAAATTATCATCCCAACAAGTTACAAAACTTTCACCTCCAAAATGAGCTAGATTTTCATTATTCTGCCACTTCACCAGAAAATAATCCATTCATAACTTACAAGGGTAATGTCACCAACGTAAAATGTAGGATCTTTTACACCTCTTACAGCACAATGTTTAATGCCTAGTTGAAGAACAAGTAACCAGAGAGCCACTCCCACACATGTTGTTTCTTTGCCTCTACTTTAGCTTTGTTTCTATCTTCTTTGCTTTCAAACAAAATTTCCATTTACCCACAATCAAAAACAAATAAATTTCTTCTCAAGGGAAAAATATTTATACTACAACCATATGATAATTTTCCAATTCTTTTAGGCATTTTGTTAATTAGAATGCTTTCTTACTTAGGTGCTTTCCTTACCCGAAAAGAAAAAGAAGAAAAGGAAAAAAGAGAGAAGAATTTATTCAAAAAAAAAAAAAAAGAAGCGAAAACCTGTTGTCTTATGCACCGCACTAAAAGATGGACGATTTACAATCCTGAGATGGCTACGCAACCTCAAGATGAAACTATCACAACCTTACAACAAGAGGTCGATTTGATCACAAAACGGGTAGATGATCTAGAGGCCCATTCCACAGCCAAAATGAATGCTTTGGAAGGATGTATTATTGTGCTTGAAAATGCAAACAAGGAAATCAATCCAAACTGCCAAACCTCTATGGATGACCTTGATGGAAATTGGAGTCCAAAATGTTGACTCAAGGCATCCTAGTCAGAATGGTGATTTTCAAGAAGAAGAATATGATTCTGGCTACAAAACCCAACAACATCGATATGCGTAACCAAGAGCAAGAGGGATGAACAACCTCCGACGGGATCATCCAATTTATCCCGAAGAAGGAAGGAATATTCGCACTTCAGATCCCGCCAAGCATGTCAAGATTGATATTCCAGATTACGATGGTAATTTGGATCCCAAAGTGTTCAATGACTAGCTAAAGTCAATGGAGCAATATTTTTGTTGGTACAAAATGGAAGTTGTCAAGTTGTGTTTTGCTACCTTGAAAATTCAAGGGACAGCACAAGATTAGTGGTACACCGTCAAAGAAGATCTACAGTGATGTAGCTTTCCTCCCGTAAGCAATTGGGAGGAAATGAAGGCAAGAATGAAGCAAATGTTTTTGCCGCTGGATTATGAGACGACCTCTTTTCAAGAGCTCATGCTTCGACAGGACAATCTAATCATGGAGGAGTACACACAGTGTTATTATGACTTAGACATTTGGTGCCACTTAACAAAAACTAGAAGACAACAAGTGGCACGTTATTGCAATGGACTATGGCTTGAGATTCAAAGAGAGTTGGTAACTATTCGGCTCAACAGCGTATACAAGTGTATCAAATAGCTCGAAAAGTGCACGAGCAGAAGTTGGTGATAAGGCATGACAACCCTTGAGGCGGAGGCTATGCATCCACCCATCCCACTACTAATGGCTCCGCTTCGCGCCTACAACCATTCGTGACCCACACTTACCTCGGGATTATGAAATTGGTCAGAACTCCGCCCAATCCGTTTCCAATCCTCTTGTCCAAAATGGTGATACAAAGGGGAAGTTTGTTGCAGTAACGCAAGGGAGGTCGACCAACAATTGCTTTAAGTGTGGTGGCCGTGGACATCACGCAACTGAGTGATTTTGCAAGACAGAAGACTTCATTGCAGACCAAGCAGAAGATGAACACGCAGATGATCAAGAAAATGATGAGCAGAAACTTGGGGAAGGCATCGATGGCCTACACAAAAACAAGTTATCATCAATGGTCAGAAAGATTCTAACAGCACCAAAAGAGGAGACCTCAAACCAATATTTTCCATAGACGAGTATCGTGTGGTGGAAAGGTTGTCAAGGTCATTACTGATGGAGGCAGCAGAATGAACGTAGTCTCACAAAGCATGGTGGACAAGTTGAAACTGAAATCTCAAACGCATCCCAAGCCATAAAGTTTGTGTGGGTGAATGACACATTCATCCTTGTGACTACGAGGTGCTTAGTTATGAAGAATCGCTTTTGTGTGACATCATTCCAATGAAGGTCACACATATTACTGGGGCGCCAGTGAATATACGACGAGGATGTATCTCATAAAGGTCACAAGAACCCATACAACTTTATATGCAAATAAAAGCCCATTACATTTAACCCTATGAAGGATGACGAAGTTGAAGAGGCAAAGCCGGCTTCCACAATGTTGAGTATGGCCCAATTCGTGGAGGAGAGTCGTGAAGGGGGAATCATGTATGCTCTGGTAGGATACAAGACCGACCCAGTTGATAATGTTGTTGTTCAACTAATTGAGATTCTGGACATTTTGTCCCAATTTCAGGATTTGGTCCCTGATGAACTACCAAGTGAGCTTCAACCCATGCGTGACACTCAGCATGCAATTAATTTGGTACCTAGAGCGTCATTAGGAAATCTTCCAACGTATCAAATGAACCTAACAAAGCATGCAGAGCTTCGTCGACAAGTGAAAGAATTGTTAACAAAGGGCTTCATTCGTGATAGCCTCAACCCATGCATCGTGTCGACATTGTTAATACGTAAGATGGATGGCAGATGGCGAATGTGTGTTGACAATCGCACCATCAACAAGATAACAGTAAAGTATTGCTTTCCCATTCCGCGCCTAGATGATATAATACTGGACAAGTTGGCGAATGCTACAATCTTTTCGAAAATTGATTTGCGAAGTAGGTACCACCAAATAAGAATTCGTCCTAGAGATGAATGGAAAATTGCTTTCAAGACAAATGATGGATTGTATGAATGGCTAGTTGTGCCCAACGACTTGACAAGCGCACCTAGCACATTCATGCGGGTGATAACGCAAATTCAACTGCCATTCATTAGCAAGTTTATCGTCGTATACTTCAATGATTTCTTCATCTATAGTCATTCACAAGAAGATCAACTCGACCATCTTCATCAAGTGATGAGAGTAATACACCATGAGAAACTATACATCAATTTGAAGAAAAGTACCTTCATGAGTTCTAGCGTAGTCTTTCTAGGGTTCATCGTTTCAGCAAAAGGCATGGAGACTGATTCAGAAAAGATAAGGGCCATTGTTGAATGGTCTACTCCCATAAACATTCATAAGGTTCACAAATTTCATGGGCTAGCGACATTTTATCGAAGGTTTATTTGGAACTTTAATTCCATCATGGAACCAATTACTGAATGTATGAAATCTAGTTCATTTGAGTAGACCAAAGCAACAACAAAGGCATTTTAAGAAATCAAGTAGAAAATGACAGATGCTCCATTTCTTAGACTTCTTGATTTCGAAAAAGCATTCAAAATTGCCAGTGATGCATCACACGTAGGCATAGGAGGTTTCCTTAGCCAGGAAAGACATCCGGTGGCCTTTTTCAGTGAGAAACCCAATGAAGCGCGAAAGAGGTATTCTATATACGATGTGGAGTTTTATGCTATTGTACAAGCTCTGAAGCATTGGCATCATTACCTCATTCATCAAGAGTTTGCACTCTGTTTTGATCACGAGGCATTACGTTACTTGAATTCTCAAAAGAAATTGAGCGCTATGAATGCTAAGTGGAGTGCTTATCTTTAAGATTTCACATTCAACCGAAAACATCGTGCCGATATTGAAAATAACGTAGTGGACGCCCTCAGCCATAAATCACACCTATTGTCTACACTATCAATTTCCGATGTTGGGTTTGAATAACTTAAACGGAACTATGCCACATATGATGATTTTGGGAAGGTATTTTCTGCACTCATTTTTGATGCAAACACTGAGTACCAAAAGTATAGCTTGCACAATGAGTACTTATTCTTTGATATAAGGTTGTCTTCCTAAGAGTTCCTTGTGTAAGCTTGTTATACAAGAACTTCATTCAGGTGGCTTGGGTGGTCACTTTGGTATTAATAAAACGACAGCCCTGTCCGAGGACTATTTCTACCAGCCAGGTCTGAAGAAAAATGTCGGGATCATTGCTCATCAATGTCGAGCGTGTCAGTTGGGTAAAGGTAGCAAGCAGAATATTAGTCTTTATAGACCATTACTTGTGTTGGATGCTCCATGGGAAGATATCAGTATGGATTTCGTCTTGGGATTGCATCAGACTCAACGTGGTTATGACTCTATTTATATTGTGACTGACAGGTTATCAAAGATGGCTCATTTTATCCCTTGTAAGAAGACATCAAACGCCATGCACATTGCCAATGTTTTGAGGTGGTTCATCTACATGGTGTTCCCAAAACTATTGTATCTGATTATGACGTCAATTTTATGAGCTAATCTACTTCGATGTCTGGTTGGTGTCATATCCGCTCATGGGACATTGTGTTACCACAAGCTAAGTTCACTAATGACAGTTTTATGAATCGCACTACGAGACTCTCCTTTCGAAATTGCGACCAAAATGCGACCACAACCACCTATCAATTTAGTCCCACTTCCTAGTGCGACTTGATCGAGCCAAGATGCTGAAGCTTTTGCACAACATGTTGAAGAGATACATGAAGAAGTTAGGCAAAATATCACCCTTAGTAATGAAAATTACAAGGGACATGCATATGTTCGACGACTTCTGCACAATTCTAAGAAGAAGATAAAGTCATGGTGCGACTTAAGCCTGAGCAGTTTCCAACAGGCTCTTATACAAAGCTCCACTCCAGAAAGGCGGATCCTTACCACATGTTTGAAGAAGCTAGGTGATAATGCATAGTTAATCGAGCTGCCACCTGAAATGAAGATCAACCCCATTTTTAATATGGAAGGCCTTACAGTTTATCTTGGACATCACGCAAACGAGAGCATGGAAGAATAGGCTATCCAGATACCTAAGGTACCATGCCAGATTGAAGAAATCATTGAGCACGTGATGGATGATTAGATAGTTTCCAGACAGCAGGGGGTATTAGAAGTTTCTTGTCAAATGGAAGGGCCGACCAAGGTTCGACAACACATGAATTTCAGGCGTAACAACCTAGAACTCCATGAGTACATTGCCATTAACTCGACATTGCCAAGTATTTCAAGTAGGGGGGAATTGATGCAATCGTCCGACCCCACACGTGCACATTCCGCACATGTACAAGAAAATGACCACCTTCCTTTTTTAGCCCATCATTACTTTCCTTTTCTTTCAAATCAATATATTAGAAAATTTCCTCTTTCTTTCATATCTTTATTTTAAGCAGGAAATAATTTTAGATATTTTCTTATCTAAGTATCTTCTTATTTTAAGCATTTTTTTAATTAGAACACTTTGTTATTTAGGTACTTTCCTATTTTCACAGATTTTTAGATTCCATAGCCTTTATTACAGATTGTAAGGTCTGATTATAAATAGGGCCTATGGCCTATGTAATAAGACAAGCTAATTAATATTCTCTTTATGAAATTCTCTTTTTTTCTCTACGGTAGTTGTTAAAGGGAGGGGAGCAGTCTCTAGTTCAAGACTACAAGACTGTTGAGCTTTCTCACAGTCTTGCATTTGTGATCTCTAGCATTTGCTAGAGGATTGTTGGGTCTTTTCCCACAATCTCTTTGCTTTCTTATTGATTTAGTTGCTTTCCCTTACGGGTTTGCATCATTTTGTCTGCAAGCATGCTATTCTTTGAATGTTTAATTAGTTAGTTTAGTTCCACATTACTCTCAATTCATAGTATTCTATACACATTTATTTCTTTCCTTAAAATTGACTTTGTTTTTCTTCTTTTTTTTTCCATTCCATGCATCTCTTGTTACTTTCTCTTTCAGATTTCTCAACCTCCCACTAAGCACCAAGCGCTTCATACCCTAGGCTAAGTGAATTTAACCTTATGCTATCAACCTATAGACTATCGATATTCCCCAAAAAGACTTACAAGTTGGAAGTTCCCAAAACAAAACCAAAAAAGTATTGATTTCCAAATGATTGAATAGACAACTCATGTGCATTCAAAAGCAACGGCTTTATTCACTGTCCCCTCACTCTTCAGCTTTGGTCAGCGGTTTTTCTTTGGTTCAATATTCTTAGGTTCTCGCCTCCTCTTCCGCCAGCTTGCTTCAAGCTTGGCACGGGGCAGACTTTGGGAAACAGATAAATCAAGTTTGGAGAAAGTCTTTAGCGGCGGTTTGGTGGGCGATCTAGGAAGAGCACAATGGGAGATGCTTCAAAGGGGAAGCTCACAATGTTGGGTTTTTAATTAGGAAAGTCCATTTCTCCATAGTGGAATGGGCCTCCCTCGCTCGGCAGCCTGGCTGCAGCGAGCCGCTTTCATTTTCTTTTTCTTAGGTGTGTTGGTCTGCTATCTCAGCGGGCCTATCCCTTTTGTTTCCTTTTTTCATTAATATAATTTCGCCACTTTTCAAAAAAAAAAAGCAACGTCTTCATTTTTCTTATTCATAATACTGCCATCTTCATAAAACCAATAAAAACCTTATGAAGCACGTAGTTGCATGCTTTATCACCGTAACATGAATATGCAAAACCATAGCATTAATGCTCAGTAGTTAAACAATCATACACCCAATTATCAATTGTAATTCTCCTTCTAATTCAATGAGTCGAAATCATTAAAAAAGAAATCCAAAAACAGTTATACCCAACAACAACAACAAAATGAAGAGCCAGCCCATCAGAAATAGAAACAATGCAATGTACCAAATTCTTTAACAGAATTCGATTCTCAATCCCATAATAATCATGACGACATTTCCACTTTAATCGAGAAAAAAAAAATCCAATATTCAAGAAATTCAATACCACGGCATGTGACCATCCAAACACTAAACATAACCCGAACAACAGAATTCATCTCCAAACATTCCAAGATCTACATACCGAGTTCAAAAACATCCAAACACCACAAATTTACAACGAATCAATAGATCAGACTAATCAAGAATGGGAAAACGAATCTCTGCCACACAACCCCTAATTCAGACCAAAAAATCAAGGAAAAAAAAAAGATAGAGAGAGAATCGGTCAGAGATTCGGAAACTGACCTGATGTAGAAGAGGGAAAAGATCGCGATGGATTTAGATTCGAAGCAGCGGAAATCGAATCGGTTTGGGAATCTAGGGTTTTGAGAGGTGGGACGTATCGAATCGATCTCTCGTTCTTTTCAATCGATTTGTTTTTCTTTTTTTTTATTCTCCTTTTCTTTATTTTCGTCTGCCCTACTTTTAGGCCTTTTCTATGCGGGAGCAAATGCGAATTAGGCTGGATTGAAATGGGCGTTTCAGATCCGCGTGGAATGTCATGATACAAGCGGAGTTAATTGATACTCTGCAAGACTACGAAGCTTGATACGCAGGCACTCAAAAAATAATAAACTTCGTATATATTAACTAAATCTAAACCGACTAAATGGTGTAATCCTTCGACCATAACTCTAATTGGTAAAATTATATCGTTTATAAAATCATAAATTCTGATCATGGACGCTCATTTGTTAAAATAAAACCATTGGATTTTTTCCATTTTTATGCCACGTATTCGTTCTAAGCGCCTGCGTATCATCCAACACAGCTCGAGTATCAAAGCTTCTCTGACAAATTTTAACCATAGATCTGTCCAGGGGGACGGTGCATCTGTATGGTCCTTCGAGCAGAGGGTCCAGTCTGAAAAACCGTTGCCGTTCAAATTTTTTGGTTTCCAAGTAATTTCTTAGATCATACAAATTAGATAAATTTTTGTACGATGGATATCCACATTCCCACCATAAGGACGGTCAAGATTTAATTTCTAATCTTCCACATGCACAGTCGTGGGATGCATTTGCATAACATTGTAAAAACATAGTTATTACTATATTATTTACCTTGTATCAGCACCTAATGCTAAAAGTACTGCATTTGGTAGAATCAGAATACAATCCAGCCATACATCCACGGTACACGTGTCAGAATTTATCATTTGGAACCGTTCATCTTGTCAAGACTAAAATATAAATATATTAGATGATCTCAACCATTCGGATCTAAAATATAAATATATTAGATGATCCCAACCATTCGGATCAATGTTCTTCAAAACAATGAGAAAAAAAAATGTTTTAAAGGGCCATGATTTAGTGTAAGAAATTGAAGAAGTGGTCCATAGGTTTTTATTGTCTGATTTGTCCATATATAGAAGGAATCAGTAGATGGACGGACTAGATTGATAAATCATCCATCCACGTGTACGGTGTGGATATGTGGGTCATCATTAAGATTCTTCCCGCTCTACACCGCTTCATCTCCCGCTGTTAGAAATCCCGGGAGTTTCGAGAGAAGTAAACGGCAATTAGAGGGAAAAGACAGCTTACATGTACCAGTGTTTATTTGATATATTGACAGAGTAAGATCATTTCATACGCATGCATGAGGCTTCTGTACACGTGGCATAAGTATATTATAATCCAGACCGTTAAAATGGTGGGACTCATTTATAGAACCGTAAAATCATAAAAATAGTACGATTATATCACATTTCTAGTGGATGTAATTTTGTTGACTTTGGTCAACACTACTTTCCATCATAACCGTACTTTTTTGGCCATTACTGCAACATTTTGTAATGTTGTCTTCATCTGATATATGGAATGGACAATCAGTAGTGGACCACTTTATTTGAACGGTTTAGATTGGAGCATATGGATGGTCATAAGCTGCCAGAGTATGAAAAACTTCTCTATGGGCATTTGCTGCCCTTACAATGATTCTAGTCCTAAAAGCTCATGTGCCCGGTCTTAAAAAGATCGGGACAGTGCATCTGGTGGGACCCAATACGATGAGTGACAGGGCAGAAGATTGAATCAAAATTTCAACGGTGCAGAAGGGCCCACTTTTGAACGGTCAAAACCTTTCATCTGATAGGACTTCGTGGGTCGGCCCACACCCTCATAGCTCACATACTGCATCCTGACCATCCAATCGCATACCCAACGTAGGAATGGTGAGGATCATATGGTGAGTTTTGTTGCATTGTTTGTTGGGCCGGCCCAATGCGTCCAAGAATAGAACTTTGCTACTATACATTGAGACATATTTTAAAAGAACCGGCAAGAATACAGTCGTTTGATTTGGGATGATATGGAGTGATCCAAGTCATTCAAAATATGGTCCTCATTAGAGGTGTGCACCGGACAACTCAATCCAGCTAACTCAACTCGATTGACTCATTTCGATCCAACTCAACCCGAATTGAATGGGTGAGTCGGTTCGAACCAAGTAGGCTTCACCCAATCTGAATTCAAACCGAGTTGAGTTTGAGTTACCTAGTAACTCGATTTGGTTAGACCCGACTCTTTAACCCTACCCACCGCACTCTACCCTGATACGATCCTAAAATCTCTCTCTCCCTACCTCATACTCCTTATCTTCCAAGTCTGACCTCTCTCTCTCTCTCTCCTTCTCTCATTCTCTTTATCTTCCAAGCTTAACAACCACCTTCACCCCTCCTCCTCTCTCCTCTCAACTCCTCTAGTCTCTCACTCCCTCATCTCTTAATTCGACTCGGTGCCAACTCGACTTGACTCGATACTTCTGATTGGATCAGACATAATCCGAATCATCAAGGCTAGACCGGACTCGAATTGAGTCAAGCACGATGGATTCACTATCGAGTTAGATCAAGTTCGGGTCAAGCCTGTTTCAAAATCGAATCGAATCAAGTCGGCCATAATTCAATCTGACTTGATACCCGGCTCTAGTTCTCACTCTTAGATGAGAGATAACAATAATTAAATTCTCATATTTGAATATTTTAACACTTTTGATCGTTTAAATATTTTCCATTGGGTGTGGACTATCCCCTTGCCTTCTGTTGTTTTCTGGGCCTTTGATCAAAAGTTTAAGATCTACCATTCTAGAAAATTTTTGAAGAAGTAATCTTTATCCATGTATTTAGTCAGATCAATGGTTTAGATCACGAAACATGTCCCAATATCCTACGGTTTAAAGTCACGATGCATCCTATCCAAATGCATCCGGATGGATTCTACGAAACATCTCCAAAATAACCTACTTGCACGTAGCAATATTAAAATCACGTCCGTTGCGCGGAGGTTTTGCTAATCCCACACGTTTGCACAAAGCAGCCCAGCTGCATGCAATCACGCATGCAAACGTGACACACTCGTGCAACATCCAGGCAGTCCATCAGGTGGGCCCCACCGTGTAGACTTGGTGGACTAATTGTAGGGCCGTATAGTCATCATGTGAGCTATAATGTCCTAATGTTAGAGGAGTATGTCCTGATGAACGTGGGCCATTGCACATCTAAAACCCATTTAATAGACTGCCTAAATCTTCCACACGTGCCATGGGCACTGTCCTAAAACGAAGGCACGTCTTATATACCGTATCTGATTAGTAAATCTCAATCAGATAAAACATCTACTCGATCAGAGGCTCTTACCTAATGAAGATGTGGGACATTGATATGTACAAGCAAGGTCCATCTGATGAACGCTATAGATCTAGTAGATGTGTCATGTGTATGGCTCTTAGATAAGGACAAAGGCTTCTCCAATCTATGGGGATTATGAAGATTTGCTGATGTTTTTATTCACATGTGCTGTGCGTGCAAGATCCAAGCCGTTCATTAGGAGAGCATGAATATGCTTCAGAACTCCACCCAGTGCTACATCATGGATGTCACCCGTCCCAAGAAAATGGACGGTTGAGATATATAGCAAACTGTCCACACTTAATGAATACCTCTAGCTTGCATTTCGACTGTAGAGCTACCCCATGATTGTATTAGGGGTCGTTTGGCTCCGTGGATTGGAGGGGATTTAAGTAGGTTTCAAATCACCCAATTGTTTGGTAGCAGAAAGTAACGGGGGGTTTCCAATCCCCTCTTCAAGTGGGTTTGCAATCAACGATAATAGCTTGGATTACACGTAACATCATTTCAATAGTTACAGGTGTAACATATATGTCACTGTACATTATCATTCTATTAGGCAAATGGCTCACTTATGATGATCAGCACCATCCAAACATTGTCCATATACATCAACACCATCCAAATATTGTCTAGCACCATCCAAACATTATCCATGTAAATCAACGATTAAAAATAGTTAGTTAGTCACTCAGACATGATCTTATGCTTGTGGCCTATCCAAGACTTAGAATTTCATCGTTTTCGGATAAAGCATATATTTCAACGGGCTTATCACAACCATTGTATCAAAAAATTACATATCTCACTAATTAGAGATATTAAAGTTGATTTAATAATTAAATTTAAATCCCTATAAATATATCATGGATAGGTACTTTTGGATTAAAGTTGATTCATACTCCATGGTGCCAAACACACTAGGAGGATTGCAAATCTTGGGAGTTCCTAATCCTAGGGGTTCCGCATCGTGGGGGTTACAAATCCATGCTCCCAAACAGGCCCTTTGGGAACAGGCAGAGAGACCCATCTCATGGATGCCTTGGATGTTGCATATGCCACCGTAGGTAGGCATGCGCTCGCACATGGTTGCGACAAATTCAGGTTTTCAATTTGTGCAAGTGGGGCCATTATTTAATGATCCAACCGTTGATATTGTGGGTCTCACTATGACTTATCCATTCTTCAAAAATCTACCAAATGAACAAAAAACCTTTTACAAGATTCACAATTGCCAACTGGTTGAAGTCGATCGACTCCGTCCGGTGCCATGAAGCTATTTCCCATTCAAATACATGCCAAAATTCAAGGGCTAGGATCTTCCAATCTAGTAGCCTCGCCAAATATCAGCCTAAGCATGGGGTAAGACGTCAAATTCCAGGGCCTGTATGATTTTCCATGATGCCAGTAAATTCCTGGTAAATAGATAATTATTACTTTTTCACTTGTTTGAACATGAGTGAATAATTCTACTAAGAAAACCAGTCCAAAAATGTTTGACTTAAATTTATGAGGCCCACCATGATGTATATGATATATCTGTGTCATCCATCTATTTTATTAGAATATTTTAGGACATGGGCCAAAAAATGAGAAAGATCCGATGCTCAATTAGCCCACATGAAAGGAAACAATAGACTTAATTTGTCCATAGTTGAAAGTTGATTCTTTTACTGGGCCCACATTGAGGTTTATTCACCATCTAACCCGTTCATAGGGTCACATAGATATGGATAAGTGAAAAACATAAATATAAGCTTGATCTAAAACTTCTACGGGCCCCAAGAAGTTTTTAATGGTAGGCATTCGATTCTCAGAATTTCATGTGGTGTGCTCCACTCGAGCTTTGGATATTCCTAATTTTTGGGCTCAGGCCTTAAATTCAGTTGGCATAATCAATAGACGGTGTGGATAAGCCACACACATTACGGTAGGCCCCATACTTATTTTACAAATTTCTTGATTTAAGTGTTTATTAAAAAATAACCCATAAGTCAGCATCGGGAAAGATGCAGTAATTACCTTGGTAAATAATGATTGCCCATTTACAAGGTAATTACGGTTAAGCCAGAAAATCAAAGAGGCCCCTAGAGTCTGTTTCCTCTACAAGTTCTTGTAAAATAAACTTATTCTAGCTTGGTTGAGTGTGAGCCCCACCATGGTGGATGTCATCAAACCCGTCTAGTAGGGTTGCCCATCATGAAATGTGGACGCTCCAAAAATCAATCCGATCCAACCATCATGTGGGCCACACATAAATTTTGGATATTTGGGTGGTTGTCAATTGTTTTATGGCGTGGCTCAGTTAACGTTTGGACAGACCTGATTTTAGGGCATCCCATCATTATGTAGGGCTCACTCAGTGCCATTGGATGGGATAGATACAACATAGGGGGTCCTGAATAAGCTTATTCTACAAGGTGAAGAGGATTCAGCCTCCAGATTCTCATGTAAATTCCTAAAACCTCAATGGAAGGTGGCAAACCCAGAAGTGACCCAAAAAGCTGATGTGAATTTTCTTTCGTTTTTTTTTTTTTTTTTTTTTTTTTTAAAATTTTTTTAAATTTTATTTATTTAATTTGGTGGGCTCCATTGGCTTAAATGATGGGCCCACTGCTTTTACTCTGAGGGAACCCACCATACACGTCCTTTTCCATTACTTGATAGGTGGAACTTACACGTTCAACCAATGGGAACCCGTGAACTACAGCATGCAAGTCCACGTGATATGAAGAGGTTTACCGACACCTTGTTGGTTGTTTTAGGACCTTGGATTGCTTATGAGTAGGTGTGGAACCGAATGTGGACCCCACACGCTCTTTATGCACGAGCTGTCCGTTTAGGCCATGGGCTGGGCTTAGGCATGTTTACCATGGCCCACTTAGCTAATTCCACCCGAAGGTCTGGGAAAATCAAATAACTTCACAGGCCTTATATTTGGGTGGTTTTTCATCGTTTTCATGGGCAACCAAAGAGTTCATGGACAGAAACACCGACCATTGAAACCTTCCTAGAGCACACCACCATGTTCATATGCGATCTGACCCGTTCATATGGTGTGATTCCCAGCATGATCCAAAACTTGTACAGGGCTATTAAATACCTGTTTCTTGTGGTGGTTTGCCGACTTGAGTGCTGAATCTTACTGATTTTAAGCTAACATCCTAGATGAAGTGGATATAACACACTTCACGGTGGGCTAAAGGGAGCTTTTGGTTACATGAGCTAGTTTTGAAAGGGGAGTTATTTGATACTCCCACCTATGACACTTCATACACTGATGCTCTGGAATTATACATGGCATACACTATGATGTATGTATAAGCTTTTACAGACCAGATCCGCTGCTCGCGGAATGACCGGAGGCTACAGGACCTCCATGTCAATGCTGCAGATGTCCCACCACAAGCATGGACTAGATAATGCTAAATATTTATTTGATAATTGTCATGGACCGGTTGTCATCCAAATAAAATCGCTGCTTGGGCCAACCTTAGAAGTCACACACATGCACATAAGATATGTACATGATCAGAAACACTAATCAGGGGTGGGACCCATCACCAGACCTGGCTCAAAAATAAATAAAGAAGTACAAAATAGACCATAGAACCCTAACGACCAGATTGGAGAAAAAGCTGGACAGTTGAAAAGAGAAGTGGACAACACAAAACACTCAAAAAGCAAAAGAGCCAGTGGCCAGAATGGTTTCAACTGGCCTTATCTACGGACTAGGTCAGATCATATGGTGGGACCTGCCTAACATGCAGTTACCCTGCTTTTCAAAGTAAATACCAAAAATCACTTATTCACAAGAGAAAATATAGGATACTCCATGCAGTGCCACTGCATATAACATCCTGAATTTATGGTTTCTACTAACATGGCCAATGGTTGAGTGATCCAGAACATATATCCATTGATCTGACGTTACCCACTAAGACAGGATAACGGCCCATAGAAATCCTAGCCATACCATTAAATGGATGTTTGATACCTACCACTACAGCCCAGAGCACTTGCTGGGCCCCACTGTAACAGGTTGTGGTCCAACAGAATAACCAAGGAACAATCCCAGCCATGTCGGACCACACCGCCATTGAATAACACCACACATTACACCAGAAGTGTGGGATGATTATCAATCTAATCCTGCCCACCTAGTGTGGGCCCAGACTCCCTAAGCCAATGCACTCATGAGAAAGCTCAATGCAAACATGTCACACTAGTAATATTAAAACCGCATTGCTATTGTCAACAAAAATTCAAACTGAATCCTTTAGAAAGAAAAGGAAAAACAAATATTCAAAACTGAAACAGACTGATACCTGTTCGTGTTCAAAAGAGGATAATTTTCCCTCCAAATGCTCTACTAATATATAGGAATGCAACCATAAGAAGTACCAAAATTCCAGCAAGCCATGGGATAAACGGAGGGGCGCACACACCAAATAAGGGCAATCACCGAAGCCTCCTTGCCTCACGCTCCGACTCCAGCAAGGTGAGAATGTCGCCTTCCCGGACAGGTCCCTTCACGTTCCTCATGATCAGACGGTTCTGATCGTCCAGAAACTTGACCCTAACTTGGGTCACCTGACCCCTAGATCCAGTCCGCCCCATCACCTTCACCACAACTGCCAGCTTAACCTGTGAATCCATTTCTCTGTGGACACACAACATTTATTAAGTTTCATGTTCTAAATCAAAGAAATATGTAGATGGATCCATTATTTTGAACATTTTAAACTGAATTAATTGTATGCCCGTCTGCAATTTCTAAATAATGTCTAAGTGCCTGCATATCATCCACTACAGCCCGAGTATCAAAGCTTCTCTGCTAAAAACAACCTATCATTTTTACGGTAAGGACACCTTCTAACCATACAACTGGCTAGAGGGAAAGTGGATCTGCATGGTCCATGTAATGGACCTTCGAGTAGAGAATCAAGTCTGTAACCAATGCAGTCATTCGCTTTTCTGCTATTTCATCTTGATGAAAAAATAACCAATGCAGTTGAATTGAAGGGTACTAGGTGAATTTCTTAGATCATCCAAATTATATAAATGTTTGTACCATAGGTATCCACATTCATTTCCACAATATTGACGGTAAAGATACGATTTCCAATCTTCCACATGTACATGGAAGGAGGTACTACGAAAAGACTTGACCAATGGCCTAATTGAAGGTACGGCCCTTGATATTGGAATGGCAAAACATGATATATTGCCGACCCAAATCAGTTGCAATAAGGCCCAGATGATGATGAGGATAATGCGCGTTTAATGCAATTACATAAATTCGTAAAAACATCTCCTCTATTTACTTTCCTTACTTAAGATCATCCTTAATCCAAAGCCATATACACATGGCACAAATTGGCAAAATTGAGAATCGGCCTAGATAGGTGGGCCCGCAGGATCTGACGGTCTACACGATCTTGGGACATTCACAAAAGCCAAAGATAGATGGTAAACGGCAAAAGGTCCACCTAACTACTATAGGAGCAGAGAGAATCTTATCACCCCTCTTATTTTACGATTAAGATTACATCGAATTATGATCAATGACTTAGATCGTCTATAAAGCAGGCCAGATGGACAACGACATTAAACTCTCTTATTTCTTATCTCCTCTCTAAAAATCTATCATTTCGAAGACTTGGAATAGTACAAGGGATCTTCTTTTTATAAGGGAATGATTGAGAAGTTTGGATAAGATAGAGTTTATCCCATCTCATCCAATCTTACCCTCTTTCCAATTGAATTTGAGTTTTAACTTTGAATTTACCACTCAAATTCAAACCCTGGAAGGAATTTAAAAGATAGGCCGAAGATAAAAACATTTGAAACCAACCCAATAGTGAGGGCTCATATTCGACATCTCCCACTCAATCACGCTGTGAAAGATGGGCACTTTATAAATTGCCCATCTAGTTCATCTCGTAGCAACCAAAACCAAATATTGCAACCACAAGAATCAGGGGCGAGGGGCGCACTAAAACACTTCACGGGATTCTAAGTACTATGTAACCACCTAACTGGCACTAAAGAACCCCCTAGCTTTGCAATGCCTATCCTAATCTGCATGACCACACCGGATGGAATTGACTCCCGATATAAAGTACTCGACCAACATAATCACTTACCAACTTATTAAGTCATTCTAAAAACTACAGGCAACATCAAAATATCCTTTAAGCTCAAGATCTATATCTTCATAACATAACAAGTAGTCCCCAGTCCCTCTGAGATAACAAAATCTACGTTTGACAACTTGTCAATGAGATTATCCCAGGTAACTCTTAACTATTCCAACTACATAACAAATATTCGGTCGGGTGCAAAGCATAGAGTTGCTTTGTTATACCAATTGGATGAGATGAGATAAACTCTATCTTATCCAAACTTCTCAGTCCTTCTCTTATAAAAAAAGAAGCATCCCTCATACTATCCCAAGTCCTCGAAATAATAAATTCATAGAAAGAAAATAGGGGATGAAAATTTAATACTCATTGTCCATATGCCCACATTATAGACAATCTAAGCAATTGATCGTAATCTGGAAGCCATCTTAACCATAGAATTAGAGGGGTGATGAGATCCTCTTTGCTCCCGTAGTGGTTAGGCGAACCACCAGCCACCCACAATCTATCTTCAACTTTTGTAAAGCTCCAAAGATCATGTAAACCAACATTCAGTGGTATCAAGGCGACATCAGACAAATCTCCGATCAACAGTAGAGGTAAGTGCCTTTTTTCTAAATATGTTATTATTTATGCTTTTTATTTAATCAATATATTAATTGAGGTAATATCCATGTATAAAGGAGTAATAGCAAGGATAAGAGATATCAAGGCCGGGAGGGGTATTAGAAATCCAAATAATGTTGCCCTTTTGATTTAAGAAATAAAAATTAAGTTAGAAGAAAAAATAAATAAATAAATTAAGAAAATGGAGGGACGCTGCCACCGACGGCAGCCGCCACCCCTTTTCCTTTACCATCTCTTCTTCTTCCCTTTCTTCTTACTCCTTTCTGGTTAGCCACCGGCGGCAACAACCACCACAGCTGACACCGTTGGCAGCGGCAGCAGCGAGAGCCGCAACCACCGCTGGCAGCGGTAGCAACATGGCCTGCTGCTCCCGGCAGCAGCAGTGGCCAAATGCCACATCTCTCTCTCTCTCTCTCTCTCTCTCTCTCTCTCTCTCTCTCCAACTGAATTTCAATTTGAGTTTTTAATTAGAAAGTTAAAACTCAAATTCAAACCTTGGAATGAATTTGAAAGATGGATTGGAGAGAAACGTGTAGGACACACCCACTAGTGGTTGCCCACAAGTGGGCCCCAAAGGGCCATATCCAACAGAAATCTAAGTCATCTGCCAATGGAAAATGAACTATTAATTGTTTTTTAATCCCACCAATTGGAGAGTGTGGACTCCGCAAACAGTGTGATTTCTGAACAATGAAAACATTCACGGTGAAGCGCCCGCCTTATCAGCAACCCACCTCGCATGCACTTGTACCACATGTACCGTTCCGAATCAATGACGCATATAGTTTGAAATTCACAAGAATCATTATCCAATTACTACAAAAACTCTAAAACCAAAAATCTACAGAGTAATTTCAAATCCATTCCTAGTCTTTTAAAGAAACGGTCCTAGATTCCTTTCTTTGAAACAGCCTAATTTCACAAAAAAAAATAAAATAATAACAATAAAAAAATAAAAAAAATCCAGTAGAAATATAGATCCGGCGCAGGATAAGCAGATTTTAGTTCAAGAAAGAGATTTCTCAGATGCAACAGAAAATTTCAAAAAAAAAAATTCCAAAAAAGGGGGGATTCCAGCAATCATCACAGCTTGTCCTACCACGGATCCCCGCAACAATCTTAAAGAAATTTATAAAACAATACAGATAATAATCGATAGAGAGAGAGGGAATTACGGAGAGCGATGGAGAGAGAGCGTCTGATCGTCTTCCGCTTCGAGCTGTAAACAGGAAACCCTAAACCTAAAAGACTTGGTATTTATAGGGAGAAAAACCTCAAAATTTAAAAATCTCCCGAGAAATTGCCGAGAACGAGATTTTTCACCGTGGAGTTGGTGTTTTGGCTGAAACGAGTTGGACGCGGATTGTGTCCTACCCCCGCCCGTCTCCAGTTGGGAAGGGGCAGGATCTTATCCACACCGTCCATACATTTTTTCGTATCAATTTATGGTATAATACTAAAAATTAGGCATATCCAAATCTAAATTAGACTACAAAATGAGGATTAAATTATTACCGTTGAAAACTTCTTGGGGCCACAGAAGTTATGGATGGATCTAAATATTTTTTTCTCTCTTCATTCAGATCTATTTAACTTTATGAATATGTTGGATGGCAAATAAACATCATGGTGGGCCTAGAAAATTTTCATAAGGTAAGAATCATTATCACCGCTGCTTCCTGTGGTGTGGTCCACTTGAACCTTGGATCTTCCTCAATTTGGGGTGTTCACTGTAAAATTATACGAAAAATTGTATGGACGGTGTGGATAAGATACATACATCACGGTGGCTACTTAAAATTCCTGCCCATTCCTCATTTTTGTTTTTATGCTTTAAAATAATCCAAGAAAAGGGATAGATGGCTTGGATGTACAGATACATCACGGTGGGCCTGCCCACGGAACTGCCCGTTCACGGGTAGGGACGGGCGGGGGTAGGACGCAATCCGCGTCCATATAGGTCGGTCTACTGCCTGATGAATGGGCTAGATCTCAGGCACGTGTGGCAGAGAAAAATAAAAAAATAAAAAAATCAGTACTCATATGGGCTACACCAGTTCTGTTCCAGATTGAATTTTGTATGTTACCTCATCTTAGTGATTCCCATCTGATGAACGGATCTGATGAAAGGATCATACCATGGTGGCATGCACAAACCTACGGTGGGCGTCTCATTCCCATTGTTCCCCATGTTCAGGCAGAGTAAATTTCACGTGGTTGGCCAAAGATCTGGAGCGTTGTTGGCGATTCCTGCCGGGAACGGATTGGCTACTCCCCCAGCCACCAGCCCCGTGGCTGATGTTCGGTTCTCTGTGGGCCCCACCATGATGTATGTGTTTCATCCATTCCGTTCATCCATTTTTAAAGATCATTTTAGGGCTTCCTTACCAAAATAAGGGGATATCAATCTTAGGTGGATCACACCACAGGAAAACAATAGTGATTGGATATCCACCATTAAAATTCTTCTAAGGCCCACTATACTTTCTATTTGATATCCAATCTATTGATTAGGTCATACAGACCCAAATGAGGGAAAAACAAAGATTAGCTTGTACAAAACTTTTATAGCCTACAAAAAGTTTTTAATGGTCACGTGCATCCAACAATGTTTCCTTTATTGTGGTCCACTTGAGATTGGACTATAACTCATTTTTGGTCTCATACCAAAAAGTGATCTATAAAAATATATGAACAACATGGATGAAACACATACATCATGGTGGGGCACATATCACTGACCATCAGCTACAGGGATGGTCGCAGGGTAGTAGCCAATCCGTTTCCGAGTAGGAGATGGCACGGCTAAGCATTTTAAAAGTTATAAGGTCGAGTTTTATGGAAAGGGATTGGCTACTCCCCCTGCCACTAGCCCCGTGGCTGGTGTTTGGTTCTCTGTGGGCCCCACCATGATGTATGTGTTTCATCCATTCCGTTCATCCATTTTTAAAGATTATTTTAGTACTTTAACACAAAATTTAGAGGGATATAAATCTAAGGTGGACCACACCACAGGAAAACACTAGTGATTGGAGATCCACCATTAAAATCATCCAAAGGCCCACTGTACTGTTTATTTGACATCCAATCTGTTGATTAGGTCATACAGACCCAGATGAAGGGGAAAAACAAAAAACAGCTTGATTCAAAACTTTTATGGCCCCAAAAAGTTTTTAATGGTCTACATTCATTCAACATTGTTTCCTGTAATGTGGTCCACTTGAGATTGGGATATTTCTCATTTTTGGTCTCATGCCATAAAATGATCTATAAAAATAGATGGACGTCATGGATGAAACACATACATCATGGTGGGGCCCACAGTGCACCGACTGGGAGTAGCCAATCCGTTCCCCATTTTAAATAGTGGCAACCTTAAAATCTGAATGATTGGATGATTCTACACACTGATTATTTGACAAAGTTGTGTGGAGTTTGGGCCATTGATAATCATTTTATTTGAACCGTCCTTTAAATGTCCACCAATCAGCTGTATAAGGTGTCTACGCGCTGAAATTTTTTGTTTCATGATTAAAAAAGAAAAAAGAAAAAAGTGGGCCCAATGATATGGACGGTTTATTTTGAGTTCCACTTATGGCAAGTGTATGACTTGTGGGTAGATGTGTATGAAACATTGTAGTATATCAGAGTACCGAAGTTTTTTTTTTTTCTTCGGATTTTAACATCGGGTTTTGATAGGATACGGTAGCCGATTAGGTGAGAACCCGGAACCGGATCCACGAGTGGGTGAGACCCCTGATTGTGGGGCCAACTGTGATGTATATGACTAAATCCATGCCGTCCATACGTATTGAAAGATCATTTTAGAATATAATCCAAAAAATAAAGCAGATTCAAATCTCAGGTGGACCATAATAAAGGAAACAGTAGTAATTGACTGTTAAAAACTTCTTATGGGCCACAAAGGTTTTGGATCAAGATGATATTTACGTGGTCTCTTCACCCAGATCTCTGTGACCTTATCAGGCTGATTTAGCACTCATGTGGCATGTGGTATCAAACCGGTATGCAGTCCACCGAGTTTGAGTCAACTCAGCCAAGTCATTTCAAACTCATCCAAATCTAAAGAATTGGGATCCTCCTCTTGTCATAAACAGAAAATCATGTTTGTTACGATCTGATTGTCCACATCATCACACATTGCAGTGCTGACAATGTTAGTGATGACATAGACCAATCTCATGATCACACATTGGAGTGCTGACAATGTTAGTGATGGTATAAACCAATCTCGTTACAGTTTCTGTTTGTGGCAAATAAAGAATCTGGATTCAAATCTAAAAACCATGCAAGGTGAAGCTTCAAAGGGTCAAGAGGTATTTGTCATCCTTTATAAGCTACTTCATTGATTGTAAGAAGACCAGGTCAATTCAAGATGGGCCCATCCTGAACCCAACCCTTTAATTAATGGGTCCCACCTTTTGGCCCAAACCCAATTTATGAGCATTGACCTTTTGAAGGTGGCCTAACCCATCTAAAAGGGTCAAGCCAACTGACTCATGGGCCAACCCGGCCCATTGTCGGCCCTTCACATTAGAACATAAAGCCATGGATTGTACATCAACCCCAACCAATTAAATCATGGGCTCCATTGCTAATAAGATAGTTTTACCTGTCCAATTGGTGGCAACAAATGGACGGTTCAAAGAAAACGGACAAAATCTTGATGGTTAAGATCATCCTATCAGTATGATTTCCTACCTAGCTCCATCTACAATGGAGGATGTCACACCTAGCATTTGATGGCCAAACCTCATGTAGTCTTTTAGGGGACGTTTGGATCGTAAGTTGCTTAAGATAAGTTACTTATTCCACATGTAGCTTACCTTAGTTTCTACTTATTAAGAAGATAAGTACGTTTGGCAATCAACATACTTATCATAGCTTCTCCTCTCCTTTGTCTCTGCCAATGCCTCTTTTCAGCAACTTATGAAAGGTAAAAAAAAGTTATAAAATTTAACTAAAGTGATTGTACTTTTACGTTTTAAGTTACTTATAACTAGTCATAAACCAAACTTACTTATCTGAAATAAGTCACTTATCTACTGCTATCAGCAGAAAAAGTAACCTATTTGGTGGTATCCAAATGGGCCCTCCCATTCAGATGCAGCCATGTAAGTAACTTTTTCTGCTGATAGTAAGAGTTAAAGTTACTTATTTACTATAAGTTTAGTTAACAATTAATCATCAGTTACTTATTTACTTATCAAAGGTTGGCCCCACATGACGGACAGTGGATGTAGGGGACCAAGCATACTTGAATGATGGAGTGGATGTAAAGGGTACTGAGAATACTTGAATGATGGACAGTGGATGTAAGGGGGGGACCAAGCATACTTGAGGGATAAATGCATATGATGTTGGAAACCAAACATACTTACCTACTTATTGGTTGATAAGTAGGTTATTTACCAAACATGCGTATCTGCTTGATAAGTAGAAACCAAGATAAGTTACTTGGAGGCATAAGTAGCTTATGTTTAGTAACTTACAATCCAAACGGACCCTCGTAAGCTACTTATGCCTCAAGTAGCTTATCTTGGTTTCTACTCATTAAGCTGAAGTGATTGAGTACCTTTTAAGTTAAAAAGTCAAATATAATTGATCTTAAACCAAACTTACTTATCTCCAATGAGTTACTTAGGGCCACTCGGATACCATCAAATAAGTTACTTTTCCTACTTACAGCATTAGATAAGTAACTTATATCAGATAAGTAAGTTTGGTTTATGATTAATTATAACTAAGTTTTTTACTTCATCACTTCAGTTAAAAAATAAATAAATAAATAAAATAAAATTAGCCTTTCTACTTTCATAAGTAGCTGAGGCATAGGAGAGACGAAAGAGAGGAGAAGCAGATAAGTAGTTTGTTTAGCAAACATACTTATCTTCTTAATAAGTAACTTATCTTAAACAACTTAAGATCCAAACAGGCCCTTATCTACTGCTGTAAGTACAAAACGTAACTTATTTGGCGGTATCCAAATCGGCCCATATGATAAAACTTATTTTCAGTATTTATCACTGAGATTTGGTATTTTCAGTGATTTCTGAGCTTTCTTAGACCTGGTAGACCCATGTAACTGGACTGAGTTTTCTTAGACCTTGCAGACCCAATCCAGTTCAAGACCACTGGTCACCCCGGACTAGGCCAAGTCAGGCTAAGTTGACAGTACCTGCCGGTCTACGGTCGAGTCAGGCCTATTTACAAGCAAGCTGTGACTCGACTCGATCCTAGACAGTCGCTGAGTTGTAAACCATGTTACAGTGTCAGATAACATGCAGTTGCATATATCATTCAGAGTCCAGACCATCTAAATATTGAAGCTGGTCTACATTGATAATGGCACATTTATCAGAACTGAAAACCCCTGAAAATGAGGCATGTGCCATCAATCTCATTGCAATCTTCTTCGAAATGACAAATAGCTACAGTTTTTTAAACTTGTACAACTGGGGCCCATGTTTCAGAGATCCAAACCATTGACATGATGGGCCATTGTAGATGACCAAGCACCAAAAATCACTCAATTTAAAATCTAAACCTTCAATTGATGACCAACGAATAGATGGTTAAGAAAGTAAATACACTGATAGCCTACACTGAGCCGGAAAGGCCAAAGATTAGGCATACACAATAGGATCAACCATATCAACGGAGTGGATAACGACAAAACAGACCCCAACAATGCAGAACTAAAAAGAAAAGAAGAAGAAGAAAAAAAAGAGAGGAGATATTCCCAGATCAAGCACTGCATGATACCTATTTGAAGCTTATCAGTATAGTTTGTAAGCCAAGACAACCACCTACATTTTTCACCCCACAGCAGGCCACCTCAAAAGCCATTGCCAGCCCCACACAGCATCAAATAAACATTATCAGCCATTGATTTTAACTGACCTGAAATTGGAAAATTCAGTAAAAGCCATTCCTTGAAATGGTCAAAGATCACAAAGGCCCGCTTCTAACTACTCTTTTGTCATATTTTTCAAAGCTTGCAGCAACAATCATGTTGCCATCTTGTCTTAAGGGGGACAAGCAAACAGCAGGGATGCATTTGTGCCACCAAAACCAAAAGAATTCGAGAGAGCAGCTCTTATCGGCATCTTCATTGGGGCACTTAGAGGTTTGAAACCGTCATGGAAAATGGGGTCTGGGTTTTCAAGATTCAATGTTGGCGGTGCAATCCCCTGCAAGTAGCACCAAAGAAACCACGGTATGCATGAGCAACATGGTTGCAAAAGCTAGGCACGAAAGATCCAATTGGAAAAGCCATGAATTAGAACGGAATTGCAACCTAATGAAAATGGTGTGAAAAAGTATCAATGATAGAATCCAAAACCATGACTATAAGACTCAAACATGTCTGATGTGACTTGTCCAAGTTGACACGGACTCAGTCAGACCCGATCCAATTCAGTGCCGCAAGTCACAAATCAACTTGGCGACAAATGGGTCAGGTCAAGTCGCCCGTTATTTTAACCATGATCCCAACAGATAGACCACAATGTACACTTGCCCTGGTATTATGCATGTTGAGGTTGGCATCCCATCCATTTGCTACCCCATGGGCCAGCATGGTGGAGAGATGTGAGATCCAATCTATCCATTAGATGGATACCACCATCTGGATGCCCTGAGCCAAAAATCATGCTAGTACATTCAGCAGGCGGACCACAATTTACAAAACAAATGGATAGCAGGAAAGAAAAAATTAGCCAAGTTTTTATAAATTGTTTGCTTGTTTCTAACATTGTGACCCATGTGGCCATGACATTTAAACGGGCAGACCCACCTGATAGATGGCTTGGATCTTGCATCCATGTCCCAAGCTGGCACACGTGGTGGCATGTGCATGCGATGCCTTATGCATGCACGTGGGCTAAGCAAATCTCTACTTGGAACCATCATTAATTTTCTTCATTTGATAAAATGAATTTTGCAATTCGATTCAGTTGCACATCCAAACACAGCTTTATTTTTTAGGATGATAGCGCCAAGGAAATATACATACATGGTGTATAGCTAAGACCGCAAAGATTGCTTCTACTGCCCCAGCTGCCCCAAGTAGATGACCAGTAGCACCCTACAAATCATATCAGTTTAAGATCACATGATAGAGGGCCAAAATAAAAATACTGATAGGAATGAGGCACGCCCATATATGAGTATCACAGCGTCTACCTTGGTAGAGGAGAGGGCTAAAGTGCCCGATGTTGCATGGTCTGAAAACATGGATTCTATCGCACTGGCTTCTATGGCATCACCTGCACAAGGGAGAGAATTCATTCAATCGGGTAAGCACCTAGACCATTGCTCTAGACTTGCATGCCATCAATTGTACTTGAGCCAACCTCAACTTTCACCTTGTTATATTATAGAACTTGAATGGATATGGTGATTTACCCAAAGGTGTAGACGTAGCATGGGCATTTACGTAGTCCACTTGATTTGGATGAATCCCAGACTGCGATACGAAGAAAAGATAGTTTGATTAGTAAACCAACACCAATTCATGCATGCTACGGAAGGAATCATCTGATCCACAAATTCCCCATGCCTGAGTCTGTGGTTCATGATCCAGATTCCAGACCTTTAATCAGGTGGGCCCCACCATGGATAGCTCATGCTGCACAAAAGATCTCCATGACCGAATGACCCTAACCTTCAATTACTGGCACGCAGATAACAGTTAAGAATAACATGACAACTGTCATATTCAACCTGAGAAGATTTGGGGCATGGTCTACCCAAAGTAGGTCCTCACAGCCAATGGTCTGGGTCACCAAAACCATGGGACCCGCTCATAAAGACTTGAGGCCCAACGAGCATAGGTAATATGCAGATGCTTGGGTCAAGGATCATACCATATGCGTATTTCCATGCTTCTACCACATTAACGTTTTGTAATAGCAGTGAAGTACTTGCTTTCATTCTTTCAATGAATACCTTTCCACATCAGGGTGTCCAGGTCAAATAATATGCTTGAAGGTCTGATTGGTTGTGAGAGATAATAATATGGTAGTAGGAACATATGCAAACACGGTTCCTTTGTCCTTTAGCAATGAGACCACAACATTAAAAAGATTCTGAAAAAGTGACTTTTTTTTCTCATTGACAATTTGTCGGTTTCACAGCTGAAGGACAATGGAATCGTTGACATGGATGTAATTATCAATGTTCCTACTACCACATTATTTTTTTCTTACAACCAAACAGGCATTCAAGCTATGATAAGGATTGGGTGAAATTTAAATAGTTAAGAGTCACATAAGACTCAATGCAGTAAGCAACATCTCATGTGCATTTATCTTATTGAGGAAATTAGGGTTGGTAATGGGCCAGTCGAAGGCCTGAGCTGGAAAAATCAGCCCAGCCAAGAATTGATAAAAATACCTATTTCCCACTTTAATTTTCCTAATCTATCCATCAATCAAGTGAATACAGATTTTAGAGGAATGAAACCAATGGTTTACATTCAAGATAGACGGTTTGCCTAACCCAGGATTAGAATGGCATATTTGTAGGATATAACATATGTACATATAAAGTCGGTTCAGGCCTGGTGGGGCTAAAATGACTCGAGCCCAATAACGGCCCCAAAATTGATTGGCCCATTCATGTAAGGCCCACACTCGGCCACAGGCCAGGCTGGTAGGTCGAAGCCCAGCCCAAAGCCAAGCCAGCAAGCTACCCGACCCATTGCCACCCTTAGGTAAAATGTCATATAAAAGATCTATTGATCTTTTACAACCGTAACAGTCTAACAGATGCTAATGCAAGGGCAACCCATGTAAAGAAACTTGTTAGGCATACCTGCCCAAGTGCGCGCGTCATGGCCAAAATAGCACCTCTCCCATCAGTGTGTGGCTGAGTTATGTGATGTGCATCACCTAACAGAATAACAGCATCTTGTTCATAGATCAATCCAAGGAAATACATCACGAGTACAGCTATATTCATATATAAAAAAGAATTTTTTTTTATAAAAAAAGAAGAAGAAGAAGAAGAAGAAGAGGAGGAGGAAGACCTGACATCCCATAGCCTCGAACCTCGGCATAAATTTTTGCTCCTCGATCCCGTGCATGTTCAAGTTCCTAGATTTTACAAGAAGACTAAATTATGAGAGCTTAAAGCATGAATTACACAGGCTACAAATACATATTAAAAAAAAACAAAAAAAAAACAAAAGCAAATTGAAACAGCACGTAGTTACAAGCAAGCTACACCTGTCAATGACGTGAGATAAAATTGGAAGAAACAAGAATTCTTAACTAAATTATAAACATGTCACCATCATAGCCAGAAGAAAGAGAATAAATGACCTACACCTTGTTGATTGTGCTTCTCAATACTAAGCTTTGGATCTTGTAGTTTCTTCTAGCATTTCCAACACAATGGGGAAACTTTGTATTCTATAGTCTAATTCAATGAGTCAGTTCTCTCAACTTCTAAAATGGGAAAAAAATGAATTCCTTTAGGGATCATTTGGAGGTCACCAAAAACCACTGCAACTCATTCCCAACTGACATGTGTGACAGATGTGTCAGTGCCATTAAGTCAATCAATGGTTCAGATTTATCTCACCATTGTAAAGTCCACCTGAAGAATGGATGGGTCTGACTTTTTAACAAGGGATGGGCACACAACGGTGCATCTAGTGGACAGTGTGGATCCCACACACATGCCATGCATTGGCACGTGCGCTGGCTGGTGGAAAACCACCTCCCCAAACCATTTTTGCGGAGAAGAACAGAGATCTATTCTCCCAGACAATGTCACACAGGCAGAAAGAAAAAAATAAATCTATATATATATATATATATATATATATATATATATATATAACCTTCTTAAGCCACCTGGTCAACCCACTGAGTCTCGCTTTGGAAGTTGACCTGACTCAATGACCGATGAAGTCCCAAGTTGAGTCATGGTTTGCAAACTATGCTTAGAACTACAAAGCTAGCGCATCACCTACCCCTGAAACAGTCAAGTACAGTCTATGCATAAAACATATAACCCCAACTAGACTTCTAATGCCATAGATGATGCATGCCAAGGATCTGTTTGATAGCGAATTTCGACCGTAATGAATTGTAAAAGTACAATGATTACAAATTGCAATTCCAGTTTCCCAATCAACAGGTAATTTGACTGATATTTACCGTGTTTGGATAGGCATGGTAAAAGTGCAATGATGATACTTTTACATTACTGAGATGTCAAATCAACGGGAAAAATATATTGATTCCTGTGTTTGGATAGGAAATTACTACTGCAATGTATTGTAAATTTGTAATGCTTACAAATTCTTATACTTGTCTCCTATTACATCTACATTTGACCACCCAGTTACGTGTCAAATTATGTGTTTAAACAAACTCCATAAAATTGTAATGATGGTGCTTTTACGTTACAATACCGTCGTGATTCACTATCCAAACAGGCCCAAAAGGATTCCATGAAATAACATTAGAGGAACATACGCTGCTGACTTACTATGGAGTCAAATAGCATTCATCTATTTATCCTAGGGTCTGACAGGTATCTAAGTTACAAATGGATTTAAGATTTTCCAAATAAGATTTAAACATGCGCAGATATATAATAAAATTGTGCATGTTTAAAGGGAGAATGCATGGCTTACTGGACCGAATTTTTACTCACCTCCAATACCATAATACCAGAACCTTCGCCTATCCTGTAATTTTTATGTGTTAGATGGGAAATGGGTCCACCAAAAACTAATGGTAGATACAAAAGTGAAAGAGAGATGAGAAGCGATGGCTTACACAAATCCATCTCGATCACAGTCAAATGGTCGAGAAGATTCCTTTGGGAGAGAATTATACTTCGTAGTCAATGCCCTTGACCTACACAAACACAGAGTTATGCCTAATTGAGAAGTTAATGCCGTCAATTAGTTGTAAAAACAAATCAAATCATTACAGAGTAAGGATATATGCAAATACACAAAAATAAATAAATAAATAAAGAGCGTTGTTTTGCATGTAGTGTCACGTTGATTGTGAAAACTAAGCTCTTGATGCATGAAAAGAAAGTGCCCATAGCATGGTTTGAAGGATTAAGCAAAGACCTAGCACAGTATTTCTGATTCCAAAAGCATCATCATCTAAGCCTTATCCCAACTAATTGGGGTCCACTACATGAATCCTTTTCCCACCAATCCATTATCAAAGGGCCATAACTTCAGTTAAACCATAGGACATCAAGTCTTTTGTTAGTACCTCCACCTACGTCCTCTCGGGCCTTCCCCTTGTCCTTTTAGAGCCTTCAACTTGTACCATCTCACTCCTGACCAGTGTAGTTCTTGGTCTCCATGGCACATGACCAAAGCATCTAAGTCTACTTTCCCTTGTCTTATTAACTATTGCTGTTAATCTCTAATGCATTCATTTCTAATTATATTCTTCCTTGCCTTGCCGCTGTGTATTAGAGATCAAGATTCTTACTACATAATTACTGTTAACTAAAATGAGATGAACTCATTTTTAGGTGTCTATCGAACCGGGCCTCAATCTTTATTTAAATATTTTGATAGGAATGGGATGAGGAAACGATTACAAATTTACATAGGATCGTGAAAAGGTGCATAGTTCAAACTGCTGGTCATTTTGTTACCTACAAAATCCCGCTATAGAAAGAGCATCAATGCTGGACTCTGTTCCTCCAGCTACCATGACATCTGAATCTCCAAATTGAATCATCCTTGCAGCATCCCCGATTGAATGAGCACCAGTAGCACAAGCTGTTACTGCAGCATGGTTTGGTCCCTAAATTCAAAAGTGAGAGTTTGTACCAATTCTTGCATTTCAACAAGATAATTAATGAGACCATATCAACCATCAGGGAAGAATGCTTCTTGCAACCACACATCTGCAAGGGCTAAACATGAGCACCCCAATAGCATATGTTTGCAAGGTACAGGCAATCTCGACAGAGGTGGTCCCTTGTGAATGTGCCCAGCCCAGAATCAGGACGCCCACTCATCAGGTGCACAACAAATTACACGTGTGATCCTATAGGTAAGCAGACCTGACTGATTTTTTGGGATAGGATAGCTTTCAGTATGGACGCAAGGGACGAACACCCCAGATCAAGCAAACATGTGCCAGCTTGGCATATCCAAGATGCTTGTGTTTGGCATTTACAAGTGCACAGCTGCAGGTAGCACTCCTTATTACTCGGATTATAGAAGAAAAGAATGACAAAATAATTAAGGCCTAATCTGGAAATCTGATAAAAAGAGCATTCCACTCTATCTGGATGCCAACAAATGGTGCCAGAACTTCCTGCACATTCAGGAAAGGGCCATCCAGCCTCAGGATATGTGCTTGCATTTTTCCATCAAACTGGCTTGAAATAGTGAGTGAAATGCTGCTCATGGCCAAATTTCACTCAACTGCCAATTACTACCACAAAGATTGTTCGCAATGCAAAATAGTACCATCCAAACACGCGCTAACATTAAGTATATTCTAGAGTGTAAATCAGGCACCTTGAATCCATATTTCATGCTCACGTGACCTGCTGCCATGTTGATCAAGATTCGCGGTATGAAAAAGGGACTAAGTCGACGTAAGCGCTGTATTGAAAAAGTAGATAACAATCACATTACATTGTTGCCACAGCCATGCTATATGCCTGTAAGTAAGACCATGAATAATGACGAATCATTTTAGGAAGAAAGGGATGCTGCCATATAAAATGTTATGTCATGCAGAAAATTATTTAAAACACAAACCTTCTCGCAAATCATTTGTGCCGCATCCAAAATGTCACTAATGCTACCAGTGCCTCCGCCAATAGAAACACCCTAGTGGATCACACAATCTTCTACACTTTTAGACAGGAAGAAATAACTAGGGGTGGCAACTGAGATCTGAAAAAGTAAGCACTTACGCAAGTTAGCAGAGCAGCTTCTTACCGTCCTCTCCTTCTTCTCCAAATCACTTGGCATCCAGTTTGCATCTCTAAGCGCTTCCTCGCTTGAACATAGTGCATAGGCTATAAACCTTGCAATGGATCTATGGTCCTGAGCAAGATTTAAGTCATTTGAAGGAACGCCCATATAGTTAAACATACAAAACAAAGGGGAAGGAAAGCACTAGTTAAGCCCTCTCTTTTTCCAACAAAAACAGGGGGAAAAAGTGCATGTGTCAAAAAGAAAAGTGTAAATACCATCCTTCAAACAAAAAAGAAAAGAAAAAAGAAAAAGAAAGTGTAAATACCCCACCTATGAAGGGTTCTTGGGCTAATTAAGTTAAAGTCACCCATGTCCAGGGATAAGACCATAAAAATAAGGCCTTGGGAAAATTTTTCCGCATCCAAAGCCAGTTTCTGGACCAACTTGGGGTCCTAATTTCTCAGGTTCCTGATGTCCAAATCTTATGGTCCATGGTCCATTTTTGAAGCCCATCAAATTACCTTTCCAATGAGCCCAATTTCAACTCAATCCAATCATCGGCATGATGCTATGGTTGAAATGGCAGCCAGCACACAAGAATGATTGACAATTGCATAACCAAAATTTGACCTAACTTGTGGACCCTGCACCTCCTTAACTCCTAGGAATTTTTCCCTCAAACCAGAACCATTAGTTAGCCCATCAAGTTCCCTTTCCAATGAGCTATGGATCGCCCAAATCCGACACCCAAGCACCAAGTTGCCATTTTGTCCTTGCTCGAAAATCCAAAACCCAATTTCCATTTTCCTTTGACCCTTTGACCAACTTTTACCAAAATACGCTTAAAAACCTTAGTTTGCCCCTAGGCTACCATCGTTTTACAAAACTACCCTCGACAACTAACTTGGTTAGTGAAATCCCAAGACTACCATTTCCCAAGCCATGAGATGCTTCTGAGTGTCTCAATCCTAACCACTCATTCCCAAGCCTCTCTAGAAACCTATTTGAAAGTTCCCTAAACACAGTTGCCCCTCAATTCTCTATAGTTGAGACCCAATTAAACTCCAAGATCTTGCCACTTGTCAATCATCCATAACTAGACTGCCCCCTACAGCACCCTCCACCTTCCTTCAAATTGCAACAATGCCACCCTCTCCTCTATAAATAGAGCCTTCTTGCTATAAGAGAGGGACCTTGCCTCAATCCTAAGACCTAAAGACTCTCTAGGAGTTCCTACTCTTTCCTCTAACAATACTTACACAAAATTCTATAAAAGAGAAAATACCATGGAGAGAGCAAGGGAAGATGGGTTGGGGTTCAAGAACTAGTGAAGATCTTCTTTCTAGGGGATAAGGAGTACAATTCCATTCTTAGCAGTGGTGAGCGATGGCTTTAGTAAGCTCTTTAGGAGAAGTATTCCCTTGTTCTTCTACTTCTCTCAATTCCCTTGAAGATCAAGTTACAAGAAAAGACCGACCTTCACAAACAAAGTCTACCTCACCAAGGAGTTGCAATCCAAGTTCAAGATAGATCCAAGCCAAGTTTAAGTGAGCAAACACCTCAAGAGAAGGCACCGAGGGACCAATTCCCAAAACTCCCTTCTTCTCTAACTTCTCTCTCCAACATTCTCATTTTATCCTCACTTTGCTTACTTTTGGGGACTCAGTCAACTATTGTATAGGGGCAAACTACTCCCTTCGTAATAACCTCCACCACACTCCGGTTCTCATTACATCCTTTTTTGAGCTTCTTCACATTCTTCTTTGACACATACTGTAGAGAGAGAGTGTATTTGAATTTTGACCCCCAAAAGGAATTGGGGTTTTATATTCTCACGAAATTCATTTTCTGAATATCCTTATTCCCCTACATCTGAAGTTGCCATATCTTGTTCTCATCATGCTATACTCGTGAGAAGGAAAAGTGGTCGGTTAATGCTTTCAGAGGAAATGGAACAACGTCCAAGCTGTGACAAAACTACAACAGCAACCTGCTTATAAAAGGCAGTGATTTACCATCCCAGTCTAACAGATAGTTTGTAAATCACATATTACTTCTAGTGCGACTGTGGTGATAGCTGATCACCATAAGTGAATTTCTCATCTCGAGAATTCACTACTGGATTATTGATTTTGGGGCCGTTGATCGTAGGAATTGTAAGATCATAGATTTTTTATTTTTTTTTTCCATGTTCTAATGAAAGGTGTGGTATAATTGTTAATGGTTCATACCTCCCATTACTAATAAACAAACAAGCAAAGTTTATCCTCCATCTTTACCTTCTGCAAATCTTAATGTTGTGAGTAGTTAATCTAAAAAATTGAACTGTAATGTGGCATTCATTCCTATTATGGCTGCAAGCCAACCCATCTTAACATAGTAAGTAGTTTATCTAAAAAGTTGCACTGTAATGTGACGTTCACTCCTATTATGGCAGCAACCCAACCCAAGTTCAGATTCAGTTTGGATCGGGTTGTCAGGGTCCTCAGTCAGGTTAGGGTTGGAAAACTCCAACTTACTTTGAAATCAGTTTCGTTTTGGGTCAAGAAAATTTGAGTCGGCTTAGGTCAGGTTGGAAATAATCACACATATATGGGTCGGGTTGGGTTCGGCTGGGTCGGATTGAGTCAATCGAGGGTTGAGTATAGAGTAATTCAGGTTGGGAACCTTGGGTTGGAATTTGTGTCAGGTCAGGTTGTTGGTTGGGTCCCCTTGAGGTCAGGTCAGGTCACGCTCAGGTTGACCTCAACCCAAACCAAGCTGCCCGAGTTTCAAGATCCAGCAATGAGGAAAATTGAGTGGGGGGAGTCATGAAATTGATGGATTGCATATCTCATGGTGTCAATGGATCCTCAAAAGTATCTCCACCTACACACTTTAACAATAAAAACCAAATCAGGCCATGGAATGCTCATCTTGATCATGCTTTATTGTCTAGCTTATATTTGTCAGTTTCAAGTCTGTGTTAGTAAATAATATGCCAGATTACAATATGAAATGTGTCAGTTATCTAAACATTGTGGAACTTCTTATCCTTCCGATATAAATAGCAAGAGTTCTTTGTTTCCCCTTCTCCATTTGTCATTATGATAAATGGGGGCCAGTGCACATTGCTTCTTATTGTAGGCTTCACTTTTTTTGTTTCTTTCATGATGATTATTCCAGTGTGATTTGGATCTATCTAATGAAATCTAAAGGTG
Source organism: Magnolia sinica (assembly GCF_029962835.1). NCBI lineage: Eukaryota > Viridiplantae > Streptophyta > Magnoliopsida > Magnoliales > Magnoliaceae > Magnolia > Magnolia sinica. The sequence continues at coordinate 5,822,647 of NC_080579.1, forward strand.
AAGTTGCTCCCTTCACAAACTCCCTTCTTCCTTTTTTTGACATCCTATTCTCTCAAAAAACCCCCATCTTTGGGCTATGCTCATTGTTGGACACATATTTCTTCTTGTTCTTCTTTTCCTCTTTTTTCAGTGGGGGGTTGGGGACCCCTTGTGGGGCCCACCCACACATGGCAGCAGCAAGGGCTGCCAGCCCTCCACCACCACCCACCAACTCTCTCCCTATCCCTTCTCTCATTTGGAGACTGAGAGAGAGGTGTGGTGGCATGTGTGCGGTAGGAGAGGAGAGAGAGAGAGAGAGAGAGAGAGAGAGAGAGAGAGAGAGAGATGTGGTGCATGCGCGTGTAGCAAAGAAGAAAGTAATAGAAAGATAGGCGTGATGCTTGATCGAAATTGCATCGCTACCCATTTTTCAAGTAGGTGAATCGGCTCGTCTTCTCATTCTCATTGTGTGCTTTACTTGAGTGGGACACCAATTTCCATGTTCCGGCTCCCCAATTCGATCGTAGTGTAATCACATCACTCGATCCATAATAACCTAAAGTATAATGTGCCACGTTGTCCACATGCACTCAACATTCCATCAACAAGACATCCCACAATTTGAACGGTTTAGATTCCTATACGGGCATTTAATGTGTAGAATTGATAACTCATTATCATTTAAACAAAACAAAGGCGAATGGAGAATTTGGTCTACCCACCAACCCATTGCTCGAGCTTCAATCAATGGCTTCTATCATACAAAACAGAAAACATCCAACTGCCAATCAGTTACTGGGTACTGTTAAATACCTTAGACCGTAGCCATATTTCCTCATTGAATTCACCCTCATCGGTTCCAGAAGGCACAATGGCCGCAACTTTGGACACCAGCTGCTCGAACGTATGCAGCGTAGTCTCCTTGTCGAAACCTTCCATCTTAAGATCTCCCGGGGTAAGCGCGCGGATTCCACATCTGCCATCAATTAATCGCCTCCATGTGGTCTCTACTCCACAGCCAAGCGGCGTAACCATTCCCAAACCTTCAAATAGCAAACAATTCTAGCCAAAATTAAAATGAAAAAGATCATGTGCGGTGCGCCACAACCATTCGACATAATTCACTGCATTGTAGCAAGCAATCCACCATAAACAGGGCATGCGCACGTCAATATAGACTGTCCAAATTGCAGACCATGTAGATCATGCTAATTCGACAATCTTAGGGGCCATTTGGATGTTTGAAAGTGACTTTCCCTTGAAAGTCACTTACATGCCGCCTTTTTGGATATAAGCTATAAATCACTTACAATTAAGTTGTTTTTGTGTAAGTTGTAAGTGAGTTACAGATAAGTAGATGTGTAGGTTGGAGTAGAGAATCGTTCCAAAATGTTATAATCGCACAAGAAAGCTTCACACAAAATATGCCATTTTGTTAAGCCCATCTAGATAAATATTTGAACTGATTCTCAGGCTAAACCAATCATCAGGTAGGCCCACAGATTCAAAATACTTGTAGTGTGAAGCAGTAACTTAATATAAGCATCAAGGAAACTAAAAAATATTAATAATAAATCCAACAGACACTCTACGATCTGATTTTGGACCACTTAACTGTGGCATTACAACATAAACATAATGGAAATTGTACTCAATCTTCGCCTATGCTTTATCGGCAATGGGACCCACGAATTGGATAGCCTGGATTGGCGAATATGTACTCATTGCATACAGTGGATGAGCTGCTTCAATTCAGTAATTTGTGGCAAACGCACATGTTAAATGAAATTACCGGTGACGACAACTCTTCGTTGGAGGATAGCTGGAGGTGGATCGAATGACAGGGATGGAGATGAAAAGCAACGGCTAATCTGGAAACGATGGCGGAATAATCGACGGTGGTGATTCATCACCACGGCTTGAGGAGATTGGACGGTGGTAAATTTCTTTTGGGGGGAGTGGGTGGAAGGAGGAAATGGCGAGATTGAGAAAGAATTAGATTTTTGAAGGGGCGAGGAGGTTTTCTGAGGAGGAAGAAGGAGAGAAGCAGAAAGAAAACCCTAGAAATGAGTGCGGGAGGGACGAAATCGGATTGCATACTGAGTTAGTCAGTACGCTCTCATCTTGCGGAGTAAACTCTGTTAGGGCTCACCGTGAATGCATGTTGTTTATCCACACCATCCATTTGTTTTTCCATATCATTTTAGAGGTTCAACTTAAAATTAATCCATATATAAAGCTTAAGTGGACCGTACAATAGGAAAAAGTGAAAGTATTAATTTTCACTGTTGAAAACTTTCTAAGGCCCCAGTTACGTTTATTTGTCATCCAACCTGTTCATAAGATCAGACAAACATGAATGAAGGGAAAACATAAATATCAGCTTGATTGCTCCTTCCAATCCCATCCAATACAATCTAATCCCATCCAGCGTGCCCGTTCAAACACACCCTTGAGGTTTGGATATGCTCCATTTTAGGGTTAAAGCCCTAAAATTATGTGGTAAAAGAGATGGACGGAGTGGATACAATGCATGAATGACAATGGGGTCCACAGAGTTTACTCATTACACTTAGTGTACTGAGTTACTCAGTACGTAATCCGCTTCCGGTTGGGGTTAACTGCCGCGAGTTTCCTGAGTTCCTGTGAGGAAACGGATTGGGTACTCCCCCTGACTCCAGCTCCAGCCCCGTGGCTGGTGGTCAGTGCTCTGTGGGCCCCATCATGATGTATGTGTTTCATCCACTCCGTTCATCCATTTTTAAAGGTCATTTTATGGATTTATACCAAAAATTAGAGGTATATAAATCTCAGGTAGACCACACCACATGAAAACAATAGTGATTGGATATCCAATATGTTGATTAGGTCATACAGGCCGAGATGAAGGTAAAAAACAAAAATCAGCTTGATCCAAAACTTTTATAGCCCCAGAATGTTTTTTAATGGTCGACGCTCATTCAACACTGTTTTCATGTAATGTAGTCCACTTGAGATTGAGATATATACATTTTACGTCTCATATCCTAAAATTATCCGTAAAAATAGATGGACAGGATGGATGAAACACATACATCATGGTGGGGCCCACAGAGCACCTACCATCAGCCATTGGCTGGTGTCAGGGGGAGTAGCCAATCCGTTTCCTTCCTGTGATGCAATGTGGGGCCCACCGAGATGTCCGGGTTGAAATCCACCCTTCATCAGTTATGCCAGCTCGTATTAGTACGAGATCACAAAAATGATCCAGATTAAAGTCTGGAATGGGCCACACCATAAGAAACAGTGGCGATCCACCGTTGAAATCTCCTTCGAGCCCACACAAGTTTTGGATTAGGATGATAGCCGTGTTTTCCATTTGTCCTGCTGGGAATCACCTTATCAACGGCTTAGATGGCATGAAAACACCACGGTGAGTTCACGGAATGTTTCAACTGTGGTGGGGCCCACTTGAGTATTGGATATGCTTATTTGGCCTCTTAATCCTAACATGAGCTGGAGAAATTGATGGACGGATTGGATTTCACAGAGATTTGGGTTAAAGGTGCAACAGGACACTGTGCGTCTGGGCTTGTACGGTGGTTCTCCAAGAAAGCAGATTGCCAGTTGAACCTGTGGCCACAGGATATCCTTGTGACACGACGTGGGGTCACCATCATGTATTTGCTTCATCCACGCCGTTCATCCATTTTTCCAGCTCATTGTAGGGCATGAGTTGAAAAATAATGCATATACAAAGTGGGCCATACTACTGAAGAAACGGGGATTAAATGCTTACCGTTGAAAACTTCTTTTATTTGCCGTAAAGTCACGCACACCCGAACGAAAGCAAAACTCAAATATAAGCTTGATCCAAAACATCTTACTCTCCAAAAAGTTTGCAACGGTGGGTATTCATTTCCTAAAATGAGCTGTAAATTTTGGATGGATTGGATTGACAAAACATATACATCATGGTAGCTCCACAGAGCTTGGGCCACGTCATGAATCTGCTTCCACTCTCGAACTGAATATGTGGCATAGTTGCATATATTGGGTATAGTCAAATCAAATTAAATCATTCAGATTATTTTTTTCAATTTAGATGTGTCATTTGATTATTGGATGGGTGGACACATATTGGTCGGCTGAAAATGAAAACCACCCAACAGTCATGTCTCAACAAACAAGTGTCCACGGGTTAGATTTTAGGGGCCTGTTGGGTCGGTGGGATTAAATGGTATGGAATTTGTCATAGGAAAAGTAGGCCCATCAATGATGAAAGTTCATGTCGAAACTTATGCATACTCCCCTAGGTCGGACACGACACACTTTCCCACGTCGGACACGATACTGATTTTGATCTCATACTCAAAATCTGAGCAAGAAGTAAAATCGACCTCAGCATCTCGTCACTAGATTGGAACACCTATTGACCTGCCCAAACACCTGTAAGAGCACAACCTCCATCGATTCCAAGATCCTCAGAGTTTGTCAAGGACATTCTGTCCTGCTGCTCGACTAAGGAGACAGGTTAGTATAGCCAAGGTCGAAATGACACAAGTCCTCAAGACCCAGGTCGGCACAACCCAAGTTGGTGTGGCCTAGGTCGGCATAGCTTAAAACGACATGTCACTCCCAGGTCAGGTCGGATGAGGCCACTTCGGCCTCCCATTGCACGTCTCCGATGGTCTCAGATAATCAGATCTCACCAAAGAAAGATCCGTCCGAGGTATTATCCAAGGATCTCGAAGGATATCTGTGACACGCTCGAACCCCGAGATCTTTGCCAAGGATCTCGGAAGATCCTCCTACTAATCCAGGATCTAAATCCGCCTCTGATACAAACCTACTAAATAGGGATATTCCCTCTATGCCTCCGCCTCTTCTAAAGATATAAATAAGGCACCTCTAATTGTGAAAGGTACGCACTATCTTTAGCCCTAAAACTTCAAAACTCGACTAAACCCAAATCTTTTTCCTGACTGAGGCATCGGAGGGTCCCTTGCTCTAGTGAAGGTCTTTCTTGTCCGTCCCATATGTAGGTAAATAGGTTCAGAAAAGGGTTAACTAGATTTCTGCATCAACAGAATTGTATTAGATGGGATTAACATCATTATTGCATAATGATTGTATGTCTCCAAATACTATAGTATTTTGGCTGTCCAATTCTTATATTTGTTATAAAATTCATGTTACGGAAAAATTTATTAAATTAAGCATAACCCTGTTTCATAGACCATGGAATTGTAATCAATGAACTATATTTACTATGAATGTCGGTCACTTATATCGTACATATAACTAAAATATCACATGTAAAGGGCATATATGCATGGACGGCATGTATGAACCACATGCATCAATGTGGAGCCTACATATGTGGTGAGTTTTAAAATCCACCAAAAATTCCACCTGGACCCAATGCAATTCCACCCCAGCTAATTCCAATCCTTCCATCCTCCCCTAGCATTTGGAATTTACATGGACCAAATATAATTTCATCTCAGTTAACCTCATCTAAGCCCATGTACCAAATAGGCCATAGAATTGATGAGCCAACTAACTTTCGAACTGTAACTAATTGATGGTGGGCTCCTCATTTTAATTGAGCTAATGTATGCCATGTATTCCATTTCTTAGTACCTGATTATGAAGCACAGCTTCACCAATGGTAAATATCATATGTTCGAGCTGTGTGGGGCCCACTTGTGATGTTTATATGGAACTCAGGATATCCATATATTGCACAGCCTCATGTTCACCGTACATCTCAAGAATCAACCTGTTTGGGAACCCAGGTGGGACACACCACATAGAACATTGTGGAATCAGGCCTCTGACCTATGTATTTAAATGGTTTGGGACACTTGAATTTTGGACTGGTCTGAATTTTTGTTTGTCCCATCATAGTTGTTGTGGAGCATGCCTTATTATTAGGTTGGATGGCAAATAAACAACATGGTGGACCCCGCATTCCATCTCAAATTTCTATGGTGGGTGCTGTCCTTTCCAGTGTTCTTTTGATATTCGCCGGTCTTTCTGAGTGTAAAATACACCTGGCTTGGGCATGAACAAAACAAAATCAAATTTTTGAATGAGCTCAACCGAGTAGTTCAAAATATTGGGCCAAAGCTAACCACAGGCTCAGCCAATTGACAGCCCTTCCTTTGTGTGGCCCTCAATAAGTTTTTAATACGTTTGATCCCTACCGTTTCCTGTGGTGTGGTCCACTTGAGATTTGGGTATGCTTCAATTTTGAGTTCATGTCCTAAAATAAGCTAGCAAAACATATAAATAACGCGGATAAAACACATACATAAAGGTGGCTCATATAGTCCTGCCTGGATGGAGGTTGGTGGTGGTAGGGTCACCACGCAGTAAGCGTCCCCTGTACGAAATCTATATTTGTTCCATCCAAGTAGGCCTCTATGTTTCATCAACTATCGTTGGTCGAACCTATGGTTGGCATCCCCACCCCATTGTTTGTCGATTTGGCTGATTTTTTGCCTTAGGGTCTAGCATCAAGGAGCGCACCTGATGAACGCAGTAGATTTCACATATACAGCACATCGACGAAGAGCTCAAATGTTTTAGGTACTGCCAGGAATGTCTAGTGTGGCATATGGCACATGGGCATAAAATCAGGGCGATTTGGTGGGCCACACACTTCCGAATAAAAAGGACTGTTAAGAATATCATGTAAAACACAGCATTATGATACATGCTAATGTGCCCGTGCCGCATGGGAGTGAGGTCCAGGCAATTGCTCAAGTGATCATCAGGTGGGCCACACAATTATGAATAAAAAGGGACAAAAAAAAAAAAAAAAACCTAACATATGGTGAAGTGATCCAATAAACAAAGAGACAATGTACATTTATCAGTTCTTTGTACATGTATATCAGTCTATGAAATAAAAATCCAGTTTGAGAATGCAATCATAGAATGGAAATTAGATTCGAAGAAAATTTAGGGCGTGTTTGGGTACCACTGATCTACCGCTTGTTGGAAGCATATCAACAGCTGGATTTGAGCTTAAGATTGTTGCCTAATCAGGTGTCCAACATGCCTGAAATTTCAACATAATGCATTTTGCACAAAACAAGTGTGTGAGAGAAGGAATTCAAACCTTGCTAACCTCATGTTTGCAACAGCTTTCTCAAGAAATACTAGTCTCAGCATATTTAATGAGAAATGAAAAATGAGAGGCATCCAAACATGCCTCGTGGAGAAATAAGTAAGGGAATGAATCGGAATTTCTAATATTATCTTTCTAATTATATGGAGATAATTATATAGAATTAGAGAGGAGGTATAGGTAGAAAATAATACTACATTTCCGAAGAGAACTAATACAACTATTAGAAGAGATGAGAAAAGGAGGAAAAGTCCTAGAGAAAGAGTGAGACACAGAGAGTATAGACATTCTTCAATACCACCCCTCAAGTTGGTGTCGAGATATTGATGATGTCCAATTTGTGTAACGAACTAAGAAACCTTGATCTTCTAACAACTTTTGTGAAACAATTGGCTAGTTGGTTCTTAATTCATACAAACTGAGTAGAAATCACCTTAGCTTGAACATTTTCTGTGATGAAGTGACAATCTGCTTTAATGTGCTTTTGTCTGTTTATGAAACACATGATTAATTGAAATATGAATAGTTGTGTGATTGTCATAAAATAAATCAATAGGCTTGTCATTATGAAAATCCATGTCCTTAAGTAGAGCTTTTATCCAGATAAGTTCACATGTGGTTGAGGCCATTTGCTCTACACTCTACTTCTGCATAGACCAAGCAACAATGCTTTGTTTTTTTTACTTTTTTATGTAATTAAGTTTCCACCAATAAAGGTACACATACCAATCCTAGACCTTTTGTCAAAAGGACAACATGCCCAATCAACATCTGAATAGCTCGTAATATTTAGATACCCATTACATTTCATTAGCACTCATTTTTTGGGAGAACCCTTTAGGTATCAAAGGATTCGATTTACAGCTTTCATGTGAATCAATAATGGCCCGGGCATGATTTGGCTGACCAAAGAAATGGCTTGCACAATGTCTGTATGGGCAATAGTAAGCTATATGATCGTCCGACCAGTCGTTGAGATCTTATATGGGCTTTTCCATTTATTCAAAAAGCCAAACATTGCAATCGACTGTATTATCGGCAGGCTTTATAGCTAACTTTCTTATCTCTTTCAGGAGATCTAATGCATATTTCCTTTGTGATAAGAAAATTTTAATTTTTTGAAGAAGTTATTTCTATACTCAAGAAATACTTCAATTTACCAAGATCTTTTATGTCGAATCATGTTTTAAGATTGCATTTCAGCTATTCAATGTCTTAATCATCATCACCCGTAACTGTTATATCATCAGCATACACTAAAATAATCAGTGTCGCTGCACACCGGAGTCTACATGCTGAGTGGTCCAACGATCAGAACCGTCCATGTTGTGAACTCTATGCGAGACAGGCTACATAAGAAACTTATGCTGAATGGATAATTGTAACCATCACTCTCTACAGACGAATCTATGCAAAGAAAATTTTCAATTGCTTGCATTCAACTCTAAAAATCAAAGGTTATGATCACAATATGGACACACATAAGGAAACTGATGACAAATAGCAAATGCCACAATACATCTCCGACTTGTACAAATGATGATTAAGAAAAAACTGTTGACATGAATAACTCTTCCTAGCTTGCTTCTAGAAACAAGCATTCATAGTAATGATACCAGGAAATAAACAATGCTCGGTTCGAACTAGTGGTGTCATCGGCTCTACTTTTGAGTGATCCAGATAGTTCATATGGTGGGCCCCACCATGAAGTGGTGGTGTTGCAAACAACTACTTTGCTGGATAATTGCAACCTTCCAATTATTGACCTGCACATGGATGGATGACAAAGTGTAAAAATGTAACCTTGGCCTGAATACAATGCAAATGATCCCATCATTTGGGTGGCTGGAATAGTTTGATCGTGGGGCCCAGCAGTTGAACAATCTCAATCACTGAAAACCGGGGCTGACCCATACCAAAATTAGGCTGAACAATAGCCCCGCCAAGCAGTGGATAGCCAAAGGAACTATTCAAGATTCAATGCAGAGTATCAGTGATGCATTGAAAGAGTAATGAACACATACAACATTAGCATTGGAAACTCTTACAATGCCACATTGTTTTACCTGCCAACATGTCAATAGTTCATCGGTGTCGCTAAATGTAGGACCCCCATCATGAAGCTAACTGATTGTGAAAATGAGGTCAAACACTCATCAGGTCAGCCACGCCATTAAAATCAATGTATGATGACCTGAGCCAACATAAAGGTGTTGAGAACCGGCCTGATTTTCGCAATGGTTGATCTTCATGATGGGGGCCCCACCATTATGCCGGGCCCAGATGTCCTGCACATGTGACATGCTGGCAGGGAACACATTACAGCATGCTATGGTTGTTTGTGACCATTCCTCATATTGTAATTGGTTTGTTTTATCTATTGAACAGTGGTTGAAACTGCCATACATAAATACTCGAGTTTTGGAGGAAAATTTTGCCACTCTGATGCAATAATACGATGCATGTAAAGAAATTTGCAACAAGAAAAGCAAAAACGAGGTTGGGTTTTACCATGATTTTAGAATTGGTGTTGCAGCATCCTCGACTTAGTTGAGTTTGTTATGGTGTAGGTGAAATCATGAAAGTTGTTTACTACACAGCGACGAATTGATTCTCTGCCCTTTTCCTGCATTAGGTCCAATTGATCAGAAGCTATGTAATAAGGATATGGGTCCACTCAGTGTTAGATACCGATATGATAAGTCTCACATAGCAAGTGCTAAGAATCCAACTCGCCATAATGTTGGTAGGCAATGCATGAATACATTGGTGTTTTTCAAAAAACAGAAGAAAAGCCCAGTAGAAAGGGAAAAGAATGTGTGCATTCATATCTCCTACCATCCAACATCATGGGTACCAAATACCAATCTTATCATGCATTTCAAAATAGACTTCTAAAATTTTAAATATTAAATTTCTTATAGATTCCCACCAACTGCCTCCAAATGGTGGGAAGTGATGCGTCCACCAACTCTTAGTGCTTTCTTTGCATATTGAAGTCACCCTCAAATAAAAATATCAAATTCCAACTTGAGAAATGCTATAACATTGCATTCTCAATGTACATGCAGAAAAAAAGTATGGTGTCTGTAGCCATTGATCAACATGGGCCACCATGTGGATGTACAATAAGCCAAAAATCTATTGATTTGACCACTCTGACCATGGGATTGTTGAGGTTTGCCATTTGGATATTGACCATTTGTTATTTCTTGTGTTAATCATCCCTTTTCAGGTCACTGAATGGAAGATTACTACTGATGCCAACATATCAATGACCCAAAATCACAAAGCGCAAGCGCTACACGTGCTTAGAGCTCTTCTGTTTCGCACTTCACGGAGCACTCCATTTTCCATCTTAATGGGTTTTATTTTCACTCGTAGTCAATTGCTAATTTCGGCTCAATGTTTCAATACTAGGCTTGAAAATTGAAATCCATGATTGAAGTAAAAATAAAAACAAGGGTCTCAAATCTTCACCGATTTACGGCTTCATAACCATGCAAAGTGGCACGCCGAGCAAGTTCATATATTGCACTGAAGTTCCTCAGCCTCATTGCTTCTTTATTGAATATAGCATCAGATAATACAACTGCAGATGCCCCTTGAGCAATGTATGTCTCTACTGAATCTGTAAAAAGAACAAGAATTAAATACACGTGTAAAATCTTTTAAGCCAAACTTCACGAATGGGGCATAGAGGCGGATGAATGTGCATCATACAAGAAAATTTTTCTATGTAAATTTTCCAAAACAATGGAAAACATTTGAGGTAATTGCAGAATCATGCAATAGTAGTGCTAGCACAGCTTGAGGCGTGACCGTGTTGGCATGTGAATGGTGGTGTCAAACTGTCAATGTGCGACTCTGCCATGGATGGTTCCAAGAGCCCTAGTGTGGGAAGCTGATAGTGTAAGTTTTGCCAATCTGCCATATAAAAGCCAACCCAAATTGCTAGGGAAAAGGCTAAGATGATTATGATGATGATTTGAGTGATATGAGAAATGACTCTACAGTGAGAAATGAGACTCTACAATTCACACAATCAACCTATTGTTATGCCTTGGGAAGCAACCATTGGAATATGAGAAAATGGTCTCTTGAGTGCCGAAATATATTGAGCACCGCCTAATGCTGAGATTGGATAAACCTGGAAGAAAGAAATTTCGAAAAAAATAATAATTAGTGGAGATTTTGTTAAACTGTGAAAAAATATTTTCGACATCAATGACAGAGTAAACTAGAGTTACTTACTATTACCACCTGCATCAAAGTACTGAAATTTACAAAGGGGCTTTTCAAAAAAACAAAAAAAAAAAAATTACAATGATATGCATTGATAGCATGTTGTTTTTGCAATTGAAAAGAGAGGAAAAGAGGGAGTAAGAAAAAAGCAATCAAGCAAAGCTTTGATATTTTTTATTTTATTTTATTTTATTTTTAGGGCTGGTTTGGACACAACTTCTGAGAAAGGGAGTTTCTGCAAAAGCAGGCACATAACATCGATTCGCCAAAACCAATCTGATTGGTTTTTGGCAAGTGATCTTTTTAGCGCCTGTTTCGTGGAGAGGAGCAATCAAAAGGGAGTTAAGGAAGGGCAACCAAACAAACATCTCAAAAATGGCATTGGGTCTCAAAATCTCCTTTTGAAGGCGTGTCCAGAACAGGCCCTAAAGGAGCTACACACAATAGAAAAGGCCGAAAGCTCCAATTCTCTCCTAAATCAATTGAAAGTTTATTGTCACAGTGCACAAAATACCTGAACTACCTCTAATGAGATTCATACTACCAAACAACTCATACAATTGCAAACTATGCATTAGGTTAAAGCAAAATACTAATTGCACACACTTCTGCACATGACTTCCCACTGCAGCACATGTCAGACAGATACAAAATCCAGACTACACATCTAGTGGGTCACACGATATACTCGCTATGACAGAAAAATCAGGCCAATCAGATGATCAGAAGGCATGATTAGCTTACCATGACTTGTTCATCAAGCAAAAGTGATGTAAGACAATTAACCACTTGCTCTAAAAGCTCGAACTGATAGAACATGGCGAATTAATCCCTTTATCTCATAGCCCAGGCCCCACATCCATGGGTTAGGTCCTCGGCCAAACCCTCCTCGTAGGCCCCAAATCCATGGGTTTTACCTCCTCATGGGCCCCACATTCCACAGGCCACTCCGCTCGAGCCCGGTGTGAAAATGCCCCCGCATTAAAAAGTCATGCATAGGGAAAAACCATCCATCATCCGACGGATTGTGTGCATGAAATCAAAAGGCAACATGCATGCTCTACTGTTATTACATGGTCTATACCATATATCTATTTTACAAATAAAAAACAAGAGATTTTTATGATGCCTGATAGAAAGAACTGACCTATTCTGTTCGACCCGACAATGGTAAGGTGGACTCCACATTTCACCAATATAAGCCATTGATATGGTGGGCCTCATCATGGGAAGGCAAGGCCCCAATATCTCCCTTATCTGATGATCCTATCCGTCCTGACAAATGGCCCAAAGTTAATGGAAGCCGAGTTGAACAGTTAGGATCATCAGATGGGGGAGAACTTCATGGTATCTCACACCCACCATCGACAAACAATCTAGATCGCTGAAAAAGTGGACCCATGTGTACATTTAGAGGGCGCGAGTTGGATAGAACATTGTATATTTCCAAAAAAGAAATATAGTGATAAAGCTGACCTTGACTATTCTTGCACCAGCATTATACGCATTCAATACCTGTATAAGCATTAAAAGAGTGGACTGAGCTTAAAAACCCAATTTACATTGCAAAAGCTTAAAAAGAAGTGACGAAAAAAAAATAAAAAATCCATCCTTACTTCTGTTGGAGTCATCACTCCAGGGATGTACAGAACATCACTACCATGGAAATCATCTGAGATTTCCTGATGAAATAAAAGCATTAAAGATTTCTTGATGATATAAAGGCATTGGAATTCATGAACAACCACAACCATATATCTTCGACAGCAATCTGATCAAGGGGCCTTTCCATAAATTGAGATTGATGCTTCTTGAGAAGATAGTTAATTTGTTATTTTGGTTGCTCCACATATCATGATTAATCAGTCTAATTTGATGTAAAATATCATGATATTTCATGAAATTTGGTGCAACCAAACATACCCTGATTGAAAAGAGGTGTCCCTCAGTGGTACTAGTACCACCATTAGCTTACGGTGGTACCAGTACCTGGCAAATGTGGGTCCCACGTGATGTATGAAGGACATCCAGCCTGTTCATCAGATGTGTGAGCTCATGTTACCTCCTGTCATAAAATATCAGCCCAACCCAATTACCCAACATTTATGTGGGCCACGGCACAGGGAACGATATGGGAGGGAACACCCACTCTTGAGAAGGGTATAATGGATATAGAAGCATTGGAAAATTTAAGTTTCTAAAGGGCAAGATGGTCAACAAGGCAGACTCACTTCTTTTCTTCTTCTTTTTTTTTTTTTAAAAAAAAAAACTATAAAAAGTGCAATAATGCATAAATTTTGAACATAAAACTAAGGGTGTGTTTGGTTGCACCAACTATCACAAAATTTCCTCATTTGGTGCAAATTTTATGAAATTTGTTGCAACCAAACTGATGCAGGACAATTAACCACTTGCTCTAAAAGCTCGAACTGATAGAGCATGACGAATCAATCCATTTATATCATAGCCCAAGCCCCACATCCCATGGGTTAGGACCTCAGTCGAACCCCCTCGTGGGCCCCACTTCACATGGGTTCTGCTTCACACGAGCCACCCGCTTCACACGGGTGGGGCCCGCCCCACACGGGCCACCCACTCCGAGTGTGCCCCCTGCATCCCACAAGCCACCCCACTTGAGCCCGGTGTGAAAATGCCCCTGCATTACAAACACATTGTATAATGGCGCACCATGATAAGGAAGCACCAAAAGCGCACCTTGACAGTAGCAGGGCTCATGAGAAACTTGGCCCCAGCTTTCATGCCATTTCTTGCATCCTTAGTATTTAAGACAGTTCCAACCTGCAAGATCATTACCATTTAACACCTTCAGAACAACATTAAAAGTCATCTGGAATTCCACGGACGATGTATTCATTCTACATGGATGATCAAAGTCATAGTCTAAACATCTTATCGCATAGAACATGTTTTTGGAAATGTGCAGACAGCATAGATAAACAACAACATTTAACTAGAAGCTGAATAATTACTCCGATCACAGATGTTGGATGATCATGAACAAGTCCTTGTATCACCTGCAAGGAAGAGAAAAGTGCATAAGTTTTTATCAGAGAGGTTGGTTACATTCAAACGAAGGTTTTAAGACTCGATGCGGGCGCTGGACTTGGTTAATCCACCAATGTACAGAATAATTCAGTCGTATGTGCGATTACAGACATTATGGCTTTGTAACAGACGACTGGGCCAGTGCTAATGAATATCAACAGAGTCATGCTAGCTTGATACGAGTCACCTGTTGGATCGACAACTCGTATTAGAGATAAAAGACAATCGAGTCAAGTCGACGAATCGTTTCATATTGCACGAGTATTATATAATGATTCTTTCAAATGACTACATGGAATTTGTAAGTTGGACAACCTCAAACACACCTGGCGTCAACGTCACAATCTCCAGCTAAACATAAAGAAAAAATAAGAACATTTCAGAATTGCATATAATATTTATGAACTCAAATAAAAACAAGTACATTTCCAAGAATCAACAAAAAGAATTTCCACCACTCTTTGATGAACAAGTAATGCATTCGTGTAAAGAGACTCACAACTGAAATGCCACCTTCAAGTGCTGCATGAGCAGCTTCTCTCGCCAGCTCAGCACTAATGAAATGGTACAGCAAATGTAAACTATTAAGTCCATGTCATTTGGAGTTTCAGATGCTAGTGATATTATGGGCATGTTTGGATGCATTATTGAAATGAATTGTACACATTAGTCTCGCAGACTAGAATGACAGATTATAATCGTCATAACATTTGTATTGAGGACATGGGCCAAATTGCAATTTGGGCTCTACCCCATTAAGAAAGTTACAACCGTTCATTAAAATCTGTCATCTCATCATTTCCTCTTGATTGAACTGAATGTGGGCATTTCAATTCAATTCAGTTCTGCATCCAAACAGTCATTTGAGTTGCAATAAGAATCTTACATGTTAGATATCTATAAACAAAATCAAAGCCAACCACCATTTAAAGAGTTGGCCGAGCTGACCAAGTGGGGTTATGTTGATCCACACTATCATGGGGTCCACTTGGATGGACAACGGTCCAGATATCTCACAGATACAATCTTATTAACCACCTGTTACAAGGACAGATGGCTGTAAATTGGATGGCTAGGATCATTCAATTTTAAGATAGACCGATCAGCACGATTTTAGGACTGAACCATCTATCAAGGTGCCCGAGATTTGGACGATCACGGCCATCATGCAATGTCAATGGTACTGGATGAGTTACCAAAGTTAACTGAATGAGCCCAGATCCACTATAAAGCTTTGTAGTTTAAGCTTAACCTACTATGTGGTGTGTGGGGCCCACCGTCATATGCGAATGATTTCCAATCTTTCCGCCATGTGGCCCCCATGTTCTCCTTGGTGCCCAAAAATTCATGCGGATACAAAATTCGAGTGGGCCACACCATGTAAAATCTTGACTGAAAGTCTGAAACCACGTGATGTGGGCCACCTGAATTTTGGAATGGCCTGATTTTTGGGGTGTCCACTCATCCTGATGAGGCACGCCTTCGGAATGGATTGGATGGCATGAAAAACAAAACAAAACAAAAAAAAAAAAAAAGTGGGCCCCACATGAATCTGGAAGGTTTTTAACAGTGGGCGGCTCCATCCCAACTGTTCCCTGTGGTGTGGCCCACCTGAGTTTTCAATCGCCCTGATAATTTTTAAAGCCAAGGGGAACCCGAGGGGGCCCACATGATGAACGGTTTCCATATCTTACACACGTCAAGGTGGGTCCCACACAACGTGTTGTGGGTTTCCTCTAACTGAATTGCCCACTTCTGATTATCCAATGGCTCAAAAGTACTACCTGAGACGATCTTAACCATCCAACCATAGACATCTGCCCATCAAAACGTCGACTCGATTTTCAACCAAACCGATCTAACGTTCAAAACATCCGATTGATACACACTTCGAGATATGGTTAATCCATAGTGGGGCCCAACAGATGAACGGTCTGGATGATGAATTCCATTTACCTTTGGGCGCGAAGGCATGCGATGACGCCGGAGTTCTCTATTGCCATCAGCGTCTTCGGAAGAGGAGAGAGCGAGGATTTATGAGAACGGCAGGAGACGTTAAAGTGCGCCCGAAACCCTAACGTGCGCCGGAAAGACGATTGGGAGGAGAAGGGCGTGGATGTTACGGTCGCCATTGATTGCAGCTGCGTCTCGAGGCGAGCGGGAGCTTATCTGCAGGAAGAGTGACGCAATGCCCAAACGGAGACGGATTGGCTGCTCCCCCTGACACCAGCCCCGTGGCTGGTGGTCGGTGCTCTGTGGGCCCCACCATGATGTATGTGTTCCATCCATTCCGTTCATCCATTTTTACATATGATTTTAGTGATTTATATAAAAATTAATAGGGATATAAATCTTATGTGGACAACACCACAGGAAAACAATAATGAGTTCTTCTCGAAAGTAGAATCTAAGCCTTCTGATTTGTGGCCCGAAGATAGACTATTAAGTAGATTAATAGATCATAGGTTCGTATTCATATTTCCTATTGTTCATCGCGTCGGTTTGTGCTAAAAGCTAAATTAGAATGAGTGGGAATATGCGGAAGCCGATTGGCTGGTGTACCTCTCGCCAGCTATACAGCTACTGTATTGGCGTCAGCAAGTTCTGTGGGTCTGATCACGAGGTATGTGTTATATCTAAACCGTCCATCCATTTAGTGAGCTCTTATTAAGGCTTGAAACGAAAAATAAGACAGATCTAACTATCAAGTGGACCACACTGCAAAAAGCAGTGGGGATTGAACATCTACCATTAAAACCCTTTTTGGGGTCACAAAAGTTTTGGATCAATATGAAATTTTTTTTACCCTTCATTCAGGTCTTTCTGACCTTATGAACAGATTGGATGGAAAATAAACATCATGGTGGTCCCTAAAAAATTTTTAACCGTGAAAATCATTATCTCCACTGCTATTTATTGTGTGGTGCAGATGATCTTTGGATATGATTTATTTTTTGGATAATTCTCTAAAATGATCTCTAAAAATAAATGAACCGTGTAGATATAATAAATACATCAATGTATGTCCCATAAAACTTTGATCTCCTTTGAACCGTTCGTACAACTTGGAGCTCGAGGATCGTCGGTGCTCGTCTTCGCACGACACGTACCTACAGCAGCTATATAGCTGCTGTGTGGTACACCAGCCAATCCGCTTCCGAATATGGTGCGTGTGTGATCTGAATGGAATTGTACTATTGGACATTTTTTAGGATATACCAAGATAATTCTACAATAATACATTTGTAGTGTATCAAGCAATGCTATATCATCTGTTAAGCGGTCGATTGAAAAATAAATAATGACTTTAAAAGCATAGCAGCTTAAATCATGCTAAATGGTTATAACAACCATCGTAACGTTGTAAGCATCTGAATGGCTAGATAGTAATATTAAAGCTATAAATAACGTAGAATTTCAACAAAATAAATGGTTACATATTAACTCAATTAAATTAAATTTATTTTTTAATTATTCTTTTAATTATTTATTATTTACCTTAGTGTAAGCAGTTTACTTTCTACTAGTAAATTACAAATTTTAAGGAATTATTTTACTTTTACTTGTTATTTATATTCATTACTGTACTACGTAATATAAGTAAGTATTAATAATTGTAATTCAAATCTACACTTGTACATTATATTTGATTTGAATAGTAATTAACTCTTTTTAGATAAAAATACCTTTACTTTCACGGTAGCACCGTGATATCCATAGTGTGCCACGTAACATTGTCCACTACCAGAAAAAATATTAACGGCCGTAGCTAAAAACATATGGCTATGAATCATAACTGTAGCAAGATCGTAACTATTAGTACTTCATTATATTCGTAGTCATTAGTTTTATGGCTGCGGATCTAATCCGTAGGCATTGCTTCTATAGTAAAAAGTATATACATCTTTGGATAATTGATCGAGCCTAATATGAAATTAAACAAACTTCGAATGAAATTGAGCGAGCTTCACATAAAATTGAGCGGAAAACATAAATACAAGCTTGTTCCAAAACTTCTATGACATATAAGAAATTTTTTCGATTTAAGATTTAGGGTAATTTGTTCAAATATACTTGTAGTACATGTTTTCTTCGATGGAGACATCATTTCTTGCCAAACTAAAACAAAGACAAAAAAGTAATGATTTAGTATAAATGATATTCTTATATAAAGAAGAGAGAAGATTTTAAAAAATAAATTTTATATAGATGAGTATTGCTATATAAAGAGGATAGAAGATTCCAAAAATTAGATTTTTGCATAATAAGAGAGTAGAGAAAATTACAAAAAATGAGTTTGTATTATAAAGTGTTTTTGTCCAAAAAAGGAGCAACAATTTAGTCTTAAAAAGTAAAGTTTGGAAGCATGGAGAAAAGCCGCCGGTGAAATGTGAGATTTATTGCGGGGAAAATCTCAAATATTTATGGGACATGGATTCCTCGCAAAACAAGAAGTTAATGGGCAAGGATGTTGGGTGGGGCACACCTAGATGTTTGTGAGAAATCCATCCCGTCTATCCGTTTTAAAGATTATTTTTAGGACGTTCAAACAAAAATAAAGTGTATCCAACACTCAAATGGGCCACACGAGAGAAAACAGTAGAAATCAAGTGAGCACCGTTGAAGCATTCTTATGGCCATCAAAGTTTTGTATCACGCCATCTTTTTCGTGTTTTCACTTCATCCCAATCGAAATGATCCTGTAAACAGTTTGGATAGCATATAGGCATCAAGGTGGAGCTCAGGAAGGTTTCTACAGTAAGAATTATTTTTCCCAATTTTCCCTCTCCTATGGCCATATGAGTGTTGGAAACAAATAAATTTTGGTGTAACCTCCTGAAATGATCTCCCAAATCCGAGGGACGGGTGGAGTTCTCACAAACATCTCGGCAGCCCACCCAGTATCCTTAAGCAGGAACTTCACGCAGCAGGCTCTCGAGGAAATCCGCGTCGATCTTCTTCCCAGGTATGTAGGAACCTGATTCGTTGGAATCTGAATATCCTCCTTCTTCACCTAACCTACATCAGTGGAGTCCACCTTCAGTTGACATAGACAACTGATCTGATAATCCCCACCGTTGATACGAGATTACAAAAAATTCTTCCACAGTGGAAGATCCCAACCGTCTAAGTATTTGTGTTTTTTCTCCTGGTCATTTATCCATCTATCTATCTGTTAGGATACAAATCAAAAGGGCCGAGAGCTTCCAGTCGAATATGGGGCCCACAGATCCACGGCATGGATCGCAGAGGAATTGACCGATCTTGTCCGTAGTTGTACGTCACGACATCATTCATGTTATACATCAAAAGACCATAAAATGCTTGTTCTCGTCCGTCTATTGTGGGCCCCACAAGGAACTTCCTATTGACCAATGAGAGGCATTATATCACTGTGCATCGATTTCCGGTAATGTTAAGTGGGGTCCATGGTTGGGCAATCCAAACCATTGATCTGTTGCATCTCACCGTAGTCTATGCCTGAACAAATCTGATCTTTTGGATTCTGGCCCACAAATGGACGGTTAAGAATAGCAGAAGGCAACGCATAACGTGCAAAACTGCCTGCGGCATATCAGACAAAAGAGAAAGACCACACGTGAACTTCCATACGCAAACGTATCTTTCCCTGGCCTGTCAGCCAAGTTAGAATATCCTATTTATGAAAAACGTGGGACGTGGCGTGAGGATGCCCTATATCAAAATCAAACTGATGGAATGGCTATGTAGATGACAAAGTATACTAATAATGGATTATTTGCTTATTTAAAAAAAGTATATTTCTTGTTTTTTAAAATAACATGTTTGACAACGAGGTTTTACCTCCTAAAAAAGTTTTAAATTTTTTAAGAGCTTAATTTAGTAAGGCGGGTATTTTTTAGTTAATTTTGAGACATTTATTTCTTAATATTTTAAGTAATTTTCAAATTTGCCTTTTTCTCTTAACTCTATAATCTCTCTCGAAGGTCGGTTCACCTGATGAATGGCCCGTATTGAAGGTGGGCACTGCATGATGGATGGTCTACATCAAAGTGTGGCCACACATGATGGACGATCCATATCAAGTGGGCGCCGCTTGATTGACAATCTGCAACAAAGGTGGACACGCGTGATGGATGATGGACATTGAAGATGGATGGTTGGGATCAAAAGATCAAAAGTATGGATGACCCACGTCAAGGTGGGCCCCAATGTAGACACCCCCACCTCAGGCTGACAATCTCATCAGAGTAAGAACCCCAACCAAAATCCATCGGTTCGAAGTCTAAGCTCAGTTCAAACCCATGCCCATTAGCAATTAGGATTGTTGATGTCAAAATCTGGACCACCTCCCACTTAATGCTGAGGACTCGGAACGAACCCTGGACCTACACAGAAAGGTAAGCAAAAGAGACCCTTACTTAAACAGGGAACCCTCTGATGCCTAAGTTAGGCTAGAGAATCTGAGTTTAAGTTGCGTAATGTAGAGAGAGGGTGTGAGATCTTACGTACTTGTTGTAATGTGTTTCTCTAGTATTTATACCCATGAGGCGATGGGATCATGACCGTCAATCTCGGCACGATTTATGTAATCAAGTGGATGTCGCATGTGCGAAGATGTTGGCTCCTATCTTTGGATCGTGCACCGATTCACTCTCCTGTATGCGTTAATGGGGCGTATTTACGGGCGTGATCTTCGGCTACGTCTATATGGGGGTTGGTTGCAGAACTCGGTCTCCCTAGCCGTTGGTCGGACCTTATGGTCAGAGTCCGTGGTCGGAGTATGCCTCTAGCATTCGAGATGTGAGTAGGGCCTAGATTGGCCGATCCAGGGCCGTAGTTCTTTGGATGAGGACTCCAGACAAGAGCTTGGCTCAGTCGATCCAAAACCATAGTTCTTCAGATGAGAGCCCCATATGAGAGCTTGGCTCAGATTGCCCTGTCTGTCTCTCCTCAATAACCCTAGTTTTGGAACCATAGTTCGGAAGCAAGGCCGGATTTGTCGTGATGTTCTCTCTTCGAGGTCCTACTTGATCGATTTGGCTTGCTTGAGTTAATCTTTATCGAGTTTGCTCACATTTTTCCATAACAAGGACAATAATCAAATAAAACCTAGTAGCCCATAGAAGAAATACCACACCCCACAAGGGGCCCATGCAAAAAATCGGACCCACCCATGTGCTCGCCACGTAGATTATCATAATATATATATATATAGCAGGGTAGGTAAAGGGGCGACGAAGCGTGCATTGCATCTAACAAACCACCTGATATGAAATGACCCATCTGCCCTCACCTTTGCTCCCAAATTACACCTCTTGTCACTCGATCTAACCATCAACATCGTGCCACATGGCTAACATTTCGCAGCTAATTTAAGCCTTAATAGACATTTCAACCCCTATAATCTTCAAAAATCACCAAAATACCAC
Source organism: Magnolia sinica (assembly GCF_029962835.1). NCBI lineage: Eukaryota > Viridiplantae > Streptophyta > Magnoliopsida > Magnoliales > Magnoliaceae > Magnolia > Magnolia sinica. Next base: position 5,844,469 of record NC_080579.1, read on the forward strand.
TCAAAACACCTATAAATAGCCCTTAATAATTCATTTCCAAGGCATCACCCATCTTCACTTAAGAAGAGAAGAAGATACGGAGAGTGGAGTCTAGCCCATCCATCCACAAGAAGAGAAAAAAGTATTTGGAGAGAAAAATGTACTGTCTACATGAAAGAAAGTCTCTGCATGATAGACAATTAGCATCTAATGTCCACTATGATGGACGGATACATCCAAGGTGGGAGGCATGAACGGCAGATTATTTAAGATGGAGTTGTAAATTTTAAAAATGACATTAACCATCCCACAAAATTTTAAAATAAGAGTTTCTTTTTTCGGTTATGAAAAAATAGTATGACCAAATGAGATTATTATAAAACAATAGTAGGAGAAAAATGACTTAATTATTATGTAACTCTAATAGTAGCTCTTATTACATCAGATAAGAGATGCCAAACGCACTCTAAATCACACCATTGTTGTCCATTATTTTGATGTTGTGTCTTCTCCTGGCCTGATGGTCATACAAAGGTGGTCGTCATGGCTTGGCCCATCGTTTCCACGGAATTGATATTCTACACATGTCACATGTATAGGAAAGAAATGACTATGTATACGTTACAATGCATGTTTTACGCAGCGTATAAAATACTTAAGCGCCCGTTTGTTAATATTGAAAAAAAATATATAGAAAACGGAATTCAAAAATCACCAAACATAGAACTTGGAAAGTGCTCTATAAAATTTCCCTAATTTTGTCTGCCTAACTTTTAACGCATAAAACTTCTTTGGACCCTACCATGATTTATGTGTTGGATTCACACCGTCCATTAACTTTTTCAAATCATTATAGAGCATGAGTCCATAAAATGAGGCACATCCAAAGCTCAAGTGGACCACACCAAAAAAAGTAGTAAGAATTGAACGACTACCGTTGAAACCTTCCTAAGTCCAATGCGAGGTTTATTTGCAATGTAACCTCTTCGGAAGGCTACAGACATGGTTGAATGGAAAACACAAATATCAACCTGTTCAGAGCCTTTTATAGCGCCAATAAGCTTTCAATGGTAGGCACCAAAATCCCACTATTTCCTATAGTGTGGCCCACTTGAGTTTTAGATCCACCTCATTTTCGGTTTCTTGTACTAAAATGAGCTTGCAAAATGAATGGACATGGTGGATTGCCCACAAATATCATGACGGGACCCACCTAGAATCCCATTATAGGAAGTTTTGGTTAAAGGCTTTACCAAAAAAATCCAATCGGATTGCATAGGATGATGCTAACCGACATGATATTACCAAGTTATGTTGGTCCCACCATGATGTATGTGTTATATCAAAATCGTCCATCCATTTTGTGAGGTCATTATAGTGAATGAGACCAAAAAAGAGGTAGATCCAAATCTCAAATGGACCACACCGCAAGAAAACAATGGTGATTGAACGCTCTCTGATAAAAACTTCCTATGACCCATTGTAATGTTTATTTACCATCCAACCTATTGATTAGGTCACCTAGACTTGGATGAAGGGAAAACACAAATATCAGCTTGATCAAAGCCTTTTGTGGGGCCAAGAAGTTTTCAACTATAGGTACTGTTTCATGTAGTGTGGCCCACTTGAGCCTTAGATCTGTCTCATTTATATCTTATGCCCTAAAGTAGTATGGAAAAATGAATAGACGGTATAAATAAAACATATACCTCATGGTAGGCTCCATAGAGCTAACGTTGGGAGTGGATTAGGTAGGTAACATGGAATGGTTGTGATTGAATTCCCATGCTTAAAAACTTCAAGGTGGCTACATGAATGTTTATTTGCCATCCAATCTGTTAATAATGCCACAAAGACATCGATGAAGAGACCATACAAATATCAGCTTGATCCAAAACTATTGTGACACTGGAGAAATTTTTAATGATTTTCTCGTATCACGGTCCACAAGCAATTTGGATTTGCTTTATTTTTGGGATCATACCCTAATATGAGTTTTCAAAGCAGATGGATGGAGTTGATATAAGGCACATACATCATGGTCGGCCCCACATTCACAGATCCCACCCACATCTCCAAACAGGAGAACTGCCAATGTGTTAGATTAATAAATATAAGATATTTAAGACCTTTGTTAACAAAGGAATCGTTTTAGATTTTATACTAAAATTTTCAACTAAGACACTTCTTTAGACAATTATCAAATAAGTTTTCAAACTTCAGATTGAGATTCAGGCTTTAGACTTTTTTTTTTTTTGGGTTAGCTTGCTAGACAATTATCAAATAAGTTTTCAAACTTCAGATACAGATTCCGGCTTTAGACTCTTTTGTTTTTTTTTGGAAGGGGGGGGGGGGTGGTGGCTTGTTAGTACACACCCATGTCAGTGTCAATGCACCCACTCCGTGTTAGCCACCCCCACTAGGGATCGATACCCAGACCTCAAGTGTTGAAACGATGAGATATCTCCACTCGGTCTGCCAGTTGAGCTATGGATCGGAGTGTTTTCAGGCTTTAGACTTCAGATTTAACAAACAGTCCCCAATATCTTTGGCCCACCATGTTGAATGCTTGTAGTCCACTTTGTACATCAGGTGTTAACCTTATTTTCACTCCAAGCGTAAAAGATCTGCAAGATATAAAAAGGAAAAAAAGAAGGAAAAAAGACTCATATCAAGTCGAACTATGTAAAGCTTAGAAACGGATTGGCTACTCCCCAGCCAATGGCTGGTGGTCGGTGCTATGTGGGCCCCACCATGATGTATGTGTTTCATCCATGCCATTCCTATATTTTTAGAGATAATTTTAAGTATGAGTCCAAAACAGAGGTATATAAAAATCTCAATTGCACCACATTACAGGAAACAGTGTTGAATGAGGGTCAACCATTAAAAACATTTTGGGGCCATAAAAGTTTTGGATCAAGCTGATCCTTGTTTTTTCTCTTCATATGGGCCTGTATGACCTAATCAACAGATTGGATGTCAAATAAACAGTACAGTGGGTCTCATGAGGATTTTAACGGTGGATATCCAATCACTATTTTTTTCCTCTGGTGTGGTCCAACTGAGATTTATATTCCTCTTTCTTTTTTGGCATCAAGCCCTAAAATGATCATTAAACATGGATGAACGGAATGGATGAAACACATACATTATGGTGGGGCCCACAGAGAACCGACCACTAGCCACCGGGATGGTGGCAGGGGAGTAGCCAATCCGTTTCCGTAAAGCTACACCTACAGCCTTTATATTCATGCGTTGCGGTCCACTTGAGTTCAAGCTAATGAGTCACACCTGATGAACGGTTTATTACAGACATGCAACAGGGTGGCCCATACAAAAACCTATGGTTGACATTTCATCCCTATTGATTTTCTGTGGTGTGGCCTACATGAAAGATGAATTTGTCTGATGTTTTACCATAAGGGCTATGACTATAGACAGGACCTGATGGATGGATTGGATTTTACATATACAACATGCTGATGCTTGAATGTTTTACAGGTGATGCGAGTTGCCCGTGACCCCGACCACCAGGAAATTCCCGTATGAGAAGCTAGGTGGAGCCCACAGGAATGTTTGTGAGCAATCCATCACATTAAAAACTCAAGTGGGCCACACTATAAAAAAGCAGTGGGGATGGAAATGCATACGATTGAAGCATTTGTATGGTGACTTAAGTTTTGGATTTGGCTAATTTTTGTGTTTTCAGTTTATCCCAGCAAGAATGACCTTATCAACGGTTTGGATGGCATATAAACATTAGGGTGGATCCGGAAAAGTTTCAATGGCTACGCCTACTGTTTCCTGTATTTCACCATCTACATGAACTTGCTTGCTCTTCACGAGTCAGAACCGGATTGCTTGGTGTAAAGTCATCAAGTTATGTGGGCTATAATGATGTATGTATTATATTCATACCATTCACCCATTTTATGATGTCATTTTAAGGCATGAGCAGGCAAATCCAAAGTTCAAGTGGATCACAACACAAAATAATAATGATTGGTGCAACGTCGTCAAGTTATCTGGGCCATCATGATGTATGTGTTATAATCACACCGTTCATCCATTTTATGATATGATTTTAAGGCATGAACCTAAAAATGAGGCAAATCCAAATCTCAAGTGGACCACACCACATAAAATAATAATGATTGAATGCCTGCCATTGAAAATTTCTTAAGGGCACAAAATTTGTAGGGCCTGTTTGGGAGCGTGGATTTGGAACCCCTTGGATTCCGAACCCTCAGGATTGGCGATCCTCCTATTGTGTTTGGCACCCTGGCGTGTGAATCAACTTTAATTCAAAAATACCTCTGCATGGTATATTTACAAGGTTTGAATTTAATTACTAAATCTACTTTAATATTCTTAATTAGTGAGATATATAATTTTTGACACTATGGTTGTGATAAGCTGCTGAAATATATGCTTTGCCTGAAATGAGGAAATTCCAAGTCTCAGATGGACTGCAAGCACAAGATCATGTATGAGTGACTAACCAACGATTTTTAATTGTTGATTAATATGAACAATGTTTGGACAGTGCTGGACAATATTTGGACGGTACTGATTTACATGAAAAATGTTTAGACGGTGCTGATCATCATTAGTGGGCCTTGTCCGCAATAAAATGATAGTGTATAGAAACACACATGTTACACCTGCAACTATTGAAATGATTTTAGGTGTAATCCAAGCTCTCGCTATGGATTGCAAACCCCTCGTAGAGGCAATTAGAACCCCCGGATTTGAAACCCTTATTTTATGCTGCCAAACAACCAAGGGGATTTGTAACCCCCTCCAATCCCATCCAATCCACGGTGCCAAATGACCCCTTAGATTAAGCTGTTATATATGTTTTAACTTTAGGTTTGTGTGACTTTATGAACAGATTAGATGTAAAATAAACATGATGATGGGCCCACACCAAGGCACTGCTTCCTTTGGTATGACCCACTTGGGCTTAAGGTCTTCCTGATTATTTGACCTATTCATTAAAATGGTATTGCAAAATGAATGGACCATGTGAATGTAACACATAGATCATAGCGAGTCCACGGAATTGGGTGAGGTCAACACACCACCGAGGCCAAATAATCCAATTTCGGCAGGGGCACAGTCAACTCACGTCCTCTTTTATGTGTAAAATGGATACTGATTGCCTTCACAACACGGCAATGAGTATACTTTATTAGGCTACTTTGATGTGGATGTTTTATCCATGCCATTCATCCTTTTTTAGTATCATACTTAAAATGATATTCCAAAAGCGTGGATAAAACACTTACATCACGGTGGGCCCCACAAAGCCCTGCACGGACCGATTACCGTCTGGGCAGGGGTAGGACGCAATCCGTGTCCGAATATGGTAGCATATAGCATGATGCCGTATGGGAGCCGACCGGTCGGGGTAACATTGTGTTCAGTCAAACTATGACCGTAGCCACCTTAATGTATATACTGTATATCCACGCAATCTATCCATTTTTCCAGCTCATTTTAAGGCATGGGCCCAAATGTGAAGTAGATCCATCTCTCATCTAGATAACACCACAAGAAATAATGGTGATTAAATGCCCACCGTTAAAAAAAGGAAAAAAGAAAAAAAAGACTTCATATCCCACTGTACTTATTGATAAGGTCACCAGGCCTTAAATTTAGCTTGATCCAAAACTTTTATAACTGGCAAGAAGTACTATTGGTCAATCACCACTATTCCCATGGTTTCAATAGCTTCTTTTTTTCGAGCCATTCCCTAAAATGATCCGAACAAAATCAACGGACAATGTGGATATACAACACATACATCAAGGTGGGACCATAATCATAACCTCATCGAGCATGGTGTTACCGGGCCTAACCGAATTTGCTCATTTGCAAATACCTAATATGGATTCTTCCTGGGAACTGCATAAGCATTGGACGAAGCATATTTGTTTTTTATTTTTATTTTTTGCACACACCTCTTTACACCCCACATACACCACATGGGTACTCTACTAAGTTTTAAAACCCACTAGGTCTACCACCTAGGCATGAGTAGGGACCCATGACCTGTCCATTGAAGTTGATATTTGTGTTTTCCCTTCTTACCGTCCATGTGATATTATGAACAATTTAGATGGCAATCTGGGTTTATATAACCCTACCAGTAGGTTGGATGGCAAATAAACATCATGGTAGCCCCTATGAGCTAATGAGGTTTCATCGATGAGTGTAATTATCAACTCTACCAATTGTGGTGTGGTTTGAACTTTGGACTAGCTCATTTTTTTGCTCATACCTTAAATTGGCCTATGAATGATTTGTGTATTGGCCTATGAATGATTTGTGTATGGGCCCCGCGTTGGCCCAAGTAACTTGATCAAGGCAATAGCGATACACATCGCCTGACATGTAATGGTATCACCCATTAAGGATACAAGTTTATGGGATCTGGTTTCACCAAAATCACCTAGCTTGAAGAGACAGAGGAATGAGTACTCGAACCCATGACCTCACGTTGAAACTCTAGTAAATCTACTGCAGAGGCATGAGTAATGACTCGAGACTGGCCGGTGTACAATATATGTACATGGCTCATGAACTGACCAAACAGTCTAACTAGTGGCAATATGGGATGATACATATCCCTGTCTAACCCATGGCGATATGGGATGATCGCCACATACTCACCAATGTAGTCTGTCAACCATACATGCATGTGTATAGGCCTGCATTGCTCCAAACAACTTGACTACTTATATTGTCTTGATCTCAGCATTGGTTCAGTCTGTCAACCATACATGCATGTGTATAGGCCTGCATTGCTCCAAACAACTTGACTACTTATATTGTCTTGATCTCAGCATTGGTTCAGTTAATCTTATGATGGTCACATAATAATTGCTGATGCTAAAATCTGGTTCACCCTTCGCTGAGCTTCGAGCACTTGAACCGAACCCTGTTAGCCTACACAAGAGAAGGACAAAGGAGACCCTGACTAAAGCAGGGGACCTTCTGATGCCAAAGTCAAGTTAGGAATCTGGGTATAAATAGTGTTGCTAGGGCTTAGGGTGTGAGATCTTGCTTACTTGTTCTTATAAATATGTTTACAATTTATACCTTTTGATCGAAGTAATTGTGCTCGGCATTTTCAGCACGATCTCTGACAATAGGAGGGAGTGACGCATACGCTGATATTGGCAGTTACCCAAAGATTATGCGCCGGATCTTACTCCATGTGTGCGTTACTGGAGTTGATCTCTGAGCAGGACCATAGGCTTCATTTTCATCCGAGCCATAGTCTTGGTCTGTCTTCTAACGGTTCGAACCCATATGCAGGTCAAGCCTGGCCGTTGGTCGGCAAGGATCGGGTCGGAGCCAACGGTGGGGATGTGTAATGACTTGTTCCAAATTCCAGGTTGATATGAAAACTCTACAAAAGAACTTGGAGGCGGAACTTTAGTTATTACTGTACTGGATTAGACGAGATGTCACTAATGAGCCGAGGTTCGGCTCATTAGCCTTAGTCGTCCGGCCTGCTATGATGAGTTAGCTTAATCGGCATCCCATAATAATAATCATATCAACAAAGTTACAAGTGGTGTACCACAATCTTAAAAAAAAGAAAAAAAAGAATGAGATGTGAATTTCAAACTTTGGATTTTAGCTGCAAGACAAAATTGGGTTACATCTACAATTCAGGTAGGCCACACCATTTAAAACAATGGTGATGGGATGCCAATAATAAGTTTTTCCGTAGGCCCACGATGGTGTATTATATCCTTTTTAAAACTCGTTAATCAGGTGTAACCGGTCAAGGGAAGATATAAAAAAAAAAATTAAACAAAATGAGCCTCCTGTAGGTTAATGGATTGGCCCCACTATGATGCATGTGTTTCATCCATGCCATTTATCCATTTTTACATATCATTTTACGGCTTGATCCCAAATTCGAGAGGGATATAAATCTCAGGTGGACCACACCACAGGAAAACAATAGTGATTGGATATCCACCATTAAAATCCTCCTAAGGCCCGCAGTACTGTTTATTTGACATCCAATCTGTTGATTAGGTCATACAGACCTAGATAAAGGGATAAAACAAATATCAGCTTGATCCAAAACTTTTATGGGCCCCAAAAATTTTTTAATGGTCGATGTTCATTCAACACTGTTTCCTGTAATGTGGTCCAATTGAGACTGTGATCTACCTCATTTTTTGTCTCTTACACTAAAATAATCTAGAAAAATGGATAAACGGCATGAATGAAACACATACATCATGGTGGGGCCCACAGAGCACCGACCACCAGCCATTGGCTTGTGGCAGGGGGAGTAGCCAATCCGTTTCATCAAAAATATGATTCTAACCTGATGGACGGAGTAGATTTCACATATACGTGGTGGGCCCTTTAAGAGATTGGGTGTTGTACGACCTTAGGTAAAACACGTATGGTAGAGGAGTGCGCTCCGAAGCAAACTACCCTAAATTCCCTCGTTTACGAACTTCAAATTAAAATTCAAGAAAACAGAATCTTTCTTATTTTCAAGAATCAAGGAATTTTCAAAAGTCAAAAAAACCAAAATTCTCAAAACCATGCAGAGAGAATGAAATGAGATTATTATTATTATTCCAGTCATTTTCACTCTCTTATTTTCAATTGCCACACCTGAATTTGTCTTTTCTACGTTACTTTCAATGCTTTCTTGTTTATAGAGCTTGCCATTTCTAACTCAATCTCATGAAATTCATCTTTAAAATAACAACAACAAGAAGCTCTCTCTCCCTCTCTCTATTACAAGGTAAACAGTTCTACTTTTCTAGAGCTGTGTCTTCTTTTTACCTTTCCTTGCAATTGTTTAAAGGTTCTTTTTTCAGTGTAGGAAAGTCTCATAATTCTTTTGTCTTTTTAGTGATTCTTGCCTTGATTTCAGTTGGGTTTTCTTCAATTTTGATTTTATGTTGTATTTTTCTGGGTATCTCTTATCTCGTCTGTTTTCGGCAGTTCTTTAGGTGTTTCTTCTGCTCTTTAATTGGGGAAATTCTCGTACTTTTGTATCTTTCCTTTGGTTCGTGTTAAGATGAGTTGGTTTTATCTATATTTTCATTTAAACACTGTAATTTTCAGGATATCGGTTGTATCCTGTGTTTTGGCAGTTGTAATTTTCAGGCTATCTTTCCTTTGGTTCTTTTAATTGGTAAAATTCTCAAAAAATTTCGTTGATTCTTGTCTTAATATGACTTGGGTTTTAATTTAAATGTAGTTTTTTTAATTTTTTTTTGGGTACCAGATTTTCCATTTTATGCCATTTGACACATATTTTCTCCCTTTTTTGATCGGCGAAAGTGGCAAAGTATAGTTTTTTTTTTTTTTTTTGCTTGTTTCTTGTGTTTTCAAAGCGTAGTTTCTCCCTTATGAACTGGGTTTGATTCTATTTTGATTTAAAATATACTTTTGGGCTTGCTTCTATTTTGATTTAAAATATACTCTTGGGCTTGCTTCTGTGTTGTGTTTTCAGCAGTTCTTGAGGTATTTTCTTCTTATTTCACTGATGGAAGTACCATTAAATAGGTTTTTATTTTTATTTTTTATTTTATATCGATTCTTGTTTTGACATGAATTGGGTTTGTTTCTATTTTCATTTACATGTTGTATTTTTTTTTTTTTTTTGTCTTTCTGGTATCTACTATTAACCCTATTTTTGGCAGTTCTTTAGGTACTTCTCCATTTTTACTGATGAAGCTCATAAATTGGTATCTTTTATTGATTCCCATGTTCATTGAATTGGGTTTGCTTCTGTTTTCATTTTGAATAGATTTTTTCCCTGGGTATTTGTTTTATTCCCTGCTTTTGGTGTTTCTTTAGACACTTTCTCCATTTTTCAATTGATGAGTGTCTCTTTATTTATTAGTTTCATCCATTGCTTCTTGTGTTTATATGAACGATTTTCTTCTATTTCCTCTTTTTTTAATCTTCCATTTTTCTTTAATTGATGATAATATAGTTTCGTTTGTTCCATTTGTTGCTGTGTTATGAATTTGGGTGCTTCTATTGTCTTTTAAGCGTAGTATTATTTTTTGTGTCCATTGCTTCCCCTATTTTTGGTAGTAGTCTTCTCTGGGCCGTTTTTGCTTCCTATTTCATGACTCGAGTCTCAATTCCACTGATTTTGCACTAGTAGAAAAAGAGGAACGATGGGATACAACCATAGCATGCTAACCTTACCATGCTGCCATGTGGCACATGTGTAGGACATCAAAGCCGTGACAATGCTAGGTGTCATCACTAAAATCACCCGGCACAAAAATCAGTGATCAACTCATTAGCCATACCCCATCAAAATCAATGGATGGCCAATGATCAGTCCAAACATATGGGTGTTGCCCCCACCTCTTAACTATTTGGTTGTCCAACTCATGCGACATGTTGAGAGGGAAGACCACAGTATGGTAAGCTCAACATGCTATGTATGTGATCGTCCCTCATCATTAGATTGGTTCCTTTTCATTTTTCATTGGAAGAAAATACTTTTTTTTTCCGGCATATGCTATTTCACTGCTTTTGCCAGTTCGTTACGCATATCATCCTTTTCTTAAAGATGGAAACTTGCTTCTTATTTCTGGGATTCTTGAATTAATATGAAATGGATTTGCTTCTATTCGTTCTAGTATTTGTCAAGGGTGTTTGTTATTTATCCTCTTATGCTAGCAGTTCTTTTGAGGTTTTCTCATTCTTTCACCAATGAAAGTCTCACATTTAGCTTCTTTCTTCGATACTTGTGTAATATGAATGGATCAGTTTCTATTTCATCAGAATTGTATTTTCTTGATGATCGAGTACAACTGGCTGCAGGTTAACTTTACCTTCAACCCATTTTAAAACCAGTTTTCTCTTGAAAAATAGAAGAGGAATTCTCACCTTTAACTGGTTGTAGGTTAGCGTAACACACGAACTGTAAAATATGCCAACCTAGCACATGTTTGTGAGATCTCTATCTTGCATAAGGTGGGCCCTCCCAGGAAGTTCAGCATGCATACAAATTAAGCAGGTCTACTCACCAGGCAGCCCTCATGTGTTTGTTGAATCAAATAGCTCGCATGTTTGGTTTAATAAACAATCCATTCATATCATACAGAGGGGCCTGCCTGATGAGTTGACTGGCTTGATTTTTTGGTCAGGTGTCTTCATGGTGGGGCCTGCCTGATGAGTTGACTGGCTTGATTTTTTGGCCAGGTAACTTCATGGTGGGGCCCCCCTTGTGCAAAGCTCGCATAATATACACACGCAACATGTTGGCATGTGTGATGGCTTTATGTTTAGCTACCCTACAAGTGGCTGTAGGTGATTGTTCCTTTTGAAAATGTATGATATTTTCAAGGGAAAAACTTGGTAATAGAAATTCAGAAGGCCAGAAAATTGGTTGCACCATACAACCAGTTGTAAGTGATCATTCCCATCTGGTATTGACCCTTGTTTACGACAGTTCTTTAGGATTTTTATACAATTCTTATGGATGAAAGTCTGAAAATTTAGTTTCTTTCATATGTAATGTGCTTGCTTCTATTTTCCACACAATATAGTACTTTTCCAAGCCATCTTTTATTTATACTGCTTTCTGCTCTTTCGGAGGATAATGATTTGTTTTTTTGGTTAGTCTTTTCCCTTTTTTTGGCAGTTCACAGATTTTTTCTCCCATTATTATTGCTTCTATTCTAATTGTCTGATATTTTTGTTTGATTCCTGAGACAATAAGAAAAAGTTTTTGTTTTTATTTCTATTTAGTATCGTATTTTTCCTGTTTATTTGTTGTTTCCACTATTACCAACCATTCTTTAGTCCTTTTCTAATGCAGGGGCATTCTCACACCGGGCTCGAGTGGGGTAGCCTGTGGGATGCGGCGACACACTCGAGGTGGGTGACCCATGTGATTTGGGGCCCATGGGGGAGGTCTCATGTTTGAGACTACTCACCGGGAGTGATTAATGCGCATTTCACATCGGGCTCGAGTGGGGTAGCCTGTGGGATGCGGGGACACACTCGGGGTGGGCGGTAGATGTGATTTGTGGCCCACGAGGGGGGTTCGGCCGAGGTCCCAACCCATGAGATGTGGGGCCTGGGCTATAAGATAAAGGGATTGATTCGCCATACTCTAACAGTTCGAGCTTTTAGAGCAACTGGTTAATTGTCTTGCATTAAATTGGTATCAGAGCGGGAGGTCTCGTGTTCGAGACTCCTCACCGGGGGTGATTAATGCAGCGGCATTTTCACATCGGGCTCGAGTGGGGTCGCCTGTGGGATGCAGGGGCAAATTCGGGGTGGCAGGGCCCACGGGGGAGGTATCATGTTCGAGACTCATCACCGGGGGTGATTAATGCGCATTTCACACCGGGCTCGAGTGGGGTAGCCTGTGGGATGCGGGGACACACTCTGGGTGGGCGGCTCGTGTGAGGCAGTACCCATGTGATTTGGAGCCCACGAGGGGGGTTCGGCCAAGGTCCTAACCCATGAGATGTGGGGCCTGGGTTATAAGATAAAGGGATTGATTTGCCATACTCTAACAGTTCGAGCTTTTAGAGCAACTGGTTAATTGTCCTGCATCATTTTCTCACTTACTTTATGGGTTTGTTTTTGTGTACACTGCAATATAGTATCATTCCCAGATTATTTCCCTCCTTGCTTTTATTGATCGAATTTTGGAATTAGTTTTTTAGTTTTTTTTTTTTCTTCCCATTGATCATCATGTTGGTTTGCCACATTTTCTGTTAAATTATATATAGTCTTATCTTCCAATGGGTTCAACATGGTTTCAGTATCATCTACTTATGTTGATGAAAGGCCCATAATAGTCTTTTTAAGAAATGTGTTTCCCTTTATTTCCATTAAGTTCATAGTAATTTTCCCGAATTCCTTCCCTTTCTCATGTTTTTTTTTTTCGTAGAACTTCTGGTACTCTCTCTCTCTCTCTCTCTCTCTCTCTCATGATTTATCTAAAATAAAGTGACTCGTTTTAGTTGAATCTTCTGCTAAGGTGAATTAGATATGCTGAAATGTTTGTTATTTTCTTGGGTATGTTGGTCTAGGAAATCGTTCTAGATTCCAATTGGAATTGAATTGGGTACTCAAAATCGTGGAGTGTTATCATGTTCTTGGATAAAGAGTAGGGTGTTTTCTATTCTCTTTTTCCATGTAACATGGATGTTAATTTTCAGGCCCTTTTTTAATTAAGATTTGTGTTTATGTTTGTAATTTGATTCATTTGATCTTTGCCCTTTGTTTATCTTCTATTGATGACAATTTGATTTTGCACGTCCTAAACAATAGAGGCCTTTAAAAACCTTTCACAAATAAATCTTAGCTACAACTCTATCAGCACCACCCCCACCCCCACCCCCACCATTATCATAACCTTGTCTTGTCCCAGTTATTCGGGGTCAGCTTTTTTAACGATTGGCTACCTGCCTAACATCAATGCTCTCTAACCAGGAATAGGGACTCTTTATGAGTTCCTCTTGTACATGGTTTCCTTTTTGACATGTTTGTTTGTAGAGAGTGTAAGTATTTTCTTTTTATTAACACTTATCAATCGCTTGGTTGCACATCATGCTGTACTGGAAGTCATTTGCCGTACTGGAAGTCATTTGCCACTTTGGCGGTATTTGAAAATATTCAAATAACTTTGAAGGCTGATCTTCATGCTCTAGACATTGAACTATTTGCAAATGTACCTTTTTGGACAGCTTGTAGTAATTTTGCTCAAGTGTTGTGTGGGGCTTGGTCGTGTTGGCATGTGAGTTATGTTGGTAATCATGTATCAATGGGTTCGTTGACAGTTTGTGCAGCCAACTGCTCCAGCACATGACCTTGATGTTTCCGAGTGCTTTGCACTTTGAGGTTTTGATGCAAATGGATGGTCATGATCTCTTTTCGTTTTGGGCTACTTTTGTTTTTACATTTGTCTTGCTTTTTATGTGGTTTTGTTGGGACATAGGTTAGTAGGGGTAACTAAGTAATTTCATAGCTCTTTAGTTGGGCCTATGCAAAAGATGGATTGTAGAGAAAGTAGGGGACTTTTGGCATTTTACGGTTTTGTGTTTGAGAGGGCTCTTATCCAGAGGCAGAGAGTGAGGTTGGAGGGAACTTGTACCCATACACCATAGTGAAACCCTGCCATGTCTCTCTCCTTCTTCCATTATCTTCTTGTATTTATATTCCCTTAGCCTTGTTTGTGTCATTTGGTATTAGAGCCTTGTTGAACCTGTGACTTTGGTGGGTCCCTATGGCAGCAAGATGGGGACAAGCGGGTAGGGGTATTTTGAAATGAAATATGTAAAGAGATGAAGAAATTGCATTGGTAAGGCAAATAAAGCGATTGACTTACCGATTGAATTATTGTTACTTACGTGATGGTAGAGGTGCTTCCGAAGATGACGGAAATCCTTTCTTCAACCATGCCCTGCAAGATGGGTCAGACGAGGAAGGATTTGAAACCCGAGCATTCCAAATTAGGGTACGTAGGACATAGAAATGGTCATGGAATCAAGGTTGATATACCCAATTTTCATGGATGTAGGACGTTCTATAGAGAATTTTTCGATTTATACTCCCGAAAATGTGAAAATGAAATTAGTTGCTACCAAGTAAAGGGGTTATGCATCATTTTGGAGGGGTGATGTTCAAAATACATGAATCTGACGAGGAATGCTAAAGGTTACTACATGGGAGAAAATGAAGTCCAAGTTGAAGGAAAATTCCTACCAACGGATTATATGCAATTGATATTTCAAAAATTTCAAAATCTACGTTGAGATAAGAGTGTGGACGAACATGGAATTTTTTTACCAACTCTCTATAAGGTGTAGCTTAAATGAAAATGAAGAGCACTCAGTTGCTTGTTATGTTAATGGGTTCCATATGCCAATCCTAAACAATCTAGCATTGCAAAATATTTGGAAGGTGCCTGATGCTTATCAATTGGCCCTTATAGTAGAATCGAAATTGAAGCTTGATAGGGCTAGGAAAACTTAAGCAGAAAGAAACTCACATAAACCGTATGGGAGAGGCACATGCTCCAATGGACTGTGGCGGTAGGATGGACTCGGGGTGCAACTAATTTTTATTTTTTTCTGAAAGGCAATGAAAAGCACTCTTATTTCTTTCAAAAGGGCAATTAACTACAAATTACAAGGGGACCTACACCTCGGGCCAGGGAAGTAAAAAAAGAAAACAAAAAGAAAAACCCATACCTTGGGCTAAGGGAAGGAGAAGGAAGAAAGCAAGGAAGAAAAGAAAAGATTACAAGAAAAAGAAGAAAACCCTGGACTAATGGCAATCCCACACTTTGGTAAAGGGAAGAGTGGAAGCGAAGCAATTGAAGCTAAACCTCTAGAAGAAGGGAGCTAGAGGTACGTGGGATAAGGGATTAGGGAGGCCATCTCAGAATAGGTGATGATCTGAGGGAGATTGCTAGCGAGGGCGCTTGCGAAGCTAGAGGTGAGAGCTCTCTTGTGCTTACTGACTATCTCCACCACACTAGAGTTAGGAAGCATACGATGTAGGGTGCGAGCAAAGAGCCTCATTTTCCGCGAAGAGTCCAAAGGGTCATGAATAGCGACGCAACAATCCTCATTGTGCACTTCTATAAGGATACTTGAAAGGCTGAAACCATAGTAGAGGAAAGTCCAAGAAGGCCATATAACAAAATGGGAAGGTTCTTATCTCTGGCCCTTGATTGTCAACCTCAGAGGTGGCTCCCCAGACAATTCTAGAGGTAGGCGAAAAGCAAAGGAGCCTAACCTTGATGTTGCTAATCTTCACACAAGCGATGTACCAAAAAATGCCTAAAACTCCTGGGGGATTAGAAATGCTTTGAGTGGGCACTCTACGGGAATGATGAGTAGCAGTTGACAAATTCTAAGCCGTAGAGATATTTGTAGGAGATATCATTTCAATTGAAGGTCCCCAAATACATATGTTACGGGACCTCACCTCCTCAAGAATACGCCTGAGGAGAACTTCCTTTGGAATGGAGGTGGAATTAAATTGAGGATTTCTATGCTCCCTCCAGATATGCCAGGCAAGGGCTGGGAAGTAGTGCTTACTCAATAAGGTGGAAACAGGGTCAATACAGTGCTCCACAAGGCTATTGACCATAGGGGTAATAGAGGGAGAGTGGTTATGGGGGCTAATTTTACAATATAGAAGGGTGGTGGTAATGTTGGTGCCTCTATAAGTCGACCTATGCAAAGTTTGGATTGGTCGTTCAATTGCTTCAAAGGTAGGGAAATTGGACGTAGATCGCAAGATTGGTTGGAGTGTCGAGCCAAGAATATTGCCGCTTTTAATGAAGGAGGTGAAGTGAGTGAAGGCCACACGTAATTTGATGACGATGAGCTGATTTACGATAACAATGCCCATGAAATGTTTGATGAAATGACTAGACCGGATGAAGGTGAAATTCTTGTTATTCACAAAGTCCTGGCCACTCCTGGAACTCTCAAAGACGATTGGTTATGGATTAATATCTTTCGTACATAGTGCACATGTGGTGGGAAGGTCTGCAATGTCATCATAGATAGTGGGGTGTTGAAAATTTGGTCTCTAAAGAGATGGTGGACACGCCTCACTTGAAGGTGGAGCACCCCAAGCCTTGCAAAATATCATGATTCAAAAGGGGCAATAAGGTAAGCTTTTCTAACTGATGTCTTGTTTCTCTTACTATTTATAAAAATGAAATATAGTTAATGTGGTACCCACGGGATGCATGCCATTTGTTTTTGGGAAGGCCATGGCAATATGATTGGAAGTCCAAACATTATGGGGAAAAGAACACCTACACATTTTGGAAGGATGGTGTGAAGGTGATTCTTGGCCTAATGAAAGAGGAATTTACAAAAGTCTTCTAGTGAGAAAGGTAGCAATTTTCTCTCCCTTGGTGAGTTATTGATGAAAGTGCAAAACGAAAGATTGTTTACATACTAGCGTTTAAAGAAAAGATAAAAACCACTCCAACTCCCAAGAAATTAGAAGATATTATGCCAGATTAGTTACAAGATGGGCTGCCTCCTAAGAGAGATATACAACACATTGATCTCATTCTGGGTTCAGGCTTATTGAATCAATCCCACTACCGTATGAGCTCAAAAGAACATGAAGAACTACATAATCAAGTGATGAGATTATTAAAGAAGGGGCTAATAACAGAGAGCATGAGCCCTTGTGCCGTACCGGCGTTATTAGCTCCTAAGAATGATGGTTCATAGCGGATGTGTATAGATAGTCGATCCATTAACAAGTAACAATCAAATACTGCTTCCCTAAGTGGTTAGATGATATGTTGGCCGGTGCACAAGTCTTCATTAAAATAGATTTGGGAAGTAGGTACCTTCAAATATAGATTAGACTGGGGGATGAACGGAAAATGGCATTTAAAACAAAAGAAGGCTTATATGTGTAGTTAGTTGTGCCATTTGGTTTGTCGAATGATCTAAGCATGTCTATAAGAATGATGACCAAGTTCTCCGTCCATTCATTGGAAATTTTTGGTGTTTTACTTTGATGACATCCTCATCTATAGTGCCAATGAAGAAGAGCACTTGAAGCACCTCCATGAGGTTATGAGAACCCTATAGAGAGGGAAGCTTTATGTGAATGTGAAGAAGTGTAGTTTCTTAACCAATAGTTTTATCTTTTTGGGCTATGAGGTTACTTCGGAGGGGATCAAGGTTGATGAAAGCAAAGTGGAAGCTATTGCAAATTGGCCGATCCCTAAGAATATTAGTGAGGTCTGAAGTTTTTATGGGTTGGCTACGTTCTATAGAAGGTTCATTCGAAAATTTAGTTGTTTGATTTATTTCGCCAATCACCGATTGCTTGAAGAAATGGTCCTTCCAATGGACCAAGGAAGTGGAGGAGATGGTGATGAACATGCATGACGTACATGAACAAGTGTGGAAGAGGTTGGAAGAGAGCACAAGGTTATATGCAATGTTCAAACTGTCGACAATAATATTGATAATATTGCGATATTATTGTTATCACAACATGGTGACATCGAGGCCATCATCTTAAAAAAAATACAAAGAGGATGCCGACACACGGGCATTCCAAGGTGTTTGCGGAAGGTGATTTGGTTATGGTGTACTTGCACAAGGAACAATTCCCAATGGCAACTATAACAAGTGGAAGCCAAGGAAATTGGCCCATGTCGGGTGTTGAAGAAAATCAGTGACAATGCATGTCGCATCGTGCTAGCGGAAGGTCTATATATCTTGCCTACTTTTAACATGGTGGACCATTTTGAATTTCACAAAGATTTTGATGAAGTGAACTCAAGGGCGAGTTTCTCCCCAACCCCAGAGGAATGATGCAAATGGATGGCCATGATCTCTTTTCTTTTTGGGCTATTTTCATTTTTATATGTATCTTACTTTTTATGAGGTTTTGTTGGATTAGTAGGGGTAACTAAGTAATTTCATAGTGCTTTAGTTGGGCCTCTACAAAAGGGGGTTGTAAAGAAAGTAGGGGACTTTTGGCACTTCGCCCCCTTTTATGACCTAAATATAAAAAAAAATCCCTATTCAAGATTCTAACAGCTTTAAGGGATCTCATTGTGGCTAATCTGTAAAGCAGGGTGCCTTTCACCCTCACTCGCCACACTTCCTCCACTGACAGCACCCAAAGAAGCATGATCCAACCACATCTTCTCGAATCTAAAGGGGGACTATTGTTTTGTGTTTGAGAGAGATCTTGTCCAGAGAGCGAGGTTGAAGGGAACTTGTACCCATCCTTCATGGTGAAACCCTGCCATTTCTCTCTCGTTCTTCCATCCCTCAGCCTCATTTGCATTACGTTTTCCTAGCAAATGTTCCTTCATGACCCTACTTTGCTTGCCCGCACTTTGGGGAGTCTGTGTAGTAGTTAGGCTGGGAGGCAATACAAGGTGCATCCATGTTGCCATTTGAGTGGTGTAAATACGAGCTATTGCCATGGCAGTTCCGAGAGCCTGTGTAAAAGAGAGAGGCTGATGTTTGGTGGGCTGCTAGTCATGAAACTTTTGCCAACCTATCATTTAAAAGCCAACCCAAATTTGGCAATGCATCAATCACTTATCGAAATTTTGTAGGCCAAGATAATGATTATGATGGTGATGGTGATGGTGATGCATCAATCGCTCGTCAAACTTTAATAGGTTGGGCCTGTTTTATTCTTCACCAAGCTCATGGGTTTTGTTATGGAACTCATCATCCGGTAGATATGAATCCTTAGCTGAAGCTAACCCAAGATTTGAACCGCATAGGGTGCTTATGATACTCTGCATGTTGTCAATGAAGCTTCAAAATGGAATTCCATTTATTTTTTTTTTTTTGGAAAAAAATTGGCGAATAGTCGTTTTAAGAACCCAACTTTGTTCGAATGGGAATACAGGAGATTGATTTTCAAAAGCTCCCACCTCCCTTTCCTACATGCTCCAAGTGCTTTCCTGCTGCAAGAAAACATTTTGAATGCATTCAGAGATTCCTGCCCACCATTATTAGATGATAAGATATTATGGAAAGCCATCTTTGTGTGTCTGAATGGGAACACACTGTTTTCCATAGTTTTAATACTTTATGGAGGTAAAACCAAAGTTAAAACTTATTATATCAAATACGCTTAATAGAAAAAAGAAGTGTGGAACTGCCAATTGTGTCTGTTATCATCTGCTTTGTAATTTTGTTTACTACCATGAGTTGCTGTTAAGATCCTCAATGTGTGCTTTCAACAGCTTCTAAATGGAAAAGCCAAGTACAAGAGGCAGCGGATGTTATGAAAAAATCTCACCATACTATAGACTGGGGAAGACCCTCGGCATTGGATCATTTGGTAAAGTGAAGCTTGCACAGCATGTATTGACTGGGCATAAAGTTGCTGTTAAGATCCTCAATCGTCAAGTGTTAAATGATGCTGAAAGAGAAAAAGGTAAGCTCAATAAGATTGGATGGTGCTAGATAGTCAACATATTAAGGGGATCAATATGCATAGTTTCTCATGTACTCTTTTGCATAAAGCAAATTGTTAGTTTCACTTGGTCTTTAGTTTGTACAAGTGAGGCCCATGGATCAGCCATCTGGGCCTTTGATCTGATGTTGGCACTGCCCCAAAGTATCCCCATGGGACAATCCTAGCCCTTTGATCAGTGGCCCTATAAATGGACAGTTAATAAATACAAACAATGCTCCACATTCAACTGAAAAAGCCAAAGATTGGATAACTAGGATCTTCTAATGTACGAGAGTTTTGGAGCATGGTCCATCCATGCTGTCACCCATCTGTGATGTTCTGAATCAACTGAACCATGGGCTCCACTTATACAAGCTGGCCCAATGATAAGTTCTTCGTATGCTGTGACATGTGTTCTTTGGAACATACAAGTGGTTTTATGGCAAGATAGTTTCTTGATGTAATTATTTCTTTTCCTTCTTTTCAGTGATGCGGGAGATCAAGATACTGAGGTTATTTGCACATCCTCACATCATTCGCCTTTATGAGGTTATAGAGACTCGGTCGAACATTTATGTTGTAATGGAGTATATGAATTGTGGGGAACTATTCTATCACATCACCGAGAAGGGTAGACTCGAGGAGGCAGAAGCCCGCTGTTTCTTTCAACAGGTAGTTAAAACCTAAGAGACTTCTCTTGTGCAAAAGACTGAAGTTTTCCTGTTTCCTTTAAGGAAAAAAAAGGCTTCTTATCCATCTTCTTGGATGTGGGCTCAATAGGAATTACATGGCTTATTATCCCCGGATCCTTTAGTTTGTAAGGGTGGGAACCATTGTTCATTGATCCAGACCATTGATCTAATGGGTCCACTATGGATGGACCATGCACCAAAAGTCTTAATGGGAAAGTCGTACGTACGGAACAACAGTTGATGGACTACAACGCGGTTGAGAAAGAAATACAACTCCGAGAGTACTAAAGTTTGTACAACTAGGACTTTCGAGTCTATGAGGTTTTTCTGGCATGGTCCATCCATTGTGGGGCCCGTCAGATAATTCTCCACACCACCAAACAATGGACCCCAGTTCTAAACTGAAGAACCCAAGAGCAATTGCATATTTTCTGGTCGAGGATAATCAACTCGATCCTTGGCTCTGTCAATGTGATTCTTCTCTATGCTAAACTTCAGGAATCAGGATATATAACAAACTTTCAGTCGCTCTCCACTTGGAATGTAGATTTGAATTGGTTTTCTTGAGTCCAATATTGCTTTCTTCGTATTCTCACTATAGTTCTAAAACTCGATGACTCGACTTGAAACTCAGCTGAGACAACTTGACTCACTGAGATTTTGAGCTGAGCCATTGATAAACTCGCTTTTGGTATTGACCTGATCCTGACTCGGTCAGGTTGAGCAGAATTTTTAAATAAAAAATAGTTTTGGGGAGTTTCGAACCCTTAACGTCATGATGAGAAAAAAACAAACTTACTAACGCACCTGGTCATGAATCCTCTTTTATATTATACAAACAATTTGTATAATTTTTGGGTAACACAAATGTATTCCTATTTAATTATTAAATACCGCGTTGAGTAAAATAAAGACTCGTTCAAGTCTTCAAGTTGACCCAACCCAGCTGGACTTCAATTTGAGTAGAGTTTTTTGGTTTCTGAAGAATGTATTTTCTATCAGCTTCCATTACATCAAGTGTGGTGTTCTCGTGTTTTAAAATAGATTATATGTGGTGTTGAATTCTGCCATCTCAACATGGTGGTTCATCGAGACCTCAAGCCAGAGAATCTGCTTTTGGATTCCAAACGAAATGTCAAGATTGCGGATTTCGGCCTCAGCAATGTCATGCGTGATGGTCATTTCCTCAAGACAAGCTGTGGAAGCCCAAACTATGCTGCTCCTGAGGTACACAATACACGATGATTTGGAATGTCTATTTAAGGTGGTTGATGCAGAGTCTTGCTTTACATGTTCATGTTCGAATGATTCTTGTACAGGTCATTTCCGGTCAGTTATATGCCGGCCCTGAGGTTGATATCTGGAGCTGTGGTGTCATCTTATATGCTCTTCTTTGTGGAAGACTCCCTTTTGATGCTGACAATTTTCCACTTTTGTACCAGAAGATAAAGGTATGGTAAATGCCAAAGAATTTCTCTTCCAGGCTTTCCTTCTTTGGGTAAATGTGACAGAAATTTTGTTGAACCCACACCTCTATATGCACATGTGTTTACATGTGGGAGATTTGAGCCATGCATAAATTGAGCCCTTACATGTCTTGGCCCAACTCATGTGGTCGTTCAAGTTATCAGGTGGGGCATAAATATGTAAAATGAATGGATAGTTTGAGAAAAATATATTGTGAGAGGTCCATATTTAATCTACACGAAAGGCCCACCTGATGAGTGGTTACAAGGTGAGGACCATCTAATGCCTGGATAGGATGTCCCTTATGCGGTTGAGGTCGACAGGTGTGGCTGTATGGGAGTTCTCTGTAGGCTTAGCAGAGCATATATATTGAGTAGGGGTTTTTAACGCAGAATTCCCCGACAGTTCTGATTTTAGCAAATAATGTCTACACTTTCGTAGAATACGAAAAGGTGCTTTTTGTTGAGTGAAACGACTTACATGTCAAGCATTGTGGGGCTGGTGTGGCATGTTTATGACAGCCAACCCGTCCAACATTTGCATCCAACCATGATGTCCATATGAACCAATAATTGGGACACTCTAATCATCAGGTGGGCCACACGTAAATTTGGAGGGTTTTGGGTGGTGTACATTCTTTTCTATGGTGTGGGCCTACTTGATGGTTGGATGATTTTTGGTTCATATGATCAGAATGGCGGGTTACACCTGTTGGATGGGCTACAAAACGCCTTGACTCTACCACCCTCTTAAGAAAAATAATAGATGAGGGCATTTTAGTCATTTTACTCGTAAAAAGAATTCTATGGTACTTTAAAAAAAGTCAAGGTGTTGTCTAGTAAAATTATCAATGCTGAAGAGGCTCCTTGTACAAATCCCAAATTGTTAATACATGCAGTATTTTTAGATGCAAGTTGTTTTATATGCTTGTTACCTTCTTTGTCATCAGAGTGGAAAATGCACCCTTCCTAGCCATTTGTCTGTTGGAGCAAGTGATTTGATCACCCGGATCCTTGTTGTGGATCCAATTAAGCGAATGACAATTCCTGAGATTCGTCAACATCCATGGTTCCAACATCATCTTCCCGGCTACTTAGCTGTTCCTGCAATAGATGTGTTGCAAAGAGTGAAACAGGTACTACACTTTCTTACCACTTGATGCATTATGTAACATGGGCTACCCTCTGATGTGTGTACATTGTAACTTCCCAAATGGTGGCAACTCATCCACCACACATGTGGCACTAATCCAGACCTTCCAATTTGGAGGTCCCATTGTGGATGAAGCCTACCTTGAAAATCACACTAATTAAGAAACATCAAGTTTTAGCCTTCAAATGGTCAGTTAAAATAAAATGGACAGTGGTCCAAATTCAATGGTCAACACCAAATAAATAAGATCATCTGATCAGTATAAATTTTGGCTATGCTCCATGCAAAACAGGCCCATGATTTGGATGGTCTGGATTGATGTACTAGACTGTTTGGATTTGCTTGGCTGTACTAGACCGTTTGGATTTACTATGTTTAAATGTTGGCTATGCTCCATCAATTGTTTGGATTGTACTAGACCGTTTGGATATGCTCCAACCTGACTAGTATCTATGTAGAGGGGTTTAGGCTTAGTGATAGGTGACTGAGATGGTCACCTTGTAGTGAGTTTGCATCAGTAATCGTAATAGAAAGAGTGGTCCAACCTTTCCATGAGTCATTCCTTTTTATTTATTCTTCAGCAATTGGAGTTAGCTACGTCGAGTATTTCATTCCCAATGGAATTATATTCATAGGCATATATACTCACATGCTTGCATTGGTTCACATCAGACTCCGTTTCTTTTGGAGATCAAAGCATACATCTTTTGCTCAATGAGTCTATACCCTGAATGCTGTAATTTCATCTCATAAGGGCAATAAAGCCTTTACGAGATGATGATCTTGACACTAATATCATGGCTTTTGAAGAACAGTGGTTTGATCTTTGTACTTGCATGGACTTGGATCTTGTATTTTGGAGGAAGATGTTCTTTAAAAATCTAGTGGGGTCATAATCCAATACCAACTGCGGGTTTTTTGAGCGAAGATAGGGCATTTGATCTGAATGATTGGCGGAAGAGGATTCCTAAAAGCTGGGACAAGGATACAATGATGATTGATTAATTCACAACTTATTCATGAATGATTCTATAGTTTATGAAAAGTCAAAAAAGAAAAAAGAAAAGAAAAAAGAAAAAAGAAAAGCACTTGTGAAAAAAAAAAATTAGATTTTTCTTTCTTTCTTAACAATCCTGAATCTCTTCCAAAATTTTTGAATAAAGTCTAATTGCAGTGCAGATTTTTTTTCTGCATCCAATTATTTATGGACATTGCTTTTTTATTTTGAATTTCCCTTTACTTATATATCTTTGTTGAGCTTTGCTAAGTGCATATGTGTGGGCAATAAAGCTCATGTACACATGGCATGATAGGTCTGAGGTCCAATTAATCTATCAGAAAGGAACCACTATATTGATGCCCTGGCCCAAGAATCAGGTTGATCCACTGGTCAGGTGGGCCACATTTTGCAAAACAGATATACAGCTCTGAAAAACTTGGCTGAGGTTTTCTAATCCATCCACCTGTTTCAAATATTGGGACCCACATGCTGTGTTGACCAGATTTATTTTTGGGAAAATACATAGAAGGTAGGACCAACCTGATGGATGGACTAGATCTGGCACCTATGTGCCATGTTGGCACATGTGTGGTGTGTACACGAGCTTTATTGCATACGCTTGTGCGCTTAGCAAGGCTCTTTGTTCGCCACTTGGTCATGACTATGTTATTATTTGCTAAATAGCTTCCTTGTTTACCTCTATTTATTATCAGATTGACGAGGGAATACTTGATGAGGTGGTTAAAATTGGGTTCAACCGCTATGAAGTGATTGAGTGTCTTCAGAATAAAATTCAGAATGAGGTTTTCTTAGCCCCCTTTGGTTCAGCTCTCCTTGCTAGAGGACTTAAAAAGGCTCCCAATGCATTATGATGTCTTCTGGGTCCTTATGCACCACTTCATACAAGTGTGGTCCATGTTTCAGTAATCTAGACTGTTGATATGATGTGCCCCGCCGTGGGGGGATCGCCCATATTCTCCCAACTTGAAAGATACTAACCCTTCGATTGGTGGCCTAGAAGAAAATAGTTAAGAAAACAATACAACTGTCCAGATGAAAGGCCAAAGATCAGATGGCTAGAATGTTCTGATCCAGTAGATTTGGAGAATCCCCATCCATGGGCAACCAACACATCAAGAGTCAAGATAAATCCTGATCTATGGCATTTTATTTCAACAGATGATTAGAACCAAGGGGCCCCACTTGTAAGGACTGGGTGCATCGGGACATTGTAATTTTTTGCTAGCGTAAGAATTAGGGCAGCGAAGCTGATCTCATGACATTTTCAGGCAACGGTGACATATCAATTGCTGTGTGACCAACAATTTCGTGTTTCCAATGATCATCTCGGAGCTGATCCAGGAGAAGCCTCTGTGAGTACATGACTTGCTATGTCGTACTAGAAATAGAAAAGTAAAGGGTGTGTGTATGAAAGTGGGTGGGTGTAGATATCAATTCCCCTGTTTGGATTCGTGGAAAAGGAATTGAGGAAATAATGTTCCCATGTAACAACATTTCTAGGAAATTGTGGGAAAGAAAAAGTAGTTTCCTCTGATTGTTTTTGAACAGGATTTTCTTGAGAATTTCACCATTTACAAATATGTTGTTTGTAAAAATGGAATTTTTCATGGAAAATTTACTTGGAGAGGGAAGGTACCGTGTGTGGTGTTGAAGATGGACTGTGGCACATGTGCATGTGTGAGGCACTCGAAAAAGAATGGTGACACATGTGGAACGCGTGAAGATGGATGATGGCACATTTGGGGCTTGTAGACGATAGTGCACATGTGGCTTATTGACATGTGGAGCACTTCAAAGGTGGCTAGTAGCACATGTCGAACATTGGCACATGGGTGGCACTTCAAGATTGATGGTGCACATGTTGCACATGTGGCATATTGGCACATGTATGGCCCTTAAATGATGAATGGTGGCACATAGGGAGCACTTGATGATGGTCAGCACTCAGCAGCACATGTGACTAACATGTGGGGCACTTCATAGAGAGATGGGTTGCTTCCCCTCAATTTCTTAGAAGATACGTTACGAAGGCATGGGCAAGGAAATGAAAAGGGAGCATTTTCCATTTACTAGGAGAGAGGGAAATGGACATGTCCTTTCCAGGAAATTTACAAAAACAAACAATGAAAACGTTGTTTCTGTGTAAACAGCGTTGCTTGGAAACAATGTTTCCCCAGTTTACGATTCAGCAAATCCAAACAGGTCCTTGAAGAAATGATAAGTTCTCAATAGCAGAATTCAAAATAAGAACACCCTCAACCATCCAAAATGCTCTTGGTCACTGCTGTTGGTTTCTCAACCCACATCTCTTTTGCTACCTTCATGTGGACCCGCCACACAACAACAAATGTGATTCTTCAGCCCACATTACTATGAATATTGGAATAAGGTTCAAAATTCTAACCTGTCAATCAAATACCATTTCTTATCTTTCATAACCAACTTGCCTGTTGTTGATTAACTTCAATTTTCTTGTGTAAGCTTGCAAATTAAGTTTTAGATTGTTCTTGCTACTGTTGTGACAGTTTCCATTAAATTCTGATATCATTACAATTTCAAAAATCTGCAAATGCAGTTACAAAATGCTTAGTTGACATTCTAGTAGTTGGCAATATCTTCAGAAGAACAATTCAATGCTCGAACCCAAGGATATTTAAAGTATCCTCAGGCCTTTTGAGTCTCTACAAGAGGGGCACATGGTTTGGTGATCTAGACATGGATGGGCCATGAGCCCAAAAACCTCACCCCATTCTGACCATTCTAACCATCTGGTCCTTGGCCTGCAAATTGCGTCACTTGTCGTCTCGACAGTTTCGTTCGCTTTTGCTAATGTTGCAACTACAATGTCTTGAATTGCAGTCACGAGATAGGCAGTTGGCATTTTAGTCTTTGTTGGATATATAAATCTTCAAGTGTTTTGAGTCTGTTTAACCAATCATTTCTTCTCCATCAATGTTTCTCCAGGGAAGCATTTATTCTAGTTCGAACTGCATTGGTCCCACAACTTCAGTCCCTGTGCACAGTATGCAACAAAATGAGTATATGAATCCGAAAGAAATATCTCCAATGTTGCAGTTTCCTTCTGTAGAAAGGAAGTGGGCGCTTGGGCTTCAGGTCATTTCATTTGTACTCCATTCCGATGACAATCATTTCTTTATGATCTTAAACTCTATATGTGGCTAACATGTGTAGGACACTTGGGCCATGTAACAGGAGGGATTGCTGTCTTGATGAACTAGCCCAGTAATCTGGCCGGTAAAAAATCACCAGGTAGGCCACACATGTAAGGAAACAATGGACGGTCCAAAAGAATTTGGCGATGATGCAGGGCATGAAAATTAAAACATGCTATGCAAGATTCTAGGCTTTAGATCATACTAGTTTAGAAACAATTTCACAAAATTCCACATTCCACATAAAGTCAAGCACTCAACAAAGGGAATCTATGTGGGTCCAGGCCTACACATGCCAGGGCTGGATCAATTAAAGTTATAGACCAAATAATGCTCAAAGGAGAGAAGATTCAGCTATACACGCACAGAAATATTTCCCCAATTCAAGGGATTCACAAATTTCAATTCAGGGAACCCTAGGGTTGAAGAAAAGGGTGTGAAAATTGGGATTTAAGATAATCTAGAGTTAGGGTTAGGAAAATCAAGTAAGAGAGGAGTGAAATAGAGGAAAGAGTGAAAATTGGGATTTAAGATAATCTAGGGTTAGGGTTAGGGAAACCAAGTAAGAGAGGAGTGAAATAGAGGAAAGAGTGAACCTGACACTAGCCCGCGCTTATGGACAGCAGGCCAGGCCTGACGCATGTGCACTGGTGGCTGTCCGCATGTGCGTGGGGCCCAAGAACCCAGAAAACCCCTCCTTGGGTTTGGTCGGCCAAGGCTGGGCTACAAACCCCCCAAGTTTCGGCCCAATTCGACGTATGGTCCGTACGTGGTGCTCCGCCGAAGTTTCAGCCCTTCTACAGGGCCAAATTCCGGAAATCTGCTGTAGAGAAGGAATAACTGTAAAATAATGATGGATTTGCAAGTGGAATGACTGTAGGAGAAGATGAATATGGATGGTAGAAGGTAGGGGCGAATCGGGATGGGTGTGGCTTCGTACCACGGTAGTTAGCCCTTCGAAGAAGGGAGAGTTTCGTACCCAATTAGGCTTCCACAACTCAGAAAGGAGCAGGAAAACATAGAAATTTTATTCAATCTTCCATCAGAAAAAGACTACAATGGGTGTCTATTTATAATAAAATCTTATAACCCAAAACTCGTGCCATGTGCGTAACCTATTACTTAGAAATGAAGTAACCATAAATAACAACTAATCAAAGCAATTTAAACCGTCCATGATGTTCCTAATACAAAAATAACCAAAACTCAAAGTACTAGATTGTTTAGAATAGTGGGCCACGATCATGAGAACCCATGATGGGATTCACATGACGATCGGGTTCACTCCAAGGGACCAAAACGCAATCCTCTAGCTAGGAGGCCCTCCCTGGACGTCGTCATTTATCCAGATCGATAGTGGGGCCCTCCTCCTCCTTGCATATGTGTGTAGGGGCGTGCGTGTGCGCGTGATGTCCCCATCAGGCGAGTTCTTATAAACCAACCATCATTTTCATACATTTGCTGCCCAGTTGACCCGCCGGATTTTTAGCCAAGTCATCTCATAGGTAGGAAAACTCTATATTTTTCAAAAAAAAAAAAAAAACCCTCATATAATTGATTAAGTGCTTAAAACTCCCTATATTTTGAAATATAGGAAAGAAAAAAAAAAGATTTTTGGGGCAAAAATGAATTAAACAAGTTAAAAAGAAAACAACCTTTGGGTATGACTTAGAAAATAGAAATTGGTGGAGGTGAATTTTTTTTTTTCTTTGTAGAGATGGATCGATTTGTATGAGGATTAAATTACCTATATCCATTATGCTCATGCATATAGAAAGTCTAATTTTTTAATTGAAGTTTTCTCTTTTAACCTTATTTATATATAATACACACACATGGATATATGGCCATTTTTTTACTGTTTAAAAAAAAAAAAAAAAAAGAAGTTAATAACTGTATTAAACCAGAACTTCTCATTTTCCATTTTGCTATCTATCTGTCATCTATACAGCTCAGATGTCCTACACATGCTAGTTTGCCACATGCCCATAGAGGTGTGCCTGTGGGTCTAGCAGAAGTGTTGATGAATGATTGTATATTTTACTGACCGTATTTACTTTTACAGTCTTTAGCTCCACCTCACGTGATAATGACTGAGGTTTTGAAAGCCCTCCAGAGGTTGAATGTGTGCTGGAAAAAGATTGGAAATTACACCATGAAATGCAAGTGGTTACCCAGTTTTCCTAGCTATCCTGGAAATGCACCCAATACTACTCTGTGCATGAATGGCTTCTCTACTGACGGGCCTTCTATTGTCGAAACTGACAGAGTTGGCAGCGGATCAGATAATGCTGTTAAGTTTGAAATGCAGGTAATCTGGTGCTACTTACTTCATGGCTCAGTTTCATCATTGGCTTGATGGTTGTGCTGAAAATGACCAAAGTGTGCCTGAGCTTCTTTGGAATGACTTTGTTTGTAAACAACTTGGATGGTTCTTTTTCAGTGACTGATGATTTATTGCCAATCTTGCAAAATATAGAAAGTTACAAAAAGATTCGGTAGTCTCTCTCAATTGTGAAAGTAATATCAGTTCAAAAAAAGAAAAAAGAAAAAAGGAAAAAAGCAAAAAAGCAAAAAAGAAAGTAATATCAGTTCAGGGAAAGCAGATGGTGTTTATCACTTGCACATGTTTGGATATGTGGAATCCCTGGGTTTTCTACAGAAAATAATATCCAATGGTCATTTCCTGCTGATTGTAGAAAATTGGATAAGGATCCTAGAAAATGGGGTCGTGTTTGGGTATCAAGTGGAATTCTTGAATTCATTAGACAGCAGTTACCTCATTTCTTGTGCCTGAGAAATCTGACCGTGGATAAGAGCGATGACTACTGTGTCAAGGTCACGTATCCAAACAGCCCAATTGTCTTGTCAGTGGAAACCGATTTCTATTTCCGCATGGGTTCTGTGTATCAAGATTTGAACCATTCCTCTGGTGGGCCTTACCATGGAGGGGCATAGACTGAAAATCACACTGCAGACAACCCAACCCTTCCACTGGAGGGTTTTTCCCAACTGATCATCAATGGTACTTTATTTATTTCTTCTAATCATCCATTTTCTTTACTCAAAGTCCTCCAATTAAATGGCATAGATTTGCAGGAGTGGTGTTATTTTTTCATCATGGCCCATCCAAGGTAGGGGGCGCAGCCAGATGTGTGGTTTCGATATACCTTTCATTTGTACAAGAATAGAGTTGCATATAGCTTAAGAAAATAAATACTTCACTCTTTAAGTCTTTCCCTTATTATAGTAGCTGATAATTTCATAGTGAAAAGTAAGCAATATGAGTCTTCTTGTCTTTGTTGAATGACGATTTTCCAGGAATTCCCTTTTGTGGAGTAAATTTCATATTCTGGCTGCACATGACACTTGATACACAGGCACTTAGAAATGGTATGCATGACATTCATTTACTCAAATTAAATAGACTAAATTGTGGAGCTTTGCAAATATCAGGTTGGTTGGACAAGGCTAACCTCTGATTGTTGACACTTGTTTGTTGAAAAAAGATCATTGGATATTTTTCATTATTAACTGTCCAATAAATATCTACAAATCTTTAGTATGTGGTCCATCTAAACTGTTATACATAATTTGAATGGTTTAATTTGAATTACTTGAATGAAAAATGTGTGGTGTCCAAGTATAATTTCTAAGTGCCTGCTTATCATCTATCTCACTCTGCCAGAATATCAAAGTATTTCTCTTCCTTTTTGAGTGGTGTTCTTAATGTAATCTATCTTGTTGTACAGCTTTACAAAACTAAGGAGGAGAAGAAGTATCTACTCGATCTACAGAGGGTCAATGGATCACCATTTCTCTTCCTTGAAATCTGTGCTGCATTTCTTGCCCAACTTCGGGTTACATGATCTGATTCTTGTGGATTTTCACACATCAAATTTTGAATTTCTTGGATTTTCTCATATAGAAGGATATTATGTTTGGATGTACATAGGCCACACAAAAACCACTTTCAGCTTTCCCGTCATTGTAACAAGCTCAAATGTAAAAGAAAGGTTTGTCCAGTTTACTTCCTTACATTATTAGCTTCGAAATTTAAGATTTGTCCAGTTTACTTCCTAACATTGTTAGCTTGGAAATTTGTACATTGAGAATATCCTACTTTTCTGAGCTTTTTGGGCAAATGTTTGTATTGTAGTGTTTAATACATTGTATTGTAATGAAAAAAACTGTCATGATTTGCATGGTATACTTGGGTCTTTCAGTTTGTACAAGTGGGGCCCATGGTTCTATAATCGAGACCATAGACTGTTGGGCATGACCGGGGATGGAACACGATCCAAAATTTTCCCTGAATGTGGACTGTTGCTGAAATCATTTCTCTTCTTGACTGTCTTTTTCACAGCCCACAAATCAAAAGGTTAGGATTTTGCCATCAAGGAGATTGATGTGGTCGATGGATGATGGGGCCTGCCAACAGTCCGATGGATTGGATTACTGAACTACTGGCCACAATGGCCCTAGTAAACTATGCATATACTCAAATGGAGGATCAGATAACTCTTGTTTAAATACACTGATGAAACTTCCATAAGATACCATATTGCAATATATCAGGAAATTGAAAACTGATCACTAACAACCAGTTGTAGGCTTACTTAAATGATAGGAAAAGGGCCCGCCAAACGGATATCTAACACGAAAATTTGTATAGGACTTGGATATATGACTATTTCTAGTTAGTTATATGAATATAAAAGAAAAAGTACCCACAAACACACTAAAGATAGATCTTGATAAGGTCATCATGGAATGCTATTGTTTTAATGAAATCTTTTCTTTCTTTCTTTTTTATTATTTTGTTATTTTTTATTTAATAAAGGTGGGTGGTCTTTGACTATAAGACATTAAATGGTTTATGGGACCAATCTCTGCTTTGTTATTTGATAACAACTAAATATATAGGAAAACCTAAGATCTATCCAAGTTTTGAATATTCCAAAGATGAGATCTATCTAAGATTTGGATATCTCAAAGATAGTAAAAAATACAAAATATCACCTAATCTAATCAGATTCCTTTCTAGCTTCGATTTTATTTTATTCCAGGATCCTATCATGAAGTTAGGCAAAGCAACAGCAACAGAGTTTAATAAAATAATGCATGTGTCATAGAACTTCAAATGGTAGAAAACATGGATTGAACGAGTATTTGCATGCTACATGCGTGGTTTCAACCTGGTGTGCATGAGCACGTATGGTGTTTGGTTTTTCCATACCTTGATTAAGGTAGTGTTTGGGTGTCCACCCAAATCAGCATTTGGTTGAATCTCCATCCAGACTGCCTCTAAGGAATTGTTTGGTTGAAGCTACCCAAATCGCGATTCTTTGATCACATAGCTTCTGCCATCAGACCCAAGTTTTGAAAGGATGCAAGTTCATCAAGATCTCCAAGATTCCAATTAGAGCTGGGCACGGGACAACTCGACTCGGTAAACTTGACTCGTTTGATCGATTCGAACCGAGTGGGTGAGTCGATCTGAATCGAGTTGACTTCGTCCAATCTGAACTCAAACAGTGTTACATTCGAGTCACCCAGTAACTCGACTCGACCTGAAATCGAACTCGGAACTGACTCGACTTGATCTGAAACTCAACTCGTATATATATTTAAAAGAACTCAGATGTGACGTTTCACATCTGAGATGTAGCTGATGGAGAGGATCCAATTCTGGCAAGTGAATCTAGGCTTTGAGTGGTGATTTCAGCCTTTGAATACCCGCTGCACCCTACTCGACTCGGTGCGGACTCGACCCGACTTGGTACTTGTGACTGGATCAGACTCGGTCCAAATTAGTCCAGGCCAGACCCAGACTCGGATCGGGTCAGGCATGCTAGACTTGGTACCGAGTCGGTTCAAGTTCGGTTCATGCCTATTTCAAAACCGGATCAAGTCGGGTCAGCTCTAACTCAGTCTGACTAGGCTCGATGCCCAGCTCTAATTCCAATGCATGGATTTCATTGTCACATTTCTTCCGTACATTACCAAATGGATACCACTAATTTCTATCCTGATCTCTGATTATTTAAAATAAACAGGTGCACAAATTATCTGGAATATAAGAATGACTGAAATTAGGTGAGCTGATAACAAACTGCCAAAACAATACAAGCATGCTGCCATTTTGTATTTTTTATTTTTGGGGTAGCGGTCCACATTCCAACTGAAAAAGAAGACCTTAAATAGCAGACAGACATGGGCCGTCTGGCATTCAGTTTTCTCCATGACTAAGCTTTTGGCAACGACTTGTGTTCTTGGGCTAGTGCTTGCGTGCGAACTCGGTTGGACTGAGGAGTTGAAGTCGGGTTTGCAGATGAGTGGGAAGGGTGCCAATGCACCACAATCGCCAGCTTTATTGGGATGGCTGGGACAGAAAAAGATGGTGGCTCAACGGTTGAGATTGACAGAGGGATGTTTGAACAGCTTCAGGCCCACTTCACAGGGCCATAGCCCGGGTGTGGGGCACACCGATCATGATTGACGGTTGGGATTGTGTATTTGTGTATGATAAGATGTGATTATTGTATCTTGCTCTGGTGCTTAGATATGTTAAGCTGATGGATTGTATCCGGTTTTCTACATCTCTGGGTCGGACGTAATCCGCTTCCGTTTCATGAGTTGGTTTTCTGATTTTGAGGTTGTAAGGTTGGTATTGGAAAAAGCTCTGTAGCCACCATGATATATGTTTTATTGAAACCGTCCATTCATGTTGGGAGCTTATTTTAGGGTATGAGCCAAAAAAATGAGGCAGATCCAAAGCTCAAGTGGACCACACCACAGGAAGTAGTGGGGATTAAACGCTTGCCATTGAAACCTTCCTAG
The DNA here is from genome assembly GCF_029962835.1 of Magnolia sinica. Classification (NCBI taxonomy): domain Eukaryota; kingdom Viridiplantae; phylum Streptophyta; class Magnoliopsida; order Magnoliales; family Magnoliaceae; genus Magnolia; species Magnolia sinica. The sequence goes on from NC_080579.1 coordinate 5,878,767, forward strand.
GGCCCAACACGATGCTTATTTGCCATGCAACGTGTTCATAAGGTCACACAGACATGGATTAAGGGAAAATATAAAACTTAGCTTGATCCAAAACTTCTATAGCTCACAAGAAGTTTTCAACGATAGGCATTCAATTCCCACTGTTTCCTGTGCTGTGGTCCACTTGAAATTTGGATTTACCTCATTTTTGGCATGATTATCTAACTTGAGATAGTAAAATGGATGGACGGCATGGATAAAACACATGCATCATGATGGGCCCCACATAGCTTCGACCAGTACCAACCTTGGTACTGAGAGGTCACTATGTAATTCGAGTCTCACTATGATATCACTCTATCACAAAATCATGATTTAGCTGTTACTTACCATGTGGGGCCTACTTTGATAAATGTATTTATATCCACGCCGTCCATCTGTTTTCTCAGTTCATTTCATGATGTTAATACAAACTTAAGCAGATCCAAATCTCCAGTGGGCCACACCACTGTAAAATGTGTCAAATGACCAAAAAAAAAAAGTTTTTTTTTTAAGGCACCAGAAGTTTTTGTTCAAGCTGATATTTGTATTTTCCCTTTATCCATGTCTTTTTGACTTATCAACCGGTTGGATGGAAAATAAACATTACAGATTTTCTTACAATGAGCCCTGGAAAGTTTTTAACGGCCAGAGTTCAATCAACACAGTGGTCCACTTGAGATTTGGATCTGCTTAAATTTTGAGACAGCACTGATATATAATATATTATGAAGGTGGGCCCCACGCTAGTGTTACCCGGGTAACACCTGATCCACTCTCCTCAACACGTGTGGGACACTGTTGAGGGGAGAGGACGGGTAATACTTTAGTGGGTTTTACACTTACCGTGTGGGGCCCACCTTGATGAAGGTATTGTATATCCACACCGTCTATCCATTTTCTCAGCTAATTTCATTATGTTATTATGAAAATTAAGCATATCCAAATCACCTACATAACACACTAATGTAAATATGTATATACGGACGCGGATTAGCTACTAACTTGACAGTAGCGAGTCCACTACTGAAGTAACTTCACCACGTTCTTTGAGCCTACCATGATGTATGTGTTTTATCCACACCATTCATTCATTTGGAGAGATTATTTTATGGCATTATACGAAGAATGAAAGATGTCCAAAGTTTAAGTGGATCTACCGCAGAGAACAGTGAGGACAGTGACACCCACCATTAAAACCTTCCCAGAGCCCACCATGATGTTTATTTGAGATCTAACCTATTTATAAGTTAACAAAGACATGAAATAAGGGAATAAACAAATATCAGCTTAATCAAAAACTTCTATGGCTCAAAGACGGTTTTAAGGGTAGGCGTTCAATCCCCACTTTTTTCTGTGGTATAGTCCACTTTAGCTTCGGATTATGCCTTAAAATGATCTCTCCAAATGTATGAACTCCTTAGCAGGATTTCACCACCTATGGAAGCTCGAACCCTTACAGGGTGTTGAAATTTTATTTTATTTTATTTTTATATTATTATTATTATTATTTTTTTACTACACCCCACTGCCAGTTCACACTTTAGCCAGACTAGCACTCAAGTGACCGGGTTCTGTGGGGGTGCGCGCGCGTGTGGAAAAAAAGAAAAAGTGACCGGGTTCTGTGAGCCCACCATGGTGTATATTTCGTATCCACACCGTCCAACTATTTTCAGATATTATTTTAGTGCATGAGTTAAAGAATGAATGAATCAGATCCAAAGTTACAGTAGGTCCCACCACAGAATAGTGAGGAGAGTGATGCGCACCGTTAAAAACTTACGAGGGCTACAAAAGTTTTCAATCAAGCTAATATTTATGCTTTCCCTTCTTTCATGTATTTTTTAACTTATGAAGAGGTTGGATCTCAATTAAACATTATGGTGGACCTTAGGAAGGTTTCAATGGTGCACATCACTCTCCCCACTGATTTCTGTGGTGGGGTGTACTCCAGCTTTGGATCTTTCTCATTCTTTATATAATGCCCTAAAATATCTCTCCAAATAGATGGACGGTGTGGATACAACACATAAATCATGGTGGGGCATACATGACTTGGTTACGTAACTTCAGGTCTCGCAATTCAACTTGTAAGCAGCGAATCCGCGTCCGATACGCTACCGACGACCCTCCGGTTGAGCAGCGAGATTCGCTACTGAAGCTACTCAACAAGTTCTTTGGGCTCCACCATAATGTATCTCTTGTATCCACACCGTCCATTCATTTGGAGAGATCATTTTAGGTCATCATCCAAAGAATGAGGTAGATCAAATTCTGGAGTGGACCCACCACAGGAAACAGTGAGGAGAGTGACGTCCACCGTTGAAACCTTCCTAAGGTCCACCATGATATTTATTTGAGATCCAACCTGTTCATAAGTTCACAAAGACATTAAGTAAGGGCAAACACAAATATCAGCTTGATCGAAAACTTTTGTGGCCCTTATAAGTTTTTAATGATAAGCATTACGTTTTCTGTGGTGGGGTCCATTCCAGCTTTGGATATGACTTGTTTCTTTGGCTCATGCCTAAAATAATGTGTCCAAATGAATGGACGGTGTGGATATAAAACATACATCATGGTTGGACCACAAAATTAGGTGACGTCACTTTGCAGGAAGTCTAGCGACTCAACCTGTCAGCAGCTAATCCGCGTCCCACGCAATCTCGTTCTCCCAATTTTCAAGAAGCCGATTCCTTGACGTGCTACACCACCGGCGACGGTGGCACGTCGCCGTGGGACGCGGATTGCGTACTTACCCCGCCCGTCCTTAGCTCCGAACGGGCAGTTCTGTGGGCGGGCCCACCGTGGTGTATATGTACATCCAAACCGTTTATCCCTTTTCTCGTATTATTATCAGGCATTAAAACAAAAATGAGGCAGATCCAACATCAAATGGATCACACCACAGATGACTCTGGTATTTAATGCAATTGACATTTAATGCTTTGTGCATTTTAATGCAACTAAGCTTATTATTTAGTGTGGTACGCTTGATAGTTAGATCTGCCTCATTTTTGTTTAGATGCCTTAAAATAATCTGATAAAAGGGAGAGACGGTTTGGATGTACAGTTACATCACGGTGGGCCTGCCCACAAAACTGCCTGTTCGGAGCTAGGGATGGGCTGGGCTGTACGCATTCCCCATCCGTCGGCGTGACCGAGTTCCGTGGGATGCGGATTGTATCCTACCCTGCCCGTCTCCCGGAACGGGCAGGAGCTTTAAGTGGCCACCATGATATATAGGTCTTATCCACACCGTCTATTTATTTTTTTTCCATATTATCTTAGAGTATACACTCAAAATTGAGGCAGATCCAAGGCTCAAGTGGACTACACGGTGGGGATTAAACTCTCTCCGTTGAAAACTTCTTAGGGTTATAGAAGTTTTAGATGGAGCTGATATTTACATTTTCTCTTCCTCCAAGTATACATAATTTTATAAATAGGTGGACAGAAAATAAACATTAAGGTGGGCCCTAAAAAAGTTTCAACGGTGAGAATCATTATCACCAATGCTTCCTTTGGTATGGTCCACTTGAACTTTAGATCTTCCATATTTATGGGCTTCTATCTTAAAATGATAAGAAAAAATGCATGGACAGTATGGATAAGACCCGTGCATCACCGGTCACTCAAAGCTATTGCCCGTTCCCACCTAAAGACGGTACGGGGTAGGACGCAATCCCCGTGCCATTTTCAAGAAGCCGATTCCGTGCTGTGCGACACGGACGCGGATTGCGTCCTACCGCCGCCGGGATGGTAATCCGTTTGGCAGTGCTCTGTGGGGGCCCATTGTGATGTAAGTATTTTATCCACACAATTAATCACTTTTATATGATTATTTTAAGATATGAGTCAAAAATTGAGGTAGTTTCAAGGTTTAGGTGGACCACAGAGTGGGGATTGAACATCCACCATTAAAAACTTCTTGGGAGCTAGAGAAGTGTCAGATCAAGCTGAAATTTGTGTTTTCATTTCCTCCAAGTCTGCATGACCTTATTAATAGGTTGGGTGGTAAAAAAAACAACACTGTCCCTTAAAAAGGTTTCAATAGTGGGTGTCATTGTTACTGCAGCTTCCTTTGATGTGATCCACTGGAGATATCTTAAAATGACATGAGAAAAGCAATGAACGGTGTGGATATAATACTTACTTCATAGTGGGCCCCACAGATCCCTGCCAGGACGGATTGCTGTCCAGGCGGGGGTAGGACGCAATCCGCGTCCGACACCAACCCGTGGGCCCACAATATGTGTTATATCCACACCGTCCATACAATTTCCAAACCTCAATCAGACCAAACCACGAAAAACAATGCGTATTAAACGCCTGCCTTTGAAAACTTTTTGCCAGCCACAAATGTTTTTGATCAAGCTGATTTTTGAGTTTTCCCTTCATCCACGGTCAAAGATTCAACGGTGGGATCATTATCTCCACTGCTTTCTATGATGTGGCCCACTTGAGCTTTGAATCTAGCTCATTTTATGCCCATGTTCTAAAATGATCTGGCAAAATGGATGGACTGTGTGGATATAACACATACATCCTGGTGGGCCCATAGAACTTGACGTCAACACACTACGGTGGTCGGTGGTGTGTATTACACCACCCAATCCGCTTTCCCTATTTTTGCAAAACTCAAGCCGTCTTCTCGTTTCCCCCTCTCCCTTCCATCCTTCCTTTCTCATCTCGCCCATCGACTACCACTCCACTTCCTTAACCTCCGTCGTTTTTGTTTGAGATCCTTTTCGTCCGTCGTTTTTGTTGGAGATTTGTAGCTGCGATCATCTTCAATATGGTACGTCGCACAAAGAACAAGAACTCTATAGAGATGGTCACAATAGAAAATCAAAATGATATTATCTCTCCAAATCCCACATGGAATTCCCTTTCTCTAGAAGAAAGGATTTCCTTATCAAATTTTCATGAAAATCTCATCTTCGAAATTCTCCTTCGGATTCCACCTACATCTCTTCATGAGCTAAGGCGTGTATGTAAAGAATGGCTACACATAATCTCCGACCCTTATTTCATCCAGTCCCACCTCCATCGACTCCAACTACAACCTCATATAATTCAAAAATTTACGAATTTCAATGGTGAGACTTCTTCCCTTGATGTAAAAGATTCCGAAATGAATGTTCATAGTCTGAATATAGGTTGCGTGGGGGATATCTTGGTTTCTTGTAATGGGTTGCTTTTGGTAAGATACAAGTCAGATATTCACATCTCCAATCCTGTTACGAAGAAATTGCTAAAGCTTCCCACATGTTCTACATTTTCAGATTATTACCGTCGATTTGAATTCTGGGACTTAGAATTTTTTAGGTTTGGGCACGCGCCTTCGACAATGGAATATAAAGTGTTGCATTTCTTCCCTCACCAAAAACAACAACACTGCGAGATACTAACCTTAGGTTCGAATGAATGGAGAAGGGTTGCTGGCCAGTTTCGCAACCTGCCATTAAAAATCAATGAGCAAGTAATGTTGAATGGGGTTTTGCATTGGGTGGTTGGTTATGAATACATAGTGTCTATGAATGTTGCTGAAGAGACGTTTTATGATACGCCATTTCCGAGTTGTGTCGCTCCACCTTATCATAAATCTCGCATTCATCAAACTTTCTATCTTATGGAGATGGGAGGTTATCCATCTCTTATGGTTCGCATCTCCGAAGCTAAATTCGACGTGTGGATCTTGAAGGATTTCAAGAGGAAAGAGTGGATGAGAATGTATAGCATTGATGGGGCTGAAGTAGGAGGCTTCCTTATTCCTATTACTGGTTTGAGAAATGATGAAGTGATATTAATACGTGAGAAAAGATGGAGCTTGTTCTTGTGCACCTACAACCTGAGACTCCAGAAGATGGTTGATGTAAGAATGTATCCAGAAATGTTTCTGATTGTCTTTGACATGATTCACTTCCATAGCCTTGTTTCTTGGAAAATCCATAGCCAAAGTGGTTGAAGCTGTTTGAAAGAAGATGAAAGTGATTGATCATAGTAATACTTTAGGCATACATATAGTCATGGTAATACTTTGAATATAAGTTTTATGATTAGTCTTTTAGATGAAATTACTTATTGGTTATCTGCTCATGGTTATTTTTGTTCTTTTTCAGGTTTTTTTTTGTGTGTGTGTGTGTAATATCCACCTTGTCCATTCATCATCTATAGTAGGGCAGGAGAAAGTGGGAGAAATTCAAGTGGGCTACACCAAAGGAGAAATTGGGGGATGAAAACATCCATGGTTAAAATCTTCTTAGGGCCATGGTAATGTTTATATGCCATCCAACCTGTTCAAAACTTCTAGGGCCCCTAGAAGGTTTCAAGTGTGGGCATTCAATCCCCATTGTTTTTTGTGTGTGTGCGAGGCAGCGGATGTCTCATGTCCTGTGGCATACGGTGGCTAGAGCTTGTCACCGGATGACACGACTTGACAAACTTGACTCGTCTGACTCGATCTGAATCGAGTTGACTTCATCCAATCCGAACTCAAACCAAGTCGAGTTCAAGTCACCCAGTAACTCGACTCGACCTGAAATCCAACTCGGTACTGACTCGACTCGATCCGAAACTCGACTTGTACATATATATTAAAAAAAAACTCAGATCTAACATTTCAGATATGACGTGTCAAATATGAGATGTATAGTTGATGGAGACGCTACAATTCTAGCAAGTGAATCTAAGTTTTGAGTTGTGATTTTAGCCCATGGATACCCGCTGCACCCAACCTGACTCGGTCCAGATTAGTCCAGGCCAGACACAAACTCGGATCGGGTCAGGCATGCCCGACTCGGTACTGAGTCGGGTCGAGTTCGGGTCAGGCCTGTTTCAAAACCAGATCAAGTCGGGTCAGCCCTAACTCGGTCCGACTCGACTCGATGCCTAGTTCATTAAACAGCATCGGATGCTCCTAGTTACACAACAATATTTGTACAGACTAATCAATCATCTGAACTATTCATTGGGTTCAACCAATTTCGCAGGCCAGATTAATAATCACATGTAATGGATGGTTCAACCACATATAAAATGGATGGTTCATATTGTTTATGGAACAAATGGTCCAATCAATAATTCTAACCATCCATTTGGTGTGTTTCTTTGTATATTTGTTATTGTATTAAACAACCACTTGGGTCCTTACTCATGCCTCGGTGGTAAACTCACAAGAGTTTCAACACAAGGTCAGGGGTTAGAGTACCCATTGTGGTGAAATCCCACTTAGGTGTGAGTGCATGTTTAAAAAAACAGCACCGTACAATTTAAAGTGAGCCCTGTATCATCTCTTCATCTAATTGCATCTGTATGCTTCCATGCTGAAGGAGCATTTAAAACTTTTCACTTTTCATGATAACCCTCCATGGGCCTGTTTGGACACTGTAGGTTTGAAGTGATGGATATGATTATTTAATGGGTCAAACATAAGCCATCCATGATAGTGCCCACTCAATGGAAGGTTCTGATTATCGGTAACCTTCCCACATGCATAGTGGAGAGAGAGCTCTACCATACTCCATTACTACCTGATCTACAATATCATCTCCCTCACAATCTCTATGGGCCCACCGTGATGTCTGTGTTATGTGTTATATCCACTCTCCACATCCGTTGTGCAATGTCAGGAGGTGAGCTCAAAAATCAGGTAGAATCAAAATTTGAGTGGGGATTGAACTCTCACCCCTGAAACCTTCTTGTGGCTCACAGAAGTTTTAGATCAAGCTGTGAGAATCCCCTTACGAAGGGGTGATGGCATGTAAACACTGTGGTAGGGGCCCCAGAAGGTTTCAGTGGTGGGTGCTACAATCTTCACAGTTTCTTGTGGTGTGGCCCCCTGATGGATAGAGTGGAAGTCTTGAGGTCATTGCGGTGAACCCCATAGAGCTTTTATTTAAATGGGCACCCTGTGTCAGGGTTGTCTACAAGGCATATAAACGTCCAATATGGGATGTAATCATGCTGTTTTTAAAAGCATACTCACAATAAAAAAACCATTTCAACTCGTTTTTGTCTGATAGAAGCGGTAAACATGTCAACATCTTGTCTAAAACTCAACCTACCATTAAGATATACCTTGTCACAGCCCAGCTGAAAATAGAATGGTCGTCAGCATAGGTTCATGTGATGGCCCACCTAACAGATGGTTTGATCCTGCACGCACGCAAGAAAAAAAATGTTAAAAATAATAAAAGGCTGTTGTCCAAACGGGCCCTAATGAAGCAAGTTGAGAAATACTTTTATTCAAGGTGCAACTCATCAAATCAATGGAAGATGCCACAAGACAATGTTGAAGAGGTGAATAATGGCACACATGACAAAATGAAACGTGTATGAGATTTGGAGCCGAATGTAAGCATGCTCAGGCCTATAAATCAACCAAGACCACTAATCACTTGGGCCACACTCATACAAGATGAATGGGTTGGAAAAAAATCATCAAATGCATTCATTTAACACCCATGTATGGACAACCTGATGAATAGATAATTCTGGATTTTGGCTGGAATGTTCATATAGATCCCACCTGGTCTGCTGTTGGACCTAGCATACGTGTGCCATTTGCACGTGTGAGAAAAATGTCTCAAATGCTTACATATATTAAGGGTTGGAGAGACCACCTTTCTCAGATTTTTGAACTATAGTGACATATGATTGTGCTCACTATCTCAATTAAAATACTTCCAAAATGCCAGTCTTCGCTATCATTCAGTAGCATTTTTTATATATTTGGGAGTAAACAAGGGAGGCCTTTCAATGAGCTAGGCTGGGCTGGAGACTGTTGGGCAAAGTCCACCATGGGACAAAAAGCAAGTAGGGCAGGCCCAGGCTTGAATTTCACAACATTCTAAGGCTGCACCAAGCCCAAAAATAGTCTCATTTACCTCTACCATCTGACAAGCTTAAGCCTAACTTTCAGGCCTGCAAGCCACATCAGGGCCTAAATTTCAGACCCAAGGGTTAAACAGGCTGGGATGTTGGGTGACCTTGGCCCAAGCTTGAAGAGTCCAGCCCATTGACAGCCCCAGGGACTAGTCCCTAGGGCTGCATTGGGTTCCAGTAAACACAAACCCAACTGGCCCAACCTGAATTTAGGTCTGTTGGGTCAGGTTGTCAGGGTCCTCAGGTTGGGTTAGGGGTTGGAAAACTCCAACCCGGTTGGAAATCATGTTGGGTTTGGGGTGAGAAAATTCAGATCAGATTAGGAATAATTGCATGTATTTGGGTCAGCTTGGGTTGGTTTAGCATTGAGTGCAGAGGAATTCGGGTTGGGTTCCTGTTGGTATTCGGTTGGGTCCTCTTGAGGTCAGGTCAGACTTGGGCAACTCTCAACCCTACCCAACACCCATGGTGCACACCCCTACTAGTCCCCAAACTGCACCCATGATAGTTTCCGAAGTACAGCTAGAAGTACACAAAATTACAATTTCGATTTGGTCATATGCCCACCTACTTTGGTCATTTCCTCTATGATAATCTATTGGAATCCAATTTAGTTCGATGAAGCATCCAAACACGCCCATAGGGGCTTGTTTGAATACAAAAACAATTTGGTAAAAATAGTCCTGTAACATGGAATAATTTTGAACTTTGTTTGGAAAACAATGTGCTACTTCTAGAATTGAAATTAAATAAACAAAGCACTGTCCATCAGGCATATATGAATCTACCAATAAAGTATAAGATCTCTATTTTATGTTGGTTTACAATCCGTCCAAAGTGGGGTCCACCATTTGGACGAGTAAATTTTGATTTACATATTTGCCATGTGAGGCTGAACCCAAACAAGAAATTCCTTCACTTGGGGTTGAACCCGTGATACCAATCTTCCGACCACATCTCGGCCATGGCTAGCATGAAACGGCTTGCAACTCCAAAATCACACACAATGTCATGATGGCAAGCCACACAAATGTTGCTTGAAACAGAATACGAGATCAGGGAGAAAGAGAAAGTCAGTCAAACGGCTGTACAGTCGTAGGACAGCTGTGTGGGCTCTCAGTAGATTGCTTGAATGGTCTTGTTGTTAGGGCTTACGAGGGAGACGGATTGCGAAAGTGGTTAAAAATAAAAACAAGGATATGCTGGGGTTAAAAAATAACAAAAAACTGGGACTTTTTTGGTTAAAACATTGACCAAGGCAAAAAATTTCCCATTGTTTAACCAAACATTGTTAATTAAAAGATAACCACCCTCTTAAGGTATAAATAAGAACAACAAAACACGTTACTAAATAGGGGCCCCAGGCATCGTTGTCAAAATCCTACGATTTGCGATTAACAATTTTTTATGAGTCGAATCGAAAAACGGTTTCAATGAAATCCCACCTTGAATCCCTTTTTAAATGAATCCCATGATTCCATAATTTCAATCCTAAGATTTATTATTCAAATCCTGATCTACAATTCAAATTGTACTAGTACTCTTATTTTTAAAACCTAGCTTTCATTTTATGTTTTAAAATTTGTGAGGGCTTTAAGAATCATTTAAAAAACGTAAATTATTTGACTTTTTGTTCTTCATAATAGAGGAGACTTGGGGATTTTGATATTCAAAATCCCAAAACAAAGAAATCAAATATTGTTTCTTTGATCCACAAAACTGAATGCCCTCTTTCCGACATATTTCTACACCCTTAATTTTTTAAACCTAGCTTTCATCCACAAAACTGAATGCCCACAAAACTATTACATTTTTCAGGCTAAATTTCTTGAAAGATGAATCATAAAGGAAAGACAAGAATCCTTTAGCACTATCACAAGAAGTATATTTTATGCAAGTTCTTAATTTCCAATATCGCGGCATGTATTACTTTTCATGGTGAATATTGATGGAAAATGGATAATTGATGAATATTCTTTTCTGATTTATGTGAATTTTTTCAATTTTTTATTTATAAGAAAATCATGGAAAATCTTATGATTTGCGATGTGGTTTGCAACTCGATATGATTCAATGCCTATAGCTTTTTGTGATATGATAACAATTTCGACAATATTAGCACCAGGACCATTACTTTCCGGCGTCGGATTTCTTGGTTTCCAACAATGGGGAGCTATAATTCTCATATGACCACAATTTCTCAAGACCATCAACCCATAATGTCAACTATTTGGTACATTTGAATGTGTGTGGCATCTGAACCATGCATGAGATGCACCCTACCATGAAAATGGGATGCCCCAAAAGGCAGCCTGATCCAACACTCATGTGGGCCACACCAGAAGGAACAGTGTAAAATCATGCCTAAAACCTCTAAAATCACATGGTGTGACCCACCTTGGTTTTGGAATGGCCAGATCACACTGGGGCTCGTTTTGCTTGACATTATGGATCTTTTCTCCTGACAATGCAACATAGGAATTTCATAGTGTGGCTTCATGTAAGTCACTTAGGGCATGCAAGCCTCCTTTGCATGCTCTTTGCTAATTGAAAGCATGATCCCCAATTAAAGAATTGTAAGCTCGTCGCTTGAAAGACATTAACATACATACCTATCAGGAAGCACAACAATCAATGATGGAACAGTCTTTGCTTAAATTAGCATTACTCCTTGTTCAAGACCCTGGGAACTTTGATATATGGCTCGTCGTAGCTTGGAACAGCTGCTAACATCGCCTCCCTATGCATTAGAAAAAAAATACATATATATTCAAATTGTGTTCCTTATTAACGTGAGTAGTGTTTGGACATTTTGCCCCCACAATTAGCCAGGAGGGTGTTAACAAGCGGGTTTCAAGGGTGCTGGCCCTTCAACTGAGGGGATAGTTGTCTTTTCAATTGATTGATAAGAGTAGCCCGCTCCCACCCCTCTTATTCTTAGAGTGCAGCCAGCATGTAAGGTTGGTATGAGGGGGACTGTGCAACAATAGATATGTGGGGCTCACCATGATGACTATGTGATATCCACACCATACATCTATTGTGCTGCCCCGTGCTAGGCAGCCAGCCCAAAAAATAGGCAGAATTAAAGATCGAGTGGGCCATTGAACCAGAAAAAGTAGGCATATGTCACCACCATCAAAATCCTTCTCTTTCTACTTGTAGCCCATAGTGCATGTAGCTGCATCCTTTCCCTCAGTCTCTATTTTTCTCTCCATGTGCATTGCACATGCCATTACGCCCTAGTGTACAGAATAACAATATCTCTTGAAGGGCTTCTTTGAAGGGAGGCAAAACAAAGAAAGATTTAAAAAAAGGGTCGCACTCGGGGATGTTGTGGAAACCAAATGGTCATGTTTTTCGGATTGAAATCTCTTCAAGAGTCAAGTGATCCTAAAAAGCATTGAAAGTCTGAAAATTGCAGGTCTAGGAAAAGAAGAAAGCTGAGGACAATATATCACTCACCTGTTTTCAAATGTTACAGCCGAATCGGGTCGCAAATTATCGCCAACTTCAGTGTCTGTGCATGCAGCAATTTTAGTTAGAAGATAAGATGGCCCAATACTCCATATCCAATGACAAGGATATATAAGATACAAAAGGAAAAATATTATCAACTGGGCCATCCATGATTTTAACATCATACTGAGAAGCTATCTGCTAAATTCATAAGAGTGGAAAGATTGAGAAGGATGTTGTCCATAGAATTTAAGTTGGGTCGAAGAAATGGAGATGTGACTCCAGAGTTTTATTGATCAACATGTACTAATCGAACTAAAGGGGGAACTTTATAGGACAGCTATAAGACCAGACATGCTTTATGGAACAGAATGTTGGGCAGTTAAGGAACTTGTTCATTGGTTGAACGTGGCTGAAATGAGGATGTTGATATGAGTGGCAAAATGAGGAATGGTAGAATTAGATATGAACACGTTCAAGGGAAGTTAGGAGCATCCTTAACAGGTAGTAAGATGAGGAAAATTAAACTTATGGTTCGGCCATGTGTATTGGAGACCAAGAGGTCTACATGTTAGGAATGAGTTGGTTCAAGTTGAAAGCTATAAAAGGGCAAGAGAAATGCCCAAAAGGACCTAGGTGGAGGTAGTAAGAAAATATTTGATAACCTATGGTTTAACCAAGGATATGGTCATTGGAGTGGTGGAAAAAGGTTCGTGTAGCAAATGACAATGATGATGATAATGATATGCAGTGGGTGAGCTTTCTATTAAATAATTAAACATTATTGTTATGAAAAAAATTGTTATGGTGACTCCCTGCTCAGTATCCACTGGTAGACATACTTGTTGTGCACATTTTGAGGATGAGTACTAGGGGTGTACATTGAGTTGAACAGAGTCGAGCTGGCCTCAGCTCGACTTGGCTTGGCCACTGGCTGACCTCAGCTCAAACTCGGCTCGGCTCGGTCCTCAAGCCTGATTGGCCAGCTTGGCTCGGCTTGGTTCGGTCAGCAGCTCGGGCTGAGTTCGAGCCGAGTTCTCCATTGAGGCATTTCCACAAACACCTGGACTGCACCTTCAAAATCCCTCTGTATGTGAAATAAAAGCAATGGTTTTACAAGTATTTTATCAAACATCTTCTAAGCAACATAAAAACCAAGAAAAACCAAGAAAAAAAGGGTATTTGTTTCATGTACATACCTTCCTTGCCACCAGCCACACTTCGTTGAGTCATTTTATCAAACACTTGGTGAGCAACATCAATGGCAAAGTAACCGAGTCACTGAACTAGTTCAATCTGAGTTCGATTTGAGCTGGATTCGATCCGAGTCGAGTCGAGCTGGGGCCTGCTCGAACTCGGCTCGAACTCATTTTCGAGCTCAAAAAATCAGTTTGACTCTGCTCGAACTCAGCTTTGAACTAAGTCGAATCGAGCTTTTTCAAGTCGAGTCGAGCGAGCTAACCGAGCTAGCTCGGTTCGTGTACACCCCTAATGAGTACCATCTATATGTTCAAGAGTACATGGCCTGGTCAATCATCATCTCATGAGCTGGGCATAATACTATAGTGATGGGTACGCAACAATATTTTGGTCGTCCTAGTAGGGATATGGATCACGATTTCAAGTTGCCTCGTAAATCCACGTGGATATGAGATGGAGATGTATTTTCAGTTTAGTTTTTGTTTTTGTTTTTTTTTTTTTAAAAATAATTGTATTGCTTGTGTCTTATTCATAAATTTAAAATTGGTATCATATTGGCCGATATAGCCATATCGTATTCGTATCAACACGAGGCGATACACGATACATGGTCATGCCTGATACGAAAAAAAAATTGACCCGTATCGGCTTGTATTAGCTGATACGAGCGTATCGGTGTCAATACGCCCAATATAGGACGATGTGCCCATAAAAGCCTAATTTTGAATTTTTTTTAAAAAGATTACACTCACGTTTCCTCTTCCTTTTTTTTTTTTTTTTTTTCATTTAAACCATGAATTAAGCTTAAAAACTCAATTTTGGGATCAAAAAAAATTATTTGAATAAGATGTGATAAATCGAAGCGAAGTGGATCATTATGGGAAAAATAGAAAAGAAGGGTAAACCTTCAATTTCTTTTCGATATTTTCATCTAATTTTTGTTATATTTCAATGTAATGGGCCATAGTTTACCAAATCATGATTGATTTGTGTTCGATTAGGGCCCATTTAGTTGACCTTCAACAAATCAAACTAACAAACAACATTCTCATCAAAGAATGGTCCGATACGCCATCATACGCATGTCCAAAATACCAAAAAAAAAGGATGATTATTGAATATCTTATTATTCTATCTTTTTGTCCTGATATTTTCCTTATTTCTTTGGCTTAAAAAATCTGACCGATACGGGCCTGATATGCGATGCCGTATTGTATCATTTTTTCCACTAGGTTGATACGCCAACCAATACCAACATTCAGAGCCATGGTCTTATTGCTTGTTTTGTATGAACATCTGAATGATATGAACCCATATTGGACATAATCCCATCATTTGCGGCGGCAATGGTTAGTTTTGTTCCCTAAACAATGGAAAAGTATTATGCATAGTTTTACTTTTCATAATGTTCTGTGTTGTGTGAAATCATGTCTTTTGATGTCTCCCAATGTTTCAATGAAAAATCAACCATTTCTCCAAAGTTTCCTCAAAGCTTCTCTCAAATAGCAAAACCTTATGTGATGCCTGCAATATTTAACAATATATTTGGGATGTTCCCATTCTCAAAAGTGTGATGTGATGTGCAATAACAATATTTAAAACCTTGTTAACACTGTTTGAGAAAAAGGAATTCATCATATCACATTATATTCTTTATGAGCACTCTACTTAAAAGGCATTATGGTTTTGAGGAAATGCACATTATCCTTGAGTTTTCAGTCTGTAGAATCGAGGTCTATTTTTCGTGATTGGGACTGTTGACCTGATGGGTTCCATTGAGGATGACGTGATCCAAAAATCTCTGAAATTGGAAGATACAAACCCTCCAATCATTGACCTCTTTTCTGTTGAATATGGACAATTGCAATTCCTTTTCTCTACTGTCCATCTGCAGGCCACTAATGGAGAAGTCAGGATTGTCCCATCGGGAGAATTTTGGATCATCACCATCCACTTTGGGGCATATCAGATCAGTGGTCTGTATCATCAAACCATGGCCCTGGAACCAAGGAAAATGCATATCTTCGTGTAGAACATCATGAAGTTCAAATTGGAAGGGGTTCTGTTTATTGTCTGCAAGTTGCCACAAGTAAACATGTTCTCATAAGTTGTAATTGACAGAAGGCCGGTGATAGAATGGAAATAGTTTCTATTAAGAGCTTAGCATGGCTTGCCTTTCTGTTTACCATGTCAAGATATGGACTATTCGTCTAGAGGTCCCACTGTAAATAGCCCAACATGGAAAGAATATCAGAAGTCAGAGATCCACCCTCCATTAGAAAGTGAACTAGAAACTACCTTTCTAGAGCATCATTTCTGACAGTATAGACAATGTCATCTCTGTTGAGTATGGTTTTTGATGCAGCTTATGCACAGTGGAACCTAGATGAACAGTCTGGTTAATCATGTGGTGAGGTGGAATGTGCAAGCCTCCTTGCAATTTCTCTTTTATAAGGACATGCAGTTGAGAATGGCTAATATATAGACGAATTCTACGATCCTCGAATTATGGAATTTACAATAAACTCACATTTTCAGCATTAACAAGTGGGTCCCATGGATTAATGATCCAGACCATCTGTGTTGGGCCCCACTAGAAAGAACATGTGCCAAAACTCCTCGACAGGACAATCCTAAACTTTCAATTTCTGGCCTAAAAATGGACGGCCAAGAAGAGAAATACAGCAATGGTCCACATTCGGCTCAGAAAATGCCAAAACTGGTGGCTAGGATCTTAAAATTTGGGCCTTCATGGTGGGGCTGAATTGAGCAATCATACAAATCACTGAACATGGGCCCCACTGGTACAAATAGAAAACCTGAGTATGTTTGCACATTCCTTGGGTCAACGATCTTATAATTCCTCATGCATGAAAAGGGAGCTAATCACCAGCTCGAAGTGCAGGTTCAACACTTTCAAGATCAACAGCTTGGAGCTGTCCAAACCTGTCACAAAGAATCAGGGTAATAAAATGGTTACAACTAATCACCTAAAATTCATGAGAACAGAACAATAAAATAAAATAAAGAAAATTGTTATTGGCACCTGCTCTGACTGCTACATACACCAATCCTTTGTAGTATGTATAAGCAAAAGTAGAAAAGATTGGTGTATTTATTAATCAAAGTGGGTGTAAACAATGACTCCCTAAATAAAATGGAATATGCTATTTAAGGTATCAAAGACATTCCTTGCATCTATAGACATCTATGGAAAATGGAGGTTGATAAAGCAGAAATCTAGAATGACAACGTAAAAAAAGACAACAGAAGGCTTAACATAAAAGCAATGAAAATTTATATGTTATAAATCAAAAGGCACATAACAGATGGGAACAACCTATGAGAGGAAATTACCAACTCAAAGGATAAAAAAAGACTGTTCAACATCAAATCTTCCTCTTGATATAAAGTGCTTAAAGGTACAGTCAAGATCCTTGACCTGAAAATTTGTACAAGTGGGGCTATGGTTTGGTAATCAGGAATGTTCATCTGATGGAGCCTACAGAAAATGGTCTGCATCACCTATCTAACTCGTTGGCCTGCAAATAGAAAGCTAAATAGAAATACAGCATTGTCCACATTCAACTGGAAAAAGCCCAATGTTTTAAGGGCTACAATCTTCCTGTCTAGGAGATCGATGAGGCATGGTCCTCCTACTTTGGGATACACCAGCTCAAGTGTCTGGATCACAGAATCATTGGCCCCACTGGTACAAATGAGGATCCAAGGATACTAAGCACATCCCCACGTCAAGAATCATATCATTCCTCCAAAATCGAACCGTGCATGTGTATGAGAATGAAAAAATTACATAGGACACATGGAGAGGTGTCTCCATGCAAAGAAATTATTGCGACCTTAAAATCTTGGACTGAGAACATATGCAACAGTTAAGTGTAGCAAATAAATTAGAATGCAATGCTTCAAGCTGATATTACAATGCTTTTTTAGTCTTTAATAAGAACAGAAGCAGTGCAACAAATGCATATTTCTGGGTTCACTATGATCATCATCATCATAATTATCTTCACGTCCAACAATTTGGGTTCGGATTCAAAAGGTAGATTTCGCGGAAGTACTGGCAGCCCACCAGACAACCCTTCTTTTTTCACTTAGGCTCTTGGAAACTGGCCATGGTAAACACTCGTCTTCACAACACTAAAAGCACACTCCCACCCAATACTAGCCTCGACTGAGCTGTTACAATCAGACACCCAAAAGCAAGCAACGTAGAGCAAGCCAGCCAAATTACAATTATACCACTGAGCACAACATAAACACATGGAGAGACACTTGAAGACAAGCTCCAATTCACAGAATATTCATATTAAAATAGCTTCTGGCATTAGAAGGAGTTGGTACATGTTGGAGGCTCTAAAAGGGTAGGGGAAACCCCAAAAGGACATGGGGGGAGGTGTTCTTACTTGATGACCTATGGTCTAACTGAAGTTATGGCCCTTGATAGAGTGGAATGGTCGTTCATGTAGCCAACCTCAATTAGTTGGGATAGGCTTAGACGATGATGATTATGATGATGAAAATAGCTTTTGGGGTTTATGATAATTCTTAACAACTTAAGTACACAATACCCATGAAAAGCTGAGATGAGCATTGAATGTAAGGGACATCAACAGAAATGGCCACTGAATGAAATTTGGCCGGGACCAACATTTCTCTCACTTGCCATTGTGACCCAGTTTGATGGACTTCCATTGAGCAGTTTTAGTAATGGACTTTCCCCAACTTCCAAACAAAAGGCCATTTGAAAGCATGAGAATGGGCCCTTCAAATAACAGCAAATGCTCAACTTTGCTTTCCAAACTGGGCCTGGGCCAACAGATATGCTTGTCATTAAAAAGCTCCAGGAGTATGTATGAGATATGTTGGTCAGGTGGACATGCTATATAGCATATGCATGTTGAAGTTGAGGTTTAAAACACCAAATGAGAACAAGCAGAGTGTTACTAGCAGAGAGTTCCATACAAACCAGTCTATCATTTGTTGAATTTTGGGAGCAAAATCCTCAACCTGCAGTTATAATGAAACCAATCGCAACAATACAATACTGTTAAATCAGAAGCTTCTAAAGCAATCAGTGGAAGTATGTAACTACCAGAACACGATAATGCAGGCCATTACTTGCATAAGAAAACTAGAAATGGTTGAGCTTGACAATAAAAATAAATTCACAACAAGAATAATAATTAACAAAAAAAAAAGTGGTTGGCACTATAGTTATCCATGAAACTTGAAACACAGTCAATTATTTTTTTAAAACAAAATAATCACCACTATTATCTTCACGTGAATATAACAAGAATTATGATCATCAAACTGATCTAGAAACAATTCAAGTCAACTGAACATAGTTAGCAGGGGTTCAGATTGACCAAAGAGTTAAGACTAAACTGCTATCAAATAGCTGTTAACAACTTGATATGCATTTAGAAGTCTGTAGTTGAACTTGTCAAGGTCCGCTAAAATAGCATGCGCATATAATGGGAAGCACCTTCGCTTAGCCATGGGATAATGAAAGCCTAAAGGTGCATTAGCAAGTACCACCATATTGACATTTGGTTCAATATGTTGGTGTCCAGGTTGGATTGAGTTGACTGAAATTTGCCTCTCTTTCTTGAATTCCAGATTTCCCCCCATAAGTGAATGGTGTACTATAGCACAAGAAGCCTTCTTTGATTAGGATGTAGGGAGCAAACTAGGATAGGCTCTTAAAGCTAGAAAGAGAGATTGCCATCACGCGGTCTAGGTAAGGCTGTCAACAGGTCAGGTCTTAAGAGAACCTGAACCTGAGCTTATCAGGTTCGTATCTTGCTGGATATCCATCGGGCCTTTCGACCCTGTTCCAAGTTGGGTTCAAGTTGGGTCTGGGTCAAATAAGGGCATTTGCATGGTAGGGACATTCATGTGTGCCACTCTGACACATTCATGGCATGTAAATGGGCTCTTGTACATGCATGTGGGTTAGCACTTAGCAAATCTCATTCCATTGACTATTTTAGACTTAATATATGTGACATACGTAATAAAATTAATTGGACCCAATTCAGACGCAACCCGACCTGATTTTAACTACCAAAATGGTGGACCTGACCCGAACACAGCCAAACCTGCTTTTTAACTGGATCCAAAATTTTGGACCTAAATCCAACCTGCTTACTAAATGGTTCTAAAAGATTGGACCTGGACCCATAAAAATTTAGGCTGGACCATCAGCTACCCACAAGTCCGGGTACCCATTGACAGGTCTAGGTAAGCTAAGCCACTGAGAATCAACAGCCTGTACCTGAATTGAGAACAAGCAATGAGCATCTGGATGGGAGATGACTTCATTCTGAAATTACCAAGCATTTGGGGGGCCCAGAAAATGAAATTGAATGAATTGTCTATCATTTTTTTCCACTTTTCATCCTGAAATAATGGTTTTTGCTAATAGGTTTATTGAAAAGCTTTCCTCCTACCCTCGGTTCCCAAGGCACCCAAACAGATACCCTAAATTAATGTATAAAAACTCAGATGAGTAGTTGGGGAACTCAGGGAGTTGACCCTACATGAACTCAGATGAGTAAGAAAAGACTTGATGGGACAAATTATAGGTGAACCCGGGTATTTTAGAAACCCAAGAAAAATTGAGTACTCAAAAAACTCAAAGCATTTTATCTTCTTTTTAATGATAGCATGACCCGCCAATAATGTGAAAACGTTAAATCGAAGAAGATACTTCAAGGATATATGATGCTTGTACAAGAAGAAAATTCCAACAATGGAGATGTAATTATCGGTGCAGGAAGTTTAGCTTCTTCTTCTTCTTCTCCTTTTTTTTTTTTTTGGGTTAGCTTGTTAGTACACACCCATGTCAGTACACACACTCCATGTTAGCCACCCCCACTAGGGATCGATACCAAGACCTCAAGTGTTGAAACGAGGTATATCCACTCAGTCTGCCAGTTGAGCTATGGATCTGGGTGTGTAGGAAGTTTAGCTGAATTGGGTTAAAATTCTCTTTAATAAAGATGAAATAATGAAACAGTAAATAAAATATTTAAATTCAAGGCCATCACTCAAATCCCTCCACAAACGAAAGACAACCTCCACTGGTCTCACTGACCATTGAAGATCCAGCTCATCACATTTCGATCCCTCCATGATAAACAGGCTATTGAGGGAAGAAGAGAAGAATTGTAAGACTTCAGATGGCCTTAGCCTCTGGGTACCAAGGTGTTCAATAACGACAATGGTGGCTGTACTGACCAGCCTTATGGCCATTATGATCCAGGCTGTAACTTACAGCCCTGTAACGGTCAAAATTCTTTTTAATGGAAGACAATGTATCGGCCCCGTATTGGCCATTACAGCCCTTCAAGGCCATTACAGCCTATTTTCTTTAGAATGGGCATTACAAACACGTATAGTGCAATGGTTCCCACTGTTACGCAACCGTTTTTGAATACCATGCCAGGTACAAATTATCAACTTTCCCCACAGAACCAGAAGACTAGAACTTAACATTACCTTTCCAATCTAGGACAATACCTTCCATACCCGAGGGTCCCATTCTAGAAGAGGATTTAGAGAAGAAGCATACGTATTCAGTTTCCATGTTCCCCTTTAAATAGCCTCAAATTGCCCTGCATTCCATTGAAATCAAACTTGAAACTGACCTAAATGCAATTTGGAGCCTATTCACTCAGTATGGATACTAAGGGAGATGAGAATAATTTGGTCATTTCCACTTCATTGAACTAATTATTGCAGATCAATACACTAAAGCATCCCAATGCAGCATGAGGGCGGTGAAACTAAGAGTTGCAATCTAGAGCATTGCAATCTGTGAGATAACTGGTGCATTTTTTTTTTCCCTTTTACTTCTCTTAAGTGTGGATGTTGAAGAAAGATTACGACCGAGATCCTTACAACTAAATATTGGTTCTGGCCAGTGTAACATACTTATATACATGGACCTTACGATCCTTTTTTTTTTTTTCTTCATATAGTAGGTCCCACCATGGATGGACAGTGGACCAAAAAGTTCCTTCACTGAACAAATCAAACATCTAACAACTGGCCTTCTTTTCCAGTTGGATATGGACCATTTCCTGGATTTAATCAAAAGGCTACAATCGTCAGATGAAGATTCCTATGCAGCAGCACCATCCATGGTTGAGTCTACCAGTCAAACAGTCTAGATCCATGGAAAGTGAGGCCTGACTCTATGGAATGCTAGCCGAAACCAATATGCTAGTAATTCTGGATGAGAATGAATATTTCCTTGGAAAAAAAAAAAAAAAACATATAAGCATTGATGGATGTAGCAATCATTTTAGGCGTTAGATGAATAAGAGTTCATTTTTATCATTTCGAATGTACCCCAGCATATGCCCAACCATCCTAGCATGGACTGCTGCTAGGTGAGGCCCGAATGTGGGCCATGGTCAAACGACGGGAATCTTTGTTACCTGAGCACAAGTATGGGTATCAAGTACGGTAATGATTGGTTACAACACATCGTCCAACTCCAAATTCTTAGGAAACAGGTGCAAAAGTATTGATCACAACTCATTATTACAATCATGTTAAATTATTTCCCCAACAACAACAAAATTTTGTTTAAAGTTGAATTAGTACAATCCATCCTAAATTCTAAAAAAGCACATAATTGATAGGTCTAGTCTTCAAAATCTCAAAAGATTTGGACTACAAATAGGGAGTGGAGGAGAATGAGTAAAGAAATAGGGGTCACAAGAAAATGGTGTTCCCACATTCAAGGGTATCACCAAAAGAATGCTCCAGCTGGAAGACAACCTCTCACCTCTAGAGAGCACCTAATGGCCGAAAGGAACCCAAATATGTATAACAGACCGAAGAACACTCACTTTGTTTTCTGTCTTAGTTGTATACATAATATTTTATATTTTATAATTTCATATTTTGTCATTGTTGTTCATGACCATGCATGGGGCTCCCAAGAGAGAACTGGAAAATGAGAGAGGTTGAGGGGAGATTTATAGACTATACTCACCACACAGCCTTCCTCTTTTCTGTGAGTAGGTGAAAAGTTGAAGGGTTTGAAAGGGCAAGGGTAAGGCCCAGGAGGACCTAAATGTAGGTAGTAAGAAAAGGCCTATGGTCTGACTGAACATATGGCCCTTGATAGAATGGAAAGGCAGAACAGGATCCACGTAGCTGACCCCAATTACTTGGTATAAGGCTTAGATGATGATGATGATCCTTCCTCTTTTCTCAACATGAGCAATGCGAGACTAACTTTTTCACTACCAAACAAGACTTCGAATTTTTTCCCCCCTCCAAAAGTAACTTTTGTACAAGTTGCTTTGAAAATGAGCTTTTGTCATTTTTATTTAGAAAAATTCCAAGAATTTGGACTTCATGTTTCAAAGAAGGGGATGCCTTGTCATTACCCTTACTTGAGCATATGAGAAATCTAGCTCAAGCATTCCAAGTTTTTGAAGGACCAAAGTATGCTGAGCACTTCTGTTGATGGTCCCTGGACTAAAAGTCAGGGGGTGAATGGAGGCATTCTAAATAAGTAGCTGAAAAGGAAACCAACTGGTCTGCATTCAACAGGAAAAATTGCAAGTCAAGAACATCCATCTAGTGTCATTTTTGGACCACGGCCCATCAACAGCAGCACATAACAGATGGACGGTTCAAATCATCCAACTGATTTTGCATGTCATCTAGCAAAACATGGCAAACTCTATGAACAACAATTAAGACCATTCCAGTTTTGAGATCCTCACGAAAAATACTTGTTCGTAAATTGGGAATTGAACTACACCCTCACTTCTCAATACATGCACCCGATCAATGATTGAACAGTATAAATTGGTATTGATACATGCAACCTTTCGGTGCTAGAACAGTACATTTTGGTCCTAATCTAATTCCAAAAGGTATTAAAAAAAGTGGTGCATCTACGAATAAACATGAGATAAACTTTTATACACTAGCAGAGTGTGATGGATGATACACAAACAATAAGAAATTACTCGAAAATTGCATTTGTGGCATACAAGTGTTCTCAGTTTAGTAGACATTTATTGGACAGTTAAGATTGAAAAAAAACCCAATTGTCCTATTTCAACGAATAAGTGTCCATGAATTAGAGGTTAGGATTATCGAACCAATCTGATTTTGGGACTGTGGCTTACTAGCAGTGGGTTCCACAGTTTAGTAAGTTTAATATGAGTTAATGTACGGCATGTGCATGATTTCTGGGGGCCTGCATATCAAGTGTCATATGCTGCCTGAGTAGCATATAACCCCCCAATAAACATAGGGTGCAAACATCATTCTCCATAACATTATCTATCAATTAAAGAGAAGGAAACAATAAACAGAGAGGAATCATAGAGGCTTTGTAAAATATACTCAGGTTTTCAATTCTAATGTGTAGACCCCATCGTTCGATGATATTGCATCACACTGTCAACACGCCCTCCTCAGAAAATATCACTAATCAGACAATCCTAACCTTTCGAATTTATGGCCACAAATTAAATAGTTACAAAGATAAATAGATCAACGGTCCACATTCAATTAATGAGAATAGTACCAGAATTGATGGCTAGGATACTCCAATCTAAGAGATTTTTTGGGGCATGGTTCATCCAAGGCTGGACGACACCTTTGCACGGTATACTCGGGTTCTTGATTCTGGTGTGTGGGCCCTATTGTTTGATAATCCAGACCAGTTGCATCCCACCGTTGAACTGCCAAGCCCAGAAAATCCCACTGACGGGACAATCTGAACCTTTCAATTTGTGGCCCTAAAATAAACAGTTTGGAAGAGAAATAGATCAACGAACCACATTCAATTAAAGTAAAAAGTCCCAAGATTGGTGGCTAGGATACTCCAATCTCAGAGATTTTTAGGATATGGTCCATCCACGGTGGGATGGAACATACCAACCGTCTGGATTACCGAACTACGGGCCCTTGTTGTCAGAACTTAAAACCCTAGTAAACTCTGCCAAAAAGCTTGAAGCTTTCTGGTGGTGTTGAGCTCATTACCTCCTTTGGTGTGAGAGAGATCCGAGCTGTGTCAGCCAAACGCGGCACATCCGGTGGTTCGAGGGAGCACCGAACAGAGTAGTAGCGAGCAGCAGCTCTCGGGCAGGCGCAGCTCGTGCGTAGGAATGAGCAGAGGAGCTGCGGTGCTGCTGCTTTCGCTCTCAGCAACGCGTTTGGGCCGCTCATCGCAAATCGCAAACCGACTCCCGCCTTTGGGACGTCTATCTTCGTTCTGAGAAGAAATGGAAATGATAAAGAAAAAATCTATGATACTCTGGCAGAGTGTGATGGATGATACGCAGGCATTTCCATCTTTCTTGAAAATTGCATATTTGGAATATAGGTAAAGTCAAATTAAACTGTCCAAAATTTATTCCCAAATTTAGATGTATCATCATCGAAAATTTATACTTCTTGGTAATTGTCTGACTCCCAGATAAGCGGACATTTTTTTGGACGGTTGGAAATGAAAGAATCCGATGGTCCTATTTCAACAAACAAGCGTCCACGGATCAGAGATTAGAATTTCACAACTAATCTGATTTTTGGACCATGACTTAGTGACAGTGGTTCCAAAATTTAGCTGGTTTAACATGAGTTAAATGTATACAATTTTCTGAGTGCCTGTGCAGCATGCGTCATACACTGCAAGAGTATCCCATGGGAGTTGGGGCCCACCAAGAACTTGGATTTGGAATACATTGGAATCGAAATCACATATGCAGTGGAATCAAGGTGATTCCGAATCCTTATATCTGTTTGGTTAAAATGCATGGAATCCAAATCCTCCATTTGGGAGCTTGTTTTTAAAGGCATTAAAATTCTTTGGTATTAGAATTCCATAGTATATTCATTAGACAGATATTAATAAATTATATCTAACATGTACCAAATTAGTATTTATATGTGGTAATATTTGGTAAAATGATTATAATAAGTCTATTAAAATATACATTTTGGCAAATAAGAAAAAGAGGAAATTTAGATTAGGTGGGCCACGAATGCAAGGATTGCAAACAACACAGTACTTTTTAACTGTCCATTTAGATGTGTAGCATTTGGATGGTTTAAATTATTTTGTTGATGTGATTTTAGTGTTATAGTTGATAATAAATTTATTTTGGTATATCATCGAGTCCAATATCCAATATATTAATAGCCTAAATATATTTTTGTGACCTGTTCATACTCTTACGGTTACTTTGGATTACTTGGAATCTCAACTATTTATTAAGATTTTAAAACACACTAAAATAATAGATTTGATTTATCACCAATTCCATTGACCTCCAAATCCAAGGCCCTGAAACACCAAAAAACAGTCATTTGGATATGAAATACACTCATTTACCGCCAAATCCAAAGTGTCAAAGCAGGTTTTATTTTGACTGAGGGTGGCAATAGGCCTGTGACCAGCAGCCCATGGACTTGGCCTAACTTTGGACGGGCTTCGACCCACGTTATCTTGGGTGCGGCTTGTGTGGATCCCAAGTCAGTGGATCGTTGATTGTGGAACCTCCCTTGATATATGTTCCTTACATCCATGCCATCCATTTGTTTTGGCAATTTATTTTGGGCTTGATCCAAAAAATATAGCAGATCCAAATATTAGGTGGACCACACCATATGAAACAATAGTGATTGACAATAAAACTTCTTGTGGGCAACAACTTTTGGATCAAGCTGATATTTGTGTGGTCCCTTCATCCAGGCATTTGTGACCTTATCAACAGGTTGGATGGCAAATAAACAGGTTGTGACCTTATCCAGGCAAGAAGTTTTTTAATGGTGGATATTCAATCACCACTGTTTCCTGTGGTGTGGTCCACTTAAGATTTGGATCTACTTCAATTTTTCGGGATCATTCTCTAAAATGAGCTGTTGAAACAGATGGATGGCGTGGATGTGCGTATACATGACGGCAGGTCCTACAGTTAGGGAACACGCGAGGGATCCATCCAAGCTGCTTGCCGTGTCGATTGGGCCTGTGCCTAGCAGATGGCCCGATTAATTTTCAGATGAACTTGGCTCAAGTCATTTTAGCTCAACTCAAACCAGCACTGGGCAACCTGGCTTGACCTGACTTCATATGCACTTGTATGATATCATACAAATATGCCAGTTTAATTCATTATTAGGACTTAGACAGTGGATTTTGTTTCTTACTTCTTTCGAGCATGTGTAGTCCACTTGATTAATAAATAAATTAAAAATATTCAAGTGGAAAATAGCAATTTTATCGATTTAATGAGGTCAGGTTGACTTGGGGTTGTGCCCAACCAATCTTTCTTGTACTTGGACTTGAGCTTTGAATACTAAAGAGGCATTTGGATTGTAAGTTTCTTAAGATAAGTTACTTATCTTAGTTTCTACTCATTAAGAAGATAAATATGTTTGGTAAATAACATACTTATCAGCTTCTCCTCTCTTTTGTCTCCATGGTGAGGATTTGTTACATTATCCCATGCGACTTGATAGTGCTTCGTGGACGAAATGAGTGATGGGGATGATCGAGAGATTTGGCCGGTCCAACCATTTCCTAAGCAAGTAGTAGATTATTGGCTAGTAGAGGTGGGCACGGGACAACCCGATCTGGCTAAGACTCGAACCGAATGGGTGAGTCGGTCCGAAACAAGTAAGCTTCGCCCAATCCAAACTCAAATCGAGTCGAGTTTGAGTTGCCCAGTAACTCGACTTGACTCAACCCGAAACTCAATCCGGTTATACTCGACTTGATCTGAAACCCGACTTGACCCGACTCTCTAACCCTACCCTGACCTGATCCCAACCTCTCTCTCCCTCCTTCCCTCATCCTCCTCCTCTTCCAAGCCCCTCCTCCTCCTCCTCTTCTCTCTCCTCTCCACTCCCTCCCTCCCCTCCTCTTCCTCTTCCAAGCCCAGCAACCACCCACCACCCTCCTCCTCCTCCTCCTCCTCCTCCGCTCTCTCCTCTCCACTCCCTCCCTCCCTCATCTCTCAATCCGACCCGGTACTTCTAACCGGATCAATCCAAGCTAGACCGAACTCGGATCGAGTCAGGCATGCTGGACTCGGTATCGAGTCAGATCGAGTTCGGGGCAGGTCAGGCCTATTTCAAAACCAGATTGAGTTGAGTCAGCCCTAACTCGGTCCAACTTGACTCGATGCCCAGCTCTATTGGCTAGTAGTTAAAATATTTCTTTGTTACAATAATTTATTAGCAAATCTATAGTTACAGTGAACTCTAATTTTTCTGATTGGGCATTGATTATTTCATTAATTAATTTTATGTTCTGCAATTTTATCTCGATGACGAACAACTTAAAATTCTATAGACGCCTGACAATGTTTCGGTCTCGTTTGCTCATTTGCATATAGCTAATTCTCTTTTATGTTTGGTAACTAATTAGGTGATCCAACCTGTCAATTGGGTAGTGCTACACTTGAGATCAGATGGGATTGCTGGTGTGGCCCACCTTCCAAGAATGAGGTGGTGACCTATTAGTTGAATGACTGATCAATGACCAAATTCACCTATGGAATTTTATATTTTTTTTAATGCAACTCAAAATTCATTTACATGTCCTTTGGACAAAAAGAGTGTACACAACTTGGAAAAGATTACCCATCACCCACAAAATCATTGCATGTGGAAATTAGGAACTTCTTAAGGAATAAGATGGTTTACATGGATGATGAGAAATCAATATTTAAAATAAGCCTTTTTTTTCAGCCTCAACTCCAACTTTTTTTTTTCTTTTTCTTTTTGTAAATATTATTCAATCTCTGAGTCAACTATAGAGATAAAATATATTTAAAATAAGCTTGTTAACATGATGAGATTGATGGGATTTCCTCCTCATGGCTCGACCGGTCGAGTGCCCTACCCGACCGGTCGAGGGTGCTGGTCGACTGGTCGAGGACTGGCTCGACTCGAACTCTAGCAAGTTTGGTTTGAAATTTTCCGTGGTGCTCGACCAGTTGAGGGAGGTGCTCGACCGGTCGAGGACCCTGCTCGACCAGTAGAGGTTACATAGATTTGAGTCTGGATTTTGTGCGGACTGTGAAAATTTGAGGCGGTTTTCAAAGATGCGTGGAAGCAAGTTGCCTAAACTATAAATAGGGATACATAGGGCTATTGTTATAGGAATGCAAGAGAGTTTCCTGAAGCTTTGCAAGAGTCTGCTAAAGGATTTAGGGCTATCAAAGGTGTGAGAGAGAGAAAGAGAAAGATGAAGCTTGTGGAAGGGAGGTTCTGCTCGTATAGGTGATTTACTGTGCACGCGACATCTTAGTGCTTCTACGTCCTCGTAATTGGTGAGATCTCTCCGTTTTTCTTTATTCTCTTATTGTTCATCCACTCCTGCGTGAGTGAAGACACTACAAAAAAAATGGACAAATGATATAGAACACGTTAGTTTTTTGCTACGGATATAAACCTTAGCTATAGTTGCTACACTTTTAATCTGTAGCTAAAAAGTTGACACACCATTAATAATTAATGGTGTTGTAAGGGGTTCTATGAGGCCTAGAAAAAACTATATGTTCTATTTAAGCCGTCTATATATTTGGAAATATTATGCTAGAGGATGAAAAAAAATCAGCTAGATTAAAGGCTCAGGTGGACCACACGGTTGGAAACATGGATATTAAATTACATTCGCTTCTTATGGTGTGGTCCATTTGAGCCTTCAATATACCTGAAATTTAGTATCATAAGTTATAATAATTTATTAAAATTATTCATTGGAATGGATAGACCAAATACATCATGGTGGGCCCGACGGAGCCCCTGTCTGGACCGTCCGTGAGAAGACGCCCAAAATTTGGGCGCACGCTGAAAACAGAGCCGCGGCCAACGATGGGTATTTCACTCACTCACTCTCTCTCTCTCTGTTCCCTAATCAGAGCTTTCTCAAAGCTCCTTTCCCTAATCCTCTCTCTCCCTCCCGATCTCTGCTCCATCTCTCTCATTCTCCTCCCTCTCTTCCAATGCATCAGCCGTGAAGAACACAGGCCGTGAACGCCCTCCTCTCTCTCTCTCTCTCTCTCTCTCTCTCTCCATTGCAGCAGCCATGAATCTCCTACCCGAAGAAACACACGCCGTGAAGCTCCTCTCCATAGGTTTGATATCTTCTTCTATTTGTATCTCTTTTCCTGTCTTTCAGATGTGATATGCGCTAACTGTTTGATGAAATGGTATACTATCTGTTTGTTGAAATGGCTGGATGAGATTTTTATTTATTCATTTTTTTATATCTTCTGTAATTTTAGATACATTCTAGTGGGCAAATCAATGAGCAGGGTTGTTGTGTAAAGTGGATGTAGAGAAGTACGTTGACTGGGACTTCTTACTTTATTTGATGCGAACAGGATCAAGGAATGCATATCCATGCATCCTTCTCTATCATGGCTAACGCATTTCCCTCGGGCTTCTTCTCTAGCTCTAGAGGTCTCTGGCAAATTATGGTTACATGCATAGCTGCTCTTACAAGTTTTCCATGTCATGAGAAATAAAACAGAAAATTTATTACATTGATCAAATAAGATACCAAAGACAGATCCTTTGACTGCCCCTAGAATGCTAACACTTTTACATAGAAAAGAAAATTGGGTTTCAACAAGGTCCTAAAAGCCATGTCAATAAAGCACATGAACTCTTCCCTATAAATGCTTCATGATAAATGAAAATGCAGCATTTGTCCCCTTCTATAGACAGCTAGAATTGACTTGGATGTGCTGAGTTGGCTAAGAAATGTACAAGATGAATCGCTAACTGTTGTGGGTCAAATATTGCATATTAGACCCCAGTTATTGCTTGGATTTACGAACATGATACCGTTTAATGGCCCGCTTTAATCATGTTTGTGATGCAGAGTGTATTTACAAGCGTTGACTGAAAAGGAAGCTTAAAGCATGGATTTAACACTCTGATGACACTAAAGGCAAGGGACGGACTCCAGAGGACCAAGATCGATGGAATTACATGCCAGGGATCCGCGAAAATCGAGAAACTAAAGCTCAAGCGGCCTGAAAGTCAGCCAGAATGCAAGATCACTAGGTTTCCATCATCTGTTTGGGTCAAAACTTTATATATGGATCGAGTACCAAAAACTAACCGTACACATCAAATTTCAGCCATTGAATCCCTTTGGAAGTGGCCCAATGGACAGATCAGCCCATAAATTAGTGATTTGGGGCCCACCTGCTATCTGGATAGGCTTCAAAATTGGTATCAACGCGTTAAATGAGATGAGAATACAGATGGTTGGAGCGGATTTCTTACAAACATCTTCTAGGGACCTCATGTGCATCATGTGTGCACGGTAGACAAGTGCACTAGCCGTGCACCAAAATTTCCAAAGTCGGTCAGCACAAGCTGATCGACTCCATCTTCCCCAAACCAAAAAAAAGGATATAGTGTCCTGCCTCGTCCATCGGTTTTCACCAGTGGACCCCACTCATCATTCGTTTACAAGATCTGGACCGTTCATCGCGTCCAGAGGGGAGGCTGGACCCCCGCCTAGGTGTCCTTCTATTCCCATGCGTGCACACACGTGTAAATAGCGATCAAACGCAGGATAGATGATGGAAGTATTTGATATGGTGGGCCGCACTAAAATCAAGAAAAAGTATACATTTCTTATTGATTTTTCGCCATGAGTCGAATGAACGGAGTGGATTTACTTTTTGACATTGTTTATGGGCCCCACCGACTCTCATTCAAAAACGGAAACTTCCGTTTTCTCTGGCGTGAAACAGGGGCGCTGTTTGATCTGCGGTGGGCCACCATCATGGCTCACGGGGGCGATCCGAACCATCCATATTTTCGAGGAACTTGAGAAGGTCAAAACCACGGGGATCATGTACACCCAGGCACACACACGTACCTGCTATAGTGGTCAGAAGAAGTTCATTTTGCAACGTCCAAAGCAATTACAGCCTGATTACTTCAGTGGGCCGCATCAAAGCATAGCTAAAACCAACCATCCCGCACCGAATTCTCGCCACGAGTGTAATAGAGGGAGTGGATCTCTCTGTTGAAGTTGATCATGGGCCCACCGAATGTCTCAGAGCAGGTGAGTGCGAACCTATACACGGACGCCGCCCGGCCCGCTGTGGGCGATTATGCGAGCAAGATCACAGTCGAATCTATGATCTAGACCGTCCAAATTGAGGAGAAGACAATTTTAACCGTGCCTATGACGTCAGACCTCAAGGAATGGAAGAAATACGTCATGGATTCAATTCAAACGCAACAGGTTGGATGTGTTTTTGCTGCGTAAAACAGAGTTATACAACTCCGGGTTTTAGTGCTGCGTAAAGAGGAGTGTGTAACTCCCTCTCACGGTGCAGGCCATCTGCCGGACCTTCCTACCTCTATAAAAGAAAGAAAAGAGAAGGGAGAATGAGAAAAGAAGGGGGAGCTCGGCTTGGGTGCTTGAACTGGTGGACGTCCGATAGAGAGTTTATTTTTTTTCTTTTCCTACTATCTTTATTTTGTTTATTTTTTAAGAGATCTAGCCATCCATGTCTGGCTGAACCTCTTAGCTAGGGCTAAGAGGTGAAGCTTGTAGTCTGATGGGAGAGACTTTGCTTGTGCCTCTTATTTAGACTGACTGATGTTGATTTTAGTTCAAATTAAAAGGAATACTTTCAGTTTTTTTTATGGTTTGTTGTGACTGAAATTACAATAGATCTGCGATGGCTTTGAGTATTTCTTCCTCCTTTTGATGTTTATGACGTCGGGAAGCCCTGTTGTTCACCATCGTCTCATGGGCATGGTCAGATGACGGTACCCTTCCTAACCTTCATGCATTGTTGATTGGTTGGTAATTAGTTTAATTCTGTTGTTTACTTTGTCTCCTAGGCATGGTTTTGTAATGGAATCCATTTTAATTCATATACCTCTCATCTCATAAAACTAGATCAAAGTAAGTTCAGTTTAATTTCCATGATTCTTGATGCAGGCATAAGATTTCTCTGATCTCTACAAGTGGATCCTCTGAATCCCTAGTTTCTTATTTTTGATTCTCTTAAGTTTTACATTAATATTTCGTCATTACTCCTCAAATTATAATCAATTTAAAATCCGTTGTAGTCTAGTTCGAATTCTACCTAGTTTCAGACAACGTACAGGTTTCAGTCCCTTGGGATTGGACCTCTGTCTAACCGAGTTTATTACTACATCACAACCCTATACTTGGGGAGTGAACAAGTTTTTGGCGCCGTTGCCGGGGACTGACGGTTACGATTCTTTGAAATTAATTAGTTTTAGAATTAGTTTGAGATTAGGATTTTACTAACTTTAGATTTTTATTTCTATTTGATTTTTAGAACTAACCTGTTTTCCTGATTTTGTAGGACCCTGACATGAGTTTCTAAATTGGTAATTCCTTCCTAATTTCTCTACTTTTTCTACTCTTAAAATTAGGGTTTAAATTTTAGAAATTTTCTAATTCTAATATCCTCCTATCTGTAAGAAAAAGTTTATTTTTAAAAACTTTCCTCTTTTGTTTTTAGAAACTAGGTTAGTTATTTCCCTTTTTAGAAATTAACTTTCTATTTTTATTTTTAGTAACTTTCTAATTTTAACTCTTTTAGAATCTAATTTTGTTTCCTAATTTTCTACTTATAGAATTTTTGTTTAGAAACTAACTTTCCTATTCTGTAGGCCTTTAAGATAGAAATTTCTAATTCGGTGAGTTCTTTCTCTCTACTTTTTATTTTTCAATTCTCTTTTAGTAATTTACTTTCTAGTTTAGGACTTTCTTCTTTTAGAAACTAGTTTACTTCTATCTTCTTTTTAAGGATTTTCTAATTCTAGACCTTCTCTTTAGAAACTGACTTGTTTGTTTTTTTTTGCAGGTCTTTAACTTAGGGGCTTCAATTTGGTAATTTCTTTCCAACTCTCTCTTTCTTTCTAGATTTTCTTTTCCTTTCTTAGGATTAGGTTTCAAATTTGATTGAGGGCTGCGAGTGTTTCATGCCCAAGTGGGCCTGTGACAACACTCGACGTCTCCTGACTGAAGGAGGATTGGTTGAGGGGTTGACTATCCATCGTAGGACTAGACACCACTCCAAATCCCCTGAGTTAATTGAAGTGATGGCTGAAAACCAACCTCTTCTACCCCAACCTAGGGTGGAGGACATTCAGGATGAGAATGAGGTGTACCAAGCACCCCCGCCTCGTACTTTATGTGATTATTTACAACCAGCGGGGGTGAGTACGCCCTCATGCATGATTTTTTCTGAAAATGCAGGACATATGGACATCAAGCCAGGGATTATCCAACTCCCTCCTAAGTTCTATGGGCTTGAATCTGAAGAACCATATCTACATTTGAAAGAGTTTGATGAGATCAGAGCCACTCTATATTTTCAAAATGTGTCTGAGGACACAGTCAGGCTGAGACTCTTTCCTTTTTCCTTAAAAGAGAAGGTTAAGGCGTGGTTACATTCACTGCGTCCTAGATCCATTGGCACATGAAATGACATGCATAGGGAATTCATAAAGAAATTTTTCCCACATTATAAAACGATTACCCTCAGAAAAGCAATCATGAACTTCACCCAAAAGGAGGATGAAACTTTTTACAAATGTTGGGAAAGGTTCAAGGATTTAGTCAGTTCATGCCCACAACACGGTTTTGAAACGTGGCGCATTACAAATTTTTTCTATGATGGACTGACATCTTCCATGCACCAAATGGTCGAGACGATGTGTAATGGAGAATTCATTAATAAAAATGTTGACAATGTATGGGATTACCTTGATAGTCTTGCTGAAAAAACACACTAATGGGACTATTATCCAAAGTCGAACACCACGTCTAGGCCGACTTAATTAAAGGAGAAAGGTGGATTGTATCTCTTGAAAGAAGAGGATGATCTCAAGTGTAAAGTGACTACGCTCATAAGGAAAGTTGAGGCCATGGAAGGAAAGAAGGATAAGGTTAATGAAAGTGTTTGCGGCATCTGTGATTGCAACATTCATATAACTGAAAATTGCCTTATAATACTCGCCTTTCGAGAAGTGTTGAATGAACAATACAATGCCGTAAATAATTATCAAAGACCTTTCAATGGACCAATCTCTAATACGTACAATCCTGGTTGGAAAAATCATC
Organism: Magnolia sinica; assembly: GCF_029962835.1. Classification (NCBI taxonomy): domain Eukaryota; kingdom Viridiplantae; phylum Streptophyta; class Magnoliopsida; order Magnoliales; family Magnoliaceae; genus Magnolia; species Magnolia sinica. The sequence goes on from NC_080579.1 coordinate 5,913,493, forward strand.
CAAACCTTAGTTGGAGAAATGGATAAACTGCTACCCCTCAAAGTTTCTTCAATCAAAATCCAAATCAGGGGAAACCTCAAGAAGAACCAGTTCAAAATTTCATACAAGAGTTGACCCATGCAATGCGAGACTTTATGCAAAAGATGGATTCACGTATGACGGTTATAGAAAAGGGGATGCTTCCTGCACAACCGCTCCCCAATCCTAAACAGCAATACGAGATAAGTAATCCCAGCTCTTCAAATCAAATGGGGCACGCAAAATCCATCACTACTCTTAGGAGTGGGAAGGTCATTGATAAAACCCTTCCGGTTAGGCCCGAAAAGCCTCAAGAACCAGAAGAGGACAACAATAATGGATCTAGTGAGGCCCCACAAAAATTAGAACCGGAACTTTTAGAAAAGCCAGTTGCTCCATTTCCCCAACGGTTGGTTGCACCAAAACCTCTCTCTAACTCTCAGGATATCCTAGAGGTGTTGAAACAAGTGAAAGTCAACATTCCTCTACTTGATTTCGTAAAACAGATAACTTCATATGCCAAATTCCTGAAAGACTTATGCACGACCAAACAACGGCAGAGTATTTAAAAGAAGATCTTCTTGACCGAGAAAGTGAGTGCTATCCTAAAGCAAGATGTGCCACAGAAATTCAAAGATCCCGGTAACCCAACCATATTATGTGTAATCGAGGACCATCGAATTGATCATGCACTTCTTGACTTAGGAGCGAGCATCAATCTGATTCCCTACTCGGTATACAAACAATTAGGTTTGGGTGAATTAAAACCCACCCTAACCACACTACAACTTGCTTATCGCTCTGTTCGTATACCAAGAGGGATAATTGAGGATGTGTTGGTCCAAGTTGATAGATTTTACTACCCTGTAGATTTTATCATCCTAGACACCGAACCCATCAATAATATGAGCACTCAGATCCCCGTCATTCTTGGTCGCCCATTCCTTGCCACTTCAAACGCAATTATCAATTGCAGAAATGGTGTCATGACTATGTCTTTTGGGAATATGACATTGGAGTCAAATATCTTTTTCAATAACAGCAGAAACTTAGAGGATGATGACGATCTCCACGACGTTAACATGATTGACTCTTTAGTGGAAGATACGACGCCTCTGACTTTATCCTCTGACCCTCTAGAGACGTGTCTGGTTCACTCCCATGATTTTGATGATGACATGATTAGAGAGACGTGTGCCTTGCTTGATACTGCACCGGTACTTGAAGTTAACCGATGGAGGCCATAATTTGAAGAGTTGCCCCAAACTGATGTAGTTCCTCTACTGTCTAACCTCAAGCCGCTGAAGCTTGACCTAAAACCTTTGCCCTCTGAGTTGAAATATATTTATTTAGTTCAAGATGAGACATACCCGGTGGTGATCTCTGCCCACTTGGAGAAAGAACAGGAGAGTATGCTCATATCTACTCTCATTGAGCATAAGGGAACCCTTGGATGGACGATAGCGGACCTCAAGGGAATTAATCCCTCGATTTGTGCTCACCGCATTTATCTTGAGGATAATGCTAAGACCGCTTGGCAATCACAATGTAGACTAAATCCAAACATGAGGGAAGTGGTTAAGGCCGAGGTTCTTAAACTATTAGATGTGGGTATCATATACCCCATATCCGATAGTCAATGGGTGAGTCCAACTCAGGTGGTTCCTAAGAAGTCCGGGATCACCATCATAGCCAATGCTAATAATGAACTCGTGCCAACTAGAGTTACGACGGGTTGGAGAATGTGCATTGACTACAGGAAGCTAAATACCGTCACGAGGAAGGACCACTTTCCTTTACCCTTCATTGATCAAATCTTGGAAAGGCTAGCTGGTCATTCCTATTACTGTTTCCTTGACGGGTATTCGAGATACAATCAGATTGAAATCGCCCCTGAGGACCAGAAAAAGACTACATTTACATGTCCCTACGGCACCTTTGCCTACAGAAGGATGTCATTCGGATTATGTAATGCCCCTACCACCTTTCAGCGTTGTATGATGAGTATCTTTTCTGACATGGTCGAGAAATATCTAGAGGTCTTTATGGACGATTTCTCTGTTTTTGGTTCATCTTTCAGCGAGTGCTTAGAGAGTTTTAAATGTGTGCTGAAAAGATGTGAAGAGAAGAACTTGGTACTTAATTGGGAGAAGTGCCATTTCATGGTTCATAAGGGAATTGTCCTTGGACATATTATCTCGTCCAAAGGAATTGAGGTGGATAAGGCAAAAATCGATCTTATTTCTAACCTACCTCCGCCCAAGAACATCAGAGATGTGCGATCCTTCTTAGGACACGCAGGATTTTATAGACGATTCATAAAGGACTTTAGTCTCCTTTCTCGTCCCTTATGTAATCTTTTGTAAAAGGATGTACCATACGAGTGGACTGAGCAATGCCAGGAAGCTTTCACCAAGCTTAAGGGCATGTTAACCACTGCACCCATCATGCAGCCACCCGATTGGAGCCTTCCTTTCGAGCTTATGTGCGACGCTTCTGATTATGCTCTTGGAGCGGTTCTAGGCCAGAGAAAAGATAAGAGGCCCCACGTCATTTATTACGCAAGTAGAACTTTAAATTCTGCCCAAGTGAACTACTCAACTATGGAAAAGGAACTCCTAGCCGTAGTGTTCGCTTTGAATAAATTTAGGTCCTACCTGATCGGATCCAAGATCATTATCTATACAGATCATGTGGCACTGAAGTATCTTCTTTCTAAGAATGATTTTAAGCCCCGCCTGATACGATGGATCCTTTTACTCCAAGAATTTGATTTGAAAATTAAAGATAAAAAGGGAGTAGAAAACGTTGTGGCCGATCACATTTCTCGCCTTAATACCTCTGATTCCCTTGAGACGACCCATATCAACGACATGTTCCCTGACGAACAACTATTCAGGGTCTCCCATTCACCTTGGTTCGCTGATATTGCTAATTATCTTGCTACAGGTGCCATACCGACATAGTGGACTGCGCAAGATAAGAAGAAATTCTTCACTGAGGTGCGCAACTTTTTCTGGGATGATCCTTATTTATTTAAATATTGCCCAGACCAAATCCTAAGGAGATGTGTACCAGACGATGAGCATCAGAGCGTCATCTCCTTCTGTCACTCACAGGCCTGTGGTGGTCACTTTTCTGCTAAAAAGACCACGGCCAAGATTCTGCAGTGTGGCTTTTACTGGCCCACTATGTTTAGGGACACTCATGAGTTTTGCAAAGCTTGTGAGTGTTGTCAGAAATTGGGAGCATTGTCCCGTCGAAATATGATGCCTTTGAATCCCATCCTTATCATTGAAGCATTTGATTGTTGGGGCATCAATTTCATGGGACCATTCCCCCAATTGTTTGGAAATCTATATATTTTGCTCGCTGTGGATTATGTCACTAAATGGGTCGAAGCGATTCCGTGTCAAACTAATGACCATCGCACGGTCATTAAATTCCTAAAAGAAAACATCCTTTCTCAATTCGGAACGCCTCGAGCCATCATTAGTGATGGGGGCTCACACTTTTGTAATAAACCATTTGAGAGCTTAATGAAGAAATACGGTATCTCTCATAAGGTGAGCACCCCGTACTACCCTGTAACGCCCCGTGTTTTCAGAACCCGAGTATATGACTCGTTTCTTAAAAACCCGAGTGTTAACTTTAAAGAATGGTCAAATTCACGTATAATTTTTTTCTCCTTATCAGAGTAAGCAGATGAGCGTAGAATTGACAAATAAGCTAAAAGGGAAGTTCAAATTTTCATTAAGAATATACAAGTGGTTGCCCATAATGACTTATACAAACCAATGTCCCCATTCTTACAAATACAAAATTGACATAATATTACATGTGAAACAAGGTAAACTGCAACAATCTTGAACTGTAAAATCATGTAGCAACCCTTAGCAAATAGAATCATGCACCCTTGTCAACCATAGCCTGCTCCTCACCAATATACGGGGCCACCTGCACTACCTGTACGGTTGTATATTTGATGGATGAGTGGCCAGCTCAGTGTGAATTCCCCTCAAGATTACACACCGCCGCATTAGGTAAGCATAGTTATAAAACAACAAGGCAATCAAAACAATACATGATGCAATCTTTTTAAATGCATGGATGCATGAATGCACATCGGCCTGGGGATGCACATCCAGCCGGACTTGGGCTCGTCACCCATGCAAATCATCGACCTGGGAAAATCATCCAGTCGGACAAGGGTCGATAGTCGGTGGTCTGGGAGCTAGCGAAACGATATCCCGAAGATCCTAAGGGCACGTGCTACAGCATCCAAATTAGCCACCCATCATCGCCAACATGCTATGGATGCATGATTAGCCAAACCGTTATTAGTCCAGTTACAATCAGCCAATTTAGGTAAGCTCAAGGTCACTACGGGGAGCTCAGAGCCCAGCGTAGGCCGACAGCTCGGGCATAGTGTCCCATTACCACCATCCCCGGCTCATGAGGCTACCACCTTAGGATGTTTAATGAAAAACCGTCGACTAGTGGTCAATCATATTATAACATATGGGGCTTGCCATCGCATGGTTGCACAGTATAAAAACATCGAGCCCATATAGGGAAAATACCAGGACAAGGACACATACAGCGATATCAAAGCAAGACAAATATCAAAATAAGCTACATAGGGCGAGTATCAAAATTATGCGATAAAAGACCATCCTTGAAAACCATTGGACACAACAACCTTGGATGGTAGGCCCACATCACTGGTTAATTTAAACCACCATTCAATAACCACTAAGCCGAAGGTCCATTACTATCACAACCTGTCGAGTTACATCCCAAGTATGGGTGTACACATATAGGTGGGGGTTTTCCACTGGTGTACCAATTCAAGTTCCATAAGTAATCCACAAATAATCCATGAACAATCATACAAGATGAACATTAAGCAGGCAATATAGCAATTCAATTTCCACCAGCTAACACATGTGATTGTAAGAGAGAGATATCAAATATAAATTTAAATAAAAAACTATAACTTAAGCTAATGAGAAGATGGAAAGCTCAAGGGGAAGAATCATCACCTTACACTTTGAATCGCCTTCTAGTGTCGCTAAGTAATTGCACCCTTAGAATCGTATCCTATCAAAAATCATGAACTTGTACAATTAGATCCAAGTTCTACGTACTACTAGGTTAAGATCATGGCCTAGGGTTTTGAATTTACTTATCTTAGGGTTTTGACGTAAAATTAGGATTTTCATCCTAGAGTTTTAGTTCTAAGCTCATATTTCTGGGATTTGAACGCTAATTAATGTAAAATTTATTTACCATGCTAACCTAGTAACTATAAGCTAATTATTAATATTAATGACAGTATTAATATTAGCTAACATGCTACTAAAAATCATTGTGATGATAATTATCATTATAATCCACTATTTATAATAATATTTAAGAGTGACAAAACAAGACACTAGTATTTAGCAATGATATTATATTATTTTATTTTATTCTTGACTACCATAACTAATATTAGTATAGATCATTTACTAATGGCTAATCTTTACTAATATTAACAATTCTAACAGTAATAATGGCAATAATACAAAAATAATAGCCTAGTGTGGGTCTGAAGGGCTCATTAATATGGGAAATTGGGCCACTAGTTTGGCCTTGCCTAAGGCCCGAACTGGACTTAATCTTGGGCCTGATTTTAGGCCTGGACTGGGGCTGATTTCAACCCAAATCCAGGACTGTTCTCAGCCCAAAATGTGGCTCATGATAGGGGCTGCCCATGGCCCACATTACAGCCCAACTAAGGTTGATCTCAGTCCACAGATTTGGACCAGAGTTCGGCCCACTGCATTGTATAGTGAGGCCCATTGGAATTTGAAGTCAGCTGCGGCCCAACTTGAGATGGAGCAAGGCTGAAGTCAGGCCCAGATTGCAGCCCAAACTTTACTGACCACGGCCCAGTCCCTTTTGACTGGAATTAGGTCAAATCTCAGCCCAGTTTTGAGGCTAGTCTAGGCCCAGAACGTGGGCTAGTTTCAGCCCACCTCACGCACCAGCTGAAGGCTGGTATCATGGCCCAGCTGAGGCCTGTTTTCAGCTCAGTTTTGGGCTAGCATTCAGCCCAGATAATAGCCCAACTGGAGAGCCATTTTCAGTCTGTTGTAGGGGCCAGAAAGGCCTGATTTTGGCTCCTCTCAAAGCCTGTTTTCAGCTTGATACAAGGGTCAATTTCAGCTTGATACAAGACCTGATGAAGTCCTTGTTTAGCTTAGTTTGGAGTCTCAAGAGGAGATGGAGAGAAGGTTTACCTGACTCGGTTTGGCCTGGAGTTGGAACATGCACACTCACACTCCCTTCTTTCTCTTTCTTTTCTTCTTCTATTTCTCTTTGCTCCCTGGTTCTTCTTTTTTTTTTTTTTTTTTCTTTCTCTTTTGCTGGAAACCCAGCGAGACACAAAGTGGCCCAACTCGGACCGCGGCTCGGTGTAGTTTGAACGAGGAAGATGATCGGGCTAAAATGGTGGATTCAGATATGGAGCTTCTTCCTCCAATCCGCTCCTTCTAGACGATTCGTGTGGGTCTTAGGAAGCTTCCAGACAAGCCCTTTTGAAGCTTGAGGAAGGTTTAGGTGATGGGTTCAAGGGTGGAAGGTGACGGTCGTTTTCTCTCGAACGGCTGCAAGAATAGAGAATGAGCTTCTGTTGCTCAATCCTCCCATGTTTATAACATAGCCTAGCCTTCTCCTGGTCCGTCGGATTGACAACAAACGCTCCAGATTGGATTTGGTGGAAACCATTTTTGCACATGGCTGGTATTGCAAATACCGGTCGTGGTTTTGCTTCTCTGTGGGCGGGAATTCTCTCCCACGTGGAGAGCCATTGGATGGCTGAGATGGCTTCCTTTAGGACGACTAGGTTGGGCGGAGAGGAGATCATGCGGATCGTGCCAGCTGGAGTTGACAGTTCCATTTTCGGTATTTTTGTGTTTTTGGGCTGTTTTGCGCTGGTTCTCGTGTGCCCACACATGCCTAAAATTCAGTTCTGTTAGTTGGGTTTTGGTCAGCTCTACCTCCTTGATCAAATGGACGGTTTGGATCATTGATATGGCCCCTCACGGTGGGCCATTTCTTGATCAAACGGGGGAGGGAAAAACACAACGAGCCGTGTTTTAAATGGCAGCGCAGCGGGAGGATTCCCATTTTCGGGAAATGGCGGGTCAGAGTCTGGTCTGACCACGCATGCCATTCGGTGTGCTGCTGGTGCACACGTGCTGTGTGCACACTCTAAATCTAGAGGTAGGGTCCACCAACTCCTTGCCAAATCTACTTCATCCATTGAGTTCTAGAAGCTCCACTAACGGACCTTGGCCGTTGATCAGACTGATCTAAGGTCTAGGTGGGCCATACAGGTCGATTCCTAGCTTTAACGGTGGATTCTCGTTGATCTAATGGTCAGATTGTTCTGAAATTGAACGTCAATGGCTAAAATAGTCCCTGGAATTTACCAGATGATTGGGTTCATATGTTGTAGGGACATGGGGTGAAAATCATTGTCATTTCAGTTTCATCATACACTGTTACCGCGTGCAGACAAGTTCTTTTCTATCTTGTTGTTCAAAATAGATGGGGTTCACTTGTGATGATCTTCTAGAAGATCCACTCCATTCACCGTCTTTGGCACGCCGTGTTAATCCATGGTCTAAAATTTGAAGTAGATCCAAACTTTAGGTGGGCCGCACGATCTGATAATGCATTAAATGACATTTACCGTGAAATCCCATGCACGTAGAAATTTGAGTGAATTGAGATATTTTTCGAGAAGTCCACTTTACTACTTGTAGTTGTACGATCCACTCTGTTCATTATGTTTAACATGCCATGTTAGGAGTAAGGTCCAAAAATGGGGCAGATTTGTTGATCGGGTGGGCCGCACGGTATATTTTAGCTTCAACGGTAGTATGTAATGACATTCATGAATATTTACGATATTGCCATTCATTTCTCAACCAGCTTCCGACGTCCATTACGTCGAAGTGTGCCGCCCGAATTTCTTGAATTTTGGCGGGCATTCTTTATTTTTCGTGCTCTTTTTCTTGGTCCAGTTTAGGCCCCGATCTCCCTAGGATGTCTACGATGCTTCTTTAGTGGCCTACACATTCCGTAATTCAAAATAACATTTATATACCTCCGATTGACAAGTTACCAGGTAGCTGGGACTTAAACCCGAAGATCTCCACAATGACCGATTCATCCTGATATTCGGATGGTCCATTTAGCGGATCCAAACCTGATGGACGGTCAGGTGACTTGTTAAAAATAAGGAAGCTTTATGGTTAGCACTCTAACCATGCATATGGGTGGATGTATGGTTAGTTTTGTGAATAGGTAAACATAAAGTGGGTTTCCGGAGTGATTAGGGGTAAGACTTATATAACGTTAGATTCGAGTGACTTTCTTATACATGAAAGTTTCTCAGATTCTGATTCTAATGGTGGGTTAAGCATTTTCATATGGTATGAATAAGATGGACGGATCAGAATCTTGATCTGATAAGTGTACGAACGGATGTAGAGGTCAAGTAGTTGATTTACTGTGATCTAAGGCCTGAAATTCGACGTGTACGGTTAATTTTTGGTAATTTGGCATGGTATAAAATTTTGCATTAAACGGATAGTGAAAACCACGTGATCTAGAATCAAGTGGCCTAGGCAATGGCGTTTTCGTAATTATTACTGATATGAGAGTTTTGTGAAATCTAATGGCTCCACATGGTTTTAGGCGTGCTTCTAAGCAATTCTTAGAAAAGAATGTATATCTAAATTGTTATGGATAGGGCGTTATTTGTCAATTCCTTTAAGGGAAGACACATACGTTAGATCTCATGATAGAGAGTCTAACCTTGAAGTCTACGGTCAGACGGCTTGACCTATGAAAGAAGATCATTCCCAATGGTTCAACTTTTTGTTGGGGAATGGATGTAGGGTTAGGATAGCTAAGTTGGTGTCGTACACATGTACGTATCAAGTTAAACTTCATGGTAACACTCGAGGACTTTCAATACTCGGGTATTGAAAAGATCGGGTTGTTACATACACACAGACAAGTGGGCAAGCTGAGATTTCTAATAAGGAAATTAAACACATTTTGGAGAAAACGGTTAACCCTGATCGTAAGGATTGGTCAATCCGATTGACCGATGCCTTATGAGCATACCGTACTGCCTTTAAAACCCCTATTGGAATGTCTCCCTTTAGACTTGTTTATGGAAAAGCTTGTCACTTGCCTGTGGAGCTGGAACATAAAGCGTACTGGGCGATCAAAAATCTTAATTTCAATCTGGACAATGCTAGCTCGCTACACAAACTTCAATTGAATGAACTTGAGGAAATCCGGAATGATGCGTACGATAATTTGAGAATTTACAAGGACAAGATGAAAGCATTTCATGACCAACACATTTTGCGAAAATTATTCACGCCTGGTCAGAAGGTCCTTTTGTACAATTCTCGATTATATCTCTTTCCGGGTAAGCTTCGATCTCGTTGGACCGGCCCTTACATTGTTGTTACTGTTTTTCCTCATGGGGCCGTTGAGATAAGAGATCCCGACAATGACAATGAGTTTAAAGTCAATGGACATCAATTGAAACTATTTGTCGAGAAATTTAATTCAGAGGACATGTCCATGCCCCTGAATGCTCCTGTTTACCAGGATTGATCTCCTAGTCTGATGGAGGTATAGGTAGGTTTATCGCTTTCATAGGACTAGGGTAGTTGCTTTATTTGTCTGGCTGAAGACGGTAAACTTAGCGCTCTTGGGAGGCAACCCAGCTCTTCATTTCATTTTGTTTTTATCATTAGTTAGTTCAATATTTGTGGGTAACATTACTGCAAACCCTCACGAGACTACAACTCGTCCACTAGGGGCAACCTAGGGGTTTAAAGGCTTGTTGCATATGCTAAATGCAATCGAGAGCACCTACAAAAGTGGTATAGGTAAGATTTTATTTTTGTAAAGATTTTATTTTTGTTATTTTTGTGTTGCCTTCTCTCTCGTGCTGACCGACGCCCATGCTGCGATCTCTTGGAAAGTGTCTCTCGATTCATCATCCAGATACTATCTTCCCATCACTTCATATTTACTTTTCGTTGTCCCAAGTGCATTGCATGCTCATATCTTTTACATTGAGGACAATGTAGATTTTAGGTTGGGGGTGGGAGATTAGGTGACCTAATCAGCATTTTTTTTGGTCTTGAGCAAAAATTGTGGAAAATTAATTTTTTTTATAGGATTTCTGATGAATTCAAAGTGATTTTGACGGCCATCTAGGGCACTTAGAATTTCAAGATGCGTGATGTTGGTACTTTATGACTCTTGGATTCAGTTATCTATTAGATTTCACAGTTAAATTTAAATTGTTAGTCCATGGTTAGAGATTTTAAATATTGATTGAGTCATGATTTCACATGTCACATTTCGCTTACACATTAAGATTTCAGTTTGATACTGAAGGGTTAATTTGGTGATCAGTAAGCATGGAAGGAACCATCTTGAAAAATTGCCCTTCATGATCAATTGAAAGGAAAAGATACCGTTGAAAGAGGTTAGGCAAGGACTCTTCACTATAGGTTTGCTCCCTATACGTGTGGATTTCATTCCCTACGGATAATATGTAAAAGGGTTTGAGTACGCAGTCTTCACCATAGGTTTGCTCTCTATAGGTGAGGATTTGTTTTGGTATTACTTTTAATGAAAAAAAATAAAATCAAAAGCTGAAGGAATGAAAAGATGATCTTCGAGGCAAGTTTTGGTTATCATGGACTCTCTTGCTGGTTACCAATGATATCTTGAAACAGAGAGTTGCGTATTAATGTTGAAAGCCGAGATTACACTATATACCTGTGGAACTCAGTGTTTAGGATTGTTCTAATTGAGGGACTAATACTTTGAAATTGATTATGAAATTTACTGTGTGTTTGAGTCTAGGAGAGAGTAAGGCCCAACATTCATACAACGTAACAGTCTCGTATCTGAATTATTTTGCAAAAGTCACTTGGGTTTATAGGAATTGTCCTTTATTTCTGAAATTATTTTTCGCATACCTTGCTCGAGACTAGCAGGATGCTGGTTGGGGGTTATGTTGTGGGTCAAATATTGCATATTAGACCCCAGTTATTGCTTGGATTTACGAACATGATACCGTTTAATGGCCCGCTTTAATCATGTTTGTGATGCAGAGTGTATTTACAAGTGTTGACTGAAAAGGAAGCTTAAAGCATGGATTTAACACTCTGATGACACTAAAGGCAAGGGACGGACTCCAGAGGACCAAGATCGACGGAATTACACGCCAGGGATCCGCGAAAATCGAGAAACTAAAGCTCAAGCGGCCTGAAAGTTAGCTAGAATGCAAGATCACTGGGTTTCCATCATCTGTTTGCCTCGAAACTTTATACATGGATCGAGTACCAAAAACTAACCGTACACATCAAATTTCAGCCATTGAATCCCTTTGGAAGTGGCCCAACGGACAGATCTGCCCATAAATCAGTGATTTGGGGCCCACCTGCTATCTGGATAGGCTTCAAAATTGGTATCAATGCGTTAAATGAGATGAGAATACAGATGGTCGGAGCGGATTTCTTACAAACATCTTCTAGGGACCTCATGTACATCATGTGTGCACAGTAGACAAGTGCACTAGCCGTGCACCAAAATTCCCAAAGTCGGTCAGCACACGCTGACCGACTCCATCTTCCTCAAACAAAAAAAAAGGTATACAGCGTCCTGCCTTGTCCGTCGATTTTCACCAGTGGACCCCACTCATCATTCGTTTACAAGATCTGGACCGTCCATCGCATCCAGAGGGGAGGCTGGACCCCCGCCTAGGTGTCCTTCTATTCCCATGCGTGCACACACGTGTAAATAGCGATCAAGCGTAGGATAGATGGTGGAAGTATTTGATACGGTGGGCCGCACTAAAATTAAGAAAAAGTATACATTTCTTATTGATTTTTCGCCATGAGTCGAATGAACGGAGTGGATTTACTTTTTGACATTGTTTATGGGCCCCACCGACTCTCATTCAAAAACGAAAACTTTCATTTTCTCTGGCGTGAAACAGGGGCGCTGTTTGATTTGCGGTGGGCCACCATCATGGCTCACGGGGGCGATCCGAACCATCCATATTTTCGAGGAACTCGAGAAGGTCAAAACCACGGGGATCTCGTACACCCAGGCACACACACGTACCTGCTATAGTGGTCAGAAGAAGTTCATTTTGCAACGTCCAAAGCAATTACAGCCTGATTACTTCAGTGGGCCGCATCAAAGCATAGCTAAAACCAACCATCCCGCACCGAATTCTCGCCATGAGTGTAATAGAGGGAGTGGATCTCTCTGTTGAAGCTGATCATGGGCCCACCGAATGTCTCAGCGCAGGTGAGTGCGAACCTATACACGGACGCCGCCCGGCCCGCTGTGGGCGATTATGTGAGCAAGATCACAGTCGAATCTATGATCTAGACCGTCCAAATTGAGGAGAAGACAATTTTAACCGTGCCTATGACGTCCGATCTCAGGGAATGGAAGAAATACGTCATGGATTCAATTCAAACGCAACAGGTTGGATGTGTTTTTGCTGCGTAAAACAGAGTTATACAACTCCGGGTTTCAGTGCTGCGTAAAGAGGAGTGCGTAACTCCCTCTCACGGCGCAGGCCATCTGCCGGACCTTCCTACCTCTATAAAAGAAAGAAAAGAGAAGGGAGAATGAGAAAAGAAGGGGGAGCTCGGCTTGGGTGCTTGAATTGGTGGACGTCCGATAGAGAGTTTGTTTTTTTTCTTTTCCTACTATCTTTATTTTGTTTATTTTTTAAGAGATCTAGCCATCCATGTCTGGCTGAACCTCTTAGCTAGGGCTAAGAGGTGAAGCTTGTAGTCTGATGGGAGAGACTTTGCTTGTGCCTCTTATTTAGATTGACTGATGTTGATTTTAGTTCAAATTAAAAGGAATACTTTCAGTTTTTTTAATGGTTTGTTGTGACTGAAATTACAATAGATCTGCGATGGCTTTGAGTATTTCTTCCTCCTTTTGATGTTTATGACGTCGGGAAGCCCTTTTGTTCACCATCTTCTCATGGCCATGGTCGGATGACGGTACCCTTCCTAACCTTCATGCATTGTTGATTGGTTGGTAATTAGTTTAATTCTGTTGTTTGCTTTGTCTCTTGGGCATGGTTTTGTAATGGAATCCATTCTAATTCATATACCTCTCATCTCGTGAAAACTAGATCAAAGTAAGTTCAGTTTAATTTCCATGATTCTTGATGCAGGCATAAGATTTCTCTGATCTCTACAAGTGGATCCTCTGAATCCCTAGTTTCTTATTTCTGATTCTCTTAAGTTTTATATTAATATTTCGTCATTACTCCTCAAATTATAATCAATTTAAAATCCGTTGTAGTCTAGTTCTAATTCTACCTAGTTTCAGACAACGTACAGGTTTCAGTCCCTTGGGATTCGACCTCGGTCTCACCGAGTTTATTACTACATCACAACCCTATACTTGGGGAGTGAACACTAACATCTCTCTTTCAGAAGATATCCATATTGCAAAGACCAAAGAGAGCCACTAAGAAATGCAATTTGACAAAAATAACTGCAATTGTATTTTTATTTTGTAAACACCTAATGAGATGATTCTCTCATGAAATTGAAGCCACTACCTTGTTGAAGCACACCACTCATCAGTCTGCTGGGTCCTTGTACATCGAGACCTCCCGATCCACTGTTAGCAGTTAAATTTACATGTGATGCAAGACCAGGCACAGTTAATCCTCCAACAGAGCCTATGCTCCTTCCAATGTTGCCCCCACAACCATGTTCCCCATGGAGCTTGTAATTCGAGGACCTGCATTTCCCAAAATTGGAGATACTCCCAATCCAGGAACAACACTCCTGTTACCAACAGCTGTTGAGGTTGGGGGAATCCCAGGAATAGAACCACCAATTCCGTTCATGCTACTACTATATGCAGGGCTTCCTACAACACTTATATCACCTTTGTTTGGGACCCCTGAATGTTCGTGAGAACTTCCATGAGACATATGCATGTCAAAAGGAAGATGTGCATGAATCAAACATTCGCAGATTATAAAACCCAACAGAGAAAAGAAGCTGAAAAATGACAAATTGAGTTGCCACTATAGATGAATTTATTGTATGCTGTATATAACACGCAAAATTATAGAGGCACCTGAGAGAGAGCCACAGGCAGATTGTTTGACGCAAATCGTCCACTAAAAAGGCTTCCTGTGGGTTGTTGTACCCTACTTGAAGGGACACCACCTATTGCTGAGTTTCGTGATGTGAGCGAGCCAGGCATGTTTGAGACATTGAAGCTTCCATGAATGTTATGAAGCGGTTCCTAACAACAATCATTACATTCACCCATGATACTCCCATACACCAATGGGTAAAATAAAGTGGAAAATTCCAGCACAATCTATCCACTTGAATGATGAAAAACGGGTGCTGTTGCAGATTGAGCAGAAAACAACGTTGCATAAGGTTGGCCTGTGGAGTCTGGAAGATTTGAAGTTGATCTATTGAGGGTTGACTGTAACCAGAAGTTCGATAAATTTTACAAGAACGAAAAACAATTGCAGCATAAAGATGTGTTTAGACATCGTAATCATCAGTGTTTGTAATAAATGACACTATGATATGTTTTTGAGGTGGGGCATCCTCCCTCATTGTTCCCTGTGTTGTAGCTCACTTGAGTTTGTGTTTGGCCTGATTTTTTATTTTTATTTTTTGAAAGTCAGTTTCTTTGTATTGAAATCCATAAGTGAAACACAAGAAAGTGAATGGGCCATGACCAAATATATTTGGGTTTAGAAGATCCTAACCTCCAATCAAAGTCTAATTCTAATAAGAAGATTTGAAGACATGGTATATTGTTTGTAGGGCTGAAAAGATGGACCACTGATAGTTACATTATACCATATTGACATTTTATAAAATGCTTTTTTTTTTTGGAAACATTGACATCCAAATAACATTAGGAGGTCATTTGGATTGGGGACATACAAATAATTTAGGCATTTCAATAACCATGCATTGCAAGTTGTTGAGAATTATCCTTACAATGTTTGGTTGGTCCCAACCCTCAATATGGGCAATCCATCAAATGGGTCCATCCTTGATTGCCCCTCTCTCTCAAGCATAGAAGAAGAGAGCACCTGGATATATAACCAGCTAACTGTCTCTGATAGTTCCCCATTTTTTGGCAACATGCTTCTTGTGGATGAAATTAACAAGGAAGACATTGGAAATGTATTAGGGATGCTACATGTCTAGAAGTTTGATGTAAGGCTTCATTGTTTTACATTTTGGAAGATTCTTGACATTAACATATGGTTTGAGAGTGATATTGGCAATTTCGAATCCAATATTGTAGATTCCTTTTATTGCTACTTATCGGAAGGAGCTTTGCCTTCGCCTACTGAAAGACCCTGAGCAAGATTTGGCAGATGGTGAAGATAGAGCTGAGAGAATGCCTAAGTTGAAGTGGCACAAGGTAATTCTCTTGCTCATGCATAGAGTGTGACTATTGCATTATGAGCTCATGGAGTGCTGAAGAGATAACTGCTACTTCTTTCCTTTTCCAGAAACTTTGGGCTGTCCAGAACCTTGATAAAAAGTGGTTGCTGCTTCAAAAGCGGAAGAATGCTCTTCAGTTGTACTACAATAAGCGCTTTCAGGAAGAAGCTCGAAGGATTGACGATGAGATGAGGCTTGCATTGAATCAGCAACTTTTCGACTCTAATTCTTGAGTCTCTTAAGGTTGTTGAATCCGAAAGAGAGGTTGATGATGTTGATGCCAAATTTAATTTGCATTTCCCTCCAGGTGAAGTGGAAGTGGAAGACGGGCAGTTTAAGAGGCCAAAACGAAAATCTCTGTATATTATTTGTAGTAAGGCTGGTCTATGGGAGGTAGCAAACAAGTTTGGGTTTAGTTCAGAACAATTTGGGTTGCTCCTAAACCTGGAAAAGATGGTACGTATATTCTTATCACAACCTTGCATTGGCTTTGAACATAAAGTGTAACCATGCCCCACTTCACTTGATTCCAGCGGGTGGATGAATTGGAAAATGCCAAGGAAACTCCTGATGAAATAGCTGCGAACTTTACTTGCACGATGTTTGAGACTCCTCAAGATGTGCTCAAAGGTGCCAGGCACATGGTATGAATTCTACTTTATTGTTGCCCTAAATTTTAAGTTTCAATATCCATGTGGAATTTACAGCATATTGTGCTTGACATTTTTAGCATTTTCATCTCTTTTTTTTTGCATGCTCTAGGCGGCAGTAGAGATCAGCTGTGAGCCATCTGCCAGGAAACATGTTCGCAGTATATTCATGGAGCAAGCTGTGGTCTCAACTAGTCCTACACCTGATGGGAAAACTGCAATAGATTATTTTCATCAGTTTCCAACTGTCAAGTGGTTGGATGAGAAGCCATTCTATCGATTAAAAGATGCACAGTGGCTTCTTATCCAAAAAGCGGAAGAAGAGAAACTCCTTCAGGTTACCATAAAATTGCCAGAAAATATTCAAACTAAGTTAATAAGTGATTCAAATAATTATTACATTAGTGATGGAGTTAGTAAGTCTGCTCAGCTTTGGAACGAGCAGCGGAAGTTGATATTGAAGGATGATTTCTTTAGTTTTCTTCTTCCTTCAATGGAAAAGGAAGCCCGATCCCTCTTGACTGCAAGAGCCAAGAACTTGCTGCTTATGGAATATGGGAAACAGTTGTGGAATAGAGTATCTATTGTGCCATATCAGCGGAAAGACACTGATGTTGGCTCTGAGGATGATCCTGCACCAAGGGTCATGGCCTGTTTTTGGGGCCCTAGAAAGCCAGCAACTACTTTGTGATGTTGGATTCATCTGGAGAAATGCAGGATGTGTTGTATACAGGGTCCCTCAGTCTTTACTCTCCAAGTGCTAATGAGCAGCAGTGCAAGAAAAATGACCAACAACGTCTATTGAAGTTTATGATAGACCACCAGCCTCATGCTGTCATTTTGGGAGCAGTGAATTTGAATTGTAAACGTCTGAAGGATGACATCTAT
This sequence comes from Magnolia sinica, assembly GCF_029962835.1. Taxonomy (NCBI): domain Eukaryota; kingdom Viridiplantae; phylum Streptophyta; class Magnoliopsida; order Magnoliales; family Magnoliaceae; genus Magnolia; species Magnolia sinica. The sequence goes on from NC_080579.1 coordinate 5,930,630, forward strand.
GAGGTATGTAGTCCAAAATGTAAGCCCCGTGTCCTACATCGTACCGTTCCATGAACTTCCGCGGTCTTTTCGGTCAAATTCCGGCAACCTTCGACCCTTAACCGGTATTTGCGCGCGACCCTTAGTCACACGCCGTCAACTTGAATTGACTCAACCTGAGACTTGTACCCTTGCGACCGCGCCGTCGCCGCGACTCCCGCGCCGATCCGATACCCTGGTCAGGAGATGTGGGTCCGCGTTCGGTGTGAGGAAAACGCCGTGCATTTGCAATCCCAAGAGAATCTTTATAACATGTCCCATCAATCAAGTACACATCAATCACTTCATATGTCAAGTACATATCCCATCACTCCCTTACCAAAGCAACTCTAAAGTCAAAGTAACCCATACCCTTCTTACACAAATTACCTCAAAAGTCAATAAAGCTCTTACACACCCATCACTTACCTCACCCATCACTCCATCATCCATCCCTCCCTCTCTCCTTACAACTTTCTTTCTCTCATTTCTCAAACTCATTCCCAAGCAAAACAAGCTCCAACATATGAGCTTCTCAAGCTCTCATGGAGAAGCTTTAAGGTGGCCCACTTCCTACCTCTCATCTCCCATCTCAACCATCCAATAGTAATCTCCACCGTTGAAATGCATCCCTCGGAATTCTAGGATACGTTGATGGAAGAAGAGGTCCAAGAAGATTAAAGGTGGGTGTTCACAAGTACTTGATTTTGTGATTTGAGGGCCCACATATGGTGGGACCCATCTTAATGTACGATTTGTATCAAAGAGGGACCCATAGTGGCGGGGTCGCTCCGCTACTTCGATCTCTCTCTCTCTCTCTTTGATTGTTTGATGGCCCACCTAATGCGTGCATTCATTGCCATCTGTTGGGGTCCACCTTGATGGGTGTATTATACCCACTCCACCCACCTGTAATGGTGCATGATCCAGAGCTTTGGCGGGCTGCACCAAAGCAACAGCTAGACGTGGTTGCTGAGCAATGTCACCATGCTCTGTGGGAGCCCCCCATTAATGCATGTGGTGTATCCACTCTGTCCTCCTGCGTGGCCACCCCACATGTGTGGGTGGGACTCCACTTGATGCTTGGAGCCATGCCGTCCATCCATCTTACTGCAGCGGACGGCTGCTGCTCTGGCGTCACCAAATTCAGTGGACCCTGCATGAGGTATATGTTTTACCTATACCGCCCACTTACCACGTGGGCCCCCTCCGTGATGTGTGTTCGCCATCTGCACCGTCCATTTGGACGACGGTGCTGTGCAGGCCCTTATGTCATGTATGTATGCGCACCATCCATTTGGACGGTGGATGTGGGTGCTGATCCTGAAGTATGTGTTGTATCCACTGTCCAGCAACGCTGGACGGTGGTGCACACCATTGATGCATGTGGTAGATATCCACGCCACCATCTGCTTTGAGGTGTGGGCCCACCCCACACGTGTGGGCAGGTGGGACCCACCTTGATTAATGTGTTTTATATTCACGCCGTCTAATCATATGGACGGTGCGACCCACCTTGATGGGGTGTTGACCACACCGTCCGTAGAAGGCTAGGACAGTGGGCCCTTGCAGCGAACGCTGCTTTCTGGATTGATAAATCCACTTCGTTCGTCCATCTTGATGGACTGGTGGGCCACACGTGTGGACCCACCAGATGTAGGTGTTTTGCATCACTCCGTCCAATCGTCCAGCTCAGGACGTGGACCCCACCGCTGTATTCATCAGATCCTCACATCAGATCCTCACCATCCAGTCCTTGGACGGTGGGAGCAGCCCTGATGTATGTGTTAAATCCCAACCGTTCATCTGCTGCTGCCAGCAGCTGGAGCTGCTCTGACGTCAGCTGGTGTGGGTCCTGATCACGAGGTACGGGTTTTATCTAAACCGTCCATCCTTTTTGCTGGGGGTGGGCAGGAGCTTGGAGTAGCCACCTTGATGTATGGTATAAATCCTCACCGTACATTTTAGGCATTCCAAGCCTCTGGACGTTGTTTTATATATATATATATATATATATATATATATATATATATATGCATTTGGTGGGCCCCACGTGGGACCCACCTGCTGGACAATGGATTAGCTGGTGTATCTCACACCAGCTATACAGCTGATGTGATTTGGGACGTCAGCAAATGCTGTGGGCCCCACCATTTCCTATGTTATATCTGGGCCGTCCATTTACTGGATAGCCAGTAGCCTCACCATGATGGGCGTGTTTCATCCAAACCGTCCATTCATTTGGTGAGCTCGTTTCAAGGCTTGAGACAAAAAAATTGAGGCAGATCCTGGTATCAGGTGGACCACACTATAGTAAGCAGTGGGGGTTGAACGGCTACCCTTGAAACTCTCTTGGGCGCATAGAAGCTTTGGGACAATATGATATTTCTTTCCACTTAATTTAGGTATTTGTGACCTTATGATCAGTGAAAAATAATGTTATGGTAGGCCCTACCTTTGATAATGTATTGTATTCACACCATCCACCTGGGTAGGTGTGGGACGCCACCATGATATTTGTGTTTCATTCATGCTGTCCAGCTATGGGCCCATGTGATGTACTTGTGGGACCCACGAGATGTATGTATCCCCACCATCCAGTCCTTGGACGATGGGACTTACCTTGATGTACATATGGGAAACGGATTGGTTGTTCCACCGCACACCAACTATATAGCTGCCATGTGCAGCGTGTGGGATTGATCCACACCGCCTATTTGTGCGGTCCACCTTAATGATGTATGTATTATACCTACACCGTCCAGCTGGGACGGTGTTGACTCACCTGATGTATGACTTCCATCCACGTCATTCCGTCCAGGGGACCCACCTTGGTCATGAGGTATGCGTTATATCTAAACCGTCCTTCCACTAAATGAGGCAGATCTATCAGGTGGACCACACTGAAGAAAATAGTGGAGAGTTGAACGCCTACCATTGAAACCCCTTAGGGATTTCAGAAGTTCTGGATCAATATGATATTTGTTATTCCTCTTGATCCAGGTCTTTGTGATCGTATGATCAGATTAGATGGAAAATAAACGTCATGGTAGGCCTGTGAACTGTTTAAACGGCGAAATCATTATCTCCACTATTATTTGTGGTGGGGTCTAGATGATATTTCGATGGGTCCATCTTGATGTATATGAGGCCCGTTGTCCCGACCCCTCTTGATGTGTATTAGGCCCATTTGAGTGGCCCATAGTGATGTGTAGTAAGCCCATTTGAGCAGCCCATAGTGATGTATATTAGGCTCGTGCGAAGTGGCTCATAGTGATGTGTGTTAGGCCTTTGTGTGAGGTCATGGGCCCACTATATGTTTAACCCTATGTGGGCCACTCCTTGGGAGCAATGTTGGTTGAATGTCCACATTGATGGGTAATGGTGGTTGGATGTCCACATTGTGACCTTCCCTTAGACCTTATTAGGCCCATTCCGATTTCGATTGTTGTGACCGATTTGCCAATTTTGATTATCGATCGATCCGATTGTCATGACCGATTTGCCAACTTTGATTATCGATCGATCCCGATTGTCGAGATCGATTATCGACTCCGATTGTCGTGACCGATTTGCCGATTCTGATTATCGATCGATCCGATTATCGTGACCGATTTGCCGACTCTGATTATCGATCGATCTCGATTATCGAGACCGATTACTGACTCCGATTGCTGTGACCGATTTGCCGATTCTGATTATCGATTGATCCGATTGTCGTGACCGATTTTCCGACTCTGATTGTCGATCGACCTTGATTATTGTGGCCGATTGCCGATTCCGATTGATGTGACCGATTTGTCGACTTTAATTATCGATCGATTTCGATTGACCGATTGCCGATCTCGATTGACAAGACCGATTTACCGATTCTGATTATCGATCAATTCCGATTGTCGTGACCGATTACCGATTCCGATTGACGAGACCGATTTGTCGATTCTAACTATCGATCGATTCTGATTATCGTGGCCGATTACTGATTCCGATTGACTTGGCCGATTTGCTGATTCTGATTTGTCGAGGCTGATTCCGATTATCGAGGCCGAGTATCGAGGCCGATTCTGAGTGTCAATTCTGATTGTTGAGGCCGACCTCGATTATCGAGGCCGATTTTGATTGCCGGTTATTGATACCGATTATGAGTATGTAATAGCATAGTATTATAATACATGCCCATACACATCATCTGCATGTTTGTTATGAGATGTGATTGACCATTGCATATGCCATAGGGCAGGTTGTTTATGGGGCTTCTTGATAGGCGGAGTTGCCCCACATGAGAGCATGACATGTGCAGGATTGATGCATGATTGGACTGTGTGACTCATGTATCTCGCATTTGTGTGACATGACCACCGTACGCCCTAGCGACATCAGGGCCGTAGCCTCCATAGGCATATCGTGGATGGCCAGATGGGACACCAGAAATCTGTTCTACATGGGGTGCTATAGATATCCCTGGGTGAAAGTCCCTAAACCCTCTTGGTTCTAGAGGTTACTCCAACGTCTAGACCGAGTGGATGCATGAGTGCATGAGGGCCATATATCGTTAGGCCGCGTCTCCCACTGTGTCCTGGTCGGTTGGAAGGGGGTACGGCCTTACCCGCCCGAGAGGAGGGGGCAATGCTAGGTTGAGTCTGACCAGCTCGTGGAATGGGTCCGCTATCGACGAGCCGAGCCCGATATTGACAAGCGGATAGTGAGGTCTCTTCCACTCATCTTATTGCGCGCGATGGGGTGACAATCTGGTTTGGAGTGTAATAGACCCCGGTGATTTTTCAGAGAGGAACCGTACTGATATGTGGACTTATTGGGTAAGAGTTGCATACTCATGCATTTGTTTCATTCACTATCCACTCAGGCTGGTGGTGCGTAACTAATTGTTGTGTACCTTCGCATGGCCAGGATTCGGTTGGGCGCGCGACTAACCTGAGATCAGGAGTTTACCACATTGAGTCTGACTATTCAAATTTAGGTATGTGACTGGTTTGGATAGAAGTCACTTGTGATAGACCTCATAGCCTGCGATACTACGTACTATCATCCCGACTTTACTCCAGCTTGGTCATTTCATTCGCACCACATATTATATTGCATCTGCAGTACTTAGCATTTTGGGTTGCTATGTTTCTGCATTGATATGGCCATTAGTACTCATGCCTTGCATCGTATAGCCTTGGTACGGCTAATGACACTCATAGACTTGTCAGTATATTTTCGCTTATTGCGATATTGTATGATTTGTGGCATTGTATCCTCGGCATCTAATATTTGGCTAGCTTTGACTCCTCATTTGCATAACTGACTTGCATTGTGTACCCTGATATTGTATGACTCATAGACTTATCAGTACTTCCGCTTACTCTGATCACTTTGATATTGCGTACTTGGCATTTACCTTGTGCACACACTTTCACCACCCACTAAGCTTTTTATAAGCTTATGCACGATAGATGCGTATAGGTGGCGTTAGGTTGTAGTAGCATTGAGCTTAGAGCGTGCAGCGGGCTTGTAGATCTTTGATTTTTGACATATGTATTTCCCTTTCAACACTGTATTCAACTGTTTATATTAGTGGCTATGTGATGATAATGTTGCCTTTGTGATTTGGGTAAACTTGTGGTTATGCTTATTACGAGTTAAATGTACATTTGAAAATCTTCCTTGTAGGATCTCAGGATCGAAATCTGGTGTATGGATGCTGGGAGCCGAGAATGGGGTACTACGGAGGCTGTCGGCACCAGATTCGGCGATCGGGAATTTTGTGAGCTCTGTTTCCGAGTTTGGGGCATGACAGAAAATCTTGATTTTTGCTGAATTTATCTAAAGTGATGATGATGACTGACTTGGCTTTATTACTAATGTGCGCGCACGCACTCGATCTGTCTCTGTGCATCCGCACACGTCTAAAATTATTAAAGACAAGTTCTAACATATATTATATGAAAGGCTTTTATCTTTATTTGGAACCATGGTTTTTGTTAATCCACCTAGTTGTGTGCAAGGTCCATCGTGGTTTTTGTATGACATCTAACCTGCCTAGCAAGCTAGTCCCACCCATGAAAATGGGAAGTTCCAAAATCTGGTCGATCTGACAACCAGGTAGGTCATCATACTATGAAAAATAATAAAGAACCACCTAAAAACTTCCATATATATTCATATTGGGTCGTATCAACTTTGATTTTTGAGGCAAGTCATTTTCATTGTAGGATTGAGATGGCATACAAACATCATAATTGAGTCACAACAATTTTCAATTATGTTTATTATATATTGAAAAACCATGCTTTTACTGACCTAAATCTGGTTGTAGACTCAAACATGAGCCTGCAACCTGATATTCTAGACCCCTCCAAAACCCATTCCAATTCCTATTGGTGTATGAAACCAGCAGCAAAGGACCCAAGGGCATGTAATCAAATAATATTTAGATGGGTACTTCATATTGGGTCCTAATCATGGTTGGAAATGATTTTTAGCACATAGTATCAGAATCAAGAACCACACCGGTTAGAGACATGGGTTGGTACGAGTAGAGGAGTATAAAAGTGCCAGGGGTAAGCCCAAAAGGCCGTGGATGGATATAATCTTCCACTTTGCCATATAGTCTGTCTTGCCATTTATAAGTTGGTATGTTTGCACACGGCTACAATGCTATTGGATGAGGTTGAAGCTTCTAACATTTGTCGTGTTTTTGTCCAGTTTCCATGTTCTAGGAACATAAGGTTTTTTTTTTTTTTTTTTTTAATGACTGTTTGATAATGGTGATTTCGGTATATGACAATGCAACAACAAAACAAAACAATCCTTTGTTAAGGATTTAGTAAGCAACAAAATATGCATTTTATTTATTTATTTATTTATTATTATTTTTTTTAACGTTGTGTTCTTGGATCGATTTTTCACATCAGTGAAGACCAATACACCATACATTTCTTATAGGCTGATATTTTAAACCCTGAAACCAAACTGCATGTTTTTCAATTGGAACCGCAATCAATCCTAATTTCAATTTTGGGGGATTGTTTTGGACCTTAACCAAACTCATTTCCATTCATGTATTGGTTACTGCACATCAAGTTAATATCAGTTGGAAAGAGCAAACTCCTGGGCTTGCAAAATAATGATGGAGATTATACATTCATGATTTTGTTTACGATGCATCATCTGCAGGAGTTGTACTTTTTTTTTTAGGTTTCATGATTTTTTAATTATTATAGGTTTTTAGGTTTCTTGATCACCATCTATGACCAATATCTTTCTTTCACAGATTGTTGATGTCGGAGAAACTCTTGCGCTGTTTATGGAACTTCAAGTCCTAGGGGACAGAGCTTTAAGGAAGCTGGCCTTTTCACATGTTGTGCACAGTATTCGGCGTATGAACCAGAGACATAGAAATGAAGCTAAAGAATTGCGCACTTCAGAATATCTTATTTGCAATGCTGCAGGTTGGCTTGTTAGATTCGCTTCTCCTTTTATGTCTTAACTTGACATGTTGCCATACATATATGTATCTTTTTGTGCTCATCTTTTCAGTCTTACTGTTGCTTGTCCTTCAAATAAAATTATTTGGTCATGCTACTTTATCATTTATCCCTGCAATGCATGCTGCTTTAGGAAGAGGATGAATTGAGAGCGAAAAGGCTTTTATATATTATAGCGGGCTCACCCACATAATTGGGCATTTATGGCTAGAGCCGGGCGGGGTAGTGGCAATCCTCGTCCCTTCTGTTTCTCGTAAATAGAAATAATACCTTCTGCATTAGTAATATTTTTGCACACAGCTACAATGTTTTTTGCCCGTTGATATTTTATGACTATCTTTCAGGTGCACATGAGTGGAAACTAAAGAATAATTTATTTTTGTGAGAAATAATTGGCGATTTCCTCACAAATTTTTCAATCTGTTTTGTAGATGGACTTGATTTGGGAGGAACTTGGTCAAAAAATAAAGGAACTTCTAGAGATTGGATAGTCAGGAGTTGTTGCTTCTGTCTTAGTTGCCTGTGAATGGCTTCATTCACATGGACACGAGGTTTTCACCCCATCTCTGTATTTGTGCGCGCACTCGTGCATGTGTTGATAATTTAATGCTTCATAGATTGTAACTCTGTACATATATGATGAAAGCTATGTTTTTGAGGTTGCAGGAGTAAGTAATGGCAGATGATCAATTTTAAACTACTTTGATTGCTATTTTTCTATAATTTTTCCAAAGAATGTGAATTTGGGATGCATTGTATGATTTGATTGCTATTTGTAATAAATGCATTGTTTTTTTTTTTTTTTCTGATTGCATTTTATGTACTATTCATAACAGCATTAAGGAGGTTCTTGCAATGGAAACTGGCGCCATTATCATATTTTTGTTTTTAATTTTTTTTTTTTTTTACATTAGCTACGGATTTCACCCGTAGCAAATGCTAAAATAGTATATTGCTACAGATTTCAACCCACTTTTAGCTACTGATATTATCTGTAGCCATAGGTACATTTCGCTACAGAAATTCTAGCTACTGCTTCTTTCCGTAGCTGATGATATCTATTGCTACGGATGTTATCTATAGCCGTAGGTATATATCGCTACAGAAATTATCGCTACGGCCTTTATTCGTATCTATTGATATCTATTGCTACGGATTTAATCTATAGGCATAGGTACATTTGGTTACAGAAATTATAGCTATGACTTTTGTGCGTAGCTACTGATCTATATTGCTATGGATATAATCTGTAGCTATTGATTTTTTGACCTTTAGCTACCCCACCAATAGCTACGGACTATATCCGTAGCAAAAGCCCTTTAGCTACGGTTTTTAGCCGTAGCCTTTGCCCCTTTTTTGGTAGTGAGAAGGTTTTGATCCAAGCGGTGTGTGCTATGTGATCGGTTGTAACATTCTACTTCATAGTGGATTGTTGATCTGGACTAGATCTCGTGGTTTTTACCTCTTTGAGGGTTTTCCATGTAAAAATATCTTGTGTTGTGTGGTTTATGCTTTGATTTATTTCATTACTTTATTATCCCATAATTCTAGTATTTTTAGGAGGCTATTTCCTAATTAAGGTTTTGTGTAACGACATCCATCAAAGTGATATCAGAGAGTTCAGGTTGGTTGAATGGAGTGAGATCGGTTTTAAATTATGGAAAGTGGCTCACAAAGGATTATCAGTCTCAATGGTTCTAACTGGACCATATGGAAGGATAAGATGAAAGACTTGCTTTATTGCAAGGACTTACATGCTCCAATCTTAGGCATATCAGCAAAGATAAAGGATATGATAAATAATGATTAGAAGAAGTTGGATCGGAAGGCGGTGGGGTTTATTAGACAATGGCTGGACGATTCTGTATTCCACCATGTGTTTATGGAGACCTCAGCCGCTAGCCTATGACTGAAATTGCAAGGACTGTATAAGAAAAAGACAGTCGGCAATAAGATTTTTCTGATAAGATGATTTGTGAATCTCAAGTTCACAGATGGTGGTTCTGTGGCTGAGCACATGAATGAAGTTAGTAATATATTGAACCAGCTCTCCGTTATGAAGATGGTCCTGGACGATGAATTATAGGCTTTGCTATTGCTTAGCTCATTGCCTGATAGTTGGGAGACATTGGTGGTGTCTCTGAGTAACTTTGCGCTAGACGAAAAGGTGTCCATGAAACAGGTAACTAGTTGTCTCTTTAATGAGGAGACAAGGAGGAAGTCTCAGGGGTTTACTCAACAAGAGGCCCTTGTGATACAAGATCGAGGGAGAGGAAAGAATAGAAAGAGTGGGAAGGCCCGAGATAAATCAAGACGCAACTAGGAAGGATGTTGAACACTGAAATTGTGGCAAGAAGGGCCACTAGAAGCATGAATGTCGCAAGAAGAACGACAAGAAAGGAAAAGAAAATGTGAAGGAAGATTAATCAGATTCCAGTGGTTGCTTTAGATGGCGACATTGTAGTTATTCTTTCATCAAATGACCATGTTTGTCTTACGGCTACGAGTCAGGACACCGACTGGGTGATAAACTTGGGAGCTTCATTTCATGCGACTACACGTAGGGACTTATTCACAAGCTACAAGTCAAGCGACTTTGGGACTGTGAAGATGGAAAATTCTGGCGTATCGAAAATCGTAGGGGTCGATGATATTTATGTGAAGATCGATGTGGGCTGCACATTGGTTCTCAGGGATATGAGGCATATCCCAGACCTTCGCTTCAACTTGATGTCGATGGGAAGACTGGATGATGATGGTTATGAAAGCCGATTTGTTGGTGGGCATTGAAAGCTCATCAAGGGTTCGTTGATCGCAGATAGAGGAAAGAAGTGTTGCACTTTTTACAAGGTAGTGTCAGTATGTGTAAGGGTGAGTTGAACGTAACGGAAGATTTAACTATTGACATGTGACACATGCATCTAGGCCACATGAGTGAAAAAGAGCTTTACCTACTAGCAGGAAGCGACTTCTTCCAAACATGACAGATATACCTCTCAAAACCTGTATTGATTGTTTATCAGGGAAACAATATAGAGTTTCATTTGTTAAATCCGCTTCTCATGTTAATAAATTGCATGCATTAGATTTGGTTTATTCTGATGTTTGTGGTCCTATGAGGACAAAAACCTTGGGTGGGGCATTGCATTTTGTCACTTTTATAGATGACGCATCTAGGAGGGTTTGAGTTTATGCTTTGAAATCCAAGGATGAGGTCTTTGGGTGTTTAAATTGTTTCATGCTATGGTCGAGAGAGAGACAGGTAAATCATTAAAGTGCATCCGCATGATAATAGTGGTGAATACATTGGTGACTTCTATGAGTATTGTAAGTCCTTGAGTATACGGCATGAACAGACAGTTCCCAAGACCCCCCAGCATAATGGTGTGGTTGAGCAAATGAATCGCACCATTATAGAGAGAATCGGATTCATGTTATCTCATGCGAAGTTGCCCAAGACGTTCTGGGGAGAAGCAATGCACATGACAATGTATTTGATAAATAAGTCTCCATCAGCCCCATTAAATGGAGAAGTACCCGAGAAGGTGTGGACTAGACAAGATCCATCGTACAGTTATCTCAGGGTGTTTAGATGCAGGGCATCGATTCACGTACCAGAGGAAGAGAGTTCCAAGCTCAATATGAAGATCAGGTAGTGTGTGTTCTTGGGGTACGGAGATGAAAAGTTCAGTTACAGATTATGGGATCCAACCAAGAAGAAGCTCGTTAGGAGCCGAGATGTAGTATTCTTTGAAGATCAATGTATAAAAGACATTTGTAAGCCAGAGAAGAACCAGCCTAGTTCAGGTGAGCTAGAGGATATGGATTCGGTTATTCCTCCCGTGGTGCTTAATGATGGGGGAGTACAACAAGGTGCAGAGGATGAGGGAGTTCCTACAGAAGATGGACCGGGGAAACAACCCCCACCTGATCCACTTCTCGAGCCATAGGTGAGGAGGTCATCTAGGGACAGACAACCGTCTAAGAGGTACTCACCACATGAGTACATTATGCTCACTGATGGGGGAGAGTCAGAAGATTATTCTAAGGCCCTGTCGACGAGTACAAGGAGGAGTGGTTGAAAGCTATGCAAGAGGAGATGAGATCCCTGCATAAGAACCACACCTATGATATGGTGAAATGGATATTGTGGTATCTAAGAGGCTCATTCAGGTTGAGCCTATGCTATGGTGATGAAAAACCTGTATTAGAGGGCTACATAGATGCAGGTATGATAGGTGATCACATAGATTCTAGGAAGTCTACACCGGGGTTCAAGTTCATGTTTACAGGGAGAGAAGAGGCCGAGTACATTGAAGTCAAGGGCAAAGAGCATATGGTGTGTAGGTTGAGGAAGAGCTTGTATAGGTTGAAACAAGCTTCAAGGCAATGGTATAAGAAGTTTGACTCGTTTATATTAAAGCATGGGTATGACAGAACGGAGTTGGACCACTATGTGTTTAGGTGCAAGTTCTCAGATGGCGGATTTCTCCTGAGTCGGAAAGGGAGAGATTTGATGGGATTTTCTCCTCATGGCTTGACTGGTTGAGTGCCCTGCTTGATCGACTCGAACTCCAGCGAGTTTGGTTTGAAATTTTTCGTGGTGCTTGACCAGTCGAGGGAGGTGCTCGACCGGTCGAGGACCTTGCTCGACTAGTCGAGGTTATGCAGATTCGAGTCCGGATTTTGTGTGGACTGCGAAAATTTGAGGCGGTTTTCAAAGAGGTGTGGAAGCAAGTTGCCTAAACTATAAATAGGGGTACCTAGGGCTGTTCTAGGGAATGTAAGGGAGTTTCTTAAAGCTTTGGAAGGGTTTGCTAAAGGGTTTAGGGCTATCAAAGGTGTGTGTGTGTGTGTGAGAGAGAGAGAGAGAGAGAGAGAGAGAGAGAGAGAGAGAGAGAAAGAGAGAGAGGAAGCTTCTAGAAGTGAGGTTCTACTCATAGAGGTGATCTACTGTGCACTCATAGTGGATTGCACAGTAGAGAAAGAGAGAGAGGAAGCTTGTGGAAGAAGGTTTTGATCCAAGCAGTGTGTGCTTGTGATCGGTTGTAATGTTCTACTTCATAGTGGATTGTTGCTCTGGATTAGGTTCCATGGTTTTTACCTCTTTGAGGGTTTTCCACGTAAAAATCTCTTGTGTTGTATGGTTTGTGCTTTGATTTATTTCATTGCTTTATTATCCCATAATTCTAGTGTTTTTGGGAGACTAGATCCTAAGGTTTTGTGTAACGGCACCCAACAGAGATATCTCATACATATCATGTTGACACTTATGTCGGCCTGGCTTAGATAGAATAACAGTTTGGTGGTGGCAATGGACCGGGTTCAGGCTGGGTTGAGGTCAACCTGAGTGCTACTAAATGAGCAAATAGGGCTAGTTGTCCTTAGGCCAACCAACTCACCAAATTTATTTTGGGTTGGGCGTGGCCTGCCATGTTAGGTCCATGCCAAGTTAGGCGTAGGCCTAGAGAGAGAGATTCTAATAATGTGCATCCCATCTGATGTACAGTGGGCTGCTGATAGTTTCATGGCCAAGATGGATCAGAAAAGGCCCAGTCTACTGAAGTGATTCGGACTGTCAGACCTTAAATTGAGTGTATCTCGCAATCAGGAACGAGTTATCGGAAGTAAAATATATGATTTTGGGGTAGGACGAGCTACTTTAGCCACCCAACTAGCTACGCTGGGTTGCGCAAGCCGGATTTGTGAAATAACATTAGATTGATGGTCGTTTCCCTATTTTAATTCCGTTTTTACTATAAATAGTAAGTTTTAGTTTGATTATAACTCTTCATCTGTTGGGCTTTAGGAGTTGCGCCCAACGTACTTTGCACACTAGTAGACATCATGACTGTCTATAAATAGTAAGTTGCGAATTCTAAGAGTTTTAGTTGTAGTTTGATTCTGAAATTTCTCCCATTGCTTAATATCCCTATTTAAAGGGTTGTGACCTCGTTTATTTCATTCATCAATAAAATTATGAATTTTATAAAATTTATTTCTATTTTGCATTTATTATTATTATTATTTTTTTTGTGGATTCGGGAAGTCTCTATGAGGAGTCCAAAGAAACTCCGTGGATCCGGAGTAGTTATCCTTGAGGAAGATAGTGATCGACCTCGTCATGTTCATCCTTGCCTCATCATCCTTACTTTTGCTTCTATCATGTTATATTTGAGTTTTACATCTTTCTTCTTTTTTTAAAGCTGATATCTTAACACAAACTAATGCAATTTATAAAAGGTGTGAAAAATATTATATAGACATAAGGTGTGCTTCACAATCTTTTGTTGGATAGGCTTAAAAGGACTTGCTTTGCAGGGCTACGCTAAAAAAATGAAAGAAAAGTGTCGGTTATTCACATAAAAAAACAAACACAAATGGCAGTGTGCAGACACATCCATCCAAAGTTTTTACCTCTTTTAATGGCTAAATTACAAATGTAATATCATCCATAGCTATTGGCCCTAAAGAGTATAGAAGTGCATATATAGTTGTTTTTTACTCTTATTTTTTAATCCACAACCATATCAAACCCAAACTTTCCATTCCTGATATTTTGAGCTTTTTCTCATTACTTTAATGATTATTTTTACCTTCTTTTTACCTAAATATGCCCTACATAATCACATTTCTTTTTTATGCGTGTTGGCAACCCTTCTTTCATCCTCAACGTCAAAGAAAGCATATGCTCGGGACACTTGTTCTTCTCAAGTACGTCGATTTCGAACCTCTCGATCAGACATGCAGCAATCAACTTCATCTGTATATATGCCATCTCCTTCCCAAGGCACATCCTGGGTCCCGCATGGAAAACCGGATACTTAAATGGGCTCTCGGGCCGAAAAGACCCGTTCTCCAACCACCGTTCCGGCAAGAAGCTCCGACTATCTTTCCCCCATATGCTTTCCATTCTCCCCATTGCATAAGCTTGGTATGCCACAAACCAACCTTTCCTAATGAAGGTTCCATCCGGTAACACGTCGTCTTTCAAGCATTCCTTCGAATCGATCGCCACCGGTGGATAGAGCCTCAACGCTTCCGATATCGATGCATGGAGATAATGCATTTCTCGTAGTTCTTCTAAACTGAAAACTTCACCAGAATTAGGGTTTCGAGAACGTACTGATTTCAGCTCATCCAAGATCTTCTGCTCGACGTCTGGTCTTGATGAGAGTAGCCAAAAGAACCATGCAAGTGCTGTCGATGTGGTGTCGCGCCCAGCGAGTATGAAGCTCACGACGATGTCTCGGAGGAAGTCGTCCGAGTTATCGCCACTCGCGATGAATCGGGATAGGAGATCGTCATTGTGATTGGAACCATCTTTCTTCTTAGACCGTATGATCTTCGTCGCAAAGTCATGGACAATCATGATTGATTCTCTCAGCCGCCTTTCTGAGCCGATGTTGAATAGCTTCTTGATTTTCCACAGGAATGGCATCACGTACAAGAACCGTTCAGCGCTGAGATTAGTCGCGTCACTGAAAGCGCGGGAAAAGTTGGGGGAGAGCTCGCTGCTGGAATCTCCATCACCACCGAGGCATGCGGGGTCTGCATTAAAGGCTACCTTGCAGACATTATCGAATGAAAAACGTTCAAGAATATCTTGCAGGTCGACAGTTTCTCCATTTTCACTGGATTTCTGTAACAGCGGCAATAATCGATGTTGTATCTCGAAGTGCACGGTCTCCACAGCAAAATTACGAAGCGATTTCGTGTTGAATTCGAAGCTCGCTGTCTTTCTTTGCACCTGTTAAGAGGCCACCATCGCAGTATTTCATAATTTCAGTGATAATTTGGACAATCTGTAAATTGACGGTCCTGGACTGTCGGATTTTCAGACCTGGCGGCCTCAACATCACCATGAACGGGAGCATCAGGTCAGCCTAGCCCGAGTGCAGATTGGATTGGTTCATTTGGATTTAGAAGGGTAATTTTGTAATATATATATATATATATATACACACACACACACACAAAATACATGAAAATCCTTGTTTACCACCGGGAATGGAATAGGTAAGAAACCGGCCTCGCTAACGATGGGTCCACCTTGATTTATGTATTATGTATATATCCATGCCGTCCTTCCATTTTTCCATATCATTGACATTATTCAAAAAATAAAACAGATCCAATCATCAGCTGGACTATACTATAGGAAACAGTGTTGATTGACCGTTAATGAGCTACAAAGGTTTTGGATTAAGCTGGTATTTGTTGTTTTTTTTTTCCTTCAACCCGACTTATGTGACCTCATCAACAGATTGGATGATAAATAAACACTATAGAAACATTAGGATTGGCTATAAGAAGTTTTTAATAGTAGGACGGTCAATCACTTGACCATTACTTCTTATAGTGTGGTCCACCTGATAATTGGATTTGCTTCATTTTTGGGAAAATGCCCTAAAATGATTGAAAAAACATATAAATGGCATGGATACATAATACATACATTAAGGTGGCCCCACGGTAACCATGGTAGGCCCAGAATTAAGCAAGCTTGACTATTTTGACTCTTACATGCTCAAGATGGGCTCAGTGGAGCCTATGTTCATGTTGAATAATGCCGGCCAAGGCTGACAGAACTTTTCCAAAGCCGATTGGCCGGTGCGTTGACGTCACCAAGTCACGTGGGTCCCATCATGAGATGTGTGTGTTATATCCAAACCATCCGATTCATTTGGTGAGCTAGTCGTAAGGCTTTAGGAGAAAAATAAGATAGATCCAAAGAGATCAAGCGGACCACGCTGAAGAAAAGCAGCGAAGGATTGAACATCTATCATTTAAATCCTTTAGTTCATAGAAGTTTTGGATCAATATGATATTTGTTTTTCCTCTTCATCAGGTTTGTGTGACCTTATGAACAGATTGGATGGAAAAACAACGTTATAGTGGGCCCTACGAAAGTTCTAATGGTGGGATAATAAATCATTATCCACCAAATTTGTTGTGTGACCCACTTAAGCTTTTGATCTGACTCTTTTTTAAACTGAGTCTCTAAAATAATCTCACCAAATGGATGAACGGTGTGGATATAATAAGTATATAATTGTAGGTCAATGTAATTTTGATCTCCTTTCAACTGTTTGTATAGGGAGTGTCAATGCTATTGACACGTACTCACAACAGCTAGGTGGATGGTGTGTGTAGGGGTGTACACGAACCGAGCTAGCTTGGTTAGCTCGCTCGACTCGATTCGAAAAAGCTCGATTTGACTCGGTTTGAAGTTGAGTTTGAGCCGAGTCGAGCTGATTTTTTTAGCTCGAAAATGAGTTCAAGCAGACCCTAGCTCAACTCAACTAGGATCGAATCCAGCTCGAATTTGGCTTGAATCGAACTCGGATTGAACCAGTTCGGTGACTCGGTTCCTTTGCCATTGATGTTGCTCACCAAGTGTTTGATAAAATGACTCAACGAGGTGTGGCGGGTGGCAAGGAAGGTATACACATGAAACAAATACTATTTTTTTTCTTGATTTTTATGTTGCTTAGAAGGTGTTTGATAAAATACTTATAAAACCATTTGTTCTATTTCACATACAGAGGGATTTTGAAGGTGCAGTCCATGTGTTTGTGGAAATGCCTCAATGACGAACTCGGCCCGAGCTACTGACCAAATCAAGCCGAGCTAGCCAGTCAGGCTCAAGGACTGAGCCGAGCCGAGCTGGCTAGTCAGACTCGAGGACGGAACCGAGCCAAGCTGAGTTCAAGCTGAGGTCAGCTAGTGGTTGAGCCGAGTCGAGTTGAGGCCAGCTCGACTCGGTTCGACTTGATGTACACCCCTAGGTGTGTGTGGTACTAATGATGACTCTCAACATCATACCAAAATGGGTACTTGAAAAATCACATTTTGCAATGCTTGCTAGATTCCCGCTAGCACAAGGAATCATCCAATCATTGAGATTCTCCACCAAAAGGGAATGGGCAGGGATTGGGTACCACCCCCGCTTGTTTCGAGCTCAGGAAAGGCAGAGGCTTGAGGGCCACTGAGGGGCCATCGTGATTTATGAGTTTTATCCACACCGTCCATCCATATTCCATATCATTTTAGATTGCTTAACCAAAAATAAGGCAGATCTAAGGCTGAAGTGGACCACACCATAGGAAGCAGCGGTACTAAGGATGCCCACCATTGAAACCTTCTCAGGGTCGACTGTCTCGATTGTTTTCCATCCAACCTGTTGATATGGTCATGTACAGTTGGATGAAGCGAAAAAACAAATATAGTCTTGATCCAAAACTTCTTTGATCCTTAAGAAATTTTCAACGGTAGGAATTTAATTCCCACTGTGTGGTCCATTTAGGAACTGGACATTCGTTATTTTTAGTTTCATATTTTAAAATGATATATAAAAATAGATGAACGGTGTGGATAAAACTCATAAATCAGGGTGGCCTCTCAGTGGCCCTCGGAGCCTCTGCCTGTCCCGAGCTCGGAACAGGCGGGGATAGTACCTAATCCGCGCCCAAAGGGAATGAAATGGATCTTACACCAAATGACAAAAATTCCCTCATCTTGAGACTTGGTTTTTGCCACGTCTTCACTTCCTGTATTGAATGTGGACCATTGAATAGACCACCCTCAAAGGGTATGATCAGATGGCTCGGATAATCCAATCTATATGCACTGCGAACCATCTCCAACATCAAGGACCACCAGATGATGGACGTACGGACGTGGCTTCGGTGGATCCCTTGACTGTGGGGCCCACATTGATGTATTTGTCTTATATCCGTGCCGTCCATCTGTTTCGCTGGATTATTTAAGGTCTGACCCTAAAAATACAGTAGTTCTAAAGCTCAAGTGGACCGCACCACAGGAAGCAATGGTAATTAACCTTTAAAAGCTTCTTGGGGCCACAAAAGTTTTCGATCAATCTGATACTTATGTGGGACATTCATCCATGTCTGTGAGACCTTAGCAACAGGTTGGATGGAAAGTAAACATTCCGACGGTCCCCGAGAAGTTTTTAATGGTAGCCGTTTAATCACCACTATTTCATGTGGTGTGGTCCATCTAAGATTTGGAACTGCTTCATTTTTGGGCTCAGACTCTAAATTAATCTGGCGGAACAGATGGACGGCATGAATATAAGACACATACATCAAGGTGGGTCCTGAATCCACCGAAGCTGCGTCCTAGATGGACTGCCCCGAAAGACGGGCGCGGATTTCCGGGGAAAGCAATTTTCAATGAAGTTCTTGCGCTGGGATGCTGGGTGGTGCCCATATAATGCTTCTAATAAATCCACTCCGTCCATCCATTTTATGAGCTCATTTTAATACATCCATTCAAAAATGAGGTGGATCCTAAACTCAAGTGGGCCACACGAGAGGGAAAATTGAGGAAAAAAAATTCCTACCGTTGAAACCTTCCTGGCTCCACCTTGATGTTTATATGCCATCCAAACCATTTATAGGTCATTAACACTGGGATGAAGTGAAAATACACCCTCTCCTGTGGCCCACTTGAGTTTTAAATCCACCTCATTTTTGGTTGGATGTCAAAAAATGAGCCCTAAAAACGGATGGATGGGGTGGATTTCTCATATACATAACGGTGGCCTCCACCCAGCATCCCAACGCAGGAAATCTGCGTCCAAGACCATTCATGCTGCCACTTTGTAGCTCTACTGTACTCAGGGTCTGGGCTGGTATCACCCAGCCCGATCTAGGGCTGAAAGTCCGGCTGGTTCAACCCGTCTGACCTGTGACCCACTCAACATTGGGTTGGGCTCGAGTTGAGGTCCCGGGTTGCCGGAGACAGATGACTATATATAAATTACTTATAAATTATAATTGAGTATGGAGTGTAGTGTTGAAGGCACCTGAAATTTCAGTGCCATCGGGTCTCATTCACCATTTGTGATGACTCAAGCTACCAAGATATGCCAGATTTCTCTCTCCCAAATAGATTGGGTGCTACACACAACATCACTTTTAAAGGAGTAGTTTTCCTATATTTTAACTTATTTATTTATAAAAAAAATAAATGTTTTTATGATAAATAAATATATATAATTAATAAAATCATTAGTAAGGAAAATATGACATGTATTAAAATATAATAAACCAATGTAATAATGAAAATATTAGCATGTATTCACCGGACCAACCTGATCAACCCAGCCGAGCCCTCTTGGGTTGGGCTTGGGTTGAGAATTTCCTACTCGAGGTTGGGTTGGGTTAGGGTGGAGGTATAGGAACCTTGGGTTGGGCTAGGATTAAGCCCCAATCCAACCCAACCTGACTTTCAGCCCTATCCTGACCCGACTGATTATTAATCAGGTGGAGGGGGTGGATTTTCTCATAAACATCACAGTGGGCCTCACCCATCATCCCAGCGCAGGAAATCCACCTCCAAGACCATTCCTGCAACCAGGTGTAGCTCTACCGTACTCAGGCTCTGGGCTGGTTTCACGCAGCCCGACCCAAGTCAGATTCAGGCCCAGCCCATTCAATAGTGGTCATTTATCGGGCCTACCACGCTAGAAATGGTAACACCACCTTCCATAGCTCGCCGTCGGAGTTAAAGATGCCGCCGCCGAGGAAGTCTTCCAACAACGAGATGAAGAGATCTCCTTTCGGGTAGTTGTCGAAGTTGGTCTTGAGCATGTACTCTACATTCATTGGATTCGCCGTAATTACTTCCCGGACTTTCCCGGGCCGTTGGAATGTTACCGTATTGGTCGGTTGATCGGCAAGGACTTCCGTAAACCAGTCGTGGGGCCGGTGCCGGTTCTTCAGGAATTCCGGCAAGTTCCCGACTATTGGGTATGCTTTGATGCCTTTGGAATTTGGTTTCTTTGATTGGTTTTGTCCATGCAAGAAAATGAAGAGAGAGATGGAGAGAAGAAAGAAGAGAAGAGATTGCAGAGAAAAGATTTCCATGTTCTTCCTTTTCCTTGGTTTAGTTGAAAAATGGTGTTTGTATATGTCTTATTTATAATCTGAGATCGACAACTTCACATATACATACTTGCGTTTGGTTTCATTCGCATGCAAATCATCGACCGTCCATTAATAGTCCACGTAAGCCTTTAAAAGGGTCATTTTCATATAACCGTCTGTATTTAATATGGAAGCGGATTGTAAACTCTGTGGGGCCTACCGTCATTTATGCATTTTATCCACTCCGTAAATACATTTTACCATATAATTTTAAGGCTTTCGCTAAAAAATGAAGGCTATAAGAAGCTTAGTGGACTATAGACCATATGAATCAGTGTGAATTGAACGTCTACCTTTGAAAAGTTCTTGAGGACCACCGAAGTTTTATATCAAGATTATATTTCTGTTTTCCCTTCATCCATATCTATGTGATCTTATAAACAGTTTAGATGAGAAATAAATATCACTATGGGCAGCTTAGAAAGGTTTCAACCCTGAAAATCAATACTTCCACTGTTTCCTGTGGTAGGGCCCACTTAAGCTTTGTATATGCTCCAATTTCAGGAACACTTAAAATAATCTGTAAAAATAGATGGATGGTGTGAATAAATGACATGCATTCATGGTGGGCCGAACAGAGTTTACTCGGTGCTATAAGAGCATACCGAGTAACTCAGTATGCAAACCGGTTTCCTTTAATATGCCCGCTTCCCAAAATATTCAAAATAACTGGTACTACCCCATCAGGAGCCCATCCTCATATACATGTTTTATTCATGCTCTTCATCTGCTTTAATAATCATTTTAGGGAATGAGCTCAAACAAGAGAGAGATTGAATGCTTAATTGGAGCATACCACATGAAGCAGTGAGGATTGAATTCTTACCATTGAAAACTTCCTAGACCCACCGTGATGTTTATTTACCATCCAAACTGTTCATAAGGTCACGTAGGCCGGTATGAAAGGAAAATATAAATATCAGCTTGATCCAAAACTTTTGTTGCTTATAAGTTTTCAAAGGTGGGCTTCAAATCCCTACTGCTTCACATAGTGCGGTCCGCTTGAGCCTTCAATCTGTATCTTTTTTGGGCTCATGCTGTAAACAGAATTTTCAAAATATATGAAAATATATAAATCACAGTGGCCTCACAGAGGCACAAACACGACTGTCCGTCTCTAGCCGGGTCTTGGTGGGGGTAGTACCGCAGGTGTTTTTTTTTTTCACGTGGACGCTTGCCTTTTGGGCTATGGAACTAAAACCTCCCGCTTTTAAACTATTTCATAAAACCCGGTTATAATTTGCAAATGAGTATTTGTATTTTTGTATTGACGAAACTATCCTTTCTTTACCGAACGCGTCATTTAGCTATCTCCGTTGAATAGGCGCTGAATTCATTTGCGTGCCAAACTAACCCGACGTACCATACATGGAGCCCATCTTGATGTTTGTGAAAAATCCATCCCATCCATCTGTTTCCTTATCTCATTTTATGGCATGAGCCCAAAAATGAGACAGATCCAAATATCAAAGTACCCAGGCTGTTTTAAAGGTGGGATTTTTTTACACGCACTCAGTCACCCACGCATTCACACCAGAGTGGGATTTCACTGCAGTCGCATAACCTCCCGGTGAAACTCTTGTGAGCCTATCACCTATCACTAGAGTCACAAGTAAGGATCCATTAATGGTGGGAGTTTAATCCTACTGTTTCCTATTGTGCGGCCCATGCACTAGGTCTTGGTATCAACCTCTTTTTTGGGCTCATGGCATAAAATGAGCTGAAAACATAGATGAACAGGGTGGATTTATGATAAACATACTATAGCCCCATTAATGCTTCAACGGTGGATGTTCAATCATTGTCTCGCGTCGTTTAGCCCAGGGGGCGGCTCAACAATTTTGGGGGCCTTAGGCAAATCATAAAAGTAAGACTTTTTAGTTAAAAAAAAAAATAATAAATTCAAAATTAAACCATAAATTTGCTTCTTGCCTTTTTAGATGCAAAATTACTAATTAAACTTTTGTATTCCAGTTTACCCAATAAATCGGTTTCGATAGATAAAATTGCTAAATCGTTTAATCTATCTTGAGAGATAATTGTGTGGCCCACTTGACCTTCATATTTGCTTATTTTTGTCCCATGCCTTAAAATGAGACGAAAAAACAGATGAATGGGGTACATCATGGTGGCCCACCAACTATCAGGCAACGGTTTTTAATGTCCTATATATATATATATTGAGAGAGAGAGAGAGAGAGAGTGGTGGTCTCCTGCGCACTGTCCCGCAGGAGACTTTTGTATGCACCAAGGTAAGCTTTCTTAGACAGGTGGACTGGGGTGGGCCTATTGTGATGTATTCGTGAAATCCACCCCGACCATTAGGTTTGTGAGACTCCAACATCAAGTTGATACTTGATTCATGTGGGCTACATGAATTTTATATATATATATATATATATATATATAAAATTCATTAGTATAGCTTGTTACTTGATAACTTACTTTTATATAATTGCACCAAATTGTAAAATTTTTAAAGAGGTATGGTCCAAAAAACTATTAATTATTCATTTCTGCTTTTGGTTATGATATCTATGTGTGGATTCTCAAAGCACACAAGACTAAGCTGGATGCGAGATCTAGAAGGTGTATTTTATTAGAGCCGGTGCTTTGGAAAACTAATATGAGTCCTAATCCATTAGGCATGTAGATGTGACTATTGTGATATCAGTTGTAGATTTGATTACCGCGAGTCTTAGGTAAACATCTTATGGATTTCAACAATCTGTTAACTATGACCGTCACAGGTGTGTGAGACACACTTGTAGACATCAGTTCATAATATGTATAATCATCCTGTGTGAGGAGACTGGCTTGGGTTAGATGGATAGTCTTCACCACCAAGAACTGACTTGGTACGGTTTATGACTTGTCCTTACCTTGCATAAGATTGTGAGCGTGCCATAAACAACGGATCCAAGTTCTAACATTTGATTACTCACATTGGTGAATTAAGATTAAGTCAATAGTCTAAGGGCTCATTAGTCTGAATTGAGATAATGAGATCAAAATTTGATGATACATGAGAGATGATTAATCCTTAAACCTGAAGACATGTAAGGGTCACGATATTGACTAGTCTACTTTGGTTCTTCTTACGACGTCATGCATGCGTCGATAAGTTAAAAAATGAAACCGATTGAAGCTAAAGGTGGGCTGCATAATAGAGATTTGTGGATAAAGTTTACTGTCGTTAAACTTCGAGGACGATCTAATTTTAATGGACCGTGTAGACTAGGCAGTGGGTCCCACCATGATGGATGGTCGAGGATGGGTTTAACCCCTCGTTGCTGGAAAGGGATAATGAGGGAAAGAAGTGATGGGTTTAGTTGTGGGTGACACGATTAGCAACACTGACAGTAACATTCTTTTTCTTCATCAAGTCCATGGGCCCCATTAGTGATGAATTTGTGAAATATGTTTCGTCTATTCTTTTTGTCTTGCCATGTAAGATATGGGTCTAAAAAATAAGATAAATTCGAAGCTTAAGAAAGCCGCACAAGATGAGAGGTGTGTAGGGAAAAAAAACTACCATTGGACTCTTCCTAGGGCTTATCAAAATGTCTATGTTGTTTGATCGACGTATATCTATGATGTGGATGAATTAGGTTGGTTTATAGCCGATATTATGGCAAAGGGTTCATTGTGTAATCTAATGGTTGGGTTACTTAATTGGCTCATTGGAAATATCTTTATCAGTTTGGATTGTTGTTCCTTTGTGCATTGCTGTGTGTAAAACTGTGTGCATGTGTACACTTATGTATGTATTCAAGTGTAAAAATTTTGGGTTGTTACATGTGTTCAAGAATGAGGGAAAATGACATCAAGGATGGACTACACTAGAGAAAATGGTTGGGAATGAACGACCACCGTTATTGATATTTGTGGGCCATAGAGGGCTTGGACTATAATGAAATTAATGCTTTCTGTGAGTCTAGGACTGGCTGAATCAAGCGAGTGGGATTGGATCTCCTGTGGAATGGGCCTAATCATGGTTTCATAGGACCCACTACACACATCTGGAAAGGGTCGTTTTAACTCCCGTAGCACTCAACTATCATACGCACTCCATCCCCAATGCATGGACATTTTATTTCCTGAAAGTTTTCAAAATTTGTCAAAGGGCTTAAAAAAAAGGAATTAGGAAGTAGGTCTAAACACTACATTGACCAACATCAGGGCCATTTTTGATAAAGATTCCTTTAAGTAGGAGAAAAGATTTTGTACATGACAAAGTATGATTCTTTGTACTCATGCACCCAGAAACTATACTGTTTGTTTACAAGTAATTAAATCAACCGCTCAAACCATGATTCCCACTTTAAATGAGCCTTGGTTTAAATCATAAATTGATCTAATGTCTCACTTGACAGATCATGGATATTTACAATGGTTAAAATAAAAGCTAAGTTAATAGTCTTCAATAAACATAAATGATACTCATTAATCGCATTAAGAATCGTGCAATCAATTAGACCTTGGGCTTACTATGTATTTATAGGGTGTCTTATGATTTGAACATTTTTGTTTGAGTTGCATGTGAAAAACCAACAAGGTTAAATTTTAGGTGGGCCCCAAAAGCTGAAGACGGTTTAACCATGGTTTAGGTGGCCTGGAGAGAAAGAAGGTGAGGTGGCTACATTTATCGTGGCTTGAATACAACAGTATGGTTGTAAGTGTGGGATTGCTTTCATGTGGCCCAGAGAGTGAGAGAGAGGGTTAGGTGGTTGCATTTGACATGGCGTAAATGCAATAGTACAGTGGTAGGTGTGGGATTAATGAGTTGTCATTTTGAAAATGATACACCTATGTTTACCAATTTTTCTTGCTACATATCAAGTTCCTCTACATGGCCTTGTATTGTAGGGTTAATTTGCGAGAGTTATGTATAGGCCCACCATAGTGTGTGTATGTCATCCAACCTATCTAGGTTTTTCACCCACCATGAAAGTTAGACTGCACAAAATAGGCTGATCCAGCCATTATGGGGCCATCATGTTAATTTTAAGGTTTTTGGGTAGTTGTCATTGTTATTTATGGGGCTTACCTACTAATAAGATAGCTTATTTTCTAAGGCATCCCATCGTCATGGTGGGGCTCAATTACTGCATATACATATAGTACATTAAGCCCCAAACATGCATTAGTATATAAGCACTTGACTATTTATAAGTACCTACATAAGTTTTAGTGGGAAGAACCTTTTACATGTATATATGCAAATAAATTGCAGTAATGCTTATACTATATGGAGTTGTTTGGATGCCTGTAAAATTTTCAAATTGTAATTCAACTACGTGTATTCGGATTATAAGTGTGAAATATTTATATTCTGTCATGTTTGACTTTAAAGCATAATTTCTTTATAAGTAAATAATTGTTTGTATTTAGATAACTTGTAAATTGTTTATAATTTATAATTGGGTATTCACACAGGATAAAGCTCAGAGTAATAAATTCTTTAAAAATCATTGAATGACATATAAAGTCTTTATTTAAGATGAATAATTAGGATAAGCTCTACTCAATAAAGTTTATAGTTGATTATTATATGATGTAGAGTGGGTTGGAAATAATTTCATGGCCAAGATGGACTAGAAAAGGCTTAATCGAAGACGG
Organism: Magnolia sinica; assembly: GCF_029962835.1. Lineage (NCBI taxonomy): Eukaryota > Viridiplantae > Streptophyta > Magnoliopsida > Magnoliales > Magnoliaceae > Magnolia > Magnolia sinica. The sequence goes on from NC_080579.1 coordinate 5,956,716, forward strand.
AGATGAACTGGACCATTAGAACTTAAAACGGACATATCTCACAAACCAGAATGAGTTATCAGACATAAAATATATGAGTTTAGGGACGAGCTACTTTAGTCACCCAACCTCGTTATGTTGAGTTATACAAGCTAGATTTGCGAAATATCATTAAATCGATGGTTGTTTCCCTGTTTTAATTCCGTTTTTACTATAAATAGTAAGTTTTAGTTTGATTATATCTCTTCATCCATTGGGCTTTAGGAGTTGCGCTGAACATGGAAAGTGTTTAGAATAATTAGGAGAACAACGTGGTGAAGCCAAATAGGATACTTACTATTTTTGGGTGAAAACCTTGCTCACTAGTAGATATTATGACAGACTATAAATAGTAAGTTGTGAATTCTAAGAGTTTTAGTTGTAGTTTGATTTTGAAATTTCTTCCATTGCTTAGTATTCCTAGTTAAAGGATTGTGAACTCGTTTATTCCATTCATCAACCAATATTAAATTTTATAGAATTTATTTTCTATTTTTTTATTCTTTTCCTCGTGGATTTAAGAAGTCTTTGTGAGGAGTCCAGAGAAATCCCATGGATTCGAAACAGTTATCCCCTTGAAGAAGATGACACTTAACCTCACATCTTTCCCTATGTCATTATGCTAAACCAACCTTTTTGTGGATCATAAAAATAGGCCAATTGATTCAAAATTTCTTTTATAATGAGAAACTATTGACTTTAAATAGTGAATTATTACTTTGCATGTACATGCAGTGTGCTAGCAAGTAGCGATGTGCATAACATTCTCCACATGTATAATGGCCCCAACGTATGCTGATCACATGTACATGGCCATATGTGTATGGTTAGACATACATGCACTCTCAACTCATATGTATATGGGCATACATGGTATAAAAAAAGGTGAATGATATAAAGAAAGGTATAAAGATGGATTAGAAAGCGGGCCATACATAATTATATGTACGACGCTGACATAAATGGATGACCCCATATGTGGGCCAATCATGACCATTAATTTCTTGAACATAAATACAGTGGGCACCGAGTCATAAATGCACGATGATTTATATCAATGAACTATAAAATCGGTGGGAATGTCGGGTAGGAATGCCGAAGCCGTGCAACAATTCTCCTTGCATTTGAAAGATTTAAAAATTATATCTGTTACTTCTTATCCTATTTACTTATAATTTAAAATCATGCCATTTTGCCATATTTCATGTTACAGCTTCTATAGTATGTAATCATATTACAGTCATACTCATCCAAATGACCCATTTAATCCAATTACCTCTAATTGAATTATTATTTAAAGACTTTTTAAGCATCCAAATGACCCTAAGGGTTAGATGGGGGTAAATATTATCAACTCCTAATGAGTTTAGTCTAGTTTACTCAGTTTCTTTTAATTTTAACGGTGGGAATTGAAGGGTAAACTTCTTGGGCTATGGAGGTTTTGTATCAACCTCATAATTATGTTTTCCAGTCATCCGTATCTGCATGGCCTTATGAATGGGTTGGATGACAATAAATATTAATGAGGGCGTCAGGAAAGTTTGATCCGTGACATCATTATCCTTACTTTTCCTATTATGTGGTCCACTTAGGCTTTGGATATGCTTCAATTTTTAGAATATGCACTAAAATGTACTGTTAAAATATATGGACGGCGTGGATTAAATATAATCTGCCCCCACATCATCCACAACACCTGTCGTACGCGCGTAAAACGTCCAAGCGCTTTAGGGCCCACCATGTGTATATGTGAAATTCGCTCCCTTGATCAGGTGCGTTCTTATATTCCAGACTCTCTGGATGAAAATTATCAAGATCTACAACTCAGGTGGATCACACGACAGGGAATAATGGGGATGGGACGCCAACCGTAGGTTTTTGTGTGGGGCCAAAATGGTGCGTATATTTATTGAAACCCGTTCATTTTCTATGACTTACTATCATGAAAAGAATATACAAACATCAGACTCATTAAAAACTTAGGTGGGTCACAACACGTGAACACTGAGGTTTTAGGCGCAAATTTACATCATTCCCATTGGTGTGGCCAATCTGAGCCTTTTATTGGGCTGATATTTTGAAGGTACGGTGAAAATGAGTTTTATTACCTGATGAACGAATTGGATTTATCATTCACAAGATGGTGGGCCACAGAGAACCTGGGTGAAAACAGGTGTTGTACCGGAATTCTGGTCCATACATACAGCTGAAAGTTGAAACTTGCTAATGCTGGATCGATTCGCACGAGGACACTCTAAAGACACCAATTGCAGCATACGTGCCAAGATGGAAAAATCCTTCCGTTATCTGAGCCGTTTACGGGAAATACTCAAACTCATCTACGACTACAATAAGATGCGCTAGAAGTTTATGTTAAAAATATTGAAGATAAAAGAAGGTGACGATCAACGGTCAATATTTAATATGACCTTCTAGCCTTCCTGATGCATGGTCTCCTTTCAAAAAAATAAATTCCCAAGGCATCTTCATGTTGGCCCCCACCTTATTAACGGTAATCGTTAATCCTGCATTGATGGGCTACTTCTGCATGTGTCCTGTGATTCAACTCTTCAATCGCTCGCATCTCTCATGCAAGCCTCTTAAGTAATGGTACTGTAAAACCAGTAGAACCGAAATTCGGTAGAGCCGGGCCCACAGTGATTTAATGGTTTTATCCACTCCGTTCATCCCTTTACTGATATCGTTATACACATTGATCCAAAAAATGAGGCTGATATACTTATCCAGTGGGCCACACCAAAGGAATCAGCGGTTATAATGACACCCAACGTTGAAACCTTTCTAGGGGCTACAGTGATGGTTTTTTACCATCTAACCTATTCATAAGGTCATGTATATATGGATGAAGTGAAAAAACAAATATCAGCTTGATCCGAAACTTCTGCGGCTTCGAAGAAGTTTTTAACGGTGGGAGTTCAATCCCCACTTTGTGGTCCACTTAAGCCTTGGTTCTGCCTATTTTTGGCTTCAAACTGTAAAATTATCTCTAAATATGGACGGACGGCGTGGATAAAATCCGTACATCACGGAAGGCCCCACAGAGCACTGAGTAGGACGCAATCCGCTTCCATAGCCATCTCTCCATAGCACACATGGAAGAATAGCACTTAAGACCGTCCATCTTATTTGTCCTCACGTCGATGGAAAATAGTTCAGCAATTACGTGGACTGGATAATTCTAGCCGTCCAGTTTCTGTCCTTCAATTTAACGGTGGAAAACGAAGATGGTTAGCACACTATTGCACGGGTTCTCGGTCTGTACAAGTGGCACTCATGCTCCATCAATCCAAACCGCTGATATGATGGCCCTTATTCTGGAAGGTCCACTCACAGAAAATCCCTAAAGATTGAAAGATCCTAGGTGTAGATCATTTGGCCTTTTTGCCCAGTTTATTGGACACCTTCGTATTTTCTGGGGCACGTATTGAACGGTTAGAAACTTTCCATCGGCAAGATTTTTGGCTCACTGACCAAAGCAGCAGGGACCATAATATCAACGGTTAGGATCACCGTCCTCTGGGTCCCACTTGTATTAAACTAAAAACTGAAGGCGTGGACGGTAACGAACAAACACATTCGGCCTTAGCATTGATTTTTTTACTTCCATCCTTCTCCTCTGCTTGGATTTCGTAGTAGTTTTTTTTTTTATTTTATTTTATTTTATTTGGTGCAACCAAACGCATCCTTAATGTTTTTATTTTGTACAACACGCGAGCTCTGTGGCCCAACCATGTTGTATGTAAGAAATCTACTCTGTCCATCAGGTGGATCCCTTTATTTTTACAGTACAGATAAAAAATGAGGCGTATCTGAAGGTAAGTGGGCCACATCACGGGGAATAATGTATTAGCATGCCCAAACATTGAAGTTCACTCTTTGAGGAACCGATGATTTTCGGGTCAAGCTAATTTTTAGATTGTCCATTCATCCTATTGAGGTGCACCTGATGAACGGTTTGGATGGAGTACAAACATAATGATGTACAATACAAACAATACTATGGTTGGCAACCCATGCTATTGTTTCCCATGGTGTGGTCCACCTAATTTGTGTATTGGGTTAGTTTTTTGGCACAAGACATTTAATCAGGAGGCACACTTGATGGACGAAGCAGATTTTAGATAAACAACATGGTAGGTTGTACAGAACTGAGAATTTTATTCTTAGATGAGAAGGGAATGTTGGGGAATTATAACTCAATGGATGATGCGTGGAGCATTCTTTCGCGATAAGAACCCATTACACTAGGCACGCAGTGCATAGTAGAGTGCATGATGGAGTCACAAGGTAGCTTTTTACGGTTATCTATCTTCATTTTTTAATGTCCCGGCCCCTTTATCGTCTTCATATTAAACTGCTTCACGTCTAGGTGGGTTCATTTTTTTAAAATGAAATACATATTTAGTTGATTGTTTTTGATGTCTTAAATTCATGGTGGTTGCTGGAACGTTTCTGGTATTGTCATTCGATGTTATCTAAGATGTTCGATGCCCATTGATAGATCGTCAATACCATCGAAGTTTCATCAAGTGTGCGAAGAGTTGTATAAGCTGTGCAGGATTTATTTTCTATTCTGATTATGATACTATATGAAACTATATATGTTAGATGTAATTGGGATTTGAAAATGAATAGAAGAGTTCTAGGTCTTTTTAATTTGTTCATAAGGATTTCAAGGGTATATGCAGGGCTCGTGAAGTTGATTCGAAGCTTGTTCAAATATGTAATATATCTCTTGTAATTTCTGCTTTCATATGGTGCATTACTCATCGCTTTGTGCTTTTTTTTTTTTCCCTAAAAGAATTTTTTCCATATAAAATTTTAATTGTTTGTATTTGGACTTGGTTGAAAACCAACCCATCATTAAATAGTTGCAAAAGAGAGTAGTTTTAAACTCATAACGATTCCTTTCTTTCAAGACTATGCATTGTAAGTTCATCAAAGTTACTATCTATGTATCATAGTTTTAAAAGTACCCACCAATATGTCCATCAGAATATCCAACCCTCAAGAATATCTAAACCATTGATCAATTTGGCCCACCTTCTAGAATTCTTATAGGTGGTGTTAGAGAGAACTCAAAGTGAGTTATATTTGGATGAGCGTGTAGTCCTCGTATCCATGGCAAGGATTTGTTACATTATTCCATGCATGAAATGGGTGATGGTAATGGTAAAGCGTAAGAGATTTGAGTCCCACCATTGTCTAGGCAAGTAGTAGATTAGTGGTTAGATAGATAAATAAAAATTATGTATTACTGTAATTTTTTAATCTTGCCTATGTATGCCTATGTTTCAGTCTCGTTTGCTTGTATGTGCGAGGCTTCTTTTTTATGTTTAGCCACCAATTAGGTGATCCGGCCGTTAATTGAGCAGTGCTATCTTTGGGATCAGATAGGATTGATGGCGTGGCCCACCATCCAAAATAAGGTGGTGATCGACCTATCAAATAAGCTGGCCCATCAGTACCGAAACTCACACCCTAAGTATCACTGCATGTGGAAATTAGGAACCTACCAAGGATTTGGATGATTAACATAGATGATGAGAAATCTCATATATATAAATATATGTGTGTGTGTGTGTGTGTGTGTGTTAACGCCTATGTGGGGATGTCAATGGGCTTGGCCTAGATTGAGTCAGGGTTAGGGGGTGGCAATGGGTTGGGTTCCGGCGTGGTCGAGGTCAGCCTGAGTGCAGCTGGGTCCGGTCAGGTCACCTAGCCCAGCCCATTAATAACTATAAGGCCTGGTCTTTCTTCAACTTCGATCTTGACCCATTTACTTAAACAGGCCACATTTTCTAACCCAAACCTGACCCACTAACCATTTAGCTTGGTTCAAACCCGCCTTTGAAGGCGGCCAGGATAGTCGTCCACAAGCCATCTCTACCAAACCAATTTTTTTTTTTGGGCAGGGCTTGGGCCTGCTATGCTTGGCCCATGCCAAGCTCGGGGCTTGGGTCTTAAACGTCCGATAAGGCCTGACCAGAAGGTGAGGGCTGGAATGTGTGTCCCATCCTCACTTTATCATGCGTCCTAGATCTGCTTCTTTTTTAAAAAATTAGATCCCAGTGAGTGGATTAAATGTGGCCCTGGCCTCACCCTAGATGGTGCTGCCCTTACCATGGGGCCCATCTTGATGTATGTATTTTAATCCACACTATCCATCCAATTTTCTAGATCATTTTAGGGCATGAGCCCAAAAATGAAGCAGATCAAAATCTAAGGTGGACAAGATGATAGGAAACGGTGGTGATCGTTTAATGCTTATTTGCCATTGAACCTGTTTATAAGGTCACAAAAACTGGGATGAGGGGAGAAAAAGAACAAATATCAGCTTGATCGAAAACTTTTGTGGCTTACAAGAAGTTCTCAACGATCAATCATCACCGTTTCCCTATCGAATGGTTCACCTGGCATTAATTTGGATCTGATTCATTTTTTAGCTCATGTCCTAAAATGATTTAGCCAAACGGATGAATGGTGTGAATATAGAATACATACATCAAGGTGGGCCCCACAGTAAGGGCCACACCATATCCATTCCCTAGATCCTAACATGAGCTAACCTAGTTTTTGGTAGGTGCAAAGAATGTTACAAGGACATTAAGGCGTGCCTCAAAAGTTTTTTTTATTAGACTTAGGACTTACTTCCAATGTAGGCTACACTCAAAAAATGAGACAATAATGATCCAATATTTAACTTTCTTTAAAAATCCAAAATTTTTAAATCTTTCAAGGAGTTTTCAATCATAAGTTACTTCAGAAAAGGTACTTATACCTTAAGTAGCTTATCTTAATTTCTACTTGTTATGGGTGAAAACGGACCGACCAAGCTAACTCAGGATGGGAGCACAACTTCCATTAAAAGGCTTGCTAAACCATGTCTTACTCAGCTCAAAGTCAAAACAACTCTGACCTCGACCTCGGTCCGTCCAACCTTGACCTCGGTCCGTTCGACCTTGAGCTCGACCTCAACTTCGCACTGTCTAAGTTCAAGGTCAAGCTCAACCTTATGCCCCGATTTAGTTGATAGTCCACCACCTAGGAGTCTCCTGAAAGATCCCCTAGATTTTCTCCAAGAACCTTGGAGGAACAACTGCACATCCTTAAAGTTAATTCCCTATTATAATATGATATCCAGCGGTAGATTCGTTGCCATACTTGACACCGCCTCTCAACACCTATAAAAAGTAAAACCTTCGTTTGTCAAAGGTATGCATAATCTCTCACCTAAAACCCATTGATATCACTAGACTCAGATTTCTCATGTGACTTTGGTATCGAAGGGTCTCCTGCTCTAGCCATGGTATCCTTTGTTTTCTTCTTGTGTAGATACTCCAAGGTCTAGGTGGACCATATTTTTACATCAACACTACTCATTAAACTAAAGTAATTAAATAACTTTACATAAAAAAAATTACTTATAATAAATCGTAAACCAAACTTTGTTATCTCAAATAAGTTACTTATCTACTCCTGTAAGTAAAAAAAAAAAGTAATTTATTTGGTAGCATCCAAACGAACCATTAATGACTAATTGCATGGGTGATATGTCCATGCCTATTCGTGTTATATATATATATATATATAGTAGAGGTGCATATAAACCCAATCTTTCAGTTCTCACTTATATATTGTGTCTTACATAGTCATGTTCTCTCCCTAACGCGTACAGGCAATCCTTCTTTCATTCTCAGCGTCAAAGAGAGCATATGCTCAGGACACTTATCCTTCTCAAGCACATCGATCTCGAACCTCTCCATCACACATGCAGCAATCAACTTCATCTGTATATACGCCATCTCCTTCCCAAGGCACATTCTAGGACCCGCATGGAAAACCGGATACTTAAATGGGTTCTCGGGTCGAAAAGACCCGTTCTCTAACCACCGTTCCGGCAAGAAACTCCGACAGTCCTTTCCCCAAATACTCTCCATTCTTCCCATTCCATACGCATGGTACGTCGCAAACCAACCTTTCCCAACAAAAGTTCCATCCGGTAAGATATCATCTTTCAAGCACGCCTTCGAGTCAATCGCCACCGGTGGATAAAGCCTCAAAGCTTCCGAGATCGATGCATGAAGATAATGCATTTCTCGTAATTCTTCAAAACCAAAAAACTCACCAGAATTAGGGTTTCGGGAACGTACCGATTTCAACTCATCCAAGATCAGAAGCTCGACGTCGGGTCTCGATGAGAGTAGCCAAAAGAACCATGCGAGTGAAGTCGATGTAGTGTCGCGACCTGCGAGTATGAAACTCACGACGATATCTCGAAGATAATCCTCCGAGTTATCGCCACTCGCGATGAATCGGGATAAAAGATCGTCGTTGTGATTGGAACCTTCTTTCTTTCTTGACTGTATGATCTTCATCGCAAAGTCATTTACAATCATGATCGATTCTCGAAGCCGTCTCTCCGAACCAAAATCAAACAGTTTCTTGATTTTCCATAGGAAGGGCATTACGTACATGAACCGTCCGGCGCTGAGGTTCGTCGCGTCAGTGAAAGCGCGGGCGAAGTCGTGGGAAAGCTCGCCGCGAGCCTCTCCATCACCACCGAGGCACGCGGGGTCTGCATTGAAGGCGACCTTGCAGATATTATCAAATGCAAAACGTTCAAGAATATCTTGGAGGTCGACGGTTTCGCCATTTTCGCTGGATTTCTTTAACAGTGGTAGTAGTCGGTGTTGTATTTCGAAGTGGACGGTGTCGACGGAGAAATTACGGAGGGATTTTGTGTTGAATTCGAAGCTTGCTGTCTTTCTTTGTACCTGTTAAAGGGTGGTGAACGCATTATTTAAGTGATAATTTGGATAATCATAGTTAATTACTGTACACTAATGAAGGGCTATCAATGGGGAAAAAGGATTGGCTACTCACACTGACAGTAGCCAATGGCTAGTGGTAGGTGCTCTGTGGGCTCCGTCATGATGCATGTGTTTCATCCATTCCGTTCATCCATTTTTACATATCAGTTTAGTGATTGGTACCAAAAATGGGAAACGGATTGGCTACTCCCCCTGCCACCAGCCAATGGCAGGTGGTTGGTTCTCTGTGGGCCCCATCATTATGTATGTGTTTCATCCATTCCGTCCATCTGTTTTTCTAGATCAATTTATGGTAGTACACAAAAAATGAGATATATCCAAATCTCAATTGGACCACATTACAAGAAACAGTGTTGAATGAACTTCGACCACTGAAAACTTTTTGGGGGCCATAAAAGTATTGGATCAAGTTGATCTTTATTTTTTCCCTTCATCTGGGTCTTTATGACCTAATAAACAGATTGGATGTCAAATAAACAGTACAGTGGGCCTTAGGAGGATTTAAATGATGGATATCCAATCAATATTGTTTTCCTGTGATGTGGTCCACCTGAGATTTATATCCATCTCATAATTGGGATAAAAACCTAAAATGATATTTAAAAATGGATGAACGGAATGGATGAAACACATACATCATGGTGGGGCCCACAGAGCACCGACCACCAGCTCCGGGGATGGTGTCAAGGGAAGTAGGCAATCCGTTTCCCCAAAAATGAGAGGAATATAAATATCAGGTGGGCTACACCACAGGAAAACAATTGTAATTGGATATCCACCATTAAAATCCTTCTAAGGCCCAATGTACTGTTTATTTGACGTCCAATCTCTTTATTAAGTAATACAGATCCAGATGAAGGGAAAAACCAAAGATCAGCTTGATCCAAAACTTTTATGCCCCCACAAAGTTTTTAATGGTCATAGTTCATTCAACACTCTTTCTTGTAATGTGGTCCACTTGAGATTGGGATATACCTAATTTTTGGTCTCATACCATCAAATGATCTAGAAAAATAGATGGACGGAATGGATGAAACACATACATCATGGTGGGCCCTACAGAGCAACGACCATCAGCCATTGGCTGGTGGCAGGGGAGTAGCCAATCCGTTTCAGACCTGGCCTGCCTCGTGTTAGGTTTGGGTTGAAGAATCAGGTCTGGCTGCCGGGCTTAAAATTTAGGCCTGTTTCTCAATCGGGCTCGGTTCGGATCTACTTCATTTTTAAGTTCATGTACTAAGATGAGCTAGCAAAACGGATGGACCATATTGATATAAAATATATAAATCACGGTGGACCCCACAGCGCCCGACATCACACAGCTGGGTGGTGCTGGGTCACTACCCAATCCGCTTCCGTGGATAGGAATCAACCGTAAATTCACACCACCCAAAAATAACAGTGATAGGATAATCACGGCGATACAAATAAGGGTGAAATGGACGGTTAGGGTAAAATTGTACTTACCATCTATTTTGCACATCCTCATTTGAATGGTTGCGATGATCCCGATCATGGTGATATTATAGTCGTGTACAATCCACGGTGGACCGTTCCTATCCAATACCTGCCTTGATCCTAGGTGGGCTAACCTGGGCCGCACATATTTCTCACCTTTTAAAACTAATGCTACAAGGGTGATGGCGTGGTGGGCCGGAGTAACCCGACAATAGTAAGGCCATCTCGCTACAGTTCACATGGCAGACTAAAATCTCAATCGGGACCGTCCATCAGGTGGCCTCCTTCATGGGGTGACAATATTTCAAAAACCACACCCACTAAACCGTCCTATCGGTCACATTTCTTCAGTTCCCTGTACTGATTGTGGACCATTGACATGACAAGCTCTCGAAGGTCATTGATCAGATCATTAGGATAATCCAATCTCTATGTACTTCAAACCATTTCCATCCCCATCAAGGACAAGGAGATGGACGACCCTCAAAAACCATTCACGCTGCCAGTAGTCGCTCTCTACTCGTACCAGCCAGACCCCACTGATTATTAATCGGGCCTAAATTCAGATCCAGGCCCAGCTCATTTAAGACCGATTATTAATCAGCTGACTTGGTTCACGAGCTGTACACGAATCGAGTTAGCCCGGTCAGCTCGCTCGGCTCGACTCAGAAGAGCTTGACTTGCCTCAGCTTGAAATTGGATTTGGACTGAGTTGAGCTGGCTTTTCGAGCTGGAAAAAATTTTGAGCCGAGTTCGAGCTCAACTAGGCTCGAATCTCAACTCGAATCGACTCAAATTCAATTGGCTCGGTGACTCGGTTATTTTTATCTTAATGCTAATCGCCAAGTATTCGATGAAATGACTTAATGAAGTGTTGTTTCAGGTGCCTATATTCTCCACAAAATCTATGGGTGGTGAGGAAGAAATAGATAAGAAACAAATCATTGTAAAAAAATACTTTACATTATAGGACTACCTTCATATTTTGTTTTTTATACTGCTCATTGATAGAGTGTTTGATAAAACACCTGAAAAGTGTTTTTACTGTTTTGCATTCCGGAAGAAATTGAAGGTGTATTTTATGTGTTTAAGAAAATGTTGCATAGGCTCCAACTCAGCTCGAACTGGCCTGACCTGCTGACCAAATCGGGCCGAGCTGGCCAGTCATGATTGAGGGCCAAGCTGAGCCGAGTTGGAGCTGGGGTTAGCCGCTGGCCGAGCCGAGCCATGCCATGCTTGACTCGGTTCGACTCGTGTACAATTCTTATATTCATGGGCATGGTACTCGATTCGACTCGTGTACAGCTCTTATATTCATGGGCATGGTTTTAAGACTTGGAGGAGTCTGATGCAACTCAGACCCGATTGGGTCGATGCCACAAGTCACCACCGACTCAAGCGAGTCCCGACTTGACTCGTTGGATCCTGAGTCACCGAGTCTTTTAACCATGCAGCTCATGGACCTTTATTACAGCCCACCTGATCTGAATCCTGTAGTGAGCTTTGACTCGAAATCCGACGGGTAGTGGACCCGAGACTCCCCATGACAGAGCATAACATCTCGCAAACTAGAAACAGTTACAACACCTTCCATAGATCGCCGTCTGAGTTAAAGATCCCGCGGCCGAGGAAATCTTCCAACAACGAGATGAAGAGATCGCCTTTCGGATAGTTGTCGAAGTTGGTCTTGAGCACGTGCTCTACGTTCTTCGGGTCAGCCGTAATGACTTCCCCGACTTTCCCTAGCCGTCGGTACGTGACCGTATTAGTCGGCTGATCGGCGAGGACTTCCGTCAACCAGTCGTGGAGCCGGTGCCGATTCTTCACGAATTCCAGCAAGCTCCCGAGGAATGGGTATGTTCTGATGCCTTTGGAATTTGGTTTCTTTGATTGGTTTTGGCCATAAAAGAAAATAAAGAGAGAGATGGAAAGAATAAAGAAGAGAAGAGTCTGTAAAGAAAAGATTTCCATGTTTTTTCTTTTACTTTTTTAGTTGAAGGAATGGTGGAATCTTGCAGTTTGTTTATGTAGTGTCTTATTTATAATTTGAGAGGTACAACCTTCCCATGCATATAGTTGCATTTTGGACTTGTAAATCAGCTATCTGGACCGTCCATTAGGTCTAGGTCATTCTTCTTTAAGTTGCCTTTAAAAAATCACCCCAATTGGACGGTCCAGATTGTCTAGTTAGTGGCATGCAAAAATGGACCAATAAGATGTTTCATGGAAGATAGGTCCAATCGTGGATGTTTTAGGACCATCGGATCACTGTTGCTGTTGTCCGTAGAAAAGGTAGAGTGAATTGGAGCTAATGGACGGTCGAAATAAGTGATGCGGAAGCCAACGAGACAAACTAGGGTTACGTGCTTGGTAAGGTTCCCCTACATTTTCCTCGTTGCGTTGTCACCACACAATGACTTATCAAGAAGTCATTCTTTACACATGCTTGATTGAATGGGAATAGGGTTATTGCACAGGTTATTCACATGCTTTAGGCCCCATTGCCTTAGTGGGCCACCGTCCTGGTGTGTGATCATCTAGATCGTTCATTAAGGGGCTGTTTGATTTTTAATTTTCTTAGTCAATGCCTGTAAATAAGTAATTAATTATGACTAACTTCAGCTATTTGAAATCAGTCAGGAATTACAAATTGAAAATTGTCCACGAAAACTATGTTATTATTGATTTAAACTCGTGGGCTCCATTATAATGTAGGTGACTTGTCCACACCATCTAATTATTAGTAGGCCATGTCATAGAAAACACTACAAACACCCAAAAACCTCCAAATTGATGTGGTGGGCCGTATGATGGCAGGATGGATGGTATCTACCATGGTGGGCCACACTTCTGGATAGGTTGGATGGTATGGTAGACCCCATGCACAAATAATAACCATATCTTACAGCATAGGATAGACCTTTTTGGTTGGATTTTTATCTAAAAAAGTAGGTGCAAATATTCAAGGAATATCTGTGAGAAGCTAGTGAGAAAACTGTGGAGGATAGGTTGAATGATCAATCCAGTCCATCCATTCACTGGGCCATAAGATGGGTTATTTATGTTTCAAAAATCACTTCCCATTCTCTTAACATGTATTTCTATTTTCTAATATTGTTTTAGTGGTCATTGATCTATGGACAGGAAAGTCTAGGTGCAAGTATACATACCCAGATATTTATATAAGATACATTGCATTCTAGCCACAGTATCTTGGTCGTTCTCATTGATCCAACCGTATGTATTGTTGTGGCGGTGAGAGACTCTAGCAATAGGATCTTAGTCTTTCTCAATGATCCAAATTAACAGTCCGTGTTGTTGTGGCGGGAGGAGTCTCTCACCATAACACGTCTCTGGATAATAGAGACGTCACTCTCTTTCTCTGTCTGCTTCTCTCATCATTTTGTAAGTGTGTATTTGCTAGACTATGTGCAATAAAGCTTAATTTCATTAAGGTTTTATAGCTTCTCTTTTCAGAATCTACTACGAAGGTTGTTGCTTTGAAGTTTTGTATATTTCCCCTATTGAATTAGCTTTTGGGCTTTGATTTGGGTTTAATTAGGTAAATTGATTTGGTTGTTGAATTGGGTGAGTTAACTCACCGAGTTGACCCAAGGCTTTAGGGTTTTAGAGTTAGGGTTGAATGGGTTGTCCGGGTTGAATGGACTAACTGGGTTAAGTTTAGGGTTTGGAATTGGGATTCTTAAGGTTTAGACTTCTATGGATTAGGGTTTAGGATTGAGATTTGGTTGATTATTCATTAGCTCAAAATCAATCAGCTTATCAACATAGGATCTCCTGTCTACAATGGGCAAACCTAAATTTTGGCATTCCATCCAATGGCTGGAGTATATTTCATATAATCATTATGGAGGCCCCTGTAAAAATCAAGGGTGAGTGTCTCTCTTCCAACTGTTTTCTTCACTGTGGTCCACCTGAATCACATGTCAACCTAATTTTTTTGGTTTTAGGCATAACATGAGATTATCCATCTAATGGTGGGAGTGGATTTCATACACACATCATGATGGGGCTCAATTAATGCGTGCATATTAGATGGCATACACATAATACAACGATCCCAAGACAAGCATCAATACACAAGCCGTTGAATCTTCATGTGAATAAATAGTTAGATAACCTTTTACATGCATGTTAATAAATTGGAGCATATGCTTATTCTGTAAGGGTTGGCTGGGATAAATATCACTAACTCCTGGTGATTCCCACTTTAGCTTACTGAGTTAAAAATAGGAAAAAAAAAGTCTGGTTAATTTGCTAACTTTCATCATATATATATATATATATATATATATATATATATATATATATATATATATATATATATATATATTCAAGTCTCTACAAAGGATACGAAGAAGGAGAGATTTTTATTTTATTTTATTTATTTTTTAAGTTCTAATGAAATCCCGCGGAGTTGAGTCGACTGGGTCTTGTTAGTCAGTTTTTTTCTTTTTCTTATTATATTGTTTCAACTACGGATAAGTCCATTTATGTCAAGAATTTTTACTATAACCTTAAGGGCCTGTTTGGCCAGACGGATCCATGAGGGATGGGATGGATTTTAAGGTAATGATGGTGGTGTCAGTGGATGGAGAATGTTTCCATGGTTTTGCTATATACCGGATTGGTTCTCTGGCATGCTTGGGAAGTTTGTTAATTCCCGGGATTAGGCCCCTCTTCGTGTTTGGATGTGCCATGGGATTTAAAGCCGTCAACTGGGTTTTGTAACTCTGCCCGTTTGGATACTCAACGGATTGGAAGCTCAAATAAAGTGTGGGATCGCTGGTTCGCTGGACGTCTTGGCTACGTGGTTATGTCATTTGCTCATTACACGTGTGGCCTGTTGGAAACGCAAATCCAACCGTCCAAATTGTAGGGACGTCCACGAGGGCATTTGACCCATCAGTTGTAAATGGCATGTGTGCATGAAGACTACCTACCTACCATTTGAAGTTGTTTACACTAGCAGACGGTGCCCATTACTCTATCTGCCTGTACATTCAAAATGTGCTGGATCACACTTTTAGTTTAACCCAGGATTAGTCAATACATGCAGTTTTCAGTGTCTTAAGGTGTAAAATTAGCCTGAAAATGCAACCACGGTCTCCCAATCTTGGATTGACCAAATAGGGATCCAAACAGATTCTCCATGCCTGCAGCCTCCTTCTTCCTTACCATTATTATTATTTTTTTTTGACAAATTTCCCATAGATTAGCATGGGTAAGTTGATGTAGAGCGGGTCACGGACAGTTTTCATGGACTGGCGACATTCTATTGTTGGTTCGTAAAAAATTTCAGTACCATTGTGTCACCAATCACAGATTGTATGAATAAAAGGCAGTTTTTGTGGACTGACGAAGCTGACAGGAGCTTTGCCGAAATCAAGCGCAGATTATTCACGACCCTGGTTCTTATACTTCCCAACTTCGACAAATTGTTTGAAGTCGAATGTGATGCATCATATGTCGGAATTGGAGGAGTTTTGTCTCAAGAAGGTAGGCCGGTAGCCTTATACAACGAGAAACTTAGTGATGCACGCAAGAAGTGGTCTACGTATGAGATCGAGTTATATACGGTGGTCCAGGCACTACGGCACTGGCGATATTATTTGATTCAAAAGGAATTCATACTTTACACGGACCATCAAGTTCTCAAATTCATTAATAGTCAAGCTAACATTAACCGTGTGCATGCTAGATGGATCTCGTTTTTGCGGGAATTCACGTTCGTACTAAAACATAAGTCAGGGCTACAGAACAAAGTAACTGATGCACTAAGTCGCCGTGTAACTTTGTTAGTCACTATGAGTAATGGGGTTGTCGGGTTCGAGTGCCTCAAAGACATATATGCCAATGACGACGACTTCAAGAACGCATGAGTTTGATGCCAAGAAGGTTACCCCGGCGACTTACATATGCAA
Source organism: Magnolia sinica (assembly GCF_029962835.1). NCBI lineage: Eukaryota > Viridiplantae > Streptophyta > Magnoliopsida > Magnoliales > Magnoliaceae > Magnolia > Magnolia sinica. Next base: position 5,972,992 of record NC_080579.1, read on the forward strand.
GACGGGTTCCTTTTCAAGAAAAATCGACTGTGCATCCCAAACAGTTCGCTAAGGGAACAGATAATCCAAGAGCTACATGAAGGTGGCCTCAGTGGACACATTGGGTAAGACAAGATGCGAGCTCTTGTCGAAGAACGGTATTACTGGTCGCAATTGGTACGTGATATGGGAAAGACAGTCCAACGTTGTTATATTTGTCTGACTTCTAAGGGACAATCTCATAATACGGGCTTCTACACTCCATTACCCGTGCCTGACGATCCTTAGGAGGATTTATCTATGGACTTCGTACTTGGTCTCCCACGAACACAACGTGGCATGGATTCAGTGTTCGTGGTAGTAGATCGTTTCTCCAAGATAGTGCACTTTATTCCATGCAAGAAGACTCTCGATGCAACACACGTAGCGAATCTATTCTTTAGAGAAATTGTGCAGCTACACGGGGTTCCCAAGACTATTACTTCTGACCGTGACACGAAGTTCATAAGCCACTTTTGACGGACTTTGTGGACTCGATTCGATACACGACTTCAGTTCAACAACGCCTACCACCCATAGACTGACGGTCAAACTAAGGTTGTGAATTGCACGTTGGGAAACCTCATTCGATGTATTTCAGGAGAAAAACTGAAGCAGTGGGATTTGGCCTTGTCTCAAGCGGAGTTTGCATTCAACAACATGGTGAACCGCTCGACAGGAAAATCATCGTTCCAGGTTATTTATGGACGAGTACCTCGCCACACACTAGACTTGATCTCTCTGCCCAAGCTCTCAGGCATGAGCATTGCAGCGGAACATATGGCTGATAAGATCATGGGCATTCATGCGGAGGTACAAACCAAGCTACATGCCTCGAACAAAAAGTATAAGGAGCAAGCGAACAAGCATCAACGATAAAAAGTGTTCGAGGTGGGCGACCAAGTAATGATCAATTTGCACAAAGAACGATTTCCGACCGGAACGTACAAAAAGTTGAAGAATAAAAAGATTGGACCGTTACCAATTATCCGAAAGATGAATGACAACGCTTACGTTGTTAATCTTCCAGATGACATGGCAATCTCACGGACTTTCAACGTCGTGAGCCTGACCGAGTATCATGAACCAGCGCAGGATGAGAACTCGAGGACGAGTTCTTTTCAAGTGGAGGGGACTGATGTAGAGCGGGTAGCGGACAGTTTCATGGCCAAGATGGATCAGAAAAGACCCGGTTGACGACAGAAGTGATCCGGACCATCGGACCTTAGATCGGGCGTATCTCGCAATCCGGAATGAGTTATCTAATGTAAAATATATGATTTTGGGGTAGTACGAGCTACTTTAGCCAACCAACCCAGCTATGCCGGGTTACGCAGCCCGAAAATGCGAAAAACCCCTTGATCGATGGTCATTTCCTTGTTTTAATTTCGTTTTTACTATAAATAGTAAGTTTTAGTTTGATTATAACTCTTCATCCGTCGGGCTTTAGGAGTTGCGCCCAACGTGAAAAGAGCTTAGAATAATTAGGAGAACGGTTTGGTAAAGCCAAATAGGACACTTACTATTTTTGGCTGAAAACCTTGCACACTAGTAGACATCACGACCGTCTATAAATAGTAAGTTTACTATTTATAGTAAGTCACGGATTCTAGGAGTTTGAGTTGTAGTTTGATTTTGATTTCTTTCCCATTGCTTGGTACCCCTATTTAAAGGGTTGTGAACTCGTTTTTACTCATTAATCAATTTTGAATTTATTTCTATTTTCTGCTTTCTTTCCTCGTGGATTCGAGAAGTCTCTGTGAGGAGTCCAGAGAAGTTCCGTAGATTCGGAATAGTTATCTTCATGAGGAAGACGGTGCTCGACCTCACGTCCTCCCCTGTGTCATAAGTGCTACAGACTGCCTGCATAACATTATTCCCATGGATACAATGTATATCACTACTACCGTTGGATTAAGTCCATGATCACATCCCAACATACAAACTGAACGGTTCAGATAGATATAAGTCCACGATTAAAAGAAATTTATAGCACAGCAAGCGACTGTGCTAATCATTAATAGCGGACCACACCAACTTACTTATCAACCATTGCGAGTGGATCAGTGGACCAGTGGACCACACCAACTGACTGACCTGGTGGGATTAAATTCATCAAAGTGAAGTAGATGTAATGATTTAGTACCTATATATTTGATGATACCCATGTCGTGAAATTAAAAACCATAACGAAGCAGTCCATTATAAGTACTCTCCCGTACACAAGTAGTAATATCTACAATTTTATTGTAATATATAAAGCAAAAAAAAAAAAAAAACAACCTGAATTCCAACCATCAGTGCCAAGAATCTCTCCCCTAAAGACGGGACCAGATCATCACTGGATGTGGCACGAGAAACGATGTCCTGAGTCGTCTGCTGGATAGATGAAGTTGATGAATGATGGATATCAACCTCGTCCATTGATGTGGATACATACCCCGAATGAGATCCGGTTCCACGTCCCGTCGGTGCACTGGTATGATCGAAAAAACTATCCCAACATGCTGTAGCCTCCTTCCAATTTTTGAATGCTCGATGTCGGCCTCCACTGTACCCCTCGACTTCCGATCGCGTGTCGTCCTAGGTAAGATAAATGCCTGGCCGACGCTCCACCAATACAACATAGTATTTTTCTTTGGCCATCTGCAAAGACATGTCCATTATCGGAATGTATACAAACATATTTGGTGTAAAATGCGTTTAACAATTATGAGGCATATCTAATCAACAAAAAATAGATATTATCTTTGATCAAACATAAAGAAAAAGTAGTGAGTGCGTACCCTTTCTCCATTCAAAGTGTGTGGTCCTATCTGTCAAAACGTGCATTAAAAAAAAAAAAGCATGTAGATCGACATGAAGATGCGAGATATTGCATAACCTAAAATCCTCCTAGGAGCAATATAGATGTAGTGGATAACACAGTATATCAAATATGAGTAATCCAAAAAGATGAAACCAGAAAGAGATAAAAAAAGTTATTACAACTCCACACATAAATTCATTAAAAAAAAAGCATAGCAAATCTGTCCCCACCGCTAAATATCATCCATATTGTAAGGTATATTATAAAGTATCAGAAAGCAAAGTGAATCCGCTTCCATCAACTAGAAGCACCACCATTAATACCCTTCAAACTAGACAGAGTATTTTTCAGCCATTCAACACGACGTTCCAGTCGTAGAGCAACAAAAAAGGATGCAAGCTTGTCATCCTAAGTTAAGATCTGACCAACCTTAATAAACTCAGGGTTGGTTAGCTCCTGAACCTATTCAAGTATGTCAAAGACTCTACTTGTTCGGTTGACCTCTTTCCCAAGTCCAAAGTTACATATTGCCTCTGTTACAGTCGTGAGAGACATGCCTAGTACATCGCAGGGACGACTAGGTCACATGCTTTTTGTTGTCGCACTCCCACCAAGAGTAATATCGGATCCGGTTCTACGACTGGGAGTGTTCTGAATCGGCCTATTGTCCCTTGATTGACTGTCGGTTAAATGGCCATAATTTCTCAGTGATTCATGACGATTTTCTTCAGAGAGGTCCACGGTAGCATCAGGATCATCGTCCAGCTCAGTCCACGCATCGTTCAAATCTCTATGAACACGAGATGAGGACGTGGCCATGTTCTTACTTTCCTGCTCATATCGTCTCTTAGCCTGGTCAGAACCTGCAATCACCGTTAAATCATCAATCCATTCAATTCGCTTGCAACGCAACCTCTCAGCTTTAGGATATGAATACAAATAATGAAGAATAGTGGAACAGTTAGATTGGACACAACGGTTTTAAATCATAAACAAACGGTAGATGTGTTACTTGACAATCAAGTTTCTTAAAGATTCGACAGGAGGATCGTTACCTTTAGATACTCTTCCCATACTTCGTCTGGCACCGTCATGACCATGCGCTCACTGTCCCAACTAGAGTCGCTCATAGCCAATATGTCCCTTACATCGTTATACTCTCTCTTGTGATACCTCAATTTGTTCTAGATATTTTACCAGTTAATAAAGATTTGAGTACGTTTATGCACCTCGTCGGCGGCTGCTTGATAGGCTTCTTTTTTGAATCCATTATCGGCCTTTCAACCTAATGCAATCTGTTAAATTAAGGTGTCAAATAATACTTGATCCATACTGTACTATTTATTTGACATCCAATCTGATGATTAAGTCATATAGTCCATAAGAAGGGAAAAAACAAAGATCAGCTTGATCCAAAACTTTTATGGCACCGAAAGGTTTTTAATGGTTAACGTTCATTCAACATTGTTTTCTACAACGTGGTCTACTTGAGATTGGGTATACTTCAATTTTATTTTATTTTTTATCTCACGCTATAAAATGATCTGAAAAAATAAATGAACAGCATGGATGAAACACATGTCGTCGTACGTGGATCCCAAGAGAGCACTGACTACCGGCGATTGCTAGGTGGCGGGGAGTAGACAATCCGTTTCCGATAATATTACTGTAGAGGAAGTGCAACCAGACACGTCTGCACCGTTGAAAATGTGCCTGCGACATTCGAGGAAAAATGTGCGTGTACGCCGTGTGCCAATAGTGTCGAAGGTTAAAATCATTATGTTTGTTGGACGCGGATTGCGTCCTACTCCCGCCCAGACGGTAATCCGTCCGGGCAGGGCCCTGTGGGGGCCCACTGTGATGTACGTGTTATATCCACGCCGTTCATCGTTTTTCACAGATTATTTTAAAATGTAAACTAAAAAATGAACCAGGTAAAGATCTTAAGTGGACCACAAAGTGGGGATTGAATGTCCACCATTAAAAACTTCTTGAAAGCTGGAGAAGTTTTGGATCAAGCTGATATCTTTGTTTTCACTTCATCCACGTTTACATGACCTTATTAATAGGTTGGATGGTAAAAAAACATCACGGTGGTCCACAGAAAGGTTTCAACGGTGGATGTCATATCACTGCCGCTTCCTTCGATGTGGTTTACTGGAGTTGCAGACCTTCTTCATTTTTAGCAATACATTTTAAAATGATCTGCGAAAAACGAAGAACGTCGTGGATAAAACACGTACAGCACAGTGGGCCTCACGGAGCCCTGCCCGGACGGATTACTATCCGGGCGGGGGTAGGACGCAATCCGCCTTCATGCTTGTTATGTCAGAGGAATAATCATCATTATCCTCGACATGCATTTAATGTAGCAGTGATAACAACGACAGTGATGAAGTAGACCGATTACGATGCAGGCCAATAGAATGTTTCTGCCTTTGTCAAGAAGATGATACTCACTCCATTTCACGGGCAGAGGGAGCTTGGTTGGTGTACCACACCATCAAATTAATAGGTGTGGGCACGTGTCCTGTGACAAGCGATGCCAATTTTCTCCAGGGTCGTGAATTAGGTACAAGCCCTGTCTGTTACGTGCTCGGGGCATGCAGAGGCTCTGAGAGCCACTGAGGGGCTACCGTGATTTATTCATTTTATCCACACCGTCCATCCATATTTCCATATCATTTTAGATGGTTAAATAAAAAATAAAGCAGATATAAGGATCAAAGGACCACACCAGAGGAAGCAGCGGTACTAGGGATGCTTATCATTGAAACCTTCTTATGGTCCACTGTGTCAATTATTTTCCATCCAACCTGTTGATATGTCAAATATAATTGGATGAAGTGAAAAAACAAATATTGTCTTGATCCAAAACTTCCGTGGTCCCTAAGGAATTTTTAACGGTAGGAATTTAATTCCCACTGTGTGGTCCATTTGGGAATTGGACATTCATTATTTTTGGGTTCTTAATTTAAAATGATATGTAAAAATGGATGGACGGTGTAGATAAATTTCATACATCACAGTAGCCCCTCAGTTCGACGGTCTGAGCTTGGAAATGGCAAGGGTAGTACCTAATCCGCTTCCATCTAAAAGCTTTTGCATGAAGTTCCTTGGCTGGAAACTTAAGTGGGCCATTATGACATTCGTGAGAAATTCATCATGTTCATCCATTTTTTGAGCCCATTTTTAGAGAACTCAATGAAGTTCCTTGGCTGGAAACTTAAGTGGGGCCATTATGACATTCATGAGAAATTCATCATGTTCATCCATTTTTTGAGCCCATTTTTAGAGAGCCCAACCAAAAGTGAAGGGTATACAAGACTCAAGTGGGCTGTACCAATGGAAAACGTGGTCAAGGGAACTCGTTCATTTGAAACCTCTAGGGGTAGATAGTGATATTTATGTGCCATGCATATCATTATAACATCATTATTACCCAGGTGAACTGAAAACAAACTTATTAGCATGATTCAAAACTTCAATGGCCCCACCGATATTTCAACTATGGAAGTTCAATTCTCACGTTTTCAAGTTTATTTGTGATTAAGGTGGACCATATAATTAGAAGCAGTGTATGAGATAAAGCTCACCCTCCAAAGTATTTTCCTTAGCGTGGCCCACATGAATCATTAATGGGTCAAAAGTTTTTGACCTTAGGACTAAGTTTTTCTTTGGCATCTGTTATGGGTAAAAATGGTCTGGTTAAAGAGAAGAAGTCAGCTTGGACATCTCTGCAGGACACGAGGTCAACCATCGTTGGTCATGACTAATGAGCTCGTCACATACTACCCCCAGGTCAGGTTAGCCAAGATCACTTTAGCCTCGGCTTCATACTATACATTTCTGTTGACTTCGAATAATCAGATTTTATTTAAAATAGATCCGCTCGATATCTTCTCCAAAAATCTCAGAAGACATTTGTGACATGCTTGGGATCATGAGATCTTTGTAAAGAATCATGAGAGATTCCCCTCACACTACGCCAAAATTGTGAAAAAAGGACAGTTCAAAACCGTCTCAAATGACCAAAAAGGACAGTCATGGACCGTCGCAAGGGCCATGCATTCGGAATCTAAATCCTTTTATATTATGTCCATACTAAATAGGGAGATCTCCTCTACGTCACCGCATCTCCTCGATTATAAATAGGATCATCCTCAATGGTAAAAGGTACGTAAAATTTCTAACCTAAAATCCCTTGATACTACCAGACCTGGATTCTTAACCTGACTTTGGCATCAGAGGGTACTATGATCTAGCGAGGGTCTCCTTTGTATTCTTCGTATGTAGGTATTCAAAGGTCTAAAAAGAATAGACTAGATTTTTATATCCCTTAAAATCAAGGGTAGATCTTTCTCTTAAAATTAAGATAGATGTCCCTCTTCTAACTATTTTTATTATTGTGGCCGCTACACATCTAATAGTTAGAAAGAACATCACATGCCCATCATGGTGGGCACCTTAAAAAAATCAATGGCAGGTGCCTGTCTTATTCCCAACTAATAGCATTTATGGCATAGGACCACCTTCAAAAGTCAAGGGTAGGTGTCTGTCCAATTCTCAACTAATAGCATGTATGGCATATGGCACTGCCAGTAGCCCAATGAACCCATCATGGTGCATGTGTTTTACCACCCCACACGTCCAGATATTTTGTCAACGCCTTTTGAGGATGAGCCCAAAAAGTCAGACTGTGGGCCACACCTCGGGAAAACGTTGTGATTGATTGTCCGCCATTAAAAGCTTTTTGAGGGCCACAGGAGTTTTTGATCAAGCGTGTTTTCTTATGGTATGGTCCACCTAAAATTTGGATTTACCTTATTTTTGGTCTCACATCCTAAAATAATGATGCAAAATGGATGGACGACATGGATAAAAACATACAATTTCACGGGACCCATGGAGCACCATCCAGAAAAGCTATTCAATCCATGCATTTGTGAATAAAGGGGTGGTTTGAATGAGTGGGCCACACTGTTATGTGTTTCCGAAATCCACTGCAACCACTGGGTGTGTGAGGCTCATTGGTGATTCAGGTGGATCACACGATTGAAAAATATAAAATAAAATAAAATAAAATAAATGTACAGGGCGACTCCCACCCTTCGAGCTGTTTCCCTTTGTTTCACGTAAATGAATTACTAGTGGGCTTGACTTTTCGTGCCTAAATTTTGTTGTGTCATTTAATGGTTTGAGTGGATTTTTATATAATCATCATGGTAGGTCTTGTAAAAGATGAATGGTGTACAATTCTCTCCCAATTTTTTTCTTTAATATGGACACCTAAATTATAAATTAGCTTGACTTCTTTTTTTTGGCCTTGAGCCTAACGTGGGATGACACATGTAATGAGAATAGTCAATTTCATGTAAACATCATGATGAGCCCTGATAAGATCAAAGTTGGGTACTCCCCCTCCTTAACATGGCCCACTTAAATCACAAATGAGGCTTGTTTTCGAGCCCTACATATAAAATTTCATCATGTGCCTATTGGTTGGAGCAAATTTAGGAAGCACATCGTAGTGGGGTCCGCCCCATCTAGCCTACCCTCTATCCCAGAGTACCTACATGGGAATAAATCTTATTTATTGAGATTTTTCCCAGTGTAAATTTTACATTTTACCCACCAGCTTTTCTGAATGCTCTCAAACTTTATTTTCCAAAACTAAACTATTGTTTTTTTCTGGATGAAAATATCCTTGTAATACAAACCCATTTTTCTTTAATCTTCTCTCATCTCTTATTTTGCAGAAACCCATTTTTTAGAATCTTTTCTCCTCGTCATACAACAATACTCCTTTACATAAAATTCATTTTCTGAAATCTTATATCATCTTTATACAGTAATACCCATCTACCTAAAACTCATTTTCTGAAATTCTCTCTTTTTCAAATAAGAATATGGGTTTGTCAAAAAAAGAACAACAATGGTGCCTTTATCGAAGAAAGCACATATTATAAGTATATTTGAACAAATTACAATAAACTCTAAATCGAAAAAATTGATCGAGCTTCACATGAAATTGACTGAGCCTCACATGAAAATGACCGAGTACTTCATAAAAATGACCGATCACTACATGAAATTAACATTATGATGAAATTAACCCTTCGCATAGAATTTCAAGAAGTACCCATTCACATAAAATTGATTGCGCCTCACATGAAATTGACATTATGATTAATTTCCAATACCCTTCGCATAGAATTTCAAGAAGTACTCGTTCAATTTCATGTGAGGCTCGGTCAATTTCATATTAGGCTCGGTCAATTTCATGTGAGGCTCAAAGTCAATTTCATGTTAGGCTCGATCAATTTTATGTGAGATTTGGTTAAATTCATACTAGGCTCAGTCAATTTCATGTTAGGCTTGGTCAATTTCACGTGAGGCTTGGTGAATTTCATGTTAGGCTTGGTGAATTTCATGTGAAGCTCGGTTAATTTCATGTAAGGCTTGGTGAATTTCATGTTAGGCTTGGCCAATTTCATATGAGGCTCGGTCAATTTCATATTAGGCTCATCCAATTTCATATGAGGCTCGGTCAATTTTCGAGTTGTACGAGCGATTCAAAGTAGATCACAGTTATATGGGCCTTAAAATAATGGATTTATTATATCTATACTGTTCATCCATTTTTAGAGATCATTTTAGAGCAGGAGGAAAAAAATGAATCATATCCAAAGCTCAAATGGACCACACCAGAAATAGCAATGGGGATAATATTTTCACCGTTAAAACATTCATAGGTCCCACCATAATGTCTATTTTCCATCTAATTAGTTCATAAGGTCAAAAAGACATGGATGAAGAGTCCCACGGTGGAACTGTGGATATCAAGGTGCTATTGTGTTAGTTTGTATAATTTTTTTTAAAAAAAAAGAAAAAAGAATATGATGGTGCCACCATGATATCCAAGGTGCCACCGTGATAGTTTGTATAATTTTTTAAAAGAATCTAACTGTACCACCATGGACAAGATAGGTGCCACTATGAAAGCAAGGGTTTTTTTCCGTCTACACCAAGTCAATGTATACAACTGTGGTTTATTTAGGGTAAGTAAAGTTTGGGAGCATTCAAAAAAGTTAGTGGGTAAAAGGTGACATATACGGTGGAAAAATCTCATTATTTATTGAAACAGTTGGGAGGCATTAACCTATAAAGTGGCCTATTATGGTGTGTATGTGAGATCATTTCCAACCATTAGATGTGTAATCCCATGATATGCCTAAATCCAAAATATCATGCTCTTCCATAATTCAAGTGGGCCACACCCTTCATTTTTACAAAGCCTACCATGATTATTATATTGAATCCACTCCAACCATAAAATGCCTCACTAAAACTTAGTATTGAGGCCTGAAAAGCAGGCCCACACTAAAATTGATTGATTCATGCAGGCCACTCAAAGGAAACTGTTTGGAAGGTGAGCTTTGCCCGATAAACTGCTTCTAACTGTGCGGCCCACCTTAATCATGGATGCATGAGATTGATTTTTGGGCCCTAGGGTGGCGCACATGGTGGTTGGAGTGGCTTTCAAATAAACATCACATTGGGTCTACCTGTGCGGGCCACCCTTTCTCCTTCCACTGTTCATATTTATTAACAATAATTAAACAGTGGTTTGACATCTACTCGGTTGGACTTCAGAGTTTCTCTTTGATAAAAATGTAAGAGACTTAAATAATCATTTGAGTCAAGAAAAGACTCATTTGAGACTCAACCCTTTCGAGTTTTTTAAACTATGGTTTTTCTTTCGCAGGCGTATACTTTTTCCAACTTATGAGTCGTTCCACCTGGAGATATTATATGGTACAAGAAAACTGTCATGATCAATGGTCAGGGCTGGGATAGTACGAAGTCAAAATTTTATATGGACTGTACTAGTGTACCTTGTGTAGGTGTACAGATGGAGCCACCACCTGAGGGTAGGCATTGGGCTGGGCGACCATGCAAAGTAAACAATTTTCAATAGGCTCAACTGGAACAGTTCAAAATTCAGGCCAAAGCCAACCTCAGGCCGGTCCATTGACAGCCATACATGAGGGAATGACTTAACAAAGAGGGCTAGATTAATGTGTTCTTTTTGTACCACCAAAAAGTGGGGTGACCCATCTTCTCACATATGGCACTGAGGTATAGCCAAGATGGATCAGAAAAGGCCCGGTCGACGACAGAAGTGATCCGGACCATCGGACCTTAGATCGGGCGTATCTCGCAATCCGGAATGAGTTAGCTGACGTAAAATATATGATTTTGGGGTAGAACGAGCTACTTTAGCCAACCAACCCCGCTACGCCGGGTTGCACAGCCCGGAATTGCGAAAAACCCCTTGATTGACGGTCGTTTCCCTGTTTTAATTTCGTTTTTACTATAAATAGTAAGTTTTAGTTTGATTATAACTCTTCATCCGTTGGGCTTTAGGAGTTGCGCCCAACGTGAAAAGAGCTTAGAATAATTAGGGGAACGGTTTGGTGAAGCCAAATAGGACACTTACTATTTTTGGCCGAAAACCTTGCGCACTAGTAGACATCACGACCGTCTATAAATAGTAAGTTTACTATTTATAGTAAGTCGCGGATTCTAGGAGTTTGAGTTGTAGTTTGATTATGATTTCTTTCCCATTGCTTGATACCCTTATTTAAAGGGTTGTAAACTCGTTTTTAACAAATCAATTAATCAATTTTGAATTTATTATAATTTACTTGTATTTTGTGCTTTCTTTCGTCGTGGATTAGAGTAGTCTCTGTGATGAGTCCAGAGAAGTTCAGTGGATTCGGAATAGTTATCCTCTTGAGGAATACGGTGCTCGACCTCACGTCCTCCCTGCGTCACCCATCTTCTCACATATGGCACTGAGGTATAGCTATCTAGACCATTAGTACATAAACACATGAGTGATTGGCCTGCATGCGAAAAGCTAATCACCTACTAATAGCGTTGGGAACGGGATGACTCGACTTGGCAAACTCGACTGGTCCAACTCATTCGGATCGGACTCGATCCGAATCGAGTGGGTGAGTCAATTTGAATCGAGTTGACTTTGTCCAATCCGAACTCAAACTGAGTCGAGTTCGAGTCACCCAGTAACTCAACTCAACTTGACCCAAAATCCAACTTGGTACTGACTCAATGGACTTGATCCAAAACTTGACTCGTACATATATATTTAAAAAACTCAGATCTGACGTTTCATATCTAAGATGCTGTGTAGCTAATGGAGAGGCTGCAATTATGGCAAGTAAATCTAAGTTTTGAGTGGTGATTTCAGCTTGCGAATACCTGTTGCACCCGGCCTGACTCGGTCCAGATCAGTCTAGGCCAGACCCGGACTTCGATTCGGTCAGGCATGCTGGACTTAGTACTGAGTCGGGTTGAGTTTGGGTCATGCCAATTTCAAAACTGGATCGAGTCGGACCAGCCCTAACTCGGTCTGACTCAACTCAATGCCCAACTCTACTTACTAATACTAAAGGCTGTCAACGGCTTGGGCCTGGGGTTGGCTTCGTCCTAGATTTTGAACGGTTATGGCTGGACCTATTTAAAATTTTGATTTTGTCAGGCTTGAGCCCGGTTGATTGACAACCCTACTTATACTCTTGGAAGGCCCACATGGATGTATTCCATCCAACAAATGTATTAAGTGAACCCCACAATAGTAATGTGATTCTCCAAAATCAGGTGTGTTTGGTCAATAGGTCCACCATGCCATAGAAAACAATTGGTCACCACCCAAAAAGCTCTAGATTCACTTAGTGGTCCACATGATGATTGCATGAAAATGATTTTTAGGGAGCTCACTTTTCATACTGGGGCGATATCCTTTTGGATGATCACATGCACGTGCGCAACACTGGTATTCATTTCCTTTCCTTTACTTTTTTTTTTTTTCCTTTTTATTTCAAATTTTATAACTATAATTCGTAAAGTAGATATCAAGGTTGAACCTTTGTCATATCTTCCCAAGCAGTTGTTTGTGTTAGACTTTGTGTGACACATCAAATCATTATTAAAAAGTGTACATATTTATTCATTGGATTATATTAGGGCTACACGCGGGTCGGTTCGGTCTGGTTCTAGGGTGAAACCGGAACCGAACTATTCTTAACGGTTCTAGGATTTTCAAAACCGAAACCGGACCGTTAGTACCTTAGAACTGAACCAGAACCGAACCATGAAAGCCGGTTTGGTTTTAAATTGGTTCCACGATTCTAGAGAGAGAGAGAGAGAGAGAGAGAGAGAGAGAGAGAGAGAGAGAGAGAGAGAGAGAGAGAGAGAGAGGGCAGCCGCAAGCAACATGGTTAGGTCTGGTTTGGGATTTCGGGGGTTTTTTTTTTTATAAAAAAAAATTAAAAAATTAAGGTTCGAATCCGTGGTTCGATTCGGTTCTACATACTCCAAAACTGAGAACTAAACTAAACAAAACGATTCTTTGATTTTTGGACCTGGAATCGGAACCGGTGCACTCTAGAATCGGACCAAACTGGACGGTTTGGTCAGTTTTGGTTTGGTTCGGTTCTACAGTTCTAATGGTTTGATGTGCACCCTTATATTATATTGAGATTTTTTAATATTTGAGTTTATATATATGGATGTGATCGTTCGTGATAATGCATGCATAAATATTCAGATTGTCAATTATAATGAAATGTGACCTAGATTCATCAATTAAAAGGCATGGTCTGCTTCACACACATCATATACCATTGTGTAGGTATGCATGACATGAATGATGTATATTGAGATGCATGTATATATGAAATATATCCTTGCCTTGATTTCTAAGATGATTAAGATTAGATCTTACACAAATCATTACGATCGACTCTATACCCAATGAAGTTGTGTAAGCTCATGGGAAAAGGTTCTACGCGGTCAAGCTCATGGGAACCTCCCACGAGGTCGAGTTGTGTGGGCCCCACCATGATGTATGTCAAACATCAACACCGTGCATTTGATGGGTCCCCTTTAAATTATGGGATATCCTAAAATTCAGTCGTATACAGAACTCAGGTGGGCCATACCATCTAAAATCATGTGAAGACATTTCTAAAACATATAAAAGCACTTGGTGGGTCCCACCTAAAATTTGGATGCGTCTAAAACTTAGTCTGACCCCTCATCCAAGTGGGATACACATAATGGATGGGCTGGATTTGTGAACCACATCTCGGTGGGCCCAACAAATGATTATGAATATTTTAATGGAGGGTAACCCCTCTCAACTTTTGTATGTGGTGTGGCTCGCACAAGTCATGGATTGACTTGATTTTTAAGCTCTAAGCCCACCATGGAATGGTGCATCTGGCTGATGGGGTAGATGTTCGACACGCTTCATGGTGGGGCCCATACAACTCAACCTCATGGGAAGTTGCCATGAGCTCGAACCTTTTTTACACACACACATGCACACGCACACACACACACACACGCGTGCGCGCGCGCGCACACACACATATATAACAACAAAAATAGACTATTAGTTGATCAAATGAATCTCATGTGATGATCACATAGATAATGGTGCTTGATTGTTCTTAATATATGATATGAGCCACACATGGTGTGAGACCAATTATATGCCAAGTGATAGATTGATTCTCATCTACTAGTGTGAGACCAATTATATGCCAAGTGATAGATTGATTCTCATCTACTAGTGTGAGACCAATTATATGCCAATTATATTTAACCTTTTCATTGTAGAATATAATAGTCTCATAGGTGATCTTGTGTTCTTATTACATATTGCTACATAATAAGGTTGCGATAAGGTAATGGTACTTTAGTGTGCATTCTAAAGCCATATACACATTCGATAAAGGTCAAGAGGAATTTTTTTGTAATAGTCCGATCATCGATCAATCGTCCATTGATCCAAGTTGTTAGTTTGAATAGCCCCACTACAGGTAGATAGCCATCAAAAACACTTCTACAATAGAGGATTTTAGAAATTCAATCATTTGCTTTTCTATGAATAGTTGATTTGCTTCTCTTAGATGTATATTTATAGGACACTGATAAAATGGATAGGACCTTTTTATTTAGGAGATGTATGAGACGCACTCCAATCCATTGCGGGGGACATGATATGTACGGTACAGATAGTTGTTGATGTCTTAAATTTATAAGCAACAAAGTCTGTCAATGCCATCGAACTAAAAATTCATGTTTTGTTTGTTTGAATATTTTGGTGTTTTTACTTGATGTCATCGAAAGTGTTCAATACCATCGACAGATTGTCGATGCCATCGAAGTCACATCAAAGGTCCCATCGAGCATGCGTACAAAATTGCATAATTTCGGGATTTATTTCCTATTTCAATTATGATACTGCATGATACTATATATATCGGGTGTAATCAGGATTTGGGGAGAACTAATTTGTTCCTAAGGGTTTCAAGGGCATAGCTAGGGCTTATAAGGAAGATTTGAAGCTTGTTTGAATCAGTAACACTCTATCTTTTGTATTTATACTTTCATAGTGTATTACTTGTCATTTTGTGCCATAGTTTTTTTCTTGAAAGAATTTTTCCACATAAAATTCAGATCATTTATGTTTAGATTTGGTTGTGCGATTAATAGTACTTTGCTTGATTTGTATATATATGCTTCCGAGGTTCCCCATCACAAATCACTACTGTACTTGCACCAATGCATAGGCAAGAGTAGCCATTCATGATGAACAAATGATAGTGTATCACAACCACTTATAAATCACAACAACATGGGAAAGAAAAGGAGAAGTTTCATGCAACAAAATCCTCCTTCGGCGTTTATGGATAGTATGGCCTCCGGCCCTTAATCCATGCTAGTAGGTAGGGATGCAAATCCAGCGACTTGGGTCACAAGGTTAAAAGAGAACCCCTTTTTTTTTTTCACACACACCCCACACACTCATGCTAGTGGAATTTCACCACCTATGGGTACTCGAACCCTTGACTGGGAGTTGAAACTCCTGAGAGTCTACCACCCGAGCAAGACTAAGGACCCAGGTTAAAAAAAGAACTTGAGCGACTGGGACTGATTTGTTATGTCTCGAGTTAATTCTCAAGGGTAAGTTAGCTTGACTCATTCAAGTTGGGAGTGAATGATCTAGATTACTTCTGGTGTTAATACATATAACTAATAAAGCTAATCATTAAATAACATCATTAAAAGTGTGCACTCTAAGGTTGCTGGTACCACTGTAAGTTATGATGGTATTGAATAGAAGCGGGGCCCACGTGATGCATTCAATTGTCTCATTCCTATATTAGATTTTTCGGCTGGTGTTACCTTTAGAGCCCAAAATTGAGCTCAAACTAAAGCTTAGGTGCACCAAATTGAGATGAATGCCCACCCTTGATTTACATGTGGGGCCTACCATGTTCTATACACCTTCCAAATCCTTTATCTGTGATGGATTAATGGTCCTAGTGAAACTGTTATGCAAATCATATATATCACAAAAATCAAGCTGTTATGCAACGCAGATGGGCCCTAGGGAAAATCAAGGGTGGATGTCCCCTCCAACCTTATTTTCTTTGTTGTGGCCCACCTAGAGTTTTCCTAAGAAGACACATTTAATTGAAAAACTAGATGTGATGCATATATCACAAGGGCCTTATATATATCCAATATCATTGTAAGCTTACAATTGCATCCCGAATTAAAGTAATATTACCTATAACTACCATAATAACACTAATAAAATAAATTCTAAACTCACCACTTATAAACAAATAAAAATAAAGAAAAAAAAAAAACTCAATAATACTTTCAGAGACTATTCGAAAGACATTGGACCACTCCATATGTGGGCCTAGATGAGTTCTAATGAAAAACCTTATTTTCCATGCATGGATGATTTTGATCATAAATGCTATATAGCATACAGTCTACGGTATGGATGGTTCCAATCATACACTCTATTTTCCATGCGGGCCTGGATTTTATGTTCAAATCATACATGTTGATCAGATTTTAGTCAGATTTAGGTGGGCCATGTTGCCGTAGGTTTCAACCCAAGCCCAGCCCAATGAGGGATCAGTGGACGAATTGCGCCCAAGCCCAACCCAAGTTCTGGTTGGGAGAATCCATTTTCGGTTGACCCAACCCAAGTCTAATCCTGCTAGCAGGATTATGATTAGGTAATGCAAATCATGGATGGGCCATGCCCGAAAATCTACTAAATGAGATCCTAACCATCCAACCTTAGCCCTTTTCTAAGTTGAATCCAGAACAAAATTCTAGTCATTTTACATTTTATTTGTCGGCAGGCCCCACCAATCAAAGGGAAACGGATTGGCTACTGACCCTGCTACTAGCCAATGGCTATTGTCGGTGCTCTGTGGACCCCACCATGATGTATACGTTTCATCCATGCCGTACACCCATTCTTAAAAATTATTTTATAATATGAGCCCAAAAATGAGGTTGATCCAAATCTCAAGTGGACCGCACAGTGTTGATTGAACACCCACCATTAAAAACTTCGGGGCTACAAAAGTTTTGGATCAAGCTTATATATTTTTTGTCCCTTCATCCAAGTCTGTATGACCTAATCAACAGGTTAGAAGTCAAATAACCATTATAGTGGGCCCTAGGAGGTTTTGAATGGTGGACATTCAATCACTACTGTTTTCCCATGGTGTGGTTCACGTGAGATTTAGATCTAACTCAATTTTTGGATCAAGCCCTAAAATTATCTTTCAAAATGGATGGACGGCGTGGATAAAATACATACATCATGGTGGGGTCCACATAGCACCGACCACTAGCCACCTGGCTGGTGGCAGCGTCACTAGCCAAACCGCGTCCCAGTCAAAGTGTCAGGACTGTTCCATTGAGGAGATTTTTAGTATTAAACCGCGAGTGGGCGCATAAGATAAACGGTCTGGATTTCCAACCCGAATTAGACATAATCTATTTTTAGTTCTGACATGAAGGCCCATGGATCTACAATCCAAGTTTCAGGCCACTAGTCTATCCTTACCCAAGATGCCCAAAAAATAAATAAATAAATAAGCTACTTGATAGGGCAATCCTAGCCATTCAATTATCAGCTCCCAAAATTGGTGGCAGGGATCAACCAATCTGGCAGAATTTTTGGGCACAATCCATCTACAGTAAGGCTCAACAGATAAATGGTTTGGATTGTCAAACCATGGACCCCGCATCCCAACTATATTGTGTTAGGCTTATAAGGCTATAACCATATAAAAAACTTTTTTGTCGAGGACTCTTAATCCGTTTTTCCCGCCAGACAAGTTTTGCGACGAAAAACTCGTTGCGAGAGTGTTTGAAAAAATACCTTAAAGTGGGTTTTGGGAATAGTCTTACGTTAGAAAAGAGAACTTTTTGTAGTTTAAATGAAAATAATCTGTATAATTTCCAACAGATGTTACGTGTGAACACATCATACTCGTCTTTTCCTCATGGGTGGCAGCTTTTTATGTCATTGGGGCCGTACAATTAGTGGGCCCAGGCCTTTCCTCACACGTGGCAGATTTATATATCAATGGGACAGTACATCTAGTGGGCCTTATCCCTGCTGGCTTGTGTTTCAAAACAATACCTGCTTTCCTTGCCATCAACAGTCTTTCGATATTTAGATTTAAATTATTGTCTTTCTGAGAACCTATATTTTCCATAATTATAATATTTTACTCATTTTAGTCCACACTAACTTCAAGAATTATATTGATTGGTATTGTTGTTGGATGGTGAGATTGTTGACGTTTTTTAAATTATTAATGAAAATTTTAGGCCCGTCTCCTTCATGGCAGCATTAGGTGGAATTAGGTGATATGGAATTGCATTTAGTCCCATGCAAATTCCATTCAGGGTTTGGAAACAGTTGGAAGGATCGGATCAATCCCAATATTATATAATCCAGTCCCAATAGTATTATATAATCCAGTCTCAATAGTTGATACTGCAGGATTTTTGGTGGAGTAATTTCAAAATCCGGTATGTTCGTGGGCCATATGTTGATGCATGTGTTTTATCCAAGCCATCCATCCACATCGTGCCCTTTACATGTGACATTCAAGTTATGTAGGTGTTCGGGTGAATGACATCATATATGAAATCTACTCTTGATGATAATTTCATGGTCCAAACACAAGCTTCTCTTGATATGGTGTATTTATGAAGAAAGCATTTGATCCCAAACGTTGTAATCATTATGCAGTAACGGAATTAATTGCATCTAATGCAATTCTATAACATTTAATCTTGCGTTTCAAGCAGGAGAATTCTTATGTAACGACAACTTCTCTTCCTTCCATAGTTGACCCGACCGCATTCATGAAAACAAATTAAGCATTATTGTTTGTTTCAATTTCTTTTAAAATCACTTTGGATTTCTAGTCAAAAATTATTTTTTTTCATTTTTTTTTCCCCTTGGAAGAGCTTCTTCTTATAGTAATATATTGATTGCCTCGTTTATAAAAAAAAGCTTATTTTGTTAAACTAATACTTTTATAATTACATTAAACTTAATTTATACTTGAGTTTCATTTTTTCATTTTGATACAAATTCTTTCCATTTGATCATATGCATAAATCTTTCAATTTTTGAGAAAACTTCATCATGGGGTCATTGTCTTACTCAATTGCCCTCAATTCTACTTCTAAAAATGCCATTCTAGCATTGCTCACTCTCCCGTGCACAATAGTCAAGTGATCACATGCTTCTTTTGTAGAATTCAATTTTCTAACACACACACACACACACACACACACACACACACACACACACAAAGACACTGGCTCATTATATGGCTTTGTTACTTCACATTTTAATTTCTATAATTCTTCATTATAAGAGAACTTCAAAAATAATACAATCAATGTAAATATGCTCAAGCACACTAAAAAAATTTTTTTTAAAAAAAAAGAAAGAAGAAGAAGAAGAGGAGAACTGACATAAATTGGAACAAAATAAATAAATAAATAAAACAATTTACTCACTAACGTAGTTATGATATCATGTAGATAGGGGTGTACACGAACCGAGCTAGCTCGGTTGGCCCTGCTCGACTTGACTCGGATCAAAGCTGAGTTCGGACCAAGTTGAGCTGATTTTTTGCGCTCGAAAATGAATTCGAGCTTGCCCCAGCTCAACTTGACTCGAATCGAACTCGGTTCGACTCGATTTAACTCGGCTCAACTCAGTGTAGGGTATATATACCCTTTAAAAATTAAAACCTTAGCTCCCATCCCATTCCCAGCCGCTTGTTCCCCTTCAAGAAAAAAAAAACCCTCTCTCAGGCGCTCGTTCCCCTTCAAAAAACCTTAACCCGCATGACCATTACCCTTCTTCCCTCTCTCTCTCAAGTCTCAGCCGCTCAGCTCGCCATTTCGCCTTACGATTCTTCTTCCCTCACTCTCTCAGGCGCTTGATTGCCCTGTCCGGTGACCTTTCTGGTGGCCACAACGACCGTCCGACAATCCCCACCCTGCCGCAGCTCATCCTTGCCCTGCACGGTGCCCCTGCCGCAGCTCGTCCCTGCCCTGCATGGCCGCAGCTCATCCCTACCCTGCACGGTGCCCCTGCCCCTGCCGCTGCTCCTCCCTGCCCTACCCGGTGCCCCTGCCGCAGCTCATCCCTGCCCTTCCCGGTCCCCCTTGCCCCTGCCGCAGCTCATCCCTGCCCTTCCCGGTCCCCCCCGCCCCTCCCCTTGCTGGTAAGTAGCTGGTTATGCATGTGTTTTTTATCTTTGTATTCATGTGTTTGCAATTTAGGAGTTTCAAGTTATATAGGGATTAGAATGTGTTGATGCATCTGAATGTCAATAGCATCTTCGTGCATACATTTTATGATACCTGTAATCCATTTTTCTTGAAGTACTTGTGCTACCTTTTGTGATACCTATAATCCATGTTTGTTTTATAGAGCTATGTGCACCATGAATTAAGTCTATTTTGTGGTAAGGTGGTCTTGTATCTAAATGATGTTGCGAGTCCATGGCTGCCAGGTTTGCTAGCTACTATATTTGCAAAGTTAACTAGCTTGATTGTTTTGTTGATGGCATCGGGTTCATATTAATAGCAAATTTTCTTGATTCTATATTCAAGATTTTTTCTCCGGTTCGAATCACCCAGCTTGAACTCGGCTCGAAAGCTCGAAACTGGCTTGAACTGGTCCGATTATTGATCGAGCCAAGCCGAGCTGGACATGCTGGCTCGATCACCGAGCCGAGCCGAATTCGAGCCGAGTGTGCATGGTGACCGAGCCGAGCCGAGCCAAGCCCAACTCGACTTGGTTCTGCTCGATATACACCCCTACAGGTAGAGATCACACAACCATACCTATGAAAGAGAGAGTGCGTGTACAAAGAAGAAAAAGAGAGATCGTGCTATCTATTCATCTTTTTCTCGCAATCATAGTCTACTTTAATAAATGGATCGTCTTGATCTTTTTAGGTCACTGTGGGCTCCACATGACAAGTGCATTAGCAAGTGGAGCAAGAATCACGTGAAGGAAGCTTAAGTCTCCTGTGAGATGATCTCTACTTGATTTGATCTTCAGGTGGGCCATGCATGTAAAATAAACGTTTAGATGAAATTTACTCGCAGCTTGAATTGTGTATGCACTTGTGGACCACCTAATTATTTTTCAGACATGGCCCACCTAATTATTTTTGAGATATGACTTTAAGACTGAATCTTTGAGACATGGCCCACTTATTTTTGAGACATGGCTTCTCTCTCTCCTCACGTGATTTCAAGGTTTAAGGCATGACCTAGCATGGTGTGACTGCCTCAGTTTCGAATTGGCCCCAGATTTTAGGCTTCAAGGAGAACATGAGGAGACTCACGTGATAAATGGATTAGATTTCCTGCAGACGTCACTGTGGGACCCGCCTACAAAATTGTATAATATCTTATATATTCTTTTTTTTTTTTTTTTTGAAAGTTATCTTATATCTTCTTTATATTAAAATTTTCTTAATAAAATATTTAGTATGCAATATTTTTTAAAAATTTAAGTTTTAAATTTTCTCACATCTTAGTAGATGTTCATATATATGTAAATTTATTTAGACTGAAATATTTAATATTTAATTCTAAAATAGTCTACGCTATCATTATTATTATTATTATTATTTTAACTAGATAACTTCTCTAAGATAGTATGATATTTTAAATAATTATACTTTTTCCTTAATAAAGTATGATAACTATACTAATTTGTACTAGTGGGGTTTTAATTAAATAATTTAATTTTAAAATATTGATTAATTAAATTAGAAAAGTGATTGCATTCAAAGGAATTTATAAATTAATGAGCTAATAGGTAACGTGACGAGACGAGAGATGATAGGCTTTGATGGTTTGGTCATGTGCAAGGGAGGCCATGACTCTATTAGTTAGAAGAAGTGAGTTTGTAGATGTTGATGGTTCTAAATTAAAAAGACAAGAAAATTGCTTAAAAGGATGTGGGTGGAGATGAGTCCATCAATAGACTTGTCCTGGAGTTATCTTTGAACTAGATTTTAAATTGTCGGAGCTAGTCTATTTTTTTAAAAATTATTTTTAAATTATTTATTTTTGACATTAATTTACAAAAAGTATGTGTTTCATGTGCATTCAGGCATGTGCAGTTTACTATAACAATGTATCGGTTCCATACATTTTTCCTTCCAACTTTTTTCATTGTCACTCCTAAAATTTGGGTATATGAATAGGGGACTTGGAAACTCAAATCTTAGGCCTGACAACCATTTTATTTATATATTCTCTTACAATTAACATAATTAACACTAATCCTAATATAAGATATTAGAATAAATAAAAACTCTTATGTATTAAATTTCAAATCAAATAATGTTCATACTCCTTGGCTAAATCCCGCAGAGCTGTTTGAGTGAGGATGAGCATAATAGTTTTGTGGGATGATATCACATCCAAGATTTGAAAATTTTAAGTTTGTACATTCAAAATTTAGCATGTAAAATTATAAACAAAAATCAATGGCAGATAAATGGCTCAAGTGGACCACACGACATGGAGCAGTGGGGATTTAAAGCCTACCTTCCAAAATTTTCTTGGGAGCCATAGAATTTTTTGACCAAGCTGATATACATGTACGTTTACTATACATATAAGTCTGAGTGACCTTATGAACAAGTTAGATGGAAGATAAACATCACGGTGGGCCTTAGAATGCTTTCAGTGGTAAGAGTTCAATCCCCACGGCTTTTTATGGTGTGGTCCACTTGAGCTTTAGATCTGCCTACTTTTTGGTCAAGGTCCGTCTCTAGCTATGTCCTGATGGGGCTATTCCCAGATCGCGCTCCCCAAAATCAGGCCATTCTGCAATTCAGGTGGGCCCCGCTGAAATAAAAATTGGACTTTTCCTTCTCCACTGTTTCCTTTGGTGTGGCCCACCTGAATTATGGATTGTCCTAATCTTTTTTACCGTTAGCGTAAAATGGCGTGATACACCTGATGATCAGAGTGGATTTCAGGTAGGGTCTACAATCGTAAATTTCTCCTCTCTCTATTGCCAACGAAATTGGATTGCGTACCGAGTCACTCAGATGGCTTTTATCGTACTGAGTAAACTCAGTTGGGCCTCCAGTGAATATATGTGGGTTATCCACGCCGTCCATCCGTTTTTTCATCTCATTTTAATGTTTAAGTCCAAAATATAAGTATGCCCAAAGCTCAAGTGGACCACACCACAGGAAACAGTGGGAATAATGACTTCCACCGCTGAAACCTTGCTAGGGCCCACAGTGATGTTTATTTTCCATCCAACCTATTCATAAGATCACACAGACATGAATGATGGGAAAATACAAATATCATCTTGATTTAAAACTTCCCTGGCACTCAAGAAATTTTCAACGGTAGAATTTCAATTCACATTGTTTCCCATGGTGAGGTTCAATTGAGAATTAGACATACTTCATTTTTGGGCTCAAGCCCTCAAATTATATGTTAAAATGGATGGACGGAGTAGATAAAATATTTAAATCACGATGGACACCACAGAGTTTACCCAGTACGCAATCCGCTTCCATTGCCAACACAGTAGTTGACAGCCTATGGGGCCCTCGTTGCGTACCAGACAACGGAATTGTGCATCAGACCCGACCCACCATGAATTGAAAATCAGTTGAATCCGACTGAGGTGGGCCAAACCACAACAAACAGTTTCAAATAATGCATAAAACCACTGCAATCATGTAGTGGCCGGCCCCCACCTGAGTTTTGGAATTGTTTTAGTTTTGTCCGTCCGTTCAACCACATGCGCTCGGTCCACACAATAACAGGTTGAATGGCATGTAAATATCACGGTAGACTGCACAGAGATACCTACGCTGGCGTTGTCGTGACCTGCAGGGATTTAAGAAGGTTGGTTATCTATGCTAGAAGCACATTGTAATGCATAGTAGTTACTAGTTAGATACTCATGCGCTTTGGAATGGTTTTGCATGGCATGATATTGTTTACACCTGGCCTCGTGCTCTCCGTGTTGTTTAATGAGAGGCTGCCACATGTCAACACTCACATAGGAGAGTCAAATCATACTTGTATACTCTAAGAAATTTTTTGGGTTCCACGGCTGATGAGCTGTGGAAAGGATAAGTGTCCCAGAAGACAGATTGGATAAACAACGTTGAGCTAGGTTAGAGTTTGTGTTGATGGTGTTTTTAAGTTGATTATGGGATAATTTGCTTTAAACTCTCCTTTGTTATTTATAGCTCATGGACGATGTCGTGAGAATAACCGCCTCCTATATAAAGACGTCATGTGTTGCCATATGTAAAATGGCAGTTACCTCCATTCAATCATGCCTTTCTTTTATCGAATGCATTCTTATCTCAGTTATATACGATCGAACGTGCCTCAATATTGATGTCACTCTAACATTTATAGGTTCTTATTCTTAAATCATGTGAGTGGCATGACTCCTTAAAGATTTGCTTATTAATGAACTATTTTCCATATATTTAACACATGTCGCGAAGGTATCGTGCCTACCACGTGGTTGATTCTATGCTATTAATCAGGTGCCGCTAGATCTTATCCAAACGCTGCCCCCACGATTTTCTTTATTCAACCAACAATATTGAGAAACGTAGAATGTATTATCCAGCGTTTATTATTAAGCCACGTGGCTGCTTTTGTATTCGTCTTGCCTACAAATGACGCCTCTGTGATTTGAGAATGCTAATTTATATTATGCGCTTAATTGCATCAGTTCACTTGGATAGTTTGATCGATGGATGTGAAAGGTCCATTAAGTCTATAGTACAATTCCTAGGGTACTATATAAAAATTGCATGGATTATCCCTTAATTTCACTCTATTTTCTACGGAAATAAAGCAATGGATGGATGGGATGGTTACAACTGGCTAGCAAAAGTGACTATTTAGAATCATAAGCAATTCATGATAGCCCCAATGCATAGATGGGCCAGATTGTTGATTGCACTTTTTTTTTTTTTGGTAAGTGATCTCAACCATTCATATTAAACACTATTGATCAAATGGTTTTTCTTTGTCAAATACATGTGATATTTTTCATGGTAGCCTACGAAATGTGTGCTAAAACCTAATAAAAGTTCAGGATCAATCAATTGGATTATCTAAGTGTCCCAATGCAACTGGCAGCATCCATCTAAAACAAATGACTATAAATTGTAGCATTTATTTTGAGCTCATGCTACTTCACTCACGTATAAACCATCCTGCTCTGCTGAAGTATCCAAGTTTCTTTAGTTTTAAAAGGAAGAGAGCTTTGCCTAAGGTAAGATCTTATAATGTCTTTCAATAGTTAAGGAAGTGACTTAATTACACTATTTTTTGGGGGTAAATCTCTCATAATGTCTTTCAATAGTTAAAGTTTTTGCTCCTTCTGGTAACTAAGGGTAGAATTGGGCATTTATCACTGATTCAACCGGGTAATGTGACATGTGTCCTGCTACATTTAATGCAGTGGGGTATTTTACATGCTCATGTGTCAGAAAATGTATTGTGCTTCAAGCTTACTATATATTTTACATAAAATCTACTCCATTCATCAGCTCATGCATCTCATGTTAGGAGATGATTCCTTAAATAAATAAATAATTCAAGTGGGTCACACCACGGTGAATAGTTGAACCAGGATGCCCATCATTGAAACCTTCACTTGCTATGATATTCATATGAGGTCTAATCCATTCATAAGGTTAGTCTAATTGGGGTGAAAGAAAGCCAAATAAAAGTTTGATTTAATTGGGTAGACCTAAGGTTTTGATTTTAGGCATTCTTATACTTAATGTTCAGTGTACTGCGCGCTGCCTACTTAAGTTTTGGATAGATCTGATTTTTGGGCTCATGTCTTAACATGAGCCGGCAAAAAAAGAAAGAAAGAAAAGTGTGGATTTTGCATTGATAAAATGGTGGCCAATAGCTAGTGCGCTTTTTTGAACTAGAGTTCCCTGAAGAGGATTCAACTGTTGGGTATGGTCCATCCTCATACGTGAGTTACTCACTTTTATATAGGTAGAGTACTTGAGTCATGTGTTTTATATATGTTTATTTTTTACATACACGTGTAGAAACACGTGTCTCCTATATATATATATATATATATATATATATATATATATATATATATATATATATATATATATATATATATATATACACACACATTTGTATGAGGTTCTTACATAAGAAGAGTAGAGAGTTGTCTACAAGGATGTGTAAGGAGAAAAATTCTAAAGAGATTTGTTTTTATTCTTGTTTTAAGAGAGACTAAAATATGGGATTTTATTTTTATTTTTATTTTTATTTATTTATTTTGTTTTTACAAATGAAAAGAATATCCTTGAGTTAGTCTTGAGAGAAGGGTTGTAATCCTCAAATATTATATAGTGAATTCTTCTCTGATGGCCCGTGATTTTTCTTTCTCTGATTAAGATGGTTTCCACCTAAAAGTAGTGTGCATTTTTTTTCTTCTCCATTCTCTAATTTGTTTTTTCTATTTTACATTTGTTGTTATGCTGGTTGAAGTTTTGTGAGTTGGTTTGCACAAACAATACACGAGCAGAGTTAGCTCGGTAACTCGCTCGGCTCGATTTGACTCAGTTTGAAACTGAGTTCGAGCCGAGTCGAGCTGATTTTTTGAGCTCGAAAATATTTTGAACTGAGTTTGAGCTTGACTCGACTCGAATCGAACCCAACTCGATCGAACCCAACTCGGATCAATTCAATTCGGTGACTCGGTTACTTTGATATTGTTGTTGCTCACCAAGTGTTTGATGAAATGACTCAACGAAGTGTGGTAGGTGGCAAGGAAGGTATGTATATAAAACAAATACCATTTTTTTCTTGATTTTCATGTTGTTTACAAGGTGTTTGATGAAATACCTATAAATCCCACTACAAGAAATAAGGCTTTTACCGACGAAAAATGATCATTTTTCGTAGGTAATGAGTTTTACCGACGAATTTTTTCATCAGTAAATTCGTTGGTAAAAGACCGAGGGTAAAGGTTTTTACCGACGAAAAATGATATCGTCGGTAATGGTAAGACTTTTATTGGCGAAATTTTTCGTAGGTAAAAAATTTTGACAAAACTTTTATTGACGAATTGTTCCGTAGGTAAAAATGTTCACGAAACTTTTACCTATGAAAATTTTCATAGGTAAAAAATATTTACAAAACTTTTTCCTTTTACCTACGAAAGCTTTCGTAGGTAAAAAATGTGGATGAAACTTTTACCTACAAAATATTTCGTAGGTAAAAGTCTCTCTCTTTTTTTTCAATATTCAGGCAAAAATTCCTGATATACACTTGTTACAATATATTTCATCATATTCTTCATGATATACACCTGTTATAATATATTTCATCATATTCACATTCACATCCATCTAAATACAAACTAATACATCCATCCAAACACAAATAATCTTATCCACATCACATTCATCCACGCATAAATACATATAAGTTTAACATCATAAATAAAATATAAAAAATTATCCATAGTATATTTCCTAGTGGGGCTCACAGAATTCAATGTGGTCAACACATCGACGAGGTTAGTGTGCATACACAGTTAGGTCCTTACTCATGCCTTAATGGTAGATTCAAAATAATTTCAATACAAGGTCACGAGTTCATGTACCCATTGTGGCCGTAAGCGACTCTGGTGTGTGAGTATGTGTTAAGAGAAAAAAGAAAGAAAGAAAATGCCGATTTATCTTTTGGGTTGAGCCTAATGGTACTTGGTGATCTCTCATCAGGTAGAAATTATTATTAGTTGTTTTTAGAAAGGTGAGATTAGGCCACTTATAATTATATTAATATGATAAAATATTGTACATATATTTGAGCAGACACTACAAAATAAACAATCCTATGAAAAAAAAAACAAATGAAAAGAGAGAGAGAACATATGAGAGGTGATCCTTATCTCCTTTGATGGATTCAAGCTACATGTGCCCTACCTAACTTCCTATAAGGAGAAGTTATATGGGTCTTGGAATAATGTTGGTGACAAATCCACCTTGTCTATTAATATTATCATATTGTGTTAGGACATAACTCTAAAAATGAGATAAATCCAAATCTCAAATAATTTATGCTATAAGAGATAGTGGAAATAGAAATAAATGCATTATGATGCTTGAGTTCGAGTACGCTTGCCAACAAAGCAAGATTTTCTCATTTGTTGCCATGTGATTAGGCTATATTATTATATACTACATTTGATGCACCAATGCTGACATCGTTAATGATGACTAGGACTTGTAGTCACAATGTAAGAAAACGAGAAATTTCTATTTGTATCAATGGTAAGCAGAGGATCTAGATTCGTGATGCTCAAATGTCATCCAAATTGTTTATAAAGTCATTACCACTAAAATAAATTGAAAAAAGCACAAAAGTTTGCTAATCCTAAACTCTTATATCCCAAAGAAGGTTTGAATGTAGGCATTCAATCTCTATTCTTATTTGCCATGTGATTCACTTGAGTATAGATTTACTTTATTTTTGAGCACATGTCCTAACATAAGCTTATAAAATTGAAAGACAATGAATTTCTCAAGAATATCAGAGTGAGCCCCACTAGATTCCACCTTGGTGGGGAACACACGCAATTCGAATCCCCCTCTAACCACCTTTCATGCCTACAAAAGAGGATAAAAATCATCATAATAAGAGACAACAGCTAATGTCCTAACAAGGTATTCAATTGAAATCATACAGGAAATAAGCCATGAATAATCTACTTGTATAAGGATGATTCTTTAATATTATGTGTGGGCCCATTCAATCGGGTTCGGGTTTAGGTTTGGGTTTTCAAGTTTAGGTTTATGTTTAGGTTAGGGAGTTGAGATTAGAATTAGGTGTAGACTTAGGTTTAGGGATTTGAGAATATATTTAGGTTTTAGGTTTAGGTTTAGATTTTAGGTTATAAGTTTAGGTTATAGGTTTAGGTTTAGGTTAGGTTATAGGTTAAGGTTTAGGTTATAAGTTTAGGTTATAGGTTACAGGTTTAGGTTTAAGTTATAGGTATAGGTTTAGGTTAATGTTGTAAGTTATAGGTTTATGTTAATGTTGTAGGTTATAGGTTTAGGTTAAGGTTATACGTTATAGGTTATAGCTTTAAGGAATTGAGAATAGGTTAAGGTTTAGGCTTAGGAAATCGGGTTCGGGTTCAGGATCAAGTTTAGGTTTGGGTTTTCAAGTTTAGGTTTAGGTTTAGGTTAGGGAGTTGAGATTAGGATTAAGTGTAAGTTTAGGTTTGGGGATTTGAGAATACATTTAGGTTTTATGTTTAGGTTTAGCTTTTAGGTTATAGGTTATAGGTTATAGGTTATAGGTTATAGGTATAGGTTTAGGTTAATGTTGTAGGTTATAGGTTTAGGTTTAGGTTTAGGTTTTAGGTTTAGGTTTAGGTTTAGGTTATAGGTTATAGGTTACCTATAGGTTATAGGTTTAGGGAATTGAGAATAGGTTAAGGTTTAGGTTTAGGAAATCGGGTTCGGGTTCGGGATCGGGATCAGGTTTAGGTTTAGGTTAAGGTTATAGGTTTAGGTTAAGGTTTAGGTTTAGGTTATAGGTTATAGGTTTAGGGAATTGAGAATAGGTTAAGGTTTAGGTTTAGGAAATCGGGTTTGGGTTCGGGATCAGGTTTAGGTTTGGGTTTTCAAGTTTAGGTTAGGGAGTTAAGATTAGGATTAGGTGTAGGTTTAGGTTTAGGGATTTGAGAATACATTTAGGTTTTAGGTTTTAGGTTTATGTTTAGGTTTTAGGTTTAGGTTAAGGTTATAAGTTTAGGTTATAGGTTATAAGTGTAGGTTATAGGTTTAGGTTTAGGTTAGGTTATAGGTTAAGGTTTAGGGAATTGAGTTTAGGTTATAGTTTATAGGTTATAGGTTATAGGTTAAGGTTTAGGTTTAGGTTTTAGGTTTATGTTTAGGTTAAGGTTTAGGTTTAGGTTTTAGGTTTATGTTTAGGTTAAGGTTTAGGTTTATGTTATAAGTTTTGGGATTTGAGAATAGGTTTAGGTTAATGTTGTAGGTTATAGGTTTATGTTAATGTTGTAGGTTATATGTTTAGGTTTAGGTTTAGGTTATAGGTTATAGGTTATAGGTTATAGCTTTAGGGAATTGAGAATAAGTTAAGGTTTAGGTTTAGGAAATCAGGTTCGGGATCGGGTTTTCAAGTTTAAGTTTAGGTTTAGGTTAGGGAGTTAAGATTAGGATTAGGTGTAGGTTTAGGTTTAGGGATTTAAGAATACATTCAGGTTTTAGGTTTAGGTTTAGGTTTTAGATTTAGGTTAAGGTTATAGGTTTAGGTTCAGGCTTAGGTTTAGATTATAGGTTATAGGTTATAGCTTTAGGGAATTGAGAATAGGTTAATGTTTAGGTTTAGGAAATCAGGTTCGGGTTCAGGATTGGGTTTTCAAGTTTAGGTTTAGGTTAAGGTTAAGGTTATAGGTTTAGGTTTAGGTTTAGGTTAAGTTTAAGGTTATAGGTTATAGGTTTAGGTTTAAGGAATTGAGAATAGGTTAAGGTTTAGGTTTAGGAAATCGGGTTTGGGTTTAGGATCGGGTTTAGGTTTGAGTTTTCAAGTTTAGGTTTAGGTTTAGGTTTAAGTTAGGGAGTTGAGATTAGGATTAGGTGTAGGTTTAGGTTTAGGGATTTGAGAATACATTTAGGTTTTAGGTTTAGGTTTAGGTTTTAGGTTTTAAGTTTAGGTTAAGGTTATAGGTTTAGGTTTAAGTTTAGGTTTAGGTTATAGGTTATAGGTTATGAGTTATAGGTTATAGCTTTAGGTAATTGAGAATAGGTTAAGGTTTAGGTTTAGGAAATCGGGTTCGGGTTCAGGTTCGAGATCGGATTTAGGTTTGGGTTTTCAAGTTTAGGTTTAGGTTTAGGTTAGAGAGTTGAGATTATGATTAGGTG
The DNA here is from genome assembly GCF_029962835.1 of Magnolia sinica. Taxonomy (NCBI): domain Eukaryota; kingdom Viridiplantae; phylum Streptophyta; class Magnoliopsida; order Magnoliales; family Magnoliaceae; genus Magnolia; species Magnolia sinica. The sequence goes on from NC_080579.1 coordinate 6,004,240, forward strand.
TAGGTTTAGATTTAGGGATTTGAGAATACATTTAGGTTTTAGGTTATAGGTTTAGGTTTTAGGTTTAGGTTAAGGATAGGTTATAGGTTATAAGTTTAGGTTATAGGTTAAGGTCATAGGTTTAGGTTTAGGTTAAGGTTTAGGTTTAGGTTATAGGTTTTGGGATTTGAGAATAGGTTTAGGTTTAGGTTTTGGGGTAGATCCAAAGCTCAAGTGGACCTCGAAACGAATTGGGGCAACAAAAGTTTTCGATCAAGCTGATATTTGTGTTATTCCTTCTTCAGGTCTAGGTCTGCGTGAACTTACCAACAGGTTGGATCTCAAATAACCACCATGGTGGGTCTCAGGAAGGAATCAACAGTCGTGGGCACTGTCCCCACCATGATGTTTAGTTTTGGGTATGAGTTATAGGTGTATAGGTTTAGGTTTAAGGTTATACTAAGGTCTGCTCCATTAATTTCGAGCTAATACATAAACACGGGTCTGTCCAAATGGCTAGGCCATTCCAATGCTATCCATAGGAAATGAACAGCTTCATTATGGTCATAACAGCAGTTCCCACCTTCTAGGGACCCCCGCTGAACATTTAGATAACTCCAACGCACATGGACCCGATCCAGTGGATCTAACCCAATCCGACCCGACTCGGTATCATTCCGAACAGAACCGACGGCTTAGATCGGCCTGATCGAGTCTGGCCACCTAGATTCGTTCTTCTTTCGGGTCTGGTGCGGATAGAGGTCTATTCGGACCGATCCGACTTGGATACCCAAACCAAATAGATCTGACCCAAACTGAACAGACCTGACCCGGCGGGTACTATAAATATTCGTTTTGATTTTTTACCCTAACCCCTCCCCTCTTTTCTTACCAAGTTACCCTACTGAAGAACGAGCGAGCGACGAGCCTCTGCTTTTCTTCTTCCTCTCGGACCTCTCCACTCTCCAATCTACAGACTCTAGATCTTCTTCCTCTTTTCTTACCCTACCCGATCTTCTTCCTCTCCAGTCTCCTCTTCTTCTTCAGCGCCCGTCGTCCATCACTGTCCCGTCGTCCATCATTGTCCCCCTCGAACGAATGCACAATCCAAACCCACCAGCAGTGTCATCCCTGTCTGCATCGAATTGGGTAAGTATTATGCGGCCCTAGCTCGACGGTGGTCTGAAAGCATGGCTGTTGATTTGTGTAACTTTCAGTAATCGTTTCTCCGTATGTATTGGTCTAGTATTTTGTTTAGCATCGATCTGTTCTTTAAATAGTTCAGTATCCTAAAAAATAAAGAAAATAGATGTAGTTTGATAATCTATTTTTTGTTTTCCTGATGTATTCTCTCTAATCTAGATTCTTGATTGTTTGTTTTCCAGATAAAGAAAATAAAGAAAGCATGGTTGTTGATTGTTTGTTTTCCTGTTGATCTGGTTTTTGGGGGTTTGATTTTATAGAGGTTCTGAACCGTCCCATTTAGTAGTCTAGTTAATTATAACATATCAAATGTTAAACCCTGGGTCAGATGATGGTTTCTTCTACCATGTTAAACCCACGTTTTCTGTGGCTTTCAGATCTCCCATGTAATGTGTCTCACTTATATATGCATGAGAATCCAGCTTTATATGCTGTAATTTTTTATTCACATGGTTACTGGATCATTCTTTGGTGAGATTCTGGTTGCTAAAATTCCATCATCACACTATGAAATGTATAGATGGTGGATTAGGTTGTTTGTCTTGGGCCATATATTGCTTTAAATGGTGGTTTTGAATTGGGACTTTCCTGGAGATCAAAATTGATATGACTCGCCCAACTCATTCTGCTTTGCACTGCAGCCTTGTTTTGCTGCCAACAGAGACTGCGGTTAGAGGTGGGCAATGAAGCAAGTAATTTTGGACTGGTACTGGCCTGGACACTGAAACTGTTATGACCTGTTTTGAATTTTTTTCTTCTTGTTTTTGCCTTTTTTGGGCAACTTATTTCATTGTGCACCAAAATAATTTGTGATTTTTTACCATGGTTGTCAGGTTGTGTAACAATTTGTGTACCAAAAAGTAAAAGCTCCCTTTTCTCATACAATACAAGAGAGTTCCATTTTGTGTTGAATTATATGAATGCCTATTTTGTGTTGATCCCAGAGCTTGCAATTTAAGCTTGTAAACTATGTTAAAATTAGAGAGCTTTTCCATGATTACAATGCAGGTTTACTCTATTGTACTCTCCTTTCAGTGCATTTTATTATATTCCTTTGTATTCTTGGTGACTGTTTTACACTCAATTATGCAAGCCTGCAAGCTTTCCTGTAAGGCTGTAACCACATACATGTTTTGTGTATCTTTTTTCTCCACCATAAGGATTTCAGTGTCTGGAGGAGAAAGCACCTAATATTGCCTTAGACACTGATGAAAGCAATGTACATACTTTCATCAGTGTCTTGGGGCCTACCTTAGCAGTTGGCTAGATTTATTTTTGGGAAAACATCTAAAAGATGGGACTAACCTTGTGGATGGATTAGATCTCGACCACCATTTGTATGTTGATCTATATTGGACACAAGTGTGGGCTTAGCAAACCTCCAACATGGAACCAATTAATAGGGATTTGATGGGCTTGTGTTAGATTTTACAAAGCCCAGTAGAAGTAAAGAATTTATTGCAACTAACAGTAGAAGTATAGGAATGGACGGTAATTATCATTTTATTGCAACTATTTTTCACACCATAACTCATGAATCAAATGGCCCACTGATTCGGCAACCATGTGCAGCGATTATAGATAAAGTTGGTCCGACTATCAAAATCACCTACTTTATGGGCCAGGCTCTCTTTTTTAGTCTTGCATTACAAAAATGGTAGTGACCATTCAAGTACAAATGGCATAGTTTTATGGCAAGCTGGACCGTCCAAATTGCTGACCAACCGTGAATGGAGCGCTACCAAAAATTGCACAGAAAACCATCTATTAATTCATTTATTTTCAAAATTCTAAATGGTGACATGCTGTATTAATACATGTAGCTTGATTACTTTTGGATTAAGACTTCCAAATAACTTAACTTACCTGACTACTTTGCATACAATCTAAATATGCAGCACCCAGAAGGGTGGATCTTTCTACCGTAAGACAAATGTATGAGTTATTGTCGGCTTATGTTGGAGTTGGTGGGCAATGGCCGCCAAAGTAAAAATACCCATTGATGAAAAAGAGAAATATCCATGATTGTCTACTTGGCAAGTCCTTGTTAGCTTATGTTGGGTGGTGGTGGGTAATGACCACCAAAATAAAAACACTCATTGATAAAGAAGAGCAACATGGAACCAATGAATAGGGTTATATGCTTGACATTGCTTTCTTTTAATCATTTATCCCAATATATTAATCTTTATTTGTTTCTGTTCCTTTCTCAGGTTGAAGGCGTGAAGCAGAGGAACAACCTGAGATTTCTGAGTCGTATTCGGTTTCAGCAGTCCCTTATTTCGCCTTTTGTAAGGTCAGTTATTTTTATTTTTGGCCTCTCTTTATTTCTTGTCTTAATGCAAGAAAATGCTGCACGCGTAGCATTTACATGTAGGTTACAATCTCGAATTGAATTGCAATCACTATCCTAATTGTAGTTTCCTTGCATTTGCAACTACATTAAGTTGGACTTCAAAGAAACATAGCTGTAATTTGAGGGCTACTTCCTGATTTATGAATGCTAGGAAAACATCACTTAACTATTGTCATTTCCTCTTGATAAATGTGAGTGATTACAATGCAGATTGCAGGTTGATCTAACAACCCATAGATTGATTACTGGCTATGTACTCTAGTCTTAATATGTACATTGCTTTCTTTGCTTAGATTATCTCATTATTGCTTTCTTTGCTTAGATTATTATTGTGACCTGTGATTGTGATTTGCAAGTTAGATAATTAATTACCCATTTGAGGATTTCTATGTGGCCATACATAGATATAATGTGTTTTTGATGGCATAGAAATCGCTTAAAGTGTCCCTTTTTAGACAGTTCAAGGTTAGATGGATAGTATGCTTTCATATAACCTATTTAAATGTTCATATCAGACCCAGTTATTGCCTAGATTTATGAACATGGTACCATTGAATAACCCATTGTAATCATGTTTGTGTTGCAAGGTGGAATTACGAACTGAGACTGGATCGGGATGCTAAAAGCACAGATTTAACGTTCCGAATGCACCAAGGCAAGGGACGGACTCCAGGGGACCAAGATCGACGGAACTACATGCCGGGGATCCGCGAAAATCGAGAAACTGAAGCTCAAGTGGCCCGAAATTGGTCCGGAATGCAAGATCACAGGGTTCCCACCATCCGTTTAGCTCGAAACTTTATACATGGCTCGAGGACCAAAAACTAACCGTACACGTCAAATTTCAGCCATTGGATCCCTCTGGAAGTGGCCCAATGGACAGATCAGCCCCTTTAATCGTTATGTGGGGCCCGCCTGATATCTGGATATGCTTCAAAATTGGTCTAGACGGTCTAAATGATATGACAGAATGGATGGACGGAACGGATTTCTCACGAACATCACGATGAACCCATATGTACATTGCATGTACATAGGGTACATGTGCACGAGAAGTGCACTGGACGGAGAGTCCGGTCAAACCACGGACTGACCCGAAGTCCGTTTTTTTAAAAGAAACAGCGTCCGACGCTGTTTCGACGGACGATCTCTGTGGGCCCCACTCGCTCTTAATTTCGATGATCCGACCCGTTCACATGCCTTATAAGATGGCCAAGACCAACGCCTAGGTGTCTTTTTGCCACTATACAAGCGTCTTCATGATCCCAACCATTAAACGCAGGATGGACGGCGGAGTAGAAGATCTTGTGTACCCCATCGATTTCACTCCAAAAATCATCATTCCCGAATGGTTTTTCACAAGGATTTCAATGGACGGTGTGGATTTCTCAACCGAATTCAATCATGGCCTCCACCAACATCCCAGCGCAAGAAGCGCGCAAGCCCTGTTGCACGCAGCGGGGACTTCCGGGCCGTTCCCTGATCAAGATGGTGATCGGATCAGCAATCCAAACCGTTCATTCTCATCAACAGGGAGCCGTGACCACCACCAAGAAGTCCGATTCTGATTTTGGACGATCAGTCGTCCAAAATCTCAAGCCAAACGCGGGTTGATCGCGGGTCCTCCGCCTGTTGCTGCGAAAGTTTTTTTATTCCGACTCCAACACGTTCTCTTGTGCGGAAGACTTCCGCCTAGAGTGGGGAAATTCGGCTCCGACGAGTTCTATAAAGGGAGATGAATGGAGGTTTTGCAAGGAGGACGGGGGGCGGGAGAGAGTACAGGGGAGGCTTGCTACTACACGTGAGCTTGGAGGGAAGCTGGTTAGCTTGGTGGTCGGCTGGAACGTTAGACAGGGGGCTGGACGTGAAAGGGAAGCTGGAGCCGTGGAGCATGTTGGGAAAGAGAGGCTTTGGACAGGAGCAAAAGGGGAGTTTTGGCTGGACGTGAAGCTGGTTTTTCCTTTCCTCCTTGTTCTTTCTTTCTCTTTTTATTTCTATCTTCATTTGCTTTGTTCAGCCCATTCATATGTGGCTAAACCTCTTAGCTAGGGCTAAGAGGTGAAGCCTGTAGCGAGATGGGAGATACTGTTTCATGCGTTTAATTTAAATTTCTGAACTGAATTTGATTTTAAGTTGATTATTAAAGGAATATTTTCTTAGTCTTTAATGGTCTGTTGTGACTGAAATTACAATGGGTTTGCAATGGCTATGAGTATTTCTTTTTCCTTATTTTGATTATGACGTCAGGAAGCCCTGTTGTTCGCCATTGTCTCCTGGGCATGGTTGGATGTCGGTACCCTTCCGACCTTCATGGCATGTTGATTGGTTGGTAATTAGTTTAATTCTTTTGTTAACTTTGTCTCCTGGGCATGGTGTGGTGATGGAATCCATTCTAATTCATATACCTTTCATCTCTTTAAAATTATATCAGAAGAAGTTCAGTTTAATTTTCATGATTTTTGAAGCAGGCATAAGATCTCCCTGATCTCTACAAGTGGATCCTCTGAATCCCTAGTTTCCTTCCTCTGAATTCCTTAAAGTTTTAGATAATTATTCCACAATTATTCCTTAAATTCTATTTGGTTTAGATCACATCTTAGTCTAGTTCTAGTTCTACTTGGTTTCAGATAACGTACAGGTATCAGTCCCTGTGGATTCGACCTCGATCTTACCGAGTTTATTACTACATCACAACCCAAAACTTGGGGAGTGAACATTTCTCTACCCCTATGGTTTTTTATTTTTTTATTTTTTATTGGGTGAATCAGATTTTGTTGCCCTATAGTTGATACTTCTTGATTCATCCTCTTTATCGATTAGTTGTAAATCAACATTACTGGCTATGTACTCTAGTCTTAATATGTACATTGCTTTCTTTGCTTATATTATCTCATTATTGCTTTCTTTGCTTAGATTATTATTGTGACTTGTGATTGTTACTTGTAAGTTAGATAATTAGTTACCTGTTTGAAGATTTTTATGTGGTCATACATAGATATAGTGTGTTTTTGGTGGCATAGAAATCGCTCAAATTGTCCCTTTTTAGACAGTTAAATGTTAGATGGATAGTATGCTTTCATATAACCTATTTAAATGTTTATGCCTGACTTGCGGTCCATCTCCTCGCTTCTCTCTGGATATATTTCTTTCGTTTCGTATCCAATGCCGAATATCTTTACATTGCTTTAGATATTTGGCATTGGAATGTAATATAAGATCAACTTATCTGGAGAGGCATGGGGAGATGCTGCCAGATTTTCAGCGTGAATATTTAAATGAGAATATAAAAGTATTACAATCTATCTAACCTTGGATGGGTAACTAATTTAGGATTTAGTATAACTCTATTAGCATTAGATTGCTAATGCTAATATGATTTAGTAAATTTCAACTATCAGATGAAAATTGAGGATCTTTCTAATACCCTGTCTCTAACCCCTGGTGGTCGGTTAATTACATCACCGATTATCCTTGAAGAAGAAAGATTAGGTTTTGAACATGAAGAGATGCCCGTCGACGTCGTTGTTACGAGTACCACACAGTCACATCTTGTGAAAAATACAAAAAAGAGGTCGACAGTGTGGGAAGATTTTAAAGAAGTAACCTTAAAGAACGACCAAGTGAAGATACAATGCAAAAGCACTGCAAAAGTCAGTACACTAAGCAAGCAAATGGTTTAACCACAACATTAAAGAAACATCTAGGAAAGTGTTTTTAAAAAGTAAGAAGTGCATCAAGGTAATAAAAACTTTCATTTTTGCAATCTGCAGGGGTTTCGTCAGTATTCATCTACAAGTATGACAAAGAGTCGGTGAATGAGTGGACGGCTAAGTTAATTATTTCAGATGAAAGACCATTTCAGATGGTAAAGAGTCATGCTTTTGTTGGACTAGCTAAATGCCTTAACCCCAAATATGAGAAGGTCTCTCATACAATAATCAGGAGGGTGTGTATGAAGATGTATGAAGGTGAGAAGGTCAAGTTGAAAGGAGAGTTGGTCACGATTTCTCGAATTAGCCTGACATTAGATTTGTGGACAACATCCAATCAATGAAAGGTGTATATGTCCCTAATTGCTCACTACGTTGATGTCGAATGGAGGCTTTGCAAGAGAATAATAAACTTCCGTTATCTTGCGCCTCCTCATAGTAGTTTGATGATTTCAGACTTCATACATAGATGTCTAATGGAGTGAGGAATTGAGAAAAAGATCTCGACAATTACACTAGATAATGCTTCTGCAAATGATGCTGTGATAATGAATTTGCACAACTAGTTTAAGGCTACTGGTGACCTGTATTTTAGTAGAAAAATATTTCATGTTAGGTGTTGTGCCCATATCCTAAACTTAATTGTACAAGAAGGCCTTACAATAATCAATCCCACAATCGAAAGCATAAGAGAGAGTGTGAAGTACATACGGAGGTCCCCTTCATGATTAAATGCATGGAATGAGATTGTGAAGCGGTTGAATTTGTCAACTCAGAGAACGATGAGGTTGGACGTTGCGACACGTTGGAATTCAACTTTTGAAATGTTGGATTTAGCGATAAATTTGAGACTTACCTTCTCTCACTATGAGGAGCGTGATAGTGCGTATGTTTGGCTGCCTTCTGAAGATGATTAGTCAAGAGTTGAATCAGTTCGTAAGTTCCTTTCAATTTTTTACAACAGCACGAAGAAACTTTCGGGCTGCAAGTATTCAACAGCAAACATATTTCTACCTGAACTTTGGAAGGTAAAAGATGCTTATGAAAAAGTAGTAGTGGACAAGACATTTTACACTTCATGACAATGGGTATGTAGGTAAAGTTTGATAAGTATTGGTCTAAGTATAGTCTGGTAATGGGTATTGCGGTTGTTCTTGATCCTCGATACAAGATGATTATAGTTGGCTTCATATGTAATAAGTTGTATGGTGTGATGGGTGTTGCTGAGGCTGAAAGGATTTCTGTTGCAGCTAATGAATTGTACAATTTGTATGCGTGTGCCGCAAAAGAACAATCTCTTCATGTGGGTTCTAATTCTGTTATTGATGAATCACAAAAAGACACAGTAGATGATTTCTTGTCTTACTATGCACAGCTGAAAGGGACTCAAGTACAGATGGCTAGATCAGAACTTGAAGACTATCTCAATGAGGATCTTCTAGTTTTAAACAAAGGCGATGATTTTGATGTTTTAGAGTGGTGGAGGACGAGATCTGGTAAGTTACAGTACCCTGTGCTCTCGTTAATGGCACGCGATATATTATCAATTCCAATTTCAACTGTGGCTTTAGAATCCGCTTTTAGTATGGGGAGTAGGGTCGTAAACAAGTATAGAAGCTCACTTACACCTGAATCGATCAGTTGAAGCGCTCATTTGTACTCAGGATTGGCTGCGTCCGATGTGGGAGAAAGAGACTTTTACTGATAAGGAGTTCGATGAAGAGGATAGTGACAAGATTGATGAGATAGTACCTGCACCTGCAATATGATTTTGATGCATTCTAATTTTGTTATATCATGTTATTTGTAATTTTGTTAAAACAGTTACATTGAAGTTTTATGGTTATGTCTTATGGGTGGATGAATATTTCACTTTTTCCATTAGTACTATTCAATTAGATAATATTGTTTAAATCTCTTATTATAATGTTGGGTAATTGCGTTCATTCATAACGTTAATTTTTTTTTTGGTTGTCCTAAGCTAACCAAATATACATTAAATATGTCATCGGAAGATGCATCGGCAGATATTTGGGATTATGGAGTCTAAACCTACTCCTAGGATGGAAAGATTAAGTTGAAATGTAATTTGTGTGGAAAAAAGTTTGTCAACAAAACAAATCGATTCAAATTACATTTGGCTTGTCGAGGAGGAGATGCCACACCATGTAGCAAAGTTTCTTAGGAGGTCCGAGATTTATTTAGAGTCATTCTCGATTCTAATATGAAGACTTCCCACACCCCTGACCCTGCAACTACAACCAATACAACTAACCCAAGAATATATAGAAGTAGGCCTATTAAAAATGAAGAAGGGTTTAGTAGAGGAACTGCAACTGCCTCTGGCTCTAGTTTCAAGCCTTCCACAACCACAATTAGTAGAGAAGAAGAACAAGAGAGAATTTTAAGGAAGCACGAAGAACGAGATTATAAAGAGGCCATCAAAGAAAGTATGCAAATGGCATACAGATCAAGAAGTACCAGACAACAACATCCACTTCCGAGAAAACATAATGCTGAAGCAGGCGTAAGTAAACCATCAAAGTTTATTAAAAGTCTTGTAGCATTTTATAAACGGTTGGGAATCTCGTACAAATCGGATCATAAAAAGCGTCTGAAAAAAATTCTTACATCTGTGAATGAGGACGATGGGAAGGGATCCTCACCATCCGATTCAGCAGAGGTGAGCGACCGTCTTTTAGACACATTCAGCTTGGAGTCACCCAAGAGTTCTCCTACAGTTAAATCAGTAAAAAGAGAACTGAATGATGAATCTAGCAACGAAGGTGGAGGTGGAGGAAGGGGTTACTATTACGGACAAGGTTTATTTAGTTACATGCTATAAAGGCATTCATCATATAGAGGGTATTGAATGTATGAAATATTTATCTAATCTATATGTCAGTATGTGCATGTTAGGTTTTTCTACTTTTGATTTTGGACATGATGTTGGACATGGTTTATTTACTTTTGAAGTGAAGAATGTTCTTTCGTTTGGATGCTACTCTGCTTTTCTAGCCTATTATTTTTCTTTTTCTTTCTTTCTTTTTCTTTATTATTTTTTAAATTTTAGCTTAAAGTGTGTTTGGTATCAAATTTCATAAAAATCTGCAGCAAATTAGACTAATTAGTCATGAAATTTCATGGTATTTGCCGCAACCATAACAAATTTTTATCCATACAACTTAACATCTTGGTTGCACTAAATATCATGTCTAATGTGGCACAAAATATCATGATATTTTCATGAAATAATGGTGCAATCTAACATGTACATTGTCTCAATAACTATTGTTTTGTGGGCTATTGATGGTGATTTTCAAGGTAGCCACCATCAGCTTTCAACATATTTTTCTTCTTAGAAAATGTAATTGAATGGCGTAGTGCTAGCTGTAACTGTAAGGCTGTTTCTTTCATGTCTGGTAGATGGGTGTTATTCTGCTTATAGTTGGTCTATTTAATACTTACATCAATGGGAAAGTTGAATAGTACATTAGCCATGTCCCTCTAGCAACAATGTTTACTTCTCTTAATGGACTTAAAAACTCCAGGAAGACTTGCATAAAGGTTTCCCAAAATAAACGAAATAATCCGAAGACCCGGTCAAATGGCTTTGTGATTTGACCTACTTGACTCTACACTAGACCAGTTGGAGTCCAATTCAATTTTCAAGATGTTAAAGAGAGGATCTTTGTATTGGCGACTCGTTTAATGTATTGTTTTTCATTTTCTCTTTTGATTAATTGACCAGTATTATATTTCATGTATATGATATTAACTGTCATGTGTAATGCATAGATGTAGAGGAAGCTAATGAAAATGCCAAGAAAAGAATGTCTCGCGGCAATGAAAACCAAGAACTTGAGAAAAACTTGCAAAACAACGTCCCAGTTTATGAACTACAGAATTTCCAATAGAAGATCTGAAGTGAATCATAAGAGAGGAGGAAATATGCCAGCGTCAGAGAGGTATTCTACTCGCCCAGACTCAGATATATAACCAACCCAAAGTTCTGCTTTATCCCAATGCATGTTTGGGTGACCCCATTCAATCCATGCCATCCTCTTTCCATTTGGGTCGACACGTGGAAAGGCGTAGAAGTCATTGCCACTAACTAATACTTTTGGTTCTAAAAGTTACAGGATCCAACAGAAAAGAGTCAATGGCAGCAAAATTAGTATATAAACAAAGATGCATTGCATGTTATCAACAGAGCACCTATATCATGCAAACTAATCACTATGTAATCCTGAAACCATTCATGATTTACCTATCTTTACCTTGAGGATTCCCATCCCTGAGGTCGATAGCTACAATTGTTGTGGTTGGATTTTGAGTACTTTCTATGAAAAATTCATATGAAAATTCTTCTATTTCTTTAGCATTATTTTTGGATTTTCTAAGTGCAAAATACCTCATCTGACAATGCAGTCCTTGACATGAATGCTCATTTGTTTTAACTGGGAAGGGTGTAATGACCCAAGATTTTAGTGCATAAGTGTACACGATGCATATTTGTATAGCTACATTCATCGAAGCATACATGCATAGGTCTATGCATACATCCATGCATCAATACATAAATATACATTCATCATTCTATGAAACTCTGGATATGTATAATCTATCTAATTAGGGTGAACGTTGACTTATATGATTATTATTTGTGTGATTTTATGTGTGCGTGTGTGTATATAAATATCATATATACTTGCACTCTCATCACTAATGTATACAAAATCAATTGTTTATTCATATATTTTGCCTAATCTTAACCATTAGTCACGCATTAAGCTCAGTGGATCATTGACTGTTTATGTGATTATGGTATATGAATGCCAACTTGGTTGTCCATTCAAATTAGCATAGACACATTTATCTAATCATCAATCTAAGTCATTTATTCAACGGACCATCAGACCAATCCATCTCAACTCACTTTGTATTGATTCATTCATAAAAATGATTGTTCTTATTAGGTTCTAATTGTCTGATTATTTTATATACATCCAATCATCTAACAATACATAACACTTATATCATCCAACTAGATCACCTAATTACTGAAGTAAACCATCATTTCTACAGCTCTCAAGGTGAAATTTTAATCCAACGGATGGTTTTCATATGAGATATCTGTACACGTCACAGGGGACTGTAGAAGAGAGGAAACCATTAAAATTATTTCTGACCAATGTCAAAGACCATAGATCAAAATTGTGTTCATTGGATAGAGCGCGACAACCTGAGGTGGGGCGTCAAGTTTTACCCCAATTGGACCGTCCGGTCTTGAACTACACATGATTTTATATTTAAAAAAAAGAAAAAAGAAAAAAAGAGAGAGAGAGAGAGAGAGATAAGAGTCCTAGAGCCTGACGTCTCTCTCAACAGTCCACCTATTATACTACCTGAATGCATGCATCCCTCTAACCTAGACACATGTGGGACCCACACGTCTATATAGAATACACTGGAATTCGTGAGCTAATCTAAACCATGTCTAAACACTTATTTCCATCCATCCTAACCGTTACTACTAACTTTTTATCCGTAGAAAATACTTAACTTTCAATCGCAACCACTCATTGAAACATTAGTCAAAGATATGTTTTCAGGAGATCCAAACCATTCATTAATGAGACCACGAGGAATGTAATGAGATGTACGGTGTACCTCAACTATTTGATGATATTACACGCGTACACGACCACATTGAAAAAAATAATAATAATAATAAATTAATTAATAAAACTAACCAGATGCTTGTTTTATGTAGCATATTGTGAATTTGCTCCTACATATCCTCTAACTAGAAGATGTGCTCGGTAATGACGTAGTCAAATCCAATTATGACAAGGGACCCGATCACATAATCCACCATATCAAACCACACCATGAATCTTGATTGTTTTTCTTGGGCCATCCATCCCACATTCATTGACGAGAACCATCTATCAAAAAAAAAAAAAAACTTATGTATAAATTCCATAAGATTCAGTTATCCATCCGCCCATTCCATCAATCCAATCCATCCATCAGGATAGTCCAACCTTTAAGTGTGTGTGGGCCACCTAGTGCATGCGTGAGAGAGATGGACGGTGAACTAACAAAGAAGAAGAAGAATTTCACCAATGCACGTTACTGAAGGCAGCAACTTACGTGGCTGGAATAATGGAAACCATATCTCCTCTTTCTTCTCCTTTCCTCCAACACGTTGAAGGGTTGCGTGGATATCGGAACCCACCACCAACCAGCTCATTGGGACCACCTTTAATCCAAACCATCTGTCACGGTGGACTCCATATAGTTCCATGATCCTAGGCTTCTAAAGGTAATCCACGCCCACACGTTGTCTCACCTCTCCATTCTCATCTCTTTCTTTTTCTTTCCCTCCTAAATCTGTAATCCGTCTAGGACCAATCTTAACCATCCGATTTCCATCCTTTGAAAGTGTTCTATCCAATACAAAATACTTAGCTGCCAAACTGAATCCGTGGAGCACGCACGACCCGTCATCTTCGGATAGTGGAAGATCAACAATGAAACCACCATCCGGAAACACTTCTTGAAAATCTAAAAACCCTGACCATTAATCCTGAAAACTTCACTGATCTCTTAGAACGGAAATAAAAAATAAAAATCCTCATCTCATGAATATTATTTGGGAACCCAATCTTTCACTCATGTTAGGAAGGCCAGGAATCAACAAGGAAGAATGCCATCAACGTGCCATGCATTAAAGGGTTCCTTCTCTGTCTGGGAATGTATGCGTTGTACCTGTTTCACATGTATTGAGCATGCATAGAAGTGGTGATGGGATTCTCTATAAACTTTTAGGCATGAAAGGAAGGAAGTTGTGACATTGTAGAGACAGTCCAGCGTGGAATGCTACGTGAGAGGCATGCATTTAGTCCAGAGGTCAGGTGGGTGATTCTCCTCCATTTATGAACTTTTTGATTTTATGTATTTTAGAAAATTTATTTATTTAACATAATGACTTCAAATTAATATTGTCAAATTCCTTTATACATAATATCTACTTTTCTAAATTTTAGCATTTACTGAATATGATTAACTTGTAGAGTTAGATTTTAATCTAACTTTTATTTCTGAAATTGATATTGAGATTTAGACCTTAAATAGAACTTGCATTGTTGTATCGGGATTTAAATAATTAAATTATTTCGCTACTGATTTTAAAATAATTCATGACATGCATTCATCTATACTGATTACGAAATTATGGAAAAAGAAAGAAAAATGAGAAAATGATTATGGTATTAGCAAGTAGGGCAATCGTGTCCCTTGGGTGAAAGACCCTAAAGCCAGCAAGTAGGGCAATCGTGTCCCTTGGGTGAGAGACCCTAAAGCTAGCAAGTAGGGCAATCGTGTCCCTTGGGTGAAAGACCCTAGAACCCGTTGGATCCTTCGAAGTCTCCTTTGTGTACGACGTATGAGTACAATTGTGTGCGCGGACATACGTCAGAGGTACAACTGGAGCAGTAGTCTGACTAGCTAACGTATAAATGAGTCCCTCACCATGATGTACCGATGTGTGGGCATTAATGCAACATGGCCATACACCTAGGTACGGTGTTGTAAGATGTGATGATTATTTAATTTTATTATTGAATTCATGATAGTGTGGCATTCAGTACGTCTTTATGATTCCAGCATCGCATTCATGTCATATGTAGTATTTAATATTTTGATTCATGTTTTGAAATTCAAGGAAGTACTTTTATTATTTATTCGTTTGATATAAATCCAGAAATTTCATATTTGGTTGGATAAGATCCCACGAGCGGTTGTGCTCATACCCAAATTCAGGTCTTGGAGTTTAGTCGAGGCGAAGCAGAGTGAGGATCTAACCATCGGCTTAGTGGTAGCCATATCTGTATTTGTATTTTTTTTAAAAATAATAATAATAAATTGTATAACAAGAATAGAGAAGTGGGTTTAGGCTATACTAGTTAAAGATTGTATTTGATGAATGTTGTTTATTGTAATGAGTTTTAATTAAGTGTGGTTGTGAATGTTTAAAATTGAATCATGTCCTGGGATTCGGAGTCGGGTCTGGCCAACTCATTTGTTTTAACTGGGAAGGGAACGTCATCATTACAACTCAAACTCTCTAATGACATGCCAGACATAAAAATGGATGTACAAATCAAAAGTAAGCTGGCTCCTTAATGCGTTTGGAGGAGCTCACAGATTTCTGTTCCAGTGCAAGCTGCCCACATGCTTCTACGAATTACTGTACAATCTTTATCCTAGAGAGTCCCAAAACCTGATGGAGTTCATTTGGTCGTATAAAGGCCCACCCATGTTCATTGCTTTTGTATGGCTGGTGGGTAAGAACAAAGTACTAACAGTTGGTCTTTGGAAAAGACATGAATATAACTAATGCATGTAGCATTTGTCCTTGGGATGTTGAGTTGTTGGATCACTTATTTCTACTCTGCGGTTTTGCTAGGGCCATATGAGGGGAGACCGTATGATGTGAGTGCTGTTGTGATGCATTTTTCGTTTGGCTCCTTTTTCATGGCATGGCACGTGGGCAGGTTAGGCCCTAAAGGGAGAATTCTGTGGAGACTCTTCTCGTGGGTTTGTGGTCAATTTTGGGCTGAGCAAAACAATAGATGCTTCGTTGATTGTGCTAGTAGCTCATGTGGTGTTTAGGAAGGCTAAATTGGACATGGTTGGATTGGGCCAAGTCACTAAAGTCTTTTGACTGCTACTGCCCTTTCGAAGTTGTTTTTTTTTTTTGGTCTGTTGTTCTATGATGTTATGGGGTGTTGATTCCTCATCATTGCCCTTTTTTCTTCTTTTCTTCAATAAAATTCATATTAGCTTTCAAAATATTAAAAAAATCACGTTACCTTTCAAAAACAATTTTTTTAAAAAAAAAAAGAGAGAGGAAAAAATTGTGCCCACATGATATAGTGGCAGGCACTGCATTCGGAAAATGCGGAAAGCACATTCTTCGTTAAGTCGGAATGGCCAATAATTGCCATTAAGCTTGTGTCTTGTTGGACAAAGAATGAGCTTGATGGAAAATTGGGCCTAAAACCATTTAAGAATTCCCAAATTCACCCTTACTTTTTGTAGCGCCATGAGTTGATTTGTATTTTGTAGTGCTTTATCCACCTCATCTGCTTAATGGATGTTTGGCCAGGTGGATTGAAAGGGATTGAATGGTATTAGGGTGGATGGCATAGATTTCTAGGTAATGATGGTGTTGTCAGTGGATTGTCTTAAGATCCATGGGATTGCTATATCGAGTCTATTTGGCACGCCAGGCCAATCCCGGGATTTAACCTTCCCATCCCTTCCAATCCCTTGAACCAAACATGTCCTAGGCAAATTTGAACGGATTATGGTGGATTGGATGAGATTTAAAGGTAATGATGACGTTGTTAGTGGATTGTCTTAAGATCATGGGATCAGATCACCCAGTCTGTTTGGCATGCCCGCCAATCCTCGGGATTTAACTTCCAATCCCTTCCAATACCATCCAATCCCTTCCAATCCGACCGGCCAAACGGGCCCTAAAATTTGCTTGGACTTGTTTGGTTCGAGGGATTGGAAGGGATGGGAAGGTTTAATCCGAGATTGGCCGGGCGTGCCAAACAGACTGGATGTAGCAATCCAGGATATAGCAATCCCATGGATCTCAAGACAATCCACTAACAACACCATCATTACCTAGAAATCCATGTCATCCACCCTAGTACCATTCAATCCCTTCCAATCCACCTGGCCAAACGGGCCCTAATGGATGTGCAGTATAGTATTATGGCCCTGTTGTCTAGTTGTTGGCTATTAGAATAGAGTGCGGATCCTCAGTTTCCTGGAGTCAGGAACCCCCTGACTCCAGCGTTTTCATTGGTCAACGTTGGGGAAGATTCCTAAAAAGACATTCTAACCACGCATTAGTTGATACCAGATGCATCTCCGACCAACATTATTTATTTTATCCAATTCGACCATACATTTTACTAGATGATTTCAGGTCCTTATCCCAAAACTGAGGCATAAAGAGCTAAAATGGACCACACCATAGGAAACAGTATGAATTGAATGTCTACAGTTGAAAATTTCTTTGGGGCCATAGAAGTTTTGGATCAATATTATTTTTATTTTTTCCATTCATCCATGTTTTTTTTAATCTTATTAGAAGTTTGGATGACAAATAAATATCACTGTGGGGCATTCCACGGTTTCCACTGGTTGATCTTTGGATAATCTTTAATTTTGGGATCAACCCCTAAAATGATCTGGAAAAATGGATGGACGGTGTGGATAAACCACATAAATTCACAGGGGGCCCAACAGAGTTTACTCGGTACAATAAGAGCGCACTGAGTAACTCAGTACGCAATCCGATTTCCCTAAAAAGACATTCTAACCACGCATCAGTTGATACCAGATGCATCTCCAACCAACATTATAAAAACTACGGCTTTACTATTCAAAGATGTTGCAAACAACATGATGAGTGAGGTAGTGATTAAAGACAAAAGGAAGTGAACGCTGTTTAGACCGGGTCCAGGACCTGGGAGAGGATTAGCTGTTGCCCGGGAAACCGAGGTAAGGCCCAAATTGATGTATTTGTTGTATATCAACACCGTCCATCTTTTTTTCCATATCATTTTAGGACGAGATACCAAAATTTAAGAAGATTCAAATATCAGGTGAACCATTCTATTGAAAACAGTGATGAATGATCATTAAAAACTATTTGTAGGCCACAGAAGTTTTGGTACAGAAGGAAAACAATCGATCTAAACCTCGCCCAATCCGATCTGACTCGGTTTTCCAGACTGAGTTGGACTCGGATCGGTCCAGGGCAGTACGTGTTAGGATTGGATCGAGTCAGATGACCCGGACTCGGTCCCGGATCGGACTGAGTTCGGGTCAGGCCATGCAAAACTCGGACTGGGTCGAGTTGGACCCAATCCGCTAAGAACCTTGCCAGATTTGAAGAAAAAACGATTGCAGTTGGGACGGTCATCTCTCGAACCAAAAGGTGACTAGGTTGGGCCTTCAGAGGAAAATCTCAATCAATTCCCAAGTCTTGGTCCAATAGGCTTCTCCTCAGTAGCCTAGGTATCCCTGAATCTCCCCCTCCTCCGATGCACCCCACGGTCATTAAATGCGGCAGACCAGTTACTCCCTGGGTTAAACTCAACGTTGATGAGTCGGCACTGAATAACACAAGGCCATTTAGTGGTGGCGGCATTTGCAGAAGACAGGATGGCTCAATGTTAATTGCCTCCTCTAATGGTTACAGGCAGGGAACAAATAACTCTGCAGAATTCTCGGCCCTTTACGAGGGCCTCTCTTTTTGTGTTGGCATGGGTTTGCGCCAGGTTATGATTGAATCGGACTCCAAGATGGTGGAGCTCGTAAATGGCATTTCCAACTGTGGTTGGAAATGGCGGCATTGGATTGCCCACATTAACGCATATCTTTAGAGAGGCAAATGGCCCGGCTGATGGTTTAGCCAAGGAGGGTTGTAGGACCCAAACATGTTGTTTTTACTCTTCCTTGAGGGAGCTTCCTCAGGAGGTTAGGGGTAGGGTGGCTTTAGATTTTTGGGCATTGGTGCCATTAGGAGGGCAGTCCATGTATAGTCGGTTATGATAGGTTGCCCTTTGTCATTTTTTGAGATTTTGTGCAACCCGAAGTACACCCTTGTAATCAGCCTTTTCAATGAAAGATATTTTGCTAAAAAAAAAAAAAAAGAGTTGGACCCAATCCGATTCGACTCGGTCCAATGCCCAGCTCTACCCAAAATCAGGCCATTCTGCAATTCAGGTGGGCCGCGCTGAAATAAAAATTAGACTTTTCCTTCTCCACTGTTTCCTTTGGTGTGGCCCAATGGATTGTCCTAATCTTCTTTACTGTTAGCGTAAAATGGCGTGATACACCTGATGATCAGAGTGGATTTCACGTACATAGCATGGTGGGGTCCATCCCGTTAGCCACGGTCAGTACGCACCTATCTCCCGCGGTACTGCTCTCGGGAACATCTCTCTCTCTATTGCCAGCGCAGTAGTTGACTGCCCATGGGGCCCACGTTGCGTACCAGACAACCGAATTGTGCATCAGACGCCACCCACCCAGAAATGAAAATCAGTTGAATCCAACTGAGGTGGGCCAAACCACAACAAACAGTTTCAAATAATGCATAAAACCACTGCAATCATGTAGTGGCCCCCACCTGAGTTTTGGAATTGTTTTAGTTTTGTCCGTCCGTTCAACCACATGCGCTCGGCCCACACAATAACAGGTTGAATGGCATGTAAATATCACGGTAGACTGCACAGAGATACCTACGCTGGCGTTGTCGTGACCTGCAGAGATTTAAGAAGGTTGGTTATCTATGCTAGAAGCACATTGTAATGTATAGAAGGTTGGTTATCTATGCAAGAAGCGTTTTCATTGGTCAACGTCACTATAAGTGCCACATCGTCAGATTTTTTAAATATATTAAAAAAAGTACATTGAATAAGAGTATAACGGAGACGTTAAACGGAAGCGGCTTGCGTGCTGAGTAAATCAGTATGGTAAGCGTACTGAGTAAAGTCTGTGGAGCCCACCATCATTCTTACATTGTATCAACTCCATCCATCTCTTTTATCATCTAATTTTAAGGTTTTATAACAAAAATTAATCATATCCAAAGATCAAGTGGACCACACCACCTGAAACAGGGTGAATTGAATTCTACCATTGAAAAGTTGTTGGGGGCCACAGAAGTTTTACATCAAGATGCTATTTTTTTTTTTTTTTTCCATTCATCCTTGTCTTTGTGATCTTATGAACAGTTTGGATGAAAAATAAACATCATTGGGGGCTTAGAAACATTTCAATGGTGAAAATCAATACTTCCACTGTTTCCTTTGGTATGGTCTACTTGAGCTTTTGATATACTTCAGTTTTGGGCTCGACTCCTAAAATGATCTGAAAAAACGGATGGACGGCGTGGATAAACCACATGAATTCATAGTGGGCCCAATAGCGTTTACTCAGTACGATAAGACTCGGTACGCAATCCGATTTCACGTAGGTGGATTTCCTGCCAAAGCCTTTTGCAGTGAGATCCCATGCAAAGATTCCGGATGGGCCCTCTACGAAGTTTGTGATAAATCCAACCTCTTCATCCAATTTTAGATATCATTTTAGAACATAATACCAAAACTAAGGTGTATACAAAACTTAAATGGGCCACACGAGAGGAAACAATGGGGATTTAGTGTCCACCGAGTTGAAATATTTATATGGTCACAAAAGTTTTGCATCGGTCTAATATTTTGGTGTTTTCATTTCATCCTAGTAAAAATGACCTTATAAACAGTTTGGATGGCATATAAACATCATGACGCCTAAGAAGGTTCCAACTGTAGGAATTTCTTTCTCCACCGTTTCATCTTGTATGGCCCAGTTAAGTTTTTAATCATCCTAATTTTTAGTTACATGTCTTAAAATGAGCTCTAAAAATGGATGAATGGATTGGAATTCTTATAAACATCATGGTGGACCCCACCATACATCCTAGCACTGGAACTTCATGCAAAAGGCTTTCCCCGGTGAATCTGCATCCACGGTTTCCATTGGAAACGGACTGGCTACTCCCCTACCACTCGGTGCTATGTGGGCCCACCATGATGTATGTGTTTCATCCATGCCATCCATTTATTTTTCTAGATCATTTTATGGTCTGAGACCAAAAATGAGGTATAACCCAATCTCAAGTGGACCACATTACATGAAACAATGTTGAATGAACGTTGACCATTAAAAACTTTCTGGGGGCCATAAAAGTTTTGGATCAAGCTGATCTATGTTTTTTCCCTTCATCTTGGTCTTTATGACCAAACCAATAGATTGGATGTCAAATAAACAGCACGGTGGCCCTTAGGAGGACTTTAATGATGGATATCCAATCACCAATGTTTTCTTGTGGTGTGGTCCATATGAGATTTATATCCCTCTCATTTTTAGGGTCAACCCCTAAAATTATATGTAAAAATAGATTAACGGAATGGATGAAACACATATATTATGGTGGGGCCCACAGAGTGTCGACCACCACTACCACTTGGTTGGTGGTGGGGGGAGTAGCCAATCCGCTTTCATTTCCATTTGGGATTCAGTGCCACACTGAGCAGTGAGACTCGCTACTGAAGTGATGTCACCTATTTATATAGGTCCCACTATGATGTATGTTTTGTATCCACATCGTTCATCCATTTGGAGAGATCATTTTAGGGCATGAGCCAAAGAATGAATCAGATCCAAAACTCGAGTGGACCCCACCATAGAAAATAGTGGAGAGAGTCACGCCCACCATTTATTACGACTGAATCCAATCCAAACATCGCCATTTTGTCATCGAACCCGTCATTTTCGCATCGCAACCCATCACTTTATCTAACCCTGTCACTTTATGTTACCTCGCCACTTGTACGCACTCGCCACTTGTTCCATCAACATAACTTTGTCGAACCATTACTTTGCTCATCGAACTCGCCACTCAGTCGTAACATCGTCACTTTGTCTATTGTATCCCGTCACTTTGTACTGCAACCTTGTTACTTTATCTACTAAACCCTGTCACTTTGTACTGCAACCTCATCACTTTATACTGCAACCTCGTGACGGGGTTGTAGTACAAAGTGATAGGGTTTAGTAGACAAAGTGACGGGGTTCACTAAACAAAGTGACGGGGTTGCATCACAAAGTGATGATGTTACAGTACAAAGTGACGGGGTACAATAGAGAAAGTGACGATGTTGCAGTACAAAGTGATGGGGTTCAGTAGACAAAGTAATGGGGTTGCAGTACAAAGTGATGGGGTTCAGTAGACAAAGTGACGGGGTTGCAGTACAAAGTGACGAGGTTGCAACACAAAGTGACAGGGTTCAATAGATAAAGTGACGAAGTTGCAATACAAAGTGATGGGGTTCAGTAGACAAAGTGACGATGTTTGGATTGGATTCAGTCGTAATAAATGGTGGGCTTGACTCTCCACTATTTTTTGTGGTGGGGTCTACTCGAGTTTTGGATTTGATTCATTCTTTTGCTCATGCCCTAAAATGATCTCTCCAAATGGATGGACGGTGTGGATATAAAACATACATCATAGTGGGACCCATATAAATAGGCGACATCACTTCATTAGCGAGTCTCACTGCTCAATGTGGCACTAAATCCCAAATGGAAATGAAAGCGGATTGGCTACTCCCCCCACCACTATCCCAGTGGTGGTGGTGGTCAGTACTTTGTGGGCCCCACCATGATGTATGTGTTTCATCCATTCCGTTAATCTATTTTTACATATAATTTTAGGGGATCCCAAAAATGAGAGGGATATAAATCTCATATGGACCACACCACAGGAAAACAATGGTGATTGGATATCCATCATTAAAGTCCTCCTAACGCCCACCGTACTGTTTATTTTACATCCAATCTGTTGGTTTGGTCATAAAGACCCAGATGAAGGGAAAAAACAAAGATCAACTTGATCCAAAACTTTTATGGCCCCCAAAAAGTTTTTAATGGTCAACGTTCATTCAACACTGTTTCATGTAATGTGGTCCACTTGAGATTGGGTTATACCTCATTTTTGGTCTCAGACCATAAAATGATCTAGAAAAATAAATGGATGGCATGGATGAAACACATACATCATGGTGGGCCTACATAGCACCGAGTGGCAGGGGAGTAGCCAGTCCGTTTCCAATGGAAACCATGGATGCGGATTCACCGGAGAAAGACTTTTGCATGAAGTTCCAGTACTGAGATGTATGGTGGGGTCCACCATGATGTTTATAAGAATTCCAATCCATTCATCCATTTTTAGAGCTCATTTTAAGACATGTAACCAAAAATTAGGATGATTAAAAACTCAAGATGAAACAGTGGAGAAAGAAATTCCTACAGTTGAAACCTTCCTAGGCGTCATAATGTTTATATGCCATCCAAACTATTTATAAAGTCATTTTTACTAGGATGAAGTGAAAACACCAAAATATTAGACCGATGTAAAACTTTTGTGGCCATATAAATATTTCAATGGTGGACACTAAATCCCCATT
Source organism: Magnolia sinica (assembly GCF_029962835.1). Classification (NCBI taxonomy): domain Eukaryota; kingdom Viridiplantae; phylum Streptophyta; class Magnoliopsida; order Magnoliales; family Magnoliaceae; genus Magnolia; species Magnolia sinica. The sequence goes on from NC_080579.1 coordinate 6,027,600, forward strand.
GTTTCCACTCGTGTGGCCCATTTGAGTTTTGTATACACCTTAGTTTTGGTATTATGTCCTAAAATGATATCTAAAAATGGATGAACGGGTTGGATTTATCACAAACGTCGCGGTGGTCCCATCCAGAATCCTTGCGCATGATCTTATTGCAAAAGGCTTTAGCAGGAAATCCGTGTCCCCGCTAGACATGTGAAATCGGATTGCTAACGAGTCTTATCGTACTGAGTAAACTCTGTTGGGCCCCCTATGAATTCATGTGGTTTATCCACACCGTCCATCCGTTTTTTCAGATCATTTTAGGGGTTGACCCTAAAACTGAAGTATATCAAAAGCTCAAGTAGACCAAACCAAAGGAAACAGTGGAAGTATTGATTTTCACCATTGAAATGTTTCTAAGCTCCCAATGATGTTTATTTTTCATCCAAACTGTTCATAAGATCACAAAGACATGGATGAATGGAAAAAACAAATATCATCTTGATATAAAACTTCTGTGGGCCCCCAAAAACTTTTCAACGGTAGAATTTAATTCACACTGTTTCAGGTAGTGTGGTTCACTTGATCTTTGGATATGATTAATTTTTGTTGTAAAACCTTAAAATTAGATGATAAAAGAGATGGATAGAGTTGATACAATGCATGAATGACGGTGGGCTCCAAGGACTTTACTTAGTACGCTTACTATACTGAGTTTACTCAGCACGCAGACTGCTTCGGTTTAACGTCTCAGTTATACTTTTCTTATTAAATGTACTTTTTTTAATATATTTAAAAAATCTAATGACGTGGCACTTATAATGACGTTGACCAATGAAAACGCTAGAGGCAGGGAGTTCCTACCTCCGGGAGGCAGAGGATCCGCACTCGCTAGAAGCACATTATAATGTATAGTAGTTAGATACTCATGCGCTTTGGAATGGTTTTGCATGACAAGATACTGTTTACACTTGGCCTCGCACTGTCCATGTTGTTTAATGAGAGGCCACCACATATCAACACTCACATAGGAGAGTCAAATCATACTTGTATACTCTAAGAAATTTTTTGGGTTCCATGGCTGATGAGCTGTGGAAAGGATAAGTGTCCCAGAAGATAGATTGGATAAACAACGTTGAGCTAGGTTAGAGTTTGTGTTGATGGTGTTTTTTAAGTTGATTATAGGATAATTTGATTTGAACTCTCCTTTGTTATTTACAGCTCATGGATGATGTCGTGAGAATAACCGCCTCCTACATGAAGATGTACGTCATGTGTTGCCATATGTAAAATGGCAGTTACCTCTATTCCATCATGCCTTTCTTTTATCGAATGCATTCTTATCTCAGTTATATACTACCGAACGGGCTCAATATTGATGTCACTCTAACATTTATAGGTTCTTATTCTTAAATCACGTGAGTGGCACGACTCCTTGAAGATTTGCTTATTAATGAACTATTTTTCATATATTCGGCGCATGGTCCTGATGGTATCGTGCATACCACGTGGTTGATTCTATGCTATTAATCAGGTGCCGCTAGATCTTATCCAAACGCTGCATGCCCCTACGATTTTCTTTATTCAACCAACAATAATGAGAAACGTAGAATGTTTTATCCAGCGTTTATTATAAAGCCACGATTTTCTCTATTCAACCAACAATATTGAGAAACGTAGAATGTATTATCCAGCGTTTATTATTAAGCCACGTGGCTGCTTTTGTATTCGTCTTGCTTACACATGACGCCTCTGTGATTTGAGAATGCTAATTTATATTATGCGCTTGATTGCATCAGTTCACTTGGATAGTTTGATCGATGGATGTGAAAGGTCCATTAAGTCTATAGTACAATTCCTAGGGTACTATATAAAAATTGCATGGATTATCCCTTAATTTCACTCTATTTTATACAGAAATAAAGCGAGGGATGGATTGGATGGTTACAACTGGCTAGTAAAAGTGACTATTTAGAATCATAAGCAATTCATGATAGCCCCAATGCATAGATGGGCCAGATTGTTGATTGCACTTCTTTTTTTTTTTTGGTAAGTGATCTCAACCATTCATATTAAACACTACATAGGGGAGAATTTTAGTGTACGAGAGTTTATTAGGTGTGGTCCTTATTGTGGGGTCCACCCTATTCATTTTTACATATCATTTTAGGGCATAAGGCCAAAAATGAAACCGATCTAAATCTTAAGAAACAATGATGATTGAGAATATTATGGTGCGTCCTAGGAAGTTTTTAATGGTGGGGCATTCAATTGCCCCCAAAGATTTGGCGTTACGCTACTCCACTCGCAAGAAAAGGAAAGAAACGGTCCACGTCCCACACGCTTTCGCTTTGCCATGTGTGTTGAGTTGATGGATGTAAATAGCATGTTTACTAGAATTGGACATGAATCGAGTTAACTTGGTTAACTCGCTTAGCTAAACTCATATAAACTTGATTCGAAATCTGAGTTTGGACTAAGTTGAGCTGATTTTTTGAACTCGAAAGAATTTCAAGCTGAACTTGAGCTAGCTCGAGCTCAATTCAACTCAAAGCATGGCTTAAACTCGTCTCAGTTCAATCAACTTGAATTATAACTAGAGCGATGGATCTGGGTGTTAATATATTATATATAATATAAGATATAAGAAAAAAAGAAATCTACTGTATAAAAACTAAAAATAGAAAAATGTTGCACTTGACTGTGTGAGCTTGCAGACTGTCCTCCAAAGATCAAATTCAAACATGGCTTGAAAGCTTGAGCTTAGACCTGACTCAAACTCAGCGCGAGCTGGCTCTCAGGTATTGACTTGAGTCCAACTTACGCAGGAGTAGGCTATTCTTTACTGAGTAAAGCATCATTATTCGCTAGAATTTACTCCAAATATCCAAAATGCTACCAGCACTTGCTCGCCTGTGATCTATGATTCTCTTTGCCGTACGCATGATAACATTGCACACGTGTAAGATATCCGTTTGGTTCATCACGCGGGTCCCAGTGCGATGATGACCTGGACCAAAAATAATACAGTTGGGCAAACGTTCGTGAGAAAAAGAACAAATGAACAAAAAAAAAAAAAAAAAAAAATACGACTTCAGATTCAACATGCAAGTGGCCCATGTGAAAAATATACTGCTCCTGATTTTTTTGGCTACATATATTTCATATGATAACCACATGCTGAACGGCCTGGATCTCTTGCAAGTATGCCACGTTTTCAGACATTACCTCAAAGAAAACCCCTAATCTCACACGAGCAAGCTACGCTTCTCATCCCTTTTCACACAACGACACGAAAAGCGCTAGCTAGTGGTTGCTACGTTACGCACTGAGTGCGATGTGGGCCTTCAGTGCCTCCTGATGAAGTCTGAAATAGTAGCAATTAGGATATCCGTTTGGGCAGCCATTTCAGGATCCGAATCGATTGCAATCTTGTTGAGGTAGAAGCAGTGACGCATGCCCGGGCTGAGCAGCAACTCAACGTCCTTACCAGCCTTCTTCATTTCCTCCACTTACTCCAACTGCGTGTCTCGCATCAGATCTTTCTGGGCCACTGCAACAAGCAAGGGCGGCAGCTGCAGATCTGCCAGCGGGGGTGAGGTGGGGCCCATCGGGCAAGTGATCGGATGGTCCTTAGTGCTCCCAATTGGCAATGCCATCGCCAAGAATTTATCTACCATATCAATGGTCAGGAGCACTGAATCCGACTGCGGCTCCAGCTCAGACTTGCTCCGCACTGCTCGGACGAAGCCCGGGTGCAACAGCAGCCCCCCGGCTAGCTGCAGTGGGTCCCACTCTTCGAATCCAGTGCGGGCGGCCACCTCGTGAACGAGGTTGCCGCCTGCCGAGTCTCCGATGAGGAATACTCGGTTGAAGTCTGCTCTGGCTTCAAGTTCGAGCCATGACTCGGGCTGTTCGGCCCGAGCAACGGCTCGAAGCCAGAGCAAGGCTTTGTAGCAATCATCGATTGCTGCTGCGAGCCTGTGCTCTGGCGCGAGCCGCATCTCGGCTGAGACGCAAATGGATTGAGTTGAGATGACTAGCCGGGTGTAGAATTGGTGGTACATGTACCAATCGGCTCGGCTAATACAGAAGCCCCCGCCGTGCAAGTGTAGGAGCAGAGGCAGCTTCGTTGCCTTGTTGGGGTTCTTCTCGGGTACATAGATTAGGGCCGGGAGGCCTAAATCATTGTCGATGATCACATCATGCGTTGCGACCCCATTGATGAACGTCTCTGATGGGGGCACGGAAGTGGCCAGTAGCCCCACTTCAGAGGGCCCAGTCCAGGTTCAATCGATAGAGCCGTCATGGTAGATACGAAACCAGCCGGAGACTTCATCAACAACCTTCTTCTCCACCACCATAGCTACAAGGAATTCAATTGCAAGTAGTAGTACTAGGTTGGAAGTATGGCTGAGCTCTCTCTCTCCTCTTTTCTCTCTTTTCTTTCTCTTCTCTTCTCTCTCTCCTTCTTTTTATAAGCTAGCTTGCTCTCAGTTTGTTAAGCTGGACCCATAGGAAGGTCTCAAGTCCCATTTGTACTGGTCGCTAGGGTTCACCCAACGATCGCTTCCCATTAAGTGAATGGCACGTTCAACCCATCCAAAAAGTTAGTCTCAAGTCCAACCATTTGGAGTGGTGGCTAGGGTTCACCCATTAAGTGAATGACATCCATTAAGTTAGCCCATCTACTCATATTGGTGGGTCTACACACCATAGAAAACAATGTCTAGCAATGGATAAATAGCAAAATACAATTGTGATCCAGCTAATGAGTGGATGTGGCTGATTCTTCATAAAAGCGACTAAGTGGTGGGGCCAACTTATTGGACGGATTGGATGTCATATATGAAAACGAAAGGTGGGATGTCCATAACTTTTGGTCCAACTTGATTGACTTGAGACTTTTTCTTAATCCAATCTACCTAAAACAAAGAGAAATGTTCTGGTAGTTGCATTTGTTTGCAATGGGAAACTTGGACTATCCAATACATTGATCTAGACTGTTCATTAGATGTAACTCTGATTTCGTTGGCAACCATGCAAGTATGACATTGATCTAACAAATATTAACCATTTGATCATTGGTCATTAATATGGACGGTGAAGATCAGTTACACAAAAATAAGTATAGTTAACAATTTGATTCATCTATTTGTTAAAGACCATGAATTGCTTATGATTCTAAGGAATTACTTTTCAAGTAACGGTACACATCCCATCAACCATGGCCTAGATGAGGGTTAGGTAGAGGCTAAAACAAGGATGAATCAGATCATTTGATTACTGCAATCTTTCAATGGTAGGGTTTTCCCCGTATTCCTTGAGGGTACCGTGGAGCACTTTAATAATCACCTTTAAAAAATCTATTTTCAGGATGAAAATGTCCTGTATTAAGACTGGTGTCTAATTGGACGTTTTATCATTATTCTCTTAACTCTTTTTTTACTATACTTAGTGATTTTTTGTACTTTTTGGCAATTATTCGATAATCTTTCATGCTTTCTAAATTTGGAAAAAACTCCCACTTCAAAAAAAAAAAAAAAAAAAAGTAAGAAAGAAAGAAAGAAGAAGATGATGAAGAAGAAGGATTCTGCGCTTATTTAAGAAGAAAATGAGAAGAACTAAAATGAACAATATCATAAAAATTATACATTTAGAATATAGGTTTTTTCTTTTCTTTCAAAAGATTTTACTTAAATGATTTTATTTTATTTTTTTTAAATCAAAAAACAGATAAAAAGAAAGAAAAAATATAACAAAAAATCAACTTTGAAAAGATGGGTTCTTCTTCTTTTTACGAAAGACTATGCTTAAGGCTCACTTTTGAAAAGTTATGAACTTTGGGTCCACTTTTAAAAGGTCGAACAATGACCAAATGAAATAATTCTAGTCCCATTAGAAATCTCGTCAAATTATTTTTCCAATGCGCCCAAGATTACCCTAATCCAACTTGTAACAAGGGAGTCATGACTATTCTCATAGGATTGTGCGATGCTGGAAATGCAAACACAAATGGAAATAGTATGCAAACACCAGCATTGACTTTGGGTCCACTTTTGAAAGGTCAAACGATGTTTAGATGATTCTAATCCCATATAAAAACTTGTTGAATTATCTTTCCAACAATAAGCTCAAGATTGCTTTGATCTTTCCAAGGGAGTTATGACCATTTTCACGTGATTATCCAATGTTGGAAATGCGAACATGAATTGTCGCATTTGCTTTCGTTACACTGTCATGTTCGCTTTTCTTATACACTACCATTAAGCATTAACTTAAGATGGCAAGTTCTTTTTCCTTTGGTTGCCCCTTTACCATGTCCCTTCCATTTTGCCCATTTCTCTCTTGTGGGCCCTAACCCATCATGTGGCCAATTTTATTTTATTTTTTTAAATATTACTATTGCCTCATCTAAGACGATTTTCCAAGTTTTTCGATAAGTTTTATTGCTCTGTTAACGTGGTGGGTTCGCCAACTTTTTCTCTATTGGAGTAAAACCGGCTCCTTGTCACACCACAACGAGATTAGAGGGTTCAAGAGCATAGCTAGGGATTTCAAGGAGATTACTGGGATTGTTCGGATCAGTAAGTCCATCTATCTCTTGTAATATTATTGTCATAGTGGATTACTTGTCGCTTTATGCCATGATTTTTTCCTATAAAGGTTTTTCCATGTAAAACTTGCATATTCTCTATATGTTTTGCTTTCGTTTAATTTCGTCTTGTTAGTTTAAATTTGGATTTACTTCCGCACAACTCCCAACAAAATTTCTGTATATCGAACTTTGATCCTGACATCTTCGTTGAATTCTTGAACGTCCTTAAACCTAATGCTTTGAAACCATTTTATTGAAATTATGATCCTCAATAAACTCAGATTCACCCTAAGTATTAAAAATTCATATCTAATACCACCATTAATTTGTACACTTTGTCGAAACACGTTCAACGAAGATAAAATAATCGAATAAAGCAGAATAACCAAATAATAAAACAGACAACCACATAACATAATATTTTATGTGAAAATCCCTTTATGAAAAAAGTCATGACACAAGGCGACAAAAATCCACTATAATCAAAGCCTTAGATATTACATCACTCACCATCTTCGATTATAGTTGAAACCTAGATCTCTCCTTGCGATGTCTACCTATATATGAAACCCTAGCTCCATGAAAAAATCCATTCACAAGCCCTTACTAGTGTTTAAAAACCCTCTCACCTTGTAAACCCTTACCCTTAGAGAGAATGCTTGTATTGACAAGTCTTAATTGCGATCAGACTTAAATACTTTGGTTTGAGCTAATTCATATAACATGTTCAATCGGACTGGATGTAGCCTTCGGTCAAACCGAACCAAACCAACTGCATTTTTTAGTTGAATTGAAAACATGCAAATCTTCACGATGTATAACTTGAGAATTCACCCAGTTTTCAATTGAACTGAAAATAGCCTCGGTCAAATCAAGATAGGACTTCTCTGCACAGTAGATTGGTAGAATCCAAAACATCTTACATTACAATGCCCATCCTTAAAACTTTCCTAGGCTCACAATGATGTTTATATGCAATCTAATCCATTCATAAGATCAGTCCAACTGGCATGAGAGAAAGCCAAATAAAAGCTTGATCCAATTTGGTAGACCTAATGTTTTAATTTTGGGCATTATTATATCTAACGTCCCCTATAACATGGCCTACTTGAGTTTTGGATAAGCTTGATTTTTAGGCTCACATCCTTAATATAAGCTAGAAAAAAAAAAAATGAAGGTGTGGATTTCTCATGGACATAACAGTGGGCGACCCCAAGTGCTTTTTGTTAAACCAGAGTTTGGTAGAGAGGATTCAATTAGCCTTTAATAAAGCAAAACACATGTCACATCGTGACGTGTATGTGAAACCTAGTCCATCCGTAGCTGCGTAAAATCAATTTAGAATGTCAGCTCGAAAATTAGTACCACAAAAATCCCTAAGCATGCCACACTAGAAGAAACCAGAAGTCCATAATTAAAGGCCCACCTTAATGACTTCTAACCTAGGGCTGTCAATGGGCCAGGCGTCTCGGCCTAGATTTTGAACTGTTTCAGGTCAGGGCGTCGGACCGGCCCTATTTAAAATTCTGATTTTTCAGGCCCGAGCCTGGCCCATTGATACTCTTGATCCGACCCATTCAAAAGTGGAAGCTGATTGTTTCCTTCCCTGCATAGACTGAAAGCAGTTAAGGCTCATCTATTTTGCCAGACCATTTTAGAGTGTGAGCCTAAAAATAAGGTAGATCCAAGGCTCAAGTGGACCACACCACATGAAGTGGAGATGATAATGACTCCTACGGTTGAAACATTCATAAGGCTCACCATGATGTTAATTTGCCATCCAACCCGTTCATAAGTTTACATAGACTTGGATGAAGGGAAAATACAAATGTCAGATTTATCCAAAACTTCTGTGGGCTGTAGAAAGTTTTTAATGGTGGGTGTTCAATCCGTACTGTGTGGTCCAATTGAGCCTCGGATCTGCTTCACTTTTTCAGCTCGTACCCCTAAAATGATATAGAAAAATAGATAAACAGCATGCATAAAACCAATATATCACAGTGCCCCCCACAGAGCCCTGCCTGGATGGATTCCATCCAAGCTTGGGCCAAATGCAATCCGCCAACCACAGATCAACATCATCTGAAACATCAGGTGGGTGCCACTGTCAGATTTGCTTTTCCTATCTTCCTATTTCCTGTCATTTGGCCTACTTCGAATTCAGATCCTCTGCTTGCCAGAAAAATCCTGCTTTTTCCAATCTAATTGAACCACATCATCACACACTGCGTTTAATGCAGTAGTTCTGAGAAGGTCGGTCAGCGATAAGGTAGACCAATCATGATGTAGAGAAACAGAGGATCTAGATTAGCAAACTTGAGTTTTGGATCAACTTAGATTTCTGTATCAGGCCTTGACATAATGCAGCACACATGATGGAATAAGTGTCACACCATGCACATCAATGCTGACAAGACTGTAAGAGGGACAAGTGTTATAATAAGGTGTGGAATCTGTATCAATCACCAAAGATAGCAAGGGCTAATCAAGAAGCAATTGCCATAATATCATTCCTGCTTCTTTTTTCCTCCTTTGATAGGGTCGCGTGGCGACACATGCTCTCTCTTACGCTACATTCAATCTGTCCATCACCTAGGTAAAACCATTTTAAGGAGGAGATGGAAAATCATACTGATTTAAAACTCAAGTGGGCCCAGACATTTGTTCACCATTGGAATCATCCAGGCTCCACCATGATGTTCATCCAATTGTTTATAAGGTTATACCTTCATGGAGGATGAAGGGGAAAACCAAATATCTATTTTGTTCAAGACTTCAGTGGTTCTTAAGAAGATTTTAATGGTGTATGTCTCATCAGACTTTTTTCTTGTGGTATGGCTCACTTGAGCTTTAGATGGGCATGATTTCTAAGATCAAGTATTACAACCGAATGGACTTTAGAAAAGATCATGACGGGCCCATAGGTATTTGTGTGGCACAAGAAGCCTCAATACGAACATACAGAGGAAGAATCACACCAAAGATTAGGCAGCAAATTAGGTGTGGCCCCACCTCACCTATGAGGGTGTGGACCTTACCGTGGGGCCACCTTGATGTATATAATCTGTATTCACGATGTTCATCCGTTTTGCCAGATCAGTTTAGGGCATGATCCCAAAAACAAAGCAGTTCAAAATCTCAAGTGGACCAGGAAACAGTGGTATTTTACCGTTAAAAACTATTCGTGAGCTACAAAAGTTTTGGATCAAGCTAATATTTGTTTTTCCCTTGACCTTATAAACAGGTAGGATGGCAAGTAAACATTATGAAAACATTACGGTAGGCTCTAGGAAAATTTTAGTGGTGGACTGTGAAATCAAACGATCTGGACAAAGGATGGACTGTGAATTTGGTGTCATGGTGTTGTTTGGAGCAGCCGGCCGTGGATTTGGTGGATGGTGTCCGGTCATGTTTTTATTTTTATTTGTTTTTCTTAGCCTGTGTTGGCCACAATTCTATTAAGCAGTTTGGGGGGCGTTTGGCGTTGGGTATTCGATGGGATTAGGCCGGATAAAATTGCACTTGGTCCATGCAAATTCCATCCAGCAATTAAGCATTTGGGGAGGATGAGAAATGTTCGAATTAAGTGGGATGGAATTGCATTTGGTCCCATGAAATTGCATTTGGCCCCACATTGATGCAAGCGTTTATCTATGTTGTCCATCCATATATACCATTTACAAGTGACATTCGGGTTATATATGTGTACAAGTGAATGACATCCATTGTGAATTTGGTCCGTTGATTTTAATTTTAATCCAGATTGGCTAGTCCCCCACCACCATCCCAATGGCTGGTGGTCAGTGCTCTGTGGGCCCCACTATGATTACATGTTTCATCCATTCCGTTCATCCATTTTTAAAGATCATTTTATGGCTTGATCCAAAAAATGAGAGGGATATAAATATCATTTGGACCACACCACAGGAAAACAATGGTGATTGGATATCTACCATTAAAATCTTCCTAAGGCCCACTGTACTGTTTATTTGACATCCAATCTATTGATTAGGTCATACAAACCCAAATGAAAGGGAAAAAAGAAAAAGGTCAGCTTTATCCAAAACTTTTATGCCCCCAAAATTTTTTTAATGATCCACGTTCAATCAACATTGTTTCCTGTAATATGGTCAACTTAAGATTGGGATATACCTCAGTTCTCATCTCATATCATAAAATGGTCTAGAAAAATAGATAGACGGCATGGATGAAACACATACATATGTGGGGCCCATAGCACCGACCACTAGCCATTGGCTGGTGGCAGGGTAGTAGCCAATACGTTTCCTAAAATACCATGGTAATTCCGAACGTGGATTGCGTCCTACCCCCGCCCGGACAGTAATCTGTCCAGACAGGGCTCTGTGGGACCCACAGTTATGTAATTATTTTATCCACACCGTTAGTCGGTTTTATATGATCATTTTAAGGTACATGCCAAAAATTGAAGCAGATTTACAGCTCCAGTGGACCACATCAAAGGAAGCTGTTGTGATAATGACACCCATCGTTGAAACCTTTCTAAGGGTCACTGTGATGTTTTTTGTACCACCCAGCCTATTAATAAGGCCATGCAGACTTGGATGAAGTGAAAACACAAATTTCAGTTTGATCTGACACTTCTCCAGCTCCCAAGAAGTTTTTAATGGTGGACGTTTAATCCCCACTTTGTGGTCCACGTAAGTCCTGTAACTACCTCAATTTTTGGTTCATACATTAAAATAATCATATAAAAAATAGTAATGGTGTGGATAAAATAATTACATTACGGTGGGCTCCACAGAGCCCTGCCCGGATGGATTACCGTCCGGGCGGGGGTAAGTGTTTTATCCACACCGGATTGCGTCCGCAGGGCTCTGTGGGGCCCATCGTGATGCAAGTGTTTTATCCACACCATTCAACGCTTTTTTCAGATAAATTTAATATGTGAACCAAAAAAGGAGGCAGGTCCAAGGCTTAAGTGGACCACACCAAAGGAACCTACACTAATAATGACCCCCACCGTTGAAACCTTTCTAAGGGCTAACGTGATGTTTTTTTTACCATACAACCTATTCATAAGGTCATGTAGACGTGGATGAAGATAAAACACAAACATCAGCTTCATCCGAAACTTCTCTGGCGCCGAAGAAGTTTTTAATGGTGGACGATCAATCCCCACTGTGTGGTCCACTTAAGCCTTGGACCCGCCTCCTTTTTTGGTTCACATAGTAAATATATCTATAAAAAAAAAGCGTTGAACGGCGTGGATAAAACACTTACATCACGGTGGGCCCCACAGAACCCTGCCCAGTCGGATTACCGTCCGGCGGGGGTAGGACGCAATCTGCGTCCGGTAATTCCATGCATGCAATAATTGTACAATAATGACACTCAATCCCATCAAATTCAATTCAATGCTATTTACTGCAACCTTTTGATGGGTGGTGGTGGGTTGTTGATTGGATTGGAGTAGGTTTGTGCTGTTGATGTGGATTGACATGGTTATTGTCGGTCGTTGATTGGCATTTAGAGTCATCGTTCTGTCTTTTGGGTTGCATTGAGTGGGTTCGCTGGTGTTTTTGCTGTCCTTCTGAGTTATCTGGTTTCTTCTTGTTTGCGCGGTGTCATGGTTTATTTGATAGACGAGGTCGTCAGTTTCTGTATGGCCCACGTGAAATTCCATAAAGACCCATTTCAACTAACAAAATTACATGCGGTGAACTTTTGAGAGAGAGGGAGAGAGAGAGAGGGAGGGCCCTACTTAATTGAAGCAGATTGGCTGGTATACTGCACACCAATGATATGGCTAGTGTGGGTACCTATCGTGCAAAAACTAGCCTTACAGCTCTTTGAGCTCCGACTTGTACAAACGGTTCAAAGTAGGTCAAAGTTATACTGGCTTTAGAGCACCGAGTTGTACGAACGATTCAAAGTATATCAAAGTTACATGGGCTTCAAAATAATATATTTATTACATTCACAACGCTTTTCCATCATTGATATCATTTCAGAGCGTGATATTAAAAATGATTCATATCCAAGCATTTTAGAGGGTGACAATGATTCTCACCGTCAAAACATTTTATTTTCCATCCAATCTGTTCATAAGGTCACAAGATGAAAAACAAATATCTATCCAACCAAAACTTCTGTGAGTTTAGAAGAGTTTCAACGGTAGACGTTCAATCCCCCACAATTTTTTACAGTGTAGTTCACTTGATCTTTAGATCTGTCTCATTTTTGGATTCAAGCCTCAAGTACCAGCATGCCAAATAAAAGCACAGTTTTAATATAATACATACATACCTCATGATGGGACCCACATAGAACTTGGTGGCGTCAACACACCAGACATATAGCTGGTGTGCGGTATACCAGCCAATCCGCTTCCCTGCTTAATATGCTCCCATCGATTCCCTGTAGCCGTTGCTCAGAGAAAAGGAAGGGTCCACCTCAAACATCAATCACATGTCCTACATGCTTTCATATTAACACTTGTGGTGCGTAAGTTAGAGTATTACCGAAGCAAAGCATCATTATTCATTCGACTTTACTAAAATATTCTGAAATGCTACTTGCACTTGCTCGCGTGTGATATAGGATTTTCTTTGCAGCACGCATGACAACATTGCACACGTGTAAGAGATCCGTTTGGTTCATCAATCGGGTCCCAGTTTGTGCATAACCTGGCCCAAAAGACATATGGCTGGGAACATGTCCGTGATAAAAACGAGCAGCCAAGAAAAAAAAACCAAAGGTTCAGATTCAACATGCAAGTGGCCCACCTGAGAAATAAGCTGTTCTTAAAATCTTTTTGGCCAAGGAATTTTATACGTGGGAACCACATGCTGAATAGTATGCCACGTTGGCAAACATTCCCTCAAAGAAAACTCCTAATCTCACATGAGCAAGCTGCGTTTCTAATTCCTTCACACCTAATAACAAGAACATCACTAACTAGATAGTTGCTACGTTACGCCCAGGGTGCAGGGTGGGCCTTCAGTGTCTCCCGACGAAGTCGGAAACAGTAGCGATTACGATATCCGTTTGGGCAGCCGTTTCAGGATCCGAATCGATTGCAATCTTGTTGAGGTAGAAGCAGTGGCCCAAACCCGGGCTGAGCAGCAATTCAACGTCCTGGCCAGCTTTCTTCATTTCCTCCACATACTCCAACTGCGTGTCCCGCATCAGATCTTTCTGGCCCACTGCAACGAGCAACGGCGGCAGCCGTAGATCTCCGAGCTGGGGTGCATCAGGGCCCATCGGACACGTGATTGGGTGGTCCTTAGTGCTTCCAATTGGCAATGCCATGGCCAAGAACTTGTCCACCATCTCGATGGTCAGGAACGGCGACTCTGACTGGAGCTCCATCTCGGACTTGCTCCGCTCTTCTCGGACGAAGCCAGGGTGTAATAACAAACCCCCGGCTATTCGTAGCGGGCTCCATTCTTCAGAGCCTGCACGGGCAGCTACCTCGTGAACGAGGTTGCCACCGGCTGAGTCTCCTATGAGGAAGACTCGGTCGAAATCTGCTCTGGCTCCGAGTTCAATCCATGGTTCAGGCAGTTCAGCCCGAGCCATGGCTCGGAGCCAGAGCAGGGCTTTGTAGCAATCATCAATTGCTGCTGGAAGCCGATGCTCTGGCGCGAGCCGCATCTCAGCTGAGATGCAAATGGCTCGAGCCGAGCTGACTAACCGTGTGTAGATTTGGTGGTACATGTACCAATCAGCTCGGCTAATACAGAAGCCTCCACCATGGAAGTGTAGGAGCACGGGCAGCTTGGCGGTATCATCGGGCTTCCTCTCGGGTATATAGATTCGAGAAGAGAGGCCCAAACCATTGTTGATGATCACATCACGGGTCGCAACCCCATCGACGAATGTGTCTGATGGGGGCACAGATTTGGCCAGGAACCCTACTTCGGGGGGTCCGGTCCACATACGATCGATGGACCCATCGTCGTAGATCCGAATCCAGCCGGAGACTTCGTGGATGACCTTCTTCTCGGCCACCATGGCTACAAGTAGTTAAATTGCAAGTAATACTGGGATAGTTCAATTGCAAGTAGTAGTGGGAAGAAATTATATAGCTGATGTCTTCCTCCCTTTCTCCGTCGTTTTATAAGCAAGCTTTCCACATGTGGGACCCATGGGAACGTCTTAAGTCCAACCATTTGAACGACTGGTAAGGGTTCAGCCAATGGTTGCTTTTCCCATGAGTGAATGCCACGTCCAACCCAAGTTAGCCGTGCCGTGAAGATCCAAAACAGTCCTATCTCTTCATAAGTGGGTCACAATGTAGAAAGCAATGTCCAGCCATTACACACACACACGCCATTGTAGTCCACTCAATGAATGTATACGGGGCCAATTGGATGTCACATGCAAATAAAAGGTTGGAAGTCCATGACTTATTGGCCAATTTGCTTGACTTGAGACTTTATCTTAATCTACACTATCTATAAAATAAAGAAAAATGCTCCGGTGCTTGCATTTAGTTGAATTGGGACACTTGGACAATCTAATCCATTAATCTAGACTGTTCACTAGGTCTGGATCACATTTCATGGGTACCCATGAATGCATGAGACTGATCAGATAAATATTTATCATTCAATCAATGGTCTTTAATATGGACGGTCTAGATCTTTTGCAAAATAAGTGGCCTAATTAACAATTTGATCCATCTATGTGTTATATACCATCATAGATATCTATTTGTTATATACCATCATAGATTGTTTATGATTCTAAAGAATCACTTCTACTAGGCTACCCTAGTTTAAAAACATATGTTTTGATAGTGGACAGTTCACGTCAATTGAATGAACTGTTTATCTAATGCAAGAGTACTATAAGTTACAATGCTCTGACCGTTTCTCATAAATGAATATTCTAGAAGAACGTGAGTTTCAATTTCTATTTTATTTTTATATTAGTAGAAAATTTCATTTAAAGTACTTTTATAGTATTTAGAAGATGCATTATCAAACTGCATTCATTTAGTTAATTTATTTTTTATTTTATTTTTTTTTTCAAGTTGAGAAAAATTAGAAATTATGGCCCACATGGTATGTGTATGACATCCAACTCATTCATCGTATGAATCAAACAATCATGACCACATGAACCAACAAAGCAGTGGGTCAAATCATCAATAGGCTACACATGGATTCATATACTTTTTGAAGGTGTGTATTGCTTTTTAATTTTGGCCCGCCTTGAGAATCCTCTAGATTCTAGGTTCATCTTAACATTATAATGGGGTGCACATGTTGGATGGGTTAGATGTCATCCACATACCATGTGAGCTTCACAATTCTTAACTTCACAAATTTTTAAAGATATCAATTCAGTGTCTTCTCTCCTTCAAAAGAACTACTTAGAATTTTTTGCAATCTTGAGCTGTTATTTGGTAAAATCCAAAATTTTATAGATTTGTGTTGGAGGACTACGAAAGCACACAGAGATGAATCAAGCAAAAGTATTATAATAGGGCAACCAAGTCCAATCATAAACACTCTGAATTTAACGTGGAAAAATCCTTGCAAGAAAAAACCATGGTACGAAACGAAAATAACGCACTATGTGTCACACCCCAAACTCAGAAACCGAGCTTATAAAATTCCCGATCCTGTGGTCACTTATAACCGATTTTCATTAATATGTGATTAATCCAGTCTAAATGCGCATTCTGGAATTTCCTGAAACATGAAGCACAACCACACAAGTCTACTAAAATGGAAGAAAATCAACTATACCTATACATACATGTCCAAAAGAATATAAATGGGCGCATAAGGTGATGCCCAATAAAATCACAAAAAGAATGGTATGTCCAAAAAGAATAAAGCTAAGCCACTGCTCGGTGATCCAACGACCCATCTACTGATCCGACGGGGTCTCGCTCATCAACTGGAAGTAAGGTCCTCCTCCTTGAGACTCATATCACTAGGCTCCATGTAATCTGTATCTCCTGCATCTACGAGCGGGTCTGTTTGGTGTTTTAAAACATCGTCCTAGAGTGGGAGTGAGTGATCAACTCAGTGGGTGCTATTATTCTTAAGTTGTAACAAGCATCAGTTATAATAAGAATTTAATGAAAAATAATTATTCACAAATACCTAACTAATCTTATTAATGCAGATGCACGGTGGATGATATGATGTATGCCATCACCACAACTCTCCCTCGAGTGACTCCGTCTAACGATCGCATATGTCAATACTCCCTCAGAGCGACCTCGACTGCCGAGTTGCTAACCTAGCTAATGCCGTGCAATGATGATGTTAATCGGGTTCTTAGTTAAGTCTATTCATCCAGCAGATTTAGGAATCTGATACACCCTACGTATCAAATGCTCTAAACTAGTTGCGAGGTCAAGACCCCCCAACGTGTGAGGCCAAGACCCCCCGATCCTTAATCCCGTCGGGTTCTCCGTCCCCGACTTCAAGCACACGGGGAGTGCTGAGAGAAAAGGATCACTCACGGTCACAATGGGGAGGCGCGTCACCCTAGCGTAGGCCGACAGCTCGGACACAGTGTCCCATTCCACCATGCCCGGCTCATGAGACTGTGGATTAATATTTCATCCGGTATCGATGGGCTACAATGGTGGTAGGGTGTTCCAGATTTTATACATAAGTGAGCAAATATGGTTAACAAACAAGGTTAGACAGTTGATAGGCTAGACCGCATGAGTCAGGCGAGCACATGACGGACGACATCGAGCACAAGAGGCCATGTAGTCGAAATACTGCCGCCCACGCGCACCCGCCCAAATCCGTGGGTTTAGCCTTAGGTAGCCCTACCAATGGGGTTACCGTCTCTCCTCAAGTTTTCTAACCAATCCAACGATTTGAGAATGACTCTTAACATGCCAACCATTAAGAATATCATCTAGCATACAGTATCATGTTCACATACATCTCAACATATGATTCAAACACTCCTAGCAAGCAAACTACAACATCATGATTAAGGTGCATGTGAGTAGTGTAGATTTGGGGGGAAGTCAAGCACTTCCTACACCTTAAGGGATCAATTACACGAGACCAATGAATCATACACACTAGGAAGTGACACATATGAGAGAAAAAGAAATCAAACAAACATGAGCATGTAATCATCCATACACTAGATCATGAGAGGCAAGATTTAACATCAAGGAGAACTAAACATACCATTCCATACAATCCAACAATATACCATTCCTAGGTTCTTTTAGATTCTTCCATACAACACACCAAGCAAACAAAATCATTAAACTCCAACTATAATTGGTGCTAGGCCACCTAAAGATAATAGTCTGCACCTATGGATCATTGAGATCTTGGAAACGACCTAGGACGGTGGATTTGGGGTCGATCGGCGGGAATCCCTAAAGCACACATTTGCATGTTAGAAATCTATGTCAATCCTTTCTCCACACAAGGGTTTTAAGAAAAAGGATGAGGGATCTTACCTAGACGATTCTTGTGGTTGTGGTGTAGGGTTTTCCTTTAAAGAAGGGATGAGGAGTTGCAAGATTGAGCTTCCTTGGGCCCCACCACCAACAACACCCTCCTTCACTCTCTTCTTCCTCTCTCTTTCTCCTCCTCCTATTATATAAATAATTTTATGATATGCTGAACACAACATTTTTATAAAAATATATCCATTTATAAAAACTGAAAGTTTACAAATTACCCTAAATTCGATTAACTACAGAACAAAAATCATTGCATTTATTTGGTTTTCCCAGCTTTTGATTTTTGCTAAAAAAAAAAAGGTTGATGCCCATTTTCATCAGGTAAAAAAAAAAAAACGTAAAATTAAAATCCAAAACCACAAAAACACATAAGCCCTAACGGAGGCGGCTTTATTGGGGCGCCTTAAATTTTTGCGCGCCTTCACCTAAAGATTTCTCCAATAGTTTTCTTTCAAAAAGCAGAGCCGAGACGTAATAGCTTTTCCACCTATTTGAGGAAAAATTCAAATGGAATTTTATTTTACTCCTACCTTTTGCCAAAAAAAAAGAAACACCCCCCCGGTCCATGGCAACCCTAAATTAAAACAAAGGGCTTTTTCTCTTCTTGCTATCTCAAAACTTTTAATACTTATAGCAGCAAGTTTTTGATTTGCTAGAACAAAGGATAAGGGGAACAAAGGAAAATCATCTTTTTCCTTGGGTTACCGAAACTTTAGGAAATTAAAAGGCTTTCTGACGCTCATTTAGTCTGGAGGGAAACAATTTTACCCTGGAGGGAAACAATTTTATGGTAATTTAGTTTTTGGTTTTGTTAATACAAGTTAAAAGGCCGTTGAACACCGAACAATGAATGGCCCCCGGGCTCGGGCCTACTTCTTTCTTGGCCAAAAATAAAACAAGTTTCTAAAATAAATTTGAATTTTTTCCTAAGGAAATAAATGGGGAAATTTTGGAAAATTTTGGGTTTTTTGCGCGTTGGGCGTTTTTTTTTTTTTTTCTGCATTAGTTCTGGACAATGAAATTCACTATATGATCTGTCCAATCATATATGTTAAAGCCTTACTCATTGTTGATTTCTCATCTTTGCCCTTTCTCTCTTTTAATTTGTCAAAAGGAATTGCCGAAAAGTGCTAAATTAGGCTTTTCATTGCCAAAAGGAAAAAAGTCAAATTTCCAAATTTTTATAATTTCAGCTATGGCGTAAAGAAAAGGAAGGGGCCCCCTGGGGGCAATTCAAACGATCAGTCCCCCCCGGACCGAGGGCCCTATTTTCCTGTTTCTTTAGCAAAATACGCAAGATACCCTAAATTAGGCCTTTTTTCCCACTAAGTGAAAAAATTATTGTCCCAATTTTAGGTATCCTTGCTACCGACATTTTTTTAAAAAAAAAAGGAAAATAGGGCCCCCGGTCGGGGGGACTCAAATCGATCGGGGGCCCATTTCCTATTTTAATTAACAAAAGGGCAGTAGCCAAGACAACCCTAACTTAGGCATTTTTCACTAGGGAAAAAATCAATCGCAATTTTAGGATACCCGCTACTGCCCCTTTTGTAAAAAAATAGGAAATGGGCCCACCCCCGGTCCGGGGGACGATCAATAAAACCATATATTTGTCTTTACTTTGGGGGGTTTGTGGTGGTGTGTTGTTGTTTTTTTGGGGGTGTTTTCTGTTTTTTGGTTTTGTTGCCAATCAAATCTTTAAAAATGATTTGGCCTATATGCCTTTCAACTAAAAATGTTAACTATAAAATGGTAAAATTTTATTTCTTTTAAAATCATTTGGATTATTTTTTCCAAGCAAAAAAAACAAATTTATTAGTACCATTTTTTTTAATTTTTGTACAGGGACCCATCAGATACTGGACTCGTTTACTTTTGCCAAACTTTATGATTCAAATTTTTAAATAATTGTTTTTATACAGGCAATTCGGACCATTGGACAAAAGCCAAGAAAAAAAAACCAAAGGTTCAGATTCAACATGCAAGTGGCCCACCTGAGAAATACGCTGTTCTTAAAATCTTTTTGGCCAAGGAATTTTATAGGTGGGAACCACATGCTGAATGGCCTGGATCTCTTGTAAGTATGCAACGTTTGCGAACATTCCCTCAAAGAAAACTCCTAATCTCACATGAGCAAGCAGCGTTTCTAATTCCGTCACACCTAATAACAGGACCATCACTAACTAATAGTTGCTACGTTACGCCCAGGGTGCAGGGTGGGCCTTCAGTGTCTCCCGACGAAGTCGGAAACAGTAGCGATTACGATATCCGTTTGGGCAGCCGTTTCAGGATCCGAATCGATTGCAATCTTGTTGAGGTAGAAGCAGTGGCCCAAACCCGGGCTGAGCAGCAATTCAACGTCCTGGCCAGCTTTCTTCATTTTCTCCACATACTCCAACTGCGTGTCCCGCATCAGATCTTTCTGGCCCACTGCAACGAGCAACGGCGGCAGCCGTAGATCTCCGAGCTGGGGTGCATCAGGGCCCATCGGACACGTGATTGGGTGGTCCTTAGTGCTTCCAATTGGCAATGCCATGGCCAAGAACTTGTCCACCATCTCGATGGTCAGGAACGTCGACTCTGACTGGAGCTCCATCTCGGACTTGCTCCGCTCTTCTCGGACGAAGCCGGGGTGTAATAACAAACCCCCGGCTATTCGTAGCGGGCTCCATTCTTCAGAGCCTGCACGGGCAGCTACCTCGTGAACGAGGTTGCCGCCGGCTGAGTCTCCTATAAGGAAGACTCGGTTGAAATCTGCTCTGGCTCCAAGTTCGATCCATGGTTCAGGCAGTTCAGCCCGAGCCATGGCTCGGAGCCAGAGCAGGGCTTCGTAGCAATCATCAATTGCTGCTGGAAGCCGATGCTCTGGCGCGAGCCGCATCTCAGCTGAGATGCAAATGGCTCGAGCCGAGCTGACTAACCGAGTGTAGATTTGGTGGTACATGTACCAATCAGCTCGGCTAATACAGAAGCCTCCACCATGGAAGTGTAGGAGCACGGGCAGCTTGGCGGTATCATCGGGCTTCCTCTCGGGTATATAGATTCGAGAAGAGAGGCCCAAACCATTGTTGATGATCACATCACGGGTTGCAACCCCATCGATGAATGTGTCTGATGGGGGCACAGATTTGGCCAGGAACCCTACCTCAGGGGGCCCGGTCCACATACGATCGATGGACCCATCGTCGTAGATCCGAAACCAGCCGGAGACTTCGTCAATGACCTTCTTCTCGGCCACCATGGCTACAAGTAGTTAAATTGCAAGTAATACTGGGATAGTTCAATTGCATAACAAACAGGGTTGGACAGTAAATAGGCTAGACCGCACGAGTCAGGCGAGCACGTGACGGACGACATCGAGCACAAGAGGCTCATGTAGTCGAACTACTGCCGCCCATGCGCACCTGCCCAAATCCATGGGTTTAGCCTTGGGTAGCCCTACCAATGGGGCTACCGTCTCTCCTCAAGTTTCCTAACCAATCCAAGGATTTGAGAATGACTCTTAACATGCCAACCATCAAGGATATCATCTAGCATACAGTATCATATTCACATACATCTCAACATATGATTCAAATACTCCTAACAAGCAAACTACAACATCATGAATAAGGTGCATGTGAGTGGTGTGGATTTGAGAGGAAGTCAGGCACTTCTTACACCCCAAGGGATCAATTACACAAGAACAATGAATCATACACACTAGAAAGCAACACATATGAGAGAAAAAGAAATCAAACACCCATGAGCATATAATCATCCATACACTAGATCATGAGAGGCAAGATTTAACATCAAGGAGAACTAAACATGTCATTCCATACAATCCAACAACATACCATTCCTAGGTTCCTCTAGATTCTTCCATACAATATACCAAACAAACAAAATCATTAAACTCCAACTATAATTGGTGCTAGGCCACCTAAGGATAATAGTCCGCACCTATGGTTCGTTGAGATCTTGGAAACAACCTAGGAGGGTGAATTTGGGGTCGATCGGCTGGAATCCCTAAAGCACACATTTGCATGTTAGAAATTCATGCCAATCCTTTCTCAACACAAGGGTTTCAAGAAGAAGGATGAGGGATCTTACCTAAACGATTCTTGTGGTTGTGGTATAGGGATTTTCTTGGAGAAGGGGTAGAGAGTTGCAAGGTTGAGCTTCCTTGGGCCCCACCACCAACAACACCCTCCTTCACTCTCTTCTTCCTCTCTCTTTCTCCTCCTCTTCTCCCCTCTCTTTCCTTCTCTAAGGCAAAATCGTATGGGGAGAGGGGGTGCCCAAATGAGACACTTTTATAATGCCAGATTTGGTGGAAATGGCCCCAAGTGTTGGGTTTTTACTATACTAAACCTATGAGAGGATCTTTTTAAGCTCTAGGGCCCACTATGGGGTGTACAAGTTGATATATACCGTTGGATAGTTGGTCCTAATGATGATCTACGTATGGATATGCTCCCGCCATTTGATGCGCCGATCGAGATATGATGAGAAGTCTGCTCAATGGTCGCCGATGGTCGATCGGGGCCGTTGCTACGGATATGAGCAGAAAATATCCTCACTCCATGTGTGAAGTTTGGTTGTAAACCGACAACCAAATCCTCAACTTTGCATAAGAGTGGATGACCCAATTCACTTAAGTTTCGACTCATTTCCTAAAGGTATTTGCACTTCTCATGCCCTCGTCCTTTAGCTCAAGTTGAGCGGTTTTGAACACCGCCACTCGCGATGGACATCAAGCCCAATGAGACGGACATTATTCTATAGTTTTGGAACTAGTTGCCCACCAACTGTCTAGAGCTTGTTCAGAAAATCAGGGCATTTCTGGAATGAATTAGGTATTGAGATTCTCGAGGGCAATGATTAGGGTTTGGATTAATTATGTTCATAGTGTGGTCTATTTATAACGAGTGAAAGTGAATATTTGGTCATGATTATTCTAAGTCGTTGGTTTTAGACTAAAAGAGTAACGGGGTTGTTCTGGTGGGTCCCTGGTCACGAAATTTATAGAATAGGTGCTCCATGACCTGATGAAGGGCAATGCAAAATTTGAGGGCAAACGGATGCAGGGTTTTACCGCAACAGTCCGATTTGCGATCAACGGTCACCGTTTCACGATCGGGTCCCAGATTTTTGTGAGCGGGTGTAGAAAAATATATTAAACCCTCATCATAAATTATGAAGAAATCCGACGGCTAAAATGTCTTACATTTCAGTTTTATTTACACGTGTCAGATTCCACTTCTAGGTGTCCACTGGATTCGTGGTCCGCGATGGTCCCCAAGCCCAGTGAGATCTATGCTCCCCTAAATTTTTATAATTTTCTAACCTTCCCGTGTTGCGATATAGCCCGCACGGGCTATCGCTAGGTGTTAACAGCCATCTGGCTTGGAGGCCCTCACCACGTTTTATCAGGACTCATCTGATCTATTTAATTGGGCCAATCTTGGTCTAATTTATTTGTGATACCTCACTACGAGTGGCTTAAACGAACGGTCTTGTGGCAAATCCTATGTGGATGCCTCAGGACACTGTTCTGGTTGGGCGGGATATTACACTACACCTGATGTTCAAGTGATCGGGTAGATTCATTGGCTTTCTACGGCTGATTAATCGGACTTGTGCGGTTCTTTACTGGTACACTCTTGTATAAACTAACATTACGTGTTAATGGTCATTAAGTGATATTATAAGTTAATTAATAGAAAAATTTTCAAGGATTTTTGGAAATCTAAAACAATGAAAATCTAAGATGTTATATTTAGCATCAAAGCAAAGTTCAGCTACACAAAGCATGATTCGTAAATTCATGGAAACAGCTTCTGTAGTACCCTATTCTCGGTTCCCAGCGCCCATATGCTAGATTCCGATCCTGAGATCTTACAAAGAGGATTTTCTAACGTACATTTAAAGCATAATCACAAGTTTACCCAAATCACAAAGGCAACATCATCATCACATATCCACTAATATAAATAGTTGAATACAATGCTGAAAGGGAAATACATATATCGAAAATCAAGCTCCAGAAGACCGATGCGCGCTCCAAGCTCAACGCTGCTGCAACCTAACGCCACCTGCATCCATCTATCGTGCATAAGCTTATAGAAAACTTAGAAGGTGGTGTAAGTGTGTGCGATGCACGTGCTAAGCATATAGATATCAGAGTAAGTGAAAATACTAGCAATCTATAAATCGTACAGTATCAGAGTAATACAGAAACATGCTGGTAAGTCAAATATCATATACTAGAATGTAATGCAATATACAAATTCTGATGAGTCCACAAATATCGTCAGGATCATCTAGGTCATATAAATGCAGAAACATAGCAACCCAAAATGTCATATGTCGCGGATGCAGTATGCAGTGCGAATGAAATGACCAAGCTGGAGTGTGAAGTTGGGATGATAGTATGTAGTATCATAGGTTACGGGGTCCATCACAAGGGACTTCTATCCAAACCAGTCTCATATCTAAATTTGAATAGATAGGCTCAATGTGGTAAACTCCTGATCTCAAGTTGGTCGCATACCCTAACCGAAATCCTGGCGATTGCGAAGGTATACACATTAATTAGTTGTGAATCACTAGCCCGAGTGGATAATGAATGAATGAGTATAATGTTAAGTATGCAACTCTTGCTCAATAAGTCCACATATTAGTACCGTACATCTCTCGGATCATCACCGGGGTCTATTATACTCTACACCAGCTTGTCGCCCCATCCGAGTACACAACTGGGTAAGTGGAAGAGACCTCACTATTCATCTGTCAATATCGAGCCCAGCTCGTCGATAGCAGACCCATTCCTCAAGCTGGTCAAACTCAACCTAAATATTACCCCCTCACTCAGGCGGGTAAGGTCACACCCCTTTCTAACCGACCACGACATACTGGGAGACTCGACCTACTGGTATATGGCCCTCATGCGCTCATGTATATCCACTCGGTCTAAACGTTGGAGCGTCCCCTAGCATCGGGGGTTTAGGAATTTTCACCTAGGGACATCTATGGTGCCCATATGTTAGAACCAAACATTTTCGGTATCCCATCCGGCTATCCATGACATGCATGTGGAGGCCACGACCCTGATGACGATAGGGCATACGGTGGTCATATCACAAAATGTGAGATGCATGAGTCATACCATCCAGTCATGCAGCAATTCTACGCATACCGTGCGCTCATATGGGCTACTCCTCCTATCAAGGAGTTCCATAATAATCCACCCTATGGCATATGCAATGGTCGACCACATCTCATAACGAACATGCAGATGATGCTTATGGGCACGTATTATGATATTATGTTGTCACATACTCATAATCGGTATCGATAACCAGCACAGATAATCGGCCTAACAAATGGCCTAAGGGAAGGTCACAACGTGTACATTTAACCATCATTGCCCATCAATGTGGACATTTAACCAACATTGCTCCCAAGGAGTGACCTTCATAGGACTAAACATATAGTGGGGCCATGGCCTCACACAAGGGCTTTATACACAGCATAATAGGCCACATACAATCTCAACGGCCCTCGTACAATCATAATGGGCCTTACCATATAGGCCTCACATATCATAATGGGCAGCATCACATGGGCTTCATATACAACACATCAGGCCTTATCATTTGGGCCTCATATACATCAAGTGGGCCGTATCAATGGGCAACACCAATGGGCCTCATATACATCAAGTGGGCCGCATCAATGGGCCTCATAAATATCAAGTGGGCTGCATCAATGGGCCGCACCAATGGGCCTCATATACATCAAGTGGGCCACATCAACAGACCGCTCCAGTGGGCCTCATATATATCAAGTGGGCCCTATCAATGGGCCGCACCAATGGGCCTCATATATATCAAGTGGGCCTTATCAACGGGCCGCACCAATGGGCCTCATATACATCAAGTGGGTCGCATCAACGGGCTGCACCAATAGGCCTCATATACATCAAGTGAGCCTAATGGGACAATCCATAACCCAAGAAAAACGAATGGGCAGCCTGAATCATATATCACAGTGGGCCGCACAAATGGTCGGCATAGATATTCAAAACATACATCACAGCGGGTCGCACAACTAGATGGCATAGATATACAATATATACATCACGGTGCGTCCCACGGCACGTCCAGATGGAAGGTGCTGATGTACAATGCATACATTAAGGTGGACCTCATCCCAAAAAACAAATGGATGGCGTGGTTAAAACACATTCATCATGGTGTGCCCCACATGCTGATGGATGGCGTGTATAAAACACATACACAATAGGGGGTCCCACCGTCCAGCGGCAGATGGACGGTGTGCATATTGATTACATACATCAAGGTGGGTTTCCACCGTCCAAATCACTGGACGGTGTGGATGCAAGGAATATACATCACGGTCAGCCCCACATAGCCTGTCCATATGGACAGTGCTGATATAATACATACACTAGGGTGGGGATATACCCATACATCATGGTGCGGCCTATACAGCATCGTTTAGAAGTGGACGGTGTGGATACATAATACATGCAGCAAGGTGGGTTCCACACACATGGCCCACCAGCGGGCTGCATCTGCCTTGGTTTGGAATGGTGTGGATGCACCACACGTGCCCAACAGGTGTGGTCCATGATCTGGATGGTGTAGGCTAGAGCATCCATCATGCATGGGACCCACAGAACTTGTAGATGTCAATTACAACAGCTTATCACTGCGTGAGGTATCCCAGCCAATCCGCATCCACCGTCCATGGATTGGACGGTGTGGATGCAACACATGATATCAAGGTGGGCCCCACATGCCCAGAAATCAGATGGACGGATGGTTGGATTTACAGCACATACATCAAGGAAGGCCCCACCCAACAAAACATCTTGATGGACGGCTGGGTGGAACAGATGAACGGCATGGATGTAAAATACATACACCATGGTAGGTTGCGTGGATGGGTGGTGTAGATAAAACACTTACATTATGGTGGGCCACGTGCTGCCAGCACGTGCATCTGGTGTGGCCCACATCCTCAAATGGACGAACGGTGGGAATTAAACCCATACATCACGGGACACCCCACACCTGCACCGTCCAGATGGACGGTGTGGGGACCGAATACATACATCAAGGTGGGTCCCACCTCCACACGTGCAACACGTGTGGAGTGGGTCCCACGTCCTAGGCGGACGGTGGAGTATAACAAATACCTCATGATTTGACCCAGAACTAGTTGTCATCAAAGCAGCAATGGCTGCATGCTGCGTGGACCACCGTCCTTGCTTAGACGAACGGTTTGGATAAACAAACATCAAGGTGGGTCCACACATGTGGGACCCACCAGATATACATGTATGTGTATTATATATATTATATATTAATATATTTCCTTTTTTTTTAATTGAACAAGAACGTCTAGGCCCTAAACGTCCTAAATGATACATTGCGGTGGGGTCTACCGTCAGATGGACAGACGTACGGACGGTGTGGATAATGCATATGTCTGGTGGCCACACCATCCTACATACTTCATGGTAGGTCACACAGCTGCTGGACGTCAGTCCAACAGCGTCCACTGATGGACAATGGGGGATAAAATACACAGATCAAAGTGGGTCCACGCAAGTGGGCCACCCATTGCCGAGATGAAGCTGATATTTGTGTTTTCCTTTCGGTCTGGGCCGGTCCAAAACGGACAGCAAGGGTGGGCCCCGGACATGGCAGCGAGTGTGTCCCACTTGGTGGATGGCATAGATCATACATCAAGGTGGGCCATCATTCATGGAAAGAAAAAGAGAGAGATCAGTGAGATGGAGGGACTCTGCCACTATAAGCCCTCCCTTTAATTACACACATACATCAAAATGGGTCCCATCACAAGTGGGCCCTCAAATGAATATCAACGGTGGATCACCCACCGATTGTAAAGCTTCTAGGTTCCCTGGACTCCTTGGCTCCTAAGCTTGCTCTTTGACTAAGGAAGATGAAGATTGGATGGTGGAGATTAGGGTAGAGAAGTGGGCCACACCTAGTTTCTTTCTCTCCTTGGAAGGCTTAGACGGTTGGCTCTCTCTTTGGGAGTTGCTTAGAATGAGAGAGAAATGAGAGAGAGAGGGGTGATGTAAGGAGAAAGGGATGGGTGTGTAAGAAGAGGGATGGGTTGGGTTGAATTTTAGGTCAGAGAGGGATGGGTGGAGAGAGAGAGAGTTAACTTTAGGTAAGGTGGTGTAAAAGAGTGATGGGTTAGGTTGCTTGTACTTGATTGATTGATTGATTGATTAATGGATTGATGTGTTGTTTGGTAGAGATTCTCTCGAAATCCGTAACGCGTGGCGTTTTTTTTTAAATAAATGTGGGCCCACATCTCCTGGCCTGGGTATCGGACCGGTGCGTGAGATGCGGCGTTGGAACCGCGGCGACGGCGCAATCACAATGGTATAAGTCTCAGGTCGAGCCGACTCGGGTTAATAGGGTATGACTCAGGGTCACACGCAAATGCCGATTACAAGTCGCGGGTCACCGAAATTCCACCAGGAGGACCGCGTGAGTCCACGAAATAGTACGGACTAGGATACAAGCCTTACACTATGAAAGCAGAAAATCACAAGAGATAGATGTTACCCAATTTGAACAAGCCTCGAATCTCCCTTTCAAGCCCTTGGAACCCTTTTGGAATGAATTAAAAAGCCCTAAAATATTCTCTATTTCCGAGTATGCCCATATATAGTATATATGAAAATCACAATCAAAATCGGAAACAAATCCTACACTTATGCAACTCTGCGTAACTTTGTGCGATCGTTCGATGGCACTTTCAATGTCACTTTGATGACATTGAACCTCTTCGATGTCATCGAACTAAACATCAAAACGTTCCAACGACTAAATATGTAATTTTCATATTTTTTTATGGGACTTCGATATCATCGATGGCTCGTCAATGGCATCGAACCCCTTTCAATGGCTCGTCGATGGCATCAAGCAGGACATTTAAAGTCTCCAACAACCAATCGTAAGATTTCTGAATTTTTCTAATGGCATCGAGTTGACATCGACAGACCTATTGATTTACATATTTAAGACATCAATCAACATTTCGTGATTAAAAAAATCCTAATTTTTAACCTAAACACATTTCCTTAACTTAAAACACTCAAATTTGGGTTTTCTCTCCCTTTTCTCAAATAATAATTTTCATATTATAAGTCACTTTTTTAATAATTTTTGTATCTTAATTAGGTCGCTCTCTTTATGCAGCATGTAGTGTTATGTGTGAAATTTACTCCATTCATGAATTTATCTACATGTTCATTGCTAGGGAAGAAGAATCAACCTCATTGACAATTCATGTGAGTCACACTACAGAACACCCTTTCTTCAATTACACCTTATCGATACAAAGAGACGGTCCAAAAAATCCGTTTGACCGAAAACTCAGGTAAGCTACACTTCGTGAACTTAAAAGTTTCAGTTGTTAATTGTTTATCGTGGTTTAGCCCACCTTAAGTTTGGGATGGATTTTACTATGTATAGTGAAAGTGACTACAATCATGTGATGAACATAATTTATTTCTCAAATACATTTTGGTAGCCCCATGAAGTGTTGTACCTCCTATATATATTTGCCCTTACATCCTTCCATACCTATTTTTCTTTGAACTCTAGAGTTAGTTTGAGCATATTTGGATGATGAGTGTTTATGCAATTCAATCAAACACAAGGCTACATGTGTGATCAAGGACTTATGTTTAAATTTCGTGTGCAATTATGAGGTGGACGCGTGCCAAATTGGTACTCCACTTAATCTTTGATAGAACGCTGGTGACCCCGCACTAAAATGATTAGTTAAAACCAATTCGAAAATCCAACTATCGAGACAACCACCGATTGTAGTCAACAATCAAGCGATTTGTGAAAGGGTACAGGTGAGTCCTTCCTGATGAATTCTTTTTTCCTTGTGTCTAAGGACTTGTTCTTTCACCAATAATTACAGCTAAAATATTTTTTTAAAGGAAAAAATGAACAAATAAACATAAAGAAAGTTAAAACAATGTCAATTTAATTAACATGTGAGTTTAGCTCATTATAATCGACAGAGTATCAAATAAACTAGAGAAATAAATAAATACGAGATATAAATACTTGATTCATCTATGATGATAAATGATCTAGGCGAATGATCATAAGATGTGACTAGAGAGATTAATCTCTTAAGTAAGGACCTAGTTTATCAGAATCCAACAATGTAGGGTTGCGGGCAATTAATTTAATCATATAATATTGTAGCGATCTGCTCTAAGACTAGGTTATGCTAAAATAAACATAAATATAAATGTAAAAGAAAATCAATTTTGTTCGGCATGTACCCTGAGGTCTTCATTACGTGCTCTTTTTATAAGTTGTCGAGGCAATAAAACCCTCATTAGGTTTCCTTGCTAATACAGGATCCTTCGCATCTACGGCTTACATTTCGAATAAGTATATCTTCATAATTCTGAAATCATTATTTCATATCTCAGCTGTTACATAGATGCTCTCATATTGGAGACCTTCATAACACCACTGCAACTGTATTTAGGCTTAATCAGATCCATTTTTGTTGTTCATCTTGCATCTCAATTCGATTAAGTCATTGTTGCATCTGAATGACCCAATCAACGCTATCTTCACAATTTCACGATCTCGCTCCCTTCTGATCGTAGAACTGGTTGGGTTGGAAGCACCAGATTATGATATCCCTTTCTCTCGAATTCGATCAATGCACGGATATGGGTCTGATCTGTTGGTGTTGTTCATCTCCTGATTTGTGTCTGTGATATAACCAATCTACTTGGATATCTATTCGATCTTCATATATTCGGAATCTTCATGGTCACTATAAGGCCTCTGAATGTCTCTAAAAAGATTTCGTATTTTAAAAGTATTGTAAGAGACAACATTACCGAGTGTATCATCACCAGATTTGTCATAAGATTCTTTCTCCTTAGTAGGTCTTTTAAAGATGTGTTGGGTACGCTGCCTCATTAAAATAACACACTAATCACGACCACGTGGCATCCGACATTTCCCTCTTCTAAAGGCATGCATATAGTTTTATGCCACCACATTAATAATAAAATTTGTATCACTGGAGAAAGATCAGCAAAAAATATCTGCAAGTGCGAGTACAATTTGGCCAACATCGAATCGTAGTGTCGACCGGTGGTGACTTTTTATTGACCCACATCGGTGCACCGAAAATGAGTGTAATCAATAAGTTACTTTAAATAAATTACTTGTGCCTCAAGTAACTTATCTTAGTTTCGACTTAATCAGCAAATAAGCATGTTTGGTAAGTATGCTTTTTTAAAACAACACCAAAAAGCATGTTGGGTTATTGAAACACCCAATTCGGTAATGATGAGACAGTGGGGCCCACTTTAATGTGTGTTTATATCTACTCTGTACATCCATTTTTCCAGCTCATTTTAAGGTATTTTCCCAAAGTTAAGCTAGATCCAAATATCAGGAGGACCACACCACAAAAAATAGTGGTTATTTGATGCCTCATAATATATGATTATTTTCTTTATGGTAGGGAGTAGGATTTTAAATTTATAGGTCATGTTTAAATAACATGTAAAGATCATACGTTTATTAGGCAAATGTCACCTTTTTCCTTACACTAAAAAAATCTAATTATAAATGAGTTTAATGGTTACTTTATGGAAATCATTTATTCAACCATACACTCATTTTGTTAACATAATCCTGACAAAAGGATCCTAAGATATTAGAAAAGAACTCCATAGTTATTATGGAATGAATTTCTCTTGCAATGGAATTATTAAGGGGACCATGGATGGCACATTATAATAATAGCAGGGTCAATGGATATAAAGTCCATGGTCGTTACTCCATGTGAGGATCGTATGGATCAAAACCCTCTACAACACCCATTTTTCAAAGCATGTAAAATACCCAATTCGGGATTATGATAGATCATTTGCAATCTAAATCATTATTTTTAGCTATTTAAATTAGTGCTCTTTATTCTTACTAATTAATTAAGTTAAAGCAAATTCATATCTACAACATAGAGATTTACATATTATCTATTTAGTTATAATATATAACATTTATTATAAGGGTCTATAATAATAACATTCATCATTACATATATAAATTGCAAACGACATTCAACGTGTTGTACAAGCATTTGAGAAAGTAGTGTATGGCTTACCCATTCCATGTCGGATTCAGATTGCCTGCTTATGCCAAGTGGCCACTGGATGGTGCTTTATGGGCCCCACCATGATGTATGTATTTTATCCATGCTGCCTATCTATTTTTCAAGATCATTTCCGGGCATGAGTTAAAAAATGAGATAGATCTAAATCCCAATTGGACTAAACCACGATAAAAGAGTAGTGATTGAGCACTCACCATTAAAAACTTTTTAGGGTCCACTGTAATGTTTACTTGCCATCCAACTTGTTGATTAGGTCACACATGCCTAGTTGAAGGGAAAACACAAGCATTCAATCATCATCGCTTCCCATGGAGTGGTCCATATGAGATTTGGATCTGTCTCATTTTTGGGCTCATGCCGTAAAATGATCTGTAAAAATGGATGTGTGGCATGAATAAAACATATGCATCATGGTGTGTTTGGGAACCACGAAAGTACACAGAAATGAATCTAGGAGAGTAATCCAATCATACCAAGCAAACACAAAGATAACACAACAATTTAACGTAGAAAAACTCTTGCGGGTAAAAAACAATGGCACAAAGTGACAAATAATCACTATGAAAGCAGGAATTACAAAGAAAAAAATCTTACCCGATTCAAATAACTCCAAATCAAACCTTTACTACACCCTTTGTAAACCCATTGGACGAAGTAGAAAGCCTTCAAACCCTATATATATATATATATATATATATATATATATATATATATATATAAGGATCCCAAGCAAAAATGGAAAAAAATCCTGCAAGATCGCAACTCTTCGTAAAATTTTGTGGTAACTGTCGATGGCATCAAACAGTCTTTTATGTTATCAAAACTAATCATTCAATGGCATCAAAATAACACATCAACTATCTAGAGACAAGACATGATTTTTCAAAAATACTCAATTGCATCGAGCTATGTTCGATGGCATCGAACTTTACCTTCGATGTCATCCAACGCCCTCTGATGACATTGAAAAAACACCTGGAAGGAGACATTGAACGTGGATGGCATCAACAAACCATGTATGTGAATCAATTTGAAACATCAAATACAACATGGTGGGGTTCGGAGCTCGTCACCCAGTACCTACTGACGGTGTTAATATATAGGCAATCCCCGCCCTCCCATGCCACCAACCACTATCCAATTAACCTTGCTCTATTGATTAGTTAGGTGTGCTCGTGATTGATTTCTCATGTGGGCCACGCCACATTGAATAATGGGGATGGGATGTCACCGCGCAATCAATTGCATGAGCTCATGTTAGCCGCAAGTATTTATTATTAAAAAAAAAAAAAAAAAGCCTGATACAATGCTCTCCAGAGCAGGGATACGATTGGAGGGAACACCCACCTTGTAGATCATCTGGCCTAGACCTTCTTCCAGGCCAGATGATCTAAATGGCCTGGATTGCATATACAACACCATCGGACGCCTATTCAAATCAACGGTGGGATCTCAACCTGTTCACAGTGGCGTCTCCCACGAGTTTTGGATGGGCCGGCAATGGAAGTAACCTGAGATAATACATATGATTGACGGCTTGGATGTCCTCAAATACGTCACAATGTCCCACTTCCGTCGGATACCAGTACCACTGGAGTGGGCCTCCTGATATTTTATATGTACGTTAAAACAAGAGTCCTCACCTAGTGGACGGAGTAGAGAATTGCATATACAACGTGGTTGGCCCACAGAACTTAGGTATTTTGGAAGTGGATTCCATGGTGGCAGCAGGCGCTGTGGGGCCCACTGTAATGTATGTATTTTACATCCACACTGTCCATCCATTTTTCTCGCTCATTTTAAGGCATTAACCCTGAAAATGAAGCAGATTAGTGGACCACGACAAGGGAAGCTAGCAGTTGGGATAGTGACATCCTATCATGGAAACCTTTGTAGGTCCTACCATGATGTTTATTTGCCATCCAACCTGTTCATAAGGTCACATGCACCTAGCTGAAGAGGAATGATAAATATCAGCTTGATCAGAAACTTATGCGCCCCCCAAGAAGTTTTTTATGGTGGGTATTCAATCACCACTGTTTCCTCTGGTGTGGTCCACCTGAGCTTTGGATCTGCTTGGTTTTTTGAATTGTTATCTAGAATAATCTGTAAAAACGGATAGACGGCATGGATAAAACACACGCATCATGGTGGCCCCACCGTCTCAAAGTTTCAGTCTGAAAATCAAGGGAGAGTTATTTGATACTGTGGCTGTGTGCGAGGATTGATACACAGGCACGTGGAAATCGTACACGTGGCATGCATTAACTCAAACTAAACTTAAAAAATTATAGAACCCACCGTCTCAAAGTTACAGTCTGAAAATTAGATTGTTTGAACCATCGTAACCGTTGATTAGTGGATATTTGTTGTTTGAAATGTTGCCATTTGAAATTTTCATTTTTAACCGTCCAATAAATGTCCAGCCAGTAATTTAATAACTATGTAAACAGATAATAGTAATATTTTTATTCACCACACATCTAAACTTCTGCCCACTATTTGAACAGTTATTTTGAATTAATTGTATGCCATGTACACAATTTCTTATAACTTCTAAGTGCCTGCGTATCATCCATCACAACCAGCCAGAGTATCAAAGTATTTCTCCAATAGAGTCCTAATTAAGTTAGGTGGGTCATGGTCCAGGTCAAGCTAATGACTCCACGGGTTGGCAGGCTGGGTCAAACCGTATGGGTCGGGTTCCAGCCAACTTGATTCTAGTCTCTTGACTCTATCAACGGCTTGGATTGTCCGATCAATGTGATAGTCTTGACTGACTGAGGACTTTTGGGTGACATCTACACTGTTACATCAGTCCTGTCAACGTTCTCAACACGCTGTTACATTAGCCTTCGTATGTTATTATTAACTTCTCTTCTTAACCCTTCGACGGCTCATTTTTGAGCTTGTACCGTAAAATGATATAGCAAACTAGATGGATGGTGCGGATAAAACCCATACAACGTGGTGGCTCGTCAGAGTCCCTGACAATTCCTAGATAGGTACGGGCGAGGGTAGTAATCAAACCACGTCCTGAAAGTGAAAATGGAGGCTCTGTGGTGGTTCTTCATTGTTTTTTTCTCGTGTGGCCCACCTGATGGTTATTTCAGCCTGACTTTTTGGGGATCCATCTTTCCGGTAGAGCAACCCTGCTGGACAGATTAAATACCATTCACACAGAAAAAAAAAACAGCTATGGGCGGACTCAAGCACACAAAAGGAGAGGCCCGGCCGCCACTTAAAGTCTATACAGAAAAACAATGGTCTGCCTAAGCTAGAAGAGAAAGAGGCTCAAGACTCCGTGGTGCCCCAATTACTGCTTTGTTTAGAAAACATAATTCCCTAATTTTTTGAGGGAGGGCTTGTGTACCATCCGTCGAAAAATTCCCTTAGCTCAATAGGTTTCCCTTGTTAGGTAAGAACTTCTGTTAAGTAAGAACTTCTCTTGTACAAAAGTAGTCTGAGACATTCTCATACAGCTCTAGATTACTGAACATTTCACCTACAACTAGTTGCATATGAGACATTCTCATACAATTACAGATACTTTTTCCAGCATTTTAGAGTCAAATCACAACAATCGTCCATTCCATCAACATGTTCGGCTATATTTTGGATGGTTCATACTGGTAGGATTCAGGCACCATCGAAGAGGCGGCCTCCAAATGAACACAAACCAATGGGCATTTTCTCCCCGGATTTTTTTTATTTTTTATTTTATTTTATTTTATTTATTATTATTTTATTTTTTTTCGAATATTTGAGTGACTCCATCCACATGGATATGTTCCTTCCAAACCACCAAACCATTATGGTGGAATTTGTCTATATTCCTTCTATCACTAAGGAAGAACATAATGCATGCATGAAAAGTTTCGATATTATATTCGGATGCATCAATCTCTTTCGCTCTTTGCATTCACGGACACACGTGCAACGTGCAACATGCAACAATGGCACTTGTGATTTATGGGTATTTTCCAAAAAATGCGAGGACATGTTGGATGCCTTCTATTTTGAAAAGGAAAATACTAGGGCTGGCAATTGATTAGGTTGACCGGACCAGACCCACTTAAATGGGGAAGCAGATTGGCTGGTGTACCACACACAACTGACCTGGCTGATGTGTTTACGTGTTGGGCTAAGATGAGCACTGATGCTCCTCGTGCACCGAAATGTTCAAAGGAGATCAAAGTTACATGGGCCTGCAATGATGTATTTATTATATCCATACTGTTCATCCATTTGGTGAGATCATTATAGTTACATAGCCCCACAACGATGTATATATTTATTATATCCACATATATTGTTCATCCATTTAGTGAGATTATTATAGAGAATGAGCCCAAAAATGAGTTAATTCCAAACCTCAAGTGGATCATGCTACAAATAGCAGTGGAGACAATGATTCTCATCATTAAAACATTCATGGGGCTTACCATAACTCTTATTTTCCATCCAATCTGTTCATAAGGTCACACAAACCGGGATAAAGAGGAAAAATAAATATCATATTGATGCAAAACTACTGTGATACCCAAAAGGGTTTCAATGGTAGATATTGAATACACCATTGCTTTTTGCAGTGTGGTCCACTTGATCTTTGGATTTGTCTTATTTTTTGGCTTAAATACCCCATTGCTTTTTGCAGTGTAGTCCACTTGACCTTTGGATTTGTCTTATTTTTCGGCTTAAATACCCCATTGCTTTTTGCAATGTGGTCCACTCAATCTTTGGATTTGTCTTATTTTTCGACTTAAATACCCCATTGCTTTTTACAATGTGGTCCACTCGATCTTTGGATTTGTCTTTTTTTTCGACTTAAATACCTCATTGCTTTTTGCAGTGTGGTTCACTTGATCTTTGGATTTGTCTTATTTTTTGACTTAAATACCCCGTTGCTTTTTGCAGTGTGGTCTACTTGATCTTTGTATTTGTCTTATTTTTCAGCTTAAATACCCCATCACTTTTTGCAGTGTGGTCCACTTGATCTTTGAATTTGTCTTATTTTTTCGCTTAAATACCCCATTGCTTTTTGCAGTGTGGTCCACTTGATCTTTGGATTTGTTTTATTTTTCGGCTTAAATACCCCATTGCATTTTGCAGTATGGTCCACTTGATCTTTGGATTTGTCTTATTTTTCAGCTTAAGCCTTACAATGAGCTCAAAAAATGGATGGATGATATGGATATAACACATACCTTATGGTAGGACCCATAGAAGAACTTGGTGACATCAACACACTAGCCAGGTCGATGGTATTTGATACACCAGCCAATCTGCTATCCTTAAAAGGATGGGCTGCGACGATCAAATTTGGGTGGGCTTCTAATCAACAACAATAATGTACTTCCCAAAGTAGTAAGAATGTGGGGAATTGGGAGTGTGTTTGGATATATGAGCAATGAAATAGTGATAATTAGATCAATATAGAATAATGAGAATAAAATCAATAATGTGTCAAGCAAGAAAAGAAATTGGATTCTCTAAACCTTATAGGGTAATTTAGATAGGTAGAAAAACTCAAGATTTCACTAAATAATCAATACACTCATACATAGTAGCAATTTCATGGTACTATAAGATACGTTATTATTTCAATGGCTTAAAGAGCCTCGGTTTATATGTTCCTTCGGTATGGAAGCTTTAGCATATTAGTTAGGTTATTATCAGCTGGTATTTGAGTTAGATAAAGGGTGATCACACGTGAAAAGGATAACTTGAATTAGAGTGAAAATCAACATAGTTAGAAAAGGACTACCTGGACAACCAGAGTGCAGCCACCATGTATAAGACTGATGAAATGTGTAAAGCTAACATCTTAAACTCTTAGTATCGAAACAAGATAGATACCATTATGGGATGAAACTGTCACCACTACGTGTATCCAAACAAGACCTTTAATTTTTTAGTCCTGCCTTTTACAATAAAAATGAAAATAAAATATTACAATTTCTACTTCCACACCTATTAAATATTATAATTTCTACTTTCAGGCCTTAGATTCCTGGTCTCCAAACACATGAATGGGGATTTGTACGATGTCCTATCCTTTCCCTGTCTCGACAATAAATTAACAATGACCTGTTTGTCTTTCTCCAAACAAGTGTGGCATGTGCATGTAAAGGAAAGAAGAAAAAAAATAAAGGAGAAGAAGAAAATAAACAATTAAAAAAGGCAGCAGCATGCTAGGGGAAGTGAGACTATGGAATGGTATAAAAAAATAAATAAATAAAATAAAGACTATGGAATGGTGGTATATCAATCGTGACTGCCCATCTAGTTTCCCCTACCATGGATGGAAAACAGTTCAAAATAAACATGCATCCGAGGATCCCATCCATACGATCAGTAGTCTTCAAAGATGCGGTTGTAAATAAAATTTAAAAATACTCAATGGTCAAGTGAACCAAAGTGATAGATAGGATTCCATGATATCTGTGATCTTCTAAATATAGGCCATCAATGATAACTCTCACTAGATGGACGGTTTGGATCGATGCATTGTTGCGCCCACATGGAGAGAGAACTCTACCATGTCATTGGTTGTTCGAGCTCTACCATGTAGTCTCCCTAGATACAAATCACATTTAGTCCAATTGCAATTGGGTTGGCTTGAAAATGAAGGATGACCAAACATCTCTTTTTCTAGAAAATTCAGTGTCTCTATCAAAATCCTGTTAATATGCATGCTGCAGCGTGTGTTCCAATGTGCCACACGTGTGGGAGATCGTAGTCACTCATGGAGAGCCGAACGTGAACATGCACCCTCTATAAAAATTACGCCACCATACATCAGGTGGGCCACACACGTGTACCTTTAAACTGGATGCAGATTAGGTGCGGCCCCAACCTCACCCAAGACGGTACGGCCCTTACCGTGGGGCCCACCTCGATGTATTTATTCTATATCCACGCCGTCAATCGGTAATGGAAGTAGATTAGCTAGGTGCATCCCGGCCTCACCCAAGACGGTGCTGCCCTGACTGTGGGGCCCACCTTGATGTATTTATTCTATATTCACGCCATCCAGATGAACCGCAAAAATATAGAATGCATACATCAAAGTGGGTCCATGGTAAGGACCGCACCTAATCCGCTCTCCTTTAAAATAGAAAACAGTCCGTTGGTTTTTTCTTTTCTTTAATAGCCGAATTCTCTCGTACACGTGCGGCCTACTTTTATGAATGGGATGCATCTATGACGCAGGGATGAATGTGAGGAGGTCGATCACCGTCTTCCTCGAGGATAACTACTTCGAATTCACGGAGCTTATCCACAGTGAAAAAATAAAAAATATATAAATAATATTCTAGAAAATTCATAAATTGATTGATGAATGAAATAAAAGAGTTTACAACCCTTTAAATATGAATACCAAGCCTTGCAATAAGTTTCGGAATTAAACTACAACTAAAACTCTTTAAAATTTGTAACTTACTATAAACAGTAAATTTATTATTTATGGTATTCTATATGGCTTAACCACGTTATTCTCCTAACTTTTCTAAACACTTTTCATGTTGGATGCAACTCCTAAAACCCAACAAATGAAGAGTTACATTCAAACCAAAACTTACTAAAATGGTAAAAATAAAAATACACATAGAATTCAACTGTCGATATAATGGAATCTCTCAAATTCGGCATTGGTAACCCAGCATGGCTGGGTTGGTTGGCTAAAGTAGCTCATCCTACCCCAAAATTATATGTGGTACGTCGAGTAACTCATTTCGATTTGTGAGATATGTCCGTTTTAAGGTTCTAATAGTCTTGATAACTTCCGCCTCTATGTGGCTTTCTCTGGTCTATCTTGGACATAAAAGTGTCTGTAACCTGCTTTATATCAGTCATGTCCACTTCAAAAGAACTCGTCCTCGAGTTCTTGTCTTGCTTCAATTCTTAATACTCGATTAGGTGCGTCGTAACGATACCTGGATCAAAAGTTATGATCAATTTACAATCTACCTTCTTTTAGTCCAACAATGCTAAGAATGTATTTGTGATACATTTTACATCAGATCCCTCCACTTGAAAACAACTCGCCCTCGAGTTAATCAATAGACTTACTTCATGATTCTCAGATAACTTTTTATGCCGGTATTTATTAGTCAATTTCTTGTACTTGGCAGTAGGCCCTTGAGCAAACACAATACATGATCTCCTTGACTTAGCTAGCATGGATCAATTCATTTACTTGGGCTTGCGAAATTTCACATTCTTCCTAATAATGTGGGCAATTATATAAACAAACTTGCCCCTGAGACAAGATCAAAGTGGTTTTCTATATCTTGTATGGGAGGCAATTTATTATAAAGTTCATTGAGCACAGTCGTCCTGAACTCTTACAACACTGTTTTCAAATCATCTAAGATGTTCACAAGCTCCATATATTTTTAATTTTCAACTAATGCATCTATATCTCCTATTTCCTCATATTTATTAATGAAATCATGTTTGGGTACGAGAGATTGTTCCTTAACTTTAAAAGTCTTGGGTTAGTTCTCTTTCCCATAGGGACGAGGTCAATCTTTCTACCATCTTTAATAAATATAAGTAATTATCTTGACCTCTATATGTAACATCAATATTATTTTGTCATGGTCAACTAACATATAACAAGTTTACATGTCGACTACTTGACAAAGTACTTAATCCTTATAATTTTTATTACTTGAAAATGAGACAGTGCATTATTCGATTACTTCTATTTTGTTGACCTCCTTGATCCATCCAATCGCGTATGGAGATGGGTGCCTTTCTGTTTTCAGTTGCAACTTTTTTACTATTTTTTGGACATGAGATTCTCACTGCTCCTGACATCGATAATCATATTACAAACTTTTTGGTTTATAGTGCACCTTATTCAAAAGATGTTGTGCCGCTATAAATCTAACTCTACCTTTAGCATGTATAACGGATTCTTCACAATCAAAGTGGTGTCCTGCAATTCACCATCATTGGGTGGTGATCTATGGAAATAGATGTTATGTCGTACAGCGACCATGGGCAGTTGAGCATCACCATGGGCTTAGGGCAGAATTAGCGCATTCGCAATACGATTAAGGATTGTCTGCAACCCTTGCATGGTTAATTGACTTTTCCCATGGAAAGCTTCCATTATTTTTGAAAGATAACGAATCTCTATATCACCGTCCATAAGATTTTAGTCCATATCTTCATTGTTTACCATCAACCTGAGGGGAGTCATCTCTCTGATACCAATTGAAGTAGAGATGAACATGATGAGGTCGATCACCATCTTCCTCAAGGATAAATACTTTGAATCCACAAAGCTTCTCTAGACTACTCACAATGACTTCTCGAATCCACGAGGAAAAATCAAGAAAATAGAAATAATATTATAGAAAATTCGTAAATTTATTGATAAAGGAAATGAACTAGTTTATAACCCTTTAAATAGGGATGCCAAGTCTTGGAATAAGTTTCAAAATTAAACTACAACTAAACTCCCTAAAATTCGTAACTTACTACTATTTATAGTAAGTGTCCTATGTTGCTTAACCACATTATTCTTATAATTTTTCTAAACGTTTTTCATGTTAGACATAACTCTTAAAGCCCAACGGATGAAGAGTTACAATTAAACTAAAACTTATTAAAAATAGTAAAAATGAAAATAAATATGGAATTCGACCATCGATTTGATGGAATCTCACAAATTCTACGTGCGTCCTACCCCAAAATCACATATAGAACGTCGAGTAACTTATTCCGGTTTGTGAGATATACTTGGTTCAA
Source organism: Magnolia sinica (assembly GCF_029962835.1). Taxonomy (NCBI): domain Eukaryota; kingdom Viridiplantae; phylum Streptophyta; class Magnoliopsida; order Magnoliales; family Magnoliaceae; genus Magnolia; species Magnolia sinica. The sequence goes on from NC_080579.1 coordinate 6,069,626, forward strand.
AGTTCCGATGGTCTTGATGACTTCCACCTCCGATTGAGCCTTCTCTGGTCCATCTTGAGCATGAAAGCGTCCGCGACCCGCTCTACGTCAATCTAACACATGTGGGTTATGTAGTCACGTGCCATAGACCACAGCTTCTTTCTAATCTGTTCACTAGCGTGTCCTTTACTAGTTGGGAGATTTCAAGATTCCAACCAATCATGACACCTAACCAAAGTTATAAAGTAAAAAGTTGTTGGAAAAGTACTTTTAAAAAAATTAATCTTTGGTCAGGAAAGTAAAGAAAATTTTCAAAGATGAAATGGAAAATAAAAAGAACCCTACGTCACAGCTTCCGTCATTCCTTCTAGATTATTCTAGTTAGTCTTCAAAGACCATTTCGGCATTCAAAGGTCAAGCATGACGAAAATGGTACTGGAAAAGTTTGAATTTAATTTGGTTTTGATAATTTAAAAATGGTCTAAATTGTGATAAAGGAAAAGAAAAATTCAAAGGCAAAATGAAGAATGACAAGAACTCTGGCAGCTTCCTTCATTTCTTCTATTTTGATCACTAGTGAGTCTTCAAAGACCATTCGGCGTTCAAAAGTCAAGCAAGACTCTTACCCATAATTATAAAGTTCTGAGAATGGTAACAGAAAAGTTTGGATTTAATTCGATTTTGATACTTTAAAAATGGTTTAAAGAAAAAAGGAAAAGAAAATTTTTAAAGATGAAATGGAGAATAATAAGGATCATCATAGCCTTTTTCATTCCTTCTAGTTTATTCAATTGCAGGCCCAATGACTTGTCAGTCAAGCAAGACTCCTGACCATAATTGGGCCCCTGGGCAGGGCTCAATGGTTGCCATGTCAACATGGGTTAGAGTGTTAAGGTCCCTCAATATACATTGATAAGTCATTCTCTTAACCGCCTGAGCTTTTAGAGAAACTCAAAACTTTCTTTAAAAGCTCGAGCAGTGTATATTGAACTCAAAACTTTCTTTAAAAGCACGAGCAGTGTATTTTGAGGAACCTTAACACTCTAACAGTATGTTTCTACAATGAAGTCATGTGTTTGAGTGCCTACGTGGTGGTGTGTGTGGGTGTGTTAAAAAAAGATTAGTAGTCATAATTATAGAATTAATAAAATGGTTGGGGAAGTTTAGGTTTAATTTAGTTTTGATTCTTTAAAAATGGTTTAAAATGTGATAAAAGGAAGAGACAATTATCAAAGACAAAATAGAAAATAATAAGAATAGCAGCCACTTCCATCTTTCTTTCTATGTGTTTATTGTGTTAGGGGCCATTGCATAAAATCTTAAGATCTAGCCTCCCAAATATGACAGAATTATGGAATAATAAAGCAATGAAATAAATCAAAGCATAAATCACATGACACAAGATATTTTTATGTAGAAAACTCTCAAAGAGGGAAAAACCACGGAACCTCGTCCAAAGCAACAATTCACTATAAAGTAGAATATTACAACCAATCACAAGCACACACCACTTAGATCAAACCTTCTTCGCTCACACAGGAGTCGATAAACAATAAGAGAATAAAGAAAACAGAGAGATCTCACCGATCACAAGGACGTAAAAGCATTGAGATGTCGACTGTGAAGTAGATCACCTCTACGAGCAAAACCCTCTATTCCACAAGCTTCCTCTCTCTTTTTTTTTTTCTTTCTCTCTCACCTTTGATAACCCTAAAACCCTTTAGATAGCTTTAGGAAACCCTCTTGTCTTACCCTAAAATAACCCTAGGATCCCTATTTATAGTTTAGGCAACTCCCTTTTGTACTTCTTGCGAAACCGTCTCAAATTTACGCAATCCACACCAAATTCGAACACCACGGAATTTCAAAACCAATTGCTCACTGGACTTTGAGTCGAGCGCCACTCAACTGGTCGAGCACCGCGGAAAAACATCCGTTTTTTCAACGAGTTGCACTCGCTCTCCTCTAAACTGAGGAAGAAAACCCCATCACATTGGTGGATCTAGGTTAGCCCAGGTACCCAGTTACTATTGGACCCGACTGAATTTGTCTGTTGATGGGCCTACCGAATGTACTAGCTTTTCAGTCTGCAATTGCAGCCCACAGTTTAGTGACCTAGTCCATTGGTCTGATAGGCATCATAAATAATGAACCATCTAGCCCCAAAAACCCTTTGGACCATAGGATATTTGACCTTTTAACGGTTGAATGGGAATGTTGCTGTACTTTCTTTCTTAACCATTTGTTTTTTAGCCACATATTGAAAGGCTTAGGATTTTATTTATTTTTATCTTACTTAAGATAAGCTACTTATTTCACTAGTAGCTTAATATGTATATTTGGCAAACAACCTATGTATCACCTTCTCCTCTCTTTCATCTCTACTAATGCCTCTCAGCAACTTATAAAAATAGAAAAACTAAATGAATTAACTGAAGTGATTATGTACTTATAAGTATAAAAAAACTTACTTATAACTAATCAAAAATTAAACTCACTTATCTACTGCTGGTAAGTAGAAAAAGTAACTTGTTTGGTGGTATCCAAACGGGCCCTAAGAGATTTTTGTTACACGCACAGGCACAGTATGGCCCATAATGTCGACGTTTGGGATCTCCCTCTCAAAAAAGAGAACAATCAGTGCCATACAATCTCTCAGCATGGGTAAACTACAATACCCAAGGTCAAGAAATTTCAGTATCATCATTTTCAGTTTGCTTGGGGAATCTTCGATTACTATATCAGCCCAATTAAAACCGGCCAAAATAGCACATGGGCTGTAATTCCCTATGCCTATCTGGATTTTGGACCGCCAATCTAGTTTCCCCTACCATGGATAGATAACAGTTCAACAATAAACATGCATCAGACAATCCCATCCATTCATCAGCGGCCTTTGAAGAGGCAATCCTAAATAAAATTCAAAAATACACAATGATCAATTAAAGCATATTTTTATCTAAAATGACAGAAATACCCACCAAAGAGCCTTTAATCATATGGGATTGCATATAGGGTGCACCATGTGCCCTACTTTGATGTATGTGTTTAATCCACACCATCCATCTAATTTGCCAGATCATTTCAGGGCATGAGCCCAAAACTAATACAGAACTAAATCTCAGGTGGACCATACCGCAGCAAACAGTGATGATGAACGCCCACCATTAAAAACTTCCAATGGGCTACAAAAGTTTTGGGTCAAGCTGATATTTGCCTTTTCCATTCATCTAGGTATGTGTCCTTGTCTATAAGTTGGATGGTTAATAAACATTATGGTGGGCCCAGGAAATTTTTAATGGTGGGTGTTATATCAGCACCGTTTCCTAAGGTATGGTCCAGATGAGATTTAGATCTGCTTAATTTTTGAGTTCATGCCCTAAAATAAGCTGGAAAAGCAAATGGACGGCATCGATATACAATAAATACATCAAGGTGGGCCCAAGTTAGGGCTGCACCGTGTTGGGAAAAGCATACCGTTTATCTGAGTGCTAATAACCTTATGGACGGTTTGGATAGCCTATAAACATCATGGTCGGCTCCAGGAAGGTTACAATGGTGGATATTTCCGTTTCCAATGTTTAATATGGTGTGGCCCACATGGGTTTTGGATTTACCTGATCTTTAGATTCCTGTCTTATCGTGGCCTTTCAAAACTGATGGACGTAGCGGATCTGTGACTGGAATGATTGTGGACCCCACACCGTTTCCGATTACAATTAACTTTGTTTGTGCATTCCACGTCCGGCAAAGACACCAAGTGCCTTTAACCTGGATTGCATGCAGGGGTTTAAAACTGTATTGAGCCTCACTTGTAGAAAGAGAACAGCTGGTGCAATACAATCTCTCAGACTGGGCAATCTACGATACGTGGGGTCGAGAAATTTCCATACCTTCATTTTCAGTTCACTTGGGGAATCTTCTATTAGTCACTCAGCCCAATTAAAACCAGCCAAAATAGCACATAGGCCTCAATCCGGTAGGTCTATCTGTGGCAATGGGCCAGACTGGCCCATTGGATTTTGGACCCAGCCCAATAGGTTGGGTTTGGGCCTGCAATAGAGGCCAGGCTTGATTTGATTAATAAATGAGTCAGGCCCAGTCACAGTTTTTTTTTTTTTTTTTCCTTTCTTTTTGGGTTCAATCGGTTAGCCGTTTTCGAGCAATCCCCTATCCAACGGCTAGTCCCGATATATTCGAGCGAACCTCTTCTAATATACACGGAATTATAAACATTGAAGCAATTACGCCAGAGTTCAAAACTGAGTTTTTCTGTGGATTCAACATAGGCCACCTGATTCTGGTCTGACACACCCCTTCCCTATATCCTGTAGACAGTGGGGCCCACCAAACAAACAATCCCATCGGCCACCTACTTGCCCTCTTAATTCCCCGCTCTGTCCAGAAAGATAACCAGTTTTCAGGAATTCTCAACCTTACTGGCAACGACATCCCCATGCAGAACGGATCAAAAAAAAAAGTATTATACGCTGCAAGAGCGAGAGATCGAATGTACTGTTTGGGATTTCAGTTTTTATGTAGGACCCACTTTTCACTACAAAACCGTCGATATTTCGGGGCACTTCTGTAAGTAGGTCATGCACCAAAGAATTTCTCATCCAATCATGGTGATTTTAAGTATATGTGCCATCCCCTAAAATTCCCATGGAATCAACATATTTGAATTATTGAGCAAGTGCCCAATTAGTATAACCGAAAGCCCAGATATACTGTGTAGGAGCATTTTATGATGTCTCCACAGAAGGGGCCCAAGAGCATAGCAGACCACCTGCTAGTAATCCTCAAAAGTCCCCGAGAAGAGCAGTCAGGGTGTGGACCCTTCGGGTATAACCATATAATCCGGCCACAGCTGGCTACCTTATCGTCAGACGGTTAGGATCTGATACATGTTATGCATATGGGATAGAATGACAGATATCCGGTGAAGGAAATGTAACAAACATGCACTCCTCCATCCTTCTCCAGTTATTGTAAATCATATGCTATCATTAGTGCTAACCCTTAACTATTTCCCCCCTGCAGCAGAACCTTCCCCAAGTGCTGCAAGACGGCATTCAAACTCACAATATATGATCGAGAAACAGACAGCCAAGAAAACACATATTGATTGGCATAGAAAGCCCACTTTCCATCAAGTGCCGATACTTAAAAGGCAGTCAGTTTTTTTTTTTTTTTTTTTTAATCTTAACCTCTCATGGTGTGCAAAAACATTGAATTGCCCTTCCAAAAATTTCTTCTTTTTCACCAATTTCTGAAAAGGGAAAAAGGAGGAAACAGGAAAATGGTTTACCGTCGTTTTGTTGAAGGAAGCAAGCAGTCATAGACTCGTTCCATGCGTGACGTTATGGCCAGTTTGTATTGAGTGTTCAGTCCAGGCTTCCCGAGATCCATAATGTCCTGTCTCAAACTGCAGATAAATGTTGATTAGCTTCTTTTGTTCTCTGTTTGGACATCATGTTGCATACACGTTGGGATGTATGAGATCAGGACCACTCTTTTAGTGGGCCCCCATGGATGGGTCATAGCACAATGTTCACACTGAGAGTTAGTACAGTAGGCTCAGGTCTTCAGTCTGTACAAGAGGGGCCAATGTTCTAGACTTCTAGTGATCCGAGTCTCTAAAATTGGAACATATGGTCTAATGATACAAGCTGATATAAGATGGGCCTCACCACCGATGACCATGCACGAAAAAACACCAGATTGGGAGATCCTGGCCATCAAATATTTGGCCCTTTTTTTGGCTGTGTGTGGACTGTTGCTGTATATTCTTTCTTAACTGTCTATATGCTGGTCAACTATTGAAGGATTAGGATTTTCTGGGACATTTTTTGGTGCATGTGCAATTCATGGTGAGGCCCATAGTATGAACGGTGTCAATCACTGAACCATGGGCCCCACTGGTAAAAAATGAAAACCTAAGCATGCTCTACAAACTCTTAACCTGAGCATAGTATAATACCTCAAGCCCAAGTATCAGACCAAGCATACAATCCTAACCACTTGATCAGAACATTGCCCAAAAGTGGCAGCACTCAGTTTCTTTTTTTACTCGATTCATACGGTTAAGATTCATCCTATTGACTAAATTTTGGGCTATGGCCTGTTCACAGTGGCACCCTCCAAAGAAGTTTGCATAAATACAATGCGGCCCAACAAGCAATCCATGCAAAGTGTATGTAAGCCATGTCAATCTGTATTCCTTGAGTTCAAAGAGACCCATGATTTCCTACTAACCTTAGCCATTCGCCAGTTTGCTTGGCATGCCTTTCAACAGCTTTGTACAGGCGATCGAGACTGTAAAGCACCAACCCAAACATGCACTGAGCATCTCCATCCTGTAACAGCACAGGATTAGATGGGACCCAATAATGATGTATCCACAAGTTTTCTTTTAGGAGCAATAAAATGTATTCGCCACTGTATATTGTTGCCTAGTTGCTCTTGCAATATCCATAATTTCAATAAGAAACTGGTACATAAAGATGCAATATTTGGGAAGTATTTAGTTCAAGAAAGAAATTTCCCATTCTATGTATCCCGTTGAGTATCGAATCATGGAGTGAAGGGCTAGACTAACATGTCTGTTAACCACCATTTTTGGTGACTCACACTAAATGCGCCATCAGCCATCCAAATAATGGGCTCTATTATTGATCTGTTTGGACAAACCTTGAAAATCTGAGATCAACCATAGGCTTCGGACCATTTACCATTTTTCATTTTAGCCAATTCATTCAATAACCACTTTGAATGGTTAGGACTCTCCAATGGACCCCACAATATGGAGCAGTTTGGATTGATATATGCATGTCTGTCAGATCACATGTATAGTGATGTCACCACCATTAAATCACATGGTAGAGTAGCCCATATGGGAAATAATGGAAAGAATGTTTTGACTGAATGAAACCATTATGGTGGAAAGATAAACAAAGCTATCACAAAGAAGCTGCACTAATGGTTTGGAAATTTTACCAGGCCTTGGTCCACGCAAATCTGATAGTGCATGATCCTTTTCTCAACCTCCACTATGAGAAGCCTCCTTTGCAGCCGAGCAATCCTTCCTTTACCTTCTGCGCCTTTATCCTGGCTAGGTATAATAGTACATGAGATGATGCTAAAATGATTCAAACCATTGAAAAATCTTTCAACATTTTATTCATCCAACCACCCAGTCCTTGATGTGTGTGTGTGTGTGTGTGTGTGTGTGTGTGTGTGTGTGTGTGTGAGAGAGAGAGAGAGAGAGAGATCATTAGTGTAGCACTCCAAGAACCTGCTATTTACTATGGTTGGACCTGATCATTAGGCCAAACTTGTCTCATGAACGGACAAATAGACGAACTTTGTTGTCAATAGATGAGATAAACCGGTAGCCAGCTATGATACTTGGATCCTTAAGAAGTACTCAGATCCTTTGAAAAACTGGAATATCCTGGTTGAATATTTGGGAGGGGAAAGGGATAAGAGATCTCCCTTTCCAAGGCTTGAAATCCAGAGTTATTGGGATTTTGAACTCAAGTCATCAGTAATTTAGAATTTGTAGTGAATCGTGTCAACTGGGCAAAATTCAACTCGTAATTTTGTGAGGGAAGTATTTTATTTTATTTTTTTGAAAGGTAATGGGAACTTTCATTAAAAGCGCTGAGGTAGCGCAATAGGCAAAAGCAAAAAAGCAAAAAGAGAGAAGAAAACAGAGAAACAGCTAATCCAGCCACCCCTTACACCCAGCCCACTCCACAACACTATACCAAGCATGAGAGGCTACCCCCTCGACATCTCGACACATATTGCGAAAGCACCGCCCATTCCTCTCAACTCATATACCCCAAAGACCTGCAAGGAGATAGACGCCACACCACCCCATGCTTGTTGCAAAGAGAAACCCCGTGCCACTCAACTACCTAGTCACCAATATCCCATGGCATGACCCACGCAACATTGAATTTGACAAAGGAGGCCCAAATGCAACTAGAGTAGGAGCAATGAATAAAAAGTTGGTTGACCGATTCAGCATTGAACATGTAGAGGAGGCAAACATTTGGGATGATCATAGAACGCTTTTGAAGGTTATCAATCGTCAACACTCTATTCCTTCCCACTAACCACCCTTTGCTCCGATCTTTGGGGGAGCATCGTAGTGCCACACATGAATCGTCTTTCCAAGTTTCCTCCCCTTAGACCGAAGCATGATATAAAAAGGTGTAATCGAGAAATGTCCCCACTTTTCCATGGGCCAAACCAAGCTATCCTTTTCATCCATCTAGGGCCAACAAAGATGGAGACACTCTAGAAGCACAATATATTCCTCTATCTCATCATCATGAAGAGCCCGGCGACATGGCAGAGACCACACAGCTATACCACCACAGATCTCAACGATTGATCATGACATGCCAATCCGGAGAAAGGTGGGCAATAGCCAGGAAAGAGGCACATCACCCCTCCAAACATCTTCCCAAAATCGAATGCTCTCCATTCCCCAAAGAGAAGGCCACACCTTTCATGAAGTTTAATCTTGTACTCCAAATACATTTCCAAACTATCGACGCTATGTAGATGGTACACTCTTTTGTCCACCACCCACCAACAGAGCAACCATATTTGCTAGCAATGATCTGTCTCCAAAGAGCATCTCTTTCAGAATTAAGTTTACACCACCTTCCTCATATGGCTTACGGACTTCATCCCATTCGAACAAGTGGAAATTCTTGTTCTCCGCCAAATCACCCCACATAAAATCACGCCTAAGCTTCTAAAGGTGATCAAGGACCAATCTCAGGCATCTAAAGAACGACAGAAAGTAAATCGGCAAATTAGATAACCCGCTTTAATGAGAGTGATCTACCCACCAATCAACATGAATCGCCCTCTCCAACCTGCAAGTTTCCACTCGAACCTTTCAATCACCTTGTCCCACAAGTGCCTAGCTAGCTTACCAATACAAGGGGAAGCCCCAAATACAATGTAGGGAAAGATCCCGCCATGCACCCATAGCGCTCGTTAAGGCGATCTAATTAGCAACTTTCTAAGTGGATACCAAGCAACTTGCACATAGCACTCGTTAAGGCGATCTAGTTTGCCACTTTTAAATTTAACTTTGTCTGCCTTGCAAAACAGGAGTATATCATCCACATGCTGAATGTGAGAGATTAGGGAGGGCAACAGACCCACTTGCAAGCAGTTGAAAAAGCCGACCTCTTGACCTTTAGATAGCATCCTACCCAAAGCTTCTGGTATGACAACGAAAAGGAGCAAAGACAGCATATCACCTTGCCTTAAGCCCCTAGAACTTTTGAAGAAGCCTTTAGGGGAGCCGTTCACCAATACGAAGAATCTGGCAGAGCTAATAAATTATTTAGTCTATCGTCTCTATGTACACCCACACACAATCCTATCAAGCATGTAGTCCTGAAACGCTCAATCGACATGATCATAGGCTTTTTCTATATCCAACTTCTAAACCACCTCTTTCAACCCTCCCTTATAGCAAGAATCAATACATTCATGCGTAGTGAGAGCATTGTTCGAGGTTTGTCTTCCCTCAATAGAAGCACCTTAATGATGAGAAATGACTTTACCGAGGACCCAGCAAAATCTAGAGGCAAGGATTTTAGCAAGAATTTTATAAGGCCCGCCAATAAGATTGATTGGCCTGAAGTCCTTAAGCCTATCCGCACCTGGGATCTTTGGAATAATCGCAATAAAAGACACCCATTTCCAAGGAGAGACATCCTCTAGCAAAGAATTCACGCAAGTAGTTCAATAAATATTTTTTGATCATGGCCTTAAAAACCTGGGAAAAAAAAAAAGGGCAATCGGAAAACCATCGGTGCCTGGGGCTTTATCCCTACCCAATGAGAACACTGCTTCTTTAACCTCTTCCTCCGAGAAAGGGTGCTTAAGAGAAGAGGAATCATCAGTGGAGAGACTATCAAAAGGAAGGATATCCAAAGTGGGCCTTTCCATTCTTCCTTGCACAGTAGACTTCGGCAAAACTTGACCACCTCCACACAAATTCTATCTTTATCCACTACCCTTTCACCCTCAACCACAATGTCAATAACCTTATTGTTTCTAGCCCAAGCATTAGCAATGTTATGGAAAAACCTTGTTTTTTGTCCCCTTCTTTGAGTCAAGTGACACAAGATCTCTACTTCCATTTAATCTCCTCCAACATAGGCAGTAGCTACATCAGCCCGCAAAGCTCTCTGCTCCTCTGACAACACCTCCCTTCAGCTTTAAGATCAAGCACTTGAATGTTGCTTTAGAATAGCATCCATTTCCATCTAACGTTGCCCCAACACCTCCTTTTTCCAAAGGAGGATCTCCTCCTTAAGGAGGCTCAATTTACGTCATAAGATAAAAACTAGCATAGCCATGCACTTGAAACGAGTCCCATCATTCTATGATCAACGAGGAGAAGCCTTCAATCTCAGGCAAAAATAATTCAAACCTAAATGGTTTTGGGCCCCAATTCTCCTCTTCAACATCAAGCAAAATGGGACAATGACCTAACACGGGCCTCAATAAGGGACATTGAGATACCAAAGGCATGTTTTCAACCCATTCCGGGGAGAGGAGAAATCTGTCCAACCTACAAAAGATAGCAATTTGCTAACCATTCGACCATGTGAACCTTCCACCCCGCATCGGCAAGTCCACCAACTGATGCAAAGCCACCCAAGAAGAGAATGCCTTCATACTAGTAGTAATTCTTCCTCCCGAAGATTTTTCGTCAAAAATCCTAGTTACATTGAAATCACACTCGACACACCACGGCCCCTAAACTTCAAGCGCACCTCCAACAAATCCTTTTTAAAAATCAGCTCTCCTGGCTAGCGAGTTAAGCCCATAAACCGCCGAAAATATCCAGCGAAAACCATTCATAGCACTAACCAACACCATAGACACACTGAATTCCCCGATAAATTCCACTTCACCCACAAATATGAGTTCCACGCCACCAGAATCCCTCCATCTATACGTACAACATTCAGACAACACCACAGTCTTGCCTTGGTGCCTGATACAGAATCGAAGATCGTCCTATCAACCAAACTCAGCTTCGTCACCTACAAGGAAATGATCTAAGCACGAGATCTATTGCAAATATCTTTAACCTGAGATCTCTTGCAACTATACCACAAACCTCTGATATTCTATGATAAGATCTTCATTTTGGCATCGAACTGCCTTGGTGACCCTTTCGCTAGCACGCCACAAACCTCGGACCATTAAGGACATTGAAATCCAGACTTGCACACTCTTGTCTCCTTTTCAGAGTTTGTTGCACCTTCCTCAGCAAATCAGACTGTTGTAATTATCTACCATGCTCTTTAATGAAATGGAGAAGCGCGTAATAATCTTCATCCTTGCCTCCAAAAGTCATCCCAATTCGTCTGCCACGTGACGCAGCATCCCCGATCCGTCGTTTGCCTTTGAGAATCTCCACCTTTTTATATATATTGCAGCTGACTAGGCTTTAAGACAGTTCAGGATGAGCTTTAGTGACATCAAGATCCAAATTTGAAGATGCTTTTGATCGAAGGGGAGAGCAACCTCCAAGATCTCTTTAAAACCTTTTGATGCAGTTTTAGGAGTCTACAAAGTAAGTTCGTGAGAGGGGCCCTCCCTCCAGAACCCATCGTCCGTGGGCAACAACACCGGTGACCGCTCCTCCCCGAAATCATCAGAGAAGGACACTGAAGAGGAGCACTCGAAAGCATAACCGTTTCTGAAGTAAGAACTCTAACAAAATGATTAGCGATTGGGCGACGAGAGTTCCTGCCAACTTAACGAACAATAACACATTATCATATGAGAGCGGAAAGAGATTTGGTCACATGCAAGTTGGATAAGTGTTAACCACATGTGCATCTAGGAGGTTAAATACCATATGGGCCGCATGAACCAAAGAGAAATCCCTGAAAAGAGCCTTCATGGAACCATCCTCAATTGGCACCAAATCAAAGCAATGTGGCCTAATATCGTCCACTTCGGAAATGGCCTCGAAGTCCCAAGCCTGAAAAGAAGATCCGGACCGAAACTGAAGCATCCGACGTTCCAAACCTCAAGCTCACATCATCCAAGCCTACTACAAAAGCCTTCTTCTAGCACGGGGAAAGAGCACCCTCAGCACGCATCTCATCAAGACACAAGAGCCTACCACGTGGAGGTAGAATAGCACTTTCCTCGCACCATGTTTCCCTACTGTCAACCGGAGTGTCGCAAGAGCATTGAAATTGTTCTGTCTTCCTTCGAAACCTTTGCACCTTCTGGCACCCTCGGGTTGCCCTCATCAATCTTGGAGCCAAGATCCACTTTCCACCTTCCATTCAAATCAACCTTCATCTTCACCAGGGAGACAGAGACTCTCACATCGCCCACCGCCATGGATATAACCTTCAGAGCTACAACTCCTTTCTTCCTTTCGATGCAAATCATCGTCGAGCATCACACTGCATCCCTAGTCTCTGGTGGGTCAAGATCTATCGCAACGACCTCCCCCACACATGAGCCCACCATAGCAAAAGCTTCCATGAACTAAGTCTCCATTAACGTAACATGAATAGAAAACCATTCCTCCATCCTGTCAAACGAAGTCCAATCAACCCACCTGCATATGTTTATCAAAATCAAAAACGTATTTGAATCTTGATGATTTGGATTTGGAGGATCTACCAAACCCAATCCTTGTCGTACTCATGTAACATAGGTAGCCAATTTTGCTTTCTTCTTCTTTTCATCATTCCCCACCAAAAAAATAAAATAAAGGATTCGTTTTTCCAAATTGGCCAACGCATGTCAGGCTCGAGCTCTACAAATGGATTCCATCAACTCAAGCTTACCATCACCTCCACTGGCCTTGAACTAGAGATTTCATTGGATACTACCCACACTTGATTTGATGCAGTGCGAATGTAGCCTATTTCCACCCTAACAGAGTCTTAATCACTATGGTTATCGTAATTAGTCTAAAAGGTTGGAGAACTTTACCACCACAATCATGGAATTTTTGAAGAGTACAAGAGAACAAAAATGGGACTATTAAAATTGTTGATGGTTCCAGCCAATAGCTTAATGGTAGATGGCAAAATTCAGGTCTTGAGTTCGAACCTAGTGTACCTATAAAAAATGTTAAGGAGACTACTTTCCAAAAATCTCACTTCATAGCATGCACCTCATCATCATCATCTTCTAAACCTTATCCCAATTAATTGGGGTCAGCTACATGAATCTTGTTCCACCATTCCACTCTATCAAGGGCTAGACCCTAAGACCATAAGTCATCAAGTCTTTTCCTCTTGCATCCACATCCTTTTGGGTATTTACCTTGCCCTTAAAGCCTGTTTGATAGCCTGTAAATCCCAGCAGATGGTGGTAAAAGTGTAATAATTACACTTTTACAGGTATTTTGACCGGCACCATTTGTAACAAGAGTTGAAATATGATTGTTTTATATGCATTTCTTCCCTACAAAGTAATGTCATCCTCAACATTTTATAAATGTAATCATCTCTCATGATTTCATCATCTAGATAGTTGGTAATATGGACCCCCAGGGAATATATCATGCCCTAAATTTATTCCATTTTACAAGGCTTTCTTCAAGTTGAATTAACGGACCATCCTCGTATTAGTTCATTAACCATTTTTTTTTTGTTTCATCAAGAAAATATTGAGGTCGGTGGTTCATCTGTGGTGTGACTCTGAGATGAACGATACGGATCAATAAATCAAGATTCCGATCGTGTAAAATAAAGACCTAAGGATAGTATACATATCCTCTAGTTGAGGATTATTAAATTCACCAATTACCCCGATGGAGGTGTCGGGAAATTGCCATCGAAAATACATCTCTTTTCAAACACTAAGAGAAAGTAATAATTGTGAGTATACTACCATTTATGGGGAATTCCATCCTACCAGTGTCGCCAAAATCCTACTATTTACGATTTAAGTCGAATCTTAAGCAAAACGATTTGAATCCCTTTTTATATGAATCCAACGATTTAATATTTAAATCCCGATTTACAATTCAAATTATATTTGTTTTCTTCTATTTTAAGCTTCACTTGGCTTTCATTTTATCTTTTTAAATTGGTGGGGGCTTTAAGAATCATTTAGAAAAAACCTTTCAAAAAAAAAGTATCGAGATTGAGTGATATATCTTCTCTTCAACGTTAAATCATAAAGCTTATTATTATTATTTCTTACTTCTTAATTGATCGAAAAACCAAATTGATTTATAACTTATCTAGAATGTTTTTTTATGGATGGTTACAATCATGTTGACTTCTATATCTTGTGGAATGATGGTAAGAAACCAGAATATCCTTTTTTTGTCAGTCTACATAATCAAATGCCGCTTTTCCAATGTGATTTTAGATTCAAGAAAGGTAACAAGAACATAAATTATAAAAGGATACTTGTATGTTTTTTAAGGAAAATTACTTGAAAGAAAGGGGGAAAAAAAGGGAAAGATAAGAATCCTTGAACAATATCATGACATTGTATTACTTGCATGTTGATGGCAAAAGGATGATTGCTAAGTTTTCAATTTTTTCTGATTATTTATATTTTTCTTATTTTTAAGAAAATCACAACAAAAACAACAACAACAACAACAACAAAAAAAAAAAAAAAATCTTACGATTTGCGATTCGATACGATTCAGCCCCTATTACAATTGATACACAATAATGATTTTGACAACGTTGCATCCTACCAAACAGGCCCTTAGAGCCTTCAACTTGTACCAACTCACTAGAGCGTGTACCTCCAGTCTGTCTATTTAAACATTTGCTTAATGGTAATGAAAAAAATACAAAAACTACCATAACATTTCCTGCTGAAAGCCATGGAGAAAAGAAATTGAAGCATTCTGGTTTCAATCTGGAGAGGGAAAGAAAGGGACCAGCATGTGTATCTCACCTCTTTAACCCAGGCACGTACTAACATGAGCAAAAGAAGCGAAAGAAAGAAGGCTGGCAAAGCGGCAAGAATCGCAAAGTTGATTTCATTGGCCCGAAGAATCTGGTTCAGTTCTAGCATTGCCCTGTACAGCAGCAAAGCTTTCAGCAAAGTTCCAAAACTAAAAGAAACTTTGTGCAAGATGATACTTGCAGAGTGCACCTGCACACCAATCACATGCACCCCACACATGCCAATATGGCTGACATGTGTGAGACTACAGTAAATGGGTCTGCTAATCAGGTTGTATGTGGTTTTTTTTTTTTTTGTAAAGGATAAATGGCCTACTACATTCAGCATACTTGTGTGGCCCACCCGATGAGTGGACCAGCCTGATTTTTCGTTAGGGCATATTCACCAAGTTGCCCACCTAATGAATGGGAACAGATCTCACAAACGTGTGCCACATGGATGCGTGTGGGGCGCTTGTGTTTAGAATATGCTGATGCACGTCTGTGAATAGAATTCCTCTTCTAGTAAGGATTCTTGACATTAACATAACTAGGATAGCAAATGAATCAACTTACGTCTCAAGATCCAGTTTTAGCTTCTGAATCTGCAATTGCACAAACCCAAAGTTGAATAAAATGAAATTCACGTTACTGATAACATCAAAATAGTTCGGAATACCTGAATGAGCAAAGCACGAGCCAGCTCTCCCCCAAGAAGATTTTGAAGAGGATGCATGACTTCCTTCTCATACCTGCATCAGACAAATGGACAAAAACTGGTTTCTTCATATTACCAAAAAGGCTTCTGAATGCACTAAAGAAGTCATACAGCCCACAACAGGTTAGAGATGAAGGCATTTGAAATAAAACATCTTTGTAGATGCAATGACAGAGATGTTCAATAAAAGTTTCAAATGATATTAATATAACAGTAAATCAAGTAGATGCAAAGATCTTGTTCGAAAACAAGAGTTTTTGGACCAATTTAAACAAGAGCTTCTTTTCATTACTCTTCTTGATAGGCATGGTGGGCACAAACCTGACACCTCAATGCTGAAACACAGTATGTCTCCCATCAAGCTATGGGCTTGAACCCATAAACAGGAGTTATATTACAGAAGCAACTTATAGCAACCAAAAGGCAGTGCTAATAAAGAGGTCAACCTCAGATCAGAAAATAAATGAATCATGCACAGAATTGAATCCAGAAATTTATTAGACAGTAAAAATCCTGATATGAAAATAAGTAGAAACTTTAAAAAAAAAAAAAAAAAAAAAAAAAAAGAAGAAGAAGAAGAAGAAGAAGAAAGTTGAAGCTTATCAACATGAGAGAAAACCTTCAACAAAAGGACGAAAAATAAAGTGTGCCATAAGTGGTATGGAATTCGAATAAGATCACAATCATGGTGTGCCGTAAAGGCCGTTAAGTAAAGGTAACATTGGCAACCGTTACATGTTACAGGGTCGTAAAGGCATGAAAAAAAATAAAAATAAAAATTTGAAAGGCAACATAAAGGCTTTCTTTGAAAAAGGCGCTCAGATAGCGCCAGAGAAACAACAAAAAGGGAAAAACTAATCAAGAGTTGGCAAAGTAATGGCCATTACAGGAAAAAATTAAAAAATAAATTAAAAAGACACCGTACAGGCCATTACAAGGAGCACTGCATGACTGGAGCAAGAAGATTTCACCTGGCCATAACTATTTCCAGCAGTTCCTGATCCGATGCATTCTCTGGAAGCTTTTCACCTTTTGTTTGCTCACTGAAAGCCAACAACATTCTGCAAATCCAAATACGGCACGTAAGACAGACTTTTAGTATTCAACTTCCAGTTACAACATGCATTACAAAAAAGTCCCCATCAAATTTACAGAATAAGAAACCATTTATCCTTTAGTCCCCAACACTGTATAAAAAGCAGCTTTTCAAATGAGACAAGCTATAAAACAGCAGATGGCACATGCATCAAACTCACAGTTGTTTATGTCCAGAAATATAAGCAATATGAAAAGGAAGAAATCACTGCCAATTTACAACTGTCAAGACAGAAGTGCTGAAACTAAATAGCCTACTCCAAATTAAACATCAAAAAGGAAATTTCAGAAAATCAATGCATAACATGAAACTGCGGGGTGGTAACAAACCTAGCCAAGTGCGATGCCAAGATCATCCATCTTAGCAGGATGAAACACCCATCATCCAATGCATGTATTATTAAACAGAATTTGTTCCATGCAAAAGGCCGTTGGGAAGTCTCGCAGTACCTTGACCCACTTTGAATAGTCAGTTGTAAGAGATGTGTAGTTGAGATGTCTTCTACTTCATCTTTTCAGTGTAAACATTATGAAACCTAACATAAATAATGCTTTGTGAAGATCAGCCTTTGTTTCTATGGTCAACTTGCAGTAATTTCTAACACTGCTTGCAAAAGCACGATTTCAGATCCTATTCTCACCCACACACCAACATGTTTGCAGTTCCTGGTTGCTCAACAAGTATACCATGCACTAACTGTCTATTTTACGTTGACCAAAAAACAGGCCAGTCCAATCATCAGAGGGGTAACATTTTCATAGAGAATGAGGATCATTGATCATCCCTTCCAACTGTCCATTTCTTCCACACTCATGTCACTCACCTGGTTACAGGACTAGCCTGATTTTTAGGCCACAGGCACAACCTGATGAATAAATCAGACTTGAACACACAAGCCATATCAGCATATGTAGGGAGAGAAGGATCCAAAATCCTACCTCGCAAGTAGCATGTGTTACACTTATGTCAAACGTCATACAGTTTGTTTTCATTTCCACAATCTTCATCACATCCTCCATATATGAACTTCCATCTAGTCACCGGCACCAGCAGCACGATCAGCATCCTGTGTATACTGAAAAGTGCCTCTAGCCAACTTTGTTTCAGATCCCGTATATCCTGAAAAAGTTATGGTGTATATGCATCCTCGAGAGGAAAACGCGTGCCTTTTTTACGCTTGGAGCAATAATGAGAAAAAAATGGACTGATTATTAAAAATCAAGTGTGATCCATCATTGACTGCATATGAAGCCAACTGTATGCCAACTGCCAACTACAAGCTGCAGTCCAAGAACAATTTTTTATGCAGTGGCTGGGATTGGGACTGCAATTTCAAGGTTGTAACATACAGCACCACCCAACTGACATGCAGCTTCAACCGCCATATCCGCAATACTCAAACTCAGCAGAAAAATATGTGAAGAATAGCTTTGAATATTAGGAAATACTGATAAAATAAAAGCTGCATCCTTCGATATTTTTGAATTAAAGACAACATTTGGTAATAGGAAAAGAAAACCATAAACAACATGAGAAATACACAAAAATAAAAACACAGTAAAGAGATTTGATACAGCTACTAACCGGAACACGTGGAATTATTACGAGGCAAAGAGTAATATAATCTTGCAAAATCAAGGTCAAGTACCGGTTTCCCATACCGCGTATTGATGATATGTTAGACATGATGGCAGTTGCCACAATCTTTTCGAAGATTAACCTCTAAAGAGGGTATCGCCAAATATGTATACGCCTAGAAAATGAGTGGAAGACAGCCTTCAAGATGAAGGATGGATTATACGAGTGGCTAGTCATGCCCATTGGCTTGACTAATACCCCAAGCACATTTATGAGAGTGATAGCCCAGGTGTTAAGACCCTTTATGGGTAAGTTCCTTGTGGTGTATTTTGATGACATTCTTATATATAGCACCTCAAAGGAACAACATCACCATTTGAGGCAAGTTTGCGGGGTACTCAAAATAGAAAAGTTGTATGCCAACCTTAAGAAGTGCACGTTTATGTCAAAAAGCGTTATTTTCTTAGGGTTCATCGTATCATCTGAAGGCATGAGGGTGGACCCCGAGAAAGTCCGGGCCATAGTTGAATGGCTTCAATTCCGCAATATTCACGAAGTGTGAAGCTTTCATGGCTCAGCAACTTTTTATAGATGGTTCATCAGAGGATTTAGCTCCATCATGACTCCGATCATGTATTGCATTAAGAAAGGAGAGTTTGTATAGACTAAAGCAGCCTCTAAAGCATTTCAGGAAATTAAGGGCAAGATGAAAGAAGCCCCCGTCATGCACCTTTCAGACTTTTCTAAAGTCTTTGAAGTCGTCGCGTGTGATGCATTTGGGGTAGGTATAAGTGGCGTGCTTAGTCAAGAAAAGCACCACGTTGCTTATTTTAATGAGAAGTTGAATGAGTCAAAGCAACTGTATTCCACCTATGACAAAGAATTCTATGCGATTGTCCAATCCTTGAGCCATTGGCGGCATTATTTGTTACCATAAGAATTTGTCTTGTTCTCTAACCACGAGGCCTTACGTTACCTCAGTTCCCAGAAGAAACTAAACCCTAGGCATGCCAAATGGGTCCAATTTCTTCAGGAATATTCTTTCGTTCTGAAACATAAGGATGGGGTCGAGAACAAACCTGTTGACACCCTTAGTAGTCGTGTAGCGCTACTCCAAAGTATGAGAGTGGAAATGACTAAGTTTGATCGGCTAAGAGAAGAGTATCCTATATGCCTAAACTTTGGTGATTTGTATGCGTCACTACGAGATGGTCAGTGGACCAACAGTCGTGAGTTTTTCATCATCGATGAGTTCCTATTAAAAGGTAATAAATTATGTGTTCCCCATACCTCCCTCCATGATTTCCTAGTTTGGGAACTTCATGCAGGAGGGGTAGCCAGTCATTTGGGGAGGGGCAAGACCATTGCCCTTGTGGAGGATAAATTTTATTGGCCAAGTCTCAAGCAAGATGTAGCCAAGATTGTTGGGTAGTGCGGGACTTGTCAATTGGCGAAGCAGAGGAAGCAAAGTACAGGATTGTGCACGCCTTTGTCAGTACCTCATGCGTCGTGGCAAGACATAAGTATGGATTTCGTGTTGGGTTTACCAAAAACTATCAAGAAACACGATTTTGTATGTGATTGTGGACTATTTTTCCAAAATGGCCCATTTCATTCCTTGCTAAAAAACCTCAGATACCTCCAATGTCGCCAAGCTTTTCTTTTAGGAGGTAGTGCGTTTACATGGTCTACCTAAGACCATAGTGTCTGATCGTGACTATTTTTGGAAGACACTATAGCACATGATGGGGACAAGGTGTTAATTTTCATCTGTCTATCACCCTCAAACAGACGGTCAGACTACGGTTATCAATAGGAGTCTGGGAAATATGCTTAGATGCCATGTGAGTGATCACATCCGAACTTGGGATACTGTTTTGCCTATAGCTGAGTTAGTATACAACAGTTCCATTAGTAGGTCCATAGGCATGAGTCCATTTGAGGTTATGCATGGGTACAAACCTAAGAAACCTATAGATCTCATACCTATGTCCGTGTCCCATATGCTATCTAAGTCAGCATATAAGTTTGCACGTCACATACATGAGTTGCATAGTGAGATCAGGAAGTGAATTAACGTAAGTAATGAAAAATATAAAGCGTTTGCTGATTCTCATCGCAAGTTTCATGAATTCTAAGTAAGAGATTATGTCATGGTTCGTATGAGGCCTAAACGGTTCCCACATGGGGCCGTTAAAAAGTTACAAGTGCGTAGCACAGGAACATACAAAATACTGCAGAAACTGGGTCTTAATGCATATGTAGTAGACCTTCCACCTACCATGGGAATTAAATCTACTTTTAATATGGAAGATCTAGTACAATATGAGGGTCTTACTACTTCACCTGTTGATCTATCCAAAGACCGTGACCTAATCCCAAACCCATGGCCCCTACCTGACCAATCATCCGAGCCTTTACCACCTTTACCCTCCTTGCCTACTCGAAACGAATAAATTGAAGACATACTGGATGCACAAGCAGTTTCCACTCGCCATGGGGGATTTCAGAAATTCATTGTCAAGTGGAAGCACATGCCGATTTCAAAGAGTACTTGGATTATAGAGGACGAGCTACAACATTTGGATCAAAACATTTTAGAGCGCTACAGGAGTTTTAATCCACCAGAGGCGAACTCTTCTCAATCGAGAAGAGTTGATGACGACATCACTTCACGTACACATTTGCATATGTATCAGAGGAAGAGGCGGGCCGCACCGATTTCCATGTGACTAGGCGAGTACCCATGATCGTGTTGAAGACCCCATGTGCATGTGCGAGCATCTGGAAGACCCGACACTGGGAAGATGCACATGGGCTGCTATATGGAATGATCTAAATTGTTTGATTGGAGGGACGTGACGATCGGGTCGTTAGATCTCATGGATCACATGATCGGGCCATTGATCATGGATCGTCCACATCAATTTTTTAGACTTTATCATATTTTAGGATTTAGTTTGATTATTTTATGTTTGGACATACCTTTATGAGTGATTTTAGTAGATTCTCTTTAGACTAGGGTCATTTTTATTAAAATTTCATAAGATATGATGTTTTTGGAATTTTGAAACTTCTTGAAGTTATAAAAGAATGGGGGCGTGTAACATCTCCCCATCGGATTTTGTGGAAAAAAAAAGGCTTTCGCTTTTTTCTTTTCTTCTTCCATCTTCATGAGATTTGAAGATACTTCCATGTGATTTGGAATGAAGATTGGTGTGATCCTAATCTTCATCAACGGAGGTGCGGGCTCCATCTATCCCCACATCATCACCCTTTTAATATCCATTAATGTATTTTCTTCAAAGTTCTTCGATTTTCCAATCCCAGATCTTCATCTTCTTTTAAACCTAACTTTCTCATACCCATAAACCATCCAAACCTTAAAGGACCTAAACCCCATCCAACCTAGCCACACGTGTGACCGCACAGCCACACATGTGAACCCTATGGGTTGGCCGTATGGCCACACCCTATCCTTTTTGGTTTCCCATCGCCCTAGAATTAATACCCTCTTCTCTATTGTCCCAAACCCTACCCTAAACCTAGAAATCCCCAACTTTCCTATTTTTCCAAACTACCAAACCCTAACTTCTCCCATTCTTCAATTCACCCAAAATCCTTACACCCTTTCTACCCAAAACCCTAATTCTCATATCCTAACCTCTAAACCCTTTAGCCCCTTCATCCAATTTGATCCCATAAACCCTAAATCCTAGATTTCTCCAATTTCCCTACCCTTAATTTTACCCTAGGTAGTATTAGGTCTTTTACTTTGAAATATGCCTTACCCTATGCTAATTGGATGTCCTTACATCCATTAGATCCTAGTTTCCTTTATTTAATGATCTTGTGCTACAATTTTGGTAACCTAGGCTACGATTGTGCATGATATTCATATGGTTTACTCGGTATCAGTGATCATAATGACAGGTTTTATGTTCTTTTGTTGATTACCTTAATTTTGCTACTTGATCTCACATAATACTTGGTTCATGCATCGGTCCTGCATCATGTGTATTGAGGGCTTTGTAATGAATGGTTCACTTTAGTGCTTGGGTGTTCCAATTGGCGGATGCGAGCGCGATGTGGGGTTGGATGACGAGTTATGAGGAAATTAATTAGACGGTCAAAAGCCTAATCATACCTACAAGCTAATGTATGGTCATGTTCATGGATAGGTAAAAATAAAGTGGGTTTTGAGATGGGTCAGTCCAATGGTTCATCGAATGAACATTTGGCCTAGGATCAATGATGAAATTGGAGGATTTGTACACATCAGTTTAGTGTAAGAATTGAGGGATTGGTCTATCTACCCAATTGGGAGGTTTTGGACGGTTTTAGATACGTGGTGGTTTTGACATATCACATATGGATCGAAGGGTCATGATCGAGTAGGTTTAGGATATGTTCTATATGGTTAGATTTGCGTGGATGTGTGGATGTATACTTAAATGAAGGCAAGTGAACGCGCATGCATGTGTATGCACGCACACCAAAATCCTGGGTCATTACATGTGCAATGGAGACCAAGAACTGCACCACTAAGAAGGAAAAGTACAAGTTGAAGACTCTAAAAGGGCAAGGGGAAGGCCCAAAGGACATGGGTGGAGGTGGTAAGAAAAGACTTGATCTGTCATATAACTGAAGCTATGGCCCTTGATAGAGTGGAATGGCGGAATAGGATTCATGTAGCCAACCCCAATTGTTGGGATATGACTTAGATCATGATGATGATGATAATTGAGGAATATTCCGCTTGATATCTGTTAGTTCCTGCCTGAAGGATTGAAGTACCTTATGGAAATCTATGATTTTACATCTCCAGAAAGAATTGAACTTCCAAATGGTTTTGCACAAGAAACAAAGAAAATAACAGTTTGACATTACTAATACTATGGAATGAAAAGGTTTGCAGGAAGGAGGAAAAAAACATAAGAAGCAGAAGAGAAAAACAGTTTAACATCATTACTATTAATATGGCATAACAGTGTTTGTGCAAAAGATTACTTTGACTCAAGCATTATATGGCAGTTGATTCAGTGATTGAATGGAAAAACAAGAAAAATAAAATTTTATATATATATATATATATATATATATATATATATATATAGAAGTCAACCTGTGGAGAGAATTTGCCGTTAACTGCACTTCTTCAAGCTCCATTACACCTTTGTGTCTCCTCTTGAATGTCTCAAAAAGTTCATCTCTGATAGACAGAAGCTGAAGATGGCAAACATGGGTCAGGATATACAATTATTGAAGTGTACAGGGAGTTCGAACACATGGTTTAGCAGTATATACATGTAGTATTTAGTAGTGAAAGGCAGTTTGGTCTCCATGATTCAGTCCTATAGGAAGAGGATCAGCTGATGAAAGTAGGATTGACTAACAACTCTGCTATGCTGTAGACCTCTCTCTTTCTCTCTTCTTTTATTTCTTCTCTTTTTCCACAGCTTCAGTACCTTAATTTCACTATATAGTATCAGAGTGGCTCTTATCCTACTGTTACAACTACATATCTTTTCTTCTCTTCTTGTTTTTCTTCTTTGTAGTCAAGAAACCTAAGGAACTGCAGGTTTGAACCATGACAACTTTCAGAGGGCCATACAGCTGATGTCATCAGCTGTACAGTTGGTACAGCTGCATCTTGGTTCAGGTCAACCCGAACCCTATTAACCCAACCTGAGTTCAGGTCAGGTCGGGTTGTCAAGGTCCTCAGGTTGGGGTTCGGGTTGGAAACGCCAAACCAATTTGAATTCGGGTTGGGTTTGGGTTGAGCAAATCCAGGTCAGGTTATGTCAGGTTGGGAACAATCACATGAATTTGTGTTGGGTTGGGTTGGGTATGGTCGGGTTGGGCCGAGTATAGAGGATTCGGGTTATGTTCAGGTTGGGAACCGTGGGTTGGAATTTGGGTTGGGTCAGGTTATGGTTTGGGTCTTCTTGAGGTTGGCTCATGTTGACCCTCAACCCCAACCCTAACCGTGGGCAATCCATCTGAGACATGAGATGTTGTAGATAGTGCATGGGTGCTCATATTGATGGATCTCAGCTTTTTATCAGGATATTGCATTCTATTATCAGGCAGACTGCCAGACTCTTCTTCCATAGTGTTATGAGTTAGCAACCAGCCAATTTCTTGGATTTCCCAACTTTCCACAGATTATGTTTCTGTGTCTGTACAGAATGGTTTGCTAATCAGTTTTTGCACTTTGAATTGTCACCACTGATATAGGGTCATATCACACATGTATCGGGCTGTCTCAGGCAATACAGCCGTATCATTCATGGACAATACCAGTACGTATCGGGCAATACATACTGGTATCAGACAATATCAAACCTTGCTATACAATGGTAGCAACTTGCACTGGATTGGAGTGTTTGCCCGAACAGAGTCTGTCTGTATCGGCTGTTGTGGTTAGAGCTGGGCATTGAGTTGAGTTGGACCGAGTTAGGGCTGACTCAACTCGATCCAGTTTGGAAATAGGCATGACCTGAACTCGATCCGAGTTCGGTCTGGCCTGGACTGATCCGGACCGAGTCCGATCCAGTCAGAAGTACCAAGTCGGGTTGAGTTGGCACCAAGTCGGATTGAGAGATGAGGGAGGGAGGGTGTGGAGAGGAGAGAGGGGAGGAGGGTGATGGAGGTGGGTGGTTGCCAGGCTTGGAAGAGGAAGAGGAGGTTGAGGGAGGGAGAGAGAGAGAGGTTGGGATCGGGTCGGCGTAGAGTTAGAGAGTCGGGTCGAGTCGGGTTTCGGATCGAGTTGAGTCTAACTGGATTGAGTTTCAGGTCAAGTCAGATTAAGTTACTGGGTAACTCGAACACGACTCGATTTGAGTTCAGAGTGGGCGAAGCTTACTCGGTTCAGACCGACCCACCCATTCGGTTCGGGTCGAGTCGGATCGGATCGAGTCGGACAAGTCAAGTTAGCCGGATCGGGTCATCATGTGCCCACCTCTAGTTGTGGTGATTCTGAGTACCAACAATAGGCTGATTATCAAGTGTAGCTGCACTATCCGTTGTTTAGTAATATGCTAATAGTATAATAGGCTGTAACTGGAAAATGGATACCTCTCATCCTTTTTAACTGGGGTATTGCAGAAATTTTGAATATTCAAATCACTACCAATAAACTAAATTGCAGAAATTGCAGAGGACCCTATCAGTGAAGTTATTCTATGGGTAGAAGGGATAAGCTTCATTGTGTCTACAAGGATGCACCATCAGAACTTGAATAATCCAAGTTTTGAATGAAGGAAATATATCAGGTGATGTGCTGGTTGCTGAATAGTACGAAATCAGAGGTGAATCATAGTTTACTTTTCCTCAGGACTTTTTTTTTTGCTATACCAGCATGTATAGCAAAGAAGAGCTTCATCATGTCTACAAGGATACACTCATAGGGGTGAATCATAGTTTACCTTTCCTCAGGACTTCTAAAGAGATTTGGGACATCGTGAGAGATGTGTAATTGGAAGAGAGCAATTTTTCTAGCATGTAAACTGTCACTAGATATTTCTCAAGAAATGAACAAAGAGTTTTGAGTGAAAGCTATGCTGCAGTGATAAGACAAGTGGAATGAATTCAATGTGCATCAGCCAAATCCTTTCCACTGTAAAGAAGATTGAATTAGTGAGAAAGAAAAGATACGGTACTAAGTCTTTGTACTAATTGTGGTGGGATAAATCATATGGTGACAGATGTGGTGAAATTATTGGGCCACCAACTGCACCCCAGGCCAATGCTGCATCAGATGAGCCAATGGACCTTCATTGGCAGATATTCAGCGACTCAGTTTGTGTCTAATTCAGGTGACTTCATCTCCATCTCTCATGAGGAACATAATGCCTTCTCACATTCTATATACTGAAGAGTGAAGAATACCCAGTCAGATTCCTCTACCGTTTTTCTTCATGTGTTGTATGAATCCTCTCCTTGGGTTATTGCTTGGCAACATATCTAAGCATATGACTGGCAAGTTAAATTCCTTTCATTCAGTCCCCTGAGCAACCACAACCTAACAGTTTAGTAACCTAGTCTTATGGAACCATCTCGTGGCTCATAAAGGTTCTGTTCAAGCATTTAAATCTTTTTCCTTGTCAACTGTTCCACAGTTTCTGTCAGCCACATTACAAAGTCACCATCTACCTTTCTTAACGTGCATTTCAATATCTCCAGATGAAGAAGACAATTGGAGGACTCGAGTAAAGAGCACTCTACTTCTCAGACAATGAAATCGGTGTTATCATGTCTTTCAGTAGTCATATGGTGTATGCATCACAATTGCACTGTCGTCTATGACATCAATCTCTCTAGTTAAAAATTAAAAATTAATGATTTCATTCATTTCAGAGCTAATTTGAGTTATGTAATGTAGCTACTCTGAACATCATCATACTGTTTTTCCTTCGAGCAGAAACACCCAAACTGCTGCTCCTTTTGAACTGGTTTATACCGATGAGGGAAAGTTGACTTAGATGGTTCTCTCATGTGCAATGGAGAGCAAGAACTTCACCAGTTAGGTTGGTATGACAAGTTGAAGGCTCTACAAGGGCATGGAGAAGGCCTAAAAGGACATGGGTGGAGGTAATAAGAAAAGTCTTGATAACCAATGGTCTAATTTAAGTCATGGCCCTTGATGGAGTGGAAAGGTGGAAAAAGATTTTTTTTTTTTTTTTTTTTTGTTCCGGTCATCTTCCATGCCTTCAATTGCATTCCAAGCACACTTAGCCTGGTTGCATACATACTCGTGAACTTCTTAGTAAGAACATCCATCAATTCTTTTGCAATTGCATTTTCTCCAATGACCTGATTAGGGCATTTCACATGGCAATGAGAATGGCCTACCATGCAAGAGTGTCTTGTTTATATATATATGCCATTTCTCATAGGCTTCTATTGCTTGTGCAATCAAACCATGAACCAGTTTTTTCCTAATATAGTGATGTAGGACATGGCAAATACATTCCTAGCATGGCTGGACCTAAATAAGGCCAAATGGAAGTGGAAGTAATCAGTCAGATCCAGGCCTAGTACTACATAGTGCATGACGTAATTGGGCCCCAAGCACCTCCTGTTCGAAAAAATTCAATCTGGATAGGGAGAAATTGCCGTTTGAAGTGAGAACTGTAAATCGGCCATAACTTTTGATCCAGCTATCGTTAGGGGACATACAACCTATCAATCCTTACTGTAATGCACCATCTGGGGTCAATTGAATCACATAGTGGGTCGCACCTGTCCGTTTCGTGAGAAAAAACATGCTTCAAGTTCAAAATTGGAATTTTAGGGAAATTTTACTACTTTCAGTATTTCCAATTTTTGTTGTGTTTCCTTATTTTTAGAGTTTTAGTTTCCATTTTTTTTTTGAAATTACTTGTAACCATGCTAGGACTCCTCCAATAAGGTTTATCTGTACTTTTTATTTTTGGCAAAGTAGGCTTTAGATGAGTTATACTATTTTGGGTAACTTTTATTAGGGTTAGAATTTTGCTATTTTGGGTAATTTTGAATTAGGGTTTTTTTTTTTTCTTTCTTTATTAGCGGTGTAATCGAGAAATCATACACCTTAGACATTATTCAATAAAATATTTGAGTTTTTTTCTCTTATTATTTCTTGTGTATTCAAGGTTTTGACTACTTGAGAAAAGACGGTGATCTTTTTATTCTCTTCACGCTCTCCCCTACGTCATATAGACTAGTACGTGATGTACATCTTGCTCAATGTAAAATGACATCTTACCTTTCTAGGAATTAAAGTTCACATTATCAAGTTTTCCCTTGTCCAAGTCCTTGATCACATCTTGGAGGTCTTGATGCAAGCTGAACAAGATAAAGGCATGATTAATGGACTTGACTGCTTGGAGTCATGATAACATTTATGCAAAAGACTTAATCAAAGTCTTCAAAGGTTGTAAAACTGCCAAGAAGATGATAGAGATGTCACTAAAAAAGTATGAAACAATTTTTGAAATGCATCAGAACTCCTCTTGAACAAGTATATCATGACAATAAAAGAAGGTGATGTTGTGGTTGAACACATCCATAAAATGTTAGTAATGATTGAGGATTTAGGAGTCATGTGGTAATTGGGTAAATGTGCAAACTCGATATTAGGATAAATGATAAATCTGTTCAGAGGATAGGCATTGGTTTCTAAGTAGTAGCTCATGTGGGAATGGAACATGCTTGATCTAGTACAAGGTATGCAAAAATGGTGAAAGATTACGCCCATTATGTAATGGCAAGCAACATTACGTGTGATGTGGTCGTAATGCGCCGATATAGTTTTTTTTCAAAAAAAAAAGGCAACAACAGCCATTACAGTTAACCAACAGATTAAATATCATATTAGTGAATAAATTAGTATCGGCCCTAATGGCCAAGTGGGAGATGTAAAGATGTGTCAGTTTGGGACACTTATGGCCATATAGTGTTATCCAAAAATGTTCGGAAGAAAGAGTCTCACTCTCCTCATAACTATAGTGAGAGGAGGTCGATTAAATCAATTGTACGAGCGACTGATGATATTGTTATTCAGTTTCTCTAGCCAGCAAATGTGGTCCCACAAATGATCAAAAGAAATGGATATTCTAACCATTGACAACCTATGCAAACGCGGAATGGTTATTCCTAATATGTGCCTTTTGTGTTATCCCAACGTGAAGTATATTGATCACATTTTCCTCCATTGTTTGTTCACGGCTTTCCTTTGGGCTAAGTTCCTTAGAATGGCCTCAGTTTCTTCAATCATGCCTAGATCCATGGATGATCTCTTTTTAGTATGGCGTGCAGTGGATGGAGGGAAGCTAGGAAGGAAAAGATGTAGACTTGACCTCTTGGCTCTATTATGGTCAATTTGGGGAGAAAGGAATGATTGATGCTTTCATAACAAAAGCGTTGTTAGTGTGGGACTTCTCAACAGAGTGGGTATGTTATTTAAGGATCGGGCACCTTCCTTAAAGGAGCATGCTTGGGTTGCAGTTGGGAGCTATTTTGTTGTTGTATTTTAGTTTAGGCTTTTTGTTGGTTTTTTCTAGGTTGTTGTTGCTCTTAGTTTAGGTTTCTTAAAGGCTTTTCCTGGGTTTTTTGGCTTTTTCTAGTTTGTTGTCTTTCTTTTTCCTCTGTTCTCTTTTGATTTTTTTTTATTAAAGTATCATCTTTCAAAAAAAAAAAATATGGCTATAAATAGAATAGCCATGAATGTGCAAATACATTGAAAAACAAGAAAAAGAAAAAGTACATATAGAAAGTTGTTAGAAAATAACATTTTGGGGCGATCTATTATTACTGGTGATCCAATGCCTAACGATGCCCTTCAGCTTCATTTATTTCTCCACATTGTGTTTTTGCATCACTCCTTCAGGCAGTCCTTCATCAAATGTGTTTCATCTATATGAGTATCATCCGATATGAACCAACGCAATCCAAGATCCAAAAATCCAACAAACTCCTGAAACGATTCGAAGTAAAGAAATCCAGAGCCGAAAATCAACATCCAAACACATTTTTTTTTTTAAGTCTAAAAATACATCCAAACGCGTGCAACCTCAAAAAATTAGAGAAAAACAAAAACATCAACTAAATGTAGCACATCCAAACGGTCGCATATCAAGCCCAATCGAATTGTCTAGCCCATTTGAAACAAAAGAAAGCTATGAAAGCAAGCGTTATTCACCTCATCAGCATTAATTTCATTCTTGCCGATCTTGTGATGAATCAAGGGCATGCCAACGGACCGTGGCCCAAGAAGTTGAACGAATATTAGCTAGTGATGTGCATCGGAAAGTTGATTGAGCTACAACCACTCATCAAGAAGGCGACAAGAAGAAGAGATTTAAAGGGATGTGCGGTGGAGAGGCTTAACGAAGCAGAGCCACAGTCCATTGGGATGGCCTTGATTCATCACAAGATCGGTGAGAAAAGAATTGATGTTGATGAGGTGAAGAAGGCCTGCTTTCATAGTTTTCTTTCATTTTAGATGGGCTAAAAGGTTCTATCAGGCCAATATGTGAGCGTTTGGAAGTGTTGCTTTCGGTTGATTTTTTGTTTTTACCTATTTTTTTGGGTTGCATGCATTCAGATGTAGTTTTAAATGTTCTTTCCAAGTTTTTTGTTTTTCAGATCATGTTTGGATGTTAATTTTCAGCTCTGGATGGTTCGTATTGTTTCAGAAATTTATTCAATTTCTTGTATCATCTAGCGTCATATCAGGTGAACGGATGATGCACATGTGCCTGTAATATTTGTAGGATTTTCAGCTCTTAAATCACTTTGATTCCTATCGCTTTAGTTCAAATAAGATGATACGCATGTACATCAAACGCACCTGAGGAAGGACCACTTGGAGTCAATGAAAAAAGGGAACGTGGAGAAATAGATGAAGTCGAAGAACACCTTTAAGCAATGGATAACAGCCGGCAATAACAGGTTGCCCTAAAAGGTTATTTTCTGACAACTTTTTATATCTGGTTTTCATTTTTTTACCAATACAATAGCATATTTATGACTATTCTATCTATAACCATATCTTTTGACCACACCTGCTAGCTAGAGAAACCGAATAACAATATAATCGATCGCTCTTACAACTAATTCAATTGGCCCGCTCTCCCTACAGTTATGGGGAGAGTGGGACTCTTTCTTCCTATTTTTTTGGATAAGGCCATATGGTCATAAGCGTCGCAAACTAACACGTGTTTACATCTCTCACTTAGCCGTTATGGCAAATACTTATTTATTCAATAATATAATATTTAATCTATCGGATAATTTATCTAAACAGCATGGTGTGTCGTAAAGGCTGTTACGTAAAGGTAACGGTGGCAACCGTTATACGTTACGGGGTCATAACGGCCATAACAGCCATTATGGAAAAAAAAAAATGACCCGTAATTGTCGTTAAAGGCACGTTACATCCTCTATAAAGGCCATAATGGCACCGTAATGGTCTATTACGGGACATATATAGGTTTTTCATACTTTTTAATCAACATTATGAGGCAGATACAGGTTTTTCAAGGGGTTATTCAATAAATTTAACAAAAAAAAATTTTTTTAAAAAGATAGACCGTAACGGCCATTATGGGGTCATAACAGCCGTTATGCCTCATATCGTAAAGGTAACGGTGGTGACCATTATAGTCACCATTACCGTTACGGAACACCTTGCTAAACAGACACAATATTTGTCATTTTGACATTCACAAAACAAAGGTAATTCACTTCGCATTTTGGGAGATCCAACAAGTTCTCGGTCTGCTCCCTTGACAAGGATTTATCTCGATTCGAGTTTGGAGGAGTTCGTCATCCTGTTAACCTCTTAACGCCTCCTCATTCCCTGTAAGGCTTGCACACTTCTCCTCAATCCAACAAATGAAACTTGCGGTTCTCTACAGCTCTCAGCCAAAGTGAAATCCCTCCTTAATTTTTCCAACTGATCCAACACAAACTTCGGCCATCCAAACATCGACATGAAATAAAGAGACAAGTTTTACAATTCAGCTTTGATGAACGTAATCCTGTCACCCAACAAGAGATGTCTAATCTTCCATCTCAATAGCTACCTCTCCATTCTTTCCATAACTTGATCCACAAATGCTTTACGGGTTTGCCCACACAAGATGGTAGTCCAAGATATGTCAACAGAAAGGACCTAACCCAACACCCAAAGACCACAACAAACCTCTCCACCTCCTTAAACATTCGGATCCTCAAAAGTTCACTTTTTAAGATAATAACTTTCAATCCCATAACCACTTCAAAGAACCTCGTGATCTTTCACAAGGTGTCCACCATAACTTCCTGCACCTCGCAGAAAATGATGGCATCCTTAGGGAACTGGAGTGGAGAGATTTGAAGCTTGTGTTTTCCCCCTTCAACCCACTATGAGACCCACAGCCTGACCCTTGTCCAACATTTTTGCTGAGGGCTTCCACAACCACTACAAACAAAGAAGGGAGGAAAACAATCCCCCTGCCAAAGGCCCCTCGAGGCCTTGAAAAATCCTCTCTGGGACTGTCAATCAGCACGGAGAACTTAGCCGACCGAATGCAAGCTTGGATCCATCGCCTCCATCTTTGCCCACAACCGAACTGATCCAACATGTAGTCTAAAAAGGCCTAATCCATATGATCGTAATCTTTCTCAATATCCAGCTTGGAAATGATGCCCTTTCTGCCAGCCTATTGCCATGAGTCAATATATTCATGCGCAAACACCACACTATCCAGGGTCTATCTACCAGCAAAATATTACATTGTAGCATGGTCTGATGCAAAAGCAAAATATTGGGCTATGGCACATTCTACTGATGAACTAATCTGTCTCTAAATGATGTTACAGCCTTAAAGGAGATTGGTCTCCCTCCTGACACTATCTTGCAACTCTATCATGGTAATCAGGTAGTGATCCTGTCGACTATAAGCGCACCAAATTTGTTGATGTTGACTGTCACTTTGTGAGGAAGAAAGTAGGGAACAAAGAAATTGTGATTCCATGTATCCATACACATGACTAACTAGCAGATGTGTTCACCAAATCTCTCCAACATGATCAGAGACTTAAGGGGGAATATTGAGGTCTGTAGGGAGTTTAAAAACATGGTTTAGAAGTATATGCACATGCCAATTAGCAATGTTTAGTGAGGGCAACATGATCATTTTGTAATCATTAGTGAGAGGTAGTTTGGTCTTTCAGTAGTTAGTTGTATAATGAAAGGACTAGTACCTTTCAAAAAAAAAAAAAAAAAAATAAGTTCCATAGCTTCTGCACCTTAATCTCACCACAATAATCATACAAGTAATTCACAATTGAGGAATAATAAGATCCTTGACCCATGGTAATGTAGTATACACATGTTTCTTAGCATAAATTTAAATAAAACTTCGGTGTGCAACTTGCCTAGAGACTGAAACCAGTACGACATGCCCCAACTTGTTATGTTTTGGCCTGTTCCAGTTGGTTTCAGTCCAGCGTAATATCAGAAAATATTTTGAACCATAGTTCTTACTTCGTACATGATGCAGGCCATTGATCGGGGGAGGATCACAACGGATGAACCATGCCAGAAAAAGTTCTCCAACAAGACACCCCTATACCCTCAATTGGTAGCCTGCAAATGAGCTGTTAAGATAAGTGTGTGTGCATGCACCAGTCTACAATCAATAGAAGAGAAGCCAACAATTGAAGGTTTAGGATTTGGGAGATTTTAGGGCACGATAAACCCACATTGGGGCCCATCAGATCAACAATCTGGATTGCCGTACTTGTACAAAATGAAGGCCTCATGACAGTACCATATAAAGCCTCAAGTCTGATGATGGTATCTACTGCAAATATGATTGGTACAGAGAAGTATAAAATATCCAACTCCTCCAACTACCAAAAAAGATCTCAAAAATACAGAAAATAACCCTGCACCTTATTCCAGTGGCATGCACAAGCAAATTAGAAAACTCAAAAGTATCATATAGACACAAATCATACCGGCTGCTCTACATGATCTTTCCAAAAGCCAACAGTTGATGCCTTTGCATCGCTGATCCAGTTATCAATGTCAGAACTTCCCATCAAACTGCTATGGCGCAAGAGCCACACTGAACATACTGAGAGGCCAACTGCTCCACACGTATACCGTAACCAATACAAAGTCATTCTCCTTGGTTTTCGGTATCTTGAAACCTTAATGAGATGAGAAAAAATGTATCAAGAATAAGAACTTAATGCATTTAGCATCAAATCAGACAAACAAGAGTACAATGAGAATAAGATAGCTGTGTTGAGGAATGTAGGGTAGTCAGGAAGGCAAATGCATAGTTTGATAAGGTGCAGAATTCTGTACATGTGCAGCACGTGGTTCTGTGGTCTAGAATGTTGATCTGACAGCCTACCTGAACAAGGGATGCCCTAAAGATCTCCTAGACTGGAAGATCTGAACTCTGCTATCATTGGCCTATTTGCAGCTGAATGTGGACTGTTGCTGTATGTTTCTTTTCTTAACTGTCTATTTGTCAGCCAAAGATTGAAGGTTCGGGAAATCAGGATCTTAAAATATGGGAGATTTCAAGGCCATCCCAATTGATGAGTGGGGCGTCGGACTCGGGACAACTATCTGGATTCATCATCACTCTCGGCTCCAACATTTTAAAGATAGAGATGAAACTTACTGGACACCCTTAAAGTTCTATAGTGTGTACAAGTGAAAAGCTGAAAATCCCAAAATGACATTGTGAGCCTCCCAATGCATAGTTTTTGCAATTGCAGTGAAAGCATAAACAATTAAATCATCCTTCATGAAAAGAAATGAATATTCCTAAGCCTCCTTGGAAATGGATACCTGCTCAAATCCTACATCTTCATTGAGCATGTGGCACATGTCCAGTATCTGGTGGACCCCATGTCAACAAGGCACATCCCAAAAATGACGGTGATTTGATGCAGACATCACACCACCACTCCTTACATATTAGAGACGTAGGTGTCGACAGGCTACATCGGCACTTTCACTTTGGCTAGGCGAGTGATGGTGATCACCAGTGGCCATCGGCGAGCATTAAAAAAGCATGGATAGTATGGATCATATTTGGAGACCATCACACCGTTGATCATGGTCTACATGATCGTCCATCTATTGGATCATCTTGTGTCCCATCATGGGCCATCCGATGGTTGGATTATGTTGGACCCTTTTGTTAGTTAGTTCTTTTATGTTATTTGATGATTTGGACATTTTAGTTTGTGATTGGACAATGGACATCTATTTGTTAGGGCAGATTAGACTTTTTTTCCTTTTAAGACATAATGGGTATTTTGCTTTTGTTACTAAAGGGGCAAAATTGTCGTTTCAATAACTTTTAGAATAATATAAAGCAAGTGGGGTGTGGACATCCATCCCTAATGTGAGTTTGGAGAAAATCTCGAGGAGGCTTTGTAGGAGTCCTCTTCTTCTTCCTTCATTGTTGTGAAGGCTAGATTTTTGAATAGAAGCCTAGATGGTAGGAAGTCACTCCATCCTTCGTCCCTAAGATCATTCCTCTTCTACTTCATGCTTGATGAATCGTAGGTGGTAGGTCTCTTTGAATCTTCAATCCTAAGGTAAGATCTTTTTGTTGTTTTCACTTGGATCTGATTTTACTTGATCCTACGGGCCACCTAAACCCATCTTCCATTATTAACGGACACTACCTGTGCGTGGACCACACGATCAACCCACACATGTGACCGTACGGCCACCCATTTGACTGTCACACATACGTGTGGGGCCCGCTTGATCTGATTTTGAGTCAGTTGTGTTCCTTTGTCCACAATAGGCAACTCAGTTTTGGCCGTTTGTGTTTAATATTCCTAGATCTCAAGATTTTTGCTTTGGAACTACCTTAGTCCAACCCAAGAAACATCAAACTTTCACCTATTGAACCCAGATTACTCTATGCTAGTAGGAAGATCTTTATCTTCCTTGGGCCCAATTCTCTGAGTGTTTTTTTCAGTCAAATGGCTAATGACTATGATTTGGCCTCGAATCATACCTGTCATCTCTTGGGCTTCATGTTGTTTGTATGTACATCACACTTTAGTTTGATAATTTTATTTATTCCTTTGATTTTAAGTTAAATCTCGGTCACATAGTTGGTTTTGCATCATCCTACATCATGATTCCAATTGGTGTAATTCTTTTACCATTTTATATGGACCACTGCTCATTCTTTTGCTATAAGTCTCCTTAACCACCCACTTTCAGGCTGCTAATGTGACAGCTAAGATAGTCTCGTGTTCCCAGATCAATTGTTCTGATTATTCTAAATGTGAAGCACATGTACAGTGGAGATATTGAAAACAAGCAAGCCCTCACCTCCAACAGTGAGCTTCCCTATCAAAACATAAATGATACCATATAATATTATGAGATAAAGACAATTTATAACTGGAACGATGGAGCACTTAAACTAGAATAAAAGGGGATGCATATGCAAGTATAGGCCCCTTTTTTATGTGTGAAGCTAACGTAGATTGAAAGAACTTTACGTAAGAAATACAGAGGTCCTGCTGCTTATGGTCCAGATATTTTCGGCAAACTTTGACATAAAGTGAAAAAAAAAAAAACAATGTTGTCAATTAGCATAAGCGATTGCATGCGACCCAAGGGGGCCATGTGCATATGTGATTGCACAATCGCATATGCCATCACACAGCCCCCAAAATATATATATATATATATATATATTATCACATAAGCAATGGCATAATTGCATATGCAATCTCATAATCGCATAATGCCCAATGTTAATAAAATCGCATATGCCACTATGGCATATGCGGTATATGCTCCCAGAATGGCATATGCGATCGCATATGACCACACAGGAAAAAAGTAACAAAAAAGACAAAGTGGTCCTACTAACACTTTCGCTTATTTTCTTACAAAGAAAAACGTTTCATAGAGCAAATAAAATGAGAAAAAGTAACAGATATCAAAATGTAAACGTTGTTCCCAACTTTGTAAAACTGAAAAAGAAATCCAGACAACATAAAACTGAAAACTTCACCTACAAGTAGTGACAGGTAAGAGTCAAAACTGTTGAGATTTTGATAAATCAAATTGATGGCATCTCTTATTTCACAATCTGTCCACTGTGACCTTTCCTGGTCAATCTCTGGCAGTTTCTCAAACTGAAGCGAGAATGTGTTGTTCCCATCCACAAAAGCAGAATAATCACTCTGCACAGCCACTAAATAGAGAAGATCATCTATTGCAATAGAGAAGAAATAAAACAAATGACAAGAAGAAAATATAGCAGGACATGATGTTATTTTGCATAGTTAGGTTGCATTTGGCAGTACAGCAAATAGGGATGGCAATGTGCTAATAATAGGCCAGCTAATACGGGTCTCAAAATCAAGCCTGGACCTCGCCTGTTTATTAATCAGCCTAAAACATTAAGGGCATGTTTGATTTCCGATTTACACCGTAAATAGCATGTAAATGGATTTAAATGGGCATTTATTACTTACCTTTGGACATTGTTTGAATTATCCCTAATATTATCGAAATATCTCCGATATTATCTTTATCTCTAGCTCGATGATACCGATAACACTGGTAATGATACCAATAACACCGGTAGTATTAAAAAATTCCAGGTATCAACAATATATCGCTAAGTATCGCCAACGTATCGATATAGCTAATCTAATCACCAATATTTTCAATTGTGTAAATTCCAATTGTCACTTGTATTGCTAATGCATCAATATCGCCCATGTATCGCCAATATTTTCGACTGTGTAAATTCTAGGCGACACTTGTATCACAAGTCTATCAACGATATTTCAAAAATACCGCCAACGTATCGATATCACCAAAATTTTGTTTATTTAAAAATTTTCATTTCAAATTTTTTTTATGGCCACATGGTTTATGCAGTGTTCAATTTGTCATTGATAATATCGATAATATCTCGATATTATCGTTATCGCGAGATGAGCAATATCGAGACCACAATCTTTCATTTCCTTTCTAGTTGTTGATGATTTCATGGTAAAACATCGTGTTATCGATATTCTACAATATCAATGGATGTTTAGATGGAAGGTTGGATGGATGGTTGGATGGTTAGATGAGATGGATGGGATGGTTAGATTGATTTGTTATGACGGCACATGCTTTTAGGTCCCCATTAAATGGAAACCAATTATGTATGCATTCTTTTTACAATTTTTTTATTCCTAAGTATGCAAATATGTGTATTTTAGCATCTCCTGAAGTTCCAATAAAAATTCAATTGTTTTTCCCATATTTCCCCACATTTCTAATTATCAGCAATATTATTGGCAATATCGATATTCTTTCCGTATCCCTAGCCAACGAAACTTGTAGCGATACCAATACTTCGAACACTGCCTTTGGATATACAGTTGTATCGTGATTTGACGTGATGTTGAGAGCAAACTTGCTCAGAAAGTTACTGTTGGAAACAGAGAAAACAAGATTTTCATCTACTAATTATCCATGAGGCCCACTATCATGTATACGTTTGATCCATGCCATCCATCTGTTTTTCCCACTCATTCTAGGGCAGACCCAAAAAATGAGGCAGATCCAATGCTCAAGTGGACCATTTTATAGGAATCAAGAGGAATTGAATGCTTACTATTCAATTCTTCTTGTGGACCACAGAAGTTTTGGATGAAGCTGATATTTATGATTTCCCTTCATATATGTCTGTGTGAAGTGATGAACAGGTTGGATGATAGGTACACATATCTGTGGGGCCCTAGGCTCATTTTAACCAACAATGGTAGGCATTCAATTCTCCATTTTTTCCTGTGGTGTGGTCTGCTTGAACTTTTAGATCTTCTTCATTTTTTGGATCATGCCATAAAATAAGCACTAGAATAGATGGACGATGTCGATTAGACATATACATAATGGTGGGCCCCACAGATTTTACAAGTACAATTCCATCCAATTTCCATGTATTTTACACAGTTTTCAAGGCCCAATTACAGCATAAATCCTTCTCTTCCGATCACATGTAAAAAGTAATAATTATTGATTTACAATCCATTTACTACGTAAATTGAAAATCAAACAGGCCCTAGGTCGTAAACAGGCTTGGACCCAGGCTCCAAATGCAATCAGCCCAACACTGCATCTCAAATCAAAGAGGTGGGCCCCACAAGTGAGCAGATCACATTTGTGGGCCACACAGCCACAAGTGATCGGAACAGATGGGTGGCTCCTACAGGTAGTCCAATCAGGTTATGGACCACAAAAGAGTGCATTGTTAATCCGTGAACTATTCACATGTGTGCCCTGTTCATGCACATGCACACATGGGTTGGATGGTTAGTTGGTTACAAATAATTGCTATTTTTACTTAGCTATCTAGCACAATCAAACTGGTAGTAAGCTTCAGTTTTTAGTCTTTAAACTTGTTTAGGAACAAAACTAATTAGTGGAATAGTTAGATTTGGAAATTTATTCTAGAAAGGCTATAAATATGAGGATATGCTCATTGAATAGACATGTCTCAACAGAATTCAGAAATTTCTGCTTCCAGTGATTGGAATATGTGAGGAGGGTGATTCTTCCTTTTTCCTTCTAGTGGTGTGACTCCTTAGAAAACTGCTAGAGTCCTTCAAATGGTCCTTAATCTGTTTTCAATTTTTTGCAAATTACATCTTACAATGGTAAATGTTTGTAAATGGGTAACAATTATTTACTCTTGTAATTGTGTGATGACATCACTTACATTTGACTGCAATGATGATTTTGCTACATTGTTTGTTTCACTCAAAAACCCTTATAAAAACCGGTAGTTTTAGTGCGAAAATGTGGTGATTACAATTTACTTTACCAATTTTCTTTTCTTTTCTTTTCTTCTTCTTCTTCTTCTTCTTCTTTTTTGAGGATTAACAAATCAATTTATTGAGAAGGCACCAAGAAGCGCAAAGAATTACAACTTGGGCAAGAAAGAGAAATTACAATCTTGTACTGAACCTGTACAAGATGTCCACTCGAAAACAAGATTCTTGACCCTGAAAATAACTTTTGCTTCCTCACAAGTATCATTTCAGAAGCACCTGCCATTCCATTCCCCCCAAATGACCCAAAGGACGGCCAACAAAACCATATGCCACATGGACCAAGATTTTCTCTCAAGGTGGACACCATGCCAAGCAAGAAGAAGCTCCTTCACTGATTCCAGCATGACCCAAGATGAACCAAAAAGGCCAATGATATTGTTCCAAACCCGTGTAACATACAGGCAATGTATGAAAAGATGGTTGATAGACTCTGCACCACCATACACATAGCTCAAACATTCGGGAGGATCATAGCCCTCTTTCGAAGATTATCACTAGCTAGGACTTTCCCTTAACCGACAAGCCAACCAAACAGCGACCTTAGGGGGAGCTCCGTAATGCCAAACAAAAGCCGTGTGACCGCAAGAAGCATTCCTATCATTGCGCAATAGGACTTCATAAAAGGACTGCACCGAAAACCTCCCCGGTTTATCCTTCCTCCATACAATACTCTCTTTCATCTTTAAGTGGCATATGATTTTGGAGACACTCAAAAAGACTTGCAAACTCTTCAACCTCACCCTCAAGCATAGTACTGCAGCATGGAGGATTCCGCAGCACTTGAGATCCAACTATAGCATAGCAATCAGTTACAAGTGTATTTTACTCTCAATTTACAAGCCATAATTCCTGTTTAAACGAACACCGGGAAATGATATGATGGCTCATTTACTTCGCATTTCAAAGGAAATCGGAAAACCAAACAGGCCCCTAGAGTTTTGGATAAACTTCGGATTCCAAAATTCAGTGCGTGCAATCTATCATTCCTCACCTATTTCAATTCCAGGTCCAAATGTCTCTTTGTACCACATCAATTTTGGTATCAGAACTTCAACAGGTATTGTCCTGAGTCACTCGGAGTGGACCTCAACATAGAATGTTCTCCATCGTTGGTGTGGCAAAGAGAAGCTCCTTGGGTGGCAATGTTTGTTTGGGCAGTGATTCAAGACAAGATCCCAACAGAAGATCATCTTCAACATAGAGGTCTCCAATGGCCAAATAGATGAGTCATGTGCAAATGCAACGAAGAATCTATCCGACATTTGTTTCTTCATTGTCCAGCAGGCAGCCATGGCTCTTTGGACTCACTTGTTTGCATTATTTGGTGTTAATGTGTGTTAAGGGGCAGCCTGAGTGAATCGATTTCAAGTTGGAACAGTGGTCCCTTTCACTGATCAGTAAGGCGACCAAAGGAGATGGAAGCAAAGACTACCTTTTATTATGGTAACT
Organism: Magnolia sinica; assembly: GCF_029962835.1. Lineage (NCBI taxonomy): Eukaryota > Viridiplantae > Streptophyta > Magnoliopsida > Magnoliales > Magnoliaceae > Magnolia > Magnolia sinica. The sequence goes on from NC_080579.1 coordinate 6,110,769, forward strand.
CGACAGCCAGGAAAGATAGATAAAAATATTTTTAGATGAAGTGAGCTTTGATTGGTAAGCATAAAGATTCATTCCATTGAAACTCAACCTGGAGACAGGTTTAGACGCATTAGCAGCTGAGAGACCAGCTATTCAATTATATTCTATTACCCATTCTGCCTAGCAGAGGGATTAATGATGGTTTCATGTTCCTGAATCCACCGGAGGAGAGCATATTACTTGAAATTTTTCCATCCCCTCTACCAATGGATCTTCCCATTCTAATCTCAACCACAATTTATCAATGGTGCATACATGAATCTACCCTTATTAATATATTAAACAGTAGAGTTAAGAATAATAAAAGGTCTTTTTTTTCATCAATGAAGAAGAAAGCAACATTGCAAACAGATAATACCTTAAAAATCTCATATGGATGGCCAATTGATGCTTCCAATTTTGAAAATAAGTCATTGATGGTCATCAATAGTGATGGCAATGACTTGTGAGGATCCTTATCCAAAACTTCCCCGAATTTGTGAACCTCCATATAAACCTACAAGAATAACTAGTTATTAATTGAATTTGCAGAACTAGAAGAAAAATGTCAACTAATTTGCATGTATATATATGAACACATACTGGAAGAATACGTCACTGAAGTTGCTGAATTATTTGAGACAAATTATAGGGTCCTGATGCATCAGGACATGTATGGTGCCGTAATGAACCCAGTCAATACTCGGTACATGTGGCCTGTCGGGATGATGGTTTAGTGTTCTGGACAGTGGCCCCACCATGGATGGGGAATGTCCCTTAAACTGCCACACATTTCACAATCCTAATACTCCTATCAATGGCCTACAGATAGATGGTTAGAAGAAATATAGCAACAGATCAGGAAAAAGAGAGAGAAAAAAAAAAAAAAAGAACAGACAAGGATTGGATGTCTAGGATATTCCAATATGGAGGACTCTTGGGGATCCTCCATCCACGGTGGGCTCATCAGATCAACAGTCTAGTTCACCAAACAATGTACCCCACTTGTAAGAAATGGGCACATTAAGATACTACGCTTCTCCTTGTTCTTCTTCTTCTGAGTGACCCCCAATCTATATCTATCGGCCTGAATTTCTTCCATCAAGTTCGCAAGCCTCCATCAGGATACTACACATCTTTATGCACCAAGGCCCTATATTCCTCACAACTAACGGGTATACAAGAATTTTGAAAAAGAAATATATTTCATAAAATTTTATAGCAAACACAACTGATCCCGCAGGAGAAGCATTACACAGATCATGGAAAAAACAAAGACAAGATTGAAGAATTGTCGAATAAAAAGTGACTGTTTAATAATCAAAATAAAGTGAATTGCATTGTGATTTGTTTCATCAATTTATTCTTTATTTTTTCAATGTTGTAAACAATTATTACTTTTGTTGATTTATTTTTTATTTTTTTTAGAAGTGATCCATATTATTCAAAAAGCCCTACAGCAAAAAGAAAAAGAGGAATACAAGCCGCAGGCTACAACAAAGAAAACGAAAGACAAGAAAGAAAAACAGCCGAACAGGCCAAACCTTAAGGAGCCCATTCTTTTATATACATAGCTACCCTACTATTGACAACCGAAACAGAAGAAGACTGATTCCTGAAGACGCAATCATTCCTTTCAGCCCAAATGGCCCAGCATGTTGCAAGATGGGCCAGATACCACCTTGACTTGGACAACTTAGCTGGGGATCTGTCATGCCGCATTGGAACACTTGGCATATCCCACTGAGCGCCGAAGGCTTCCAGAATGGCTGACCAGATTTTCCATGAGAAAGATCAGTGAATGAATAGGTGGTTCATATCTTCAGCTTGAGCCATATAAAGACGGCAAATGTTCAGAAGCTGGATTCCCCTTTTAAAAAGGTTGTCAATGGTTAGAACCCTTTACCTGCCAACTAACCATCCAAAAGCAGCAAATTTAGGAGGTGAACCATAATTCCATATTCGGCCCGTGATGGCTTGACTAGCATCCGAGTGGTGCCGGCTAACCATGAAGAATAAGGATTTTACCAAGAAGGATCCAAATTTGTTGAGCTTCTAAATCATTAAGCCTATAGCATCAAGCGATGGGCAAATACCTTGCAGCCGATCAAGCAGACGCAGGAGCTCATTCACCTCCTCGTCTGATAGGTTGGGCCTACACAGAGGATTCCAAGACCCTCTATCACCCATCCCAGAAAAACATTGGGCTATTGTCAAATCTGAAGAGGGAGCCAGGGTAGCCAGTCTAGGAAAATCCAATATAAGAGGAGAGGCTCCTAACCAAACGTCATCCCAAAGCCTTATATGAGAACCATCCCCCAAGGAGAAGCCAATACCTTAAAAAACTCTGGCAAAGAGTTTAGCGATCTCTTTCTATATGTGAGAGGATCTGTAGAGAAATGAAGCTTTGGTACTCCAGCCCAAACCATCTAGGCTATATTTCCTGGCGATAATGACTTTCCACATGCTGTCCTCTTCATTTCCAAAAGCGTTGTATTAAAGTTGTCAAGCCATCTAATACCCATGCCACCTTCCCCAATCGGTTTGCAAACTTCCAATTGAGAAGATGAAACTTGCCATTATCAGTTGCGCCTTGCCAAAGAAAATTGCATCTCATCTTTTCAATTTTTGTGAGAACCGAAGCAGAGCATTTGAAGATAGACATGAGTTATAATGGAAAATTGGAGAGAACTAATTTGATTAACATCATCCTTCCTCCTAGAATAAGATGCCTAACAATTTCCACTCCATTCTCTCAACAACTTTATCCCATAAATGAAGAGAAGGTTTGCCGACACAAAGTGGAGGACCAAGATACGACGCAGGAAGAGAGCCCAACCAGCAGCCAAAAGACTCGGCCAAACTCATAGCTTCCTCCTCCAGCAAGTGTATCCCATTGATAACACTTTTGTAGATATTAACCATAGGCCCCGAAGCAGCCTCAAAACAGGGGATAATTTCCCAAAGGTTGTCGACCATAGTAGCATTTGCATCACAAAAAATAAGGGTGTCATCAGCAAACTGAAGGTGGTCACCTTAAAATGAATATTTACCACCTTAAAGATTCAACCAGATTGACCTCCTGGCCCATTTTAAGCATTCTACTTCAAGCCTCTGCAATGATAACAAACAGAAACGGAGATAGGAGGTCACCCTTCTAAATCCCTCTTGAGCTCCAAAAGAAACCAAATGAGGACCCATTAAGCATAACGGAAAATTTTGTGGAAGAGAAACATGCCTGGATCCATTTCCTCCACTAAATCCCAAAACCCAAATGATGGACCATGTAATCGAGGAACTTCCAATCAACATAATCTTAAGCTTTTTCGAGATCAAGTTTGCACACAAGACCTTTCTTGCCGACACAGTAGTAAAAATCGAGGCATTCGTGAGCAACCAATGCACCATCCAATATTTGTCTACCAGCTACAAATGTTATGGCTATGATATGACTTTAGGCAGAAACAACTGTAGCCTCAGAGCTAGAATTTTCAATAATACTTTGTATGGGCTGCTATAAGATTGATAGACCTGAAATCTTTCAAGCTTTCGGCCCCCTCCACCTTTGGGATGATGGTTATAAAGGTGTGACCCATTTCCGAGGGAAGGCAATCAAAAGAGAAGAATTCCCATATAATGTTGATCAAATCAGGCTTTCACCATCTCCCAGAAAACCTAGAAGAAGGTTAACGGAAACCGTCAGGGCCTGGGGCCTTGTGTTGATTTTAGGAAAAATAGTGCATTCATTCTGGAAATAATAATTATTTCAATGAAAGATTTCATAAAACAAGGTCAGTACATATTAATCGGGCACTTCTTCTTTTTGATATATGCAAAAGGATCCTATGCCAAATTTGGACACATGTGGTACAAACATATGGGATCTGGGCCATTGAACTAAAATAGGCCATACTTTGGTTATTCCTACTTCACATGGTGGATTGGATATGCTCCATGCAAAGGCATCAATTTTCCTCCAGCAAGGACGTGAAAGGATACCAGCCATTTTGAATACTATGGCAGAGTGTGATTGTTGCTTGTCAAAGCAATCGGAAAGAGTATACATAGTGCACACATCCAGCTCAAATCAAACCCCAAAGAGTGGGCCGGACTTTAGATAGGTCATAAGATAAACATGATTGAAGAATAATCAAAAGATTAAAATTAATTCAACAAAAATCTACAAGAAAGAAGTAATAGTCTAAAAAAGTAGAATAAGAAGAATGAAGATGAAGAAGATTAGAAGGTCCAACCATGCATGTTTGCAAGACAAGCCAAAAAGGAAACTCTAAGATGCCCATGATAAAAGACAAAGCTCCATCACATACCACATCTGCCATCTACAAGATAGATTCAAGCAAACCTGCGCAAGAAAAGTAGCCAGGCACTTTTGTAGACGTGTTAAGATGGCAATTCTTTCAGTTATCGTAGCAGCTGCAGAATGACTGAGATGTTCCATGGTAGAGTCCTCTGTAGAATATCCACGTATCAGCTGAACTGTTCCATTGATAAAAGCCCTTGGCCCTCTTTCAAAGACCATGAAGTATAGCTTTTGGGCATCTGTTCCCTGACAATAGACGACAGTGGATTTGAATTGACCTCAATTTATCAAAGGAAACTATTTACTCTGATAGAGTATGATATTAAGCAAGGGTGACAAGAACCTCCGCCCGTGACTGCCAAAAAAGTAGACTCTTCTGGATACCATGCAGACTTGACAGGATGTGCTCCAAAATATCCTCTAAAGTATCAAAAATCATGGATGCTTCAGTCATACCCCTGCAAATACACAAGGGTCTCAAGTAAAGAGTGGCAGTCTAGCAATAGAAAAAGGACCTATGAGAAACCATACCATACTCTGGCAGAGTATGGTACATAAGGCATCCAGCACTTATGAAAATACATGTACTTCAATCGAGACCATTGTTTGAATTATCTCCGATATTGTCATTATCTCCAGCTTGGCGATACCAATAACACCGGTGATATTAGAAATTCCAGGCATCAGCAATGTATCGCTAAGTATCACCAACGTATCAATATCGCCAATATTTTCAATTATGTAAATTCCAGGCGTTGCTTGTATTGCCAATGTATCGATATCACCAATCTATCGCCAATATTTTTTACTATGTAAATTATAGGTGACACTTGTATCACAAGTGTATCGGAGATATTTCAATAATATCGCCAATGTAGAGATATCATGAAAAGTTTGTTTATAAAAAAAACAAAAAAATATATATATTTCAAATTTTTTTTATGAGCACATTGTTGAGTGCAGTTTTCACTTTGTCGTTGCTAATATTGATAATATTTCAATATTATCGTTATCACAACATGCTCAATATCAAGACTACAATCTTTCGTTTCATTTCCAATTGTCAATTATTTCTTGACAAAATATTGTGAGTCATCGATATTCTACAATATCGATGGATGTTTGGATGGTAGGTTGCATGGATGATTGGATGGTTAGATGGGATGGATGGGATGGTTCAGCCAACGAAACTTGTAGCGATACCGATACTTCGAACACTGATCGAGACTACCTATTGAAGGCTCCATAGTGGACGAGGTGTGGACCAAAGTTAAAATGATTGGGCGATCGAAGCCGTCTAATTTTGCCCACTAAACTAGGAGAATTAATGATTTCCTTAACCACAGCTAGGATCATCCAATCATTGAAATTTTTGGAACAAACCTATCTATAGTGGTACGCAGATTGCGTCTAAGAGGTGCCAGCATGCACCCCGCCAATTAAAAAGTGCCACTTGTACATGCTAAGCATGGGCCCACAATGAAAAGAGCAAAATCCCCATTTCATGTGGGGGAATCTTTACTTTTCATTGTGGAACTCGTTGCCTAACATGCTTGCATGGCACTTTTTTCAATGGCACTGGACGGGGTGTGAGCTGGCCCTTGTTGGACGCAATCTACATCCTCTATGGTGGACCGTTAGAAGACCCCTTTATGTTGTGTTCGTATTTAATAATTCCTTGGTATGGTGTATATTAGGGAGTACATTCATTCTGTTATATCCATAATTTAAGGAGGGTGGTAGGTCCAGCCTACTTAGGAGCGAATTTATGCTAGGTGTTTAGATCACTAGATCAGGCATGAACCTGGATTTTCAAGCCCAATCACCAGTCAAACTTAGTTTAGGTCTCACATGACAAAGCCCAAAGGTCATCCAGACCCCGTGGATTACTCCCCAGAGTCATGGCTAGGGAGAAAAAACATTTATCTGAGATTATAATCAGGATTTCTCCTCCACAAAATGGCTAAAGTGCCACCTAGAGAAGGGCACAAGTGGAAATTTTGTGTTTTTTAATGGTGCCCACTTTCTTCGAAAAGAGCGTTCGTCTGGAAAGTGTAGAAACCCCACTCCAGATTGAGTCAAATGGGGAAAGTCCATCAAACCGACACAAGATAGCAAGTGGGTTCTTTCTTCAAGTGGGTTCTTTCTTCAAAGGCTAAAATGAGCGCAACGTCCATTTATGCCAAATCCAATGGCAACTCTGCTCAGTGCAAATTTAGTAACATTCAAACCCCAAAAAAACTTAACTACATTGCCGGGAATGATGATGTGGTGCGCCTAGATGGACAGAAACGACGCCCTGTGGTGTTCCTAACGAAACAAGAGGTGTACCCCACTGTAATTATGTGAATGGACCATAGACCCAAAAGCACACTGATCAGATGATCATAACTGTATTGCTGGGAATGATGATTTGATGCACCTGGGTAAACAGAAACCACGCCCTATGGTGTTCCTAATGAAACTGGAGGAAGGTACGTCCCACTGTGATTATGTGAATGGGCCATAGACAACACGGCATGCTGATTAGATGATTGTAAGTACCTAAATTTATTGTGCACAAATGGGCACTAAGAGGCAAATGCTTGCAGCAGTTCACATTCAATCAGGAAAAGCTCATAGATCAGACGATTAGGGTCATCTGATCAAGGCGATCTTTCATCAGCGGTCAATCCTTTATGGAACCAATGTTAGTTTTTTTTTTTTTTTTTTTTTTTTAATAAATAATAATAATAATAATAATAATAATAATAAAACCTAGTCTACCTTGTTTTTTTTTTTCCTTTTTGTTTTCTGAGTTGACTGATTCTTTTGGGTTTGGGAAGCACGTTGGTGAAACAGTATAGTGACCGTTCACATGACAACTCTTTGTAACGTTGGCAGACACCAGACACCTAAGCGTCAAGTGTCTGCCATGTAGGTGGTATGGGTTTGCTATAAATACTCTTTATTAAGCGATATGTTTGAAATCTACAAAGCAGAAGTAGAAAATCAACTCAGTCGTAAGATTAAAATACTCGACATACACTTTTCTCGTATTTAACCATTGAAACCATTTCAGAACAACCATCCAATTGATTTGATGCCCACCAATACAATTACTTAGAACCACCAATGACAAGAATACCAGCAATTTGGACGGTTTGGATTGAGCTTCAGGCTTACAAAGTGCACAGTGCCCATGTGCGTGTGTATCGATCCTAGAACTCTGCCACCATACCAAACAATACTATGTTTAACCTCTTTCGGAAAATTACATTGACACCCCTTTTTTGATAGATACAGACACATTTCAATGAATGATATGACCTAACCAAAAGAGAAATGTATGTGTGTATATCAAAAATGTGTAAATATCATCTAATGGAAGAACTTACGCAGAAGAAGATTTGAGAGACGTTCTCGAAAGCAATGGAAGAGGTAGACCCGGTTTCCTCCTCCGAGATCGGACGGCCGGGATGCGACGGAGGTAGCAGAGGTTCCAGATCCTGGTTAGAAGGTTCGAATCTGACGGTTGAGGAAGGAAGCTGAGGAATCTTCTCCAGACTCGATCTGTGTACAGAGAGATGGATAATTTTCCGTCCGCCGCGTCGGGTGGAAGGGTTTCAGATGAAGAAGAAGCCGCCATGGATTTTGATTTTTGAGTCCTTAGCAAATGGAGCTCTCCGTATACTTAATTTACTAACGGAGAGACTACAGTGATAGATGCCTGGACGCGGTTTGGCTAGTGACGCTGCCACCAGCCATGTGACTAGTAGTCGATGCTATGTGGACCCCACCATGATGTATGTGTTTTATCCGCTCCGTCCATCCATTTTGAAAGATAATTTTAGCTTTAATCACAGAAATTAGTTAAATATAAATCTCAGGTGGACCACACCATGGGAAAACAGTAGTCATTGAATTTCCACCATTAAAAACGTCCCGGGGCCGACTGTAATGGTTATTCCGTTAATTAGGTAAAACATACTTTGATGGAGGGAAACTATATATATCAGCTTTATCCGAAACTTTTGTGGCTCTCAGGAAGTTTTAGTGGTGGACGGCATGGATGAAACACATATCATGGTGGGCCCCACAAAACACCGACCACTGGCCAGACACCACAATGGCTGATGGTCGGTGCTACGTGGGCCTAACATGATGTACGTATTTCATCCATTCCATCCATCTATTTTTACGAATCATTCCACGTTATAAGTCCAAAATGAGGTATATCCAAATCTAAAGTGGACCACATTACCGGAAACATTATTAAATGAGGGTCAACTATTAAAAACATTTTGGGGCAATAAAAGTTTTGGATTAAGCTTATCTTTGTTTTTTCTCTTCATGTGTGACCTGATCAACAGATTAGATGTCAAAGAAACAGTATAGTGGGCCTTATGAGGATTTTAACGGTGGATATCCAATCACTATTGTTTCCATGTGGTGTGGTCCACTTGAGATTTATATAACTCTTATTTTTGGGATCAAGCCATAAAATGATCTGTCTATAAAAATGGATGAATGGAATGGACGAAACACATATATCATGGTGGGCCCCACATAGCACCGACCACCAGCCATGGTGCCGGGGGAAGTGGCCAATCCGTTTCCGTAGTTGCCTCCAATTAAAAATAATAATAATAATGGTGACTCGTATACCGTACACGTGGAACTGTTTTAAGGAAATGTAGACCGTCCAAATAACTGATCCGATTGTGGATGGAGGACTTGCTGAAATTAAAACTGATTCGATAATATTACTATCGTATTTTTCTCTTTAATTTGGATCACTTATTTTTCCACTGATTGGATGGTTATTGTTTTTGGTCCGTGTGATTTTCGAGCTTTGATCCATTCAGATTGCGAATCAATAATTTGAACGGTTTAGATTACCGCAGATGTGACACTTTGAACTGGCTACACGGATCGACAGCATGGATAAAAACACATGCATCGCGGTGGGCACCACAAAGTCCTGACATGACATACCACACACCAGCGATCTAGCTGAGGTGTTGACGCCAGCAATGATCCCATCATGAGGTATCTATTATATCCAAACCGTTCATCCATTTGGAACGCTCGTCTTAAGTCTTGAAATGAAAAATAAGAAAGTTCTAAAGATCAAGTGGACCACACTGCAAACACCAGTGGAGATTTGAACGCCTACCATTGAAACCCTTCCGGGGTTAAAGAAGTTTTGGATCAATATTATATTTCTCTTGGGCCCCGTTTGTTAAGTCTGCATTCTAAAGCCTGAATCTGAAATCTGAAGCTGAATTTGAAATCTGAAGTCAAAAAATTTGTTTGGTAATTATGGCTGAAGTCTGAAAATTAAGTACTGAATTTGAAATAATTTGTTTGTTAACAAACATCTGAAATGTCTAAAATATGTTAATTTGACACATTTGCCCCTATCTCTTGTTTCGAAATGTTTTACATTATAAAGATATTATTTTTTATTAAATGAAAATACAATTATTCTATTTAATTCAAATAAACTATAAAGTACTTAATAAAAAATTAAAATATCATTATTCACAAAAGTCAAGGTGGGCCCCATATAGGTTTTCGGCACAGTAACTTCCTGCGAAAGGCTTTCCCACGGAATCCACATCCATGGGCTAGTGTACCACACGGAAAATGGATTGGCTACTCCCATTGCCACACAAAACAATGGGGATAATGATTTCCACCGTTGAAACCTTTCTAGGCCCCACAATGCTGTTTATTTGTCATCCAACCTGTTCATTATATCATAAGGGCATGGAGAAAGGGAAAACAAAAATATCGGCCCACTATAACATTTCTGTACCACATACCAACTATATAGTTGGTGTAAATATTTGTCGTGCACGCTTCTCCATGTCCGAGTTGTGCGAACGGTTCAAAGGAGATCAAAGTTACATGGCCCTACAATAATGTATTTATTATATCCACACTTTTCATCAATTTTTTTAGATCATTTTAGAGCATTATCCAAAAAATGAATCATATCCAAAACTCAAATGGACCACACCAAAAATAGCAACGGGATAATGTTTTTCACCGTTCAAAAATTCATAGGCCCACTATAACGTTTATTTTCCATCTAATCTATTCATAAGGTCAAAAAATATCTGGATGAAGAGGAAAAAAAAATTCATATTGATCCGAAACTTCTATGACCCTAAAAGGGTTTCAATAATAGACGTTCAATCCCCCGCTGCCTTTCGCAGTGTGGTCCAGTTTATCTTTAAATCTGTCTTATTTTTCGGCTCATGCCTTATGACGAGCTCGCAAAATGGATGGACGGTTTGGATATAACAAATACATCACGACAGGACCCACAAAACTTGCTGACGTCAATACATGCCAATCCGCTTCCCAATCGGAAAAGGATTGGCTACTCCCCTGCCCCAGCCCCGTGGCTGATGGTCGGTGTTCTGTGCGCCCCACCATAATGTATGTGTTTCATCCATTCCATTCATCCATTTTTAAGATCATTTTAGAACTACTACCAAAATTGAGAGGGGTATAAATCTCAGGTGGACCACACCATAGGAAAACAATAGTGATTGGATATCCACCATTAAAATCCTCTTCTGGCCCACTGTACTGTTTATTTGACATCTAATCTGTTAATTAGGTCATAAAGGCACAGATGAAGGGAAAAAACAAATATCAGATTGATCCAAAACTTTTATGGCCCCCAAAAGGTTTTTAATGGTCGATGCTCATTCGACACTGTTTCCTGTAATGTGGGCCAATTGAGATTTATATATACCTCGGTTTTGGTCTCCTATCATAAAATGATATGGAAAAATAGATGGACGGAATGGATGAAGCACAAAATTCATGTTGGGTCCACAGAGCCATTGGCTGGTGGTAGGGGGAGTAGCCAATCCGCGTCCTTCCCAATCCGGCGCCAACGGACGCGGATTTCCTGCCGAAGCCTTCCGCAGGAAGATCCTGCGCTGAGAACTCAAATGGGGCCCACTGTGATGTTTGTGAGAAATCCTCCCCTTCCATCAGTTTTTTGAGATCATTTCAGGGCATGATACCAAAAATGAACTGTATCCAAAGCTCATGCGGGTCGTGCTAAAGGAGAATGTAGTTTGAGAAATTCCTACCATTGAAACCTGTTTGGGTTCGATAGTGATGTTTACATGCAATCGATACCGTTAATAACTTCATTCTTATTGGGATGAACTGAAATCACAAATATTAGCATGATTCAAAACTTATGTGGCCCACGAATATTTCAACTGTGGACATTCAATTAGCACGTTTTCGGCCCACTTGAGATTTGGAAACAGTTCGTTTTTGGCATCATGTCCTAAAATAAACTCACAAAACATATGGACGGGTAGGATTTCTCACAAACATCACAGTGGGTCCCACCTAGGTTCCAAGTGCAGGAAATCCGCGTCCGTCCCCATCCCATCCGCTTCGAACGCGGATTGCGTCCTACCCTGCCCGGACGGATTACCGTCGGGTCAGGGCTCTGTGGGGCCCACCGTGATATAAGTATTTTATCTAAGCCGTTCATCATTTTTCTTATATTATTTTAATATATGATATAAAAGAGTCCATAGCTTCAGTGAGCCACACCAAAGGATGCTGCGGTGATAATGACAGCCTTCGTTGAAACCTTTCTAAGGGCCACTGTGATGTTTTTTTACCATCCAACCTATTCATTAGGTCATGTAGACGTGGATGAAGTGAAAACACAAGTATCAGCTTGATAAGAAACTTCTCCAGCTCTCAAGAAGCTTTTAACGGTGGACGTTCAATCCCCACCTTGTGGTCCAATTAATCATTGGACCTGCTTCTTTTATTGGATCACACCTTAAATTATCTGAAAAAGTTGATGGACGGTGTAGATCAAACACATAAATCATGTTGGGGCAAAAAGAAGTTTCATAGGTTAAAGGTTGATTTTGTATTGCGCAAACAACTTAAAAGAAAAAATTGCCGTCGTAGCTTGGAAAGGGATACTTTTGGAAGCAAAAACTTTTTATTTAATGAAAAATCACAGAGCGCATTCCGCGTTCACCATTAAGCGAGACTCCTATCACGAAAAGAATTCAGTGAAAAGCCACTTAGCGTATTCCGTCTTCCGCGCTAACAATGCATTAACAAACACCACTGAACACGGAAAATTTTCCTAATTCTGTGTTAAGTGCAAAAATTCAGCGTTAACAAACACAGCCTTCCTCTTCCTCTTCCTCTTCCGCCAGTTTTCTACGACCTTATGAATAGATGGGATGGAAAATAAATATCATAATAGGCCCTACAAATTTCTTATGAATAGCTTGGATGGAAAATAAATATCATAATAGGCCCTCCAAATATTTTAAAGGTGAAAATCATTATCCCAATGTCATTTGTAACGTGGTTCAATTAAGTTTTGGATATGATTATTTTTTAGCCCATGCTATAGAATAATCTTGAAAAAATGGATGAAGAGTTTAAAGATGATAAATATATCATTTTAGAGCTCGTGTAACTTTGATATCCTTTGAACCGTTCGTACAACTGGAATACCGATGAGCATCACCGCTCGTCTTCGCACGACACGTATCCACATCAGCTATATACTGGTGTGTGATACACTAGCCAATCCAATTCTCACGATGCAATCCGCGCCGCTATAATTTTTCAGGATAGGATGCTCCTCGAGCTCGGCATTGCAAAGTTATGTGGCCCCATAATGATGTATTTATCATATCTACACCGTTCATTCATTTGCCGGTATCATTTTACATTTTGATCCAAAAATGAGTCATAACCAAAGTTTAAGTGGACTACACCACAAATAGCAGTGAGACAATGATTTTCACTGTTAAAACATTCCTAGAGCCTTTGTAATGTTTATTTTCCATCCAATCAATTCATAATGTCACACCACCTGTGTGAAGAAGGAAAAAATATATATCATATTGATCCAAAATTTTTGTGACCCCAAAAGGGTTTCAGTGGTAGATGTTCAATTCTCCATTTGATTTTTGGATGTGTTATTTTTTAGGCTCAACCTTTACGATGAGCTTGCCAAGTGGATGGATGATTTGGATATAACTCATACCTTATGATGAGACTCACGGAACGTGGTGACGTCAACACACCAGTCAAGTTAGTGGTGCGCCGTACACCAGCCAGTCTGCTTCAGATTTTTGAGTTAGTCCAAGGGTGGGAGTGGGCACGGGTTCAGCCAGCAGGGTGGGCCGAACCCTTCCCAACACTACACAACCATGGCTCAAACCTGGGATGGCATGGCCGCATCACGGTAAGCCCATGCTCAAGCCCAAAAATAACTGGGCTCATGCCCAACTCAACCCATCACAAAATAAGTGATCAAATCCCTATTTCTGAAGGTGAATGCTGCTAAGCCATCTTCTGATTAAGTGGGTCACACATGGATAAAGAAATGAGTGTTAGAAGAATGAAAACCAGAAGACTAGACGCATTGCCAAACCGTTGACTGCAACAGACGGTTGTTGGATACGACTAGGGGTGTATATTGAGTCGAACCGAGTCAAGCTGGCCTCAGCTCGACTCGGCTTGGCCACTAGTTGACCTCAGCTCAAACTTGGCTTAGCTCGGTCCTCGAGCCTAACTAGCCAGCTCGGCTTGGTTTGGTCAGCAACTCGAGCTAGCTCGGGTCGAGTTCGAGCCAAGATCGAGCCGAGTTCGCCATTGAGGCATTTTTACAAACACCTGGACTGCAACTTCAAAATCCCACTGCATGTAAGACAGAAGCAATGGTTGTACAAGTATTTTATCAAACACCTTCTAAGCAACATAAAAACTAAGAAAAAAAGGATATTTGTTTCATGTACATGCCTTCCTTGCCACCAATCACACTTTTTGAGTCATTTCATCAAACACTTAGTGAGCAACATCAATAACAAAGTAACCGAGTCACCGAACTAGTTCAATCCGAGTTTGATTCGAGCTAGATTCGATCCGAGTTGAATTGAGCTAGGGCCAGCTCGAACTCATTTTCGAGCTCAAAAAATCAACTTGACTCGGCTCAAACTCAGCTTCAAACCGAGTTGAATCGAGCTTTTTCAAGTCGAGTCGTGTCGAGCTTGCTAACCAAGCTAGCTCGGTTCGTGTACACCTCTAGATACGACCCATCTGCAAATTAAGTTGGGCCAGGAATGACTACAATGACCTGGACCCAAGTCCTGGCTTGGAAATTCTTTGGGTTATATAGGACATCCAAGCTGGACCCACGTGCCTTGCTAATAGGTTTAAGACCTGTCCAATAGAGATCCCAGCTAGCCGAGCCCATCCCAAAGATGCGGGGCCCACAATGGGCCAGATGAACAAGCCCGCCATGATAATTATGTGTTGGGTTTTTTCAAAATAACTTTGTTCTATAAAAGAGAATTTAAAGGAAGGATTGTGGCTTTTGCAAGCCGAGATCTACATTTCTATGATCTCGGAGAAATTGTTTCCTGAATGCGAATTTGTTGTAACATGTTTGCAAATTGGTTTAATCACTTATAGGTATGAATATCACCTTAAAAATAGTGATATTGCGTGCCTTGAGCTTATCCCTAGATGATTAATTTTCTAATTTTTCGCCTCAAACCTAACATTATATATGATCATTTGTCCACCTTCTTTTGGGCAAGATCTGAGCTATTCATGAGATGTGTCCAACCATTTATGATATTGACAAGAATACCCTTGAAACCTTAAACGGGCCAGGCCGGGCCGGGCTGACACCCTCTTATGCAGAGACCAAGTATTTCAGCCCAAGACTGGCCTGAACCGGGCCAAGAGCACAATCCCCTCAGCCCAGCTGGGCCCATTGACAGCCCTAGATCAATGTCAGGCCAGGCTCACCAAGGCCACCGGCCGTTGCCACATTTACGTTTGGGGCTTGAACTTACATGCTTCTTGGATTTTGCACACATGTGCCATGGAATATTAAGGATACTCCCTAGGTTTACACGGACATGAGTTTCGCAGAACTTGTTAACAAGATCCAGGCCATTCATCTGTCTAGACCTGGCCCAGCAATTAGATTGGTCCACTCATCAGTCTGGCCACACTTCTTGTACTGGTAAACGGACGGCTGGAAAAATATTCACCAGTGGTCCATATTCAATTACACGTGGTTACCAAGTACGCTTGTCAATGGAAAAACATTCCTAGACCCATCGTCCAATCTATTCATAATGTCACACAAACCCGGATGAAAAGAAATAATAAATATCATATTGATCTAAAATTTTTGTGACCCCAAAAAGGTTTCAGTAGTAGACGTTCATTTCTCCATTTGATTTTTGGATCTGTGTTATTTTTTTAGGCTCGACTATTACGCTAAGTTGCCAAGTGGATGGATGGTTTGGATATAACTCATACCTCGTGATGAGACTCATAGAATTTGGTGACGTCAACACATCAGCTAGGTCAGTGGTGTGTCGTACATCAGCCAGTCCGCTTCCGATTTTTCAGTTAGTCCAAGGGTGGAAGTGGGCACGGGTTTTGCCAGCAAGGTGGGCCAAACCCTTCCCAACACTACACAACCATGGCTCGAACCCAGGATGGCATGGGCGCAGCACAGTAAGCCCAAGCTCAAGCCCAAAAATAATTGGGCTCATGCCCAACCCAGCCCATCACAAAACAAATGATCAAATCCCTATATTTCCGAAGGTGAATGCTAGTAAGCTATCTGCTGATTAGGTGGGCCACACATGCATAAAGAAATGAGTGTTAGAAGAATGAAAAACAACAAACTAGACGAATTGCTAAACCGTTGACTGCAACAGATGGTTGTTGGATACGACAAGAGGTGTACATTGAGTTGAACCGAGTCGAGCTGGCCTCAGCTCGACTCGGCTCGGCCACTAGCTGACCTCAACTCGAACTTGGCTCAGCTCGGTCCTGGAGCCTGACTAGCTAGCTCAACTCGGTTTGGTCAGCAACTCGAGCCAGCTTGGGTCGAGTTCGAGCCAAGATAAAGCCGAATTCGCCATTAAGGCATTTTCACAAACACCTGGACTGCAACTTCAAAATCCCACTGTATGTAAGAAAGAAGCAATGGTTGTACAAGTATTTTATCAAACACCTTCTAAGCAACATAAAAACCAAGAAAAAAAAAAGGGTATTTGTTTCATGTACATACCTTCCTTGCCACCAGCCACACTTTTTGAATTATTTCATCAAACACTTGGTGAGCAACATCAATATCAAAGGAACCGAGTCACCAAACTAGTTCGATCCGAGTTTGATTCGAGCTGGATTCGATTTGAGTCGAATCAAGCTGGGGCCAGCTCGAACTCATTTTTGGGCTCAAAAAATCAGCTTAACTCGGCTAAAACTCAACCTCGAATCAAGTCGAATCGAGCTTTTTCGAGTCGAGCTTGCTAACCAGGCTAGCTCAATTCGTGTACACCCCTAGATACGACCCATCTGCGAATTAAGTTGGGCTAGGAACGACTACAATGACCTGGACCCAAGTCCTGGCCTGGAAATTGATTAGGCTATACAAGACATCCAAGCTGGACCCACGTGCCTTGCTAATAGGTTCAAGACCTGTCCAATAGAGATCCCAGCTAGCCGAGCCCACCCCACATATGCAGGGCCCACAATGGGCCAAACGAACAAGCTCGAGCTCTGCCATGATAATTATGTGTTGGGTTTTTTTCAAAATAATTTTGTTTTATAAAAGAGAATTTAAAAGAAGGATTGTGGCTTTTGCAAGCCGAAATCCATAATTTTATGATCTCGAAAAAATTGTATCCTAAATGCAGATTTGTTATAACCTTTTTGCAAATTGGTTTAATCACTAATAGGTATGAATATCACCTGACAAATAGTGATATTGTAACGTGCCTTGAGCTTATCTTTAGGTGATTAATTTTCTATTTTTTCGTCTCAAACCTAACATTATGTATGATCATTTGTCCACCTTCTTTTGGGCAAGATCTGAGCTATTCATGAGATGGGTCCAATCATTTATGATATTGACAAGAATACCCTTGAAACCTTAAACGGGCCAGGCCAGGCCGGGCTGACACCCTCTTATGCAGAGACCTAGTATTTCAGCCCAAGATACTGGCCTGAACCGGGCCAAGATCACAAACCCCACAGCCCACCCTGGCCCATTGACAACCCTAGATCAATGTCAGGCCAGGCTCACCAAGGCCACCGGCCGTTGCCACATTTACGTGTGGGGCTTGAACTTACATGCTTCTTGGATTTTGCACACGTGTGTCATAGAATATTAAGGATACTCTGTAGGTTTACACGGACAGGAGTTTCGCAGAACTTGTTAACAAGATCCAGGCCATTCATCGGTCTAGACCTGGCCCAGCAATTATGTGGATTTGCTAGTCAATGGGTTGACTTAGATATTTGATGCTTTAATTTAGAGTCATCACTAATTATGTTTAGTTGAAATTTAAATTGATAATTGAAGTGTTTAATTCCGAGTCACCATTAGCCAATTTTAGTTGGAATTTTATAGTTGGCTAGTCCTTGTAAAATCACAAGGATCAAGAAATGTAAAGCATCTTTAATGCAGAATGACTCTTGCTATTGATCTACAAACTAGAAATTTCAAAGGACTTTAGTGATGGAGAGGGAAGAGAGTAGGCATTCTTCTCTATCGGCACAAAAGTACGTTATCTACTTTATGAGATCTACAGGATTTTAGAAGATTAAAAGAGCTCTAAAGTAGTTTTCTTATCTGACAGGTTTGCTCCAAAGCCAACTGGGTCTGGGGCTACGTTTGCTCACATGAATTAGTACCAATGATTTACTTTTATTAAAAGGGAAAAAAAAAAGAAGAAGAAGTAAAGAACATGCAGTCCTAGATTTTTTTATATGACAGGACTCGAGGAACTCGGCCAGAGCATAGAAAATCAGAGGGTATAAGAGAGAAGATGTTGTGAATTATTATAAGCGGAGTTTAAAAAGTGGTAAATGGTTCCATGTAATCAGATGACTTATAGATAGAAATGTGGGAAAGGGAAGAAGAGACTCAACACTCTTGGTAAAAAAGATGGTTGGATATCTTTAATCTCGACACTCTACTGCACAAGATTTAGACAAATGAGATGACTTGTATTAATTGGATGATGACTTTGGATGGATTTAATTAGCTTAAATGACATCTAAGATTCGGATGAGTAGCTTGAATGAATGTGATAGATGGATTAAGTAGATTAGGTTAGATTAGATAAGTTGGATGAGTGGCTAGAATTGGCTAAAGTGGGTTGGATGGGTTTGATAAGTTAAATGGCTTGGGTAGATTGGGTTGGATGATTTTAATGGTTTGGATAGGTAGATTAGGGTGGGTTTGATAGTTTGGATGGATGGTTCTAAGGGCCAGCTTGGTGTTGTTAAAAGATGTCTTAAATCTTCTGCTTACCGCGTTGCTTGACCAGTCGAGGGGCTTGCTCGACTGGTCAAGGGTCTACTCGACCGGTCGAGGCCCGCTTGACTCGAAGTTCAGCGAGCTATGCTTTTGGAGGTTCAGGCCACTTAACCAGTCGATAGTCAAGCTCGATGGGTTGAAGGGGTCCTTCGACCAATCGAAGCCCTGGCTCGACTAGTCGAGGGTTACGCAGCCCACCCGTGGACTACGTAAATTTAATACAGTTTTTGAAAATTTCAAAAGTAGGTGTGTAAGTGGAGTTTCCTAAACTATAAATAGGAGTCCCTAGGGTTATTCTAAAGTATTCTAAGGCTTCGTAAAGGTTTTCTAAGGGTTTCTAAAAGGGTTCTAGGGTTATCAAAGGGTGTAGCAAGGGTGAGATTCGAGGTTGTTCGAATCAGGTAAGTCTTCTCTCTTGTAATTTCTATTTTCATAGTGGATTTCTATCGCTTTGTGCCGTGATTTTTTCCTGCAAGGGTTTCCACATTAAATTTTTGTGTTCTCTTGTGATTACTTATTGCTCTTAGATTGCTATCCTATATCTAGATCTGTGTGATTCCGCAACACAAATCCTTGACAAGTGGTATTAGATCAATCATTGGGGCATAAATCCGAGTCTGTAGGATTAGTAATAATGAAAAGCACTAGGTATGATATTGAGAAGTACTCAAGGAAAAATAATTTTGAGTTATGGAAGATCAAGATGATCAATTCTTTAATCAAGCAAGGTGAAGATGGTGTTCTTGAGGAGCGAAAGTCTACTATGACTAATGATGATTGGAATACTCTTGATAAGAAGGCCTTATCATTGATCTGTTTCTGTCTCACAGATGAGGTTCTCTATAATGTCATGAGAGAGAAAACTGCGACAAAGTTATGGGCGAAGTTAGAGGATGTCTATGCGAAAAAATTCTTTAAAAATCGCCTACACTTGAAGCGGTAGTGGTCTAACTTCAAGATGATAGAGGGTGGAGATCTGGAGGCTCACATCAGCAACTTTAATAAATTAGTATGCAAATTGCTGGATATGGAGGAAGTGATGAAATATGAAGAACAAGCATGTATGTTGCTAAATTCTTTTCCGGCGTCGTATGAGTCATTTAGGGACACGATGTGCACCGTAAATAAAACCCTAAGTGTCGACACCGTTATCTCAGCCCTTCAAGGGAAGACTATGAGAAAGTTAAATGACGACATAGGGGCATCTTCCGATGCACTGATTACGAGGGGCAGAGATTCTGAGCGAGGTACAGGATCTTCAAAACCTATATCCAAATCCAAGGGTAAGGGCAAAAGAAAATTTAAGTTTTGGAACTGTGGGATGTTTGGACACATGAATAAGGACTGTAAAAATCCTAAAGGGAAGACAGAAAATTCAGCTGCTTCTTCCAAGGAGGCCAATGTTGTCACATCTGATGAAGAAACAAGTGGTGGTAATATTGTCTATTTCCATGATTGGTCACTTACACGATAATTATAAAGATGAGTGAATACTTGACACAGGGGTATCATATCAGATGACTCCTCATCGAAGTTGGTTCGTCAGTTATAAGGAATGCGATGGTGGACAGGTTTTTATGGGTAATGACAATGCCTGTAATGTTATAGCTATTGGTACATTGAGCATCAAGATGTTTGATAGGATGAAGCATACCTTAACTGATGTTAGGTACGTTCCTGATTTGAAGAAGAATCTGATTTCTCTTAGTGTACTTGAGGCAATGGACTGTAAGTTCACAGGTATTGATGGTGCTCTTAAGGTATCTAAAGGGGCACGAGTAATCATGAAAGCGCAACCACTCGGTAACATGTACAAGTTGATCGGGAGCACTTCAAAAGGTGGAGCTGTAATGGTAGTAACGAATTCCACCTCTGCACGTGTGTGACATGTTAGGCATGGCCACATGAACGGGCATGGCTTGAAGGCTGATATGCGCAGACAGAGATACAGAGCAGGTGGAGCAGCCACTTGTATAAAGAATCACGCAACATAATCGTAAGATATCAACAAGGTATATACAAGACTCTAATATCGTAGGGGATTTGTCTTCTATTCAGATGGTTCTAAGTGAGCTTGGTGTTGAGAAGTGGAAGGTAACTATGGGCGATGTGATGGACTCGTTGTACTAGATCGACACATAAGAGCTGGTGGAGCTTCTAGTGGGCCGGGAAGTGGTTGGATGCAGGTAGATCTTCAGGAGAATATAACATAAATTCAGAGCAAGATTGGTAGCAAAGGGTTATTCTCAGAGAGAAGGGATTGACTTCTCAGAGATATTCGCATTGACGGTATAGCAGATGTCTATTAGATCCGTGATTGGCGCTAGTTGGCCAATGCGATCTTAAGCTGGAAGGATGGATGTGAAGTTTGTACTTCTGTACGAAAAATTGGAAGAGTAGATCCGCATGAAGCAACTAGAGTGGTTCGAGGTTAAAGGGGCTGAGAAAAAGAGTTTGTAGGAAGTCATGGTACGACCTATTGCCTAGGCAGTGGTATAAAGTTTAATTCCTTCGTAGTGGTTCAGGTATTATATGTTGTTGACATGTAGATTGTCAATTATGACATTTATCATATCAATATACTATAGACTCAGTTAAGTGGGGGATGAAGGATCGTGGGGCTGCAAAGATGGTTCTCAGCATTGAGATTGAAAGATGAGTAAGCTTTGGTTATCTCAAGCAGAATACCTTGCGTAGATATTGATCAAGGATGTAATAGACCAGGCAAAGCCGGAGAGCGTTCCGTACGCATCTCTACTCAAGTTTTCTTCAGGATATGTCCCAAAACAGATGAGGAAAAGTAAAATATATCTCATGAGCCTTATTTGAATGCGGTTGGCAATGCATGCCATGGTCTGTATTAGATCAGTTATTTCATAGGCTATCAATATTGTGAGCAAATACCCCAGCAAGCAATATTGGGTAGCAGTGAGATGGTAAGAAAACTACGTCTTTCCTTTTAAGAAGACAGGAGCGAAAGTGGTTGGGCACGTGGATTTTGATCCGACAGACATGCTCACCTATAAAATTCCTGCAAAGAAGTTCAAGTTCTGTGCAACTTCTCTAGGCTTGGCGATGGTATAAAAAAAGAGGATGGAGTGTACGCGAGAAGTGTTGATTGAAGCTAGATACGATGTAGAGATAAGAGAAGAGGTCAATAAGCTACATGGTTGAAGATTGAAGACATGGTGGAGATTGTTGTCAGAAAATGTCTTAAATCTTTTACTTACCACGCTGCTCGACCAGTCGAGGGGCTTACTCAACTAGTCAAGGTTCCACTCGACCGATCAAGGCCCACTCGAGTCGAAGTCCAGCGAGCTATATTTTTAGAGTTTCAGGCCACTTGACCAGTCGAGGGTCAGGTTCGACTGGTCGAAGGGGTCCTTCGATCGACCAGTCAAAGCTCTGGCTTGGCTAGTCGAGGGTTACGCAGCCCACACGAGGAATACGTAAATTTGATGCGGTTTCCAAAATTTTCCAAAGTAGGTGCATAAGTGGAGTTTCCTAAACTATAAATAGGGGTCACTATGACTATTGTAAAGTATTTTAAGACTTCCTAAAGATTTTCTAAGGATTTCTGAAAGGGTTCTAGGGTTATCAAAGGGTGTAGCAAGGGCGAGATTCGAGGTTGTTCGAATTGGGTAAGTCTTCTCTCTTGTAATTTCTATTTTCATAGTGGATTTCTGTCATTTTGTACCGTGGTTTTTTCTCCCAAGGGTTTTCCACGTTAAATCTTTGTGTTCTCTTGTGATTGCTTGTTGCTCTTAGATTATTATCCTAGATCTAGATCTGTGTGATTTCGCAACACAAATCCCCAACATTTGGTGCACTGTATTCGATGGTTTTAGATTGGATTGAATTAGAAAAATCACTTTTTCAAACCAAGTTGTTTGATTATTACGTTTGGTGTTCATGGTTTAAGACTTTGGAAACCACGCAGGGTAGAAATTTTGAATTCAAGGAATTCTCTGAATCCCACTAGATTTAATATAGCTAGAGTGAATCTCTCGTGGATTTGAAAGGGAGGAAAAAAAATCAGAAGATGATTGTTGTATGGACGTTACCAAGTTTCATGGGCCCCACCATGATATATATATATATATATATATATATATATATATATATATATATATATATATATATATATATTATATCCATACCGTCCATCCATTTTGAGAGATCATATTAAACCACGAACGCAAAGATGAGATAGATACAAAGCTCAAGTGGACAACACCATAAAAAGTAGTGAGGATAATGATTCCCATCTTGAAACCTTCTTAGGGCCCATCATGATGTTTATTTGTCATCCAAGTTGTTCACGAGGTCACATAGACCCGAGCGAAGGTAAAAAACAAATATCAGTTCGATTCAAAACTTCTATGGCCCCATAAGGGGGCGTTCAGTGTAGGGTATTAAATGGTATTAGGTGGGATAGAATTGCATTTGATCCCGTGCAAATTCCAGTATTTAGGGAGGATGGAAAAGGTTGGGCTTAGGTGGGATGGAATTGCATTTGGTTCCATGGAATTTGGTCTCATGCGGGATTTCCATGGATTTTGAAATCATTACACATGTGGGTCCCACATTGATGCATGCGTTTATCCATGTCGTCCATCCATATACACTATTTACACATGACCTTCTGGTTATATGTGTACAAGTGAATGGTTTCCATTGTAAATTTGGTCCTTTGATTACAATTCCATGGTCCACCAAACAAGATTTTACTTAATCCAGTGTTTTCCCGCAGCAAGAATTTTTTCCCAAACATGGGATTAGATGGGTAAAATACCATGGTATTTCCAGACATGCAATCATTGTGCAATAATGATGTTAATCCCATCTAATACAATTCAATACCATTTTATTCTACGAACCAAACACGCCGTAGAAGTTTTCAATGGTATACGCTAAATCCTTTACTTTTTATAGTGTGGTCTACTTAAATTCGGATATAACTCGTTTTTTGGCCTATGTACTATAATGATCTCGTAAAATGGATAGACCATGTGGATATGATACATACATCATTGTGAGGCCCATAGAATGTGGTGACATAAACACACACACACACACACACACACACGTAGTTTGTCCGTCTTCATCACAACCCACGGTATCTTCACTACCAGCGCTGGTGGGTTTTCACCTTGATATATATATATATATATATAAAGAGAATTTTTACATTTCAAACATGGAATATGATGTGATGTAAAGTTTGAATTCTACCACAATCCTTGATTGCCCATAATGATTATTTTCAAACAATTCCATCTTACTTAATTCCATGCGTCAAATAGGCCCTAACAGTTTAGATGGGTGGTTTTGATGGTTTGATTGGTGACTTTAATAATTTAGATGGTTTAGATGGGTGGTTTTAATGATGTGGATGACTAGAATGGAGGCTAGAGTTTTGATGCTAAGGTAACAAAGGATTGAGGTTATGGTAGAATGTAAAGATGTTTGGGGAATGGAGGATAGGGGTTGGATGGATGGATGCGATGGTGTGGGTGACTAGAATGTAGGTTAGATTTTGGATGGATTGAGATGTGATAATGTGGATGATTAGAATGGGGCTACCGTGTAGATGGAAGCTAGGACGAAGGCTAAGGTTTGGATGGGATGATAGTAGAGAATGGAGGCTATGGTTTGGATGAATAAATGGGTGTAAAGATGATGGAGAAATGTGTGTGATGTTTATAGAGAATGGAAATTAGGGTTTTGAAGGGTTTATGTGGAGATGGTATGGAAATTGGTGTAAGGTTCGCAGAGAATGGAGGCTAGAATTTTATGGGTGGATGTGTGTAGAAATGGTACAGAAATGGGTCTAACGTTTATAAAGAATGGAGGCTATAGTCTTGATAGGTAGACGTGTAATAACTCAAAATTTTTCGCACATGAGGCTAATCCACACATGTACTTCAGTATGCATTTTTAGTAGATAATTTTTTTTTAATTGAATTTAATGGTAAAGATACATAAATATGCACATATATACACATGCTTATATGCACATATACACCATAATAATTATTAGGCACTCATACATCTTAGTATACTCAACTGTCCATCAAATCGACTGTTGAAATAACTATTCATCACTAGATCAAACTATACGATCGTTTATTTCGCTTTTTGGGTCACCTAATCATAGTAAACCAATAACAAGGCCATCATATTCGTTCATATATACATCCATTAGAGATTTTGATCCGTTCACATTGTTCGTGACCTTTGTATACGCTTAACCTACTGTCGAAATCATGATCGAAGGACCTTATTTGCACGTATTTATACATATACACACTTTTATACATATTGAGCTTATACATCGTAACACACTTGATCATACACTTATCTAGTCATTGAGAAGACTTTCAATAAATAGATTAAGTTATCTAGTTATCTATTTTTAATCTATACCATCATATCATCATGAAATATACAAAGAATCTATCAAAGTTGTCACTATGCCAAAACTGTGAAAAAAGGACGGTCCAAAATCGTCTCAAATGACCAAAAAGGACGGTCATGGACCGTCGCAAGGGCCGTCAAATTTTGACGTGTCGTATTACTTAAAGGACGGTTGAAAACCGTCATTTTTATTGACGAAAAAAAGACGGTCATGGACCGTCCTAAAAAAGGATGGTCTCGAGCAGTCTCTTATGAGCCTTTAAAGGACCTTAAAAAAGACTGTCGTAGACCGTCACCGTCCTTTAAAAGGACGGCCATAGACCGTCCTTTAAAAGGACGGTAATAGACCATCCTTAAAAAGGACTGTCATGGTCCGTCTCTTATGGGCCTTCAAAGGACGGCCACAGACCGTCCTTTAAAAGGATGGTCATGGACCGTCCTTAAAAAGGACTGTCATGGTCCGTCTCTTATGGGCCTTCAAAGGACGGCCACAGACCGTCTTTTAAAAGGATGGTCATGAACCGTCCTTAAAAAGGACTGTCATGGACCGTCCCTTATAAGGGGGTCAATATACACCTGTTACATCATATTCTTCCTGATATACACCTGTTATATAATATATTTCATCATATTCACATTCACATCCATCTAAACCTAAACTACGTAAATCCAGCATAAACTACATTCATCCAAACATAAACTACATCCATCTAAACCCAAACTACGTAAATCCAACATAAACTACATTCATCCAAACATAAACTACATCCATCCAAACACAAGCAATCTTATCCACATTACATTCATCCACACATAAATACATATAAGTTTAACATCATAAATTAAAAAAGAAAAAAAATCAGCAACAATTTTTTTTTTGTCTTTCACCTGAAAAAAAAAATTTAAACTAACAAAACATTATAATTTAGAATCATGAAGATCATGAAGAATTGCATAAACTTCTTCCAAAAAAGTGAGCACTTTTTAAAAATAAAACTGATCATTAAAATAGGTTTAGGTTTAGGTTTTAGGTTTTAGGTTTTAGGTGTTAGGTTTTAGGTTTAGGTTTAGGTTTAGGATTAGGTTTTACGTCATAGGTTATAAGTTTAGGTTATAGGTTATAGGTTAAGGTTTAGGTTATAGGTTTTGGTTTAGGTTTAGGTTAAGGTTTAGGCTTAGGTTATAGGTTTAGGTTAAGGTTTAGGTTTTAGTTATAAGTTATAGTATATAGGTTATAGCTTTAGGGAATTGAGAATAGGTTTAGGTTTAGGAAATCGGGTCCGAGTTCGGGATCGGGCTTAAGTTTGGGTTATCAAGTTTACGTTTAAGTTTAGGTTAGGGAGTTGAGATCAAGATTAGGTGTAGGTTTAGGTTCAAGGATTTGAACATACATTTCAATTTTAGGTTTAGGTTTAGGTTTTAGGCTTATGTTTAGGTTATAGGTTTAGGTTATAAGTGCAGGTAATAGGTTTAGGTTTATGTTAGGTTAAAGGTTAAGGTTTAGGTTTAGGAAATTGGGTTCGGGTTCGGGATCGGGTTGAGGTTTGGATTAGGGAGTTGAGATTAAGATTAGGTGTAGGTTTAGGTTTAGGTTAAGGTTTAGGTTTAGGTTTAGGTTTAGCTTATAAGCAATAGGTTTTAGGTTTAGGTTTAAGTTATAGGTTACAGGTTTAGGTATAGCTTTAGGCTTAGGTTTAGGTTACAAGATAAATGTTTAGGGAATTGAGAATAGGTTTAGGTTTAGGAAATCGGGTTCGGGTTCGAGATCGGGTTTAGGTTTCGGTTTTCAAGTTTAGGTTTAGGTTTAGGTTAGGGAGTTGAGATTAGGATTAGGTGTAGGTTTAGGTTTAAGGATTTGAGAATACATTTAGGTTTTATGTTTAGGTTTAGGTTTAGGTTTAGGTTATAAGCTATAGGTTTAGGAAATTGAGAATAGGTTAAGGTTTAGGTTTAGGAAATCGGGTTCGGGTTCGGGATCGGGTTTAGGTTTTGGTTTTCAAGTTTAGGTTTAGGTTTAGGTTAGGGAGTTGCGATTAGGATTAGGTGTAGGTTTAGGTTTAGGGATTTGAGAATACATTAAGGTTTAGGTTTAGGAAATCGGGTTCGGGTTCGGGATCAGGTTTAAGTTTGAGTTTTTAAGTTTAGGTTTAGGTTAGGGAGTTGAGATTAGGATTAGGTGTAGGTTTAGGTTTAGGGATTTGAGAATACATTTAGGTTTTAGGTTTATGTTTAGGTTATAGGTTATAGATTTAGGTTAAGGTATAGGTTTAGGTTTCGGTTTAGGTTATAAGCAATGGGTTTAGGGAATTGAGAATAGGTTAAGGTTTAGGTTTAAGAAATCGGGTTCGGGTTCAGGATCGGGTTTAGGTTTGAGTTTTCAAGTTTAGGTTTAGGTTTAGGTTAAGGAGTTGAGATTAGGATTAGGTGTAGGTTTAGGTTTAGGAATTTGAGAATACATTTAGGTTTTAGGTTTATGTTTAGGTTATAGGTTATAGGTTTAGGTTATAAGCAATAGGTTTAGGGAATTGAGAATAGGTTAAGGTTTAGGTTTAGGAAATCGGGTTCGGGTTCGGGATAGGGTTTAGGTTTTGGTTTTCACGTTTAGGTTTAGATTTAGGTTAGGGAGTTAAGATTAGGATTAGGTGTAGGTTTAAGTTTAGGGATTTGAGAATACATTAATGTTTAGGTTTAGAAAATCGGTTTTGGGTTCGGGATCGGGTTTAGGTTTGAGTTTTCAAGTTTAGGTTTAGGTTTAGGTTATGGAGTTGAGATTAGGATTAGGTTTAGGTTTGAGTTTAGAGATTTGAGAATACATTTAGGTTTTAGGTTTATGTTTATGTTATATGTTATAGGTTTAGGTTTAGGTTTAAGTTTAGGTTTAGGTATAGGTTTAGGTTTCTGTTTAAGTTATAAGCAATAGGGAGTTTAGATTAGGATTAGGTGTAGGTTTAGGTTATAAGCAATAGGTTTAGGGAATTGAGAATACATTTAGGTTGAGGGATTTGAGAATACATTTAGGTTTTAGGTTTATGTTTAGGTTATAGGTTATAGGTTTAGGTTTAGGTTTAGGTTTCGGTTTAGGTTATAAGCAATAGGTTTAGGGAATTGAGAATGGTATAAGGTTTACGTTTAGGAAATCGGGTTCGGGTTCGGGATCGGGTTTAGGTTTGAATTTTCAAGTTTAGGTTTAGGTTTAGGTTAGGGAGTTGAGATTAGGATTAGGTATAGGTTTAGGTTTAGGGATTTGAGAATACATTTAGGTTTTAGGTTTAGGTTTATGTTATAGGTTATAGGTTTAGGTTAAGGTATAAGTTTAGGTTTCGATTTAGGTTATAAGCAATTGGTTTAAGGAATTGAGAATAGGTTAAGGATTAGGTTTAGGAAATCGGGTTCGGGATTGGGTTTAGGTTTTGGTTTTCAAGTTTAGGTTTAGGTTTAGGTTAGGGAGTTGAGATTAGGATTAGGTGTAGGTTTAGGTTTAGGGATTTAAGAATACATTTAGGTTTTAGGTTTATGTTTAGATTATAGGTTATAGGTTTAGGTTAAGGCTATAGGTTATAAGTTAAGGTTAAGGTTTAGGTTTAGGTTTAGATTTAGGTTTAAGGATTTGAGAATACATTTAGGTTTTAGGTTTAGGTTTAGGTTATAGGTTACAGGTTTAGGTTTAGGTTTAGGTTTATGCTATAGGTTATAGGTTTAGGTTAAGGTTTAAGTTTAGGTTTAAGTTTAAGTTTCGGTTATAAGCTATAGGTTTAGGGAATTGAGAATAGGTTAAGGTTTAGGTTTAGGAAATCGTGTTTGGGTTCGGGATCATGTTTAGGTTTTGGTTTTCAAGTTTAGGTTTAGGTTTAGGTGAGGGAGTTGAGATTAGGATTAGGTGTAGGTTTAGGTTTAGGGATTTGAGAATACATTTAGGTTTTAGGTTTATGCTTAGGTTATAGGTTACAGGTTTAGGTTAAGGCTATAGGTTATAGGTTTAGGTTAAGGTTTAGGTTAAGGTTTAGATTTAGGTTTAAGGATTTAGGAATATATTTAGGTTTTAGGTTTAGGTTTAGGTTATAGGTTACAGGTTTAGGTTTAGGTTTATGTTTAGGTTATAGGTTATAGGTTTAGGTTAAGGTTTAAGTTAAGGTTTAAGTTTAGGTTATAAGCTATAGGTTTAGGGAATTGAGAATAGGTTAAGGTTTAGGTTTAGGAAATCGGGTTCGGGTTTGAGTTCGGGATCGAGTTTAGGTTTGAGTTTTCAAGTTTAGGTTTAGGTTTAGGTTAGGGAGTTGAGATTAGGATTAGGTATAGGTTTAGGTTTAGAAATTTGAGAATACATTTAGGTTTTAGGTTTAGGTTTAGGTTATAGGTTACATGTTTAGGTTAAGGATATAGGTTATAGGTTTAGGTTAAGGTTTAAGTTAAGGTTTGGGTTTAGGTTTAAGGATTTGAGAATACATTTAGGTTTTAGGTTATAGGTTAGAGGTTTAGGTTTAGGTTTAGGTTTATACTATAGGTTATAAGTTTAGGTTAAGGTTTAGGTTAAGTTTTAGGTTTAGGTTTAAGTTTAGGTTATAAGCTATAGGTTTAGAGAATTGAGAATAGGTTAAGGTTTAGGTTTAGGAAATCGGGTTCGGGTTCAGGATTGGGTTTAGGTTTGAGTTTTCAAGTTTAGGCTTAGGTTTAGGTTAGGGAGTCGAGATTAGGATTAGGTGTAGGTTTAGGTTTAGGGATTTGAGAATACATTTAAGTTTTAGGTTATGTTTAGGTTATAGGTTATAGGTTTAGGTTAAGGTATAAGTTTAGCTTTCGGTTTAGGTTATAAGCAATTGGTTTAGGAAATTGAGAATAGGTTAAGGTTTAGGTTTAGGAAATCGGGTTCGGGTTCGGAATCAGGTTTAGGTTTTGGTTTTCAAGTTTAGGTTTAAGTTAGGGAGTTGAGATTATGATTAGGTGTAGGTTTAGGTTTAGGGATTTAAGAATACATTTAGGTTTTAGGTTTATGTTTAGGTTATAGGTTATAGGTTTAGGTTAAGGCTATAGGTTATAGGTTTAGGTTAAGGTTTAGGTTAAGGTTTAGATTTAGGTTTAAGGATTTAAGAATACATTTAGGTTTTAGGCTTAGGTTTAGGTTATAGGTTACAGGTTTAGGTTTAGGTTTATATTTAGGTTATAGGTTTAGGTTAAGGTTTAAGTTAAGGTTTAGGTTTAGGTTTAAGTTTAGGTTATAAGCTATAGGTTTAGAGAATTGAGAATAGGTTAAGGTTTAGGTTTAGGAAATCGGGTTCGGGTTCGAGTTCGGGATCGGGTTTAGGTTTGAGTTTTCAAGTTTAGGTTTAGGTTTAGGTTAGGGAGTTGAGATTAGGATTAGGTATAGGTTTAGGTTTAGGGATTTGAGAATACATTTAGGTTTTAGGTTTAGGTTTAGGTTATAGGTTACATGTTTAGGTTAAGGCTATAGGTTATAGGTTTAGGTTAAGGTTTGGGTTTAGGTTTAAGGATTTGAGAATACATTTAGGTTTTAGGTTTAGGTTTAGGTTATAGGTTACAGGTTAGAGGTTTAGGTTTAGGTTTAGGTTTATGCTATAGGTTATAGGTTTAGGTTAAGGTTTAGCTTAAGTTTTAGGTTTAGGTTTAACTTTAGGTTATAAGCTATAGGTTTAGAGAATTAAGAATAGGTTAAGGTTTAGGTTTAGGAAATCGGGTTCGGGTTCGGGATCGGGTTTAGGTTTGAGTTTTTAAGTTTAGGTTTAGGTTTAGGTTAGGGAGTCGAGATTAGGATTAGGTGTAGGTTTAGGTTTAGGGATTTGAGAATACATTTAGGTTTTAGGTTTATGTTTAGGTTATAGGTTATAGGTTTAGGTTAAGGTATAAGTTTAGTTTAGGTTTAGGTTTAAGATTGGTTTAGGTTAAGGATTTGAGAATACATTTAGGTTTTAGGTTTAGGTTTAGGAATGGTATAGGTTACGGTTTAGGTTTAGGTTTAGGTTTAGGTTTAGTGGGATGAAGTTGATAGGTTTAGGTTAGGTTTAGGATTTAAGATTTTAGGTTTAGGTTTAAGTTTAGGTTATAAGCTATAGGTTTAGTTAGTAAGTTAGAATAGGTTAAGGATTTAGTTTGAAATTCGGGTTCGGTTGGTTCGGTATGTGGTTTAGGTTTGAGTTTTTAAGTTTAGGTTTAGGTTTAGGTTAGGTTAGTTATAGGTTAGGATTAGTGTATAAGTTTTGGTTTAGGGATTTGAGAATACATTTAGGTTTTAGGTTTAGGTTTAGGTTATAGGTTCAGGTTTAGGTTTAGGTTAATTTTTAGGTTAAGGTTTAGGTTTAGGGAGATTAGGTTAAGGTTAGGTTTAGGTTTAGGGATTTGAGAATACATTTAGGTTTTAGGTTTAGGTTTAGGTTATAGGTTATAGGTTTAGGTTTAGGTTTAGGTTAAGGTTTAGGTTTAGGTTTAGGTTAAGGTTTAGGTTTAGGTTATAAGCTATAGGTTTAGGGAATTGAGAATAGGTTAAGGTTTAGGTTTAGGAAATCAGGTTCGGGTTCGGGATTGGGTTTAGGTTTGGGTTTTCAAGTTTAGGTTTAGGTTTAGTTTAAGAGTTGAGATTAGGATTAGGGTATAGGTTTAGGTTTAGGGATTTGAGAATACATTTAGGTTTTAAGTTTAGGTTTAAGTTATAGGTTACAGGTTTAGGGAAATGTTATAGGTTTAGGTTAAGGTTTAGGTTAAGGTTTGGGTTTAGGTTTAAGGATTTGAGAATACATTTAGGTTTTAGGCTTAGGTTTAGGTTATAGGTTACAGGTTTAGGTTTAGGTTTATGTTTAGGTTATAGGTTATAGGTTTAGGTTAAGGTTTAAGTTAAGGTTTAGGTTTAGGTTTAAGTTTAGGTTATAAGCTATAGGTTTAGGGAATTGAGAATAGGTTAAGGTTTAGGTTTAGGAAATCGGGTTCGGGTTCGAGTTCGGGATCGGGTTTAGGTTTGAGTTTTCAAGTTTAGGTATAGGTTTAGGTTAGGGAGTTAAGATTAGGATTAAGTGTAGGTTTAGGTTTAGGGATTTGAGAATACATTTAGATTTTAGGTTTAGGTTTAGGTTTAGGTTTTAGGTTTTAGGTTAAGGTTTAGGTTTAGGTTAAGGTTGAGGTTTAGGTTATAGGTTAAGGTTTTAGGTCATAGGTTTTGGTTTAGGTTAAGGGTATGGTCCCTGCAAATACAAATATAAATACGGCCATCCGACCAAATGGCCAGGCCCTTCCAATGCTGTCCATAAAAAATGGACAGCTTCATTATGGTCATAATAGCGGTTGCCTCTTTTCAGGGAACCCCGCTCTTCCTAATAGCTCCGACGCACATCCGGGTCTGCTCCATTAATTTCGATCAAATACATAAACACGGCATGTCCAAATGGCCAGGCCCCTCCAATGTTGTCCATAGGAAATGGACAGCTTCATCATGGTCATAACAGCGGTTCCCACCTTCCAGGGACTACCGCTCAACATCCGGATAGCTCCGACGCACATCCGGGTCTGCTCCATCAATTTCGAGTTACATAAACATGGCCTGTCCAAATGGTCACGCCACTCCAATGTTGTCCATAGGAAATGGACAGCTTCATCATGGTCATAACAGCGGTTCCCATCTTCCAGGGACCCCCGCTTAACATCCGGATAGCTCCGACACACATCCGGGTCTACTCCATCAATTTCGATCTAATACATTTAAAAACAACATGATTATATCTAAAAGCATTTCGATACCTGGGGAAGGCCTTTCATATTCGTATTGTTGGTTACTCATCCCTTTGTCCATAAGCTACAATCGACCAACACTTTCTATTGCTACCTGTACTCTGAAACCAACACAAATAGAACTGGAAAACAATATAAGGAATAAGAAAAAATGAATTTACCTATACACATCATTAAATATTTCCCTATAAGGAGGTGATATTATATCTTTGATAGCCACAACCTGTATAACACAGAAAAATGCAACCGATATAGTCTATCACAATTCAAAGGAGAAAAAAGATTTGTGGCTGCACCGATATTCTAGTACATTACGAACGGCTGCCTATGTATCCAAAAAGTCAAATTGGGATCAAGCAACTACGTAGTTCTTTTTAATTAACCAAGTTACTAAAGGTCATAAATTTCATATTTAGCAAAGTATCACTGAATGTCGTCTCAAATCGTTTCTGGTTGGGATTTGAGAATATGTTTAGGTTAAGGTTACAAGTTTAGGTAAAGGTTATAAGTTTAGGTTATCGGTTAAGGTTTAGGTTTAAGTTATAGGTTATAGGTTAAGGTTTAGGTTAGGTTTTAAGTTTAGGTTAAGATTATAGGTTTAGGTTATAAGTGTAGGTTATAGGTTTAGGTTTAGGTTAGGTTATAGGTTAAGGTTTAGGGAATTGAGAATAGGTGTAGGTTTAGGTTTAGGAAATTAGGTTCGGGTTCGGGTTAAGGTTTAGGTTATAGGTTTTGGGATTTGAGAATAGGTTTAGGTTATAAGGACAGGTTTAGGTTACAAGAATAGGTTTAGGTTTAGGTTTTATGTTTAGGTTAAGGTTATAAGTTTAAGTTATAAGTTTAGGTTTAGGTTATAGGTGTAGGTTATAGGTTTAGGTTTAGGTTTTATGTTTAGGTTAAAGTTATAGGTTTAAGTTATATGTTTAGGTTTAGGTTATAGGTGTAGGTTATAGGTTTAAGTTTAGGTTAGGTTTTGGGATTTGAGAATAGGTTTAGGTTATAAGGACAGGTTTAGGTTATAAGAATAGGTTTTATGTTTAGGTTAAGGTTATGAGTTTAAGTTATAAGTTTAGGTTTAGGTTATAGGTGTAGGTTATAGGTGTGGGTTTAGGTTTTATGTTTAGGTTAAAGTTATAGGTTTAAGTTATATGTTAGGTTTAGGTTATAAGTGTAGGTTATAGGTTTAGGTTTAGGTTAGGTTATAGGTTAAGGTTTAGGGAATTGAGTTTAGGTTTTAGGTTAGGGAGTTGAGATTAGGATTAGGTGTAGGTTTAGGTTTAGGGATTTGAGAATATGTTAAGTTTTAAGTTTAGGAAATCGGGTTTGGGTTCAAGATTGGGTTTACATTTGGGTTTTAGGTTTAGGTTTAGGTTTAGGTTATAGGTTATAGCATTAGGTTATAGGTTTAGGTTTAGGTTAAGGTTAAGGTTTAGGTTATAGGTTTTGGGATTTGAGAATAGGTTATATATTATAAATTCTTTATTTTCATTTACATTTACAAATACATTCATCATCCATCCAAGAAAATTGAGACAGGTGAAAGATACATATAAAAGAGCAGACATGGAAAAAAAAAAGATTGGTAAGAAAAGCAGTAGAATCTCACTCTGCCATGTATAAGATTGGTTCATAAGAGTAAGGTGGATTGACCATTTTAGGCTGACCATTGTAATTTTATCAGGAGCCCAAATGAGGTTTTAAAAAAAAGAAAAGAGAGAGAGAGAGAGAGAGAGAGAGAGAGAGAGAGAGATCTTTACTTAAGGTATTTGGAACCCGCAGTATTGCATTAGCTCACCCATTGCAATACCAACTGAAAAATCAAGATGTATCTAAGCCAGTTGACGCATGTAAGGCATGTAAGATGCACTTGTTTATGATACAAAATGTATAACTGGTAACTTTGATGAGTAATGACAAGTCATAAAGTACTGACTTATTTCTATTTGAAATGTTGAGTTGTACAATGTGAGCTATTGTAATGGTAGTAAAATGCTCAAATATGCATGGTTAGAAGCATTCATCTGATATCCAATCGGGTGCAACGGAAGAAGAAATTAACAATGTCTATAACAAGTTGAGTACTAAAATGATATAAAAAATATAAAGAGGCCAACATACACAGGTGTTCCACGGTGTTTGCTAAAAGCGATTTGGTTATGGTGTACTTGCGTGAGAAATGATTTTCAACCGGCACTTGTAATAAGTTGAACCCAAAGAAAGTTGGCCTTTGTTGGGTGTTGAAAAAAGTCGATGATAATGTGTATCGTATTGAGTTATAGAAAGGCTTAGATATCTCACGTACTTTTAGTGTTCAAGAGAAACTGATCAGCTATATCCAATAGCTGATATGGGATGGTTAAGATTATCCAATTAAGAAATAGAAAAAACAGTTCAAGAGAAACTAATCAGCCATCCAAAATGGCGGAATTTGGAAAACAGCAAAGGAGATGATGATTAAAGCTTAAAAGAACCCTTACCTTTGCCAGCTTTTTCTGTGTCTCGACCTACTCGAATGGAAGCACCACGGTTAGCAACTCCCTGCACAAATCATAATAAGCAAAATGAAAAATGAATGTGCGTTTTCCAGACATTGGTATTTAGAACATGTCTTGGATTGAATGAAGTGGAAGGAATACCCATAAGAAAGTATTGGAATCAAAATACAAAGAGAACCACAAGATGTTGTAAAACAATGAAAAAAAGAAGAAGAAGATAGGTGGCATCCAAAAATAAATTTACCTGGATAGGCTTCGGGTCAAATGAGAGAACAATGCCAGCAATCTCTGTAATCCTCTGTTTACATAGCAAAGAGAACGATCTTACGACTAGTTTTACGAAATGTAGAATCATACATATAATTAGATTCTTTTAAAATAAGCAAGACATTCCATGTAATTCCCCTTTTCAGACCTATATGTGTGTGTGTGTGTGTGTGTGTGTGTGTGTATCAAAATTAAGGTCTCCACAACAGCCATGGACTGTAATTCTCTGTTTACATTAGCAAAGAGAACATATGAATCATACATATACTGTGATTCTTTTAAAAATTTCACACAAGCAACATTCCATCTTATAGGAATCATACATACAGTAGGAATCCCATAACAGGTTGTAGGAATCATATGTCTGGTATGATTCCTTTTGAGACTAATTTTAGAAAATGGAGACAGGAAACATACATATAGTAGGAATGCCTGTCTGTTTTTTTAGAATGACACCATATCTACATTCAAATGAATAATAAAGACAAGCAAACCAGAGGGTCACACCATGATCGTTAAAAAGAAAAGCTTAAGACAGTAGATCTGCTTATTTCAACTTAATGGAACGTCTGCAGCCAAGAGAATCCTTAGAAATAAATTCAAGTTACGTAACTTGAATCCTTTTAATGAATGCAAATCTGTCAAGATCAAGCTCAAGGGACAGGAACATTTTCAGCCATCCATCAACAAAGGCTGTCACCAGGTACCATTTGTCAAGAACTTCAAACACAAACGATCAATTTATATCTACATAAATGATCATATATCTAGACAAATGATTATCATGAAAATGACAGAATCAGACAATAAAAGGAACCATTTTCAACTCTATCAATAACAAACACAATTATAAAAACACTCCACCAACAAGATGTCCTACTATACAATCAAAGATTATTAAGTTATAGATATTAGAAATATGACAAAAGACAACAACAACCAAAACAGCAAGAATTCTTCAGGATAAGGACGCTTCCATCCTTTCCACAAAGAAATATACATGTGAACTGGAGAGCAACACCAGAAACAGAACGTCCTCCCAAATTGGAGGAGATGAGTTAAAATGTTCCTTAAAGTCGAACACGAAGAGAAAGAAACCTACTCCAGAAACAGAACTTTTTCAAGACTGCAAATAAAACAATTTCAAAGTCAATGGTCAACACCTAAGACCATAACTACAACTTCATGTTTGCACAGATATCCATTCCCAGATGCATATTGGGAACATTTCGACAAAAAATTGAATGGTTCCATGCTACTAAAATTAAACAAAAAAAGATTTTAAATACAAAATATGTTTTTATTGGGAGGGCTACAGAGGCACAATTACTTCAAAACCATTGAAATGCATATATCAATGATGACTTCAGGGAATGCTATCAGGTGGGGCTTCTAAAGGAGGAGCCCCATGATACTGAACACTTTCCAACAGCACCACCATAGCAGGGAGAGAGAGAGAGAGAGAGAGAGAGAGAGAGAGAGAGAGAGAGAGAGAGAGCGTGCCAAACAGACCAGATATAACAATCCCATAGACCTTGCACCAATCCACTGACGCAGCTAGCATTACCTTGAAATCCATGCAATCCACTCTAATACCATCCAATCCCATCCATTTTGCCCGGCCAAACACGCCCTTATTGTACTGAGTAAACTCAGTAGGGCCCACCTTAAACCCTAAATCCCTAAATCCCCAAATCCCCAAATTCCTAAATCCCTAAATCCAGAAATCCCTAAATCCCTAAATCGATATTGAGATTGAGAGAGATTAAGAGAGAGAGAGAGAGAGAGAGAGAGAGAGAGAGAGAGAGAGAGAGAGATACCTCACTGTCATGAATGACCTTCAACCGAGCTTCAGAGAGAGAGAGAGGCCATGCGTGGGTAGGGCGTTCGACAACAGACCGCAAGAGATGGAGAGGGAGGGATGGATTGGGGAACAGAGAGAGAAAGAGAGAGAGAGAGAGAGAGAGAGAGAGAGAGAGAGAGAGAGAGAGAGAGATTGGGGAACGAATAGAGTGAGGGAGGAAGATGAGAGAGTTGGAGCAAGATCGGGAGAGAGGGTTAGGGAACGGCGAGAGAGAGAGAGAGAGAGAGAGAGAGAGAGAGAGAGAGAGAGAGAGAGAGAGAGAGAGAGAAATGGAGTCTTTTTTGGGCGCGGCTCGGTTTTGAGCACGCGCCCAAATTTGGGAAACGTACGGCCGTGTGCTCTGTGGGACCCAACATGATGTATGTGTTGCATCCATGCCGTCCATCTCTTTTTACAGATCATTTTATGGTATGAGACCAAAAATGGGGTATATCCCAATCTCAAGTGGACCA
This sequence comes from Magnolia sinica, assembly GCF_029962835.1. Taxonomy (NCBI): domain Eukaryota; kingdom Viridiplantae; phylum Streptophyta; class Magnoliopsida; order Magnoliales; family Magnoliaceae; genus Magnolia; species Magnolia sinica. Next base: position 6,148,702 of record NC_080579.1, read on the forward strand.
CATTACAGGAAACAGTGTTGAATGAGTGTCGACCACTAAAATTATTTTAGGGGCCATAAAAGTTTTGGATCAAGCTGATTTTTGTTTTTTCCCATCATCTGGGCCTGTATGACCTAATCAACATTTTGGATGTCAAATAAACAGTACAGTGGGCCTTAGGAGGATTTTAATGGTGGATATCCAATCACTATTGTTTTCATATGGTGTGGTCCACCTTAGATTTATATCCCTCTCATTTTTAGAATCAAGCGATAAAATGATCTTTAAAAATGGATGCACAGAATGGATGAAACACATACATCGTGGTGGGGCCCACAAAGCACCAACCACCAGCCACAGGGCTGGTGGTTGGGAGAGTAGCCAATCGATAGATGGGGTAAGACGAACATGGATTTCCTGTCTAGAGTTTTGTGGGACCCACCATGATGTATTTTATTTATCCATTCTATCCATTAATTTTAATAAATAATTTTAGTACATGATACCAAACATAAAGTAGATTGAAGGCCCAAGAGGACCACACTATAGGAAGCACATGTGATTTAATCTCTATGTTTCCTACCATGTGGTCCACTTTAGCCTTTAATATACCTGATTTTTAGTTTCATGACCTATAATAATATTTCAAAATAGATGGACGGCTTAGATATAAAACATATATTTTTGTAGGCCCTATAGAGCCCCTATAGAGCCCTATAATAACATTTCAAAATAGATGGACGGCTTCGATATGAAACATATATTTTTCTAGGCCTTATAGAGTCCTATAACCTAATCTTTTTTCTCAGATCATTATAAGGTATCATGCAAAACATTAGGCAGGAACAAGGCTTGAGTGGACTACAAATTGGGCATCGCACTTCTACCATTAAAAACTTCTTGGGAGCTTGAGAAGTTTCAGATCAAGCTCATTATGTGTGTCCCACTGAGGGGTCAGACCCAGTTTCAACAGCATTCAAAACTCATGTGGGCCCCACCAAGTGCTTTTATATATTTTTTTAAATGTCTTTACATAGTTTTAAATATGGTATAGCCCACTGAGTTTCGTATACGGATGATTTTTGAGATATCTCATATGCTAAAGGTGACACATCAAAACTGTGTATGTCCCACCTTATTCCATGTTTGTATTAACTTATAAACAGGTTGGATCTCAAATAAACATCGCGGCGGGCCCTAAGAAGGTTTCAATAGTGGGTGTCACTATCCCACTCTTTTCTATGGTGGGTCCACTTGAACTTTGTATTTGCCTCGTCAGTTAGATGCACCATTCTACAGTGGGCCACGACCTTAAAAATATCATTTTTATTATAAAATATTTCAAAAAAAATTAAAATACAAATTTTGAATTTTTATTTTCAAAATCTCAAAAAATTTCTCATATTTTAATTTTTTCTCAAAAATTTCAAATTTTCGATTTTTTTCTTCAAAAGCATCATTTTGTTCTACAAATTTTTCTCAAACATAGTTAAAATTTCTAAACTTTTCAATATTCTTTTTCATATACTATTTTAAATCATTTAAATATTACCTTTTAATTATATATATATATATATTTAGATATTTTAAATCATTTAAATATTACCTTTTAATTATATATAAAATATTACCTTTTTAATGCTAATTTTAGGGGTTGATCCCAAAATTGAAGTAGATCCAAAGCTTAATTGGGCCATTACATAGGAAACGATGTGGAATAGTGATTTCCACTGTTGAAACCTTCTTAGGGTCTAAAGTAATTTTTATTTGTCATCCAACCTGTTAATATGATCACAAAGACATGGATGAAGAGAAAGCACAAACATCAACTTGATCCAAAACTTCTTTGGCCTCCAAAATTTTTTTAATGATAAATGTTCAATCAAACTGTTTCCTGTGCTGTGGTCTACTTGAGATTTTAATTTTCTTCATTTTTCAGATCACGCCCTAAATTTATCCATTAACATAGATTAACGGAGTGGATAAAATAAATTAAATAACAGGTTCTCACGAGGTCAATAAGTTGGGTCACAATTTTGACCAGAATATTTGGTCCATTTTACATGTCTGGTCCATTCACTCTATTTTATTGATCATTACCGTCAAATTGACTAGTTACTCGCCCCGATCATGCTACATATGAGAGAGATATTGGGTAAACAAGATTTATTAACAATTTGAGTGAATTTTGATTTAAACATCCGAAGTTATTTACTTTTCAATCTGGACTGATCAGATTGTCTAAAAACGGTTAAAGGTTGTTCATAATATCAAAAATATATGAATGAATAGAAAACACAAACATCAACTTGATCCAAAACTTCTATGGCCTCTAAGAAATTTTAAATGGCAGAGGTTCAATCACACTAGCTATTTCCTGTGGTGTGGTCCACTTGAGCTTTGGATATGCTTCCTTTTTGTTCTTTAGACCTCAAATTATCTGTTTAGATGGATGAATGGAGTGGATAAAATAAATAAATAATAGTGGACCCCACAGAGTTTACTTTGGTAAAAGTAACAAGTAACTACCTAAATGTAGTAGAGAAGGGTTTCCTTAAAACATTCATAATCATATATTGGGCCTGCCTGAATGTGATTCACATATCCAACCCACTCATTATGTGTGTCCCACTTGGATGAGGAATATCATACCAAGTTTCAACCGCATCCATGTCTGTATTAACTTATAAACAGATTGGAGCTCTAATAAACATCGCGGCGGGCCCTAAGAAGGTTTCAATAGTGGTTGTCACTATCCCACTCTTTTCTATGGTGAGTCCACTTGAACTTTGGATCTACCCCGTCAATCAGATGCACCATTCCATGGTGGGCCACGAGCTTAAAAATAAAGTCAATCCATGACTTGGGTGGGCCACACCACATACTATAGTTGAAAGGGTTACCCTCCCATTAAAACATTCATAATCATTTATTGGGCCTACCTAGATGTGGTTCATAGATCCAACCCATTCATTATGTGTGTCTCACTTGGATGAGGAGTCAGACCAAGTTTCATACACATCCAAAACTCATGTGGGCCCCATCAAATGCTTTTATATGTTTTAGGGATGTCTTCACATAGTTTTAGATGCTATGGCCCACCTGAGTTTCATATATGACTGATTTTTAGACTTAAAGGGGACACATTAAATACATGGTGTTGATGTTCTACATACTTCATGGTGGGGCGCACACAGATTAACCTCATGGGAAGTTCCCATGAGGTGACCTTATAGTACCATTTCACTATTTTAGGTCTTTCATGGGTGTTACTCTAACCGTGTAGGGCCCACCTTGATATATTTTATGTATATCGACGCCGTCCATATATTTTTCCATCATATTTTAGGATGTGATTTTAAATCATAAGAACTAAATAATCTTAGGTGGGTCATACCAATCAAAATAATATGATGAATAACCATTAAAAACCATTTTAAGGCCACAAAAGTTTTGGATCAATTTGATCTTTGTAGTTTACCTTCATCTAGATCTTCTTTACATTATCAACAAGTTGGATTGCAAATAAACATTACTAAAACCATACGATGGGCTCTTTATAATTTTTAATGGTGAGGTACTATATTATCATTCTTTCCAGTGGTGTGGTCCACTTAAGATTTAAATCTACACAATTTTTTATACCTGGCCAAAAAATGGGTTGGAGAAACGTATGGGCGGCAAGGATATACAACACATCATTAAAATCTCATTTTTGTTATATAACTTTTCATTTTTTCTTGTCAAAATACAAAATCTAGTTTTCTTTTTTAAAAAATATATTTTTTTACAATTTGACAATTTTTTCACAATTTTGTTTATTTTTTAAAATTTTATTTTTCAAAACATCATTTTTTTATCGAAATCTCACTTTTGTTATCCAACTTTTCAATTTTTCTTGTCAAAATACAAAATTTAGTTTTCTTTTTTAAAAAACATATATTTTTTTACAATTTGTCAATTTTTTCACAATTTTGTTTAATTTCTTAAATTTTCTTTTTTAAAATATCATTTTTTTAATCTCACTTTTGTTATATATAACTTTTCAATTTTTCCTGTCAAAATACAAAATCTAGTTTTCTTTTTTAAAAAATATTTTTTTTTTCAATTTGTCAAAATTTTCACAATTTTGTTTAATTTTTAAAATTTTCTTTTTCAAAATATCATTTTTTTATCGAAATCTTTTTTTTTTTTTCAAAATTATTAGTAGTTTTTTTTTTTTTTTTCAAAATTTAAATTTTTCTTAAGCATTGTTAATTATTTTTTCTAAGTTTCTTAACTATTTTTTTTGAAATTTATAATTTTTTCGAATAGCTTAATTGAGCATTAGAGACGGTCTTTGATAGGGCTATAAGACGGTTGAGGACCGTCTCTATTAGAGACGGTCCTTGACAGTCTCTAATAGAGACGGTCTAGGGCCGTCTCTAATGGAGACGGTCATTCACCGTCTCTAATAGAGACGGTCTTTGACAGTCTTTAATAAAGACGGCTTTTGACAGGGTTGTGGGACGGCTAAGGACCGTCTCTAATAGATACGGTCTTTGACAGTCTCAGATTGCAAGGAAAAGACGGCCAATGACCGTCTCTAATGTAGACGGCCAATGACCGTCTCAAATGCCCGCATATAAGACGGTCAAGGACCGTCTCTAATGCGGACGGTCAATGACCGTCTCAGATGACCATATAAGACGGTCAACGACCGTCTTAAATGATTTGTGGACGTGCAAATTTTTAAGACAACATTAAAGACTGTCAGGGGCTGTCTAAAATTTTAGAGATGGTTTATGACCATCTCTAAAGCGTCCTTAAACCAAGCATTTTTAGAGACGGTCCAGAGCCGTCTCTAAATTCGTCCTTTTTTTCCATTTTTCACGTAGTGTGTTATACCTGATCATCCACATTTCTAAACTTGTCATCTTAGCCCTAATGCATTAATGAATGTTTTAACCATTAAGATCTAATTATGTGGTATGTAGGTTTCTGCCCAACACTATTCTTTAAAAAATTTAGTTGTGCGAGTCCGATCGGGATGAAAATTTAACAATGCTTACACAACCTAGTTGGGCCATACATGATCAATTTCGATGTCCAATTTACAAGATGAATCGTCCATTGAAACTTCCATCATATATGCTAGGTGACCGGCCTGAAAATCAAATAATAATTATTATTACAATCCAAAGGTAACCCCCGACGAATTCATTGGTTCACTTTTTTTTCATTGGGTTATGTGACCTATTTTTGAAAGCCCCATATTATCCAGGATTCTCTAGTTTCTAAAATAAAAAGGGTTCGCTGATTGCATATACACCACATATTTATACGCTCACCTAATAAGATCATGATTTGACTGTTGATCCGGAAGGTTGACCACATGTCTGCACTTAAACACCCATAGGAAACCCGATGGATCTTCGATTTGTGAGACGTGCTCTATCCACAACAGGCACGGATTAATCAACGGACATAATTATATTGCATATTTTATCTTGCCTCCATCTGGGCTCATGTTCGCTATCATGTGTCACACAATTGTAGCCAACATGCTGAAATGGTCATTATTTGAACTATCATATTGTTATTAATTAAATAATCTAAGAACCTATAATAGGGGCCATTAATTTATGTATTTGAATATGGCCATTGAAAATCTTATTTGAAATGTTCTAATCCATCTAGACATTTTCTCGTGATGATCTTAATAGCATCGAAAATAAAACATCAATGAACAAACACACGTTGTTAATCCAAATTCCTAAAGGAGGCAAGATGGACTCCATACTTGCAAGTGCCCAGCATGCTTATGACATTTATTTAAAAAAACTTAGAAAAGCATGACTCAATTTTCATACATTTTGTATTTCGTGGTTGTATAAATTCAATTATAAAAGTTGCCTCTCCATAGTTACCGTGGTGATTACAAAATAGAAATTGAATTGATTTTCATGAAATACATAGGTTTGGTAGCCCTTAAATAAAAATAAAAATTAAAATAATGAATTGGTAATTGCTTATTTTTCAATAATTTTAATGTGTTAAATTTTTTTGCATTTGTTTGTTTTAAAATATATTAGAAGTTTTTTTTTTTAATCTAAAATTTTTAAATAAAGTATTATCATTTTATTTATTTTTCTATTTTAGTACATTTTAAGTATCATTCTTTGAATGTTGACTTATATTCTTTATTTGTGCATCAAGATTTGAAATAACTAAGATATTGGAGAAAATTAAATTAGAAATTATCATGCCCAAGAAGGAGAACAACATATAAAAAAAACAAGAAGATAAGAAGAACATCTAGATCAAGATCAAGAAGAAGAAGGAGAACAACATCAAGAAAAATAAGAAGAAGAACATGATTAAGAAGGAGAAGAAGGAAAACAACATCAAGAAAAACAAAAAGAAAACAGCAAGAAGAATATCGAGAAGGAGAAAAAAAAAAAGCAGCAGCTAATGAAATGAAGAACTGGTTTTTGAATTCCAGTCCAGTCCTTTATGCTTCAGGTCGTGCAGGCCACCAAAGAAGCATGAATCTATCCTTATAATAGCTTCCCAACTCCAACCATGAATCCATCTTTAATTTTCATACATTTTGTATTTCGTGGTTGTAATAAATTCAACTATAAAAGTTGTCTATAAAAATCTATATAATCACCGTGGTGATTACAAAATACAAATTGAATTTATTATCATAAAATACATAAGTTTGGTAGCCCTAAAATAAAAATAAAATATAAAAATATTGAATTGGTAATTGCTTATTTTTCAATAATTTTAATGAGTTAGATTTTTTGCATTTGTTTGATATATTATAAGTTTTTTTTTGAGCTAAAAAATAAATAAAATTATTACCATTTTATTTATTTTTCTATTTTAGTACATTTTAAATATCATTCTTTTAATGTTGACTTATATTCTTTATTTGTGCATCAAGATTTGAAATAACTAAGATATTGGAGAAAGCTAAAGAAATTACTATAGGTAATTTAATTTGTATTTCATTTTTATTTATTATTTAAAATTATATGAAAATATCTTTCCAATTACTCATAAATGTCTAATCACATTGTCAACAATCAATAACAAATTATGAGTACAGTCACATATATTTGGGGAATAAATGATTGAATGCATCAAGGCTGTGTGTCAATACAACACCAAAATGAGAGATAAGACATCTACACAAATTACATTTGATGTCAGCATAGAACATAATCTCATGTATGATCTGCAAGACATTTGTTCAATTCATATTATCTTCCCCCTGTGCATTGCGACCTCGTGCATCATGAGAACATGATTATATACACAACATAGGTTGACCAGTCCAAAAACTATAGTGGATCTGAACCATTCATTGCTAGTCAATTTGAAACCACACTAACCAATCAAACACATCAAGGCCGCCATTTTTTCCCATTGATTGAGCATTAACAATTTTAATTTTCTCCAAGTTTGTATAAAATGATCGGATGGTTGAGATTGCCCAACAATGTGGCCCTTTAATCGTGGGTCATCCACTATTCAAGACATTGTAAGAATTACTAGACCACGAGAAACGGTGGTCATTAGATGCACCCCATTTCTGAAATAAACATTACAGTAAGCCCCGAGAAGATTTTAATGATGTGAATTCCATCACCACGGCTTCTTGTGGCATAGTTCACTTAGATCTACCTCATTTTTGGTTTCATAATATGTGAAAATATATGGATGGCATGGACAAAACACATACATTATGGACGGCTGGGTTTTGTAGGGATCACTGCATAATCTGAATCGGACGCTACTGACAGTACAGGTTGAGTAGCAAGACTCCCTGTTAAATTGAGGTCACCAAGTTCTGTGGGACCCACTATGATGTACTTGTTGTATCCACACCATCCATCCATTTGTAGAGATCATTTTAGGGCATGAGACAAAGAAAGAGTAGATCCAAATCTGGAGTGGACCCACCGTTGAAACCTTCCTAAGGTCCACTATGATGTTTATATGTGATCCAACGTGTTGATAAGTTAATACAGACATGAAAGAAAGGAAAACACAAATTTCAGCTTGTTCGAAAACTTTTGTGGCTCTTAGAAAATTTTAATGGTGGGCGTCACTCTCTCCACTGTTTTCTGTGGTGGGGTCTACTTGAGCTTTGTATCTGATTCATTCTTCGGCTCATGTCCTAAATTCATCTCTCTAAATGAATGGACGGTGTGGATACAACACATACATCATGGTGGGTTCCACAGAACTTAGTGACGTCACTTATGTAACCAGTCTCGCTACTGGACCTTTTAGTAGCTAATTCGCGTCCATCTGAATCCCAATATAAGGGATCCATTTAACCCGACCTGAGCCAGACCCATTGGATGTAGACCCAGGCATGCATTTTTGGGACAATGTGTCTAAATGATCGACTGTACACGTGTCACATTATAAGGTGATACTGGATGCTACTTGATGGACGATTAAAATTAAAGTGAAAACTCATCATCGATTGAAATTCAATTGGAATTGGATGGTTAGCTTTTGGACGGTCACCCGCGTGCCACTTGCGTGATTGATAAGCTGCCATTTCAATTGTGGTGAGTCTATTTGGTGATATGATGATTGATAAAGTGATAGGCCATTTTTTAAGTGGATGATCCTCACCATACAATCATTAGTTTTCCTCGATGAATGTATACTGTCAAATTTTCTGTCATCTGTTTGATGGTAGCCAATCAAGTGCCTATTATTATGTGATCACAACATATGTGCGGTGTTCAATAGGTCAATCAAATGACATGATTACGTAACGCATATATTTTCATCTTTACTCCGCGGGGTTGAGGATGACTATTGTAGAGGTGTACACGAGCCGAGCCGAGCCGAGCTTAGCTTTGCCAGGCTCATGCTCGACTCGGATTGCTCGAGTCTCTGCTTGTGCTTGGTTCGGCTCGACATTCGAGCTCGGATTAGCAACTCGTGCTCGGCTCGGTCGAGTTCGAGCCGAGTTTGAGCTCGGCCAGTAGTCACTGGTCGGATGGATTTCGCTATTCGGACGGCCAGAAAAAATGGAGAGAGTGGAGGATATGACTCACTTTTGAAGAGAAGTTCGTTCGGACATATGCTGGAAGAGGGAATGTTGCCGGGAGGAGCTCATTCGGACAGACGCTGGAAGAAGGAAATGCTTGTTTGGATGGACGCTGGAAGAAAGAAATGTCGCTAGACAGTCGCTGGAAGAAGGAAATGTAGCTGAACGGACGGCCAATTTGGGCGATTTAGAGGGAGAAGTGGGGTGATTTGGGCGAAAGGGAGGGAGAACGGGTAGGGTTGCTGGTTTGGGCGTACTGGGTAAGGTCGGGAGATTGGGTATGGTTTTTTAAAAATCCTTTATATACTAACTTAAAGTCAAGTCGAGTCAAGTCAAGCTTAATACTGAGTTGAGCTACGTCCAGCTCGGACTCGACTCAAAATGTTCCGAGCGCTCAAAATATGGCTCAACTCGGTTCGAACAACGTTTTGATTCGAGTCGAGTCGAGCTTTTTCGAGCCGAGTCGAGCGAGTTGCTGAGCTTAGGCTGCTCATGTACAGCTCTAATGATTAGCATGTGTTTTTCTGAGATAGTCATGATTTTAACTATACATCTTCTCATTAGTAAGATCTCATTATTACATTACATTGATGATCATGACTCTTCATTAATGAATTTGAACGTGCATCATTAGAACTTTTTTTTAAAAAATATATATAATTGAACATTAAAGATTGCATTCGGCAACATGGAGGGCTATGACAAAATATAATAATAATATTAGCCAAAAGTAGAAGTTGAAAATTGCGTTAATTGGAGGCGAAGTTGAGAATAAAAATTAATTTAGAAGTTTCTATTTGACAAAATGGCCAACCGGCTGCTAAACTTAGAAAATATTACAATACCCTACCTTCATCTAGTTAAACTCGATTAAGTGAAATTCTTTTCATACCTACCTTCTTTTTAGGATGTGCGGTCAATTTATGTTTCACTAATTAATTTTCACTTATATGTTTCCTCTAATTAGTTATATATTGATGGATAATGTTGATAGATTTGGTACTTTTAAAGATTTTATTTATTTATTGATCAATTTGTATTTTTAATATGCTTGGATGTTTTGTTTTTTATTTACTTGTACGGTGCACAACAAGTTGGATGGTTTGGATTGAATTTCAGGGTGTGTATCATTACTTACCAAAACAATACCCTTTCTTTTGATTGATGCATACAAATACATATGGTGGGTGTAAATTTCATAATACAATATTAGAAAGACGTGTACTATGGTTTTGCATAGATATGGGCCACCGTGTAGCTACAAAAGTTTTGTGTAAAGCTGATCTTACGAGCATATTGGATGAAAATTTTTTAATGGTGGCAATTCAATCACGACTGTTTCCTGTAATATAGTCAGCCTAAGATTTGGATGTGCTTAATTTTTTAGGCCATGCTATAAAATGAGCCGTAAAAATAGATGGACAGTGTGGATCTAAGGCATATACATAACTGTGGGCTCCACCACTAGGGATTGGCGGTGATCTGGGATCCACCCAAACCGCGACCCACATAGGCAGTCAACGAGCCGGACATATACACCCTGATCCATATCTCAAGTGGTAGACTGAGAGAAGATACCTTGTTTCAACACCTGAGTATAGACTGACAGTGAGGTGTGTACTAACAAGCTAACCCCCCCAAAAAAAAAAGAAAAAAAGAAAAAAAATGGAGCCGGACATATGGTAGGTCTCAACCCGGATTTTGGAATTATTTTGGGCCGGGCCCTTAGGCAGGACCTATTCAAAATTCTGATTTTAAGGCCCGAGAATGGGCCATTAACATCCCTACCCCATGTAAGATTGCTTGGGAAATCGGATTGCCTACTGAGTTACACAATATGCTTTTATTGTACGAAGTAAACTATGTTGGGCCCACCATGAATGTATTTGATTTATCCACTCCATCTAATTTTAGTGGTTGAGCCCAAAATTTAAGCCTATCCATAAAACTTAGTGATTTATTAATAACATTCAAAACAACCACTTCAGTGGTGTTGTCCCAAAGCATTTTGAAACCGTTCCAAATCTCAGGCATGTATTTCCCGTGTATTCTTTTACACATACCGAATGTTTTCAGCGAATTTCACAGCCTACTAATCACTCTATTCCTTAAGAGTATCGAGGGAAATGTGTTTCTGACTGGGGTTGTGCATTATCCTTCTCCTTATAACCCTCACTATAATAAATCTATTGGTTGGAATGAAAGTAATGCCTCAACAACTTCAAAGACCTTTGTAGAATTTAAAGCTAGAGAGAAGTGGATTTACATGGAAAATAACACCCACTTCGATATACTAGATTTGAAAACATGTGAATTGAAATTTGAAAAACTGGACTTTAAGCTCATGATATATTCTTTGTGCCAGTATATAATTCAGTAATGTCTCAGTCTACTTTTGATTTGTAAAAGGTTTCGATATCTACTTCCAAACATTGAAAATATTTATCGAGAAGTATGGCGGTGTATTCATCCGGGGCCATCCAAGTGACAAGAAAAAAATTATTTGTGATAGATGCAATGGCTTCTTTTGTTGGGCACACTGGAAAAGATAAAATGAAAAGACTATTAAATAAGGGTTTGATACCCTATCTAAACAAAGCATAATTCGACACAAGTGAGCATTGTTTTCTGATAATATGACCAGAAAACATTTTCCTAAAGAAAATAGAGCATCAAAGTTATTGTCTGTTGTACATTGAGATATTTGTGGTACCCTTAATGTAAAAACTCACAAAAACATATTTCTACACCCACATATATAATTTGAAAGAAACCAAAGGCCCAAAAAACATTTTAGAATATAAAAGGAAAATAGAAAATCAGTTAGCAAGAACCATCAAAGTTCTCATAAAGATATATGCAATTAAGCATCATATTACAATGGCTTATACATTTCAATAAAATGGTCTAGCAGAAGGCATAATTGAACCTTTCTAGATATGCCTAGGTCCATGCTTGCACATGCTAGTTTGCTTAACATCTTTTGAAAAGAAGCCCAAGCATGATTATATATATATCCTAAATAGGGTTCTAACTAAAGCTATAGAATGAATCATGTATAGTTAGAAACCTAATCTAAGTAATCTTTGAAAGTGGATTAGTGCACATATTGGTACTGCATCAACTTAGAGGTGATAGGAAAGGATGAATAACCATTGATAAACAGTGATTCAGTAGGTGAGCAGCCTATAGATGTTCTTGTTATGCCCCAAACTTGGAAATCAGACTCACAAAATTTTCGATCGCCGAATCCGGTGCCAACAGCTTTCATATTACCCTATTCTCGCTTCCCAACGCCTATACACCAGATTCCGATCTTGGGATCCTACAAGGAGAATTTTTCAACGTACATTTATCTCGTAAGAGACATGACCACAAGTATACCTAATCTCAAAGACGACATCAGCATCACATATCCACTAATATAAATAGTTGAATACAGTGCTGAAAGAGAAATACATATATCGATAATCAAAGCTCTAGGAGTCCGATGCACGCTCACCAATTCAAAATCCCCTCATTTTCAAAGATATTTTTCTTCTTAAAATTCTAACTTTCTCTAGCACAACCCTTGTGTTATCCTAATCCCTCAATTACATGTTTTATATAACCCAAATATGAAATTAGAAACAAAATCGTGCACTTATGTAAAAGTTATGTGTATCATTGATTGATCCTTTAATTGATCGAGTCCAATCGATAGCCATCGATCAATCAATGCCACATGTTCAATCAATCGAACATGCACAAAAGTGTCCAGAGATCTAACTTAATTTTTCTAAATAAACTGAATTGATCAAGCATTGATGTTTGACCGATTGAACATGCTTAAAACTGTTCAGAGACTAAACTGATTTATTCTGATTTTTTTTCAATCAATCGACCAATCTATTCGATCAATCGAAAACTCTGAATTTCCAAATTGAAGGCACCTTGCTCAACCGTCCTAACAGTGTTGAAGATGGAATGTGGCTAATTTTGATCATCAAAACATCTCAACGCATGGATCCCCTAGTGATGTTGTTGATCCTGCCTCTCCACGGAGCAAGGACCGAAAAAAAAAAAAAAAAAAAAAAATCTTTGAAACATTCTGAACTCCATTTTTCTAAAATAAAATAAAAATAAATTCCACATTCCAGTAGTGTGGTCCACCTGATATTTGGACATGCTGGAATCAAGTCTTAAAATGAGCCAAAAACATGGATGGGCAGTATGAATACACAACAGATTCATCAAAGTGGGCCCCACACAATCAGGATAAACACCCACTAACATACTACCCTTCCCATCTCCCTTACCTGATCTAGATTTCAGTGACTGGTATTTGTGGTGGAAATGCTAATATCGTATAATACATTATGATTAAAGTTCTTTACGAAGAATAAAAGATTTGATTGGTGGAAATAGAGGGCTCTAACAAATTACAAGAATGGTAAAACAACTGCTCAACTTAGAACCCATTGCAAAGCCCTAAAGAGGGGTGTTTCTACTGTTACATTCTTTTTAACCCATTGCAGTTACATTCTTTTTCACCCATTGCAAAGCCCTAAAGTAGGGATGTTTCTACTAATACATTTTTTAAGATGGCCCATTATGTTATATCTTACTAAGTATTTTTCACTCATCCTATTTGTGATAGGTTGATACAGATTTTTTATTTTTTTATTTTTTTGTTTGTTTAAATATTTGTATATTTCATTTAGATGGCATTTGGATGTTTTGATGCATCACATTTTTCACTTATCTGCTGTTGTTGTCATGTTGATGTAAAACTTTTTAGTTTAATCATTTGGATGTTTCATTTACATAGCATTAGGATATTTGATATATCAATAGCTCTGTTAGATGCAGAAACATGATTTTAACTGATGAGGGGCTTAAATATCATCTCTTAACGTAATAAAAGATGCAAGGGACATGATCCAAGCATACAGAGATATAGATGGCATGGTGTATTAACGTCACCAATATATGTTATATTCACACCGTTCGTCCATTTTGCGAGATCATTTTAGTGCATGAGCCCAAAAAGAGATAGATACACAGATCAAGTGGACTACACCGGAGGTAGATACAAAGCTTAAGTGGACCACACCATTGAAAAGAGTGTTGATAGTGGCATATTGAAACCTTCCTAGTCCCACAGTGATGTTTATTTTTCATCCAAAACTTTGGTGGCCTCAAAAAGTTTTCAACAGTGTAAGTTCAATCTCCACTACTTCCTAGGGTGTGGTCCATTTGAGATTTGAATCTGCCTCATTTTTCCCTGATCATGCCCTAAGTTGAGCTGGCAAAATGGATAGAGAAATTGAATAAAATACATACATCATGGTGGGGTCCACAAAACTTTGGCACCATCTAATTAACGCTTAATTCTAGTCATTAAACATACAAATTTCGTGGAAAAATTTTCCACACTAGAAAAGAATATGCCCCCAAGAAAAAACCTTCATATTCTTATTGAAAATTTTGATTTTTCCTGGCTTGAGCTCAGCTTGAGCCTGGCCCATTGACTACCCTACTTTTGAGTTAAAATTTGTTAATTATTATTGATTATAAATTAATTATAGTACACGTACATATTACAATTAGATTTGGACCGCTTTCTAGTGGGTCCCGATCATACCTACACATGGCCCAATTATCAAATGGGCTCAAATTAATACCATAACCTACATCCACACCCATCTAGCTACACACATATCTGACCCAATTGGGCCGGGCGATTGGGCTATTTAGCCTTCGCCACTCTTGAAAAGGGACTATGCAAGGCTCCCTTGCCTTAACCGTTGCATGTATCTTAAATCACAACCAGCAGAATAAGGGCGTATATTGTATATCGGTCATTTATTCAAAGTCTGGTGACCTGGCCCATCATGACTTTTGATCAATGGACTTAAAAAAAAATGCGCTGCTTAATAATTGAACGGTTAGGATAATAGTTGAAAAAGATTTTATTTGGTTAGTATCTATCTAGGGCACGCCCCACTGTCTGGACGGTTCTGATTTGAGATATATGCCACGTGTACAGCAGTTAAGATTTGAATCCGGACTCGTTATTTCGGTAGTGACCACTCCAATATGAAGGTTGGTCCCGAAATGATGAAAAAAATAGGGTAAGGGAATAGGCCCTGAATGAACTGGAAAGAAGGGGTCGATCACCATGGAGTGGGCCTAGAAAGTATGCCTAAATTAAAAATTCTTAGATTGGGCTAGGTCCCAGGCCGGCCATTGACAGCCCTTCGTTGGGGGAAAAAAGTGGACCCAGCAAAACCCGAGCCTGATGAGGCATGTACGTCTAGAAACAGGCTGACTTTCAAGGAGGTCAAGGCAACTGCAAGGACTAGGGCTGAAAGTTGGGCGGGTTCAACCCGACCGACCCGTGACTGACCCGACATTGGGTTGGGCTCGGGCAGGATATATCAGGTCCGATCTCAAGCTTGGGCTATACAAACACCAACCCGATAAAACTTGGGTTGGGCTCGGGTTGAGGTCTCGGGTTGCCCGACCCAACCCGAACCCGATCAATATATTAGTTACTTATAAATTATAATTGAGTGTGGATCGCTTGTGTCAAAGGCACACTAGTGATGTCGGATTTCATTTGTCCACATCATTTCCAAGTATTCAAGCTAACAAGATATGTCGGATTTCTCTCTCCCAAATAGATTGCGTGTTATGCTACATGACTTTTAAGGAAGTAGTTGTCCTATATTTTAGCTTGTTTTTTTAAAGAAAAAAATGAGTTTGGGTTGGGTTGGGTTATCACATATATAATTAATAAAATCATAGATACAAAAAATAAGTTATATACTAAAATATAATAAACTAATGTAATAACGAAAATATTAGCATGTATACACCCGAAATTGGGTTGGGATGGGTTAGGGTTGAGGTATAGGAACCTTGGGTTGGGTTAGGGTTGAGCACCAACCTGACCCAACCTGCTCGACTTTCAGCCCTAGCAAGGAGACTCAAAAAACATGATTACGAGCCCATTTGGATAAACCGTGTTCTGACCTAATGGGTCAATTACAGATCGATCACAGATCGTTTATAGGTCGGTCATAGGTTGGATATAGGTCGGCCATGGATCGACCTAGATCGGTTACCACCCGGCCATAGCCCAGTCATAACTCGGCCATTGGACGGCCATAGATCTGCCAACGTCTGGTTGAAGGTCAGGCAAAACCCCACGACAAAGTCAAGGACCATTAGTGCCCAGCTAAAGGGAACACGGATCCTCCAACTCAATTATTGGTCAAAGATGGTGAATGCTGGTCTGTCATCATTGGTCGAAGATGGTAAATGTTGATTTGTCAAGGAGATCGGCATTACTTATTCCCGATTCGTCACCCGCCAATAGGAGCCGACCTAAAACCAAGCTATAGATTCGAGTAATTCCCTAACATCTCGAAGATCTCTCCCCGGATCTTTAGGAGATAAAATCAAATTCAGATAACCTCGGAAGCTGGTCATCTCACAAGGATCTCGGATCTGAACAGATCTCCAAGAGATCAGGAAGAGTCCTCGCGCAATTGGGCTCATTTTCCTATATATAGAGGTATCTCCAACCACCAAATGTACGCTAGCTCTTACCCTAGTACTTGACTGGTGTTTCTTTTCTAGAGACCTTACCCTACAAAAATGACCTCGTTCCTGACTTAGGCATCGAAGAGTCTCCTACACTAGCCAGGGTCTCATTTGTTTGTCTTTTACATTTGTGTAGGTTTAGGAGGGTTGACCATGGAGGGTCTGCCGGAAAACTGCATCGATCAACACCCTACATTTAAAATTCTTCAAAATTTTAGATTTTTTGATGCAGCCATTTTCATCTTTGTATTTCATCACATCAACCCTTTTGAATATGACCCCGATGGTACACATGTAAGGGTGGAAATGGGCCGGGATTAGATCATTTGAGAGAACCTAGCTAGTAAATGTACTGATGACCTAATAATTAAACGTTTGATAGATATCCTACCAGTAGCACTGTAACTTACAAGTGCTAAAAGAGAATTCTCTAACTTGAGAGACACGAGTGGACTTTACATCATGCAACATGCATGGCAGCCCCACAGACCTTGTTGTTTTCCGTACTGCGCAAAACCAGGTGTTGCAATAGTTGTGCTTTGAGAAGATGATATAGTGGATCCCTTTGGGCGACAATGTGTCTAAATGATATACTGTACACGTGGCATGTTACAAGATGATACTAAAAATGGAGCTGAGTTATATATACTGATTGGACAATCAAAATTGAAGTGGTCATTGGTCACTGGTTGAAATTCAATTGGAATCAGATGGTTAACTCCGATTCATGTGTATTGTTGTCAGTTTGCGCTCAATCCACAGTAGGCCCATGCTTTTGAATGGTCTGTAAAGCCACACGTGTGTCACTTGGCTCATTGATGAGGGGATGTGCCCTTTATCTTCTTCTTCTTCTTCTTCCTTTTTTTTTAAATTTTTTTTTATTTTTTATTTAAGTGGTTGATCTTCATTGTATACAATCATGAGTTTTGCCAGTTGAATGTAGACCATCAATTTTTCTTTGTAATCTTGTTTTATAACTGATAATTTAAATACCTATTATTTTGTCATCACCTATTGAAACCCAGTATTTGGGTGGTGGTTAACAGATGACATAATTATATGTAACATATTTCGTCTTGCCTCCATCTAGTACTCCGTCTTATTATCACTAATTAAATAATCAAAGAACTCTTAATGGGGAGCATTAATTTATGAATTTGAATATGGGCCATTGAAAATTTTCTTTGAAAGGTTTTAATCCATCTAGACATAATTTCTTATGGCAGTCCTAATAGCATTGACAACATAACATGATTAATTTTAATCATCAGACCATCTCAACACCTGAGCCAAATGGACCAACATATGCCGTGCATCCAGAATTATGATGAAGCAAAGACAAACTCCATACTTTCTCATCATGCATGTAATATTGATTTAAAGAACTAGAAAAGTATGACTCAATATTCATACTTTTTGAATTGCATGATTGTAATAGATTCAACGATAAAAAGTGCTTGTAAAATCTTCATACTCACCGTTGTGATTATAAATTAAAATTTGAATTAATTATTATGAAATATATGAGTTTGGTAACCCTTCAAAAAAATAGTTTGGTAATTGCTTTTATATATATATATATATATATATATATATATATATATATATATATATATATATATATATATATATATATATATTAATTAGTTTAGTTTTTTTTTTTTTTTTTTGCATATGTTTGTTTTAAAATATATTATAATTTTTTATTCAAAATATATTTTTTAATTAATATTTTATTCATTTTTAATAGATTTTAAGTATTATTTTTTAATGTCTAGTTAAATTCTTTATTTCTGTATCAGGATATAAAATAATTAAGATATTGGAGAAAACTAAAGAAATTAATATAGGTAATTTAATTTATATTTATTGTTTTGGATTATAGGAAAATGTTTTCCTTGTTTGATCAAAATGTCCACTCCCATTGAAAACCTTAACAGAATTCGCCTAATTCAGGATGAGTACATCTCTTATGGTTAGGCAATGATATGATAGACTTAGAAGAAATAATCAGATGTAATTCAGAGTTTCGTGAAACCCATCATGATCTTTGAGTTATATTTGTTTCACCCATTTGTTTCTCCAACTTATTTTAAAACATGAGTCCAACCATGACGGAGATTCAAAACTCAAGTTAACAATGGAAATGTAAACACTGACAATACTTGAAACCTTTCGGAGGCCCATAGTGATTTTTTTATGCCACCAAGCGCCTTGTTAGGTGGAACATATTAGCCTAATTGAAAACTTTGTAGAGGCTAAGGGGGTGTTTGTTTTCTTATTTACTGCCCCAATGAGAAGCATGGAAAAAGTTCAAAAATTTGTCAGGCCCACCATGATATATGTGTCTGATCATAGTCGTCTATTCATTGTAATAGCTCATTTTAGGGCATAAACTGAAAATTGAGGCAAATCTAAAGTGCAAGTGGAACACAACACAAGAAACACGGAGATTAAACACCCACCATTGAAAACTTCTTGTGGGCCATAGGAGTTTTTTATCAAGCTAATATTTGTGTTTTCCCTTCATTTGTGTCTGTGTGATCATATGAACAAGTTGGATCATAGATACACATCAATGTGGGACCCATCGATGGCTTCACATTTTAACGATGGACATCAATATCTCCTTGTTTGCTGCGGTGTGGTTCAATTGAGCATATTATTTGCCTAATTGTTTTTGCAAAATCCCTAAAATGATCTGATAAAATAGATAGATGATGTGGATAGATCACATACATCACAATGCCATCCACAAATTTCACTCAGTCATTCCCAACTGTTTTTAATTACCACCATTTACCATGGTAAATAGAAAAACAAACACCCCTAAGAGAGTTTCGATGACTGTGGGATTAATCCCGTGTTTCTTTTTAGATTTTTGTTTATTTCGGTTTTAGGTCTTCTGCATGTTCAGTGTGTATATATTAGGTTATGTATGGCTTGTTATTCCTCTCTCTCTCTCTCTCTGTCTCTTTGGTATTTAAACAATTATATTATTTACTTCAAATCATGTACGTATTTATGCACTAATACACGCATCTGCCATATCATAATTCTTCTTTTCTTTATTTCTACAACTTGAGCTGATATGTTGTATTGTTGATGTTAAATGGATGTTGTTGCAGATGGATACACAGCTAATGCAGTTCTCGATACAAGCAAGTCAATAGAGTGGGTGAATGCTCCTAACAAAGTAAATGAAATTGTATTCCTAAGATCCAAAAGTATAGATGTGCTTTAAAAAGAAATTGTGTAGGCTAGATATAAGTACTTTAACACATCATTATAAGATGTATGTTCTCATGCTTAGAATAATCAAGCATTATCTGATTTTTCATGTCGATTAGATTTTTTAAAATATATATTTTTTTAGGTTCAGTGTGAGTATGGAACATTTACACCATATAAAGTCATGAATGATCAATGGTGTATTACTAACCATTAGAATTTGATTTCAACAATAAATGTTTATCTATATATCAAAATCATGATTTAACCTTCGGATTCATTGATGATCGGGTTTGAAGGCTTAAATTATGTCTATATTCAATTGCATAAGTATGTGGTGGTTGATTTTAGAAATTAAGGGTTGGATGGCTTTACCTATATGTAAGGTATCTTCTCAACAGTCGGATTGATGTATGATTGAGTATACATGATGATCTTGAGGTTGGTTTTGTGAATGTTCAAAATCCATGATTAAGTTGAATGATTGGTCACGTCGGTTTAGGACAAAAATTGAGGTATTTGGATCAATTTGAAATATTTAGGTGCAATATCACATGTCTCAACAAACAAATTTAGATCTTGGGTTGAATAATTATCAATGATGTAAACATAGGTTGAGAATTCAATGGTCAATCAAAGTCATATTGATCTCAAACTTTATTGGTACGTTGTGGGTTGTCATATCTCAAGATAAGACGGTTAAAATTGTCGAATCGAATTATTGGGTGATGGTGTATAGTGTAAGTTATGTGTGTTCCCCCTCATATATATTAAAAATATACGTTTTGTGTGTTCCCCTACACATAAAATAAATTAGATTTTTATAGTAATACCCGAGGACTTTTAATATCTGATTATTGAAAAGTTTGTAGTGTTACAACTAGGCACACTACAATAAAACTGGACTTTACCGGCGGTCAAAACCGTCGGCAAAGGCTAAGAAAACCGCCAGCAAATCCTTTGCCTGCGGTTATCTAACAGCCGGTAAAGGCTTTAGCGGCGGCCAGGACCTTTACTGACAGTTGTGCTGGCCGCCACTAAATCATTAGCTTTTGGTGCAAAATTGGTCAAAAGCTACGGTTAAAATCCGTAGCTAAATATGACTAGCCCGTAGCCATCGATACCATAGCCACGGTAGATGCATAGCCTGTTGAGTGGGGTTTAAAAAATCAGCTTCACATCAGCTGATACGGCAGTGTTGAATCCATATCAGCTTACCCTAATAAGATGCAGGGAAACTCTTAGTTATTCTAGGTATATGATAGGCAATAAATAAAATTCATAGAAGCGCTCCTAGGCATATACGGTAAAGAAATTGCTTCCTATTTCAGTTTTTAACTAACATATTACAGGCAGACAATGCCTATAGTGAAATAAATCAAACCTTAATTGAACAGTTTCTGTGAATTAAAGTACAGAACATATAACAAATATTAGCACATGGTTACATATCAAAATATTTGAAACAAATCTTTATACACTCTGAATCACCTACAAATAAGTTTTGTAAATTTTAAAGCCAGCAATTCAACAATGTAATGGAAGTTCCTAACTGAAATATAAATTGATCTATCAAAAAAGAAAAACAAGAAACTGAATGTAGTTCAAAAGTCCAGGCTAGACTCAGAGTAAAATGTCTTCTCCACTAGTAACAATAAACAGGCGCTTTTCTAAGCCCACATGCAGTCCTACAAGGGGTCATATACACCTTGTCAACCATGAAAGGACAGATGATTAAATTTTCCGAAAGGCATAGCCGGCCATAAAACCATGCCCTAATTCATAATGGGCAAATGTATAAAGATCCACTTAGACTTAGTTGCACAGAGGAAGAAAGGAAGCAGCAACAGATTCTGGTGCATGAGTAGGAAGCATCTATTCAAAATATTATGAAGCATAAACAGTTTGGAAGTGGAAGCACAAATCCAATGCATGATTGAAAGTAGGAAAGGCGGCTGGGAAGAAAGTTCGTGCAACCAAGCCCTAAATACATCAGAACACCTAGTTCAATGCTATTTCTATTCAATGAATGAACTAACTCCCACCAGATTGAAAACAGCAGATCTCTTCAGAGGAACAATCAAAAGTGAGATTCAACTATCAATAAAAGAGTAAAAGGAACAATCAAAAGTGACATTCAACTATCAATAAAAGAGTAAAAGGAACAATCAAAAGCGAGATTCAACTATCAAAAGTGAAGATTTATTTACTTATACCAAGTAGTAACCACCTGTGTGAATGTTGGTTGGGATCACTTGAGAGATCATTGGATATGCCCAGATTTTGCTGGAACAAATTATCGTTGCTGCTTTGGTTTTGAAACGAGGCACCATGTTGCTGACTAGACAAGGCAGCAAGTTCAGTTGATATCCTGCATTTATTAGATGGATATGTTTAAATCACTGCATTTAGATTGAAGAGGAAACCAGTGACAAAATCATATATCAGACAATGTCAAGGAAAGGAAAACCACCATCAAACACTTGCAATGCTCCTGTAAAGTGCATCTTCATGACAAACAATCATACACACACACATCTATAACATCAGGCTACAATAAAAACGTGGATAATAAGATAAACAAGATAACTAATTCAGTCAATTCAGGTGGGTTTTTTTTTTCCCTAAATTTGGAAGTCAGCAAATCATAACAATGTATATTGAATGGCCGATTATTCAGGAAATTCCTATCTCTGTGAGTATATGTTAATAACAGGCCATATGACAAAGAGCAATGTCCATTGAAAAAAATAAATTAAATGCATGACTATTCCAAATGGATCATAGAGAAATTAAAAACTAATGCATATGACTATAGTGAAGCATACCAAACACTACAAAAAAAAAACAGGGCTCGTTTCAGACTTAACAAGCTTTTGCATTGAACAAGTTGAGAAAGGAACCAGTTTCGACACTTGCATCATAGTTAGTTGTCCAGCAATACTTCTCCAAACATGTGATGCCATGCATGAGATCTGGACCATTCTTCTAGCCGTACCTCAGAAAACCACAACGTTAGGTGATCCTAGCCACTAGAAGACTTTCAATAATTACAAACAGATGGTTAAAAAAGTCCCAACCAATGGCCAACATTTAACAAGAAATCAGCTGAATGTAATAAGTGACTATCAACCATTCATTTGAGTGCGTGTATAACATCTTTGCTGCATGGTTTTCATAGTTATAAACAATAATGTAAAATTCGAAATCAAAGGGCACTTTCTACCAATTATCTTGAAACTAGCACTGATAGTTAACAGCAGAATTAATCCAGTTCATATCTGCACCATAAAATAAGAGTAACCCACCAAATTTGGCAAATGAATCATTGAAAGATAAATGATAGACAACAAGGAATTATTCCAACACGAATGTTGTTAGTGAACTATAACTATTGATATGAATGTTGGACATTAGTATGAAACAACCAACAAGAATCCCTACACATTCTATTCAAATTTCAACCAATGGATGGTGGGTGAATTCAGTACACAATATTATCTGTATGGAAGTATCTCAATACTAACTCATGCAATGATGATGATGATACCAGTATCTCCAATGCTGCTGAGGTCCTTGCAAATACTTGAGAACTCAGCTGATGGCATCTTTACAATGGCATAATACTCTGCTTATGGAATTCCAAGATGCTTGCTGTCAATGTCCATGAGCTTCATCTCAAAATCAGCAATATTATCTTGACCTTCAAAAATGACAAAACCCAGATCAGTGATAAAATTCTGGGGAAAATGCAGAATTTCAATCATCCTTTTTTGGCAAGGCAGTAAAAAAGAGTTTACAAATAAACCAGAATGAATAAAATAGATTACATACAAAATAAAAAAAAATCCAAAATGAACAGAAGGAATTTGCTAAAAGACCCAATTTATCCATCCATTTCTTCTCTTCTCAACAATACAACAGTTGGCATTTTTGTTTGTTTCAGCATCCCTCGGAAAAAAGAATACAAATTCCCTTAACCAAAACAACCCAAAATAAATATGTAAATGACAATTGTGCTGAGAGTAAACAGAATTTATTCTTAATAACCACCATAACCAGAACCAAACAAGGTTCTTCTCAAATCATAAATCAACACGAATTAATAGAAAGAAGATCAACAAAAAGAGAGGTTAAAGAGTAATGCTCAAGGATCAAAGGGCCTTACCTATGAGCAATCAATGGTGAATCGGAATGCATTGCAAATACCGCATTGCATACATCCCTGAAAATTAATAGGACCTGCTTTTCATCAAAATGCCCTCCTCCTCTGTTCTCTAGCAAATTAATACTGCTTTGATGAGGGACCCACATCACGTGCAAGAAAAACAAGAGAAATTAATTTTGAACAAAGAGCAAAGATGGCAGAAACTATCTAATTAATTTTGAAAAAGATAAACTTCCAGCATACCTCGTTTGCCACAGGAGATGTCTAATCCTTTGTCAAATATAAATGCAAGAAGCACGTGCTTAAACTCTTCATATGATTCCTTAATAAAAAAATAAAAGAAGTCTGATTTTTTAAACCATGGAGCTACAAATTGGGATCACCTAATGAGTGACTTAGATCTTGCACAATCCTGTCTTTCTCTGCAAATTGTCACATGTTTCAGAGCTGTGCAGAAGGTGGGCCACACCATAAAGATTCCAAGGATTAGAATGGATGTTAGTTCACTCAACAGGTGGCTTGCCCATTCAATATAAATGGACAGCCCGTGATCTGACTCAATGTAATGGTGAACCCACCCAACAGATGGATAGGCCAATTTTCATGCCAGTTAATTGTCATGGTTTGGTCTCCATTTTCCACAGCTAGACATCTGATGCATGTGCTAGAATGACAGGGCTCTAAGTGAAAAGTTCACAAATGAGAATAATTACCCCATGTTTACTCTCTTTATAAACTACATGAGTTCTATGTACTTGGTTCCAAACTTGAAAACAAGCTAAATAACTAAATTTCTGTATAAATTGTATGAAGTTGTGATATGGACATAAATGTAAACCAACCTAAGCTTATCATGGATTAAACATAATTAAAGGAAAATTATCTTTTAAACCAATAAAGTTACGTCTTATGTGTAGTTTATCTGAATTTGTAATTGGAAAACATATGTAAGTTAAAACAACCTTTTCAAAGACTAAATATTATTAAGGAAAAACTTAGCTTTCAAATATCTTATCAAACCCAAGTTGAAGACAAACAGGATTTCAACAAGTCCACACATGATAAGTGAGAGATATGTGCATGCCTAAATATAAACCAGGAGAACCCACCGATGCACGATAGATAGCCCCTTGAAGGTAGTTCTACCAAGTTCGCCACGAATTATCATTATCACATCGCAAAATCAATGCATTAACAAGTTCGATGACCTACACATGAAGTATAAAGCAAATTAAAAGAAGAACCATGCCATCCAGGCAACAGTTTTCAATTTTCTAAATAAAGATTAAATTACTATATTAAAATAACAACCACGTGAACCAGACCTTGATGTTTGATTGCCCAACATCACAAACTGCTAACACATTTTCCACATTGCCAGCATGCTCCGGAGGAACCTGATATACTTGTTTTCCTCGTAGGTTGGAGAAGAGAGAGGTGACAGATTTAACAGTTTTTATAACTATTTTCTGGTGCACTCATTTACAGCTTAAAATCTGGAATTTTGAAAGGACAGTCAGATACAAAATGCTAGATATGAGCAAAATAAAAGAGTACTATCTAAGAACCTGAGACACTGTTTGTAAATTTAGGAAGCAGGGCTTTCTAGTATATAAAGAAATGGCCCGACCAGATAAAAGTATCTACGCTGCCATACAGCTTCCCTATTTCCCACACCCTATAGAATAGTGGAAGATGGTTAGAGAACTCAAACCAACAATATATTTCTTTGAAAGGAAATGTGAAAAACAGACCTTCCATGCAAGAGCAAACAACAATCCCTCAAAATCAGCTTGATTCCAAGGTTTAGGAAAATCCGAGTTCTCACTGTCATCATTCTGAAAGATCTTTACAACTTGCAAGTCTTGTTGATGGATAGAGAGGATATTCTGATCAAATCTATATGATAATGTTAAACATACAAGATTAGAGCCAGAGATTAAGATGTTGTCACCAAACAACAGTTTATGCAGAAAAGACAAGTGAAGCTGGCAATAAAATCAAACCAGAAGATGATAATCCAAACACCAAATTCAAAATTCAAAAAAATAAAAATAAATATGGTCCTTACTGGTACACAATAAAAACAGTAGCTAATCCATGGTTTGAAGACCACCAACAATTAAAAATCAACAAACTGATGCAAAACCAAATGAAATAACCACAAGGAATACTTCCTATTTTCTAACATAGATTATCAAATCAATAAACAGTGTCAAAGGAAAATTCATTCAAAGTAAAGTGTTTTCTGGAATATTACCTATCAACAGTTTTCCCAATTTCACCACCCAGTGAATATACCTCATGTACCAGTTGAGATTTTGCAGGTCCTCCCACTGCAGGATTGCAAGGCTGGAATTTGGTAGTTGTTGAGAATTCTTATCTGAATCGAAGATAATATGAAGATGCCACTCAATCTAAAACCAAAAATGTCGAAAATCATTCAGAAGATATCATTCAATTTAAACCCAATCACTTTCATCGGGAGAAAACCTCATCCTAAAACCCTAATTTCCAGCAGAAGCATGGGAAAAGAGCGTGAATCAGACCAAAAGCCCTAAACCTAGGAGGGAGAGAGAGAGGGAAGGGAAGGGAATAGAATCCAAAGCCCTAAACTACAGAGGGGTTTAGATCTGTACCTGTTTGCAGTGAGTAAAAGGACCAGATATGGCTGGACCTGGTGCTCTGATCGTGCAGGATGGACAAGCAGTACAACAACTACGGTCTTCGGTTTGTGCTGGAGGATGGAAGACAGAGAGAGAGAGAGAGTGTCGGCGATGGGTTTGAGAGTGGAGAGGGAGAGACAGAGAGAAAGATGTAGAGAGAGATTGAACAGAGACAGAGAGGTGCAGAGAGAGAGAGAGAGAGAGAGAGAGAGAGAGAGAGCTTGAGGGAGTGGAGAGGGAGAGGGAGAGGCAGAGAGAGATCGAGTGGCGGAAATGAAATTAGGGCTGCGGAATTTTTTTTAATAGGGCCCTTTTCTAGCAGCCATTGGAACTGGCTGCGGGCAAAGGTTAGCCCCATCAGTCAGCTATGCCTGTTTTTCTTGTAGTGGCAGCATTTTCTACCTGTGCAATGCACAGTCTCTACCTTACAAGGTTGTATGATTTTTTTACGGGGATTTAGGTGACTTCCAATATTATTTTATTAGGCCATACTCTGCTAGGCCACGGGGGCCCAAGTAAGCAAAATGAAGAAAGTAAATAAAGGTAAAGAAAGTGCATAGTATTAAGACATATTGCACAAGTTTTTTATAAATCAGGTAGGCAACATATTAAAGAAAATGAAAGCAGAAACATCATGATTGGATGTAGATTTTGTTGGTGTATAGGGGATGTGCATAATAGAATGCAACATAATTTTGAGATATGATAGAGAAAAGGGGAATCAAATACCCTTTTTAGACAAGAGGGATGGTCGAATGTCCTGAGTTTCAACCCTACTCATTGACTTTAGTATTTGTCTGCTTGAATTTCTAGAGTGACAAAATGGTGTTGCAGGAAGTACTTGGAAGTCGCCTGAGGGTTAAAGTAAAGTTGAGACTAAGCAGTTTGAAAATTGAAGGGTGCAATATGTCCACGTGATTGGTTGACCAGAGTTCCTGCACTTTTGGGCTTTAGACCCTCTCCCTGGACTCTCTGCATTGTCTGCTCTCTGAACTCTCTATTCATTCTCCCCCTCTCCTCCATTTGCGCAAGGAGCCCTTAAATAGATGCTCGAGGTCGATCAACTGTAGATCTAGCCAATTGAAGAAGGGGATACAGTCTGATAGGCCCTGTGATTAGACTAGCGCACAAAAAACCCAGAACCAGCCGATAATTAAGAGGCTAGTTCTGTGTGGAATCGGTGGTCCTAAGACCAGTGTATGTAGAACCGATTCTCATAAGAACAGTTTCATGTGTATTGTTAAAAAATAGGGTCAGGAAATAGGCCCTGAATGAACTGGAAACAAGGCCTCGATCAGCATGGAGTGGGCATAGAAAGTATGCCTAAATTTAAAATTCTTAGATTGGGCCAGGTCCCAGGCCCGCTATTAACAGCCCTACATTTAAAATTCTTCAATTTTTACAAATTTTTAGATTTTTTTGATGCAGCCATTTTCATCTATGTATTTCATCACATCAACCCTTTTGAATATGACCCCAATGGTACACATGTAAGGGTGGAAATGGGCCGGGATTAGATCATTTGAGAGAACCTAGCTAGTAAATGTACTGAGGATCTAATAAACGTTTGATAGATATATATCCTACCAGTAGCACTATAACTTACAAGTGCTAAAAGAGCACTGGAGTTTCTTTAACTTGAGAGACACGAGTGGATTTTACATCATGCAACATGGCGGGCCCCATAGAGCTGGTTGTTTTACGTATGGTGCAGAACCAGGTGTTGCAGAAGTAGTGCTTTAAGAAGATGATATAGTGGATCCCTTTATGAGACAATGTGTCTAAATGACCGCCGTACATGTGGCATGTTATAAGATGATACTAACATTAATGCAGCTGGGTTACACTGATTGGACGATCAAAATTGAACTGGTCATTGATCACTGGTTGAAATTCAATTGGAATCCGCTGGTTAATTTCGATTCATGTGTATTGTTGTCAGTTTGTGCTCCATCCACAATAGGACCATGCTTTTGAATGGTCTGTAGAGCCACACGTGTGTCACTTGGCTCATTGATAAGGGGATGTGCCTTTTTTTTTTTTAAAGTACCGGTTGATCTTCATTGTACAATCATGAGTTTTGCCCGTTGAATGTAGACCATCAATTTTTCTTTATAATCTTATTTTATAGCCGATAATTAAATGTCTATTATTTTGTCGTCGCCTTTGGAAAGACCCAGCATTTGGGTGGTGGTATGTAACATATTTCGCCTTGCCTCCATCTGGGCTTATGTTCGCTAGCATGTGTCACCCTAGCCAACATGCTAAAATGATAATAATCTGAACCGTGTATCTTATCATCACTAATTAAATAATCAAAGAACTCATAATAAGGTCCATTAATTTATGAATTTGAATATGGGTCATTGAAAATTTTCTTTGAAAGATTCTAATCCATCTAGACATAATTTCTTATGGCACTCCTAATAGCATTGAAAACAAAACATGATTAGTTTTAATCATTAGACCATCTCAACACGAGCCAAATGGACCAACATATGCCCTGCATATAGAATTATGATGGATTCAAGACAAACTCCATACTTGCTCATCATGCATGTAATATTGATTTAAAGAAACTATAAAAGCATGACTCGATCTTCATACCTTTTGAATTGCATGGTTTAATAAATTCAACTATAAAAAGTGTCTATAAAATCTTCATACTCATAGTGGTGATTATAAATTAAAAATTGAATTAATTATTATGAAATATATGAGTTTGGTAACCCTTCAAAAAAATAGTTTGGTAATTGGTTATTTTTTATTAATATTAATGACTTTAAATTTTTTGCATTTGTTTGTTTTAAAATATATTATAATTTTTATTCAAAATAATTTTTTAAAATTATTAATTTATTCGTTTTTAATACATTTTAAGTATCATTTTTTAATGTCTAGTTATATTCTTTATTTCTGCATCAGGATTTGAAATAATTAAGATATTGGAGAAAGCTAAAGAAATTATTATAGGTAATTTAATTTATATTTCATTTTTATTTATTGTTTAAGATTATAGGAAAATGTTTTCCTGGTTTGGTAGGTCCGCTCACATGGACAACAATCAGTAAAAACTACGAGTACCATTAAGGAATAAAAGATGGGTATGCACTATACTGTGTCAATACAACATAGTAATGACAGAGAACAACTTCACATAAGTTACATCCATTAGGTTACACAGGCTAAGGTTGCACGTACCATGCAAACATCATCACATGCACCGTATGGCCTGAATTGTCAAAAACCACTATGGATCCTGACCATCCATCAATAAGCAGTTTGAAACCACGCTGACCAATCAAAGACATCAAAGCCACCACTTTTCCCCACCGATTGAGCATTAACAATTTGAATTTCCCCTGAGTTTGTATAAAATAATTGGATGGTTGAGATTGCCAAACCAATGTGGCTATTCAACTCATCCCTGCCTTCTGCAGGGCAAAATGTAGCTTACCACATTTTTCCCACCCAATCTAGTGATGAATCCCTTTTTTTGGGACTAGTCGATGATACAGTGGAATTGGATGGTTGAGATTGCCCAACCAATGTGGCTCTTTGATTGTTGGCCATCACAGTCCACACTATCCAAATGGTCCCTCATCCAGGCGAAATGTGGTCTAGTGCAGAATCTAGGGATGTCAATGGGGCAAGGTCGGGACTGGAAAATTAGGATTTTGAATAGAGCTGACCAAAACAGTTCAAAATCTGGTACAAGACCTACCCTAGGCTCGGCTCATTGACAACCCTAAAAAAAATCCCGCGGATGAGTCCCTCTATTCTGATTAGGCAATGATATGGTAGTGTTAGAATAAATACTCAGATATAATTCTGAGTTCCATGAAATCCACCATGATGTTTGAGTCATATCTGTTTCATCCTTATGCTTCTCCAACTTATTTTAAGACATGAGTCCAACCACGAGGAGATCCAGAAATCAAGTGAGCGACACCATAAGAAACAATGGAAATGGAAACTCTAGGAGGCCCATAGTGATTTTTTTATGCCACCAAACAACTCTGTTAGGTGGAACATATTAGCCTAATAGAAAGCTTTGTAGAGGCTAAGAGGGTTTCGACGAATGTGTGATCAATCCCCTATATTTTTTCTAGGTTTTTGTTTATTTGGGTTTTAGGTCTTCGGCAGGTTGAGTGTGTGTATAGATTAGATTATGTATGGCTTGTTATTCTCTCTCTCTGTTTTGTTTTTGTTTTTTTTTTTTTTTTTTTTTGTATTTATATAACTAGATTATTTACTTCAAATCTTATATTTATGCACTAATACACATGTCAGCCAGATCATAATTCTTATTTTCTTTATTTCTACAACTTGGACTGATATGTTGTATTGTTGATGTTAAATGGATGTTGTTTTAGATGGATACACAATTATTGACTTTTTCGGTGCAAGCAATTCACGAGAATCGGTGAATTTCTCCTAACAAAGTAAGGGAATTTATGGTCCTAAGATCCAAAACAAGGATGTGCTTCAAAAAGAAAGTGCAGGCCAGATACAAGTAGTTTAACACATCATTATAAGATGTATGTTCTAATTCTTATATTTGACAATGAGCC
Organism: Magnolia sinica; assembly: GCF_029962835.1. Lineage (NCBI taxonomy): Eukaryota > Viridiplantae > Streptophyta > Magnoliopsida > Magnoliales > Magnoliaceae > Magnolia > Magnolia sinica. The sequence goes on from NC_080579.1 coordinate 6,179,980, forward strand.
AATTAAATTCTTACTTGTTTTCTAACTTTTGTTCTTCAGCACATGATCATGTCTGTTCCGAAGAAGAGGAAAATCATGTAAAGAAAGTATGATATTAAACATAGGTAGTTTATTTCTCACTTAACTCAAATTTGCTTTATGTTTTAAATCATTACTATTAATATTATTAATAACTTATGTGTTTTACAGGAGAATCGATACATTATGCCTATTGGAAAAGAGTTAAGATATGAGTCGATAAAAATTGTTTATGAAAGGTAACTTAAAATATAAGTTTATTCCGAGGATCGTTAAAAGAGAATAGTTAGAAATATGAAGAAGAGGAAAATTATGAAAAGGAAGTATTGCATTAGATTAAGGTAGTTTATTTCTATGAGTTATATTTGTTTCATCCATTCTCCAAATTATTTTAAGACATGAGCCCATCCATGAGAGAGATCCAAAACTCAAGTAAGCCACACCATAATAAATAGTGGGAATGGAAACACCAACAGTACTTTGTAAAGGCTAAGACGGTTTCCACGAGGCATTCAATCCCCTATGTTTTTAGGTTTTTGTCCATTTGGGTTTTAGGTCCTGGTGTTCCAGTGTAGATTAAATTATATATATCTTGTTATTCCTTTTTTTTATATATATATTTAAAATATATATATATATATATATATATATATATATATATATATATATATATATATATATATATATATATATATTTAAAATATAGTTAAGAGTATTTAGATCAAATCTTATATTTATGCACTAATATTCTTTTCTTTATTTTTACAACTTGGGCAGATACTGTTGGCGTGAGTTGTCTCAGAGTAATTGTAGGAAACTGTTTTAGAAAACCTTTAATTGAAGAAATCCTTCTTGTATAGTCAACCTTGATTCTAGCCTAAAGATCTATATACCCTTGTATAGAGTGTTGGACTCTACTTATTTATTTGTAAGCTTTGCACTGTAAAAAAAAAAATATAGAAAAATACAAAAAGTTTTGACATGGTATCAAAGCCATATGATCTCGGGATACTTATCTTTCGCGCCCCTTAGCCCCGTCCTTCATCATCCCTATGACAACCATCGGAGACATGATCCCCTCTGGCGATCAACCATCAAACACCGACTCTTTCCTCACCGATTTTACCTCCAAAATGACTGAAGCTTTGAACAAAGCTCAGAACCCGACCCCTACAACGGAACCATCTGCTGCCTTGATCGTAGTTAAGTTGGATGGCAACAACTATCCTCTTTGGTCCCAAGTTGTCGAGATGTATATCTTCGGCAAAGACAAATTAGGATATATCAACGGCGATATTCCACAACCATCCCCAACCGATCCATCCTTTCGCAAATGGCGCACTGACAACGCCATCGTCAAAGGAGGGCTAATCAATTCCATGGACCCGTCACTGATCGGGAATTTTATCCGGTTCCCTACCACGAAGATGGTTTGAGATTCTATTGCTACTACATACTTTGACGGGAGCGACACCTCCTAAGTTTATGACCTCCATCGATGTGTGAGCCACCTACACCAAGCTGGAGGGTCTCTCAAACAATATTATCTCGATCTTCAAGGATTGTGGCGCGAAGTTGATTTTCGTCACCCTAATCCAATGAAATGCCTAGATGATATTATGCAGTATAACATTTTTTTGCAAGAAGAACGTCTGTACGTGTTTCTGGATGGGCTTGACGACCGCCTCGATCAGATACGGGGAGACGTGCTTTAGTTGCGTCCTTTCCCAACCGTGGAGCAAGCATTTGCCCATGTCCGTCGTGAGGCCATCCGCTAGACCGTGATGAACGCCAACAACCCAGATGGAGCTCCGGGAGCAGTTTTGGCATCCAGGGGCATCAAATTCGCCACCTCTGTCCAACCCGCAGCTGGCGCAGCATCTTAGGGAAGCAGCAGGCAATCCCCCAAGTCTTGGTCCTCCTCTGACGGTTGAAATGCTTACACTGTGGAAAGGGGAAGCATACCCATGACAATTGTTTTCAATTGCATGGGCACCCCGACTGGTGGCATGACCTCCAAGCCAGGAAACACCGAGATGCTGCTTGTGAAGGAAACTAGGGAGCAGTTGCTATTGCTGAAGGAGGATCGGGTACAGCAGTAGTTGCGGCTGCGAACCTACATCTGTCCCTTGTTCCACCCGTGGAGCCCACCCAAGCCGACTCATCGGACTCAGGTACAATAGGCTTTGCGTTCCTTAGTTCCTATGAAGATACTGCCAAAATTTTTTGGCTCCTTGATTCCGGTGCCACCGACCACATGATGTTTGATGCCGCGGATTTTACGACAACGTCCTCCCCACGACGTACTCGCATTGTCAATGCATATGGTGTAATTTTCCCAGTCACAGGGGCTGGTTCTGTGACTCTATCCCCTTCTCTGCAATTATCCAATACATTACTTGTTCCGTCACTTTCTCACAAATTATTGTCTGTTAGCCAAGTTACGGCTGACCTGAACTGTATGGTGCTGATTTATCCCACTTTTTGTCTTCTCCAAGATATTCACACCAAGGAGATAATTGGGCGTGCTACTAAGAGATGGGGGTTATACTACATGGATGATTTCAGTATGGGCTACGCACATCACATGCACCGTCTGATTGGGGCCAAAGAACGATAGATTTGGTTGTGGCATCGTCGTTTCGGGCATCCGTCCTCTGGATACTTGAAGCATTTATTTCCTGATTTATTTTCAGATTTGTTGATCTCTGACTTGAAGTGTGACACTTGCATATTGGCCAAGAGTCATCGAACTAGCTATCCTTTGAGCATGAATAAATGTGACACTCCATTTTCTTTGATTCATTCTAATGTGTGGGGTCCAACTCTTATTTCTATTGGGTCTGGTGTCTGATGGTTTGTAATATTTATTGATGATTGTACCCGTATGACATGGCTGTATTTGTTGAAGCACAAAGACGAGCTACTCAGTGCCTTCCAAGCATTCCATGTTATGATTCGCACTCAGTTTTCAGCCTAGATTCAGATTCTCCACTCGAATAATGGTGACGAATACGTCAATCACCGCTTCCAAGGTTATTTCCAACAATATGGTCTCCTCCACGAGACCTCACGCCCTCAGACTCCCCAGTAGAATGGGGTTGCTGAACATAAGAACCGACATATCCTTGAGACTGCCTGAGCTCTACTACTCGACGCTCATGTACCCAACCGCCATTGGCCGGATGCTGTTTCTACAGCTGTGCACTTACTGAATCGAATGTCGTCGAAGATCTTAAATTTTAAGACTCCTCTCCAGCCTCTCTTCGCCTACATTCCCCTGCCGACGACCTTGATACCACCTCCAAATTTTTTGGAATGTATGGCGTTTGTCCATCTTCACAAGCATCAATGCACTAAGCTCGACCCTTGTGCGTTCAATGTCTCTTCTTGGGCTACGATGTCCATCAGAAATGGTACTGGTGCTACGACCCCTCCACTAAGTGGACCTACGTCACTATGGATGTCACATTTCTAGAGTCGGATAGTTTTTTCTCAACACCCAACTCTCCTCTTTAGGGGGAGCCAGCACGTGAAGAGCCGAATTAGTTAGCCGTAGACTAGGCTACTACCTAAAACAATCGAACGGAGGACAATGAGGGTGTATCTGTAAAATCAGCTGAATCAGGTAGCCCTTCAGCTGATGTGGCTCCGCCTACGACAAATATGCTAACCTTTAAAACCGAACCTGAACCCCCCCACTCTCCAGTACCTGCAAACCCATCTCATGAGAATATTCCTGAGGTAACTACTCTTACTACTCCTCCACATACTAATGATACAGATACTTCTGCTGGGTATACCTTACCTTTCAGGCACAACCGGGGCAAACCACCAAATAGATATTCTCCCGATGTGGAGGAACGAAGGGCAAAATACTCGATTGCCAACTATGTCTCCACCAAGAAGCTGCCCGAACCTCTCAAGGCATTTGCACACGAGCTATCCTCATGCCATGTTCCGACTAGCATTCAGGAAGCTCTAGCAGATCCAAAGTGGACTCAGGCCATACACTTTGGACTCAGGCCATACAAGAAGAAATGGAGGCATTATTGAAGAACAAGACATGGACTCTAGTTCCTCTCTCAAAAGGAAAGAAAACAGTGGGGTGCAAGTGGGTGTTCTCCATCAAACATTAAGCAGATGGATCCATTGAGTGATACAAAGCCCGACTGGTGGCAAAAGGATATACACAGACGTATGGCATAGATTGCCAGGAGACTTTCTCACCGGTAGCCAAGTTGAATATAGTTAGAGTCCTATTATCTCTCGCAGCAAACCTGGACTGGCCATTGTACTAGTTTGATGTAAAGAACGCGTTTCTTCATGGCGAACTCGAGGAGGAGGTGTACATGGATGTTCCACCAGGCTATACAGCATCCTCAACTACCAACGTTGCTTGTAAATTGGAGAAAGCACTATATGGATTGAAGCAATCACCTCAAGCCTGGTTTGGGAGATTCAGTCTGGCAATGAAGAAATACAGCTTCCAACAAAGTAACTCCGAACACACTCTCTTTCTAAAGCACCGACTGGGCAAGGTAACAGCTTTGATACTTTATGTGGATGATATGATCATTACAGGAGACGACACTGAAGAAATATCTCAGCTTTAGAAATAGTTAGCAACTGAATTCGAGATGAAGGATCTAGGAGGACTCAAGTATTTTCTGGAAATTGAAGTTAATAGGTGTAACGCCCTGAAAATCGAGGGTCGAGCAGGTGCCCAACTCCCGAGTTCCAACGCATCACTTATGCAACATATATAATGATGATTTGATGTTGTCCATGTTAGTGCATAAAACATGAATAAGATTAAGCTAAATCAGCAGATCATACTCCAGGGATAGCTAAATTTACACAAGCGGAAGGCTGTAATCAGAGTATAAAATATATAAATCATTGTAGGTCCCCAAAGTATGAACGCATTTCCAGATTAAATAGTTACAAGCACCGTTTCAAGATACAGAATGTCCATAAGAAATGATGGTCCACTACAAGTATAAGCCCTGAAGCCCCGCCGATGAACGGTCTATATAAACCTGCCTGAATACTGCATATACGAGAAAGCATCCTCATCATCTGCGAAGTCCGTCTCTGCCTCATCAGTCAGGTCTCCATCTGTAACTAAGACAGAGTCTGGTTGGTGTTTAAAACACTGTCCCGTAACGTGGGAGTGAGTGATCAACTCAGTGGAACAATAAAGCAAATGTTAACATGTTCTCAGTTCAGTCAAGCAGTAATGATAAAACAATACAATCAAACATCCCTAAGTACTCTGATTAATGCAAGAATGGTATGTATAAATGATGCATGCCCTCGCCTGCACTCCCTCTGCGATCTTCATCTAACAGTCGCGCATGTTAGTCACTTCCTCAGTGCTCTGCCCAACTCCAAACGGCACATGCAGTGCGGTGCATAAACGTGATTACCAAGTTCTTATTAGTCCTTTTCATACAGTAGGATTGTGAAGCTAAGGTACCTCCCTTATATCAATTCTTAAACAGTGATCCATTCTAGGGTCGTCAATCCTAGTAAATCTCATACGATGATGTGGTTCTAGGTTGCTGCAAAGGGCTCATCATCTTATCAATGCAGGCCTAGTTGTACTCTTGTTACTACGTAAGGGCTCGTCGCCTCTACGCAGTCTTAGGGTACGCTCGAGGTTACTACAAAGGGCTCGTCACCTTATCAGTGTAGGCCGACAACTCGAATACAGTGTCCCATACCACTGTATTCGGCTCGCGAGACTGTGTTGCTCACTGGACACTACGGGGAAGCTCGTCACCCCAGCGTAGGCCGACAGCTCAACCACGGTGTCCCATACCACCATGCCCGGCTCATGAGTCTTAGCAGATCGAGGTACCAAGGTTTAAAAGAATTTTTACTGGTGAGTTTGGTACCTTAGATTCAAGCAATAGCGTCCATACATGGTGAACATACATCGGGTCAATCGGGTTACTTAACGAGCTCGACTAGTACGAGCACACGTTAATTTGACCGACATGAAGTGCGTAAGTACTCCGTGTGGCCTAACCACTGCCGACATCCCAAGTACGGCTCGGATTCATCGATCACATCCTATGTGGCGAAATCAACCTCAGCCACCTATTCAATGCATGTTACCAATTGCCTGGATCATTCCGTAGTCCCAAACACATTTATTTATAATAGATAATCATACAAGCTAATCAGAACAGTAATGGATCAACAATTCCAATCATACAAGCATGTGAGCATTTGATGGATTTTAACTTAAACATGAATTCACACATATGAAGTCCCTAAGTAAAACAGACAAAGAATATAAGTTACATGGAGGAAAATATACACATCGTTAAGGTAGTTGAGAATCTCTTCTCAACGCCCATATAAAGTACAATTTATTACACACTTGTTCATTCAGACAGTTCTACAAACACTTAGACTACATATTCCAACATACATGACGTATGTTGGTGATAGCACGTATTAGGGCAAATCCTTTCACTAAGGAATTGTCACGCATACAACTAATATAAACACACGACAATTAATCATGGTAAACACACTTTCAAATTTCATACGTATATGATACTTTCTACATATACATGGAATACACTAAACTCAATATAGTTCATATATATCTAAAACGTGAAACAAACATCGCATTTGGCATGTGAAATAATACCCACATCAGTAATAAACCATTAACCGATATTGAAAGCCTTGAAAACCATAACCTATATGTTTATAGTCCGCATCTTTCACCAGTAAACTCGTAACGAACTCAGTTTTAAAGCTAAGTCTTTGTCTACGGCAGATTGACAACCTATAACATAAATTAGGTTAGCTATTTCATAACTTACACTGTCTAAAACCCTAAAACAGATTAGGGTTAGGTTTTCTTACCTAAGAACGGGATTAGTATCGCCCGTATAGCGACACAGGAGTGGTGGCTAAGCACGTGGAGCGTCAAGGAAAGATCCCAACCTCTAACTCTCACTCTCTCTCTCTTCCTTACTTTCTTCTTTTCTTTTCTCTCTTCTTTCCCTTAGAGTTTCCAAATTCGTATGGCATATGAGAGAGGGTTTTAAGGTCCTTATATAGGCACATGTTTGATGGGAATGGCCCCAGGGCCAAGGTATACTTAGGTTATATCCAAATACGGACCGTTCCGGTCCAACGGAGCACTTCTGGTGGCCCCTTTTCCACGTGCGGTCGGACTTAAGCTCCCTGACCATGGATCTAAGTCAGGCTGAGTTTTCGTTCCGATCGGGTTTACAGATTAGCCGTGGTGGACCAGTTTCAATTCAACGGTCACAGGCACTCGATCAGGGCCACAAGTGCATTGCCATGTATGGGACATTTTCCCTGATTCCAGGGTGTATTTAGGTCAGATTCTGATGGTCTGAATCCTTATATTTGGCCTGCAAGTGACACGACTCAGATTACTTAAATTCGGATAAGATATCCACGTTTCCCACACACTTTGCTCCAGGCTTAAGTTATGCATTTATAGACACAATTAAGACTTGATTTCCGAAGGGGTTGTCAAGTCCAGTAATGCGGTCATAACTATATAGTTTTGCGATTATCGGACTTTCGACATGCGGTTCAGAGTCGATACGGAGTTTTGGTGCGCTCCCGAGAGCAACCGGGTTTAGGGATGGATTCTAAGTTTTAGGGTATTATAGCGGTATCGATTCTACTCGTTTTGGGTCTTGCAGTTTGTATTTAAAGTGATTAGAGCTCATTGCATAGAGAATCTAGTTTAGCGCTAAATTAATTCTCGTTTAGTTTCTAAAAGATTTGGTCCTATTTGATTTCTGCCCGAGATGGTACTTGGGCCTTTGTAGTTTGTATAGAAAGTGATCTAAGCTATTAATACTTAACAAAAGTACACCCTAATTACAACATAATCAGGTCCTAGGGCAGTTCTACGTCCAAGGACGTCCATTGCCAAGTTGGGAAAAATCCGGGATGTTACACTAGGTCACAGCAAGGTATATTCCTTTCACAATGGAAATATACATTAGATTTGCTATCTGAAGTGAGGATGCTGAACTGTAAGCCTACAGACACTCCTATCATTCAGAACCATAGCCTTGGTGAATATCCTGACCAAGTACCAACGGACAAAGGGAGGTATCAGAGGTTGGTTGGGAAACTTATCTATCTCTCACATACACGTCCAGATATCGCTTATGCCGTAAGTGTCGTAAGTCAATTTATGCATAACCCAAGTAAGGATCATATGGATGCAGTGATCTGAATACTCCGATACTTGAAGTCCTCTCCTGGGAAAGGGCTTATGTTCACAAAAAATCATCCTCTACGGATTAACGGTCATACGAATGCAGAATGGAAAGGAGGTCCCCTTAAGGTTGATGGCTTTACAGATGCAGATTGGGTAGGGAATATCAAAGACAAGAAGTCTACGTCAAGCTACTTCACGTTTGTGGACGGAAATCTCTTTACATGGAGGAGCAAGAAACAGAAGGTAGTGGCATTGTCTAGCGCAGAAGCAGAGTTCTGTGGAATGGCTAAGGGACTGTGTGAACTTCTATGGCTGAAGAAGTTGTTGACTGAACTTGGGGTTGCCCATATCTCAGAGATGGACCTTTTCTGCAACAACAAGGCCGCTATTGCCATTTCTTGTAATCCTGTCCAGCATGATCGTACCAAACATGTTGAAGTAGGTCGTCACTTTATCAAGGAGAATCTCGAAGCCAAAATCATTCGGTTTCCTTTTGTGAAGTTCGAAGACCAGTTGGTCGACGTGCTCACTAAAGCTGTATCCAGCAAGGAGTTCCATAACTCACTCTCCAAGTTGAACATCCAAGATCTGTATGCACCAACTTGAGGGGGAATGTTGGCGTGAGTTGTCTCAGAGTAATTGTAGGAAACTGTTTTAGGAAACCTTTAATTGAAGAAATCCTCATTGTATAGTCAACCTTGATTCTAGCCTAAAGATTTATATAGCCTTGTATAGAGTGTTAGACTCTCCTTATTTATTTGTAAGCTTTGCACTATAAAAAAATATATAGAAAAATACAAAAAGTTTTGATAGATACATTGTATTGCTGATGTTAGGTGGATGCAATATCTGTTGCATATGGATACACAACCACTATCCTTGTCGATGCAGGGAATTCACGGGAGTTGGTGAATGTTACTAACAAAGTAAATGAATATGTGCTCCAAAGTAAGCAGTGCTCATAAGATACAAAGTAAAGGAAGATATCTTCCAAAAGCAGCTATCCACATCTCATTTTACTTCTTACAATCCATTTAAATGAACCGTTTGAAAAATTGTTTGATTGTTTGATTTAAAGATAAGCTCAGTTCTACCATGTGAACCATAATTTCAAAGGCGCGTTTGAGTCCCCAGTATTGTAAATAGATAAGTTACCCATTTCTAACTCTATTTTCGTCGGTAGACGCCTCACATGGCAAAGTTTCAGCAAGCTGTAAAGAAACAAAATGTGGTTATCTGCGCCTAGGGTTCACTTGAGTCTAGATTTTGAACTACTTAGGCTAGGCTTATTCAAAATTTTAATTCTATCCGGCCTCAACCTAGCCCACGGACAGCCCTAATTCAAAATTTTATATAATGTAGTCCACTTGATCTTTGAATCTGCCCCATTTGGCCCAAAATGATTTGTACTAATGAATGGATGTAGTGGATATAACACATATACCATGGTGGAGCCCACCAAGCTTTGGCTTCAAATAATCATGAAATGTGTTCCAGGGCCACTACTATTCACGTTTAACGCATGTGGTGTTGTTTGATGCATGCATTTAATGTTGATTTGAGAGAAATTATATAAAAATACATGTAATTACATCAAACCAAACAGGCCGTACACTGTCTCCACCAATTGAACTCATTTCATGGGCTACCATGTAAAGATCACACAAGTGATCTACATCCATCCTTGATTTGTCCTTATTTTTTTCCGCATGCATCCTTTTTCCCAGCCATGGATGAGATTATCAGGATCACCTAATAAAAAAGAAATCTTTGTAATGCCGAGCAAATGATGGGCTCAAACAAATAGATGGGTCAAATTATTGATTGGACATTTTTAATTATTGTCAGCATTAAGGGATATTGATTAGATGGTTAAGTGCATTGGGTCCCTCCGTACATGGATTGCGTGGTGGTCCCATGGATGTTTGTGGCGACCCAAAGTGGTAGGATTTGATTGGACCAGGCCCAGGCCCGCCATTGACAACCCTACATTTAAAATTCTTCAATTTTTACAATTTTTTAGATTTTTTATGCAGCCATCTTCATCTTTGTATTTCATCACATCAACCCTTTTGATTATGACCCCGATGGTACACATCTAAGGGTGGAAATGGACCAGGATTAGATCATTTGAGAGAACCTAGCTAGTAAATGTACTGAGGGCCTAATAAACATTTGATAGATATCCTACGTACCAGGAGCACTACAACTTATAAGTGCTTAAAAAGAACTGGAGCATTTCTCTAACTTGAGAGACACGAGTGGATTTTACATCATGCAACATGCATGGCAAGCCCCACAGACCTTGTTGTTTCACGTACTGCAAAACCAGATGTTGCAGAAGTCGTGCTTTGAGAAGATGATATAGTGGATCCCTTTCTGGGACAATGTGTCTAAATGATCTACTGTACACGTGGCATGTTATAAGATGATACTAATGGAGCTGGGCTATACTGATTGGACGATCAAAATTGAAGTGGTCATTGATCACTGGTTGAAATTCAATTGGAATCAGATGGTTAACTTCAATTCATGTGTATTGTTGTCAGTTTGCGCTCAATCCACAATAGACACATGCTTTTGAATGGTCTATAGAGTCACATGTGTGTCACTTGTCTCATTGATGTGTGGATGGGCCCCCCTTCTTTTTTTTCTTTTTTTTTTTAAAGTGGTTGATCTTCATTGTATATTTATGAGTTTTGCCCGTTGAATGTAGACCATCAATTTTTCGTTGTAATCTTGTTTTATAGCTGATAATTAAATACCTATTATTTTGTCATCACCTTTGCAGATGGATTACATAATTCTATGTAACATGTTTTGCCTTGCCTCCATCTGGGCTTATATTTGCTAGCATGTTTCACCCTAGCCAACATGCTAAAATGATAATGATTTGAACAATCTATTTTATTGTCACTAATTAAATAATTAAAAAACTCATAATAAAAACTATTAATTTATAAATTTGAATATAGGCCATTGAAAATATTGTTTGAAAGGTTTCAATTCATTTAGACATAATTTCTTATGGCGGACCTAATAGCATTGAAAACAGAATATGCCTGATTACTTTTAATCATCAGACTATCTCAACATGTGAGCCAAATGCACCAACATATGCCGTCTATTCAGAATCATGATTGAGGCATGACAAACTCCATACTTGCTCATCGTGCATGTAATATTGATTTAAAGAAACTAGACAATCATGGCTCAATATTCATACCTTTTGAATTGCATGGTTGTAATAAATTCAACTATAAAAAATGCCTATAAAATCTACATGGTAGTAGTGGTGATTATAAATTATAAATTGAATTAATTATTATGAAATATATGAGTTTGTTAACCCTTCAAAAAAATAGTTTAGTAATTGCTTATTTTTCATTAATTTTAATGAGTTTAATTTTTTTTGCATTTGTTTGTTTTAAAATATATTATAATTTTTTATTCAAAATAATTTTTATTTAATATTTTATTCATTTCTAATACATTTTAAGTATTATTTTTAATGTCTATTTATATTCTTTATTTCTGCATCAGGATTTGAAATAACTAAGATGTTGGAGAAAACTAAAGAAATTACTATAGGTAATTTAATTTATATTTCATTTTTATTTATTGTTTAATATTATAGGAAAATATTGTTTTCCTAGTTTCGTCAAAATATCCACTCTTATCAACAACTCTAACAAAATCCGCCCAACTCAGGATGAGTCCATCTCTTCTAATTATGCAATGATACGGTAGAGTTAGAAGAAATAATCAGATGTAATTCCGAAACCCACAATGATGTTTGAGTCATATTTGTTTCATCCATTTGTTTCTCCAACTTATTTGAAGATATGAGTCCAACCATGAGAGAGATCCAAAACTCGAGTGAGCGACACCATAAGAATCAATGGAAATGGAAACACCAACAATACTTGAAACCTTTTGGAGGCACATAGTGATTTTTTTTTAATGCCACCAAATGCCTCTATTAGTTGGAACATATTAGTGACGCAGGGATGAACGTGATGAGGATAACTACTCCAAATCCATGGAGCTTCTCTGGACTCCTCATAGAGACTTCTCGAATCCACTAGGAAAGAAAGCAGAAAATAGAAATAAATTCTAATAAATTCGAAATTGATTAATTGATTAATAACAACGAGTTCACAACCCTTTAAATAAGGGTACCAAGCAATTGGAAAGAAATTAGAATCAAACTACAACTCAAACTCCTAGAATTCGCGACTTACTATAAATAGTAAACTTACTATTTATAGACGGTCGTGCTGTCTTCTAGTGCGCAAGGTTTTCGGCCAAAAATAGTAAGTGTCCTATTTGGCTTCACCTAACCATTCTCCTAATTATTCTAAGCTCTTTTCACGTTGGGTGCAACTCCTAAAGCCCAACGGATGAAGAGTTATAATCAAACTAAAACTTACTATTTAGAGTAAAAACGAAATTAAAACAAGAAAACGACCATCGATCCAGGGGTTTTTCGAAATTCCGGGCTCTGCAACCCGGTGTAGCGGGGTTGGTTGGCTAAAGTAGCTCGTTCTACCCCAAAATCATATATTTTACGCAGATAACTCATTCCAGATTGCAAGATACGCCCGATCTAAGGTCCGACGGTCCGGATCACTTCTGTCATCGACCGGGTCTTTTCTGATCCATCTTGGCCATGAAACTGTCCACGACCCACTCTACATCAATTAGCCTAATTGAAAACTTTGTAGTTGTTTATTTGGGCTTCCACATGTTCAGTGTGTGTATAGGTTAGATTATGTATGGCTTATTATTCTTTTTTTTTTTTTTTGTATTTATACAATTATATTATTTACTTTAAATCCTGTATTTATGCACTAATAAACACATCTGCCATATCATAATTCTTTTTTTCTTTATTTCTACAACTTGGGTTGATATGTTGTATTGCTGATGTAAAATGGATGTTGTTGCAGATGGATCCACAATTAATGCCGTTGTAGATCAAGAGAGTTGGTGAATGCTCTTAAAAAAGTAACGGAAATTGTATTCCTAAGATCCAAAAGCATGGATGTGCTTCAAAAAGAAATCATGTAGGCTGAATACAAGTACTTTAACACATCATTATATGATGTATATTCTCATTCTTAGAATAATTAAGCATTGCTTATTTTTCATCATGATTGGATTTTTAAGAATATATTTTTTAAGGCTCACTGTCCAGTATGGAACATTTACACTATGCAAAATCATGAATGATCAATGGTGTATTACTACCCATTAGAATTTGATTCCAGTGATATATAATGTTTATCTATATATCAAAATCATGATTTAACCTTCAGATTCATTGATGATCGGGTTTGAAGGCTTAAATTCTGTCTATGGTTAACTGCATAATTATGTGGTGGTTCATTTTAGAAATTAACGGTTGGATGCCTTTACCTATCTATAATGAGTCTTCTTAACAGTTGAAATGATGTATGATTGAGTATACAGGCTGATCTTGAGGTCGATTTTATGAATGTTCAAAATCCATGATTAAGTTGAATGATTGGTCACGTCGATTTAGGACAAAAATCGAGGAATTAGTTCTTGAAGTATTTAGGTGCAATATCACGTCTCAATAGACTATTTTAAATTGTGGGTTGAATAATCATTAGTAATGTAAACCTACATTGAGAATTCAATGGTCAATCAAAGGTAGATTGATCTCAAACTTTACTGATATGTTATGGGTTGTCATATCTCAAGATCAAACGGTTAAGATTTGCGGATCTAATTATCGCATGATGGTGTATAGTGTACGTTATGTGTGTTCACCCACACATATATTGTAACACCCCATACTTTTCAGTACTCGGGTGTTACTGCATAACTAGATTTAAAATAAATGAAGGCCTAGCTTAAGCAAGCGTCCATGTGCATTCTAGTCTAAATCTAACCAATGAAAACAGTCCACATCCATGTATTAAGTCATCCGTCCATTGATCTTCAAGAAGGATCATCAAGTCATCAAAGGAGCCCAAATTAAAATTTTAACCATCCTGTTAGGCGATTGTACCACATGGTGCCTATCATGAGCATTAGATCGCGCGGTCCACCACTTGTCCAACTTATATCGTGGTCATTAACAATCTATTTAAATGATTACAAATCCCACCATACAGTCATGAGATCAATCGCTAGTTTATATTAAGAACTTATGTAACCACAAGCTCGACCATCGAGTTATAAATTTAACCATAAGCTGCCCAAGTAGAAGTTGTGCCTGAGATTTAGACACACGGCTTAACAAGATGTGAGCCAGATTGCTGATGACCCTAATCAAAGGCGAGTCCTATGTAAATTACTACTATTAATAACAATACATAAGTAAACAAACAAATATCTATGCACGCACACATAATAATAATGTATAGATATGAAATAAGTAGTAATAGCACTAATTAAATATTTAATAACATAAAACAGGTGATGATAATCCTAATAACCTATAGAGTGACCCACAACACGAATTATATATAAACACATACACACACACATATATATAAGTGCATATGATAATAATAGTATAAAATATAAATGAAAGAATTAATATTATTATTTAGGTAGCAACAAGTCTGGAGGATATAACGATCCCTTAGGACCTTTAGACCGTTGATTTTCGAATTAGAGTTGATCCGGCCATTGAATCAACGTAATCGACACTAAAAGAATGCAAATCGAGTAATATGGACCACCTGAACCTTGGATCTGCCCCATCTTTGCTCAAAGACAATGATAGGACCCACCAAGTGGGATGGACGGAGTGGATTTATCAAGAGCATCATGATCGGCCTCAAATTGGGGTGCGTGTATACCAGTGCGAGAACATCAGCAGTGCACAGGACTCCACCTTCGGTCAAATCGGGCTTGACCCGATTGTTTCCCAAAAAGGGAAGATCTCCCGCCAGCGTCCATTTCAAATGGACTGACCCTGTTTGGGTGGATCTACGGATCATCATGATCATCTCATAGATGATCTGAACCGTCCATCGTGTTCAGGGAGTGGGATTTATCAAAAAATACCATTTTACTGCACTAAGGCTGACGATAATGTGCACGGTTCCAGCCGAAATAGGCGGGCACACAAACGAAGTCGTGCTTCCAGCTGCCCCAAAATCAAACTGGTGTGACTGAGGTGGGACACTTCGGGCTAATCCAAACCGTTCATCAGATATAGAAGCTTCATCTGACTTACCTTAGTCGTCCGTAACTGTACATGCACACGCGCACGTGCACAAGATGGGCCCAAATAGAGCCGCGTGCGGCTTCTCCCAAAAACGGAAAAAAAAAAAGAGGTTTCGTTTTCCATTTTTGTTTGCCAGGGGGCAATCCGCGTGAAGGGTTTTTCCTTCCATCTTGACCATCTACGTGGTCTAATCTCAGCCGTCCGATGGCTCTCCACGTGGGAGAGAGAGTTCCTGCCCACAGGAAACCAAAACCACGGCTGGTTTGGTTTTGCTGAACATGATTGGAGGCCATTGCCATCCGGTTTTCAACCCAAGCCTTCCAGCTGACCCTAGCAACCTTGAAAGCTAGCCACTCGGGGGGAGGGGGAACAACAGCCGCACTTGAGAAAACAGAGGGAGAGAGAGAAAACAGGGGATCGGTTTGGGCCTGGTTCGAATGCTGCTGGATGCTTCCAGCAGCAGCAAAGAGAGAAAGAAAGAGGAAGTGGGAGAGAGGGAGTAGAGAGAGAAGGAAACGGAGGAAGAAAGAAAGGGAGAAGGAGAGGGAGAAGCATTGCTGTTGCATCGCACCTAACCAAGTCGATACGTTCGAGTCGGGATGGAACAGTTCCAGTTGTTCGGCTGGACTTGTGTAGATGAAAGAAAGGAAGAAAGAAGAAGTGAAGGGAGAAGGGAGATGCGTGGAGAACGAGCTGCTGCCCGTTCGTTGTGCTGCACCAGACCATTGCCGTGTCGAGCGAGCTTGTCTCGCTATGACCTGAGTGGACGGGATGTTGTCGAGCAACCTTGCTGGACGTGCAGGTTCGGTCCAATTCACGCCAGGGAAGAAAGAGGGAGGTAAAGAGAGAGTGAGAGTGTGTGGGTGTGTGTGCAAGTGGTGGCCATGCCGCACCAGTGCACCACACACATCACAGCGAGGCGCATCTGAGAAACCTCTCAGTGGGCCACGCCCAACACAGTGGGCCGCGAACTGGGCTGAGATGTCGGCCTTCATCAGGCCGTGAGGGGAGCTGAAAACGCCCTCAACTAGGCCTTGAATCGGGCTGGAAAACATGCCTCAACTGGGCTTTCAATATGAGCTGAACCAGGCCCTCAGCTGGGCTAAAATCTGAGGTGAAACACCTCTCAGATGGACCAAGATTTTGGTGCTGCTGGGCCGGCAGTCAGCCCAGTTCTGATAAGTGCAAAGCTGACCCATAGGCTCAGCTGGGCCATCCGCTTGTTGGGCCAAGGATAGCCTAACCCAGCCCCATTTTTGGGCTTGTATTGGACCCAACTGCTGGGCCAAAATAGAGACCCAGTTCGACCCTTAGTTGGGGGTAAATTTGGGCCCTTGTTGGACAAGAATCTGTCGGGCCTGATCACCCTAATGCAGGCCCAAATAACCACATTCATGGGACCCTTCAAAACCCAACTTGCGGTCAAGTCAGCTATTGTAAGTCATTTTTCTCTCTCAAAGTGAGTCCTTAATTTATTATCATGAATTGGTATTGCTATAGTCATCGTGATTATTAATTTTGTTTAGCCATTAGCAAGTTATGTATGCTGATATTAGTTATTATAAACAAACTATCACAATTCGATGTTAGACATTAGTATTTGTCTACCATCCCTAGATATTAAAATTTATAATAGACCACACTATCCAATACCATCATAACAAATGTTTTGCTACATTAGCTAAAATGGATTATAACGCTAGGGTTAGTAAATACTTCGTAATTACTATCAATTGTACACCAACCTGGGTTCAAACCCTAGTGTGTTGGGTTTGGATCTAGTTATGGAATCTAATATCGGTATATTTTATATGAATTTATGAACTATCATCATTAACATAATTAGCAAATATGAGTTATAACACTAATGCTAATAGTATTCTTGTAATTATTAAGATTTAATTTTAATTAATACACCAAGTAGAGTTCGAATCCTAGAATCTAAGTTTAAGACCTAACCCTAGGACGAAGCCCTAATAATATATCAAAACCCTAAAGATAAGTAATCCAAGCCCTAGGCTGTGATCCTAAACCTAGATGGTACGTAGAACTTGGATCTAATTATATAAATTCATGATTTGTGATACGATTCAATTCTAAGGCGCAAGCACTTAGCGAAACTAGAAGGTGATTCAGTTTGTCAGGTGATGATTCTTCCCCTTAAGCTTTTCATCTTCCCATTAGCTTAAGTTATAGTTTGCATTTTAAATTCATAATTGATCTCTCCCTTTTATAATCACATGTGTTAGCTGGTCGAAATTGAATTGTTGTATTACATGCTTAATAATTATATGTGATGGTGATGTCTTGACTATGTCTACAATCAGTCGCCCATACAATAATTATAGGGCGAGTGGATTTTAGGCACAGGGGCATCCTTTCACATGACTCCTCATCAGAGTTTGTTCGCCAGCTACAAGGAGTGTGATGGTGGATCGGTGTTTATGGGCAATGACAATGCCTGTAATGTTGTGGCTATTGGAACAGTGCACATCAAGATGTTTGATGGGGTGGAGTATACCTCGACTAATGTCAGGCATGTTCTTGATTTGAAGAAGAATCTTATTTCTCTTGGTGTACTTGAGGCAAAAGGATGCGAGTTCACAAGTATTGATAGTGCCCTTAAAGTATCTAAGTAGACACGTGTTATCATGAAAGCACAACGACTCAGTAATCTTTACAAGTTGATAGGGAGCACTTCAACAGGTGGAACTGTAGTGGCTGTAACGGATTTCACCTCTACACGTATGTGGCATATTGGGCATGACCACATGAGCAAGCAAGGTATGAAGGCTGAGATGCGTGGACAGAAATACAGAGCAGGTGAAGCAGTCACCTGTGATAAGAATCACACTGCGTAATTGCAGAATATCGGCGAGGTACATGGACGACTCCAATATCGCATATGCTCTCGTTATAGGCAAGGGGGATCCGTCTATTATTCAGATGGCTCTAGGTGAGCCTAGTGTTGAGAAGTGGAAGGTAACTATAGACAATGTGATGGACGCGTTGTACCAGACCGACACATCGGAGTGGGTCAAAAAGTGGTTAATTAGATGCAGGTGGATCTTCAAAAGGATACAACATAGATACAGAGCAAGGTTGGTAACGAAGGGTTATGCTCAGAGAAAAGGGATCGAATTCTCAAAGATATTTGTGCCGATAGTATAGTAAGTGTCTATAAGATTCGTATTGGCACTAGTTGGCCAATGCGATCTCGACCTGGAAAGTATGGATGTGGAGTATGCACTTCTACACTGGAAATTGGAAGAGCAGATCTATACGAAGCAACCAGAGCGGTTCAAAGTTTAAAGGGGCTGAGAAAAAGCTTGCAGGAGGTCGTTGCATGACCTGTCGCTTAGGTAGTGGTTTATAATTTGATTCCTTCATGATGAGTCAGAAATTTTCTAGGAGTGAATACGATCACTGTGTCGATTGCAAGACACTGAATGATGGCACATTCATCATCCTAGAATTGTATGTTGATGACATGTAGATCGCCAATCATGAGATGTCTAAAATCAATGTACTAGAAACTCCGTTAAGTGGGACATTTAAGAGGAAGGATCTGGGGGCTGCAAAGAAGGTTCTCGGCGGTGATACACGTAGAGACTGGAAGAAGAGTAGGCTTTGGTTATCTTAGGCTTACTACCTTGAGTAGGTATTAATCAATTATTTGATGGACCAGGCAAAGTCGGTGAGCATTCCTTATGCAGCTCACTTCAAGTTTTCCTCAGGACATGTCCCAAAACAGATAAAAAAACAAGATATATCTCATGGGCCTTATTCGAATGCGGTTGGCAGTGCATGTCATGGTCTGTATTAGACCGGTTGTTTCACAGGCTATCGATGTTGTGAGCAAATACACCGGCTAGTAACATTGGATAGCGGTGAGATGGTTACTTCAATTCATTCGAGGTACAGAAGACTATGTCTTACTTTTGGGAAGACAGGAGCAAAGGTGGTTAGGCATGTGGATTTAGATCCGGCGGACATGCTTACCAAGGTCGCTCCTACAGAGAAGTTCAAGTTCTGTGTAACTTCTCTGGGCTTGGCGATGGCGAAAAAGAAGGACAGAGTGTGCATGAGTAAAGTTGATTGAAGCTATGACGCGATGCAGAGATAAAAGAAGAGATTAAGAAACTACACGTTTGAAGATTGAAGGTGGGCTGGAGATTGTTGTTAATTTATGTCTTAAATCTGCAAGGTTTGACTCAAAGTCCAGCAAGGAATTTTCGATGTCTTCGACCAGTCGAAGCCCTGTTTTGACTAGTCGAAGGTTACGTGGACTGCTGTAAGACTCTGTCCATTCCGTACCATTTTCTGTGCCTATGTGCACGATGATCGACACCCTTAGCCAAACCTAGACTAGCCGTGTATAGTGCACACCCAGCTGACTGGAACCTCAAGACCTCGAAACTTATTTTATATCGACCACCCCATCGCCATGATCTCATAGGTACCACCCGTGCATCTGTATGACGCTTCGTTAATCGTTAGTAATCATCCATGTACTCCATTTCACACATGTGCACCACACATGTCATGCACACATGCACATGCGACACATGGGTGAGAGAATCTCTACCCATGTGTGTGATGTCACCCTCCCATGCCATCCCTCTCTCATGTGCTCTCCAAAGTCAACTTCTCTCTATACCATACCCTATGCATGACATCATCACACCATGCCATCTCATGCCCCATTTAATCCACCATTAATTACTAATCATGAATTAATTGTCATAATCTTATCCTAAGCTAACATTAATCACATTAGCCTAAACTAACTAAATTTTTATCTATTTCTCTACAAATACCCCTTATCCCTTAGAATTTCACTATTTTTCTGCACGAGAGAGAGAGAGAGAGAGACTTTGTAGGCCATCAACTCCATCAATCTCATCCATCTAATCCATCAAGGTGAGTACACCCCCTCCACTCTTATGGTTTGTTTTCTTTTTGATTTTTTAGATGATTAATAGTGGTGATGATTTGATGATAATGACGTGATCAATGGTGTGGATGCATAGGAGAATACATATAAAAAGATGATTAATAATGGTGATAATATGATGATAATGATGTGATTAATGGTGTGGATTCATGGGAGAATACATATAAAAAGAATAATAATAAAAATAATTTATTATAGACTTTATGTGGGACCCATTGATAGTGGGCCCCACTAGAATTTTGTAGGCCATCTAAATCGTTCAAAGTGTGGCCCATTGGGCTGGCCACACACTCACACATACACACACGTGCACACACACACACCACATTTAAATAAATAAAGAAATAAAAGAAAGTGGACGCTGACGCTGCAGTAAGCCTCGTCCAGCTGCTTTCAATAAAAAGGGGGTTGGGGTTGTGGGTCCACAACCAGCCCCACCCATAATGTATGTATTTAATTGACGCTGTCCATTCAATTTCCTAGCTCATTTTAGGCATTAAGCCAAAAAACGAAACCAATCTAAATCTCTGGTAGGCCACACCACCAAAAAGACTATTTTAATAGTGATAAACTTTTAGGGCCCATTGTGATGTTTCTGTACGTCAAAAAAATGCTGAATATTGGGCTTGTTAGATCCGTCCCGGGCCATACAATCCAACAGATGGAGTGGATCGTCATGATGTGGGCCCCACTTATGAAATATCATAAGAAAACAAAAAAAAAACTTTTTAAAAAAAGTAAGAATGGGGGTGACACTGTTGTTGCCAACGTCTCTAGACGCTGCAGCAAGTAGCGTACCAGCACCCCAACAGACAGGGATGGTGGACCCCACCACAGGTCCCACCATGATGTAATTCAAACATCTACACCGTGCATTTGATGGGTCTCCTTTAAAAATGAGTCATCCCCAAAAATCAGCCATACACAGAACTCAGGTGGCCCACACCATAAAAAAAAAAATTTAAGCTGGATAAATTAAGATTTGTGAGTTTGGTCATGAGGTATGTGTTATATCCAAACCATCCATCCATTTAGCAAGCTTGTCTCAAGGCTTTAGAAAAATAAAATAAAATAAAATAAAATAGATCTATCTATCAAATGGTCCACACTACAAAAGCAGCAGGGGATTGAATGTCTACCATTAGAACCCTTTTTGGGTCATAGAAGTTTTGGACCAATATGAATTTTGTTTTTCCTCTTAATCCAGGTCTTTGTGACCTTCTAAACAAATTGTGTAGAAAATAAACGTTATGGTGGGTCCTGTGAATGGTTTAACGGTGGAATCATTATCTTCACTGCTATTTGAGGTGTGGTCCAGATAATCTTTAGATATGATTCATTTTTTGATAATATTCTAAAATGATCTCTAAAAATAGATGAACGGTGTAGGTATAATAAATACATCACTTTGGGACCCATGTAACTTTGATCTCCTTGAACCGTTCGTACAACTTGAAGCTCAAGTATATAAAATCACTTGCTGGGTCCACCTGAAATTTGCAAGTATCTGAAACTTGGTCTGACCCCTCAACCAAGTGGGACACACATAATGGATGGGCAGGATTTATGAACCACATCTCTGTGGGCCCAACAAATGATTATGAATATTTAATGGAGGGTAACCCTCTCAACTTGTGTGTGGTATGGCCCACTTTGATGTAGGTGTTATGCCATTTAATCCACCATAGCTATGACATGATATATATTTAAGATCCTCACGTTTATCTATTTTATCAATCCTTTTGACGATATGTTACGAAGACTTAGGCCCATCCAATGATTAGATAGCCGTATGTTCTGAAATAATACAAATTGAACTCTCATCACTGAAAATTTGTTATGGGTCATCCTGACGATGTATTAGATATTCAACCCATCTAGCCCATATACCGGGTTCCCTTTACGCCATTGTCCCAAAGATCAGTCAATCCGACCTGAAATAGACCATACAATACAAGGCTATGAGAATGAATGCCTAACCATTGAATCCAACCTAAGACCACCATAGTGTATCTATTTAATCCACGCGGACCATCCACTTCCTCATATCATTTTAGGATTTGAACTAAAATCAAAGTAGACCTAAGTCTTAAGCGGGTCACACACAACTTAACCTCATGAGAAAGCCCCATGAGTTCCACTACATAGAACCCATTGTGAATTTCATTGATGTGTGGGCCCAAGAATGTTAAGGCTCATTTTGAGTGAATGCCATGTGGGCCCATCAGTGGTAGCCTTTGTTGGGCCAACCATTGGCCCTCTTCGACAAGAGTTTATGATCTTCATGTGTTAAATGTATGCTATTTTGAATCATATGAAATTGTGTTGTGTGTATAGCCCTTCACCACTTGGCATGTGATATAGGTTGTATTGTGTTGTTGCCCTATAGTACCTAATTATATAACGAGTGCACAACCTTTCACCACTTGGCACTTTGGTTAGAGTGTGACCTTAAGTAGTAGGATCATATGACATGTGTTTAAACCCATAAACATGTACTTGTTCAATTATAACAAATATGTAGACTCTAATGGTGTGAGGGTGTGATATACCTGTTTGGCCCATTAATCATGTGGATATTTAATGTATGTATAGCCACCTAATCATAGGCAATGGTGGAGTATATGTAGTCATCTAACTGCATGAATTTGGGGTAATTGTGTGACTACTTGTCTAAGTGGATTTATAATTGTTGTGGCCCTTAACAATATGATAACTGACAGGATGAATAACAGCTAGATTTGGCGAAATGGTGTTGAATATGTAGCTTATAAATTTTATGATCATGCGTGATGTGGATAGCCGTAAATCATATGGGTATGTGGGGAATGTGTGGCCCAACCATATGATCATGTGGTGTTTAGGTGACTGCTAAACTATGTGAAATTGTGGTACTGACCGCTTGACTATGTGAAAGTTTAGTAAAGCGGTTGCCCCATTATGCGAGCTACGGTATAATTAAAATAATAATAATAATAATAATAAGTAACCATCTCACCTTAAGTCTCTTATTATGACAAGTAGAGTGACATTTGTGTGACCACTCAACCATATGGACTTCTGATAATGGAGTGGCCATAAGACCATGTGGGCGTATGAGAATTGTGTGATTACTCAGACTCGTGGACTATGCTGATGGTGTAATCTCTTGGGTATTTAAACTTAGGACGCATGTCAGATTGATTACAGACCCTACTTTGATGTAAGCATTACATATTTCACCATTTATCCATTAGGCTAGCTAATTCTATAACATGATTCTAAAATGACCAAGATCCAATTCCTAAATAAGTCAGACGATATGAAATAGTGTTAATTAAATGTATAACTTCCGAACACTTGTGAACCCACTAAATGTACGTATTTTATCCGCATTATTCAATTGTTTTACCAATCAAACAGTTTGATCATGGAGCTCGCTGATGTGTGCCTTGTGCATTTGAACTGTTCTTCCTTGTAATACCTTAATGTATGTGAGTTAACTATTTTATCTACTTGTTGGGACCCACCGTAATGTTTGTGTGTGGAACCATCTACTTGCAGTACCACTTGGAAGTAGAACCCACTACGTTGTATGAGACAAACCCACGTGATCCATCCGTGACTAACTCTTATGTGTATATTAGATACCCAAGTCGTTCAACTTAGGGCTCACTGTATCTTATGAGGTTTACCTGTGCCTTCCAAACCATTGTAGAACTACTATGATAATTATTTGCATATCCAACCTACTAACAACCTAATGGAATATCTATCTTTTGAAGGATATGGTGTAATTCTAAATACAATTAATGCTCCTGATTATGATAGCTATGGATGATATTAGTGATGTTAGTGATTATGATTAATACAAGTATGTGATTTAATATCTTGATTAATGTTGTTCTACTTTCTAGCATACTAAATTTATCTACTTAACCATGTTGATATTGATCATACTCATGCACTATGGAATGATGGTATGTGTAAGTTTATTTCAATACATTTGTTCATGTGTAAGATATGTCCTCTTCAGTTTAGTCACATGACCATGGATTGATATAGTTGATAGTGGCACATGATGATTATATGTCATTTCTTTGGCTTAAAGGTTAAGCAGACCCCAAATTCATGGCATTATATGTATACCACATGCACTTAAATGTATGCCTTATCATAATTGCTTGAACTCATGCATAATGATGACATATATGATGATCAAAATACCACAGTCATGACGTATAACATGAGTTGGATCTTTACGAAGAAATTTACATCCATGATGATGGCTTGGGTTATCCCTGAAAATGAATGGGACACCAAAAGTATGGAAATAGTAGGGGATGATGTGCCCCTTGGGTTGAAAGTCCCTAAACTGCTATGCTAGCTAGGGATACCTCACCGTCGAGCCGAGTGTATACATGGGTCATGGATTTGACTCCCATTGAGAAGATCGGGTTAAGAAGAGGTGGGTCCAACCTGCTTAAGGGCCGAGGTGCAAACAGGGACCGGTTTGACTCGCCGGCGAGGAGAAGCGTGAATGAGGTCCGCTACTGGCATGCCAAGTGGAAGTCCACTGCAGGGCTGGTATGCAAGGTCGATTACTGGTGTCTGGTGCATAGGTGTCAACCAAGGTGTTTTCCAAGATCAATAGTTACGATTTGGCATAACAATACGATGATAATGATGTGATTATGGATGCGTGTAATACGGTTATGGCTGTGGTATAGGAGAAATGAAAATATGACTTGGTGATACTGGTAGCATTGACTCGGAGTATTAGTATGATGCATATGCATTGCATTGGCATTGGCATCATACCTTACGTACTACACGCCTTTCACCATACATGATTTTTTCATGGCATATTTATCTTACTTGCATGTAGGACACACTGTACACCGTGTGTACTCACTAGGCTTTTTGCCTAAGCTTCCTATTTCCCATTTTTTTAGGGCAGGAGTAGCTTTGAAGACTTAGCTTTCTCGATGCATTATATCTATTTTTTAATTTGGCAATGTTGACGTTGTGTACCTTTTGGAAAGCATAGTTTTTGTAACCATCAGGATTTATAAGGGAGAGTGTTGCTTGGTATTTTGATCATAGATCTTCATGCTCAAGTATTATTTTTAAAAAATAAAAATAATGATATTCCATTAAAAATCTTCCTTGTGATGCGTCGAACTCGGGACTTGGTGTATGGAAGTCGAGTGCCGGATTCGGGGCATCACGGAAGTTGTCTGTCCCCGAATTTGGGCATGACACTGCATAAATTTGAGGCGGTTTTCGGACTATTCCAAAGTCGGTGCGTAAGTGGGGTTTCCTAAACTATAAATAGGAGTCCCTAGGGCTATTCTAAAGTATGCTAAAGCTTTCTAAAGGTATTCCAAGGGTTTCTAAAAGGGTTCTAGGGTTTACAAAGGGTGTAACAAGGGTGAGATTCGAGGTTGTTCGAATCGGGTAAGTCCTTTCTCTTTGTAATTTTTGCTTTCATAGTGGATTTGTGTCGCTTTGTGCCGTAGTTTTTTTCCTGCAAGGGTTTTCCACGTTAAATCTTTGTGCCATTGGATTGCTATCCTAGATCCATATCTATGTGATTCCACAACACAAATCCCAACAGCACTTCGAGTTGGTTGAGGGTTAAGGCAAAGTTAAGACCAATCATTTTAAAAATTAAAGGGTGTGATGTGTCCACGAGATTGGTTGACCAAAGTTCCTGCACTTTTGAGCTTTAAACTCTCTCCTTGGACTCTCTGCATTGTATGCTCTTTAGACTCTTTGTTCATTCTCCCCCTCTCCTTCATTCGCGGAAGGAGTCCTTAAATAGATGCTGAAGGTCGATCAAATGTAGATCTAGTTAATTAAAGAAGGGGATATAGTCTCATCAACAAGCAGTATTCAGAAATTCTTTGTTGCTCTGAAGGTGGTACTTTAAGTTACACACTGCCTTGGGCCATCTATTTGTGAGCCATGCCAACAACCAATCTGACCCAATATGCGCATCCGAGGTGCGTCTTATGCCATACGGTTACTTCTATTAGAACCCAATTGAAGTCAACAAACATGATTTAATTTGATTTCAGGGTGGGTTATCTATTGATTCCCTTCTTTAGCAGGGGTTGGAATATAACTGAATGCCAAACCCAGTGGACACCCCACCTCTAGATTAGATGTAGATGCAATCTGGTCCATTTTTCACCATAGTGTCGTTTGTTGAGAGGCTCAAAATTTAACATGGATGTCTCACGAGAGTTGGGAAAAATATTGCAATTTGTCCCTACGTGTTTTGTGACTTTGTAGGTCATCAAATTGGAACCATTTCACGTCATGATTGACATGTGTGCATCAAAGGAGTCTACGAGTCTAGATTGTGGATGGTTAGAGCCCCTACACTTTTTGTGGCCTTACGAGGATAACACACTTTGATATGAAAAGATAGTTTTCGATACCGTATGATTACCTAAGATTGCTTGCAAGCCAAATCGTTTGTAATGGAAGTTTCCTATGCATTGTTTGGCTTTACGAATCTCCCATATTATAATGCATTAGGCTTACAAGTGCCCGAAATTAGAGTCATATGAGTTATTCTTTTACCATTCAAGTTCTCAATTTTATTAATGGTAGCAATAGACTTTTTTATGGTTAGAGATGCAATAAGGCTAATCCAGAAGTAATCATTCTGTATTCCGAGGCAATCGGGCTGACACTGAGAGTTCAAGCTGGTTAGCCCATGTGTCACATATGATCTTAGAAGAAACTAACAAGTCATAGAAAATTAAAATCAATTATTAGTGTTGTGTTGGCACCCACTGAGAGGTATGGAAGTGCGCTTAGTGCCTTGGATGTTGTGCGCGTTGGTATTTGTAAATTTTTTTTAATTTTAAAAAAAGATCTCCTCCTATGTAACGTTATTTCATGGAGCTTTATTGTAAAATATTTTTTGAAGGATTTTTCTACGCCACCTACTTTGAAATTTCCAAATGATCTCACGGGTGAGCCTCATTAGATGATTTTTTTATCTAGCTCTTCTGAAGAAAATCTTGCATGTAGTCTTGCAACCGAATGGATTCGGTTACAACTGGAGGGTAGAGATCTTATTTGTTGCAGGGTCTTAAATGGATCTGATTCATCATAACCGTGGAAGCACATAGAGATGAATCTAGGATAGCAATCCAATAACACTAAGCAAAAGGGAGAAGAATACAGTAATTTAACGTGGAAAAATCCTTTCAGGAAAAAAACCACGGCACAAATCGATAGATGATCACTATGAAAGTAAAAATTACAAAGAGAAAGAACTTACCCAATTCGAACAACCTCGAATCTCACCCTTGCTACACCCTTTGAAACTGACGAAAGATTTAGAAACCTTTAGAATACTTGCATACATTCCCAATTCTGATTGCACTCCAATATATAGCATTTAGAGGAAACCCAATCAGAAAGGAAAACAAATCCCGCAAATTCACAACTCTGTAAAAATCTGCACCGAGATGGCATCAAAACCAGGTCGATGGCATCTAACTAACACCCAAACCGTCCAGAGACAAAACTCGATTTTCCAAAATATCTCGATTGCGTCGAGCCATGTTCAATATCATCGAAGGTGCAGTCAAACACTCTTCGATGGCATCGAAAAAGTGCCAAGATAGGTTAGTGACCAACCGGAGAAAATTCAAAAAATCTCGATGGGATCGAGCACTGTTCGATGTCATTAACAGTGGTATCGAACAATCTGTCAATTGCATCAACATGCTCAGTAACAAACTCGATTTAAGATATCTATTATAACAACTGTAATAAGATAGGTGCAAACAAGTAGTAAATCAAGTGAGCTACACATGCACAAAGAAATAGACACTTAGAAGAATAAATGCAAAGTTCCCCATTCAAGATGCATGGATTGCGTAACCAAGGGTTAGAATTGAAAATTTATAGTAAATTAGAGTCAGCCTAAACAACTTGAGCTTAAGCCAAGCCCAAAAATTGACTAGGCCATGCATGTTGAGCCATAGTTGAGCCATGGGATAAGCTAAAAGGTCCAAGTACGGTCCAAAGCAAGGTTGGGCTGGTTAGCCACACGTCCAAGGAGGGACCATCATATAGGATCTCCAAACCATGACTCATTTGTATAGACTTGGGTTACACCATTAACCCTTCTACAAATCTGGCCACCATTTGTATATATGTTCATATTGGACATATCTGCTTATTTCAATGCTTAGAGTCAAAGTTGATTTGTTTGAATCGAGTCACTATATTGATTCTGACACGCCCACACACATTATATGTGACGGGAAATGACTCAAGCGCCAACAATTTTGGCATGACCGGTGGGACTCAATTACGAAGTATATTTACCGATGCATTAATTCTCTAGAACTATGAGCTGAAGATGGGTTCATCTAGTACCTGAGTAGTTAAGTTTGCCACTGAATCCAGTACCCTTTCCATTAAATTCAGATAGGGCATCCTTATCTCAGGTTGATCATCTTGAGATTATGCCCATCGAAATGCTTGATATGTAATGAGAAATTCAGCGTATCACCAAACAATCACGGGTTCAGGTTGAAAGTTTAGGTAGATGGATGGTCAATAATGGCAAAAACATGAATCGGATTATGGCTCTCTTTATCAAAAGAATACTTGTGGTGCCTCAGCAATAGATCAGTGCTAGTTTTGTAAGAAATTTAGCACGGGTACAGTCAATATTGCAAGCACTTCATCTACGTTGGAACATGCCTCCTACTCTAGTACAAGAAGTGCAGAATCTTCCTCTTGAATATCCCACTCCCATTACCTTAACAATGGCTATCCCACTCCCAAAGGGTACAACCTTTTCCTGTTGAATAGTTGGATAACATATATACCACTCACAACAGCAGCCCCCATAAGCAAAGTGCTGTAGAGTAAGCTTATAGAATATGTCAATTTAGTTAAACCCATATTCGTCGACTAGATATCAGATAGCCGTTGGGCCAACCCAGCCCTTTATTACCCTGTCCGCAGTTCTCTAATTATGTTTAGGTGAGGCCCATGGTTAAATTCACTGTTGATGAGCGACTTGATCTTCTAAAGCTGAATGATAAGGATATATATTAAACTATGTAGTTTGTAAGTTGAACAAGTGGGGCCAATATATAGTTCAGTGATCAGAACCACTGACATGATGGGGGCCATTTTCGATGTACCATGTCCAATAAATCTCCAACTTAGAGACCCTACTCGCCAATCTGAGGTCTTCTTCATTGTTTCTATATTTCTGTTCTTGATAATCTACATGAGGGCCACAAATTGAAAGGTTATAATTGTCCAATCCAGGATTTTTAGGGTACGGTCCATCCTTTCCGAGGACCCACTCCACCAATTGTCTTGATCACCGAACCATGTATCTCACTTTCTCAACTTGAAACATTAGTGTATGCATCTTATCAACTGGCCACAGTATAATATAATAATTCGAACGTAGGGTCGGTTTGAAAATTTCCACGTGGGGAGCTATGGTTAGTGTAATAATATAATTCTAACGTGGACTTAGACTTTTCATGTGGGGCGGCGATGGCGATAGCATATCGTAAGAGTCGGTTTTCCTCGTTATCTTCCCATGGGTTGTTAGTTCATACTCTGGTTGTGTACGAAACTTGATACACTGGTACGTTTAAATGGTACACATGGTGTATACTGACTCAAATTAAACCTATTAAGCTGTGGAACGTATTTTATCCAAGTTGCATTCTAAAAATCAGGGTTGAACCATCCTAACTTCTGATTCTTGGACATGTGTGTATGTTGCTTAAAATAAGACCGTTGGGTATTCTTTATTTTTAACGGGCCAATAAATGTCCAGCAATCTAATATTAGATTACAAGGCTATAGAAATATTTTACTCATGATACATATAAGCCGATGCCTTATTTTAAATGATTAGTTTGAATCAATTTTATGCTGAGTATGTAAATTTTTAATAATTTCTAACTTTGGCGTATTATGTATCACAATCTACCAGTATCAAAGCATTTTCTTCTAGACGCGGATTAGCTACCGAACCTGGGAGTAGCGAGACTTGATGCCGAAGTAATGTCACCACGTTTTGTGGGCTCACTATGATGTATGTGTTGTATCCACACCTCCCATCCATTTGAATAGATCATTTTAGGCAATGACACAAAGAATGAGGCAGATCCAAATCTTAAGTGAACCCCACCACGTAAAACAGTGGGGGATAGAAGGACTGCCCTTGAAAACTTCTTGGGGCCATAGAAGTTCTCGATCAAGATGATATTTATGTTTTCTCTTATTACTTGTCTGTGTTAACTTATAACCAGGTTGGATCTCAAATAAACATCACGGCGGGCCCTAGGAAGTTTTCAACGGTGGGCTTCACTGTCCCCACTGTTTTCTGTGCTCGGGTTCACTTGAGCTTTAAAATGATATCTGCGAATAGTCGGACAGAGTGGATACAACACATATGTCACGGTGGTGCCCACATAACGACGTCACTTCGGTAGCCATTTCGCTAATGTCGTGTTCTAGAAAAGAAATCAACTGCGACGGATATGAATGTCAATGCCAATTTTGTCTCGTTTGAAATAAATGTAAACGGCCAATATTATTTATTTTAGTGATACACTGCGTCAGTTAGTTGGCAAGGGGGAGCACCACGGTTCTTTTATTCTTCAGTAGGTGGAAGTGTAGAAACCGCACGCGGATGAGCTACTTGCCCCACCCGTTCCCTGGTGGGGACAGCCTGGGCTCCGAGGGGCTGCCATGATTTATGGATTTCATCCCCACACCGTCCATACATTTTTCTAAATTATTTAAGATTATGAGCAAGATGGAAGGCTCGATCAACTTGACCACACATTGGAGATTAAATTCCTACTGTTGAAAATTTATTGGGGACCATAAGTTTTGGATGAAGATGATATTTTTGTTTTTCACTTGATGAATGTGTAGTATTAATATGTTGGATGGAAAATAAACGGCGCGGATTGGCTACCGACAGGTTGAGTAGCGAGACTGCTACTAGAGGTGGGCATCGAGTCAACTCGACTCGGTCCGAAATTTTAAATGGCCGACCCGAACTCGATCCGATCCGGGATTGAGTCTGGGTCCTCTGAGTCAATCTGATCCGTTGCACTACTGGCCTGACCCGAACCGAGTCTGACTCAGTCAGGGAAACCGAGTACATCGGATTGGGTACGGTTCAGATCGAATCTTATGTTTTAATTTTCATTTTTTTAAAATTAAAAAAAATTAATGATTTTCAATTTTAAAAAACTCAAGGGCCTACCATAACGTTTATTTTCCATCAAATCTGTTAATAAGGTCACAACTACATGGATGAAGAGGAAAAACAAATTTTATATTGATCCAAAACTTTTATGACCCCTGAAAGAGTTTCAATGGTAGACGCTCAACACCCACTATTTTTTGCAATGTGGTCCACTTGATCTTTAGATCTGTCATATTTTTCGGCTCAAGCCTTAAGACGAGCCCGCTAAATGGATGGACGCTTTGGATATAACACATACCTCATGATGGGATCCATAGAACTTGCTGACTTCACCGGCTGGCCTGGTACACCTGCCAATCCGCTTCCTTTCTTCAGAGGCGAGTTTCCTGCAAAAGACTTTGGCGGGAAGTTCCTACGCAAGTATGCTATGTGGGCCCAATTCAATGTATATGAGAAATCCATTCCGTCCATTTGTTTTGCGAGTTCATTTTATGACGTGTCACCAAAAATGAAATGGATACAAAACTCAACTAGGCCACACAAGAATAAATAGTGGAAATTCAGCTAGCACCGTTGAAGCATTTGTATGGCCATAAAAGTTTTGTATCAGGCTATCTTTCTGGTTTTTTCACTTCATCCCATTGGCAATGACCTTATAAACAGATTGGATAGCATATAAACATCAAGGTGGAGCCCAGGAAAGTTTCAATGGTAGGAATTTCTTTCCCCAATTTTCCCTCTCATGTGACCCACTTTAGTTTTGTATCCTTCTCATTTTTTTGTGGCATGTCCTTAAATGAGCTCGCAAAATAGATGAACGGAATGGATTTCTCACAAACATTGAAGTGGGCCCCACATAGCATCCTTGCACAGGAACTTCATTCGAAAGGCTTTCGCATGAAATCCACATCCCGTCAGAGCTCGGTGCTCTATGCACCTTGAGCCATGTG
Source organism: Magnolia sinica (assembly GCF_029962835.1). NCBI lineage: Eukaryota > Viridiplantae > Streptophyta > Magnoliopsida > Magnoliales > Magnoliaceae > Magnolia > Magnolia sinica. The sequence continues at coordinate 6,212,569 of NC_080579.1, forward strand.
CGGAGAGGACGGATGGGCTACTCCCCCTGCCACCGCCAATGGCTGGTGTCGGTGCTCTGTGGACCCCACCATGATGTATTTATTTCATCCATACCGTCCATCTATTTTTTTAGATCATTTTATGGTCTTAAACTAAAAATGAGGTATATCCCAATCTAAAGTGGACAACATTACAGGAAACAATGTTGAATGAATATTATACGGATCGAATCGAATCGGATTCCGGATCAGATCAGTCCGAATTGGCCACTGATCCGAACTCGACTCGATGTACAGTTGGATCTGAGTGGGCCTACTCGGTCCGACCCGATCCTGGCCTTCAGTTCGGATCGGATCCGTCGGATCGGGTCAGATTCTGCCCAGCTCTAACTGCTACTGAAGTGACGTCACCAAGTTCTGTGGGCCCCACCATGATGTATGTTTTATATCTACACCGTCCATCCATCTGGAGAGATCATTTTAGGGTAATATCCAAATAGTGATTCGCATCCAAAGCTCCAGTGGACCCACCATAGAAAATAGTGGGGAGAGTGACACCACCGTTAAAAACTTCTAAAGGCCACAAAAGTTTTCGATCAAGCTGATATTTGTGTTTTCCCTTCTTTGATGTCTTTGTTAACTTTTGAACATGTTGGATTTTGAAAAAAAATCATGGTGGGCCTTGGGAAGGTTTCAATGATGGGCATCATTCTTCCCGCTGTTTTCTTTGGTGGGGTCCACTAAAGCTTTGGATCTGCCTCATTCTCTGGGTCATGCATTAAAATAATATCTCCAAATGAATGGAAGTTCTGGATACAACACATACATCATAGTGGGATCCACAGAACTTGGTGACGTCACTTCAATAGCGAGTCTCACTACTCAACCTATCCGTATCTAATTCGCGTCTGAAAATAAACAACATGGTGGGTCCTAATAATGTTTCAATAGGGGACATCATAGCACCGCTGCTTCCCGTGGTGTGATCCACTTGGGACTTGGATCTCCTTATTTTTGGGCTAAAATTCTAAAATGATATGAAAAAATGGATGGGCGGTGTAGATAAAAGCCTTACATCATGATGGCTAGGACTGTACACGAGCCAAGTAGCTCAAAAAGCTCGCTCGGCTTGACTCGATCTAGCTCGACTTGACTTGACTCGAACGATTACTTGAAGTGAGCCAAGCTTCATAGACACAGCTCGTTTTGAAAACAAGCCAAGTTCTAACATAGTAGAGTTTGACTCAACTCGACTCAAACCTAGCTCGGCTCAAATCAAACATATATTATATTATATTATATTATATATATTATTATATTTAAAATTTTAAAAAATTAAAACTTAAACCATAACATACACGTCCGTCCCTTTCTTACTATTTCCCTTCCTTACCTAACTCACCGCTCTCTCTCTCTCTCTCTCTCTCTCTCTCTCTCTCTCTCTCTCTCTCTCTCTCTCTCTCTCTCTCTCTAGCACCAACAATAAGGTAATCGGAAATGGGTTGAGTACAGATCAACGTTGATGGCTCCTCACGAGGAAACCCATGTCCATCGGGTGGTGGCGGCATGTGCAGAGATAGCCGAGGGGACTTTATCTTTGCTTTCTTGAAGGGATTCGATCTGTTTCGAATGTTCATGTTAAGGCCCGTGCAATGTATGAAGGCCTACCCTCATGCATGGAGCGCGGCTTTGCAAATGTATTGGTGAAAAATGATTTAAAGATAATGGTAGAGATGCTGAGCAATGAGAGACCATCTAGCTGGCAGATGTGGTACTTGTGGGGCTCACATCAACGCTCTCCGTCGGAATGCTAGAGTTTGTATCCACTTTGCCCTGAGAGAAGAAAACATAGTGGAGGATGCCTTAGCTAGGCTAGGCAGTGAGTCTCAAGAGGAGAAATTCTTTCAGTCGACTTCTGATTTCCCTGGCTCAATCCGTGTTCCCCTATTCCAGGATCAGGTAGGCTTGGGCTAGGTCGTTGATGATGGAGGTTAGTCGTGGTCCGTGTTTCCTCTACTAGTTGGAAACTAGATCTTCAATTTCTACCTTCTCTTTTCAGGCTCTAGTTTGGCCATAGAGGGTGTTGATTGTGTCTCAAGATCCTCGCTTTCATCCATTTCTCTGCTATGAGTAGAGATTTTCTCCTCGTTGCACCACATTCTGTTTCTGAGGGAGATATCAATTGTATTGTTCAAGGTAGCTCTTTTGGGGAGGTGGATGATCTCTTTGATCGTGTATTTTGTTTTAATTTACCTTTGCTGTTGCGCAAGGTGGTATATGATAGGTGAGGCCCTGTTTTTATGGCACCCACCCAAAAGAGTGTATGGTTTTTGATCTTTTTAACAATGTTCAAGGTGATGTGCTCCCACCATTCCTTCAAAATAAGATGGTTTGAGAGAGATTTCATCATGTATAAACTCTATAACTTTGTCATAAGCCTGAGATGGTTGTCTTATTAAGGACATTATCAGTTAAACATAATTAGATAGAGGTAATCTCCTTCTGATCAAATTCTTTTTATTCATTTTTATTCATATATTTTAGACGCTTTGCTTTCCCAATGAGTGCGTGGTGCAGCCCTTGCTGAACAAGAATGTCTCTCATCTTCACCTTCCATAGTTCAAAATTATTTTTCCTAGTGAACTTTTTTGTCTCATACTTAAAGTTCGATCCATTCATTGTCATGTTTCAAATTCTAACTGAATCCCGAGCGTACGCCCTGATACCACTTGTTGGGGGACGAGGAAGCAACCTCAGAGTCGAATCACACAAATAATAGAAAAAATACAAACAAAGTAACCACATGGAAGGATGTGTTGAGGTCGAGCACCATTTTCCTCAGGGGAATAACTATTTATAGTAAGTGTCCTATTTGGCTTAACCACATTATTCTCCTAATTTTTCTAAGCACTTTTCATGTTGGACACCACTCCTAAATGTCAAAGGATGAAGAGTTATAATCAAAACAAAACTTACTATAAATAGTAAAAATGGAAATAAAATGGATTTTCGACTGTTGATCTGATGAAATCTCATAAATTCAGCATGGCAACTTGGCTATCTCCTACCCCAAAATCATATATGGTACGTTGAGTAACTCATTCTGGTTTGCTGGATATACCTGTTGTAAGGTTCTAACGGTCTGGATCACCTCCGCCTCCAATCGGGCCTTCTCTGGTCCATCCAGGACATGAAAGTGTCCGCGACCTACTCCACATCACATGGGCACGACCCGATGCTCACGCCCAAATTATGGGAGAAGCCTATCTAACCTTAATCAATGAATAAAAAATTTAAGATTTAGTAACCTTTAGATTAAGCACAGAGTCTCTGGCTTTTTTACTAGATCATTAATAATTTAATGTTTTAAAGATGGTCAAGTTCCATTTTTCCTTCTTTTTTCCATGATAATGTTCCTCATAGAGGAATCACTTTGAACATCAACCAAAGCATGGTAAAGCCTCCCTTTAGCCTTGAATATCAAAGAAGGAACCATGGGTATAATGGCTATCCTAGCTAGCAAGGTATAGTCCCCCACCATTTTTTAGACCAGAGACAGATACGGTGGCGGTTTAAATGTTACCTGTTTCTAGCCGTGTGGACCACTGTTACGTTTCTTTGCCATCCAACTTATGATACATAGACCTAGTTGAAGGGAAAACACAAATATCAGCTTGATCCAAAGTTTCTACTGTTTTTTAGAAGTTTTCAATAATAGGCATTCAATCCCTAGCTATTTCCTATGGTGCGGTGTGGTCTACTTGAGATTTGGATAAGACTCATTTCCGGAATGATGCCCTACAATAACGCACGCGGATTTACTGTTAAAAGCCTTTTGCATGAAGTTCCATTGCAAGGATGCTGAGTGGGGTCCACTGCAATGTATGTGAGAAATCCATTCCGTCTATACGTTTGAGAACTCATTTTACAACCTGTAACTAAGAATGAGGTGGATACAAAACTTAAGTGGGTCACAAAATGGGAAAAGAAATTCCTGCCGTTGAAACTTTCCTAGGCTCTACCATGATGTTTATGTGCTATACAAATAGTTTACAAGGTCATTTACAACGGGATGAGGTAAAAACACCAAAAGAATAGCCTGATACAAAACTTCGATGGCCATAAGAATGCTTCAACGGTATTCACTGAATGCCCACTGTTTCTTCTTGTGTGGCTCACTCAAGCTTTGTATCCACCTCATTTTTGGTCTCACGTCCTGATATAAACTCTCAAAACGTATAGACGGAACGGATTTCTCACATACATTGCAGTGGGCCCCACCCAGCATCCTTGCGCAGGAACTTCCTGCAAAGACTTTCACAGGAAATCTGCGTCCTAAAATAACCTGGCAAAATGAATGAATGAGGATAAGACACATACTACATTGTGGGGCCCACGTACCGAAGGGGTCCTTCCAAATACAAGTCCCTTATGGGGTCCACCATCACCAACCTGTTGCATCCAACCTGTTCATAAGGTACTAGCCACAAGGATGAAGTGAAATCTACAAAATCAGCCACTAATGAAACTTTTGTGGGTCCCACTATTGTTTGAATGGTATGGGTTTATACCTACTTTTTGTTGTGTGGCTCTCCATTTCACTGGATCAGTTTATTTTTTGGCCTCACATCTTACCATGGACGAGGTGAAACTGATGAATGAAGTAGACGTCGCAAGGACAAAGTCATTCAGCCACCCGTCGGGTGTCTGAAGGGAAAATTACACGGTACAAACCATGAAAAAACAAGGGGTAGGGTTTGAAAAAGGGAAATTAACTGTACTGGCCTCAATATGTGGTCAAATTCTCTAAAGAGATTCAGCCGTTCAAATATTCCTTAGGTGGCCTTTTGACACACCTTCGAAAATTACTCAGACCAAAATGCCCTCGTCCTTGTTTCAGTAGTTATACGGCTTTTTAGGGAATAAGAAGTTACGTCGTATTTAATGCCAAGAAAGTGATGTGTACAGAACCCTTTTTTGCACGTGGGTAAGGACCAAACTCGTGGGGGCCACATTAATGTACATGTATAATCCAAGCCGCTCATCCTTTTTGTCATGTCATTTTAGGGCTAGGGCCCAAATATCAACCTGATCCAGAGCTCGTGTTGGTCACATAATAGAAAATAATGGTGACAATGACACCCATTGTTGAAGCTTTCCAGGCTCACTGTGATGTTTGTTAGAAGTAGACATAGCCCAAGTCAGGACATTTTGGGCTGACGACGAGCTGGCAGACAAAGTAGACAGAACGAATCACTCCATTGTGGGCCATAGGCTATTCTACCAATGACTATCATTTCATTTGATAGTAAAGGAAGTGAACATGTAACAATCGCTACCCATATAACATGATAACATGACCCATATAATATGATAACTATAATCCATGACAACTACGACCCCAATATGACAACCATGACCTATATAACATGACAACCACGACCCATATAACATGACAACTATGACCCTTACCATATTACAACCACGACCCTTACCACATTAGAACCATAACCCGGGTATGGGTCGTGGTTGTCATGTTATATGGGTCGTGGTTTTCATCAGGTAAAGGTCGTGATTGTCATGAGGTAATGGCCGTAGTTGTCATGCTATACAGGTCATAGTCTTCATTTTATAGGCCTTGGCAAGGACCAACTAGTGGGGCCTACATTGATGTATGTGAATAATCCATGCCACCCATCCTTTTTGCCATGTCATTTTAGAGCCTTAGGCTATTGTACCAATGACTATCCTTTCATTTGGTAGTAAAGGAAGTAAACATGTAATAAACGCAACCCATATAGCATGATAACTATGATCCATGATAACTATGACCCATGACAACCACGCCGCATATAACATGACAACCACAACCCATATAACATGACAACCATGACCCATATAACCTGAATTTCCTGCTCCTACAGTTTATCAATAGTCATCTCGTATTTGAAAAATGCCAGGCTAGCTTTGGTATGAATGGGCACGTTACTTTTCTAACTTTGTATGGTATAACTTTATGAGGATAAGATCTACACTGTTTATTAGATGCCCCGCCTTATATTTAGATTGAGACCCAAAGATGAGAATGATTCAACGGTCAAGTGGGCTACTCCATGGGAAACCATGACCCATATAACATGACAACCATGACCCATATAACATGATAACTACGACCCATATAACATGACAACCATGACCCATGACAACCACGACCCTTACCACATTACAACTACAACCCTTACCACATTACAACCACGACTCAAGTATGAGTCATGGTTGTCATGTTATATTGGTCGTAGTTTTCATGAGGTAAGGGTCGTGGTTGTCATATTATGCGGGTTATAATCTTCATTTTATAGGCCTTTGCAATGACCATCTAATGGGGCCTACATTAACGTATATGAATAATCCATGCCTCCCATTCTTTTTGTCATGTCATTTTAGGGATATGTCTCAAATATCAGCCTGATCCAGAGCTTATGTGGGCCATATAATAGAAAATAATGGTGACAATGGCACCCACTTGATATTTGAGCCCACACGAGCTCTGGATCAGACTGATATTTAGGTCCTAGCCCTAAAATGACATGTTAAAAAGGATGGGAGACATGAATTATTCACATACATCAATGTAGGCCCCACTAGTTGGTCCTTGACAAGGTCTATAAAATGAAGACAACAACCCGTATAGCATGACATACCCTTACCTCATGACAACCACGACCTTTACCTCATGAAAACCATGACCCATATAACATGACAACTACGACCCATACCCGAGTCGTGGCTGTAATGTGGTAAGGGTCGTGGTTGTAATATGGTAAGGGTCGTAGTTGTCATAGGTCATGATTGTCATGTTATATGGGTCGTGGTTGTCATGTTATATAGGTCGTTGTTGTCATGGGTCATAGTTTTCATGAATCGCAGTTATCATGTTATATGGGTCGTGGTTGTCATGTTATATGGGTCGCGATTGTTCACTTCCTTTACTACCAAATGAAATGATAGCCATTAGTAGAATAACCTAAGGCCCACAATGGGGTGATCCATTCCGTCTACCTTGTCTGTCAACTTGCCATCTAACTTGGGCAATGTCACTTCTAATAAACATCACAGTGAGCCTGGAAAGCTTTAACAATGGGTGTCATTGTCACCATTATTTTCTATTATGTGACTGACACGAGCTCTAGATCAGGCTGATATTTGGGCCCTAGCCCTAAAATGGCACAGCAAAAGGGATGAGCGGTATGGATTATACACATACATCAATGTGGGCCCCACGAGTTTGGTCCTTGCCCATGCACAAAAAAGGGTTCTGTACACATCACTTTCTTAGCATTAAATATAACGTAACTTCTTATTTCCTAAAAAACCGTACAACTACTGAAACAAGGACAATGACATTTTGGTCCGAATAATTTTCGAAGGCGTGTCAAAAGGCCACCTATAGAATATTTGAAAGGTTGAATCTCTTTAGGGAATTTGACCATACATCAAGGTCAGCACAGTTAATTCCCCTTTGAAAAAACAAGGGAAATTTATATAGTACAAACCTTCAAAAAACAAGGGTTAGGGTTTGAAAAAACAAGGGTAGATATATTCGTCAAAGTTAAAATATTAATATTTTAGAACATATTTTCCATAAGTTGGTTTTAAGGAAAAATACTTTTCGAAAGTAAACAGTTATCGGTTTATAACTTAAACTTCTTTTTTTGGGTTAGCTTGTTAGTACACACCCATGTCAGTACACACACTCCATGTTAGCCACCCCCACTAGGGATCGATACCAAGACCTCAAGTGTTGAAACGAGGTATATCCACTCGGTTTATAACTTAAACTAGTTATATAGAAAAATTAAAACAAAAGTAACATGTGTTTTTTGTTTTTAAAAGTAAGACTTTACTGTTTGAAAAGAAAGACTTTAGTCCCATTGTAAGTTGAATAATAAAAGGAGTGAGAAATACTTAGGGAATTTGACCGTACTGACCCCGAAGTTTAGTTAAATTACCTTGGGGGCTACGACGTTCCAGATATCCCAAGAATGGCCTTCTGACAACTTTTGGATATTATTTCAGACGAAAATGCCCCTGTCATTGGTTTAGAAGTTGTACGGTCCTGCAGTGAAACAGAAGTTACCTTCTGTTTTAACTCCCGAGAAAGTGACGGATTGGGTGCCCCCTGCCACCAGCGAATGGCTGGTGCTCGGTGGTCTGTGGGCCCCACCACCATGTATGTGCTTCATCCATGCCGTCCATATATTTTTGCATGTCGTTTTATGGTATGAGTCCAAAATTGATGTATATCCCAATCTCAGGTGGACCACATTACAGTAAACAGTGTTAAATGGGTGTCGTAGACCATTAAAAACTTTTTGAGGGCCATAAAAGTTCTGGATCAAGCTGATCTTTGCCTTTTCCCTTTATCTGTATCTATACGACCTAATCAACAGTTAGGATGTCATGGTTATCATGTTACATGGGTCGTGGTTGTCATGTCAGATGGGTCGCAGTTTTGACATCCCATATAGCCTGCATTTTCTGCTCCTGCAATCTATTACTAGTCATCTCTACGTAATGATCCATTTAAGATTTATATTTGAATGAAATTTAGTATCCACAGTGTAAATAGATCGTTTCATCTTATGGACGGTAAGGATCTTATGTATGTTTATCCCATGTAGTCACTAAGTTAGTGCAAGTCACGTCATAATCGTGAAAACGATATCTGTATAATAGCATAAGTCGCATCAGGTGGTTGTAATGCAGTAAGGGTCGTGGTCGTAATGTCGTAAGGGTCGTAGTTGTCATGGGTCGTGGTTGTCATGATATATGGGTCGTGGTTGTCGTGATGTAAGGGTCATGGTTGTCTTCATTTTATAAGCCATAACCCTAAAATGAGAACCACGACCCATATAACATAAGAACCATGACCCATTTAACATGACAATCACGACCCATATATATTGAAAACCATGACCATAATTACAATATAATATGAAGAATAGAACATGACAACCACGACCCGTGCAAGGCCCAACTTGTTTGGCCCATAACCTTTTATCATGGTTGGCAGGTTATATGGGTCGTGGTTGTCACGGTATATGGATCGTAGCTTCCAGTTATTATAGATCGTAGTTGTCATGTTATATGAATCATAGTTTTCATGTTACACGGTCGTGGTTATAAGCTAATTTCCTGTGGTGTATTCCACCTTGGATTTATATCCATCTCATTTTTGGGATCAAGCCCTAAAATGATCTATAAAAATAGATGAATAGAATGGATGAAACACATACATCATGGTTGGGCCCATGGCTGGTGACGAGTGGAGTAGCCAATCCACTTTTCCCCGATCCACGATCTAATGTTGGATGACAACCACAATCTAATGTGGATAACAACCACAGTCCAATGTGCATGTGAACCATAATCATACGACAGGGTCGTGGTTGTTATACACATTGGGTCATGGTTACCAAGTACGATCCATTGTGGATGACAACCATGACCCATTGTTCGTCATATCCACGACCCTTCGGTATCAGCTCCACATTCTTTTTCAGGAAATTGTATTAATGTCGTTATTTCCCCGTAATCCCGAGAAACGGTATTCCTAGCATTGAAAAACCAATAGTCGCACTGCATCCTAATCATATTAATCATTAGTTCACCAGCCTATAAAAGTGGTACTTGAGTTGTAAATTACTTTCACCTTAAGCTCGCTAGGTGCCCGTTGGAGAGAATTGTTCTTCATATTGTATTGTAATTATGGTCGTGGTTGTCATGTTATATGGGTTGTGATTGTCATGTTACATGGGTCGTGGTTGTTATGTTATATGGGTCATGGTTTCCCATAGAGTCGTGGTTTTGCAATTTATGGTAAGGCTTAAACAAGACATTCTCAACAGAGTTTTTCAGCTTGCTGGGTGCCCGTTGAAGAGAACTGTTCGTTTCCCATGGAGTCGTGATTTTGCAGTTTATGGTCAGACTCAAACACGACATTGTCAACAGAGTTTTTCAGCTCGCTGGGTGCCCGTTGAAGAGAACTGTTTGCTTCCCATAGAGTCGTGATTTTGCAGTTTATGGTCAAGCTCGTTGGGTTCCCGTTAAGAGAATTATTCTTCATATTGTATTGTAGTTATGGTCGTGGTTGTCATATTATATGGGTCGTGGTTTTTATGTTATATGGGTCGTGGTTTTCCATGGAGTCGTGGTTGTTATGTTATATGAGTCGTAGTTTTCATAAGTTGTGGTTGTTATATTATATGGGTCGTGGTTGTCATGAATCGTAATTCTCATGTGATATGGGTCGTGGTTATAATGGGTCATAGTTTTCATGGGGTCGTGATTGTTATATTATATAAGTCGTGGTTGTCATGTTATATGCGTCGTAGTTGTCAATATATATGGGTCATGATTGTCATGTTAAATGGGTCATGGTTCTCATGTTATATGGGTCGTGGTTCTCAAGGCATATAAAATGAAGACAACTATGACCCTTACCTCATGACAATCACAACCCATATATCACGACAACCACGACCCATGACAACTACGACCCTTACGACACTACAACTATGACCCTTACCGCATTACAACCACCTAATGTGACTTATGCTACTATACAAACAAGGCATATAAAATGAAGACAGCCATGACCCTTACCTCACGACAACCACGACCCATATATTATGACAACCACGACCCATGACAACTACGACCCTTACGACACTACAACCACGACCCTTACTGCATTACAACCACCTGATGCGACCTATGCTACTATACAGATATCATTTGCACGACTATGATGTGACTTGCACTAACTTAGTGACTACATGAGATAAACATACATAAGATTCTTACCGTCCATCAGATGAATCGATCTATTTATACTGTGGATACTAAATTTCATTCAAATATAAATCTTAAATGGATCATAACGTAGATATGACTAATGATAGACTACAAGAACAGGAAATGCAGGCTATATGGGTCGTAGTTGTCATATTATATGGGTAGTGGTTCTCATGTGATATGGATCGTGGTTATAATGTTGTAAAGGTCGTTGTTGATATAGGTCGTAGTTGTCATGATATCTGGGCCATAGTTGTCAAGATATATGGGCCATGGTTGTTATGTTAAATGGGTCATGGTTCTCATGTGGGCCCCACGAGTTTGGACCTTACCCACATATAAAAAAGGGTTCCGTACACATCACTTTCTTAGCATTAAATACGACATAATTTTTTATTCCCTAGAGAACCGTACAACTATTGAAACAAAGACAATGGCATTTTGGTCCAAGTCATTTTCGGAAGCTTGCCAAGAGGCCACCCTTGAAATATTTGAAAAGTTGAATCTCTTTAAATAATTTGACCAAACTTCGAGGTTAGTATGGCCAATCTCCCAAATACTAATAAAGCATTTAATCCCTTGACGTTTTGAAAAGTGACAGTACTGATTGGTTGTACTGAAGTCACAACCAATTCCTAAACCTCCTCTTATTAGTCCACATCACCGGTTTAGTAATAGATATGCTGAGCTTAATAAGCTTCTTTCATTTTGAACTTTGGACATCCTTCAATTTTATGATCATGCCCTAAAATGAGATGACAAAACAAATAGACCGCTTGTGTTTTATCCATATTGTTCATTTAGTTTTTCAAGCTTATTTTAGTACATGAGCCCAAAAATGAAGTGGATCAAAAGCTCAGGTTAACCACACAGTGGGGAGTGAATTCTTAACTTTGAAATCTTTTGGCCCCACAGAAGTTTTGGATTAAGTTCATATTTTTGAGTTATGCAACATAAGTAATAGATTGGATGGCAAAGAAACATTATAGTAGGTCCTAGGAAGTTTTTAACCGTGGGAGTTCAATCACCACTGTCTCCGGCTGGTGAGGTCCACCTGACATTAAGATCTGCCTTCTGTTTTTAAGGACTAAATTCCCTTTTTTAATTTAATTTTTTTAAAAAAAAAGATTTAATTATATTCCAGATGGAGCAACTTTAGAATTACAATTCTGGCCAGACCTCAACAACAAAAAGGAGAGGAGGAGCCTACTTATCTTATCCTTAGAATCTAGTGTCATGAGTTGGAGGCGTGTTTCTGATAAATCCCAGGCCTTTTCGGTCTGAAACCAACTCCACGTACCTCACATTTTAGGCTCCAATACTAAAATGAGCTACCAAAATAGATGGCAGCATATATAACATACATTATGGTGGTGCCAATAGAGCTTTGACACCAGCTTGCTGACTGGTGGTGGGACAGCACTCAAACGGCAAAACGGACGCCCTAAAGTTGAGTTGGGAGTACCCAATCCAGACAGAGAAGAAATTTTGATGTGTGGAACTTCAGTGGGCCTCACTATTATGTACGATGTATGTGATAGATCCACACCGTCCATCCATTTTTCTAGATCATTTTAGGGCATGACCCAAAAAAGAGGCACATGCAAAGATCAAGTGGATCACCAAACCACAGTAAACAGTTGGAATTAGATGTCTACTCTTGAAAACTTCTTCGGGCTAAACAAGGCTCGGATTATGCTGATATTTACGTTAAGGTAGGCCCTTGAAAGTTTTCAACGGTGGTATTCGTTCAATGCCCGCTTCTTTATGTGTTGTGGTAAAAAGCAAGGTAGGAACCTGTTTTCTGCTAAAAACAACAGCATGCGTCAAAAACCACCAGAACAGTATTTAAGCGGTTTCGCCGCGTGAGTCTGTATGGATTCATTATCCTCGTCAATTTTAACTGGAGGAGGTGTGCAGCACGTTTTTTTTTTTTGTTTTTTGTTTTTTTTTTTTTTTTTTAAAAATAAAAATTAAAATTAAAAATTAAAAATTAAAAAAAAAAAAAAAAAAAAGCTAGAGGGAGAGCCTCAGGATGCCCATAAAATGCTGAGAGAGTCCGTCCTCGCAAAGCAAAACAAAGAAAGCTGACCACCTCAAAAATGGAAGTTCATGTAGTGAGTTCTACAGTCATTCCCCAGAGCCTACCTCCCACCGAAACTACCAAAATACCCCTCACCGTCTTTGACATGGTCATACCAAACATGCATGAAGCCGTGTTATACGCCTTCATGCCGCCGACACCAACAAACACCACTTTGAAAGATGGCTTAATGAAAGCTCTAAAGCTCTTTCCTACTCTAGCAGGCCATCTCTCGGAGAACAATGATCGTCGCCGTCCATATGTTTCAGTTGGAGGCAATGGTGGAGGTGTTCTGATAGTAGAGACGAATGTAGCATTGGAATTACTAGATATTTTGCCACTCGAACCATCACCAAAGCTATTGCAGTTGCACCCTCAAACCGACGTAGCCCAGCACTTACTCCAAATCCAGTTCAACCGCTTTTCTTGCGGTGGCCTAGTGATTGGAATAACGAACCACCATCGAGTGGCTGATGGTAAATCAATGAGCTCCTTCTTTGTTACGTGGGCGAAGTTGGTTCGTGGGCTCCACATAGACAGGTTTCCAGTCTATGATCGAACCATGCTAAAACCTCGGGACCCACCGAGATGTGATCATGACCATTGGGGGATTGACTTTCACCACCATCTTCTCTTCCTTCTCCCCTTAAATCTAACAAAGTACGTAACGTGGTGGTCCACTACAGTGTGGATTTCATATCAAAGATCAAGGCTCAAATGCCACGTAAACATTCTACGTTCGAGATTTTAGCGGCCCACCTTTGGAAGAAGGTAACAAGGGCTCGTGGCCTTGATCTTGATACGCTTACTGAGATGAGTGTGGCCGTGAATGGACGGTCAAGATTGCGGCCAGCTGTACCATCGGAGTACTTCGGCAACATGGTCCTCAACACCATCCCAAGAGCGCGAGTGAAGGAGCTGAATGAAGGGAGCGTCGCGGATGTGGCGCGATTAGTGCATGATGCAGTGGGACGGATCGGGAACGGGTATATCCGGTCATTGATCGATTTCTGGGAGATCAACGGTGGGGATGAGTTGGTGTCCCTTGCAGATGTTGAGGGGCCCGTTTTGTGCCCTAATCTGGAAATTGATAGCTGGTTAGGGCTTCCTTTCCATGAAGTGGATTTTGGGGCTGAAGGTAGCTTATGTGGTTTTCTTCCTTCATGGGTCCCAGTAAAAGGTCTGGTGATCTTGAAACCGAATGTGGTTGGCAAAGGTGGTGTGGATGCTGTGGTCGCTCTGTTCGAAGACCATGCACGGCACTTCAAGCAGATCTCTCATTCCTTAGATTAGTTTGTAGATACAACGTACACGTGTGTGAGATCCTAGCCGTTCATCAGACTTTTCACACTGTTTATATGCGTTGCCTAAAATATCATGCTAGTTCAATCATCAGGTCAGCCGCATATGTGCAAAGTAATTGGACGTCTCAGTGAATTTTACGATGTGTGGTCGACGTGATTATCTGATTAGCCCAAATTTTGAGATGGGGCATTTATCAGTGTGATCATCTATCTGATAAGTGGCTTGGATTTTAAACACGATTGGTATGTGTATGATGTGATCGAGTGCAGAATAAATGTGTTTGTTCCAGTGTTTTAGCTTGTTGGATAAAATGCTATGTTGTGGTTTGTTATTTCTTTAGATAACAAGCTGTCTATTTCCAGCGCAAGAACTTCCTGCTTGCACTGTATGGGCCATGGCTCGGATGGCTTGGATCCACATACGTGAATGCTATGTCCGGCTACTCAGGCTAGTCAGATGCAACTCACGGAAGTTAACTCGAACTCAGCATGACTCAGTCCAGTTCAATGTCATAAGCCACACCGACTAGGGTGAATCAAGCCTATTCAATCGCACGTGGGTGAGCCCGTGTTGACTTGAACTGGTCTCTCTGAGTCGCCAGGTCTTTTAACATGAGTGGAAATGGGCCAGACAACTAGGCAGCCTGATCCTGCGGGGCCAGGGTCTGGGCCCCTAAAACCTGGCTGATGGTTAGATGACAAATAAACATTACAATGAGCCCTAGGAAGTTTTTAATGGTAGGATTTCAATCTCCACCGTTTTCTTGTGGTGTGGTCCATCGAGACTTGGATCCATCGTTTTTGGGATAATGATCTATAATTATATCAAAAAATAGATGGACGGCTTGGATAAATAAATATATATCATGAGTGGTCCACATAACACTGTCAGTAGCCACCTCGCTACTGAGGCTGTCAGTACGCAATTCGCGTCCGTCTACGCGTACCTGCGTGTATATGGATGAATCAGCACAATCCATCACGGGCTGGAAAACACAACTGGCACTGATCCGGACCATATAATCACATCTTGCATGTATAAGCAACATCTGAGCTGTTCATACAGCGGCGGGCCCTACCATCCACTTACCGAGTACTGAAAATCAGATTAGTCATCAGATGGACCACACGTGATTCCTAAACACGGCCGGTGAGTTCTTTTTTAACTGTCCATTTTATCTCCCACCTGACCTTTGGATCTGCCCCCTTTCAAGCTACTACACATACTGTGGGACCCACCCGAAGACGGACCATCACCGAATTTATATGTGTGAGGAGAGCTGGTGGTGGCCTTAGCAGGATTCACAACCGAACCATCCTTGCCGGGCAATTCAAAGGCTGATAATCCATCGATGTTTGGGTCCTCGAGGATCAACTCAACTGAAGGACGGTGGACGGGAAGGATGAAGAATCCACATGGTTGATTTGATGGGCATGAGGTAGATGGGACATCCCAAATCTTTGGCATGTTCAAACCCGTTGTATTGTTATTTTTCTCACCCATTTATGTGTAGGCCACTGACCAAATGGTTATGATCTTCCCATCCAAGATAATTTGTGACATGCCCAAATCAATGGTGGGGTTGATCTCATCAATCAACAGTGTGGATCTCATGGTCTCTCTTTCGTGATCTATAATTACTTTTTCTTACCTGCCCGTATGAGTACGTAGACACTCCCATCTAGAGCGATTTCGCTAATGTCAGGTTCAGTAACTAATCCGTTCTAGAAAAGAAATCGACAGCGACGGATATAAATGTCAATGCAATTTTGTCTCGTTCGAAGTAAATGTAAACGGCTAATATTATTTATTTTAGAGATACGCCGCGTCAGTTAGATGGCAAGTGGGTGCACCACGGTTCTTTTATTCTTCAGTAGGTGGAAGTGTAGAAACGGCACGCGGATGAGGTACTTGCCCCACCCGTTCCCTGGTCGGGACAGCCTAGGCTCCGAGGGGCCGCCATGATTTATGGATTTCATCCCACACCGTCCATCTATTTTTCTAAATTATTTAAGATTATGAGCAAGATGGAAGGCTCGATCATGTTGACCACACATTGGAGATTAAATTCCTACCGTTGAAATTTATTGGGGACCATAAGTTTTGGATGAAGATGATATTTTTGTTTTTCACTTGATGAATGTGTAGTATTAATAGGTTGGATGGAAAATAAACGGCGTGGATTGGCTACTGACAGGTTGAGTAGCGAGACTGCTACTAGAGGTGGGCATCGAGTCGAGTCGGACTGGATTGGGTCCAACTCGACTTGGTCCGAAATTTTAAATGGCCGACCCGAACTCGATCCGATCCAGGACTGAGTCTGGGTCCTCTGACTCGATCCCGATTTGTTGCACTGCTAGCCTGACCCGAACCGAGTCAGATCGGATTGGGTACGGTTCGAATCGAATCTTATGTTTTAATTTATTTTTTGAAAATTTTTAAAGAAATGATTTTCAATTTAAAAAAACTGAAAGGCCCACTATAACGTTTATTTTCCATCCAATCTGTTAATAAGGTCACAACTACATGGATGAAGAGGAAAAACAAATTTCATATTGATCCAAAACTTCTGTGACCCCTAAAAGAGTTTCAATGGTAGACGTTCAACCCCCACTGCTTTTTGCAATGTGGTCTACTTGATCTTTAGATCTGTCTTATTTTTCAGCTCAAGCCTTAAGACGAGCCCACCAAATGGATGGACGATTTGGATATAACACATACCTCATGATGGGACCCACAGAACTTGCTGACTTCACCGGCTGGCTTGGTGCGTGGTACACCCGCCAATCCGCTTCCTTTCTTGAGAGGCGAGTTTCCTGCAAAAGCCTTTGGCGAGAAGTTCCCGCGCAAGTATGCTATGTAGGCCCAATTCAATGTATATGAGAAATCCATTCAGTCCATTTGTTTTGCGAGTTCATTTTAGGACGTGTCACTAAAAATGAGATGGATACAAAACTCAACTACGCCACACAAGAATAAATAGTGGAAATTCAGCTAGCACGTTGAAGCATTCCTATGACCATAAAAGTGTTGTATCAAGCTATCTTTTTGGCTTTTTCACTTCATCCCATTGGCAATAACCTTATAAACAGAATGGATAGCATATAAACATCAAGGTGGAGCCCAGGAAAGTTTCAACGGTAGGAATTTCTTTCCCCAATTTTCCCTCTCGTGTGACCCACTTTAGTTTTGTATCCTTCTCATTTTTTTGTGGCATGCCCTTAAATGAGCTTGCAAAATTGATGGACGAGAGCCCAAGAAAGTTTCAACGGTAGGAATTTCTTTCCCCAATTTTCCCTCTCGTGTGACCCACTTTAGTTTTGTATCCTTCTCATTTTTTTGTGGCATGCCTTTAAATGAGCTTGCAAAATTGATGGACGAAATGGATTTCTCACAAACATTGAAGTGGGCCCCACATGGCATCCTTGCGCAGGAACTTCATTCGAAAGACTTTCGCACGAAATCCACATCCTGTTAAAGCTTGGTGCTCATACACCTTGAGCCATGTGCGGAGAGGACGGATGAGCTACTCCCCCTACCACTGTCAATGGCTGGTGTCGGTGCTCTGTGGACCCTACCATGATGTATTTATTTCATCCATGCCGTCCATCTATTTTTCTAGATCATTTTATGGTCTTAAACCAAAAATGAGGTATATCCCAATCTAAAGTGGACAACATTATAGGAAACAATGTTGAGTGAATATTATGCGGATTGAATCGAATCGAATTCCAGATCGGATCGCTCTGGATTGGCCACTGATCTGAACTCGACTCGATGTACGGTCGGATCTGAGTGGGCCTACTCGATCCGACCCGATCCTGGCCTTTGGTTTGGATTGGATCCGTCAGATCGAGTCGGATTCTACTTAGCTCTAATTGCCACTGAAGTGACGTCACCAAGTTCTGTGGGGCCCACCATGATGTATGTTTTATATCTACGTCATCCATCCATCTGGAGAGATCATTTTAGGGTAATATCCAAATAGTGAGTCACATCCAAAGCTCCAGTGGACCCCACCATAGAAAATAGTGGGGAGAGTGACACCACCGTTAAAAACTTCTAAAGGCCACAAAAGTTTTTGATCAAGTTGATATTTGCATTTTCCCTTCTTTAATGTCTTTGTTAACTTTTAAACATGTTGGATTTCGAAAAAACATCATGGGGGGCCTTAGGAAGGTTTCAACGGTGGGCATCAATCTTCCCACTGTTTTCTTTAGTGGGGTCCACTAAAGCTTCGGTTCTGCCTCGTTCTCTGGGTCATGCCTTAAAATAATATCTCCAAATGAATAGAAGTTTAGGATACAACACATACATCATAGTGGGGTCCACAGAACTTGGTGACGTCACTTCAGTAGCGAGTCTCTCTACTTAACCTGTCAGTATCTAATCCACGTCCGAAAATAAACAACATGGTGGGTCCTAAGAATGTTTCAATAAGGGACGTCATAGCACCGCTGCTTCCCGTGGTGTGATCCACTTGGGACTTGGATCTCCTTATTTTTGGGCTAAAATTCTAAAATGATATGAAAAATTGGATGGGCGGTGTAGATAAAAGTCATACATCATGATGGCTAGGGCTGTACACGAGCCAAGCTAGCTCGAAAATCCCGCTCGGCTTGACTCGATCTAGCTCGACTTGACTTGACTCGAACGATGACTCTCAAAGTGAGCTGTTCACTCCCCAAGTGCAGGGTTGTGATGTAGTAATAAACTCGGTGAGACCGGGGTCGAATCCCAAGGGACTGATACCTATACGTAATTTGAAACTAACTAGAGCTAGAACTAGAATGAGATGAAATCTAAATCGAGTGTAATTTGATGAATAATTGTGAAATAAATTAATTAAAAACTAATAAAAATAATGGTGAGAGCTAGGGTGTCAAGGATCCACTTGTAGTAATTGGAAAGCTACCTTGTATAATTCAAGGACACAGCTGGAATTAGAGTCCTATTTTATCCAGCTGGTAAGAAGAGATTTGTCAGATCTCTGAACTTCTTATGGATCTAATCATCAACAGATAAGATTGGTGAAGATTTGGAAGTGATCTCGTCACCTAACCATGCCCAGGAGACGATGGCAAACAACAGCGATTTACTAATCTCACGGCCAATCATAAGAGACTTGTGAAAGTTAGGAAGGGTTCCGTCACCCTACCATGCCCATGGGACGATGGTGAACATTGGGTCTTACTAATTTCACAATCTCAAAAATGGAAAACATACTTAAAGCTATCGCAGATCCATTGTAATTTAAGTCACAACAAACCATTAAAAACTAAAAGTATACCTTCATAATCAAACTAAAATCCAAGAGAATCCATAAAACATGAATTAAAGCAAAACAACTGTCCTAATCACGCTACAAGCTTCACCTCTTAGCCCTAGCTAAGAGGTTCAGCCAACCATAGACATGATTAACTAAAGTCTCTTAAAACATCAAAAGAAGGAAAGAAATTAAAGAGGAAAAGGAAAAGGAAAACTCTACACTGATGGTCGTCCACCCTCTCTCTCTCTCTCTTTCTTCCCACGTCCAAGCTCGCAAGGTGCCTCCACGGCTACCCTAGATCATCTCCTCCCCCTTTCTCATGTTTACAACCTCCTTTTATAGCTGCTGGAAGGCTGGAGTCGGTGGCAGAGTCGCAGTAGGAAACGGAGTGCAACTTTTCGCAGGTTTCAGTGTCTCAAAACTTACCACTTTCCTCGCTCAATTTTCAAAGAAACACCATCCCTTAGGACGTTTTTGAGTGCTCTACATGATGGACGGTTCAGATTTACCATATGATGAAAGATGGTGGGCCACAACCGCCTGAAAATCTGAATTTTTGCGGATGTGCGAAAGCTTTCGCACCTCTTCGCCGTCGTGATCGGTGGGCCCCACAAAGGTATTTTAGGGGAAATCCACACCATCCATTGGATTCAGGACGAAATTTCAGTTAAGAATGGATGGTTTTGAACGTCCATTGACGCGGCCCAGAGAAGAAATCACGCCAAAAATCGTTTTGAACGTCGCAAGACCGCCTATTTGTGGCCTCTGTATCGCGCACATGTGCACGCATGGGTGTAAAATTTTAGCAAGTTTTGTAGTATTCGAGGCTGTCTACACGATGAACGGCTCGGATCTGTCGTACAGGTGATGTGTGGGTTCCACAGTCATCCGCAAAAAGGGCTAGTGGCCGTTCGTTGCGTAGCTAAAAATGGAGGCTTTCGTTTCTGTGAAGGTTGCCGCTGGCACGGGCGGGCGCTGGTCCGGTGCGGCTCACGTACATGTACCCATGCAATGTACACACCTCACATATGGGCCCCACTGTGATGTGTTTCAAAAATCTGATCCATCCATTCATTTTTTCATCTTATTTAAACCGTCGAGACCAAAGTTGAGATAGTTCCAGATATCAGGTGGGCCCAAAATCAACGGTTTATGGGCTGATCTGTCAGTTGGGGCACTTCTATAGTGATCCGAGGGCTAAAATTTGATATGTACGGTTAATTTATGGCCCTCAGGCCATGTATGAAGTTTTAAGCCAATCAGATGGTGGGAACTATGTGATCTTGCATTCTTCACCAATTTCGGGCCTCTTTAACGTGAATGGCTTGATTTCCTCGGATCCCTGGCATGTAAATTCTTCAGTCTTGATTCTCTAAAGTGTGTCCCTTGCTCTGGTGACTTCGGAGTATCAAATCCATGCTTTTAGTGCTATTTTTCAGTCCACGCTCCTGATTACATCCTGCAATAAAAACATGATTAAATCGGGCCATTGAACGGTATCATGCTTATAAATCCAGGCAATAATTGGGTCTGATATACAATATTTGACCCTCAACACAACCCCCAACCAGCATTTTGCTAGTCCCGAGCAAAGTATGCGAAAGATAAGTTAACAAATACAAGATAATTTCTATATACTCGAGTGATATTTTGAAAAGCGATTCAGATATAAGAAATCTAAGATTCATGAATGTTGGGCATTATTTTCTCCTGAACTCAAGCCCACAGTAATTTCACAGTCAACTTAAAGTAGTAATCCATCAATTAGAAAAAATTCTAAACATTAGGATCCCTGAGTATATAGTCTAGTCTCGACTTATCAACATTAAGATTCAATTTATTATTTCATGATATCATTGGTAACCACAAGAGCATTCAGGACACCCAAAACCTAAACTAAAATGTGCCTCATAGATCATTCTTTTTCTTTCTTTTAGCCTTTGATTTTTCTATTAAAAGGAGCACCAAGGAGGGGAATCAAGTACTTACCTATAGGGAGTAAACCTATGGTGAAGACTGTACACCCAACCCTTTTCACATATGTCCATGGGGAATTAAATCTACACCTATAGGGAGCAAACCTATAGTGAAGATTATTTGCCCAACCCTTTCCAAAGGTATCTATTTTTTTTTTTTAGGTATTTTCTTTTTCTTCAATTGATTATGACAAACAAATTTTCCAGGCTGGTTCCTTTCATGTTTAATGATTACCAAGTCAATCCTTCGATATTGAACTGAAACCTTACTGTGTAAGCAAGATGTGACATGTGAAATCGTGACTCGATCAATGTTTAAAACTTGTAATCATGAATTAACAATTCAGACTTAAATGTGAAATCTACTAGATAATTGAATCCAAGAGTCATAAATGACCAACATCACGTAGCTTGAGATTCTAAGTCAAAGATGCCCGTCAAAATCACCTCGAATGCATAAGAAATCCCAAAAAATTTAAAAAATTTCACAATTTTTGCTCAAAACTAAGAAAATACTGATTAGGTAACCTAATCTCCCACCCCAACCTAAAATCTACATTGTCCTCAATGTAAACGATATGAGCATGCAATGCACATGAGACAACGAAAGTAAATGAAAAGTGATGGGAAGATAGTACCTGGATAATGAATCGAGAGACTTCCCAAAGATATCAGAGCAGGTTAGCACAAGAGAAAAACCAACAAAAGCAAACTATCCTAAAACAACGTATCAAGCAACTAACCTAACAACATAAAGTCGTCTATCCTAGAACAGCATAAAGCAAACTACCATAGTCCTATGAAAGCAGGGAAAAACTACTCGATCATGTCGCAAGGTTCCTCTTCCGGCCAGTATCGTGATAAGTTTCTCAGTAAGTTTCTCAACAGGATCATCCAAAAGCCCTTTTTGCAATAAGCTTGGATGCCCTGAAGCTTGACTGTCCAGAGAAACTTATGTACCTCATTAAAAATTTGTTGTTGATTCGCTTGAGGTATCCAAAGTATATATGATTCACTTGTGGCAGAAAAAGTTACAAAGTTAGTATCCCATGGTGAATTAGAGACTACGGGTAGATCAAATTGAGAAAATTTTTCAGGAAGTGGTGTAGTCTCAACACATTCTAAAGTAGCAAACTTCAGTTCAATTTTCAGCTCCTCCTCCCCTAATGGTAAACATTCAGGATTTGTGGAAGAAGGGGCTTCAGAGTAAGGGTTCTTTCGGTCAATGATGACTACCGAGATGTTGTCTTGCAAGGCATTCACTATGTCTCTTATCATGGGATCATTTGAATTTGTAAAGTGTGCCAAACAATCATCCAAAGAGTTGAAAAATTCAGTTGAGCGTGACTTATGTTCCACATTAAAGCTCATGATGATCTGCCCAA
Organism: Magnolia sinica; assembly: GCF_029962835.1. Taxonomy (NCBI): domain Eukaryota; kingdom Viridiplantae; phylum Streptophyta; class Magnoliopsida; order Magnoliales; family Magnoliaceae; genus Magnolia; species Magnolia sinica. The sequence goes on from NC_080579.1 coordinate 6,235,423, forward strand.
GGAATCCATTGTCTTTAAAGGTAAACGGAGGTGTGCTCTCTTGCTCTAGCCCTACACAGATAGATTGAAAATCAATAGGGGAAGCATCGATGTGATCACTTTGTTCATTGAAACTACTCAATTGAGGTGTTGAATTGTCAAACGTGTACAGCTCAGATGGTGGCCTCAACTTAGTGGTTTCAATTTTCAAGGTCGTAGCGAGCAACTCGTCCTTCTCCCGAATCACATCATCATTTAATTCAGAAGAGTGGTCCAAACATGTTTCATAAGAGTTAGAAGGGTCGATTGTAAGGGGCTCATCCTCCAGCTTAAAATCAGACATGTCAGGTGAGGGGAGTGGCTCATTATGACCGACCACTTCGTGTGCGTCATGATCATTGACCTGGACCAAACTTGAGATTGATTCTAGGGGACTTTGGGCTATATATTCATGATCATCATCCCAATACGCATCATCGTCTAATTTCGTGTAGTACACACTTGGGATGGGGTCGTTCTCCTCACATTCTACACCTAAGTTCGGTTGAGGTTTGAAAAAACTAACCTCTACCTCATCATTGAGATCCTGTGTGTCATGTGAGGAAAGTGTGTCATCATCACTGTATTTGAAAGATACCCACGTATCTTGACCATTCCTTTGAACAGTCATCGAGATCAAGTCATCGGAAAATTGAACCGTATGCTCATTAATAGAATCCAACTCCTCATTTGTAATTCCAGAGTTCTTCAAAAGTGAGTTAGGATCACTTTTCTCGCATTGTATTTCTGGAATGAATTGTGATTGAGATAACCAAGCCTCTTCTATCTTATCAAGGCACAAATTAAGCGCTTCCAACGATTTTCTCATTTTCATGAGATAGGCCAGGCTACGTTGAGCTGAATCCTCTTGGATTGTTTCTGGTTGGATATCAATGGTAGGGTATCCAAGAGGATAATCATTATAACATATAGTTGGTTCGTCTTCCAAATTTTGATGTTTCCCCTGGTAATAGTCATACTGATCATACATGGAAGAATATCATGGTTGATAATAATCCTCGTTTCCATAATTACGATCGTATATGGCCCTATTAACTGATGGAACATAACGTTCTAGTCAGTTCTCAATGTCTATTCTCGATGGAGAAAAATCTTGAGGTATACGTTGAATTCCACAACCCTCAGGCATTCCCCAATATTTCTTATCCATCTTGGCATATGCACGTACCCACGCTTCCATGGTAGAACCCTAACTCTGAGTCTAATTCTAAAAAAAATAGAAGAAAAGATCCTACAGAAGTATGGAAAGTAAGAGGAGAAGAAGTTACAAGGAAAGTACCAAATGAGAAGTTCCTATGTTAAGATCCTGCAAAAGGAAATAAAAAAAATTAGTTTCTAAAAACAGAAGAAATCCTAGAATTAGAAAGTTTTTTTAAAAAATAAAACCCTACTTCTAAAAATAGGAAAAATAGAGAATTTAGAAAGGGATTACCAATTTAGAAGCTTATGTCAGGATCCTACAAAATAGGAAAACAGGTTAGTTTCTAAAAAAAATAAAATAAAAAAACTTTAACCTAAAGTTAGTAAAATCCTAATCTTAACCTAATTCTAAAACTAATTAATCTCAGAAAACGTAACTGTCAATCCCCGGCAACGGCGCCAAAAACTTGTTCACTCCCCAAGTGCAGGGTTGTGATGTAGTAATAAACTCGGTGAGACCGAGGTCGAATCCCAAGGGACTGATACCTATACGTAATTTGAAACTAACTAGAGCTAGAACTAGAATGAGATGAAATCTAAATCGAGTGTAATTTGATGAATAATTGTGAAATAAATTAATTAAAAACTAATAAAAATAAAGGTGAGAGCTAGGGTGCCAAGGATCTACTTGTAGCAATTGGGAAGCTACCTTGCATAATTCAAGGACACAGCTGGAATTAGAGTCCTATCTTATCCAACTGGTAAGAAGAGATTTGTCAGATCTCTGAACTTCTTATGGATCTAATCATCAACAGATAAGATTGGTGAAGATTTGGAAGTGATCCCGTCACCTAACCATGCCCAGGAGACGATGGCAAACAACAGCGATTTACTAATCTCACGACCAATCATAAGAGACTTGTGAAAGTTAGGAAGGGTTCCGTCACCCTACCATGCCCATGGGACGATGGTGAACAACGGGTCTTACTAATTTCACAATCTCAAAAATGAAAAACATACTTAAAGCTATCGCAGATCCATTGTAATTTAAGTTACAACAAACCATTAAAAACTAAAAGTATACCTTCATAATCAAACTAAAATCCAAGAGAATCCATAAAACATGAATTAAAGCAAAACAACCGTCCTAATCATGCTACAAGCTTCACCTCTTAGCCCTAGCTAAGAGGTTCAGCCAACCATAGACATGATCAACTAAAGTCTCTTAAAACATCAAAAGAAGGAAAGAAATTAAAGAGGAAAAGGAAAAGGAAAACTCCACGTTGATGGCCGTCCACCCTCTCTCTCTCTCTCTTTCTTCCAATGTCCAAGCTCGCAAGGTGCCTCCACGGCTACCCTAGATCATCTCCTCCCCCTTTCTCATGTTTACAACCTCCTTTTATAGCTGCTGGAAGGCTGGAGTCGGTGGCAGAGTCGCAGTAGGAAACGGAGTGTAACTTTTCGCAACCAAGTTTCAGTGTCTCAAAACTTACCACTTTCCTCGCTCAATTTTCAAAGAAACACTGTCCCTTAGGACGTTTTTTAGTGCTCTACATGATGGACGGTTCAGATTTACCATATGATGAAAGATGGTGGGCCACAACCGCCTGGAAATCTGGATTTTTGTGGATATGCGAAAGCTTTCGCACCTCTTCGCTGTCGTGATCGGTAGGCCCCACAGAGGTATTTTAGGAGAAATCCACACCGTCCATTGGATTCATGATGAAATTTCAGTTAAGAATGGATGGTTTTGAACGTCCATTGACGCGGCCCAGAGAAGAAATCACGCCAAAAATCGTTTTGAACGTCGCAGGACCACCTGTTTGTGGCCTCTGTATCGCGCACATGTGCACGCATGGGTGTAAAATTTCAGCAAGTTTTGTAGTATTCGAGGCCGTCTACATGATGAACAGCTCGAATCCGTCGTACAGGTAATGTGTGGATCCCACAGTTGTCCGCAAAAAGGGCCAGCGGCCGTTCGTTGCGTAGCTGAAAATGAAGACTTCCGTTTCTGTGAAGGTTGCCGCTGGCACGGGCGGGCGCTGGTCCGATGTGGCTCGCGTACATGTACCCGTGCAATGTACACACCTCACATACGGGCCCCACTGTGATGTGTTTCAAAAATCTGATTAATCCATTCATTTTCTCATCTTATTTAAACCATCGAGACCAAAGTTGAGATAGTTCCAGATATCAGGTGGGCCCAGAATCAACGGTTTATGGGCTGATCTGTCAGTTGGGGCACTTCTATAGTGATCCGAGGGCTGAAACTTGATATGTACAGTTAATTTATGGCCCTCAGGCCATGTATGAAGTTTTAAGCCAATTAGATGGTGGGAACTATGTGATCTTGCATTCTTCACCAATTTCGGGCCTCTTTAACGTGAATGGCTTGATTTCCTCGGATCCTTGGCATGTAAATTCTTCAGTCTTGGTTCTCTGGAGTGTGTCCCTTACTCTGGTGACTTCGGAGTGTCAAATCCATGCTTTTAGTGCTATTTTTCAGTCCACGCTCCTGATTACATCCTGCAATAAAAACACGATTAAATCGGGCCATTGAACGGTATCATGCTTATAAATCCAGGCAATAATTGGGTCTGATATGCAATATTTGACCCTCAACATGAGCCAAGCTTCATATGACCTAGCTCGTTTTGAAAACAAGCCAAGTTCGAACATAGTAGAGTTTGACTCAACTCGACTCGAACCTAGCTTGACTCAAATCAAACATATATTATATTATATTATATTATATATATTATTATATTTAAAAAAATTAAAACTTAAACCATACCATACACGTCCGTCCCTTTCTTACTATTTCCCTTCCTTACCTAACTCACTGTGATTGACCTCCTCTCTCTCTCTCTCTCTCTCTCTCTCTCTCTCTCTCTCTCTCTCTCTCAACCACTCGCCTGAGCTTAACTCAGCGTCTGCCCGACTTATCTGAGCCATACAGCCTGCACTCGCCCAAGCTCTCTCTCTCTCTCTCTCTCTCTCTCTCTCTCTCTCTCTCTCTCTCTCTCTCAGCACCAACAACAAAGTACCCTCTATGGCTCTATCTAATATTTTATACACACACACATTATTAATTGAATATCTGATTTGGGGGTTGGGTCAGTTGGGTGGGGTTGCTGGGTTGAGTAAAGTGCAGGTTGGGTTGAGAGCAGACTTGACTCGACTCGAGGTAAGCTCGCCTCGACTCGATCCACTAGCTCGACTCGAAAGGTTTGGCAAACAAGCCAAGCTCCAATGGTAAGCTCGAGCTCGAACTCGAGGAGAGCACGGACGAGCCAAGCCAAGCTTGACACACCTCGACTCGACTCAGCTCGATGTACAGCCCTAATGATGGCCCCCCAGTGGCCCCTTGGAGCCTTCACCTGTCTCATGCTCGGAGCAGGTGGGGGTAGTACCTAATCTACACCCATAGAAATGTTTTTATTGTCAAAATCTGGTCAACATATGAGGTTGATGTAAAGTTGCACCCTTCGATGGATCTGCAAAACCTAAAGAAAATATGAGTAGGAGTGCCGATGGCCGGCTATGCACCATCCAATGCCTAAGTCAGGCTTGCAAAAGATGATTGCCAAAAGTTAGATTAGGCTTCTCCTGATTTAGAGTCTATGGTCATTTATATATGGCAGGGGAGAAGGTTTTGAACCTTCGAATCCCATTATGTTATGTTAGAGGGTCCCCAATCTGGCGGGATTCTTATCCGGAATATGTCGAAGTGATATTCGCCTAAGCCCGTATATGTCAGAGTGATCTTCAACCGAGCCTGAATATGTCGGGGTGATCTTCAGCTGAGTCTGAATGTGTCAAAGTGATCTTCAGCCAAGATCAGGTTGGATCCTTATCTCTTCTGGATCTGGGGCATTATTCGTTCCGAATTTCTTGTACCACCTCTCTGGCAGTGGTCGACTTGGTCAGCTCAGGATGCGAGGGAGCATGAATTTGTAGCCCAAGCTCCTTCCCTACGGGTCCACAACCTGTGTTCTAGATATGGTTGGCGGGGGGAGTCCCCTCCTACCGAGTTCAGTCTGTTGACGGCTCAGCTCGAGAGCTCGTTTATGAGCTGAAGGAATTGCACGTCCCATGTCGATGGCCCTTTTGTTCGAACCTTGGTCACCCCAGCTCGAGGGGTCCTCAGCTCGGAGGCATATCACTTGTAAATAACTATTGCTCTTCCCATGTGAGGGACCATTTCGGTTTTCCCCTCAACAAATGTCTCCCATCTTTCCATATTGCCTACGCACGTACATGAGTACGCATGTGTAAGTAAAGCTTATTTTCCATGGTTTTTTCACATGTTTTCTTAAGTTGTATGGTTTATATTAATTAAAGCACTATAAAGAGGGCATTAACTGAGCGTCGCTTCCATGGACATTGGCATGCTATTGAACCATGTAAATCTATATGCTCATCTCTTGTTTTTTTATTAGGATATTCAGTCTTTTATGTCTTTTTGGTGGTTTTTCTTTGCCTACATCAATCATTTGTGGGTATTTTTCTGCAACAATTAGTATCAAAGCCAAAGGTTGAGAAGCCTTTATTTCGTATGGCTAGATTGAGTTCGATAAGATTCGATATGCCAAAGTTTGATTGATCCAATTATGTGTTGCAGAAACTGAAAATGAAGGTAATGTTACTAAAAGAAGGCTAGGTGATTGCGATAAAATGAAAACAGAAAAGCCTACATAAATGAAAGACATGATATTTAAGGAGAAAAATCAATTAGCTATGATGGATCTTCTTCTTACATTAGATGATTTGGTTTTATTAAACATGTACAATCTAACTACCAGAAAAGATTTGTGGGACAGATTGCGAAATCTATAAGAAGAAAAATCAATGTCAAACAAGATCTTTTCCGATAGTATTTGTACAACTTTAAAATGAATGAAGAGTCCTCTTTGCAAGAACATTTGAATGGGTTTAATACACTAATTAACATTTCAGTGGCGGTCATATGTGAAGATTGACAATGAAGAAAATTCATATTTTTGCTTTGTTCAATGCCACATTTGTGGGAAGGTTTGATCACGAATCTAAAAAAATGATTCAAATCTCAACTTAAGAGTCAACGGTGTCCATGTTGCGTACAAAAAACACACGAAGGATTTTATTTTTTTTATGATGCCATGACATTTAGAGGAAGGTCAAGTAGGAAAGGTACTAATGAAAGAGATTAGATGAAAACCAAAGTTGAAATGGTACAAAAGTAAAATTGTTGGAATTACAAAAAAAAAAATGGCCACAATACAAAAATTGTAAATTTATGAAGATAAATAATAATGATAATAAATTCTAAACCTGATCTACAAGATGGGCCAAATTCGATGGTCTAAAACCGTCGATTTTGAGGAAATTCAACGAACATGGGCGTCGAGAAAGCTTGCCAAAAATTTTGGTAGAAAATGGAATTCGATATAAAACCATCGATTTTTTTCGATGACCCGAGGCCGTCGTTCATTTGGCAGCTTATCAATTTTCTGCAAAATGCGACGACCTTGGGCCGTCGAATTTTGATTTTATATTGAAGAAAATCACAATTAGAAGAATTTGGAGCATCATAACTATGGCTATACCCATACACATAATAAACATATTTTAATATAATCTAAATTACTAAAATCCACATTAAAAAAAAATCATTATTCAATCTAAATCCAATCACAATAAAACAATTCCAAACACGAGACTTGGACAATCCACTATGCAAATCACTATTTAACCCAAATACATCACAGGCACAACAAACTCAAAACATTTGCAAACCATCATTCAAACAAATCATTATTCAATCCAAATATACACCATAATAAAACATCCCAAATACAAAAGTGACAAGGCACTTGCAAGCTATTATTCAAACACCTTCCCAATCTATTCACGCATACACTAGGAATGAAAGACAAGCCTCAATTCGCACCAATAAGGAGTTGAAGATGGTAGTCCAGTCATGCCTATCTCCCAGGTTAAAGAACACTGCAAGTCATACGTCGAGTTGTAAGTTGATGTAAATCTAATTAAGGGATTTTAAACATGTTGATAAAATGCTCAGTACTACTCCCAGAGCACTATAAGTTATCGTGGTCCTAGTTGCATTTACTAGCGTTAAGGCACTTTAATTATCCAATCCATTGATCTAGACTGTTCACTGGGTACAACACACTAGGTCCAACACACATTCCATGGCCAACCATGCAAGCATCATACCAATCCAATAAATATTTACCATTCGATCAATGGTTTTTTATATGGGCGGTCAAGGTCATTTACACAAAATAGGTCTAATCCATTTGCCTTGGAAATGTGTTTTGGACTTGTTGGATAGTTAAGATCAATCAATTGGACTGATAATTGAATGGATGCAGCTAGGAGCACTAGAGTATTTCTCAAGCATATTTAGCTACAATGCATTAATGCCAAATAAAATTGACTAAGAGATCTAATTACCTATCAACGTGGGGCGCTGCAACTCACGGATGAACTTAACTGAAGGTTGCAATAAAAAGTTCCAAGTTTAATTTCATATTCATACATCAATTGTTAGACAGGCTATTACAGGGCAGTAAAATACCAATTAACGAAAAAATTACTAGCACGATGTTATATCTAGATAAGATAAGCATGTCTGAGCCAGACCCAAATACAAGATGGGCATAACCAATTACAATGGATAGAGAAAGTATATTTCCAGTGGTAATACAACTAAATAAGGGTAAAGGACTAGAAAAGGGTTAAGATAACAAACATGGCCAATAAGACCCATTTTGAGTATGTTTTGGAATTGCTCATACATTCCTTGTCAGCTTCTAAAGATAGAAAATCCATACATAAAACAGATGGTTAGGTTTCACTTTTCATTTCAACATACCTTGTCAGCTTTTAAATAATGGGTAATGGGCCCATGATTGGGCCTTATCAAGGCTATATCTGAATGATCTATACATCATTCACAAGTATTTGTAATCTGAGCAAAATGTTCACAAGATGGTTGATTAATGTAACACTCCAAATTTTCACTATTTTGAAATTTCCAAAAATTCTTAAATTTTCTTTTTTATAACTAGTCACGTCATCGCTTACTGACCCTCGACACTCGAGATGGGCTTATACAGTTGGTATCGATAAATAACCGTACAAATAGGATTGATCGACCGTAGAAGACCAACGAATTCGCCCAATCACTTAAACATCGAGCTTAGCCTCGAGATTTGTTCACGTAGGGTCTAATTCTAGCCGACCTATCACTGATTAATTGAGATGACCGTAACTAAATAAAGACATGCCAAAAATTGTGACAACTAAAGGTCGGATCTTAATTAACAAACCAAACTGAGTCAATATCTTTTTATCCTAAGAACCGACGGTTTAAAATGATTATAATCGAATCTTCATTTCCACTAGTTGCGAATAGGTCACACTATGAACTTAGCTAATTCAAATCCTAATAATTGCACACAAAAAATCTTAATACCTAATTCATTAAAGAAATGCTCCGATTTTCCGAACAAGCTCTAGACCGCTCGTTAGTGGGCCACTAGTTCCGAAATTATAGAATAATATCCATCTCACTGGGCTTGACGTGCATCGCAGGTGGCGAACTAAGAAAGTGCTTAGAACGGCTCAACTTAGGCTGAAAGCTAAGTGCTTCCAACGTGCGAATCTCCTTGTCCGAAATCTAAAACTTAAGTGAAATAGACATTCCGTTCTTTCGTGAAGTTGTAGGTTTTGGATTGTCAATCCACAACCAAAATTAGAGTACCAATTAATAATATTTCTCTGTTCATATCCGTATAGCCGCGGCCCCGATCGACCATCGGTGACCATTAAAAAGACTTCTAATCATATCCATTAATTGGCACATCCAAATGGTGGGCCGATCATATTTATACGTAGATCATCATTAGTGCTAATTATCCTATGGTGTATATTGATATGTACACCCCATAATGGGCCCTAGAGGTTAGAAAAACCCTCCCATAGGGTTAGTATAGTAAAAACCCAACCATTGGGGCCATTTACACCAAATATGGCACCATATAAGGTCCTTATTTGGGCACCCCATCTCTCCATACGAATTTATATCCTCTAAGGGAGAGAGAGAGAGAGAGAAAGAGAGAATGAGAAAGAAGAAGAGAAGAAGAGTGAGAGTAGGAGTGGCGATGCTTTAGTGCTTCCCTTCATCAGTTTGCTCCAATCAAAGCCCTAGCATCGATCATTTTCCTCCGCCGAATCCACCCCATTTGCGATTTGGAGGTAAGAAACAAACCTACTTCCTAACCTAAGTTCTTTCTAAAATGAATTGCATGAGTCTCATATAGTTCTTGGTGTTTATATAGGAATTTGTGATTTTCCCCAAATCCCTAACCATAGGAGCTCAAAAATCAGATATTTCTTCTTAAGGTGCGGATCATTATTTCTAGTTTTCCATTTATCGACCCTTGAGGGTCTCAGATAATGATGTCTTGTGTTGAATGAGTTGTAATAGCTAGCATGTTCATATTTCATGTTTGATTGTATTATATGCTATTTGTTGGATATGGATGCTTACATGTTTGATGAAATGCTTGAATGGTGGAATGTATTACTTTTTTTGGTGCTCATGTGCTTGATTTAATACTTAAGTGATTGTATTACTTTATGCATGCTCATATGTTTGATTTAATGCCTTAGTGAACGTAGTATCCTATGTATGCTTACATGTTCGATGAAATGCCTAAGTGGTTGTATAGTAGAACTTATGCTATAATCGTGTGATGTAGTGTTTAGTTTATAGTGACACTTAAGATTGCTTACAATGTTGGGTCAGTCGGTAAATCGCTCAAACCAAGGGGTGGCCCTAGTTAGGCCGGCCACCCTAGGCTTGTTTGATCGACCCGGGTGAACACGGACGACCGACAGTAGCTGAACTACACGAGTTGCTTGTACCCAATGCCAATTGTGTCGTGGTTCTCCTGGGTCATTCAAATTAGTCCACTAGCCGACTAATCATGTATGTTCACAATGTATGATAGACTAAATAGAATCTAAGATACCTCGTTCTCAATGGATGTGTCCATTCATAACCGTAGTGTGATACAATCCCACTAAGACTCATGGCCGAGCATGGTGGTATGGGACACCGTGTCTGAGCTGTCGGCCTACATTAGGGTGACAAGCCTCCTCGTAGTGACCAGTGAGCAACTAAGACTCATGAGCTGAGCATGGTGGTTTAGGACACCGTATTCTAGCTGTCGACCTATGCTGGGGTAACGAGTCTTCCCATAGTGACTAGTGAGCACTGATGGAGGTGATAGACCATTGTTCGAATGGCCCCCGTCAAAATTACCTGGCCGATGGTTGCGTGCTAGAGTACCGTTTAAACAATTCAGGGCATGAATGGAATTGGGTGACGACCCATTTTCTTCTGTGTTTTGGTTTTATGTGATAAGCCCGCACCTCAGAATTAAGTAATCATACCCAGTATTAGGTGACGATTCATATTGGGTTAATCCTCATACATTTGGGTATTATATCGTACCTTTAGAATTGTTGATTTGTGAGATAAACGAGTGATACCTAAAGTTGGATGAAGGGACACTGGTAAGGAGTCGTTACGTGCAGTAATGAGCCACGTGATCTAGATAAGAACTCGTGATATAACGGCGGTATCCTAATTTAGTCAATATGTTTGATGAATTGAACTTAATAATTACTAGGCTAACATAATCATGCACCGCATTGCATTAGTTAGAATGTCGTGGAACAGCCGTTGAAGTCGCACGTTTAAGGGAGCGTTATTATTTGTGAACCAGGTGGTCAGAGTCACATGTGAGGGAGTATTGTTTGGAAAGGGCATGCATTATGTAATATCTTCATATGCATATTTAACAAGAGTATTTAGAAAATGTTTGATTTCTTATTTTATCATTACCTGCGCTAATTGGGTTGGTAACATGTGTAACTTAGAACTAATGGAACCACTAAGTTAGCTGCTCACTCCCACCTGGGACAGTGTTCAAAAACACCAACTAAAACACATTATAAATGTAGGGTTGATGGAGCTGGACGCGCTGAAGGATACCGACATGGACGACGAGGAGGAGCGAGCGCACTATCAGACTTATGGTAGATCTTTCTAGACTGAGCTTGGCGACCACAGGGATTAGGTCAGGGCCCTAGTCACTTTGGGGGACATATGTATGAGTGGGATTAGTTCCCTGTTTGGATATTTTTAAATTTGTGGTTTGGATATTTTTACATTTAGTGGGACTTGATTATGCTTTATGACTTATTTATGCTTCATGCCCTCTTAAACTCTTCATTGCTTATGAAATCATCCAAATGCAAAAATTGGGGCGTTACAATTAATTTATTTAAATGGACAGTTAGATCAAACTTTATGGTCCTCATAGGTGAAAGACCATGGTCTAATTAAAGGGTCCATATGATTAAACATGGGGGTCCATATAATTAAATCTGGACCCTTAATCGTCCATCTAACGAACAATCCAGATTAAAGGCGGTCATAATGAATATATATATATATATATATATATATATATATATATATATATATATATATATGTACATAATGAATAGTTTTGATCTGAACCATCTGGACAGGGAAGCATCAGAAACTAATAGCTCGCAACCCCATCAAAAAACAAGGTGTTGGACCCTGAAGATAGGGTAACCAAACCAGCGCACGACCCTCACGTGCTCGCAGGAGCTAGAAAAAAAAATGGAAAGGTCTTTCGACCCCAAATCAATGCAAAGCCCTCAAAGGGTTATGGCACCCGAGCAGGGGTCGAAACCCTGGCCCTAAAAAACATGGCCGACCTCTCCCAAATCAGCGATCCAACCTTGGAATTGACAGAAGGATCGACGGCATCACCCCAGTGTCATCTCCATCTCTACAACGCATCTGCCATCTCCCCAAAACTAAGAAAAATCACCGGAATTGATGGCTTTGGTAGTGGAGATGCTCGGTCACTGCCCCTAATGGATCTAGGAGATAAAAAAGAGGCGAGAAGGGCCTAAACATCATCTCCAATGGCAATCATCAATCGAAATCAACGTTACCAGTTGCTTCCTTTAGTTGCTAAAATGAAGGTCATTAGTGGCTCCCAGCCAACACTGCATTAGGTAAGGGTTTTGAAACCCCTATCTTCTTAGACCAATTCCAGCTATAATCATCGGAATCAACTAATCTTATAAGTCTTATTCCACCTTTGCTTCCTTTTTGTTTTATTTATTTAATTTTATTTGGATGGGGTTTATGTAAACCCTATGTAGTAGAGAGAATGGGGCCACAACTATAGGGTTTCGATGCAGGACGTGTCATAAATACATTCCTAGCATATATGGTTGGACCAAAAGAAGGTGGACCATAAATTGATCATAACTTTTGATCAAGGTATCGTTATGGTGCACTAGACCGAGTATCAATAATCGAAGCTGCACAAGAACTCGAGGACGAGTTCTTTTAAACTGGAGGGGACTAATGTAGAGCGGGTCGTAGACACTTTCATGTCTAAGATGGATTAGAGAAGGCCTGATCAGAGGCAGAATTCATCAAGACCGTCAGAACCTTAAAATAGGCATATCTCGCAAACCGAAATGAGTTACTCAACGTACCATATATGATTTTGGGGTAGGACGAGCTACTTTAGCCAACAAACGCCCAATTTGTAAAATACTGTAATAACCCGTCGAACCAGTACAGTGTCCTGGGCATCCATGTAGGATTTTCCACAGGACTGGTCGTTTAAAACACACGTGGTGGGGGTATCATAAGCTAATTAACCTAGGATTAGCCCATTTGAATAAACCTGACGGGCCGTGACAAGACCAAGTGCTAGCCGCCAAGCCGGAGGACCATTTACACTGAGCAACAGCCCGTACGGGCTATACCGCGACGCGGGAAGGTCAGAAAAATTTGAAAATTTAGGGAACCATAGAGCTCACTAGGCTTGTGGACCATCACGGACTGTAAACCTAGCGGACACCCAGAAGTGGGATCTGACACTGACTAAATGCACCTCACCAATGCCATGACTAAAATCTGGCGCTTGCAAATGAAGCCGAGATACCAGGCTATCCAACCATCGGATCTCTTCCATATTTACGGTGGAGGTCCAATGGATTTTCCTACACCCTTTCACCAACTCTGGGACCCGATCGTGGAATGGAGACTGTCGAACACAAATCGGACCTGTACGACCAAATCCCAGGTCCGATCATCCCCAAATTTTGCATGGCCCTTTATCAGGCCATGAAGCATCTATCATGAAAATTTCAAAGTCAGAGGGCCACCAAAAATACTCCAATCACCACAATGGACCCCACAGGGCCGTTTAAATATCAGAACCGTTGACTCAAACCCCACAATCGTCCATCCGCTTGTTCCCAAATTTTACACGGGCCCTAATCGGGCCATAGGGCACCTACCCACCTAATTTGGTGGCCAAAGGAGTGTTAGGACCACTCCAACTCTAAAAATGAGACTTAGTAGGCTATTTTGGGAATTTGGGAAAACTCAAGGCCATAGGGCCCAAGTCTAGGGAATAAACCCTAACTCTCATAACTCTCTCTCATTTGCTACAACCACCAAGAGAAAAGGAGAGTGAAGGAGAGTAAAGAGGAGAAAGAGAGAAGGAGGTAGATTCAAGGTGGACCCTAGATCGAAGTGGGGCCCAAGAGAGTCAACCCTTCCGACTCCCTACCTCTCTTGCAAGGAGAAAACTCCTCTCCTTAACTTCAACAACCGTCCGTGGGTTGCCTAGGTAAGGTTTTCACCCATCCTTCTTGAAATCCATGTAGTAAGATGGGTTTGGTTTGAAATTCTAACATGCAATAGCTTGGTTTAGGGATTCCAGCCGATCGACCCCAAAGCCCTCTTTCGTAGGGTATTTTTTGAATCTCCAACGAACCTTAAGTGTGGACTATTATTCTTAGGTGACCTAGCACCAATTTTAATACGAGATTAATGATTTTGATTGCTTTGATGTTATTTTTGAAAGCCTAGGAAATCCTAGGAATTGTATGTTGGTTGAAATGGTATGGATTATATGTTTTGACTCTCTCTGTCATGATGTCGTTTATGTTTCTCACATGATTTGATGTATGAATGATCATATGCTCATGCCGTGTTCATTTTTATACATTGTTGCTTCATATTTCGTATGATTACATTACTCTTGTGTATATGATTTCTCAACATGGAGGAAATGTTAACTTCCTCAATGACCCACACCACACATATACACTTTATTTATAATATTAATAATTTTGCTTGTATGAAAATTTGAATTGTATGTTAAGCAACATGAGATCAAGGTGTTGAATATGCTTGATGAGGCATTGGTTGTTGGCATGCTATAAGTCACTATCCCTACCCTTGGGTTGGTCAGGAACTTGAGGAGAGACAGTAACCCCATCGGTAGGACTACGCTATGGTTGGACTTATGAGCTTAGGCGGTGTGATCGGGTGGCTGTAGTTCGACTACATGGGACCCTCGTGCCCGATGTCACCCGCCTCACGCTCGCCTGACTCGCGAGGTTTAGCCTACTGTCTGACCAACCCTGATTGTTAAACCTTCTTGTTCACACTTGTATGGAACCTGGGACACCCTACAACCGTTGTAGCTCATCAATAACCCACTTGAAAATTGTCCACAGCCTCGTGAGCCGGGTATGGTGGTATGGGATACTGTGTCCAAGCTGTCGGCCTATGCTGGGGTACCGCGCCTCCCCGTAGTGACCGCGAGCGATCCCTTTCTCACGGCACTCCTCATGTGCTTGAAGTCGGGGATGAGGAACCCGACGGGATCACGGACCGCGGGGTCACGGCCTCACGCATTGGAGGGTCTTGGCCTCGCAACTCGTTTAGGGCATTGATACGTGGGGTGTACCAGATTCCCAAATCTGCTAGATGAATGGACCTAACTAATCACACGGTTAACATGATCGCATTGCATCGCACTAGTTAGGGTGGCGACTCGGCAGTCGAGGTCGCACTGAGGGAGTGTTGGCATTGGCGATCGTTAGATGTTGTCGCACAAGGGAGCGTTATGGCGAGGGCATGCATCATGTCATGCTGCATACATGCACATTAATAAGATTACTTAGACGTATGTGATTATCTGTTTTTCATTAAGATCATATTATAATTGATGCCTGTGATAACTTGAGATTAATAGCACCCACTGAGTTGATCACTCACTCCCACTCTAGGACGGTGTTTTAAAACACCAACCAGACCCTTTCATAGATGCAGGTGACTCGGGACTGGAGGAGCCTGGCGAGACGAGCTTGGACGAGGAGGACGAGCTATCATACTTCCAGTTGATGGAGGGTTCTCCGCCTGCTTGATCGACGGGATTAGGATGGCTGGGCGGTGGGCTCAGCCTTATTCTTTTGGGACATAGTATTCTTTTGTTGTTTGGATTGGGCAACGCCTTGTGCGACCCATTTATGTTTTGGACTTGTATATATATATCAGACCTCTTTCATTTCAGCAGACTTGCGCGTTCATGTTTCATGTTCAGAGAATTTCAGGCTGCGCAACTTAAACAGATTTAATGCATATTAATGAAAATCTGATAATAGTGACTCTCGGGAACTCGGGAGTTGAGCGGATGCGCGACCCCCGATTTTCAGGGTGTTATAAGTTGGTATCAGAGCAATAGTTTGAAATCCCTTGGGCCATGGGTCATGAACTCACTAACGCATCCGCTGACTTAAGAGGATACGGGTTTGAAAACGCAACAGGGACTTATAACGCTAGGAACCACCCTAAGCCCTGGACGAACGATCATAGATGAAACGTGGACCCCTCAACGAGTTAGGATCGGGGAGTGAGGGCAAATGGCAATGCTGAGAGTCGTGTCCAAAAGTCTTGCGGTGTTCTGGCATGTCGACGGAAGCGAGCCGAAAGCCTAAGGATTTAACGGCTGGAGATCGAATCAAAGTCCGAATGAGCTAGGTCCTGACAAAAAATTGATGGTTCCGACCCGTACGGGGATGGATACTTAGGGGCGAATGAAAATTCATCGAAATAGAGATATGTAGAAAATGGGAGGATTTTGGCCCCTAACTAGGAGGATTCTCGCGAAGCCACTAGGCCCGTAGGGTAGATCGGCTTCTCCTACCCCAAAATCATATATGGCACTTGTCGGGGAGGTTTTTCCGACGCCCAAAAGCGACGAGGATGGAGGGACCTGCAAAATGGCATGGCCCCCGCCGCCCGTCCGCGTGGCCCCCGCCGTATGCACAATGTCCTCGTGGCCCCCGCCGCCTGTCCAAGTGGCCCCCGCCGCCCATCCGCGTAGCCCCCGTTAGATGTCCAGGGCAGCGCGTGGCCCCCGCCGACCGTCCGCGTGGCCCCCGCCGGACCACCTTTTGTTGGTCCTCCTTGAAATCCGAAAATGGGAATGGGTCCCACGGCTGTGCACTTGAAAGGCCTTCATTCCCTCTCTCACATTTCACTCCAAGCACCCCCAAGGGGAAGCCCTCCCCTCTAAACCTCAAAGGACCCATCCCCCATCTCTCAAATCCCTTAACCCCATCCCTTTTTCCCCTTTCTTCAACAAGAACCTCTTTCCCTCAACCCATTTTCTCTTCCTCATCTCCAACCCTTCTTCCCCAAACCCATTCTCCAAATTCCACTCCACCATTTTCAAAGACCCATCCATAAGACAAGCTCCAAACCCATCCCAAGATACATTTCCAACACCCATTCTCAAAACCCTCACCTTTCACCACCCACTTCCACCTTCTTCCAAACCCTATTCCTAAACTCTTTTCCAAGCTCCATTCTCAAACCCTTTTCAACACCCATTCCAAAATCCATACCCAACCCACATATTCTCCATCCTTTCACAAGGCCATTCCCAAAAACTCAAGCTATAACCCCTTTCAGAGGACCCGCTCGCCTTCGGCCGAATAGGATGGCGTTCCTTACCACCATGGCCTCATTCTTTGTTATCCCGATAGCTCTTTCCCTCATGGAGAAGAAAAGGGCGGCTCCTGAGAAGGCGGGGCCGAGCCAAGAGTGGCGTAGTAAGAAGAAGGCCGATCGGAAGAAGAAGGCAAACTCGAAAATCCGATCCAAGAGGCGGAACGACTCCCAAAAGGATGAGGTGTTCGTTGAAGACTTAGAAAATTTCCGCGTGCGTCAAGTCGCGTTCGAGGCCTCCGTGGAGGAACATCTGCTAGGTAATAACTCCCTACTCAACCAACTTATGGAGAAGGATTGGGGCCCCATGTTTTATGTAAGCGGGCAGGCCAATGTAGGACAGGCTAGGATGTTTTATACGCGAATTAGAAACCCTCAATTCGAGCCTCTTGGATTCGATATCATAGTGAGAGGCAAGGAGGTCCACTTGGGAGTTGAGGATTTTGCTGAAATACTGGGAGTACCACTGGGGGAGGTGTAAGTCGATGAGACGAATCTCGAATCGAGGGAAGCCCGCGATGAACGGACTCGCTTCTTGTGCAGCCGTATTGCCCCCTGGATGCGAGAGGTCGGCTTGTATGCAACATCCCTGTCTCTCGAATATCGGGTACTCCACCGCATTGCGACTTACAACATATACCCGAGATTGAAGAACCGCACCGAGTGCTCTCGCTATATGGTGGAGTTCATGTATCAGGTGGGTTGAGGAGCAAATGTGTGCGCCCCTAGCACCGTGCTCTACCAAATTGTGAAGGCCGCAAGGGTGGTACGAAAGGACATAGCTCTCCCTTTTGGCCGTTTAGCCTGCCATATAGCTGAACAGTATGGGATAGGCGGATCGGACGGATATCCCGTACCCACAGAAATCGTGGGAGATAAGATGCTAAACTCCATGGGATTAGGACCCAAACAGAAACAGGCCCACATCGACAAGTACGGAGATGCAGACGAAGGGGAGGAAGAAGGTGACGAGAGTAACGAAGACGAAGACGAGGATGAGGATGAGGAAGAAGCTGAAGGGGCCAAAGGAGCTGACGAGATCGAGGAAGCTAGCAGGAAGCCACTTACCATTCCAGACATACATGAGCGCTTAGATGTGCTCAAGGCAGAGGTGACCGAAATTAAAGAAACCCAAGAAAGGAACCAAGCGAAGCAGGAGAAATGGAACAAGAAAATGTACCGAGCCATAAAGGCCCTGATTTGCTACAGCAAAGGGGAAGAGGCACCGCAACTCTCGCCTGACTCAGATGAGTAGCGGCACCGCCTTGCCGATCAGTAGTAGAATGTTTTAAGTTACTTAGGACTAGATCTCATGTACTAGGAGATAGTTAGGGCTCTTGTTTCACTAGACTGTATTTTCCTTTTCGTTGTATTTGGTGTGATTAGTAGTGCTTGTAGTTCATGCTGTAACATGTAATTGGTCATGCCTATGGCATTTTGTGATTTATGCGAATGTATGGATTGCCTCAAAAAAAAATTCTATTACCATGGGAGTGTCTGTATGAGAGTCGCCTATGTGCACAGATGGATTGTGTATGGATCTTGCATATGTACGCATAAACTGGGTATGAACAATGTTTTGGTACCTAACCCATACAAGAGCATTTTTCTTCAGAATGCCTCTGCGGCCGGAGGGTCTATACGTCCGCCTTCCTCACGGCGGCTTAGTCGAGAGGGACCTCCTCCCTGACGATCCGCAAGGCCCCCTAGGCGAGAATGGATCCCAAAATATGGGTAGCACTATCCAAGAGGCGGCCCCGAGTGCTCCGCCACCCCAGGCCGCGGCATCTGTACCTCTCCCGCCACCGGCCATGGATCGAATGGACCAGATGTTGCTCCTTATATAACAACAACAACAAATGATGACCACTAGTATGCAGCAACAACAACAAATAATGGTAACTATGATGGGGGCCATGGCCCAAAACTTGGGCATGTCGCAACCTGAAGCGCCCGGCTTAGCCGTGCCCGTGACCAATCCGAATAACCTCTATGAGCAGTTCCAGAGGCATAGGCGGCCTACTTTTGCCGGCACTCACCGCCCAGAGGAAGCAGAATATTGGCTCAACTGAGTCACCAAGTTACTGCGACCTCTCCACTGTTCTGAGGCAGAAAATGTAGAGCTCGTCTCATATCTCTTTGAGAAGGAGGCGGACCTATGGTGGGAGAGTGTCCTCCGATCCATCCCCGAGAACCATATATGGACATGGGAAGCATTCGAAGCTCGCTTTAAGGAGAAGTATATCCATCAATCGTATTAGCACGAGAGGGAGAATGAATTTCTCCGCCTCCAACAAGGGGGGATGAGCGTGGCCCAATATGAGAACCGCTTTACGAAACTCTCCCGCTATACTTCCGAAATGATTGCTAATGAAGCGGTCAAGATGAGACGGTTCACGACAGGGCTGCGAAGCGGTATTCGCTCTAAGATGTGTTGTGCCAATATCATGACATACACCGAGCTTGTCGAGGTGTCCATCAGGGCGGAGCAGGATGAGGAGCGGGTCACCCAAAACCGCTCACAGTTAGGGCCACGAAACAGGGTGGAGGGACCATCCTCCTCTTTTACAGGGAAAAGGGCGCGCCCTAGCTCACCACCCCGACTCGCCGCCACACCGGCCCCTTCTACGCGACAGGCCCAGATATGTACTTATTGCAGGAGAGCAGGACACTCTGAGCCCTATTGTTTCAGGAGGATGAGAGACCTTGGCTTCACACCGCCTCAGCGCAACATTAGGCCCCCACAGCCGGCCTTACAGATTCCGCCCCTACGGGCAATGGGGCCTAACCAGCAGTTTCGACGTCCACCACCACCTCAAGTTAGACCACCAAAATGGCCCATACAACAGCCGAATTTTCCACAGCAGGCTCGGGTACATGCCCTAGCGGTTGAGGGCCAAGATGCGGCAGTCCCTACTCCTATGGCCTTTAAGGTGACGGCCCGCATACAAGGTACTCCCATATTCCTTTTGGTGGACACCGGGTCTACTGCTTCTCTTATATCTCATGCAACTGTCAAGCATCTGGGGCTACGCCCTAGCCCCTTTGTGGGGGTAAAGATCATTACTGCCGCCGGTACTTTTTCAGAGGTGACGAAGATATGCTATGATTGCCCCATCGACTTGGGATGCACGGTGGCACATGTGGATTTGATAGTGACCAAAATCTTCCATTACGACGTCATCCTGGGCATGGACTGGTTGACAGTGGTGAAGGCGGAAATTGATTGTGATGCAAGGACGGTAAAGATACATGAGGACGACGATACTTCCCTCACGTTTCTGGTCCAGGTCAGCTATGAACGAAAGATTTTGTGTTATGCTTCATTGGAGGACGGATATACTGGACCTTCGATAACGGACATGCCCGTGGTCCAGGATTTTTGGGACGTATTCAAAAACATACCTGGACTTCCGCCTCGACGTGAGATAGACTTCATGATTGATCTGGTTCCTGGAGCCAAGCCCATCTCCTTGCCTACTTACCGCATGCCCCCATGTGAGATGGAAGAATTGCGGACTCAAATCGATGATTTGTTATAGTCAGGCATCATCTGACCCAGCGTGTCGCCATGGGAAGCCCCAGTCCTATTCGTAAAGAAGAAGGACGGATCTTTGCGACTATGTGTAGATTACAGAAGGCTGAACCAAGTGACGGTTTGGAACAAATACCCGTTGCCTAGAATCGATGATTTATTCGACCAGTTGAGGGGTGCTCAATATTTCTCAAAGATCGATCTAAAATCAGGGTACCATCAGCTGCGAGTTAGGGACGAGAATATATAGAAAACGGCCTTCAGGACCTGTTTTGGCCATTACGAGTTTCTAGTTATGCCGTTTGGGCTCACCAATGCCCCATCGGTCTTCATGGACCTCATGAACAAAATCCTTAGGCCCTTCTTATACAGGTTCGTCATCGTGTTTATCAATGACATATTGATTTATTCGAAGAGCCGTGAAGAGCATGGTGAACATTTAAGGGCAGTCTTCGAAACCCTAGAGAAAAATTGACTGTTTGCACAATTTAGGAAATGTGCCTTTTAAAAGGAGGAG
This sequence comes from Magnolia sinica, assembly GCF_029962835.1. Lineage (NCBI taxonomy): Eukaryota > Viridiplantae > Streptophyta > Magnoliopsida > Magnoliales > Magnoliaceae > Magnolia > Magnolia sinica. Next base: position 6,256,603 of record NC_080579.1, read on the forward strand.
GTCAAGTTTCTGGGCCATGCAGTGTCTAAGGAAGGGATATCTGTGGATCTCGCTAAAGTGACGGCGGTACAGGATTGGAAGCAATCGAAGTCGGTTATGGAAGTGCAAAGCTTCCTTGGCCTTACAGGCTATTACCGCAGATTCATTAAAGACTTCTCGAAGATAGCCCGGCCGCTATCCCAGCTAACTCGGAAAGACCTCAAATTTGCCTGGAATGAAAAGGCTGAGGCGGCATTCCAAGAGTTGAAGGACAAGCTGACGTTCGCACCTGTGCTTGTGCTACCTGAACAAGGGGTCAAGTACACCGTATATACTGACTCCTCTCATGTAGGTTTGGGCTGTGTACTCATGCAAAAAGACAAGGCAATTGCGTATGCGTCTCGACAGTTAAGGAAGCATGAGGAGAACTACCCTACGCATGACCTCGAGCTTGCGGCGGTAGTGTTCGCATTGAAGATATAGAGGCACTATCTCTATGGTGAGGAGTTTGAGCTCTTCTCTGATCATAAGAGCCTCAAATACATCTTCACCCAGAAGGACCTGAATATGAGACAGCGTCGCTGGATGGAGACGTTGAAAGATTTCAAGTTCGATGTCTCATATCATCCTGGCAAGGCCAACTTGGTGGTAGACGCCTTGAGTCGCAAGAAGACAATTGAATTTGCGGCCCCACTAATGGTGAGAGAGTGGGACATCGTGGAGTTCATTCGAGACTTCGACATGAAGCTGACGGTGGAGGAACCTTATGAGTTCATAGCCCACGTTCAAGCCCAGCCAATGATTGACAGTAAAATCATTGAAGCCCAAGAGGGCGATGAGCTATTGAAGAAAATGAGGGAAGGGGCAACGAATGATGGAAAGTCCAAATGGAGAGTCGGCACCGATGGGGGACTGTGGTACCGAGGCCGCCTTTGTGTTCCAAACCTTCAGGGACTACGAGAAGAAGTTTTAGATGCCGCCCACAACTCCAAGTTGGCGATGCATCCCGGTAGTACAAAGATGTACCGAGATATAAAGCGAACCTATTGGTGGGATAACATGAAGAAGGAAATAGCGGGATATGTATCCCAATGCCTCACCTGTCAACAAGTTAAGGCTGAACACCGCCGACCACCGGGCCTGTTACAGCCCATGACTATAGCGAAATGGAAGTGGGACTTCATATATATGGACTTCATTGCCGGGTTACCCAAGACTAAAAAGGGGCACGACTTGATATGAGTGATTGTGGACAGGTTAACCAAATCAGCCCACTTCCTGCCAATCAAGACTTCTAGCTCCGCTGATGACTTGGCTAAACTATATATCAAGGAGATAGTGTGGCTCCATGTTGTCCCTTTGGAGATTGTGTTGGACCGGGATGCTCGATTCACGTTGATCTTCTGGACCTGCATCCAAGAAGCTATGGGAGTGAAACTGAAGTTTAGTACCGCCTTCCACCTGCAAACAGATGGACAAACCGAACGGGTGAACCAGATTTTGGAAGACATGTTGCGTGCTTGTGTTCCAGGAGAGTTGGGACGACTGCCTCCCATATGCCGAGTTCACCTACAACAATAGCTTCCAAGCTAGCATCGGTATGGCACCTTACGAGGCCTTGTATGGGCGTCCATGCCGAGCCCCGCATTGCTGGGAGGAAATTAGCGAGAAGGGTTTGCTAGGACCGGACCTGGTGCGGATCACGACCGAAAATATTGGAATTATCCGGCGCCGCCTCTTGACGGCTCAAAGCAGGCAGAAAAGCTATGCCGACACAAGGCGAAGAGACTTGAAATTTGAAGCTGGGGGCCACGTATTTCTCAAGATCTCCCCAATAAAGGGCGTTTTACGCTTTAGCAAGAAGGGGAAGCTCGCGCCAGGGTTCATTAGGCCGTTCTAGATTTTAGACCGTGTGAGTGCAGTTGCCTATCGCTTGGCCCTACCCACGCCTCTAGCCGGGGTGCATAACATCTTCCATGTATCCATGTTGATGAAATACGTCTCCGATCCTTCGCATATCATCAAGTGGGAACATGTGGAACTTAAAGAAAATGCCACATACATTCTTCGACCCACTCGAATACTTGATAGGAAGGGGCAAGTCCTACGCAACAAGGTCATCCCGTTGGTCAAGGTACTATGGACCCATCACGATGAAGAAGAGGCCATGTGGGAGACGGAAGTAGAAGTCCGCAAGCATTACCCAACCCTGCTTCAGCAATACGATCAGGTACAAATTTCTAGGACGAAATTTATTTATAAGGGGGGTAGATTGTAACAATCCGTCTAACCAGTACAGTATCCTGGGCGTCCATGTAGGATTTTCCACAGGACTGGTCGTTTAAAACACACGCGGTGGGGGTACCATAAGATAATTAACCTAGGATTAGCCCATTTGAATAAACCTGACGGGCCGTGACAAGACCAAGTGCGGGCCGCCAAGCCGGAGGACCATTTACACTGAGCAACAGCCCGTACGGGCTATACCACGACGCGGGAAGGTCAGAAAAATCTAAAAATTTAGAGAACCATAGAGCTCACTGGGCTTATGGACCATCGCGGACCGTAGACCCAGCGGACACCCAGAAGTGGGATCTGGCACTGACTAAATGCACCTGACCAATGCTAGAACCAAAATCTGGCGCATGCAAATGAAGCCGAGATACCAAGCTATCCAACCATCGGATCTCTTCCATATTTATGGTGGAGGTCTAATGAATTTTTCTACACCCGTTCACCAACTCTGGGACCCGATCGTGAAATGGAGACCGTCGAACACAAATCGGACCCGTGTGACCAAACCCCAGGTCCGATCGTCCCCAAATTTTGCATAGCCCTTCATCGAGCCATGAAGCATCTATCATGAAAATTTCATACTCAGAGGGCCACCAGAAACACTCCAATCACCACAATGGACCCCACAGGGCCGTTTAAATATCAGAACCGTTGACTCAAACCCCACAATCGTCCATCCGTTTGTTTCCAAATTTTACACGGGCCCTAATCGGGCCATAGGGCACCTACCCACCGAATTTGGTGGCCAAAGGAGTGTTAGGGCCACTCCAACTCTAAAAATGAGACTTAGTATGCTATTTTGAGAATTTGGGGAAACTCAAGGCCATAGGGCCAAAGTCTAGGGAATAAACCCTAACTCTCATAACTCTCTCCCATTTGCTACAACCACCAAGAGAGAAGGAGAGTGAAGGAGAGTAAAGAGGAGAAAGAGAGAAGGAGGTAGATTCAAGGTGGACCCTAGATCAAAGTGGGGCCCAAGAGAGTCAACCCTTCTGACTCCCTACCTCTCTTGCAAGGAGAAAACTCCTCTCCTTAACTTCAACAACCGTCCATGGGTTGCCTAGGTAAGGTTTTCACCCATCCTTCTTGAAATTCATGTAGTAAGATGGGTTTGGTTTAGAATTCTAACATGCAATAGCTTGGTTTAGGGATTCCAGCCGATCGACCTGAAAGCCCTCTTTCCTAGGGCATTTTTCGAATCTCCAACAAACCTTAAGTGTGGACTATTACTCTTAGGTGAGCTAGAACCAATTTTAATACGAGATTAATGATTTTGATTGCTTTGATGTTATTTTTGAAAGCCTAGGAAATCCTAGGAATTGTATGTTGGTTGAAATGGTATGGATTATATGTTTTGACTCTCTCTGTCATGATGTCGTTTATGTTTTTCACATGATTTGATATATGAATGATCATATGCTCATGCCGTGTTGATTTTTATACCTTGTTGCTTCATATTTCATATGATTTCATTACTCTTGTGTGTATGATTTCTCAACATGGAGGAAGTGTTAACTTCCTCAATAACCCACACCACACATATACACTTTATTTATAATATTAATGATTTTTCTTGTAGGAAAATTTGAATTGTATGTTGAGCAACATGAGATCAAGGTGTTGAATATGCTTGATGCGGCATTGGTTGTTGGCATGCTATGAGCCACTATCCCTACCCTTGGGTTGGTCAGGAACTTGAGGAGAGACAGTAGCTCCATCGGTAGGACTACGCTATGGTTGGACTTGTAAGCTTGGGCGGTGTGATCGGGTGGCTGTAGTTCGACTATATGGGACCCTCGTGCCCGATGTCACCTGCCTCACGCTCGCCTGACTCGCGAGGTTTAGCCTACTGTCTGACCAACCTTAATTGTTAAACTTACTTGTTCACACTTGTATGGAACCTGGGACACCCTACAACCGTTGTAACTCATTAATAACCCACTTGAAAATAGTCTACAGCCTCGTGAGTCGGGCATGGTGGTATGGGACACTGTGTCCGAGTTGTCAACCTATGCTGGGGTACCGCGCCTCCCCGTAGTGACCGCGAGCGATCCCTTTCTCACGGCACTCCTCATGTGCTTGAAGTTGGGGATGAGGAACCCGACGGGATCATGGACTGCGGGGCACGGCCTCACGCATTGGGGGGTCTTGGCCTCACAACCTGTTTAGGGCATTGATACGTGGGGTGTACCAGATTTTCAAATTTGCTGGATGAATGGACCTAACTAATCACACGGTTAACACGATCATATTGTATCACACTAGTTAAGGTGGCGACTTGGCAGTCGAGGTCGCACTGAGGGAGTGTTGGTATTGGCGATCGTTAGATGTTGTCGCACGAGGGAGCATTGTGGCGAGGGCATGCATCATGTCATGCTGCATACATGCACATTAATAAGATTACTTAGACGTATGTGATTATCTGCTTTTCATTAAGATCATATTATAATTGATGCCTGTGATAACTTGAAATTAATAGCACCCACTGAGTTGATCACTCACTCCCACTCTGGGACGGTGTTTTAAAACACCAACCAGACCCTTTCATAGATGCAGGTGACTCGGGACTGGAGGAGCCTGGCGAGACGAGATTGGACGAGGAGGACGAGCTATCATACTTCCAGCTGATGGAGGGTTCTCCGCCTGCTTGATCGGCGGGATTAGGATGGCTGGGCGGTGGGCTCAGCCTTATTCTTTTGGGACATAGTATTCTTTTGTTGTTTGGATTGGGCAACGCCATGTGCAACCCATTTATGTTTTAGACTTGTACATATATATATCAGACCTCTTTCATTTCAGCAGACTTACACGTTTATGTTTCATGTTTAGAGAATTTCAAGCTGCGCAACTTAAACAGATTTAATGCATAATAATGAAAATCTGTAAATAGTGACTCTCGGGAACTCGGGAGTTAAGCGGATGCGCAACCCCCAATTTCCACAGTGTTACAAATACCATTAGATAGATAGTCGAATTCCCATTTTATTTTCATTTTTACTATTTATAGTAAGTTTTAGTCTGAGTATAACTCTTTATCCGTTGGGCTTTAGGAGTTGCGCCCAACATGAAAAGTGCTTAGAATAATTAGGAGAACATTATGATTCAGCCAAATAGGACACTACTATTTTTGGCTGAAAACCATGCACACTAGTAGACATCACAACCATCTAAAAATAGTAAGTTTACTATTTATAGGAAGTCGCTATTTCTATGAGTTTTAGTTGTAGTTTGATTCCAAAACTTCTCCCATGGCTTAGTATCCTTATTTAAAGGGTTGTGAAATCGTTTATTTCAATCATTAATCAAATTATGAATTTTATAGAATTTATTTTCTATCTTGCTTTTTTTTTTCCTCGTGAATTTGAGAAGTCTCTGTGAGGAGTCTAGAGAAGCTCCATAGATTCGGAGTACTTATCCTTGAGGAAGATGGTGATCGACCTCATCATGTTCATCCCTGCATCACCATCTAATTATGTCTTGGATGCAGCATATCTTCAAAGAGGGAATGAATAAGCAACAAATGAGCTGTTCATACAGCGGGCCCCACCATTCACATGTCGGGTATTGAAAATCAAGTTAGTCATCAGATATGGACGGCCTTATGAGTTTTTTTTTTTTACTGTACATTTTTCCTACCATGTTACTTCTGGATTTGCCCCTTTCAGACTACTGGACATATAACGTGGACCCACTTAAAGATTTACTATATGCGAATTTAGCCGTGTGATCAGGAGAGCAATTGGTGAACTTAGTAGGATTCACAATAGAAGCTTCCTTGCCTAGCGATTTAAAGGATGGTAGTTCATGGAAGTTTGGGTCCTCAACAATCAACTCATATAAAGGATGGTGGATAGGGAAGATGAGAAATCTAGACGGTTCATTTGATGAGCACTAAGGGGGTGTTTGGCGCATAGAATTAGATGGTATTAAGTGGGATGGAACTTAAAATCCCTTGGTTTGAAAAATCATCCCGTTTGGTTCATCATACTAGGTTTCCAACATTGGATCTTGTGCATGGAGTAGGGAGGGCTAGGGAGCACTTTCCCCAATTTAACCAGGATTTGTAAAATCCATGGAATTTCCTCATAAATGCATGAGCTAGGAAGTTCTTACGCCGGTAAGGGAGGTGGGGCCCACCTTGATATTTGTGAGGAATCCACCCCATCCATCTGTTTTACAAGATTATTTTAGGGTAAGTGACCAAAAATGAGGTAGATTTAAAACTCAAGTGGGCCACACAAGAGAAAACAGTGGGGATTGAGTGACCACCATTGAAACATTCATATGACCACAAAAGTTTTGTATCACAATAAACTTTTCTATGTTGTCAGTTTATCCTAGCAAGAATGAACTTATAAACGGTCGGGATGACATATAAACATCAAGGTGGAGCTTGGGAAGGTTTCAACGGTAGGAAATTCTTTCCCAGCTCTTTCGTCTCGTATGGCCTACTTGAGTTTTGGATCTGCTTGACTTTTGGTAGCATGTCTTAAAATGATCTCACAAAACGGATGGACAGGGTGAATTATTCATAAACATCAAGGTGGGCCCCACCTTACTTCTCACTGTAGTTTTCAAACACAATTTTCTAAATTGATAATTAGTTTCCATATACAAAGAGACACTGCATGAATCAAAACATGTATTTAAGCCCTACATCGTTTAATATCTAAACACCAAAGTTAATAGCTAACTCCCATGGCATTAAGAGGCAATCCACGGACAAGTGCATTTATTGCAAAAAAAAAAAAAAAAAAAGCAATTCCATCTCACTTAATACCATATACCGATTGGACGCGGATTAGCTACTGAGGTTGAGTAGCGAGACTCGCTACAAGTGACGTCACTAGTTCTATGGGCCCCATGATGATGTATTCTTTGTATCCACTCGGTCCATCCATTTGGAGAGAACATTTTAGGGAAATGGCCAAAGAATGAGTCTAATCCAAATCTCTATGGACCACACCACAGAAAAGAGTGGGGAGAGGGACGCCCACCATTAAAAACTTCTAAGGCCCATAAAAGTTTTCAATCAAGCTGATACCTGTGTTTTACCTTCTTTCATGTCTGTGTTAACTTGTGAACAGTTTGGATTTCAAATAAACATCACGGTGGGCCTTAGGAAGGTTTCAACGGTGGGAATCACTCTCCCCACTGTTTTCTGTGGTGGGGTCTACTAAAGCTTTGGATCTGCCTCATTCTTTGGATCATGCCCTAAAATGATATCTCCAAATCGATGGACGGTGTGGATACAACACATACATCATAGTGGGCCCCACAGAACTTGGTGACGTCACTTCAGTAGCAAGTCTCGCTGCACAACCTGTCGGTAGCTAATCCGCGTCCAAGATAATTAGGACGTTCCAAATCTAGGGCATTTTTAAACCCACAGTAGTACGTACCGGTGGATACATGAGAAGCTAGCTGCTATGTTGACGTCAACAAGTTCCGTAGGTCCCATAATAAGGTATGTACTATATCCAAACCGTCCATCCATTTGGTGAGCTCGTCTTAAGGCTTGATTCTAAAAATAAGACAGATTTAAAGATCAAATGGACCACACTGAAAAAAGCAATGGGAGATTGAATCTCTACGATTGAAACCCTTTTGGGGATACAGAAGTTTTGGATCAATATGATATTTGTTTTTCCTCTTCATTCAGGTCTTTGTGAGCTTATAAACAGATGGGATGGAAAATAAAAGTTACGGTGAGCCCTACCAATGTTTTTAATGGTGAAAATCATTATCTTCACCGCTGTTTGTGGTGTGGTACATTTTAGCTTTATATATGATTCATTTTTCTCCTCATGCTCTAAAATAATCTCTAAAAATGGATGAATGGTGTAGATATAATAAATATATCATTTTGTGCCATGTAACTTTAATCTTCTTTTAACCGTTCGTACAACTCGGAGCTCGAGGAGCGTCAGCGATACGTCTTCGCAGGACGCGGATTTCTGCGAAAGCTTTTCGCAGCAAGTTCCTGCGCTGGATGCAAGGAGGGGTCAAAGGTGATGTTTGTGAGAAATTCACACCGTCCATCAGTTATGTGAGATTATTTTAGGACATAATAACAAAATTGAGGTAGATCCAAGACTCAAGTGGGCTGGACGAGAGGGAAAACTGGAGAAAGAGTTTCCTACCGTTGAAACCTTCCTCATTTTTGTGTTCATGCCTTAAAATAATATGAGAAAAGGTATTGACGGTTTGGATGTAAAGATACATCACGGTGGGCCTGCCCACAGACCTACCGTTCGGAGCTAGGGACGGGCAGGGCAAGTACGCAATCCGCTTCCGACTGATCGTTAGGGTGGATTGGAAGGGATTGATTGGTATTACAGTGGATGGCATGAATTTAGTTAATGATGGTGTTGTAAGTTGACTGTATTAAGATCCATGGGATTGTTATATCCTGGGATTGCTATACCAAGTCTATTTGGCATGTTTGACCAATTTCGGGATTAAACTCTCCTGTCCCTTCCTATCCTTCGAACCAAATACGTCCCAAGCAAATTTGACCAGATTAGGGGATTTAAAGGTAAAGATGGTGTTGTCAGTGGATTGTCTTAAGATCCATGGGATTGCTATATCCCGGGATCAGATCACCCAGTCCGTTTGGCACGCCCAGCCAATCCCGGATTTAACTTCCAATCCCTTCCAATAACTTCCAAACCCTTCCAATCCGCTCGGCCAAACAGGCCCTGTTATCATATTTTGTATCGGGACGGTCAGCTTTACTTTTGAATACTCAAAGAATTTAAATATTTAAAAACGTGATTGTTTTTAGCTGTCGGACAACCGGCATTAGGCCTTTTATGTCACCGAGGACGGTATTGTGTGGTACACGACCCAATGCGTGCACGAGAAATGATACAGTGGTTCTGAATGCCGATTGTCTGTGAAGTTCCTGGGAAGCGGATTGGCAGGTGTAGATACGTGCCGTGCGAAGACGAGCGCCGACGCTCCTCGAGCTCCGAGTTGTACGAACGGCTCAATGGATATCAAAGTTACATGGCATCAAAATGACGTATTTATTATATCCACACCGTTCATCCATTTTTTTAGATTATTTTAGAGCATTAGCCGAAAAATGAATCATATCCAAAGCTCAAATGGACCACACCAAAAATAGCAGTGGGATAATGATTTTCACCGTTAAAAATTTCATAGGGCCCACCATAACATTTATTTTCCATCCAACCTGTTCATAAGGTCACAAATATATGGATGAAGAGGAAAATCAAATTTCATATTGATTCGAAAGTTCTGTGACCCCAAAAGGATTTCAATGGTAGAAGTTCAATCTCCCACTGCTTTTTACATTGTGGTCCACATAATATTTATATCTGCCTTATTTTTTGGCTCAATCCTTAAGGTGAACTCGCAAAATGGATGGACGTTTTGGATATAACACATATCTCGTGATGTGACCCACAGAACTTGCTGGTACACCAGCTATATAGCTGGTGTGTAGTACACCAGCCAATCCGCTTCCAAGTTCCTGTAGCCGTAAACTTTGTGGGCCCACAGGGACGCCCGTGACAAATCCAGCATGTCCATCAGATTTGCAAGACCAAAATATGTGCAGAATCTAAAAATCAAGTAGATCCAAAACTCATGTGGGCCATAGCACATGAGACAACGGGGATTGAACATCCACCATTGGAAACTTTGTGGGGCCACAAAAGTTTTTTTTGTGAATGATATTTTTTTCCTACCAAATAGTCTTGATCAGGACTTTAGACGATCAAGATCAGATTTATTACATATTTTTTAGAGGATCTGATTGGTCATACAACATCCAAATTATTTGATCGGAGCTTGGATAGTCAAGATTGAATTTATTGCATGTTTTTGAACGGATCCGATCCATTATATGGTGTTTAGATTGTTCAATCAGAACTTGGATAGTCAAGATTGGATTTATTACATGTTTTTGAATGGATCGGATCCATCATACAGTGTCTAAATTATTTTGATTTGGACTTGAACGGTCAAGATACTTTTTATCGCATGTTTTTTTTTTTTTTAATGGATCTGATCCGTCATACGACATCCAAATGATTTCAACTGGAACTTGAATGGTCAATATGGGATTTATTGCATGTTTTTAATGAATCCAATCCGTCATACGACATCCAAATTGTTCCATTCCAAACTTGAATGGTCAAATATTGCATGTTCTTGATGGATTTAATCCATCATACGACGTCAAATTGTTCCGATTGGAACTTGGACAGATTTATCACATGTTTTTAATGGATCTGGTCTGTCATACGACATCCAAATTGTTTCGAGTAAAACTTAACAGTCAAAATCAGATTTATTGCATGTTTTTAACGGATACGATCCATCATATGGCATTCAGATTGTTCCAATCGAATGGTCAAAATTGGATTTATTGTATGTTTTTAATAGATTTGATTTGTCATACATCATCCAAATTGTTCCCATCGTAACTTGGACAATCAAGATCAGATTTTATTGCTTATCATGGGTCATGTCAATGGAATTCGTGGACTTATAGGGTTGAAAGGCATGTGGGGCCCACTTGGTGTGTATGAGGCGAGGCCTACTCATGAACTGAGTCGAGGAGTCAAACCCTGCATTGATGCCGTTTGATGGCAACATGGCCGTTTGTTGATTGAGGCAATTGCCTCGTTTTGGATGAACCCAAGACCAGCAATGCGCTGAATAGTTTTGGGTAAGACCTTCCATGTGTAGCCCCATGTTGGTTCCTTTCCATGATCTGTCATGGTCGGGTGGTACCCTTTTCGAGGATTTGTGCAAGTGAAAGTGTGCCCTAGCCTTTTGATGAGATTGATCTTGCGCCTATGGCATGGATTGTGGTGTTTGGGTGTTGAAATTTTCTTATAATTTTGTAACGCTCTAAATTTCGAATGCCGAGCAAAGCTCGATTCTTGAGATTCTGAACATTACTTATGTTTTGCAGAAGACAATATTTTGATTTCTTTTACAATAGGTATTTGAGCATGCATAGAATTATAATAAACAACTACCACACTCCAGGTTAAGTACAATTAAAGCAGATGTGTAAACCAAAAACATACATATATCGTGAAGTTCCTTCTAGAGTATGAGTCTGCAGCTGGGTTTAATATATACATGTGAAATTCCAAAAGTAAACAAAATGTGTACGTAAGTGTAACATCTAACTGGGCCTAAATGCCCAGTGCCCCATCCCCCGTCCATAAGCACGTGGCTTACATCAGCCCACCGGAGAGTTGGAAGTAAGAGATTTCCTCCTCCTCATCTCTCGTTTTGGATGAACTCCAAACCAGCAATGCACTGTATAGTTTTGGGTAAAAACTTCCATGTGTGGCCTGATGTTGGGTTTTTCCTTCTTAAAAGCCTTTTGCTCCTTTTTTCCTTCTCTAGGTCTGGTTTTAGTTGTTTCTTTATCTTCTTCCTTCTTCCTGCTCTGTTATTCCATCTCTTCCTTGATGTCCTTCTTGATCTGCCTTGCCTCACTCATGTTCCTTTCATTTTCTTTTCTTTTTTCATTCTTCCGGCAATGAAACCCTTCTCAATGACACGCCCCTGTTGTCATTTTGTTTTTATTTCCCTTATTTCATAGATGTCCCTTTTTAGAGAAGGGGTCCACATGGTTTCGCAGGTTCCTTCTCAAGAAATCATGACAGGGAACGAAGTTAGGTCCGCTTGGTAACATTTTCAGCCGACTGAGGGCTACCAGCTAGATTGGCATGGTTCCTTTCCATGGCCTGTCATGGTCGGGTGGGACTCTTTTCCATGATTTGTGCAAGTGAAAGTGTGCCCTAGCCTCTTGATGAGATTGATCTTGCGCCTATGGCATGGATTGTGGTGTTTGGGTGTTGAAATTTTCCTATGATTTGCATCACTAGATGCCCAATGAGGGCATGTATAGTTGATTCATGCCCTTGGGTGGCCTTGATTGGGCCTTGTCTTGTGGATTGGGCGCGTCATCTGCTTGTGTGATTTGGGCTGTCAACTACATTGATCAGGCTGTCAGGTGGGCCTTTTATGATGATCTGGATTGTTAGGACAGCTTCATTTTGATGATCAGGCTGCTTGGATGGGTTGGATTTGGTGGTTGGACAGTCAGGCGGGTTTGATTTAGCGATCAGTCTGTTGGTGTAATACCCCAAATTTCGTAACCCAAGTTTAGTATTACTTTAACTCTGAAATCCCGGTATTAAGAAAAAGCACACGTATGCATACTTTCTTACATTTTACATAAACAAATTAACAATCACTTAGTAGGCATCAAAATATTCATCCAGAGGATTTATATAAACCCAATAGTCAAAGTTCATCAAAATTGATGAAAGGGAAATCTATTATCTGTTGGACGAGCTCAAAGAGCTTGATTGGACTTATGTAAGCTCTTTCACGTCCTCACAAGCATCCATAGGTGCATCATTGGGTATGTCATTGCAGAGTATCATTTGGTTGGCGCAATTGCACATTAAAATAAAAAAAACAAAAAAAAAAACATGAGTGGCCATCTCAGTGAGAAATTTTTTCCAAGATTCCACATCCGTCATAATAGTCAAGTATAATTTAAAATTTGGAATAACAAAGCACAACAACATCTCATAAATGGTAATCTTGTTTAACGAGTACATGGATGAATGTGAAAGTAAACCCACATTAGAAAAGAACGACCCTACAATGATCCAGAAATCACAAACTGACATACAATGGTGCAACGTGGTCAAGAAATCACAAAGTAACGTGCAATGGTAACATAATCCCAAAAGTACAAGTGACATAAATAGTACGATCCAGTGAGTTTTATAAAGATGACCCATAAATCACAAAGTGATGTACAACGGGATCATAATACGGAAATCACAAAATGATGTATAATGGTAACATGACCAGATTATCATCATAAGTGATGTACAATGGTGTCCCAAAAAGTGCCATGAATGCATGTTTAGACTATTATTAATCCGGTTTAACATACAACAAATTATGGAGACCCATTTCCACTTAGTGGCCCTTTAAATCATTAATTCATGATCAATTGATATTCATTGTAAAAATAGTCTGTCATAAACATCAAATAAAGAGCAAACCCAAAATGCAAGTGAATGGCCAAACGATAATTTGACATCATAATGAATAGATATCAGCATCATGACCTAGCATCACTAAGGACATACATCGACATCATGACCCGGCATCCCAAGTCATATACATCAGTATCATTCGGCAGGCATCGACCGAGTAACATAGTAACGCCAAATCATACACCATCAAGGTAATAAGTCCATCACAAATAGGCCAACTAAGCTTCAAAGTAGTCTAAAGATGTGTTCATATCCATTCAACAAATTTATGTATCTCCAATCAAGTTTTCAACGTGGCAATCCAAACCATACACCAAGTCATATTATCCAACATACATACAACACATCAACTCCCTTACACATGAATCATATTCTTCTCCCATTACCAACACGAAATACACATTTAGTTCTCCAATGCCACATCCGAATTAAGCAACCACCAATTCCATAGTTAAATAGATTAAACATGCTAGAATCCATACAGATATAAATTATACTGCTGAAAGACCAATCACAAAATATTAGGCATGCTAAAATTCATGAACTTTTGAATCATTGAAGTCAAGAGTTCCAACCGTGTGATCTTAAGCATTCAAGAGAGTGTACATATGTAGATTATTCGAATCAAGAATTCTAATAATCTAAAGCATACTAAAGACATTACACATGTAGATTATCAACATTGAAAAGGCCTAATCACAAGATTTTTATCAATCCAATTAGAGTAATGATTAAAATAAAAACTATTACAAAACTAAAACTTCGACAGAAAGCTTAAAAAGTAAATCCTCACCTACAATCGGATTGCCTGTATGATAAATACCCTAATTCGTATGCAACTCAATTGAGGTGGATCTTAAGGATGAAAATTGGGGAAAACCAATAATTCTCCAAATATAATTAAAACTCAAGTCAATTAAGCTAATTCAATTCGAATTAAAGTACTAAAGGAAATTTAGAGGTTAATTTTCCACAACCAATTGAGTCGACTCGATTTCTTTTCCAACTATGTTTCAATCGCGCTTAATAAGGTGGATCTAATTGAGAAATTTTGGAAAAATCAAATTTCCAATATTATAATCTAAAATCTACAATTAATTAGACTCAACTTAAGCTCAAATTAGAAGTTAATAGAAGATTTGAGACGTTGACTCATCCTAATAACCTGATTTTGACTCGGATGCAAATCGATTTCCGACTCGAATTTGAATCAACTCCAACAAGAAGGTCTACACATGGCAAATTCACCTTCCCAAATCTAAAGATTTGAAACAAACTAATCCTGAATTCAGGCTAATATAAGGGTGTTTAACTCACTTGTATGACGACTTGCTTGGCCCAACTCAGGCTAAACCGAGTTCTCTCACGAACTGGTGTGAATCCATGCGCAAAGAACAGAAACTGTGCAGATGGACTAGTGGTTGACTCGATTTAGATCAGCCCCCACTCTGCACTTTGTGTTTTCAACCAAGTTAACTCGGTAGTAAACCGGATGCACTCTCTTCCCTCAATCTTCTGCTTTTTCTTGCTCCTTTCTCTGTCCTCTTCCTCTCCCTCTTCTTTCTTAGTGATCCGGCCATCCATCCATTTGGAAAGATCTTTTTAGGGCATGAGCCAAAGAACGAGGCAGATTCAATGTTCAAGTGGACTCCACCATAGAAAATAATGGGAACAGTGACGCCTATTGTTGAATCCATTCTAAGGCCCACTGTAATGTTTATTTGAGATCCAACTCAGCGGTGTGTTGGGCTCCACCATAATGTGTGTGTTATGTGTAGGATCCCAGTCTTTTGCAACACTGTTTGTATGCACACGTGTCCCAACTCGCACCGTTGATAGACCATACACTGCACCCTAGTGCACCTACAAAACTCACCAGAGTGATTTGTTCCGGATGATCTTGAGACCTCTATCATGTGGACCGCGTCGTCGTTGCGGTCGCGGTAGTGAAAACCGCACATCAATCCGACGCTCCGTTAGTGAGATATGACCCATCGAATGTAAGGCCTAAATTATGTATCCAGTAACACAAGCAATCTTTATTAGGCTAGGCCCATTGGACTTGAGCACATGTGGGCCTAAAGCCCACTTTTAGAACATGAAAATTACCAACAAATAGGATAATTTCTACATGACAAAATAAGAAGCTAGCAAATATAAGACAAGTACTAGAAGACAAAATTGGATTCTCTCCCAAAACCCATCATTTGCTCTCTCCCCATGCCTTAAAACTAATCATGACCTATGTCCACCTCATCCTATACATGCATCCAATGCATGTCTTGATTTGTGCCACATCACTTCAAACAATCAATTGCAACACTCCACTTCACCATGCATCATGCATCACCTACAACCCATAACTCTTGTTCATCCATTAGCCAATGCATGTCTAGATTTCTTCCACCTTGGCCAATATATACTTAGCACTATCCACTACCCATGCCATGCACCACCTTCCACCTCACTTTTAACACTAATAAGATCTCATAAACTTGCCACATCATCTTGCCACTTCAACCCCCAATTCCCTATATAAGAGTAGGAGCTCTCTTGCACTTATTCTTTTCCTATACTTTGAAAAGTTCTAAGATTTTAAGAGAGAGTAAGAGAGAGTAGGGCCAAGGTGTCGTCCACCATCAATCTCAGAGGGAGTGGACCACACATCATCATCCAACCATCCATCCATTGAGGTGAGTCTACACCCCTCCTTTCATCTTGCTCATCCTCATCTTTCTTCCTTTTTTATTTTCTTGATATGTGTGTGCCCCACTGGTGTGAACTTCTTGTGTGCATGTATTTATATCTATGGTAGTCAGAAAAGTGGCCCATGTCAGTATGGTCCACCATGATGAGCATCATATCCACACGCTTCATATGTAATCCTATTTTATTTTATTTTTTATTTCTGGATAACAAGTTCTAAAAATCATATAAAATCAATCGTGCTAAGATCGGAGTTAAAACTTAGGAATAATATGAAACATAATATGATCTAACTCTGTATCAAATTTCATATCCATCCAACAGTCCAATCATTCGTAACATCAAGTTTACTTGGCTACTTTCCAGCAGCACATGCAGGATTCCGATTTGTCTAAAATGGACTCATTTTTAACTCTTTTACTGAATGAATTAAAAATATATGTTCCATTGTATTCGTAGAAAATCAAATTATCTTTCCAACGGTATATAATGAGCCTCAATTGGAGTTCGGACGGCTGAGATCTTGGCCTTATACGAAAATTGTATTTTAGGAGCTTGTTATGACCATTCTTGTTTGGGCCATATCCGTGATTCCAACGGTCAGATGTATTTGATATTTGCTCTTAACTTAATTGAGATAGTTAATAATCATATGTATGGTCTCTATAGTTAGATTCTTTCATGATAAGATTTAAAAAATTCTGGACCAATAGACACCTCTGTAAGGACAAATCTTGAATTTCTATGTGTGGTCCAGATGGATCCAAGGCTCTGCATGATTGGAAACCTATATACAGCCTAAACGATGTATTACTAATCCATTCATTAGACCAGATTTTCCTACATAGAATCTGATCATAGAGATTTGATCAATATATTTTATGTGCTACTAGATGTGTATGTTGGATATATGTTGTATATAACATTCATCCCTTTATTGACCCACTTGGGTGTGGGATCACTTGTGATTTATGCATTTTATTAGTTCATCCAATCTAGAAACCCATGTATATTTTTTTGTCTCTTATCTATGGTTTGCTAGCATGTGTGCCCCACTTGCCATTGGATTTATCTAATTCCCTTTACACTTTCTATTTGTTGAAAATTTTCTAAGTACTTGACTGTATTGCATGTAGGCCTCTTTGACACCTTGTAGTAGACCCCGCACTCTGTAGTTAAGGGTCTCACTTTGGAGGATGTTTAATCCTTATATAAGTGAGCTGGGATGTCCTACCTTTTTCTTAGGAATGATTCCCTAAGTGTTTGGAAATTGAGCCCTAAGTTGTGACAGACCTCATTTCTGAAAACCGTCTGATTATTTGTGTTTTGTACCAACTTTGGGCCTCTGCAGTAGACCACACGTTAGAGGTTTGAGTAGGCCACCACTTAGAACCTCGAACATACACTAATAAATAGATAAATAATATTTTAATTGGGCCAAATCAGACCTTACATGATCAGATAGTGGATCCCAAAATGGGGCCAGGTATGGTTGTGCAGAAAATTAAAGTACATATGTTTGGCCTTAAACCAAATATTACGTGTGCATAAATAGTTGGTCCCAACTTATAGTTTTTGAAGTGCATATATAGTAAAACCAAGGGCACCTAATGGGACACTGAAAGGTGGTCCCCTGTGATCACGGGACGTACTCAAGATTAGGCCAAAACTAATTCTGCAATATATTCCCTGCACAGTTTCTCCTAGTACCCATGTTTAGGCCATCACTGTAAATTGTACTCACCTAACCAATGAGGCCTACATTATAATTTGTAAAGCCCATACATAGAGCTACCAGATGGTTATTTTCTTTCGCCATATGTAGGCCCCACATGATCATGAATCTGATGCTAAAATGACCCAGAACCAACATTGTACCAAAAATTTGTTTGATGTAAATTTATGTGGGGCCACATTGGTGGGGTCCACCACTATCCCAAAGCATTTAATGCAGCATCTAAACTCTTAAAAATAACTCTCAGATATTTTTGGGCTTAAAAACCTTATGTGGACCATCTAGTATGGGCTGTCTTGTATGGGCCGTACCTTTCATGTAATGAGGTCCACCTGACATGTTTTGTAAATGGGTGTTGTATTACTTGTAAAATATTTAGTGGACAAATATTGTTGTCCAAATGTTCTATTAAGACATAGGTGGCCTTGGGCCCATCTAAATGATACAACCCTAAGGCCCAAGCAGACCCAACACTAGGAGAAATCGTTGGGGAATGAGAAACCCACAAATGTAACCTTCCTTAAGCCCGTTGGGCAGCCCATTGCCTACTGGGTAGCGTGTCTTGTATACTACCTCTAGTCAAGTAGACCACACTTAGAGAAACCTATTTTATAATGCATAAACCGGATAATTGGGTTTTTTCTTGGTTTCTTGTGTATGTGGCTAGTAGGCCCAATATGATATATGATATGAAAGATGTTAGTATGTTATCCTTTGTGTTTGAGATTGTGCATTGTTTCTAGTTGGTGGAATATGTGAAGCCCACTTAGTTGTGGGATTAGATCCACACCATTGAAAGCGTTGTGGTTGGACATTTATGCCCTTGGGTTGGCCTATTGGTTCACCAAGTAGGACTCACACTTAGCCTATACGACCCCATGCCTTGCATGTAGTTCAAGTCCAGTGTGGAAGTCATACTAGGTAGGACGCACCTAGTGATGGGTGAGATGATTATACATGTATGGTAACATGATAATGATGATTGTGAGTTGTTGGTTAAAATGATAGATATGATTTAATAGATGATAAATTATAGCATATGCATTAATGATGGATGAGTAATTATTTATAACACTTATGACATTGTTTATGTTAATCATGAAGTGAAAATGATCCTCATGGTAATGATGATGATATTATATATATATATATATATATATATATATATATATATATATATATATATATATATATATATATATATATATATATATAATGTATGTATGTATAACATGCTAGTTGACCACTATGCTTGATACCTAAAGTGATGTATATGAGGCCCATAAGCGAGGCCCAATGTGATGTATGTGAGGCCCTTGTGTGAGGCCCAAGGTGATGTATATGAGGCCCAATTGTGATGTGTGATTCCACCATGATGTATGTAAAGATGTTTATGATGCTCATTCGTCTTCCTAGTTGGTATTAAAATAGGTCATGCCTTGGGAGCAATGATGGTTAAATGTCCACATTCTAAGGGCAATGGTGGTTAAATGTCCGCATTATAACCCTCCCTAAGGCCCGTTGTTAGGCCCATTCTCATCTCCTCTTAGTGGGCTAACCCAAATCATTGGGCCCCTATAATTATTAGGCACATTCTTGATATGAGTAGGCCATCTAGGTCTATCCTTGATATGAGGAGAGTACATCATCACCATGATCCATGCATATACGCATCATGTACATGCTTGATATGAGATGTGGTTGACCATTGCATATGCCATTAGGCAGGTTGTTTATGAGACTCCCTAATAGGCGGAGTTATCCCACATGAGCACACGGAATGCGTATGATTGATGCATGATTGGATTGAGTGACTCATGCATCTTGTACTGTGTGATTATGATTACTATACGCCCTAGCGACATCAGGGCTGTAGCATCCGCAGATATAGCGTGGATGGCAGGATTGGACACCGGAACTTGTTAAGCACGGGGACGAGAAGGATGTCCCAGGATAAAAGTCCTCAAACCCTTATGGTACCATGGAGGATGCTCCAATGCCTAACCGAGTGGATATATGAGCGCATGAGGGCCGAATACCAGAAGGTCGCGTCTCCCATTGTGTCGTGGAAAGTTGAAAGTGGATGTGGCCTTACCCGCCCGAGGGGAGGGGGCATTTGCTAGGCTAAGTATGATCAGCTCATAAATGGGTTCGCTATCGACGTGCTGGATAGAAATTAGTTAACTATTAGTCAGGCAGATAATGTGGTCTCTTTTACTTGCACGGTTGTGCGTCTAATATAGGACGGCAATGTGGTGTATAGTGTATTAAATCCCGGTGATTATCTAGAGAGAACTATATTGATATATGATGCTCTAGAGATGAGCTGGATTGATATGCGCATTAGTATGTTTGAGCTGCATCTTGCATATGACGTTGGTTATATAGGCCTTGCATCGCATCGTATGGCCTTGGTGTGGCCGATAGCATTCATACCTTGCATCACATAGCCTTGGTACGGCAGATAGCATTCATGTCTTGCATCGCATAGCCTTGGTACAACAGATAACATTCATGTCTTGCATCGCATAGCCTTAGTATAGCTTACAGCATTGTTCTAGTCCCCGGTGATGATCCCAGAGATGTTCGGTACTGGTATTATGACACCCCATCACTGTTGTACACGTGGGCGAACACATATGGGGGGACGCCGATGTGGGCGGGGCCTAAAGGTCGAGGCGAGCTACCAGTGGTTGGCAGGATACTGTGCAGGGGTTGCGTACTCAGCTCTCAACTCATTCATTCATTCATCCACTATCTACTCGGGCTGGTGGTGTACAACTAAGTTATTATGTGTACATTTGCAATAGTCAGGATTTCAGTTAGGGCGCACAACCAACATGAGATCAGGAGTTTACCATATTGAGTCTAACTATCCAAATTTAGGTATGAGACTAGTTTGAATAGAAGTCCCTTGTGATAAACCCCACAACTTGCGATACCACGTACTATCATCCCAACTACACACTCCAGCTTGTCAGTTTTTTTGAATTGCATATTGCATTGTATCTTCAGCATATGATATTTGGCTTATTATGACTACACACTCTAGCTCTGCCATTTTCCTTTCGTCGAATGCCATATAGTAGAAAATGGAATTTGATTATCTTGTTCATGATGATTGGCTATTTTAATGATTCATGGTCACTTGTTGAGTAACATGTCTATTATTGATGTCATGTTCATGATAAACTGTGTAGTTATACGACATGATTAATTGATAACCTGCTCACATATGATAACATGCTCGGTTGATAACATACCTATGGTTGTTTTGGATGTCTTTATGAGAGTGCCCTGATAAGACGTGTTTTACTCCCAGCACGTAGTAGACTCACAAGCTGTGGTTTGCTCATACGTATGACTTACACTTTTTCAGGATGCATATAAGAGTTGTTGGAGTTTGCTATTATTTCCTTTGTTACTGTTGAGTTGATGCACCATATTATGTGTGACATGTCGAACAGGTTCGTCTCTTCGATATGCGTTGATACCATGTACAAAATGTGTAATCACCTAAACAGATTAACCGTTAAAAAAAATTCACATTGAAAATCCTCCTTGTAGGATCCCAGGATCGAAATCTGGCATATGGGTGTCAGGAGCCGAGAATGGGATACTACGGAGGCTGTAAGCGCCGGATTCGATGATCGAAAATTTTGTGAGTCCGATTTCTGAGTTTGGGGTGTGACATTATATCCATACTGTTTATTCATTTTGCAAGATTATTTTAGGACATGAGCTCGAAAAAAGTAGATACAAAGCTCAAGTAGACCACATCATAGAAAACCGTGGAGAATGAACTCATAGGGTTCATTTGGCACCGTGGATTGGAGGGGATTTCAAATCCCCCTTTTTTTTTCACACGCACACACACCCCACACACTCACGCTAGTGGAATTTCACCACCTATGGATACTCGAACCCTTGACTAGGTATTGAAACTCTTGAGAGTCTACCACCGGAGCAAGAGTAAGGATCCCCTGATTATTTGGTAGCATAAAGTAATTGGGGTTTCAAATCCAACTCCTTGAGGGGGTTTGCAATCCACGATGAGAGCTTGGATTACACCTAAAATCATTTCAATAGTTGCAGGTGTAACATGTGTGTCACTATACACTATCATTCTATTAGGCACATTGCCCACCAATGATGATTAGCACCGTCCAAACATTGTTCATGTAAATCAACACTGTCCAAACATTGTCCAGCTCCGTCCAAACATTGTCAACGATTAAAAATCGTTGGTTAGTCACTCAGACATGATCTTGTGCTTGTGGCCCATCCGAGACTTGGAATTTCATCATTTTTGGGTAAAGCATATATTTCAGTGGGCTTATCACAACCATTGTGTCAAAAATTATATATCTCACTAATTAGAGATATTAAAGTTGATTTAGTAATTAAATTCAAACCCTTATAAATATACCATGCATAGGTACTTTTGGATTAAAGTTGATTCACACTTGGTGCCAAACACATTGCAAGGATTTCAAATACAGGGGGTTCTAAATCCACGCTCCCAAACAGGCCCTTAGCTTTTTTCTATGGTGTAGTTAACTTTAGCTTTGGATCTACCTCATTTTGTTTGGCTTGTGCCCTAAAATAAGTTGGCAAAATGGATGGACAATGTTGATAAAACACATGCATCATGGTGGCGCCCACCTAGCTTTAACTCCATCTACTAATGCTTAATTCTAGCAGTTAAAAAAGACAAATTTGATGGTTGTATCATTTTGGGAGCCATACTCACGAGATAGGATGGCCTTGTTAGCTACCAATCATGATGGCCCATGCATGTTGAAATGCGGTAAAATAAGCTTATCCTAAATGTTTCGCTTTTAAGTAGGGTTTGGATTTTGGATTTTTAACTGTTCTGTTCAGCTTTGTTCAAAATTTTGATTTTGCCTGGCTTGAGATCAGCCCGAGCCTGGCCCATTTACTGACCTACTTTTGAGTACATGTGCATGTTACAATTAAGTTTGGACCGCGTTCCAGTGCGGTCCTTGTCAACGGGTCTGGCGGCGGTTTGGCTTCGGCCTGGATTTTGAACCATTTTGGGTTGGGCCTGTTCAAAAATTCAATTTTGATAGGCCTGAGCCCAGCCTATTGACAGCCCTAAGTCGCAGGCCTACACATGGCCCAATTATCAAATGGGCTCAAATTAATACATAACCTGTGCCACACCCATCTAGCTACACTCATATCTGCCCAATTGGGCTAGACAGACTGGGCTAACTAGCCTTAGCCACTCTTAAAAAGGGACTAGATTTGCGGAGCAGCCCACTGTGACATATCTGTTTATCCGCATCGTCCATCTCTTTTCTCATATCATTTTAGGGCATTAGCCAAAAAATGAGGCAGATCCAATGCTCAAGTGACCATAGAAAATTAGGCACTTGGGTTGTATTAAATGCACGAAACATTAAATGAAAGAGTCATATGTGATATGGTTAACTTGAGTGCTGAATCTGTCTTATTCTTGAGCAAATGATCGTTAAAAAGGGATGGACGGCATGGATAAACAGATACATCACGGTGGGCCCTTCCACAGATCTGCCTGAAGACGCAGTCCTCGTTCCCTTGCCATACCCGTTTGCATGCACAAATCAAAACCAGCACCATAGGCGCGCTCATTATATATTGGTCATTTATTCAAAGTTTGGTGTCGTGGCCCATCATGACTTTTGATCACTGGACTTTTTAAAAAGTATTCTACTTAACAATTGAATGCTTGCGAAATAGTTGAGAAAGATTTTTCAGATAGTATCAATCTAGAGCATGCCCCACTGTCTGGGCGGTTCTGATTTGATGGTGGGCTCTAAGAAATTTTTAATGGTGGTCGTTCAATGACCACTATTTCCTTTGGCATGATCCACCTGATATTTGAATCTATCTCATATTCAGGGTCTATTTTCTTTAGCACGATTCACCTGATATTTGAATCTACCTCATATTTAGGACGAATTTCCTTTGGTATGATCCACCTGATATTTGATTCTACCTCATGTATATATATATATATATATACAGGGTCACGCAGGAAGTAAATTTCAGGTGAAAGCCTTTCACAACAAGTTACTGTGTAAGGATGCTGGGTGGGGCCCACATGGATGTTTGTGAGAAATCCACTCATCCATTCATTTTTTGGGGAGAAATTCCCTCGTGGATTCATTTTAAGAGCTCATTTTAGAAAATACTACAGAAATTAATCTAAAACTCAAGTGGGTCATACGACAAAGAAATTTGGGGAAAGAAATTCCTATGGTTGAAACCTTCTACGCTCCACCTTGATATTTATATGCCATCCAAATCATTTACAAGTTCATTACCAAAAAATTTGACTGACACAAAAATTTAATAGCCCCGGAATGTTTAATTTAATGGCCCCGGAATGTTTCAACGATTCACACTGAATCTCCACTGTTTCCTCTCGAATGACCCACTTAAGTTTTGGATACACATCATTTTTTGTCACATGTTCTAAAATGAGCTCCCAAAGTGGATGAACGGGTTGGATTTCTCACATCTAGGTGGGTCCCACCCAACATCCTTGCGCAGGAACATCCTGCGAAAGGCTTCCGCAGGAAATCCGTGTCCGCTCATGGCCTGAAATGAACTTTAAAGTGGATAGACGGTAGGAATAAAACACATACATCATGGTGGGGCCCACATTAGGGACCATCATCGAGATTTCGGTGCTGAGGGGCCACTAACGGTCAATGATTCAATTAATACATTCGCTTTTAGGTACACAAATCGACGGAAGAAACGAGAAAGAGAATTCTTCGGTGCACTCACGTGTATCCTAAAGTACGATCTCTCAAAATACTGACCACCGATGATTTCGCGTACCTGCGGAGGCAGGAATGATGGAATACTACACGCAGACGCAGGTTGATGTCCCAAATACAAGTGGCCTTATAAGTACTACCATGGCACATGTGTGAGATCCTGACCGTTCATCAGGATTTCTTCACACTACATTTTCTTATCCTAAATATCCGCCTGCTCACTCATCAGTTAGGCTGCCCATGTACAAAAAACTGGACGGCTGAAAAAGGATGAGCAACTGTCTACGTGGATACTACACGTGTCCTCACCGGATGAACGGGCCTACCTGATTTTTAGGCCAGGGGACATTCCACATGAGCACACGTGGTCTGCATGTGTTTGCATTGCGTGGATATATGTGTGGCTGGCAATAGCGTTTGTCGGGAGAAAAACGTCCTCGTGATGAACGGTTATTCTAGTTTGGATTTAAAAAATAAATCATTTTGGTACTCGTGGACAGTCCAGATTATCATTCTGGACCCTGCGATTAGCTCCGGCTACTCCTCGTCCGGTTTTTTCGAAAAATTCCAATCAGGTGATCCAAACCATCCATTTAGTAAATGATGCTCAGAACCATCCAAATACTCTTGAGTTTTTTCATATTAGCTGAACGAGAGCGGCTAGAACCCAATGAACGGTCAAGATAGGCGATGTGGATGCCAACTAGTCCAAGTACAATCGTGTGCATTCATAATTTCATACGCACTTAGATCACCGTATCATTTCTGTTTCTAAATTTCACGGGAGAAATTTACAACTGTACGACCCACTTATAGCCCATTTACATTTCTAGGCCCACTTCTTTTTACCTCGGGAGAATAATCCCCATACGTACGGACGACTTGCCAAAGGTTGAAAATGCCCCTGCCTTTTCAGAAATGTGTTGATCGGAAGGTGGGGTTTCCTATAGCTACGGATGATAACCGTAGCCCCTCCTTTTCGATATGTCCTTTAATACATATCAAAATACTTCGATATGTATCAAAGGTCTTTCGATATGACTGAAAAAAGGTCCAGAACCATCCAGCAAGTTTGCCTCAAAAATCCTGTGATTTTCGATATATATCGAAGAGTATTTGATATGTATCAAAGGTATTTACCTATAGCTATGGATTATAACCGTAGCCATAACATGCAAATTTTTTTCTTTTTCATTTTATTTTTTTATTTTTATTTTTTTACATGAAGAACTTTATTGTACCTACAATTTTCTCTAATACATATTTATATAAATATGTATATATAAGCATATAAAAAAAATTCTCTCTTTTTTTTCATTTCTTTCTTTATTCATTTAACAAAAATATTTTCTAAACCAAAATTAGTTACTTGACGTACCCTACGTGATTTTGGGGTAGGAGAAGCTACTTTAGCCAACCAACTTCGTTATTTTCCAAGATTCCATCAGGTCGATGGCCAAAAATTCATTTCATTCACTTCGCGGTCAATTTCATTCATTTCATTTACTTCGCAATCAATTCCATGCATTTCATGGCCAATCCTGACGATTCCTCTTCACTTCACGGTCAATTTCATGCATTTCATAGTCAATTCCCTTCACTTCACGATCAATTCCATGCATTTCATGGTCAATCCCTTCATTTCATGGTCAATTCCATGCATTTCACGGTCAATCTCAGCTATTCCCCTTCACTTCATGGCCAATTCCATGCATTTCACGGTCAATTCCCTTTACTTCATGGTCAATTTCGTGCATTTCACTGTCAATTCCGGCGATTTCCCTTCACTTCATGGTCAATTTCATGCATTTCACGGTTAATTCCCTTTACTTCACAGTCAATTCAATGCATTTCACAGTCAATTCCCTTTACTTCACGGTCATTTCAATGTATTTCACGGTCAATTTGCTTCACTTCACGGTCATTTCCATGCATTTCACGGTCAATTCGCTTCACTTCACGGTCATTCCATTCATTTCATGGTCAATTCCCTTTACTTCACGGTCAATTCAATGTATTTCACGGTCAATTCCATGCATTTCATGGTCAGTTCCATGGATTTCATGGTCAATTCTGGTGATTCCCCTTCACTTCACAATCAATTCCATGCATTTCGCGATCAATTCCCTTTACTTCATGGTCAATTCAATGCATTTCACAGTCAATTCCCTTCCCTTCATGGTCATTTCTATGCATTTCACGGTCAATTCTGGCGATTCCCCTTCACTTCACAGTCAATTCCATGCGTTTCACGGTCAATTCCCTTTACTTCACGATCAATTCCATGCATTTCACTCCATTCACTCCCTTACACTCAAATACACGTTCGAACTCATCTCTGCCATCCCTATGGAGATTTAATGAAGAAAATGGGTGAAAAGAAGGAATAGGGATGGTAGAGATGAGTTTGAATGTGTATTTGAGTGTAAGAGAGTGAATGGAGTGAAATTGATAAAGCACCGGCAATTTTGACCTGTGTAAAGCTGCGTGGAATTGACCATGAAATGCATGGAATTGACGTGAAATGCATGGAATTGACTATCAAGTGAAGGGAATTGATCGTGAAATGCATGGAATGACCGTGAAGTGAAGCGAATTGACTGTGAAATGCATTGAATTGACCATGAAGTAAAGGGAATTGACCGTGAAATGCATGGAATTGATCGTGAAGTGAAGGGGAATCGTCGGAATTGACCGTGAAATGCATGGAATTGACCGTGAAATAAAGGGAATTGACCGTTAAATACATGGAATTGACCATGAAGTGAAGGGAATTGACTTTGAAATGCATGGAATTGATCGTGAAGTGAAGGGGAATCGTCGGAATTGACCGTGAAATGCATGGAATTGACCGTGAAATGAAGGGAATTGACCATGAAATGCATGGAATTGACCGTGAAGTGAAGGGAATTGACTGTGAAATGCATGGAATTGACCGTGAAGTGAAGGTGAATCGCCGGAATTGACCGTGAAATACATGAAAATGACCGTGAAATGCATGGAATGACCATGAAATACATGGAAATGATCGTGAAGTGAAGCAAATTGATCGTGAAATGCATTGAAATGACCGTGAAGTAAAGGGAATTGATCGTGAAATGCATTGAATTGACCGTAGGTAAAGGGAATTGACCATGAAATGCATGGAATTGACCATGAAGTGAAGGGGAATAGCCAGGATTGATCGTGAAATGCATGGAATTGACCGTGAAATGAAGGGAATTGACATTGAAATGCACGGAATTGACTGTGAAGTGAAGGGAATTGACCGTGAAATGCATGAAATTGATCGTGAAGTGAACGGGAATCGCCGAGATTGACCGTGAAATGCATGGAATTGATCGCGAAGTAAATGAAATAAATGAAATTGACCACGAAGTGAATGAAATGGATTTTCGACCATCGACCTGATGGAATCTTAGAAAATAACCAGGGTTGGTTGGCCAAAGTATCTTCTCCTACCCCAAAATCATATAGGGTACGTCAAGTAACTAATTTTGGTTTAAAAGATATTCTTGTTAAATGAATAAAGAAAGAAATGAAAAAAAGAGAAAAAAAATTTATATGCTTATATGTACATATTTATATAAATATGTATTAAAGAAAATTGTAGGTAGAATAAAGTTTTCCATGTTATAAAAAAATAAAATAAAAATTGAATAGACAGCCACGGACTATAGTTATGGCTATAGTTATAATCCGTAGCCATGGGTAAGTACCTTCGATACTCTTCGATATGTATCAAAAATTGTAGGATTTTTGAGGCAAACTCGCTGGATAGTACTGGATCTTTTTTTATCATATCGAAAGACCTTCGATACATATCAAAAGACATATCGAAAAAGCAGGGGCTACGGTTATAATCCGTAGCCATGGGTAAGTACCTTCGATACTCTTCGATATGTATCGAAAATTGCAGGATTTTTGAGGCAAACTCGCTGGATAGTTCTGGATCTTTTTTGATCATGTCGAAAGATCTTCAATACATATCGAAGTATATATCGAAAGACTTTCGATACATATCAAAGGACATATAGAAAAAGCAGGGGCTACGGTTATAATCTGTAGCCATAAGAACCCCTTAGCTATAGGCTCTTGGTTTTGTTTTTTTTTTTCTGTTGTAATCTCCACCACTTTTTGTGGGTCCTATTATGAGGTATGTGTTATATCCAAACCGTCCATCTATTTGGCGAACTCGTATTAAGGCTTGAGACGAAAAATAAGACAGATCTAGCTATCAAGTGGACCACACTGTAAAAGGCAGTGGAGGATTGAACGTCTACCATTGAAACCCTTTTAGGGGTCATAGAAGTTTTGGATCATTATGAAATTTGTTTTTCCTCTTCATCCAGGTCTTTGTGACCTTATGAATAGATTGGATGGAAAATAAATGTTATGGTGGGCCCTACAAAATTTTTAACGGTGAAAATCAATTTTCTCGCTGCTCTTTGTGGTGTGGTCTAGTTAATCTTTGGATATGATTCTTTCTTCTTTTTCTTTTTCATAATGCTCCGAAATTATCTCGAAATATGACTGAACGTTGTGGATATAATAAATATATAACTGTGCGGCCCATGTAACTTTGATCTCTTTTGAACCGTTCATACAACTCGGAGTTCGAGGAGCGTCAGCGCTCATCTTCGAGCACCAGCCGATCCTCTTTCGGAAGGAAAAGCAGGGGCATTTTCGACCTTTGGGAAGCCATCCATACGTATGGGGCTTATTCTTGAGAGGTAAAAAGAAGTGGGCTTAAAAAGGTAAATGGGCCATATATGGGTCATACAGCTGTAAATTTCTCATTTCACGGTCGCATGCGGATCACGACTAGGGCTGAAAGTTGGGCGGGTCCAACCCATCGACCATGACCGACTTGACATTGGGTTGGGCTTGGGTAGGATGTATCGGGTTTGGGCCATACCAACGCTAACCCGATAAAACTTGGGTTGGGCTCGGGTTGAGGTCTCGGGTTGCCCGACCCAACCTAAACTCGATCAATCTATAAGTTTCTTATAAGTTAATTATAATTGAGAGTAGATCGTCTGTGTTGAATGCACTCGAAATTTCAATGTCGTCGGGTTTCATTGGTCCACGTAATTTCCGATAACTTAAGCTAACAAGATACACCGTATTTCTCTCTCCCAAATAGATTGCTTGATGCACAATACGACTTTTTTAAAGTAGTTATCCTATATTTTAACTTGTTTGTTTAGAAAAAAATATTTTTACAATAAATAACTACATATATAATTAATAAATTTATAAGTATAAAAAATAAAATTTGTATTGAAAATATAATAAACTAATGTAATAATGAAAATATTAGCATATATTTACCCGACCAACCCGGCCAACCCGGCTGAACCGGCTTGGGTTGAACTTGGGTTTAAAATTTCCAATCTAAGGTTGGGTTGGGTTGGATTAGGGTTGAGGTACAGGAACCTTGGGTTGGGCTAGTGTTGACCACCAACCCGACGCAACCCGCCCGACTTTCAGCCCGACTGATGAAGGGGGCGAGAGGTTTGCTAGAATACATCTACTCGTATTGTAATACAATGCATCACATCTATAGCAGTTAGATCTGGAATCATTATTAGTGATCCAAACCGTTTAAAAGATGGACCTGTACGTCTGTCGATGATGCTTAATGACTAAACCCTGAATGGGATTCTTAAGGCTTCAATTATTTAACTTCTTGTTTGTGGAATATAGACTTTCTCTTTGACCGTTACTTTGTGGGCCATTGATCAGAAAGTATAGGACTTTCTAATCTTGAAGCCACCTCGTTGATAGATTCATCACATCAATAGCTTGGATATTAAATGTAGCCCCATATTCAATGGCTATGGTCCGGACGTGTATCCATTTGCAGGACATGAGGATGGTAGCAAACCTCCGCGTGCAATGCACTGAATGAAATAAAACTGCATTGGAAGTTTCTGCACCTAACTATGCCATAAGTCATGATACAACCATTTTTTTCTCAAAGCATGTCACGTGTGTGGAATTGTTTACACCCATTTTTTTCATTGTCTTAATTGGCCATTAATAATGTCACGTAGTATTATTATAGGCTTGATACACACCGAAAGCAGAAGGGTGCTTGCACCCAAAGAAATCATTAATCAAATTATTTTCAGCCTTACATATTATGATATTAATGAGATGTGGTACAAATCCATATGCGTACCTCTAAAAAGGTGAATCATCCCATGCCATGTGGGTACAATCAACATACCTATTTATGAGAAAATATATCAGGCATGAGTTTATCACGAATCTAGCGATGATATCTTCATGAATTTACCACAATCTAGCGATGATATATTCGACGTGACCATCTCTCATGATCCTTTCAAAGTATGAGATATTGGAAAAAGCAATAGCGATAAACGAAAAGTTCTAAACATCAGGAGATCAAATCATTATCCAATCCAATCCAATTTGGGTCTAAACTTAAGTTGGGGGAGGAGATTGTCATGATATAATCCCAAGTAGTCCATTAATTGAGACAGACAATGGGAGAGCAAGATCAAAAGACTATTTTATCTATCCAACAATTTAAAGAATTGAAGAGGCGGATAAAGTACCCAAATGCCCCTCAAGTCATGTCTCGATTAAGAACTCGAAGAGTTAGAATGTGTTGGATCCTCTATCTGTCCATCATTCCCAGCATCCAAAACCATCCACATTGAATGCTGAAAATGTCAAATGAAGCCTACTCTATATCATCCAACCTCTTGGTGACAACTGACGAAGTCCATTCAATAAAATGTCATTAGAAGACGCAAGTGATCAAGATTGATCTGAATTCAATCCCAGATTTAGTTGTTTTAATCAGAGGGATTTTGACAAATCTAGGCTTAATCCATTGTGGGCCATGGACACCCTACAACGGATCAAGATTTGAAAAGTCAATGAGTACTCTGAATTTAACTGGAGTTCTACTTCTCAATCCAAGTTATCAATTCTGAAATAATAAGAGTATTCTTATATTCAGAATATGAATAGCGACGCGAGTGTGAAGGAGCCAGAAGTAACAAGGAAACCCTAACGAGGTTTCACTGTCTCAATGATCTATAAAAGAAGTAATCAAAGAAGAGTTTGGTACCCTACGTCAAATAAATCAACCTGTCTTTTATTTATATTTTCTTCCTGTAATCTAACTTAGTTTAGCTATTCCCTAATAGCTCTTGCTATAGTATCTTAGGAGTGGAGTTAGTCTTTTTGCCTTGAGTTATAGCTCGTGATATTTTAACTTTCAATTTTGTTAATCATACTCGTCTCAATTTGTCTATTTTGAAAGGCGTACAAGGCATTTATCTATTTTTATTTTGTTTATTCATTTGTTGTCTTGTAAATTGTCCTTTGTAATAAATATCATTTTATAATACTTAACAGAATCGGCAACATTTTACCTTATTTAATTTGAATATATCTTTATTTATGTGAGAAGTAATTTGAACTTATAGTGTTGGTAAAAGAAAAAGTCCTTAAGGTCGTAGACTTAAATATATTCTCACAAGGCAAAAAGAACTCATTTAAAAGGATTAGTCTCATTTTTTTTCACTAATCATATGAACGAAGCACAATATTAGTAGTCAAGAGGACTCTGGATCTTTGATTCAATCTCCAATATATCCATCATGGCAAATGGAACATTAACAATTTAATCAACTCTTGAGTTAGGCAAACTCTAGCATGTCCGCCTATCCTACTCACATACACATGTATCCAAATAGACCCTTGCTCATATGAGTGGTCACGTGTTGATTGAACATAGAGTGCAACAAGCATATCTTGTCCGTACACAAGCCAATTGATGTCATCTATAGGCATTGATGTTATGTCCTACTCTATGTGTGTATTGGTAAGATTTTGTAACAAGCCATTGTGTATATCCCACCTTTTGTATGGTTGGAATATTATACATATGTCACATGTTGGCGGGAAGAAATGGAGGTAGCTTCTTATACAACTAATGTACATTAATATTTCACGCTTAAGAATCACCTGAGATTTTATTTTCCATTTTTTTGATTTTCCTTTATTTTTATTTTTTGATTTTTTTTACATGCACACTCACACCTACACACCACATGGGTACTCGGACCGATGACCTTAGTGTTGAAACCCACAGCCTACCAAGGTTGCATTTAAAATCAAGTGAGATTTTAAATGAGAGAAATGCTCACACATAACTAGTTCGCATGTGGGGGCACTTAGGCGTTTGTATGACATCTTGGATGTGGTTTGGTTGGTGACCCCAACAGGCTAGCAAGAATCAACGCTTCATGGGCCTTACCATGACTAATGTGTATGTGTTTTATCAACATCCATTTTGTAAGCTTAATTTAGGGCATAGTTCAAAAATTGAGATAAAACCAAAACTTAAGTGGACCACACCATAGGAAAATGTGGGGAACCAAAGCCCGTAGACCACACCATAGGAAACATGGAGATT
The DNA here is from genome assembly GCF_029962835.1 of Magnolia sinica. NCBI lineage: Eukaryota > Viridiplantae > Streptophyta > Magnoliopsida > Magnoliales > Magnoliaceae > Magnolia > Magnolia sinica. Next base: position 6,289,651 of record NC_080579.1, read on the forward strand.
GAACGCTTACAGTTGAAAATTTCTCAAGGGCCACAAAAATTTGGGATTTAACTAATGTTTGTGTTTTCCTTTCGTCTAAAATTGTGTGACCTTATAAATAAATTGGATCACAAGTAAACAATACTGTAGGTCTTATGAATATTTCAATGATGAATGTCATCATCTCCATTGTTTTTTGTGGTGTGGTCCACTTGAGCTTTGGATATGCTTCAATTTCACGCCCATGCCTTGGAATAAGTTGACAAAATAAATGGAGTGCAGATAAAACACATACATCATGATAGAGCCTATATTGCCTGAAACCAGCAGGCTGGATGTCGTTGGATTCACCAACCACATCACCTCCAAACATCTTACTCACCCGGCCAGGTTGTCTCCAAATGAAGATGAGACTCCTAAAAAATTAGGTCAATCCAACCATAAAAATAGTATAGCTTTTATGAAATTTTCTTTTTGATGGTATGACCCACCTAACGTGGGACTAACCTCATTTTCGTAGTAGATGAAAGTGAAGATTATATATTTTTTTTAAAATAGGCATGGTCCCAGGAGCAGTTAATTGTAAATGAAAGAAAGTGCACAGCTAGGTGGATCTGCAAGGCCCAAAGTAATGTAAGTATTTTATCCATGCTGTTAATCACTTTTATTAGACCATTTTAAGTTATGACTCAAAAAATGAGGCAGGTCCACAGCTCTAGTGGACCACGCTAAAGGAAGCTGCAGTGATAATGATACCCACCGTTGAAACCTTCCCACCGTTGAAACCTTTATGAGGGCCACTAAGATGTTTTTTTACCATCCAACCTATTAATAAGGTCACGTAGACGTGGATGAAGTGAAAACACAAATATAAGCTTGATGCGAAACTTCTCTAGCACCTCAGAACTTTTTAATGGTGGACATTCAATCCCCACTTTGTGGTCCTCTTAGGACTTGTACCCGCCTAATATTTTGCATTATATTTTAAAATGATCTGAGAAAAACGATTAATAGCATGGATAAAACACTTACATCACTGTACCCCACGGAGCCCTGCTCGGACGGATACCGTCCGAGCGGGGTAGGACGCAATCTGCGTCCCCCTTAGAGTATGTATGTCATCCAATGCATCAAGCAGAGCTATTGGAAGAGGGGGCTAAATATCATGCTGATCCAAACATCAGGTGGGCCATATGATAGAAAACAAAGGAGAGCCACTTAAAAATCTCAAAATTCATGTGATGGTCCACTTAATTATTTCATCGGCATGATTTTTGGGCATCACTTTCCTATCGTGATTTCTTGAGCAACTATTTTAAATTTGTTGGACGACGTACATACACCATGGATCGCTCCACGCTATCTGTAGGTAAGACATCAGAATCTTCAATGTCGTGTGGCTCATTTCTTCAGTGATGCTCACGTACAACTAATTGCACGACAAAAAGGTGTGGGTGATGCAATCGTTGGATCGACGTTATGTTTTGGCAAATCCATTTCACGGTGAGACAAACTTGATGGACGGTCTAGATGTCTTAATGAGCATCATAGTGGCCCAACACCTGAACCAATTGAACGTAGGTTGCGTATAAGCATTTCTCTTATTTGTCATGGTTTACGTGCTAGACCGTAGAAATATGGGGGAGTGGATTGCGTCCGAACCCGGTTGCATAATCCGTTGGATTAGAGCTACTGCGGGGCCCATAGCGATGTATCTGTTTATCTGCGCCGTCCATCCAATTTCTGATATAACTTTTAAGTAAGACTCCAAAAATGAAGTAGATACAACGGTCAAGTAGACCACACTAAGGGTGTGTTTGGATAGGTGGATTGGAAGGGATTGGATTGTATTGGAAGGGATTGGAAGGAGTGATCACGAGATTGGCCGGGCATGCCAAACAAATACGTTGAACTTTTGCCTGGATATAGCAATCCCAGCCATCCACTGACATCACCATCGATACCTTGAAATACACTCAATCCCTCCTAATCGTACCTATTTTGCCTGGACCGGGATTGGCCAAGCGTGCCGAACAAACTCAGTGGTCAAATCCCTTGATATAGAAATCCTATGGGATTACTATCAATCTATTGGTGCCATCGATTATCTAGAAATGGCTGCCATCCACCGTAATACAATCCAATCCTATAGGATCGGCCTGTCCAAGCACATCCTAAATAGTGAGCTTGGGTTGCATTATATTCACGGATTTGAAGAAATAAATGCACGAAGAATTGAATGCAAGAGCCATATCCGTTGTGGTCCGCTTGAGCGTTGGATCTACTTCATTTTCTGGTTCATACTTTAAAATTATCTGAGAAAATAGATGGACGGCTTGGATAATTAGATACATCACGGTGGGTCCCACAAGTGCTCTAGTGTGGCGGCTTACTATCCGACCGGAATTCGAACGCAATTCACATCCGAAAAATGCGAGTAGCTTTTCAGTTGTTTGGAGATGCTGATTAGTCAGATAACGTTCCACAGCACACGTGGCTGTATGTACGGTGGGTAAATCTTGACCTTTCATCTGGTATGTCTTGATATGAAATGCCCATGGTACAAAAAACACACTGGTTGGATGATAACTCGCCATGATTACTTGACTTTGTAACCTTCGATTTTGGACACATTGACATTTTTTAATTTTGACCGTCCATCTAAAGGCCACAGATCAACGGTTAGAATTGCATTTGTGGTGCACCGAGGTTTCCAAATTACACCGGTCGTGTGGGCCCATCTTGTTGTGGATGTGAAATCCACTCCAGACATCAGGTGCGTCCATCATTTTAGGCCCTTCCACCAAAATTTAGTTCGATTCACGAATTGGGTTGGGCCACACTACTGGGAATAACAGAGAGAGTACACAAACCATAGGTTGTGTGCGCATTCCATCCAATCCGTTCATCAGGTACTCCTTATCAGGATGAACAAACATTCCAAAACCATCCCGATCAAAAACTCATATGGGCCACAGATGCATGAACTTAGATGTTTTACCTATGATTTTACATTATTCCTCATGGTGCGGCCCACCTGAGTTTAGTATTGAGACTATTTTTGATATGTACAGTAAAATTGAGAAGGCTCACTTAATGGACGGAGTGGATGTCACAAGAAAAAACTCTGGTTGTTTATCTGCGGGTTGTAGATGGTGGGTGGCGTGGGCCCCACCCACTAATGGATCAGATCTCATGCACGTGAGCCATGTTGTCTTTGGCGTGTGTAGATGCGCGCCTGTTATCCACCGCCCCTAATTAATACTATCTAATGCTAGCATTATTTGCGCGCATGAGATAGGCGTCCAATCATCGCGAAACACGAGACAAATACTTACACGTGAAAGAAATCAGAGACACTAATAAGATATATTTAACCGTTTGAGTTCCTATGATTTTGATATTATTTCATTTAATTCATCAGGTGGGCCACACATATATCTTTAATCTGGAACGTAGTTAAAAATTCCTTGTCAATCGCTTTCATAAACGGACGGTCTTAATGCAAATTTCACCAGTATCATTCATGAACCATAAATCTATAAACAGTTTTCGCTACCTTAGGAGTGGAAAGGATCTTACACACGTGACTTTAGTTGTCGCATGTGACGAACGCCCTTCGTTCATCAACGCGATTGGAGTGGCCGCCGATTGCGTTGTCCCCATCAAGACGGACTCCGTCTTGGTAGGGGCTATGTGGGGTCCACCATGATGTGTGAGTTTTATCAACTCCGTACATCCATCTTACAGGAATATTTAAGGATTTGGTACCAAACATAAAACGTATTTGATACTCAACGGGACCACAAAAAAGGAAGAAGTGGTGATAATACCACCACCGTTGAAACCTTCATACGGCCCACCGTGATGTTTATTAGCCATCCAACCTGTTCATAGGGTCAAATAGACCTGGATGATGGGAAAAAACTAGTATTATCTTGATCAAAACTTCTGTAGATCCCAAAAAGTTTTCAACGGTGAAGGTTGAATCCTCACAGTATATTCCACTTAAGCCTTGGATCTGCTTAGTTTTTGGGATCACATGCTAAAAAGGATATGGGAAAATGGATGGACGGCGTGGATCACGGTGGGCCCCACAGAATCTCTGCCAGGAGTTCACGTCCTATCAGAGTACGGTTTCAACCGTGGTTCTAGCCTCGAGTCAAAAAAGTCCCTGGGACGCGGATGCGGACAAGCTACTGACGGGTTGAGTACCGAGACTCACGGCTGAAGTGACGTCACCAAGTTCTGTGGGCCCCAGCACGATGTATGTGTTGTATCCGTGCCGTCATTTTATTCGGAGAGATCATTTTAGGACAAGAGCCAAATAATTAGGTAGATCCAAAGCTCGAGTGGACCCCACCACAGAAAATAATGGGGGAGTGATGCCTACTGTTTAAACCGTCCTAGGTCTACCATGATTTTTATCTGAGATCCAACCTGTTCATGAGTTAAAACAGACATGAAAGAAAGAAAAACACAGATATCAGATTCATCGAAAACTTCTATGGCTCACAGAATTTTTTAATGGCAGCCGTTCAATCTCCACTATTTTCAATGATGGATCCAGTCGAGATTTCAATCTGCCTCAATTTTTTGGTACATGCCTTAAAATGATCTATATAAATGGATGGACCGTGTGGATACAAAAAATTCATCATGGTGGGCCCCACAGAACTTGGTGACGTCACTTCGGTAGCCAGTCTCGCCACGCGTCCAAAGTCCCCATCCCACCGCGCTATTCGAAAAAGAGAAAATCATCAATACTCCGGAAGAGTATGATAATCCATACACGTGCAGATACAATCTTTACTCCATATCAAATCCCATCCGTACAAATATCATTCCCACTGTATCGTGATATAACAAGGATGGACGACGATTAGACGAATTCAGGCGATTCATTTAATCTAAACCTTCGTATAAAATATCGACAGCTCATAGTTATTTATGATGAGAAACGCTCCAATGCTTAAGGTTTGGGTCATATTGTTCTAGACTGTTCATCAGGGCTAAGGTGGATTTCATGGGCCACCAAGAAAAACATTACCCTGATCCGATAAATATTAACCATTTGATTAATGCCTTAAAAATGGACGGTCGTGATCATTCAAAACAGGATCCAACCATCATGGTTTGCTCGTGTCTCTTAAAAGTCACTTTTTTTGAAGGGCAATTCTACCACCGCCATCCATGACATAGAAAAGGACGGCTGCAGAAATCAAGGTCGGATTCGATCATTCTATCGGTGTGATTTTTGCAGCAAGCCATGCAGTGAAGTCTAATCTAATGGACGGTTCAGATCGAACCAATAGGACAGTCCAAGTGAACCGATGCAACTATGAGCAATGGAGCATTTTTACCACCTAATCCTATATCTGAACCACATCTCGTGCGGCCTAGATTGAGCGAAACGGGGGCTACGTATGCGTGGTTGGAGTGCACGTGTATGAATAGTTGTACTCCGCCAGAGCATCAAATAACTCCTCTCTTCAAAAGGAGCAGTGCCATGTCTCTGCTCATTTCAGCACTTTCTCGACATCTCTCAAGTGTCATCCGTTATATAGTCTTCCCTCCACCAAATGACATTTGAAGAACTAGGGCTTCAAAGACAACACAGAAAGATCGATGGAATCTCGGCCGTGTAAGTCCTCAAACTCCTGTCTCTTTCTTTCTCTCCTTCTTTCTCTCTGCAATTTAAGGAAAAAGATTACGGATTGTGGTGCGGTGTGAAGATCACCCTGCAGCATCACCATTCCTAGGTGGGGCCCACCTGAAGAACGGTTCGGAATTCTGGAAGGTGAGTCCCACCTGTGCAGAATGCTGGCCCGGATGAGAAGCAAACACCGGCCACTACGGCTATATATATATATATATATATAGGGAAATTCGGGAGCATAATTTGGAGAATTTTAACAATTTGGGAACTGATTTTTTTTTTTTTTTTTGAAAAGAAAAAAAAATATAAACTTTTATTAGAGAATAAGATTATCTATGTTGGGTTGTGGTTCTTGTGAAGAGGAATGCTCTGCCGAATTGCGGGGTGATTGGTTGAGGGGTCATTGTAGGGGTACTTTGGGAATACTGGAATGTTGGGAGTGGGCCCCACATGGGTGTTGTCAGGTGGGGCTTTTCTTAGTTGCTTAAGCATTCCTCAGGAAGCTAGTCAGATGATCCCCGCCGTGTAAATGCCCTGGGGCAAAGCAAAACTCATCTGTTGAGCCACTCTTGGGTATGAAAGAAATAGATAGCTTGAGAATTCTCCGTCTTTGTTCCACCGGCCGAGCAGACCGGCATATTCTTTTGCGCTAGGAAATTACATGGTTGGCCCCATGTGATGAGCAGCTTGGATCTTGCATGTTGGCATGTGTGGAATAGTGGATAGCTTGAGAGTACTCCGTTTTGTTCCACAGGCTGAGCAGGCTGGCTTGATCTTTTGCCCTGGGAAATTACATGGTGGGGCCCACGATATGAGCGGGTCAGATCTCACAAGTTGGCATTTGTGGTAGAGTGCAGTTAGTTAAGTCTGCATTTCCCTTTCCCAAGTGTTAGTTATAGCTATTATCGAATTCAATGGCAAGGAATATTTTGATTTGGCATGTATGCCGGTAGTAAGCAGTAGGGCACTTCTCCAAAGAAATTGAAGAGTCGATTTGCAGCATACATTCCAATGTGGCACACTTGTCATGGATGTGAGCAATGCATCAGTTGGAGTCACTATTGGGTATGAACAATGGATGGTTAGGAAAAGGATGACCGATGCTCTGAATTTAATTACATTGTTGCTCACTGAATGAGTGGACCATCTTGACTTCTACGCTAGGGCATGTTCATTGTGTTCGCCAACTAATGAGTGTCCCAGGTCTGTCACATTTTTTCCCATGCTGGCATGTGTTCTGGAATTTCCTTTCAATTTCCTTGTGGAATCACCATTGCATTTCCCACACCACTGTATTCCTATTACTATTCATGTAACAATGATGCTCCATGTTCTGAAAAGGTTGCTGTTTCCAAAATTGTGTAATGGACGTGGCAACAGAGTTTCAAAGAAAAACAAAAATTTCATGTATCTTAGTGGCTTTATATACTCTTTAATCTTTATATAGTTCTACTATCATTTTTAGTCATGTAGAAGCATTTTTCCTATAATTGGTGCATTTTTTTTTAGCTCCATTACACTCAAGGTATTCCGTATCGGTAATGGTCAACACTGTTACTGATATGAGTATCGGCTGTATTGGCCGATGCGGTGGCATAATGACCATTACGATGCTTGTAACAGTTGAAAAAAAATTTGCCCGAAAAGTTCTGAAAAATACTTAGAAAATTCAGAATAATGTAAATATTCTAAATATGTATTGATTTTTTGTTTTGAACATGTTTATGATAGCGTAACGGTCAACAATTTGGTGAGTGTTGTATCTAGTTGTCTGGTGAATTTGTGAACATGGTTATGTGTCTCTAATATATACACATCACAGTTGAACATTAGAACTAGAAATCAGATAAAAAGCATAAATACCACTTATTTTTTTGAAAAAATGGCCATCGAAGTTTCTATTCGTCCAAATCGCTGTAATCTATAGTTTTAACCCTAAAAAATATAGTAAAAGTGGTCGAAATATATTGTAGAATAATCTATGAAAGTTTTTGGAATAAGAAAAGTAAAAAAATGAGGAGAAAAATGAATTTAAATAGAAATAAAGATGCTAATTTTTGGATCATTAGGGGGGTAATGGTGTTATGCCTCATAATGGCCTATACCTGTAACGGCTGATACGGTCTCAGAAAACCAGCTGACACCTTTTTCCCCTCATATCGTGTAATAGTTATGGCCGTTATCTATACATATCGGCCATACGGAACACCTTGATTGCACTCATTAACTTAAAGTTGCTTTGATATGCCATGTTTACTTGGGTCCCTATGTTTGATACACACATTGAGGTTTCTATGTGTTGGCTTGTTGTGTTTCCAATGCTATAAGAGATCAGCACAACTTTCAAGGAAAAACGATGACTTGTTTTCTCTATCTTATTGGTAGCATTTCCTCGTAATCCAGACCGTTAATTTGAGTGGATCCTTTTGCGACAAGTCTTTACCATTTGATTTTCACTTAATTTTTAGGACCCACTATTCCTTACCCGCATTCTTTCCAAGCAGCAGATCTATAAGGTCACAAACCTTTTTTTTTTCATGGAGCTAATTTCTTCATTTATAATTAAAATCCATTGCTTGGTATGCAGAGATTAAATGCCCCAATATGAAGCACCCTTACTTTCATCTATGGCCAACCATGTAGCATTAATGCAAGCAATCCTTCCAAGTGAGCTTCTCTAAAGCCCAAGGTTCAGACTCCTTTGGTACCACACGCCCATTGTTGTCTACAATTGTAAGATTGCTTTGGATTTAACTTACCAAATTTGCGAGCAAGGGCTAAGGTTTGTGAGCCTTCCTCACATGACAAAAGTCCGATGAGCATCCTTTAGAAGGATTGGACGAAGAATATCCCAAATTTGTCTTTGAGCCACCTCAACGAGTTTGGATCCGAAGAGAGCGAAATTCTTAATAGCCTTTTAACTCTTCCTCCTCGTCCTCTAGCATATTCCTATGACAAGACGGAGTCCATGACATCTCGGATCCCGAGGCTGAACATAAAAGATTAATAGAGACATCCAAATTTGGGGACAAGTTTGCCAACCTCGGGAGTTCTTCATACAACATCCTCTCACCCAACAAAACATCCTTTCAGAATCGAACCCTTCTTCCCTCCCCCAAAGAGAACCCCACCCTCTCCTTGAATCTTTCCCCTATGCTCGAGATAGCCTTCCACTCCCTTGTCGCCTTACATAAGAAAGACTTCTCAGTCTGCCATTCCCTCTCCTTCAATCCCTACTTTCTTGTCGCCACTTTCTTCGAAAGGTTTCCATCCTCCAAACTGAACCCCCAACGAGCACCATATTGATAACTTGCAAATTCCTCATACCCGCTCCCCTTTACGTCATAAGTATACACACCTCTTCCCATCTCATGAGATGGAATTTGTTCTCTTCCTTCGCCCCACACCATAAGAAGTCACATATGAGGCTCTCCAGCTTCTTCTAAACACTTTTGGGCATTTGAATAGGGATAAGAAGTGAAGCGGAATATTTGAGAGCGCTGCTTTTATTAAGGTAAGTCTACCCCCAAGGAAAGGTGCCTGCTTCCTAGCTGAGAGTTTCTTCTCAACTTTCTTGATGGCCTTGTCCTATTAATGCTTTGTGGGCTTCCCAATGCATAGTGGGAGACCGAATTAGGGGCCATTTGGCAGCATAGATTCAATGTGAATTGAAATCTAAAATCACAATTACTATAGAATCCATGTGAATTAGAATCCTAGGCGGTGTTTGGCACTATGCATATGGATTCCATGTGAATCCAAAATTTGTGTTTGGCACCTTTCTCCATGCATAACATGTATTTCACTAAATTCCCCACTGTAAGGTTTATGTGAAATTCACCCTGATCACCAGGTGTGTTACTCAATATTAGCCATAGGGCTCAAAACTCAGCTTGGTCTGTGATTCAGGTGGACCATACGATTGGAAACAATATACAGGGATACCTCTCTCAACCGTTTCCTTCGTATGGGCCACTTGAATCAAGAATCGGGCCGATTTTTGGGCCCTATGGCTAACATGGAATGGCATACCTAGTGGTTGGGGTGGCTTTCACGTAAACAGTAAGGTGGGGCATACCAATTCTTGAAATCAACTAAATCATTTTCATGTAGAGACATTGTGGCATGAACCCATCTAGGCCTTAAAAATGTTGTGGGACATGGCCACCATGATGTTTATGTAAAATCCACCCCGATCACTAGGTGTGTTGCTTAATTTGAGTCGTAGGGCCCAAATATCAATCCACCATGATGTTTATGTAAAACCCCCCTGATCATCAGGTGCGTTGCTTAATTTGAGTCGTATGGACCAAATATCAGATTGCTTTGTGATTCAAGTGGGCCGTAGGAAGGGAAATAGTAACCCTCACCCTTCAAATTGTTTCCTTTCGTGTGGCCCATATGAATTGAGGATGGGCTTGATTTTTGGTTCCTAGTCCTACATTTTAGTTTTGTATCTAACGGTAGGAGTGGATTTCATATAATCATCATGGTGGGCCCTGAAAAGATCAAGGGTGCAAGTCTCCCTCTCGGCTTTTCCCTAGATATGGCCCACCTAAATCATACACCGAGCTGATTTTTGGGCTCTACGGTTAAATTAAGGGGATGCACTTAGCGATCGAGGTGGATTCCATGTAAACATGACTTTGGGTCCCACCAATTCTTGAAGCAAGCATACTGTTGATTTTGGTGCTGATGTCATCCATGGTAAAGGGTGGCAATGGGATTTGAAAACATAACTCTTGGCAACGAATCTGAAATGGGTGAAAGGGTGGTAAATGGAATCCATTTACGACCACGTTACCATCCCCAAATGCACTCACTTTATGCGTTTACCACCTATTCGCACCCTTTTCCAGCATTTCCATGGTGCCAAACGACTCCTTATGAGGAAGGAAATGAACCAACCCTACAGCCGAATACCTCCTCTAACTTTTTAACCTCCTCCTTGGAGATGCCAATGCCTGACATTTCACTGTTTTGGATGCTCATCTTTACACCTGACACCACTTCAAAGCACTATAGGATCTTCCTAAGGTTATCCACCATGTCTCCTCATCATCACTGAAAAGTCTTATGTCATCTGCATGCTGAAGGTGGGAGAAATAGAAATTATGCAATAATACAAATTTCTACATTATTGAATATCTGTATGGGCATGTTGGTGAATTGATTTTTCAGGGTCCTTGTGTTTGACACCCATGTTCATAACCTGTTCATGTAGAGCATAATGCATAGCTGCACTTGGTTTAAGGATAAAACTTCAGGTAGCTATTATAGGGTGACAAGGGGTGCCATTGACAGTTTTGTTTGGGTGTCAATTTGGGTTGTTATCTATTAGCAGTTTGGCGGTCATTTCTTTCTGTCTTTTAATTGACAACTCTTATGGCATTGCTGCATCAGTCCTTTTCTGATAGTTAGTTTCGGAACCCCTTTATTTGTTTTTAACCCTTGATTAGTTTTACACTCTTACCGCTATGTTTTGCTGTTGGTTGGTAAAGATAGTATGTTGGGCTTCTATAAATGAGTTTATGGTTTCAAACTTTCTTTTGGTTACAGCACCATCATATTTCGTCGGTCCTTGTTTTCAGTTTAACCAGAGATGCAATCAATTCTTTGAGAGATTTCCTTGCATGGTATCTAACATAGCATTCGTGCTGTGACCTTGTAGGATCATATCTAACATCTTTTGAGAGTTTGAAGCATAGAATTAAATTTGTATGTTTTCTGTATAGTTCACAGCTTCTATGTCTTTTAGTTCAATTTTTGTTTTGGTTTTCAGGAGATTGCTTATTAACGGGTATGATGCAGCATCATGGAGTTCAAAATCCGATACCCATCTTTTGAGTGTACACGGATGAAATTTGTAAAGCACATTGTTGCGGCTACCAATTCCATTGTAGAGCAGAAGACAAGAAGTTGGATTTCATGATGGTTGATTCTTCTCTGTTACTGTATGAGAAACATGGTATTATACTTGAGTCTAATCCACTTCTAGTTTTATACTAGGGAAAATTAACAAACATCCTCTCTTAAAAAAGTATTGATACCAAGAACCCCAAAGTTTTACTTTCATCCCTGAAAGCACCAAAGTTTATAAAGCAGTCTGGAGGCACCCCACCATGCGTTAACATTCCATTCCTTCCATTTTTAATTTTCTTTTCCGAAAATGCTCCTACTTGAAACTACTAAGGCAAAATGAAATGTCCCTAACTTGTAAAAACTGAGGTGTGGCTCTGCAACTTAGTTGAAATCATCCTGGAGGGAACTCATCCACCGCACACTTGGCAAGTATGCATTACAATCCAGACATCCAAATTGCTGGCCCTGTTGTGAATTAAACATAGATTGAAATCACAATGATGGAGGGATCTTTGACCATGTTGTTTTGCCCATTAAAATACAATTGCTTGATTATTTCTTAACCATCCACTTGTAACCGTGAATTGAATTATCGGCATCAGCAAATCAGTGTCATCCTCAATAGGGGAAATGATTTGAACGGCCTGGATCAATGAACATCTGTGTCACATGTTACTTGATGAATCATCACCATTTAATAAATTGTGATACATAAGCAGTGTATCTGCCCCTTGGTTGACATAATCTCCATCCAGGTTCCTATATCCATCTTTAGACATGCCGAACAATTTAGATTGAACAATGTAGATGATTTGAAGAAAACATTAGGCTGTTCCACTCATCTAGTGATCCTCCCTTTTACGAAACAAATTGTAATAGAGTTTGAATTGAATCATACCACAATAGGCACCAAGCAAAGTAACATATCAAGACGTTATCAATTGAGAACCTGTTTAACAGGTGTATGTGTGTCATGGTTGCTCATAATAAAGCTTACGCCAAAAAAGAATTGCCACCAACATGGACCTCAAAATCATGCTTCCCTCGAAGCATAAATGTTATTGTGTTTTTGAGTCAAAAGCCATAAAAAATGCAAGTTCCTAATGAGGCCTTCAAAGAATCGATTTTAATAAAATTTTCTTTATTAGAAAAATTGTAGAATTGTAGGATTCATCCAAAAGGGATTCAAAGAAGGATATGAATCTTTGATAGTGTGCTGAGGGCGTGTCATAAACCCTTCTTGTGGGTCTGATAAACCCCTGTTCTGGCTATTTGTATTCTGTCCTGGCTTTTGTTTTTATTTTGCTTTGCTTGGTGGTTGGCAAAAAAAATTTCACCATCCATCCAAAAAAGCAAAAAGAAAACAGAAAAACGAAGGATTGAAATAATTTTGCCTAATACTTAAATCATAAATCATTAGATTTTGACAACAATGGATGTTCCACACACTTGCTAGCCATGATTTTGTATCAGGTTGTCCTCAGCGGCTGCACACATGCCCACAAGCACACTTGTGCATGATTGAACTCCAATTCAAACATTAGGTATGGATGACTTGGAACTTTCCCTGTTCCAAAAATCAAGATGATTCACGCATCAGGTGGGATATGCTCTTGTTAGGAAAGTCGATGGTTATAAAAAAATCACTATTGGCTTGTGGCCCACCTAATGGGGGACAGACTTTGATTTTGGGACTGGAAATGTTCACAGTGAGCCCCACATTGCCCTGCACACGTTTCATGTTGGCTCATGTGCAATGATTCACATCTTCAATGGACCACAGTAGTATTTCTCTGTCATGGTGAGGTCTACATATGAACAGCTCATGTCTCAGGCATTGGTATGTTGGTAGGTGTGCTACAGTTAGGGGGTGTTTGGTTGCTGGTTTTTGTATTTCTTGTCTTAACAATTCCCTATATTTTATAGAAATCAAATTTGGTTCTCACTGTAAGGTTGGTTCTTACATTCCTCAGCTGTTTCTAGAAAAACTTACCTCAGCTTTTTGCCAGGGAATGAAAAACCTGGGCAATTAAAACAGAAATTTAGACTTTTTCCAGGTTTTTCCAGAAAATCAGTTGTATCAACCAAACAAAATTTAGTCGTTCCCCAAGAAATACAACGCCAACTCCAACATTCTCCAGGAAATATAACAAACGGATAATGAATTTTCAGCAACCAAACAGGCCCTTAAAGGTTCCTATGGATTGTGGACCCACAATTGATGGCCTGTGATCCAAAATCGAATATCCTTAGCATTGATATTTCAACCCCTTTTCAGTTGAATGCAGACCATTACTGTATTTTATATATATATATATATATATATATATATATATATATATATATATATATATATATATATATATATATATATATATATATATATATTTCTTGTTTTGAAACTTTCTATTTGCTAGAGACGTGCTGAAGGGCTTAGATGTCCCCATCTGGTAGACTTCTGGTGCATGAATCACCCAAAATGGGCTCATTCGTATCAACGATTTGAATCACCGAACATTGGGACCACTTGTACAACTTGAAAACATGTGCATAAACAGCCATGGAGAAGCTCCATTTCCAACTCTTCCCAACCTCACTCCATGAAAACATTTCCAAAAATCTCGCAGCAATTTTTATAGGGAAAGGATCATATTTGCAAAAGGACATCTAACTGACCCAAAGTTGGTATGCTAGGGGTATGTTATGATGATTTTCTGAACTCAGGTTTAATGGGATGAAAGTAACTATGGGTGTTTCCTGATCCGAACACTTCTTCTTATGGGGTTTGTGGTCACTTACTCCTATACTATTGTTTGTGGAAGTTTCCTAGCATTGCTCTCCCTTGTTGCTCGCATTTATGCCTCACCAAATGGTGATCCAGATTGTTCGTCTGTAGGTCAAACCATGGTAGGTCATGGGGCAAAAATCCCATGGTTTTAGATCTTGGTTTTTGAGTGTGAATGAATGCATGTTTTGGTGCGGAAACTTGTTGCTTTCTTGACCCTGCCCCACAAAACACACACACACACACACACACACACACACACACTTGGGATTGGACTAATTAAAACCATGAATTGTTGATCTCCACCGACACAAAGGATCGTAAGACACAACTTTCAATGCTTCAACACCTCTGTACGCATGGTGAGGATATCTGTGCAGTGAGATCTTTCCCATGTCACCCATACACTGTTCTGCAGGCCCACTAGATCAAAAGTCTGAATCATCACGTTTTGGGGGCACATGGGGCATGCAACAATGGAGAACAAATGGTGAGGTGGTCTTGTTTCTGTTAGTAGTAAGTTCTAATTATAACTGATCCCACTTGCAGACTGTATTTGCATTCAAGGCATCGAAGCCAACATCATTTGTGCTGCGGGTGGTTCTTTTATTCTTTGTGACAGCATTTGGAGTGTATATTTGCTTTGTGAGTCTAAAGCAGACGACTGTACAGATAAAACACAAGAGCATACTTCCAATTATTGAAAAGGCAAAAGTGCATTGTGATATGCTTAACATCCTGCCGAAGGAGGTCCTCTATATGCATTTTCCGCATCCCAAAACTTATAGCAGGTAATTTGTTTATCCTTATAGTTACCTTGTCTATTCACTTTTGTATATATTTTTGCAAGCTAACTTGTCAATTTTCTTTGAACAGGGGTGAGTGTGCATGCACTCCTGTCCGCTTCTTTGTGATTTTATCCATGCAAAGATCCGGAAGCGGGTGGTTTGAAACCTTGCTAAACAGTCACCCCAACATCAGTTCAAATGGGGAAATCTTTTCTGTTAGAGAAAGGAAAACCAACATTTCAACGATCTTAGCAACATTAGATACCGTCTACAGCTTAGACTGGTTTAGTAGTGCGGCAAAAAACGAATGCGTAGCTGCGGTTGGATTTAAGTGGATGCTTAACCAGGTGAGATATCTTTTATCATCTCTGTTCTTACATTACATCCCATACCTATACATGTACTGATGTACAAATCGTACTTGCTTGATCCTTGTAACCAGGTCCTGCTCCCACTTTGAATCATGCTTTGGACTCAGGCCCATGCTCCTCTTTTCTTACCATTTATGCTTGCTAACATTTTGAAGCAGATGCTTCACCCCCCTACACTTGTATTTGTTGCCTCTTAGCTTCAAGCTTTGTGCAACTATTGTATAAGTGCTTGCGTGTGTGCATGCATGTGTGCCTGTGTGTTATATGAGAAATGCTCCAGTGCTCGTAGAGCACCATTAGTTATAGTGCTCATTATTGGATCAGTTCGCTTGGAAAGTCCAAGCGATTGAAGTGTTTGTGCTTGCATGCATGTGTATCAGTTACTTGGAATGCCTGATCAATTGATCTGAGCTGTGTGTTAAGTCCAGAATACATTATAGGCTACTATGCAAACACCTTAGTTTCTGCAGCCATCCTTTTTCCAAGCCATGGATGGGATGGTAACAATTGCCTAACAGAAGTGATTCTTTAAAATAATAATCAAACCATTTGTGCCCCAACAAATAGATGGATCAAATTGTTTTTCGTATCTATTGTGTAAATGATCTTAACCATCCATACTAAAGACCATTAATCAAGTGCTTAATATTTACCAGATCATTGTGACGTTTGCATGGTAGCCAATGAAATGTGCATCAAACCTAATGAACAGTCTAAATCAATGGATTGGACTCTCTAAGTGTCCCAATGCAACTAGGAGCGCTATTAAGTTACAGGGCTTTGAGCATAATGGATCCTCTCTCTCCCTCTCTCTACACAGATACACAAACTTGTACGTTCTTATGCATTGAAACATGGTTGTTTGGAATAAGAACTCGGCAGGTGAACAAACTAATTTGCCTAATATTTGTTGTTCAGTTGTCAATATTTTTCTCAATAAGAAGAGAACCATATTAAACAATTGAGTGGAAGAGAGATGGATAGATGAAAAACGTACATATGAAAGATATTCTAGAAGGAGAAGAGGCTCTTACTTCTATTTGGTTTCTCAGTGCAGTGGAAATACCGAAATCTGAACCAAACAGGTGGTGAGAATCACTGAAACACGCCTCAGAAAAAAAAAGAGAGAACAACCAACACAATAGTTTGCATGTGGTGAGATGAAGTATCAAAAGAACCCAACCAACGACAAATAAGGTGAAAAGGGAGGAGATAAATAAGAGAAGTCTTACCTGGGGCATAAGTACAAAAAATAATTCTTTCCACCCAAGTAACTATTCAATGAACTGCTCTCTACTCTCTTTTCTTTTCTCACAATTTACAGACACACACGCTCTCTCAATATATATAAAATCTACACATGGTTTTTATAGATCTGGAGATAGCATAAGATAGAGTACCTAGGGAGGTTATGTGGTGGCGATGAGGGGGGAAGGTGTCCTAGGAGCATACGTAGACATCATTAAAGACATGTAAGGGTGCCATGTTTGTACAAAGTGAAAATGGCACGTGGCGAGACCATTGAGTTTCCAATATCAATGGTCTTCATCAGGGGTAGGCACTTTTCCTTACTTTTTTGCACTTTTTATAAGAAATGATAGCTTGCGAAATCGTTTTGGCCTATTCCGGGCCGTGTGTAGTCGATCAGATGTGGTAGAGTTTGTGGCTCTTCATGAGGGCTTGAGAATCTCTGCAAAGTCTTTTTCCAAGCTGCTGGTTGAATGAGATTCTAGAAATGTGATTAACTGGTTCTCTTTGTTGGGCCGGGGCTGTGAGGATTTCCTTTGTCATCTGGACATTAGAGCTTTTTGCATGGCTCCTAATAGGGCTGAAAGTTGGGTGGGTTGGTGCTCAACCCTAGCCCAACCCAAGGTTCCCATACCTCAACCAAACCCAACCCAACCCAACCTCGGGTTGGAAATTCTCAACCCAAGCCCAACCCAAGCTTGATCGGGTTGGTCGGGTGGATACATGCTAATATTTTCATTATTACATTAGTCTATTATATTTCAATACAGGTCTTATTTTTTGTATCTATGATTTAATTAATAATATATGTAGTTATTTATCATAAAGAACTTCATTTTTGTCTAAACAAACAAGTAAAATATAGGACAACTACTCCTTTAAAAGTCATGTTGTGTAGCACGCAGTTTATTTGGAAGAGAGAAATCTAGCATATATTGGTAGCTTGAGTCATCGCAAATGGCATGGACCAATGAGACCCGATGGCACTATGATTTCATGTGCCTTCAACATAGACAATCCACACCAACTCTATTTCTTCGTTGATGATTGATGGAGAAAGGGTATTTGACAAGGAGTGAATTTGTGATTCCATTGTCAACTACTGTTCAAATTTGCTCTTGGATGATGGTGTGTCTCGTCCAAGCATAGATGATCTCTCTTTTAATATCCTATCTCAAGAGGATGCCAATCATTTGGAAAGTCCTGTTCATCTCAAGGTAACTGAATATGCTGTTAGTGACCTTGGCGGGGATAAGGCCCCTGGGATTAATTTGGCATCTGTACAACGAGATTCTCAGTTCTCATCAATTGATCTCCTTTCGGTTTCTTTAGAGCTTCTTGTGGCCTCCAGCTGGGAGATCCCTTATTTCTTTTTTTATTCATCATTGTCTCTGAGGCTTTTAGCCGCATGCCCTCGAGAGGTCAAGAGGTTGGCCTCTACGGGGGTTTCTGGGTAGAGAATTTTTTGGATCCTATTAACCACCATTTGCAGATGATACCCTTATTTTTTATGAAGCCAATGAATCTATGGTTAATCTTATGTGTATGAATTTTTGTTGGTTCGAAGTGGTTTTATGTCTTAAAGTGAATATGTCCAAAATTGAATTCTTTGGAATCAATCTCCCTTGGTACGAAACCTCACGTTTGGCTAAGTTATTTGGGTGTGGAGTGGGTTCCCTCCCAACTATGTACCTTAGTCTCCCTCTGTGTGTGGTGAAGTCTCCCCTCTTCCTTTGGGATAATATTCTCGAACATATGGAAAAGAAGCTTTTCCCTTGGAAAAGCAAGCTTCTATCGTTGGGTGGTAGGATAAATTTGATTAAGGCGTCTTTGTCTAATTTATCCATTTATAATATGTCGCTTTTCCACTACCTAAATTATGTTATTCTTCGCATTGATAAACTCTGTAGGAAGTTTCTTTAGCAAGGAGGATCCTCTCACTGGAAATTTCCTCGCCTAAATTGAAACGAGGTATGCTTGTCTTTCTCGGAAGGAGCAGGCATTAAGAGATTGGATTTGGTTACCAAGGCTTTGCTCGGTAAATGGGTTTGGAGATTCAATAATGAGAACAATCTCTGAAGATTGCTAGCTGTGGCTAAATATGGGGTTGATCACACTATGGGATGGATCAAATCTTTGACTCTCTATCGCTCCTAGAATTTTAAATGACTTCAGATTCAATCTGGGTAATGGGGAATCCATTAGGTTTTGGGCTGATAAATGGTGTGGGGATCCCCCCCTGATATTAGTATTTCTGTGAGCATGGTTTTTGGGTGAGGGTGTGAACAATGTTTTGATTCCCCCATTTAGGCGCAATCTGCGAGATTCCGAAATCGAGGACCTTACTGCTCTTCTTTCTTGTTTGCAGGGCTTTGTCCCTTCTCCCTTTTTGGAAGATTCCTTGTTTGGGAGCTTAACAACTTAGGGAGCTTTCTCGGTGTGGTTGTTGTATAAGGATCTAGCTTCTCCCTCTTCCCTAGCTTTAGGCAGTCCCTCAGCCCAAGTTTGGTTCTATGGGGCTCCCCCTAAAGTTGTGGTGTTTGCTTGGCTTGCCATCAAGAATCATATTTTAATAGTGGACAACCTTTACAAGAGAGGAATGCCCTTTACTAATGTTTGTTTGCTATGCTTCTAAGATGCTGAATCTGTGGATCATTTGTTCTATCACTGTCTTTTTGCGTGGAACATTTGGTCTAGCTTGTTAGATTGTGTGGGTGTTTCCTAGGTTATGCCCTTATCCATTGAAGATTTTTCTGCACTTGGCACGAGGAAGAAGGTGGAAGGCTTGGAAGGAAAAGATGGAGACCGAGCATGCTTGCAGTCCTTTGGGCATTCTGGTTTGAAAGAAACAATCAGGTTGCTTCCGTCGGGGTTTTTGGTAGAGTTTTGAGTTTGTTTAGAGCTTGGGCCCCCTAGTGTAGGTTTTTTGGGGTTCCAGCCTTGGGGCTGGCTTGTTGTACATAGTTTTCGGTTTTTTTTTTTTTTAATTGTGTGTGTGTGTGTGTGTTTTTTTTTTTTCTTTGCTGGGTTCTATTTTCTTTTGTTGTGTTTTCTAGCTTTGCCTAATAAATTCATTCACCTTTCAAAAAAAAAAAAAAAAAAAAAAAAACCAATCTTCATCACCAATTCACCATACATGTATTTGCCAAGTAGGAACATCCTTTCTTAGAACTTCTAAGAAGAGCATCTCTCTTGGTGGGCATCGTTGTCATTTGCATTCATAGCATGTTTAATCCTAAATGTGCAAGAGTATGTTGATGTGTAACTATAGTGCAGTGCTTCTTTTTTTTTTTAAATTTTTTGTTTTGTTTTGTTTTGTTTTATTTTGTTTTGTTTTGTTTGTGTTATTATGGTGCAAATTTATATTTGGGTTCAAAGTGGTGACCCTTGATCAACAAAGATGGTTGGATAGGAGGAATCCATGGTGGATTGCAGATGACCCCAAAAGAACTATGATTAGAAAATCATAGACATAAATAGGGGCATGCAAAATGGATTTTAGGAGTAAAAAATGGTCTTACCTTCCATTTTGCATGCCCGTATTTGGATTGTTGTGATAATCCAATCAAGGCGATATCGGGGCCATGAGCATTCCACAGTGGAGCCTCTTATACAATTTTCATGGAGATCATAAGTGGGCGCACTTGGGCTCACAAAATTCACACTGTGATATGGCATGGACAATCCATACTGGATCATAGTGCAGTTCATATAATTTCTCATCTTGAACTGGATGAATGGTGTTCACTGTTCAGTGGTTTTTGTGCCCAATTGTGCTTATCAATATCCCTCATAATTTATAATGTATAATAGATGCCATATTTCCTTGTTATGTCCTGCTTGATCTGTTCTTCCGATCTTTCTATAACTTTTTTACTTTCTCAATCTTTTACAGGCTGTCATGGACTATCACAGGGAAATAGCCAATTATTTCAATTGGAAAGGCATTTCTGTAATATTTCTGTTTCGTAGAAATCTTATGCGAAGGCTTGTCTCCGTGCTGGCGAATGCTTATGATAGAAATGTGAAGCAGCTCAATGGCACCCATAAGTCTCATGTGCATTCAAAAGAAGAGGTCTCTCTCTCTCTCTCTCTCTCTCTCTCTCTCTCTCTCTCTCTCTCTCTCTGTGATTACAGCATATGTGTGGCCCTCCAAAGCAACCAGATTGTATTGGATGATGTTTTTGTGATGGGCGTATTTCACTCTGCATTTTGGACTCTCAGTTTCTCGTATAAGAAGGCTTCCAGTTTGAAAAGGCAAAGATGGGTGAAAATACCTTTAACATTTAAAAATTTTCATTTTAAAAGTTTTATCAAATCTTGTTGTTATGTTTAAAAGCTTTTCATCCTTCTATTTAATGATGTACAAGTGAATTGCACCTTTTGTGTTTACAAAAAGTCAAAGGCTAGTTTGGTCACTACTCATACATGCAAGCTGAATTCCCACCACCAAACTGCAACCTTTTTTTTTTCCCGAAAGGTAGTAGATGTTTGTTAAAAAGCTGCTCAGTGACTGCTAAGACGGCAAATAATTACACGGAGTAAGTCAGGGAACATAAAAGATCTACCCGAAAATAGGAAAATGTTTTACACCATCAGATCCTGCAGCCCATTCCATTACATCCCTTTTAATTTTCCACACAACTTCCTTCCAGGGCCTTGATTTGTTAGAAAAACAGTGGGTGTTGCGTTCACCCCAAATATTAAGAATAAACGCCAAACCGCAGCCTGTTAGATATAGGAAAAGGCAAAGTGCTTGTATTGGCTTATCCTTCTGAGACAATGACTGACATATTTTTATTTTTGAGGAATAACTCTAAATTTTTTTGAAAAGAAATGAAAGAGGAACAAAAAGCATGACAATTACGGTTTCAGGAGTCACCAATGCAAAGAACTGCCAAGACACTCCTTTGGAGCACATCTGAGATATCATTACAGTCTGCACGATTTTTTTTTTTGATAATGAGAATTTTACTAAAATCATGAAAGCAGCACACTGAGATGACGAGAGGTCATCTGGTTGCAAGAGTGTTGAGTGTGACTGCTCTACAACAATCCTTAGATTGGCATGTGCCACCAGCCCATTCATTTTAACCTTCTCCTGCACTGAACATAATAGTCCTCCCTTTGTGATTCTATATTACAGAACACATTATTTTGATTCTTCCATATCAGCCACAACCCTTTATTTTTTTTACAGGCGCACACACCCCACACACTCACGCTGGTGGAATTTCACCGCCTATGGGTACTCGAACCCTTGACCGGGAGTTGTGAAACTCCATATCAGCCACAACCCTGCTAGCAAAGCAAGGTGCCACAATGCTCGTTTGTTCATTCCCAAACAAATACCCTTCGCAAGCATCTCCGAAAGAGGAAATGAAACCCGCAGCATCATCTTTCTTTCTCTCTCTTAATTATAAAATGGGGGCCCGAAAATATTTTTATGGAAAATGTTATTTGTTGTCAAATGTCATGGAGATATTTGGTCTATTTTTCAATTTACTCGGGGGCTATGAGTTATGCGAAGGTGAAATGTACCAAATTATCCCTGCAATTCATCAAAATGATCTCCATGTCCACTTCCTTTTATTATAGTTGTAAGATACGCTCATAACTTACAGTTTTGTACTTAATAAGACCCACCTGACTCAAGACTGATTTATAACTACCCCAAAAATAATCTCTCGTGCCTATGGCGTGAACCAGTGAAAAATATAATCAGGCACACAAGAACCTTTCTGATTCATGTTGATCAAGAATGATTTACAGTCAACAGTGTGACTTGGTTCTGTGCTGTGCATATCTTCGTGTCGAGGACTGTATAATTTATCTAGTAAAACCAGAAAACAAAAACTCTATCTGAGTTCTTGAACTCAAAAAATCAGAACACGCAAACTTTTCAAACTTGAAAAATATGCTTATCAACTGAGTTTTGATTCAACTGGGACACATGCCCTTGTCCGATTAGCAGTTAGAACTATGTGCTTTTGAATGTTGATCTGAACTTAAAAAATGGACCGTTTGGGGGGAGAGGAATAGGCAGTGCTTTGAAAATAGATCCAAATCTGAAAGCTTGGTAATTAGGAAGATTACTTCTTGGGTGGTTGGTTGGGCTTCAGGTTTAAGGATCCAGATGCTTGTGTTCTTCTTGCCATTTTGGGCCTGTAGTTTTTTTTTTTTCTCTTGTTTGCTTTGTATTCTTTCCTGTCTTCTTTTTGAAGCGGCTATTCAATAAAATTGTTACCTTTCATAAAAAATAAAAAAAATCTAAACTTAAAAAATAACATTGATGGTTTCCTGTCTGTTGACCTGGATTATCTAATTTATGCTTATGAATCTGCATGCACGTTGGCTTATCATCTTTAATCATCCATTGCAGGCAGAGGTACTAGCACAATTCAAGCCCATAATCAACACCGCTGTCTTGATACCCAACCTCAACCATGTCGAGCAGATGATGGCAGATTCCTTGCGGTACTTCAACAGCACCCGCCATGTAATCTTGTACTATGAGGACATTGTTAACAACCCCAAGGTAAAAAAAAAAAGAAGCTTGCTGCTAAGGCTACATGCACTTGCCTACATGTCATCCAGGGGCATGTTCCAACTTTTGCCACATGTCCCTGATCCACGTGGCTTGTGAGGTGCGCCCTACTGTATGGATGCCATGGCCAAAAGATCAGGCTGGTCCACTAATCAGGTGGGGCCAAGCATGTATTGAATGTGGGAATTGGCAATTTTTTGAACCATCCATAATTAGCATACATCTGTGGTCTACCTGATGCACTTTGGCCAGGGAATCTACAGTGGGGTGGGCCTGCCTGATAAGTGGTGTGGATCTCATGAGGGGATGCAGGTGAAGTCAACATAACTCCGAAAAAACAGTACTTGCTTTTATCTATTTTTCCTCAATATTGATTTTTTTTTCATTCACTTGCAGACATTATCTGATGTTCAAGAATTTCTGAGAGTTCCTGTAAGAAGATTAAGGAGCCGCCAGGTGAAGATTCACACCAGACCACTTTCAGATCATGTCGCAAACTGGGAAGATGTCTACAAGACGCTGAATGGGACACAATACGAGCATCTTCTCCATCATGTGGATTACATCCCCTGATGTGAATTGTAAGTGCTTTCAGAGCTTCTCACTAGTGTGTAGATGGCACCAACTAAAACAGTTGATGGGTTATGGCTAAAGTTGCAGCATTTTTTTTAAGTTCTTCCTTTCACAATGTAGATAGAAGAGGCTTAGGTTGGGTGTGGCCCACCATGTAGATGGCTTGGCCTGAAAATTGGGACACTCCGTTTCGTCATACAGGACACATGTATGCTGAATGCTGACAGTTGGCATTTTTCTAAACCAATGACTGTCTTCATACATTCATTGACCACCTGAAGTGGTGATTCGTGGTCCCTATCATCCAAACATCAGGGCCACTTGATGCACAGCCCAGATTGGCTGGGTAGAGGTATTTGGTCCTAGCTTTAGGCCTACCTGCAATTTGCAATGCATGGGGAGAAACACGATCTCCCTTACAACCTAGAACACTGAGCAAAATATAATCTAGCCACAATAGTAAAAAAATCAGGTGCCATTGGCATTTGGCAGGCTCCTGTGTGCTGCCCTGACATTTTCCATTGGCGGATGCAACCATTGCAGTATAAAATCCGAGGGTTCAAGTTCATTAGCTCAAATTGAACATTAGTATATTGATACTGAGTTTTCTACAAGTGGTGCTTAGTCATGGATCCAGGCCATTGGTCGTCCAGTCGACCTGCCGTTGATGGACCATGCCCCCAAAAACCCGCAGATTGGAAGATCACCATCACCAATCATGGGCCTCTTTTCAGTTGTGTGGACGATTCCTGCATGTCTCTCTCTCTCTCTCTCTCTCTCTCTCTGATTGGTTGATGTATGTCTGAACTGTCTATTTGCAGGCCAGAATTGAATGGTTAAGATTGTTCTATTGAGAAGATTTTTGAGCCATGGCCCTTCCCTGGTGAGGCATAGCAGAACAATGGTCGAGATCACTGAACCACTGCTTCGCTTGTACCAACAGAAAACTGAGTTTACAGTACAGACGGATGACTTGGTAATCCAGCCTGTGATACGGATACATGAACTGATGCGAGGAGAGGCCTCATTCTACAAACAGACCCATGATAGCGACAGTTTGGATCCCTGAACCACGGACCACCACCTGTACTGACCGAAAACCTGGATTTGTATTATACCCTCGTCAATGGAATGAATATTATCTATGCAAAATGTGAAGTGGGAATTGTTAACATTTACGTGGGAAGTTTGGGAAGATAATAGCCATTCAATATTTTTGGCCTTTTACCTGATGCATGCAGACTGTTTTAGTGTTCTTTAGCTGTCTAAAGGCCATGGTTTACCCCCTTTTTTTGTTAGCTTGTTAGTACACCCACTGTCAGTCCACACATCACTTTTAACCACTCCCACTAGGGAATCGATACCAAGATCCCAGTGTTGAAACCAGGTATCTTTCGCTAAAGGCCATGGTTTACCCTGACTGAAGGTTTCTAGGGCATAGTCCTTCCAAGGTGGGTGCCCATCAGATCAACTGTCCCAATCATTGAATTATTCATTTAAAATGTAATCTCATATGACTCAGCGATGTAGCCGTTTCAGACCAAAATGAAACGGCCACCATTACGATACTGGACTGATGTGGGGTGAGTTGTGCAGGTTTTGGTCCCTGGGGAGAGTTGCAGCCCCATTTGTATAGATTGGGGTTGAGGACTCTAATTCTTGAAATGTTTAATGCATTTTGGTTCATTGATTCATTTTCATAAGCAGTTGCTTATGCTTGCAGACATTACTACCTAAGTTTGGATTCTGTGGCCTTTGGAAGAAAGAACACAAAAATTCTCCAGGAAGAGGTTGGAAGATTTTGTAAAATAAAATACTAATAAAATTTTCTCTGAGTATTACTGGATGATTAGTCATTTTTCTTCAACATTACTCAATGATTAGTGGATTTTCACTCTTGAATCATGAATGATTTATGAATTATTAGATCGTTGATGTCCTCTTCATATTGGCCTGCTAGATTGAAGGGTTGTAATAATTTACCCTGGTAAATCACTGTGGTCTTCATAATAAAATCCACATTAACGGTCTGGGTCATTGGACATATATAGTAATGAATAAGGAGTGGCTGGGCCCTTTAATTCTTCGTTCAAACCCACCTCCATTGACCATGCCATCTAACTGTAGGCTCTTTTCAGTGTGTTCATGTGCGCTGTAAATGATTCTACTGGGCCACCATTTCTTCAACAAGGCCTGCAACGGTGCTAACCATCTGCTGCAGATTACAATGAGAGCAACACAGCTCTACAGTTCGATGGAATTGGCTGTCAATTGACTGGCCCCAACCATTAGATCAAGATGGGTCCAAAAGCTCAGCCTCGATTAGTAAGCAGCCGAGCTTGAACAATCAGGTTGGGCTGTGCTGGGCTAAGTCCATAGCATGGCAATAGGGGGGATTGCCTAATTTCCACTAGCGGTTAACCTTTTCATGTGATTTGAAGATTTGGGGTTAGTTTTTTTTTTTTCTACAATGTAATTTGAAGATTTGGTGGAACTTATGGATACAAGTTCTCTATGACGGTGAATGCTCACATTTATATGGCAAGCACTTTACAAGCTAGACAATCATAAAAAAATAATAATAATAAAAAAATTCCGTGAACACATTACAACTTAAAGTCAAACATAATTCCTTGATTTCCTCTTATATAAAAAAAGAGGCACAATTAAAATTGTCTGAAAGGGGGATGTTTACAATTTCATACAATAATCACCTTCGGCAGCCCATGTAGAAATGCAAAATTGGCCTATATTGTTTTGACCGCCTAAAAGCAACTAAAAAAAGGAGAGCCCTGCACATGCTTATGTGGCACACGTTTGAGATTCGGGCTGTCCATTAGGTGGGCCTCACGTGCATGTCACTTTAGCTAGAACCAGACAATTCCAATGCTAGAAAAAGTAAAGGGAATTTTAGAAATAGAAAAATGTAGAAAATATTTTTTCTGGCCTTGAGTCGTGCAGAAGGGGTTCTTTTACTTTAAGACATTAATTACCCGCTATGCATTTGAATTGTAGATTATGTCCATGTTTCAAGTATCTGATGAAAACATTACCAAATAAAATTGAAGTCACATGAGTATCCAAATGCTATGCATTGCCACATAAAATGCCAATGCACTCACAAGCTTCCCCACATAATGCCACATAAGCTGCCATGTAGTAGGCATGATGGACACGTGGGCCGAGCCGCACATATTTAAAGGAGTAAAAGACATTTTTTGACTAAAAATCGACTAACATAACTATTATCATAACTACTTGTTTGGCAGCATGGATTTGGGGGATTAGCTACTTTTTTGTTTTTTTTGGTAGCTAAGAATTGGAGGGATTTGGGTTTGAGAGGAACTCAAATCCTCCAAAAGATCTCCTTTTGCACTCCCATTAAAAGCTATGATTTCAAATCCATGCTGTTAAACAAGCCCTAGTTGTGATAAAGATCAAAAAATTTTAATTACTATTAATTTTGTTATTTTTTATTTTTACACAAGTGATCTATCTTGCAAATTGGAAAATGCTAAAGTCCCCACCTTCATCCAGATGTTATCAACATCAGGAAAAACTTTTAAATGGCGCGTGTTAGATAACCAATTTGGACAGTCCATTAGTTCATAGCATGGTGGAAAATCACTTTGAATGATGACCCTAACCATTTCATCAATAGAATGAAAAATGGACAACCGAGATTGAATATGATCAGAGAAGTAAAATAAGTCCAATCATCTTGAAATGTCCACTTAATAGGATTGCTTATGGTTCCAAAGCAAACACTAACCATCCGTTCTATGGCTCATAACAAATGGACCATTTTAACAAAATAGCCCACATTAGATTAAAGTGATTTGTGCACCATGACTTGCCCCTAGTTGTATTAATCTATCAATGATCGCCTGCACCATGTCAACTAAAAGCTCTCAGAACGTCACATAAGTCCTGTGAACCTGCGGATGCTGACAGACTCCTAAAAATGAGTTCATCTCATATTAGCTAACAGTAACAATTTATTAGAGATTGTGCTTTTTAATGCATAATGACTTCATCTTAACAATAATCATATATTAGAGATCAAGATCCTTGTTAAACTAAAATGAAATAAACTCTTTTTCAGGCGGCTATCAAAAAATTAATTTATTTTTCAAAATTGACATTCAGCTCGTTGGAAAATTCACGCTTCATGTTTTATACACCATCTGTCATAGTCTTTAACCATCTATTTTTTAACCTTATAGCCCACCTTTTTGGTGGACCTACCAAATTATTAAGAGAACACATATATAGTGGGTTCGGCTGATCTCATACATGCATCATGTAAGATTAGCATGCCGAAGAAAAAACTGGAAGAGCAAAATAAGAAAAAGAAAAACATTGGAAGACACATGACCCACATTTCCATGTTTCGTAAGATGTTCTCATATTAGTTAACAATAGCAATTTATTAGATATTGTGATTTCTAATGTATAATGAGTTCATGCATGTTAACAATAATCATGTATTAGAATTCAAGATTCCTATTAAACTAAAATGAAATAAATTCTTTTTCAAGCTGCTATCAAAAAATTAATTTATTTTCTAAATTGACATTCAACTCGTTCAATAATCCACGCTTCATGTTTTATACACCATCTGTCATAGTTTTTAACCATATATTTTTTTAACCTTATAGCCCATCTTTTAGGTGAACCCGCCAAATTATTAAGAGAGCACATGTATGGTGGGTCTGGCTGATCTCATACATGCATCATGTAGGATTAGCATGCCGAAGAAAAGAGTGACAGCAAAATAAGAAAAGGAAAAAAATTGGAAGACACATGACCCACGTTTCCATGTTTGCTAAATGTTCTCATATTAGTTAACAGTAACAATTTATCAAAATCGTGATTCTAATGCATAATGAGTTCATGTTAACAATAATCATGTATTAGAGATCAAGATCCCTATTAAACTTAAGTGAAATAAATTCTTTTTCAGGCGGCTATCAAGAAATTAATTTATTTTTCAAATTTGACATTCAACTCGTCCCATAATCTGTGCTTCATGTTTTATACACCATCTGTCATAGTTTTTAACCACCTATTTTTTTAACCTTATAGCCCATCTTTTAGGTGGACCCACCAAATTATTAGGAGAGCACATGTATAGTGGGTTTGGCTGATTTCATACATGCATCATGTAGGATTAGCATGTTGAAGAAAAAATAAAATACCAAAATAAGAAAAAGAAAAAAAAATAAAATGAAGACACATGACCCACGTTTCCATGTTTACTAAGATGTAAGAAACTAAGTTAGGCTTTTCTCTACCATCCAATGGAGAGGAATGACTAATAGAAAAGGACTCTGCTCATGTCCATATAAACTAATTCGGCTATGGGGCACTTGAAAAAAGCTCTATAATAGATGGAATGGGTGTTTTGAAGCCATGAAATATTACTAAAAAAAAATAAAAAAATTAAAGCTTCTTTTGATGAAATGGACCCAAACACGCAACAACCATTATATGATCCTAACCATATCCATTAATGTATAAAATATTAGAGCAATTAGCTTTGCAGAAGTTTGCTTAGCTTAAATTAATTGGCAGTTGTCCATAGCATGTTTTCCCACATAAGCATTACTAAAGAAAGTCACATTAGTATATATCCAAATGCCACAAGATGCACCCACAAGCATCCCCACATAATGCCACATAAGCTGCCTTGTGTAAGGCATGACGGACCGTGGGCCCTATGGCACATAATTAAAGGCCTAAAAAATACTTTTTGAGTGAAAATTGAGTAACGTAACGATTTTGATAACTACTTGTTTGGTAACAAGGAATTGGAGGGATTTCTTTTAGTTAGGAACTGAAGGAATTTGGGTTCGAAAGGAATCCAAACCCTTCGAAAGAGCTCCTTTTTAACTCTCAATGAAAAGTCATGACTTCAAATCCAGTCAATCATGTATAGATTAAAATCCACCCAATTCCACGGGATTTGAAATCCCTTCTGCTTAACAAGCCCTAGCTATGATAAAAATCAAACATTTTCTTTATATATAAAAGCAATCTATTTTTTAAAATGGAAATACTAGTTCCCACCTTCATCTCGACATTAACAACATTAAGAAAAAATTTAAATGGGATATGGTGTGTTAGATAACCGATTTGGACAGTCCATTAATTCATACCGTGGTGCAAAATCACATTGAACAATGATCCTTACCATTTGATCAATAGAATGAAAAATGGACAATCAAGATTGAACATGAGTAGAGAAGCAAAATAGGTCCAATCATCTTGAATTACCTACTAGATAGGATTTCTTTTATTTCCAATGCAAACAATAACCATCCAATCTATAGCTTGTAATATAATATCCCACATTGGATCAAAATGATGATTTGTGCACCATGACTTGTCCCTAGTTGTATTAATCGATCAATGACCCACCATTGCAGTATGTTAACTAAAAAGCTCATGGAACGTCACTAAAGTCCCGTGAAGGCAGGGATGCTACAATTATCCCTTTTTGGCAGATGACTCAAAAAGAGCTCATCTCCTATCAGTTGTAATATTGTATTAAATATTCTAATATATAATGAGTTCATGTTAACAATAATCATGTATTAAAGATTAAAATCTTTAATATATAGTCACTGTTAATTAAAATGAGATCAACTCTTTTTCAGGCGTCTACCAAAAAGTTAATTTATTTTGAAAAAAAATATCATAATTAATGTTTACTCATTTAAAAATCCAAACTTATATGTTTATATACACAATCTGCCCTAGTTTTTAACCATCCTTTGTTTTTTCTTCTAAACCTTGTAGTTCATCTTTTAAGTGGACCCACCAAATTATTAAGAAAGCACATGATATAGTGGGTCCGGCTGATCTCACAAATGCACCATGTAGGATTAGTATGCCCAGCTGATCTCACAAATGCGCTGTGTAGGATTAGCATGCCGAAGAAAACGAAAGACCAAAATAAGCAAAAGAAAAAAAAGAAAGACACATGACCAATGTTTCCATGTTTACTTAGAAGTAAGAAACTAAGTTAGGTTTCTCTCTAACGTCCAATGGAGATGAATGGCTAATAGAAAAGGGCTTTGCTCATGTCCATGCAAATTAATTAGGCTATGGGGCATTTGAAAAAAGTTCTATAATAGGTGGAATGGGAATTTCTAAGCTATGGAATATTACTAAAGAAACGAAAGTTTCTTTTGATGAAATGGACCCAAACACGCAACAACAATCATATGATCCTTAACCATATGGATCAATCAATAAAATATTAGAGTGATTAGGTTTGTAGAAGTTCGATTAGCTCAAATTAGATAGCAATCATGTTCATAGCTTGACTATCCGCCCAAGCATTACCAAATAAAGTCACCCAATTATCTGAATGCCACATGATGGACCCATATGCATTCCCACATAATGCCACATCAGCTGCCATGTGGTAGGCATGATGGACATGCGGGCGTGTCGCGCATAATCAAAGTCGTAAAAAGCACTTTCTGAGTGAAAATCGAATAACATAACGCTTATGATAACTACCCATTTAGCATCATGGAATCAGAGAGATTTGTAGGGATTTGCTGCTTTTTGGTGCGTTTGGTAGCTAGGAATTAGAGGGATTTAAGTTTGAGACGAATCTGAATCCCCCAAAAGAGCTCCTTTTGAACTTCAATTGAAAAGTTATGATTTCAAATCTAGTCAATCCTGACTAAAATCCACCGGATTCCACGGATTTCTAATCCATGTTGCTTAACAAGCCCTAGTTGTAATAAAAATCAAACATTTGGATAGTCCATTAAATCATATGGTGCATTAGATAATTGATTTGGACAGTCCATTAGTTCATGCCATGGTGTAAAAATCACATCGAACAACAATCCTAATCATTTGATCAACAGAATGAAAAATGGACAACCAAGATTAAATGCAAGTAGAGATGTAAAATAGGTCGAATCATCTTCCAATTGCCAACTAAATAAGATTGCTTATAGTTCCAAAGGAGACACTAACTATTCAATCTATGGCTTGTAACAAATGGACCATTGTAACAAAATACACCACATTGAATCAAAATGATTTGTGCACCATGACTTGATCCCTAGTTGTATTAATTGATCAGTGATCGATCGCAGGTTGCAGCATTGCGACTAAAAGCCCTTGAAACATCACTAAAAGTCCCTCGAAGGCAGGGATGCTAGCCATTGTCCCTTTTCGGCATACGCCTAAAAGAGCTCATCTCGTATCAGTTAACAGTAATAATGTATTAGATATTGTGATCTCTAATGCATAATGTGTTCATGTTAACAATAATCATATATTAGAGATTTTCTGTTAACTAAAATAAGATGAACTTTTTTTCAGGCGACTTCCAAAAAATTAAATTATTTTGAGAAAAACTATCAAAATTAATGTTGATTTGTTTGAGGATCCGCACTCGTATATTTATATATACTATCGACGTAGTTTTTACCCATCCATTTTTTTTAACCTTATAGTACATCTTTTAAGTGGGCTCACCAAATTATTAAGAGAGCACACGCGTATAGTGGGTCCGCCTGATCTCACCAATGCGCCATGTAGGATTAGCATACTGAAGAAAGCGAAAGCCCAAAATAAGTAAAAGAAAAAGAAAAAGAAAATTAGAAGGCACCTGACCAACGTTTCCATGCTTACTAAGTTATAAGAAACCAAGTTGAGTCTCTCTAACATCCAATGGAGAATGGCTAATACAAAGGGCTTTGCTTATGTCCATGTAAAAATACTTAGATTATGAGGCACTAATAAAAGTTCTATGATAAATGGATTGAATGTTTTTAAGCCATGAAATATTACTAAAGAAATGAAAGCTTCTTTTAATGAGACGGACCCAAGCACAAACACACAACAACAATCATATGATCCTAATCATATCCATTAATGTATAAAATATAAGAGCAATTAGAATTTATACAAGTTTGCTTAGCTCACATTAGCTGGCAACGCGGCCCATCTACATACCCCCACATGAGCCGGCACCTTGCATGGGTACAAGTCCAAGCGGGCCCACAAGTGCATCCAATCACATGGATTAAAAATTAAACCGATCGACTCATTGTGTGGGCGACATGTGAAAAAACACACGACTGCGATTAGAAATGCTCGATATGTGACTTATTTTTGGGCCAGAGCATCTACACAGTGGGACCCACTTAATGGATGGTTTAGATCATTTGCTTGCATGTGATGATAGCACATTTGTACATGTGTGAGGTAAGCGCATGTTGGCTTAGCAAAGCTCTAGCTTTGTTAAAGAAGGTTTATGGGGATTAATCACACATCACTAAAGAGAGATTTTGTTTATTTAAATGATAAAATCTCATGCTTCTGTAAAAGCAAAAGAAAATATGTGGCATCCACTTATATAGATGCGTAAGAACCTCATATCTTGCATGATTATTATTGTGTGCGCACAGATTAAGATATTTATGCTGGGCCTTTACAAATAAGGGCGCACTTAGATTCTCATCCTTCACCGTCCAATGGCCGGTGGTGATCCAACCATGACGTCAAAATCCCATTTTAGAATGTATGTTGGGATTTGTACAGACCATCTTGGGTTTGGTGTTTGGTTTCCTGGATTTGTGAAATCCATGGAAACCAAATTCATTGATTGGATGTCATGAATTAATAAGAATTCTTAATCCTAGAAATCCATGTTTTTGGGTATAAGATTTTCCTCTAAGATACTTGTTATTTGTCAAATCCATAAAAACAAAAAGTCAATATCTCTTTCTACCTCACTCACATGTGAGTGAGATCCAAGCCATCAAAAAAGGTAGGATTGCCATGAGCCGCCCTTGTACAAAAATCAGGTTGTTCCACTCATTAGGTACGATATAAAAAGCCGTGAACATGAATTTAATGTCAGTCGTCTGTTTCATAAGGCCGATTTTTATAAACATGTTGAAAAGTCAATGATTAACTTGGTAGAAATATTTGGAAAAGCTAGTGATTTAACTATTTGAGAAGGAATTAATTCACTCATTTTGTGAAAAATAATGTAATCATGGTATACCATTTTAACAATTTTTTTATAATATAAATAATAGAAAATGCCGCATTCATATAAATTAATTTCATTTCCAACCATTTCCAGCTTCCAAAACAGCACTAGTGTCCCTACTTTAGAGATGTGTGGTCCACCTAATGAATGAGGAAGCTTGATTTTTAGGTGGTTATGTTCACTATTAGCCCCACCTAATGAATGGCTTAGATCCTGCACAAGTGTGCAACGATGACGTGTGTTATAAATCTCCACCGCATGGGACACCAATTCATCAGCTATTCTAGTAGAATATTTGAGAGGTGAAATTTATGGATTTATAGCCTGGTTATCAAATACCATAAATACATTTGAGAGGGATAATTCTCATTTGTGACTTGGATTACCAAACAAAAGATTTCTGGACCCACATTTGAAATTTCCAGGCTATTCCATGGAAATGTCATGATTGTTGGTTTTCATAATGGCTGCGACTTATACACGGTAGACATGATTTTAAGATAATCAAGGACGTCCAGATCGCTGTTTAATTTGAGATACAATAGCAATCATATGATTTCCTTTTGTTAATTTGAGGCACTCATTATTGTACTCTTAATGATGTAGGGAGGAATGTGATGAGGTTGGTCACCGTCTTCTTCAGGAGATAACTACTTCGGACTATGGAGTTCCTTGGACTCTTCAAAGAGCTTCCTCAAAATGCACGAGAGATAAAAGCAGAAATAATTCTTCATCAATCCGTAATAACTTGATTTATGATTTAAAAAAATTGAAATTACAATTTTTTAAATAAGGAACTCAAATCTATGATGGAGTTTTAGACTTAGACTCCAATTCAAACACCCTAAATACATGAATTACTATAAATAGTAAACTTATTATTTATAGACTACCTCTATTCCTACTCGACTTCATTATTTTCGGCCAAAAATGGTACGTGTCCAATTTAGATCAACTGCGTCATTCTCCTAATTTTTTAAAACCATTTTCATATGCACGACTCCTGTAACTCACTGGATAAAAAGTTATACTGAAACTAAAACTTAGTATTTATAGTAAAAATGAAAATAAATGAGACTTTTAACCGCTGATTTAATAGAATCTCGCAAATCTGGCATGGGCAACCCAGCGTAGAAGGGTTGATTGGCTTAAGTAGATTCTCCTACTCCAAAATCATATATTATATATTAAAAAGCTCATCCCAATTTGTGAGATACAACTGATTTAAGGTTCCGACAATCTGGATTGTTTCCACCTCTGCTCGAGCTTTCTTTGATCCATCTTTGCCATGAAAATGTCTGTGATTCACTCTACATCACTTAAACATCCATTTTATACAATTAGGTGCTCAAGATTGCTTAATCAGTAAAGTTTTCGATCTATGCTTAATCCACAATGTGGCCCACAATTTGGATGGCTGGATTTTCTTACATGTTTGTGTGTACAGTGTGCAAGTCATAACCATTTTCAAAATGGTTTTGAACCACTGGACCAGTCAGTTTTCCACCCATCAAAGTGGACCCGGACTCGGACTCGTCCAACCCAGACTCAGTCAGACCCAATCCGATGCCCCACAACAAGCAAACTTGACTCAACCGAGTCAGACTCGTTCACCGAAGTCACAACTCAACTCGAGAGTGGGAGAGTCGGTCCTGAGTCGACAGTCTTTTAACCATGGTTAGGCTGAATGATTCTAGCCATCCAATCCTTAGCTTACTAAAATGGTCCATTAACATAATTCAGGGGAAAATAAGTCCACTCGATAATGACAGTCCATGTTTCATGGCCATCATAAATCAGTCATGTTTCTAAAGATCACTTTCTATCCATGCATTGGATAAAAAGAAGGGTAAAGGAAGACCATAAACTATTGTCTGGAAGGAGACCCCCAATGATTGTGATGGACGGACATGATGTGTGGGCATGGACCTAATAGACAGTCTAGATTGATTGGTTGGACTGTCCATGTCTCACCATAAAGACAACACTAGATCATTTTTAGAGAGTACATGTAATTTGACAAAATTAGAGCCATTGGA
The DNA here is from genome assembly GCF_029962835.1 of Magnolia sinica. Taxonomy (NCBI): domain Eukaryota; kingdom Viridiplantae; phylum Streptophyta; class Magnoliopsida; order Magnoliales; family Magnoliaceae; genus Magnolia; species Magnolia sinica. Next base: position 6,325,538 of record NC_080579.1, read on the forward strand.
GAGGTAGGCCATGGTGCTGGTTTTTCGTTGTTTTTTCAATTTGATCATGTGATAGGTATGAATGTGCTAGAATGAAATTTGCGGCTCAATTTAAACTAAACAATTATGACCCCAAGTGTTGAGATAGACATATAAGTAATATATAACTGAATTCAAATGAGATCAGCTACTTATTCAGCCACATTCACAATATATAAATAGGATCAGATGAGATCAATCATATATTCAACCACTTTCACAGTATATAAATAGGATCAAGGGATATTCAGATAGTAGGGTTCATCCTATTATGATGAGATGCACCTTTACCTTTAATACAAAAGTGTTTTTTAATATAGATAAAAGATCGAAAAAAGGATTTTTACAGTTGCGCGGGAAGTTGACTGTGATTGTGAAAATACACATATTAGCTTGATCCAAAACTCATGTTGCCCCCAAGAATTTTTTAACGGTATATGTTCAATTCACAATTTTTTCCTGTGGCGTGGTCCATTTAAGTTTTGTATATGCTTCGTCTTTGGATTCAAGCACTAAAATTACCTGGTAAAATGGAAGTACGAAGTGGATAAAATACATATATCACAGTGGGCCCCACAGAGTTTACTCAGTAACCTTCCTGTACTGAGTTACTCAGTACGCAATCCGCTTCCCCCTTGAGCATGGGTGTATGATTGGTGGTGGGGTCCCCGGATTTTAAGACTCGGCAGTTCGGACTTATTCATTCGGTAATGAGTCGAGTCACCACTCGGCTGAGCCGGGAGTGACTCGGTCGCTTTCTATATTTTCAGTTCTGACTCATGGTGCTGTGTCATTCAAATTAGCTTCAGGGCCTAAAATTTAGCTTGACCCAAAAGTCTGGTGGGCCACACCACAGGGAATAACGTAGGAAGAGATACCCACCCTTAATTCTCAGCAAGGCCCACCTGATTTGGAGAACAGCCTGATTTTTGTCTTCATCAAGTGCAGATGAACGGTCTGGACGGTCTGAAAGCAGATTGCTAGTATCTCTGTAAGCTATATTAAACTATGTGGGGCCCACTGTAGATGGATGTGTCTTATCCATATCGTCCATCTGTTTTTTCAGATCATTTTAGAGTAGCTGTCCAAAATTGAAAGATATCCAAAGCTCAAGTGGTGCACATCACAGGAGACAGTGGGGATAAAGACGTCCACCGTTGAAACCTTCCTGGGCCCACGGCGATGTTTGCTTGTCATCCATCCTTTTCATATGGTCACAAAGAAATACATAAAGACAAAACAAAAAATATCAGTTTGATTCAAAATTTCTTTGACACCAAAATATCAGCTTGATTCAAAATTTCCTTGGCCCCTAGGAAGCTTTGAATGGTGGCCGTTCAATTTACACTGTTTCGTGTAGTGTGGTCCACTTGAAAAATGCCATGATTATTGATTTTGTAAATGGATGCTATGCATGATTTCAAGATAATCCAGACGGCCCAAATCGCTGTTTAATTTCAGATATAATAGCAATCATATGATTCCTTTTGTTAATTTGAGCCACTCACGATTGTACTCTCAGCCATCCATTTGATACAATTAAATGGTCAGGATTGCTTGATCAGTAAAGTTTTCATTATGCTCAATTCGCAACATGGCCCACAATTTGGATGACTGGATTGTCGTCCATCTTTGCTCGTACAGTGTAGCGGATTAGGTGTGGGCTGCCCTAACCCAAGGGGCTCACCTTGATGTATGCATGTATTCTAAATCCATACCATCCATATGTAGAGTTGCACATGAATCGAACCGAATTGATCTTAGTACAGCTCCGCTTGGCTCAGCCGATAGCTAACCCTAGCTTGAACTCAGATCAGCTTGTGCAAAGTGCATCTCTACAGCTACACTACCTCACATGCCCATGTCCTCGCACCGACTCTATGCGCACACGCAAGTCCCGCTGCTCTATAGATCAAAGAAAATAATAAGATACCCCACACCCCATATAAAAACACATTTTTTTTCTCCTCTCCTTTCAGATACGGGACTATTGCCGAAACACCAAAAAAATCTAAGTTTTCAAACGAACTTTTTTAATATTAATTTATATATTTTTTATTAAAATATTTTAAATCAATATTTTTTACAACACACACCACAAGTAGGGGTATACATCGAGTCGAGCTGGCCTTAGCTTGAACTCGGCTCGGCTTGGTCCTCGAGCCTGACTGGCTAGCTCGGCTCGGTTCGGTTAGCAGCTTAGGCCAGTTCGAGCCGAGTTTGCGCCAAGATAAAGCCAAGTTCGCCATTGCAGCATTTCCACAAGCACCTGGACCGCATCTTCAAAATCTTTCTGTATGTGAAACAAAAGCAATGGTTTTACAGGTATTCTATCAAACACCTTCTAAGCAACATAAAAATCATTAAAAACCAAGAAAAAAAGAATATTTGTTTCATATAAATACCTTCCTTGCCACCAGCCACACTTGGTTTGGTCATTTTGTCAAACACTTGGTGAGCAACATCAATGGCAAAGTAACCGAGTCACCGAACTGGTTCGATTTGAGTTTGATTCGAGCTGGATTCGATCCGAGTCTAGTCCCGTTGGGGCCTGCTGGAACTTGGCTCGAACTCATTTTTGAACTCAAAAAATCAGCTCAACTTGGCTTGAACTCAGATTCGAATCGAGCTTTTTCGAGTCGAGTTGAGCGAGCTAACCGAGCCAGCTCAGTTCGTGTACACCCCTAACCACAAGCCAACCTGACTTGGCCGAGTCCAACTCGACGGGTCGGTCGTGAGTCGCGAGTCTTTTAACCATGATATAGGCTGCATGATTCTAACCATCCAATCCTTTAGCTTATGGTCCGTTAAGATAGTTCAGGGAAAATAAGTCTAATCAACAATGACCGTCCATGTGCCATCATAAATCAGTCATGCTTCTAATGAATCACTTTCCATCCACGCGTAAGATAAAAAGATGGGTCGAGTAACATCATAAACTTTTGGGTGGATAGAGACATCCAGCCAGTGTAATGGACGGACCTGATGTGGGGATCCAATGGACGGTCCAGATTGACTGGTTGGACTCTTCATATCTCCCCATACAAACCATGAACATTGGATCATTTCTAGAAAGTACAATACGTTCGATAATGAGGATACGTGTCATGCCACGTTTACCGGAAAGTGAAGCCACTGGAGAGGTAGGCCCCACCATTTTTATACTAAGGGAACTCATCTGAGAAAAGAAATGCTTTGCACTTACTCCAGCACACTTACCGACAGGACCCATGAGTGTGAGATCCAAGCCATTCATTGAGTCGGACATTATAGAAGTTATCAGGTGTTGGATGTGAGCATTTCTCATTTCTAAGTAATGCATCATTGGTAGTGCAGTCGCCAGATTTAAGACTCTACAACTCGGACTGACTCGTTCCCTTGAGCCGAGAATGACTCAGTCACTTTATATTTTTGGCTCTAACTTGTGGTGCCCTACTGTCCATGTGATGCGTCCACTTAAATTAGCTTCAGGGCCTGAAATTTAGCTTGATGCAAGACTCTGATGGGCCACAACGTAGGAAATAACATACGATGAGATGCCCACCCTTGATTTTCACTGGGGCTAACCTGATTTGTAGAAGAGCCTGATTTTTTATCTTGTCCCTTCACCTTGGTCTAGAAGTAGATTGAATACTAAGTAACTCAGTACACTATAGTAAACTCTTTGGGGCCCACCATGGGTTTGTGTGTATTATCTATGTCATTTTCTCATATTATTTCAGAGTATGAGCTCAAAATTGAAGCATATCAAAAGCTCAAGTGAACAACAGCATAGAAAATAATAGGGATTACCTTTCTAAGGCCTACGGTCATGGTTAGAGCTGGGCATTAGATCGAGTCGGATCGGATTGGATCCAACTTGACTCGGTCCGGATTCTACATGGGCCAACTCAAACTTGGACCGATCCAGGACCGAGTCCGGGTCATCTGACTTGGTCTGGCCTGAACCCCTGCTGTTCTGAGCCGATTTGAGTCTGACTCGGTCATGAAAACTGAGTCGGATTGGATTGGGCAAAGTTCGAATCAACCTATTTGCATTCAAAATAAACAAGCAAAGGTCTGCTGTATTCACGATCAACCTAATTGTACTGTAGGTTCTTTTCAAGTCCAACTTGGAAGTAATGTAATTGTTGTTTGGTGCAAGATTCGCAATATGCAATGATATGGAAATTGCAATTTCTGTAATTCCACACTATCAGGCTCTAAATTATAGTTCTATTTGTACATCCAAACGCATCTTTTGACATCATCATCATGAGTAATGAGAAGATGAAGAGAGTGACTCGCCAGAACAGGAAGTCGCATGTGCCAATGTATCATGTTTTTGCAAGATCCTCTCTATTCATCAGCATGACCCTACTGAGTATGTCGGATTGCCTTAAAATAGGATGAAACAGGTCACCAGGTCAGTCCCAAGAATATGGAAATTTTAGGAACTTTAAAAATAAAAAATAAAAAATGACCAACAGTCCACATCTAATCTGCATGTGCATTCTACATGAGACCAACATGATTTTTAAGTCATGTCACCCTTTAGACCCACTTGGTGAACAGCTTGGATCTGACAATCACGTGCCACGATAGCATTGGTGAGATTAAGATTGTAGCCTTTGTAGGATCCATTGATAGCCCGGAGTACAGACGTCGGGCACTGAAGAAGAAGAGGAGACTGGAGAGGAAGAAGATCAAGAAGGGGAGGCTAGAGACTGGAGAGTGGAGAGGAAGAAGAAGAAGAAGAAGGGGCTCGTTCGTTCTGTAGGGTAAGAAAAGAGGGGAGGGGTGTAAACGAGCTAGGGTAAAAAAATTAAAAACAATATTTATACTACCCACTCCGGGTCGGGTTTGATCGGTTCGGACCAGATCCTTTTGGTTCGGGTATTCGGGTCGAATCGGTCTGGATAGACCTCTATCTGGACCCAACTCGAAAAACGATCGGATCTTGATTTATACACTCGATCAGGCCCGATCTAGGCCATCAGATCTGTTCTGATCGGGTCGAATCGGGTCGGATCCACCGGATCGGGTCAAAAATGCCCACCTCTAGTCATGGTGGTTTGTCATTGGAACCTTTTATAAGGTGACATAGACATGGATGAAGGGCTTGATTTCAAGATAATCAAGACCATCCAAATAGCTATTTAATTTGAGATATAATAGTAATCATGTGATTTCCTTCCGTGAATTTGAGCCACTCACTATTGTATTGTCAACCATCCATTTGATACAATTAGATGGTCAGGGTTGCTTAATCAGTAAAGTTTCCATGCTATGCTTGATCTACAATATGGCCCACAATTTGGATGGCTGGATTTTCGTACATGTTTTCGTGTATGGTGTGCAAGTCAACAACATTTTGAAAATGTGAGTGATTATGTGTGCCCCATCCTCACCCAAAGTGGTGTGGCTCACTAACTCTTATTATGGAGCCCACCTTGATGTTTGTATTCTAAATCTATCCTGTCCATCCATTTTGTCAAATCATTTTATAACATGATCCAAAAAATGAAGCAAATCCAAATCTCACATGGAGCATATTATCCAAAACAATGGTGATTGAACGCCCCACCATTAAAAGCTTTCTAAGGCCCATCATAATGTATGTTTTCATAATGTTTAATTTCCATCCAACCTCTTGCTAAGGTCACACAAACCTGTATGAATGGAATAAATAAATAAATAAATATCACATTAATCCAAAACTTTTGTAGCCCATAACAAGTTTTTAATGGTCAATCACCACTATTTCCTGTAACATGGTTCATCTGAAATTTGAATTTATTTTATTCTTGGGTTCATGCCCTAAAATGATCCTAAAAAAATAAATGGACGAAATGGATAAAGAATACATACATCAAGGTAGCCCTAGAGTAGGGTAGAGGCCGCACCTAATCAGCTCCCATTGAAAATGGTGCTCAACTATTAGGAGGATTCCCTTAGCAATTCATCCAAGTGGACTCGGGACTCATTCAAATAGACCCAGGAAAGTCAAACCCGATCTGGTACAACACCACAACCCAACCACTTGAGTCGTAGCCCGAGTCGATACCGGGCGAGTCGGTAAGTCACGAGTTTTTTAACCATGGTTTAGGCTGCATGATTCTAACCATCCAATCCTTAGCTTATGGTCCATTAAGATAATTCAGGGGAAAATAAGTCCAATCAACAACGACTGTCCATGTTTCGTGGCCAACATAAATCACTCATGTTTCTAAAGAATCACTTTCCATCCACACGCTGGACGATAAGATGGCAAAGGAACATCAGAAACTTTTGGTGGACAGAGACATCTAATCAGTGTAATGGACGGACATGACGCGGAGGATGGATCGGATAGACAGTCCAGATTGACTGGTTGGACTCTCCATATTTCTCCATACAAACTAAGAGCATTGGATCATTTCTAGAAAGTACAATACGTTAGATGATGAGGACACGTGTCATGTCACGCTAGAGAGGGAGGCCACACCATTTATATACCAAGGGAACCAATCAAGGAGGAGAAATGCAGTACACTTACCAACAGGACCATGAGTGTGAGATCCAGGCCGTTTATCGGGTTGGACATGCTGTGATCGTATCTTAAGTAAAAATTTGGGTCGGTCCATTAATTAGGTGGGCCACATGTGCGTGTTGAATGGTGACAGATGATCATTTTGTCTGGCTGCCCATTATTCTCATACAAGTGAGACATACTTGCTGAGTGGACAACCTCATGGATGGTCAGGATCTAGGATATATGTGCCATGTTGTCACGTGTGCTGTGATGTCCTATTTCCATTTCAAGCGAGCATGTGACGTTCTCACAAACAGTACACCTAAAGTTGGTGACTGAGCAATCTTGACCATCCAATTAGATGCATATCAAACACAACCGTCCAATTGATGGACCCTCTCCTGGATGGACGGTTGGCCCAAAGAAGTGCCGATAAACCCTGTCAATCATCTGATCAACGGGAGACATTTCTGACCGCTGAGCAAGTAATGAGGATCGAATGAATGACGTGTACGATCACAAATTGCAGGCAGTTTATAGTCGAGTGGGTAGCCCGAGTTATGCATCAGGTGGGCCCCACATGGGACAAAATTCAGACCGTTGAATTGATTAGGTGGGCCACAAGCAAGAAACCAATGGATACCCATACAGGCAAGGGGAAGTATATGATCCTTGATGGAACTCTAGTTTATTTGGGTCCTCCATTTTCATGAGTGGAGCCCCTGATTTAATGATCCAGACCGTTGATCTGGGAGGCTCCGCAATAGATGGCCATGCTCCAAAATTCACCGGATTGGCAGAAATCAATCCCTTAATTGATTGGGTGGAAATAGATGGTTGATAAGGAAATACACCAATGGCTCACATTCAAGAGAAAGAGACTAAATATTGGATGGTTCAGATCTTCCAATCTGGTAAACTTTTTGAGGGCGTGGACCATTGTTGGTATGATGGGCCTTATCATCTATGGGAGTTCCTAAACCACCCTCCTAATTGAACAATGACCAACATCTAAACAATAACTTACATATAGAAGGTTAAGAATAATATACATCAACCGTCCATGTTGGTGGGGAAAAATACCATGCTATAGAGATGTAAGAGCTTCCAGTACAGCAGATTTTTCGGGCATCGTCTATCAATATCAAAATCTATCTGATCAATGGTGTGGATCATCTGTGGGTAAGGTATGGCTCACATATCCGTGGTCAATACTAGAGTGTATTCATGTAAAACCGTTGCATGAAACTTGTTGGGAGATAAGTCACCATCCACACGTACCTATCAAATAAGTGCAACATCCACTCCGTTGAAACAGTGGGGATAATGACATCCACCGTTGAAACCTTTCTAGGGCCCAGAGATGTTGATTTGTCATCCAACTTTTTCATAAGGTCATACCGACATGAATGAAGGGAAAACACAAGTATCAGCTTGATTCAAAATTATCCGGTAAAATGGATGGGCGAAGTGGATAAAATACATATATCACGGTGGGCCTCACAGAGTTTACTAGTAAGCTTCGCGCACGGAGTTACTCAGTACGCAGTTCGCTTCCCCCTGAGCATGGGTGTATGATTGGTGGTGGGGTCCCCAGATTTTAAGACCAGGCAGTTCGGACTTACTCATTCGGTGATGAGTCGAGTCACCACTCGGCTGAGTCGGGAGTGACTCGGTCACTTTCTATTTTCAGTTCTGACTCATGGTGCTGTGTCACTCAAATTAGCTTCACGGCCTAAAATTTAGCTTGACCCAGAAGTCTGGTGGGCCACACCATATGTCACGCCCCAAACTCGAAAAACGGGTTCACAAAATTTTCGATCGCCGAATCTGACACCGACAGCCTCCGTAGTGCCCCATTCTCAGATCCCAGCACTCACGTGCTCGATTTCGATCCTGGGATCCTACAAGCAGGATTTTCAGTATGATTTTTTTTTTTTTTTTTGTAATGGAGCATAATCACAAGTATAACCAAGTCATAAATGCGACATTATCATCACATATCCATTAATATAATCATTTGAGTACAATGCTGAAAGGAAAATACATAAATAAAAAATCAAGTTCCAGAAGACCGCTGCATGCTTCAAGCTCAACACTGCTGCAACCTAATATCACCTGCACGCATCTATTGTGCATAAGCTTATAGAAAGCTTAGAGGGTGGTGTAAGTGTGTGCACAAGATAAGTGTCTAGTATACCATAAAGCCCATAAATCATACACAATCAGAATAAGCGAAATATTGACAAGATCATAAATCATACGATATCAGAGTAAGCGAAAATATACTAGTAAGTCCATGAGTGCTATCAGTCGTACCAAGGCTATGCGATGTAAAACATGACAAGACAATAACAGATGCTGAGGATGCAAATGCAATATGCAAACTCTGACGAGCCATGAATACCATCAACCTCATCTAGGCCATATAAGTGCAAAAATATAGTAACACAAAATGCTAAGTAATGTGGATGTAATGTAATATGTGGTGCGAATGAAATGATCATGCTGGAATGTGAAGTCGGGATGATAGTACGTAGTATCGCAGGCTACGGGGTCCACCACAAGAGACTTCTATCCAAACCAGTCCCATACCTAAATTTGGATAGTCCGACTTAATGTGGTAAACTCCTGATCTTAGGTTAGTCGCGCACCCAATCGAAATCCTAGCCGTGCGATGGTACACGTAACAAATAGTTACGCACCACCAGCCTGAGTGGATAATGAATGAATAAATGAATGGATATGCAATTCTTGCTCAATAAGTCCGCATATCAGAACGGTTGCTCTCTGAAAAAATCACCGGGGTTTATTACACTCAACACCGACTGCCTCCTCCCTAGTTGCACAGCCTAGCGAACGGAATAGACTTCACTATCTGCCTGACCAGTAGTCTGCCAATACCTACCTGGCTCGTCGATAGCTGACCCATTTACGAGCTGGTCATACTCAGCCTAGCTTATAGCCCCCTCACTCGGGCGGATAAGGCCACACCCTCTCCCAACCGACCACGACACAATGGGAGAAACGACCTACTGGTATTTGGCACTCGGGCGCTCATGTTCCACTCGGTCTACACATTGGGGCACCTCCTGGCCTCGGAGATTCTAGAATTTTCACCCAAGGATATCCTAAGTGCCCATAATGCTAGAACCAAGTATTTTCGGTGTCCCATTTAGTCATTCACGATGTGCCTGTGGAGGCTACGGCCCTGATGTCGCTAGGGCATACAATGATCAAGTCACATATATGCGAGATGCATGAGTCATACCGTATAATCATGCAGCAATCTCGCGTGTGTCATGCGCTCATATGGGGCGCTTCGTCTCATAAGGAGTCCCGTAAATGTCTCAGCCTAGCGGCTTATACTATGATCAAACATTCCTCTTATCAAGCATACATATGATGCGTATGGCATGATGCATGGAATTATACTAAGTATGTTATAAAGTGATGAACTATCCTCGCAAAGAAGATGGGCCTAAACGGCCTACATGTACAAGTATAGGCCTATCAATGGGCCTTAAGGAGAGCGACAATGCGGACATTTAACCAACATCATCCTTACAATGTGGACGTCAAACTAACATTGTTCCCTAGGCACGGCCCGCCATAAACATCATTACATAAACCATGGTGGAATCACATTACAATGGGCCTTATGTACATCCTGTTGGGCCTCGACCCATGGGCCTCCAATACATCAAATGAGCCTCATAAATATCAAGGTGGGCCTCCTCAAATGGGCCTTAACCTATGGGCTCCAAATACATCACAATGGGCTTCAACCCATGGGCCCTAATACATCACGATGGGCCTTCACCCATGGGCCCCAAAATACATGATAGGTGGGCCCTGCACTTGGGCCACAAAAAGCGCAACAGGTCGGCCCCGCTCATGGGTCAAAGATACATCCTGATATGTCACATGAATATCAAAGTGGGCTCCTCGAATGGGCCATAAAAATACATCAAAGTGGGCCTGATGGATGGGCTATAAAGTATATCAAGGTGGGCCTCACAGATGACCACAAAACACATCAAAGTGGCCTCAATGGATGATCATATCACGAAGTGGCCCACCGTGATATGTTTGAGATCCAACCAATTCATAAGTTAACATAGAGCTAGATGAAGTGGAAGTAAAATATAAGCTTAATTGGAAGCTAATGTGGCTCCTAAGAAGTTTGAACGGTGGATGTCACTGTCCCCACTATTTTCAATGGTGGGGTCCACTTGAACCTTAGATCTGACTCATTCTTAGTCTCAAGCCATAGAATGATCTCTAAAAATAGTTGGAAGGTTTGGATACAACCCATGCATCATGGTGGTTCCCATAGGGATGGATGGCATAGATGAAGTACACACCTGATCATGGTGGAGTCCACACTAATGGAAGGTGTGGATTACAAAACATACATCAGTGGTCCCACTTAGGGCCCACCATAACATGTATCTACCATCCAATTTGTTTAATAAGGTCACATAGACCAATAAATAACAAATAAATATTATATTTATCCAAAACTTGTGGAACCAGGGAGGTTCCAATAGCAGGCGTCCAATCCTCCACTGCTTTTGCTGTGTGGTCCACTTGATAGGCAAATCTGCCTCATTAGTCTTAAGTCTTAAGGCCAGCCCGCCAACTCGATGGACGGTTTGGATGTAACACAGATACCAAGCGTGGGGTCCACTGCCGTCCAGGTAAATGGCTAGACGGCATAGATGAAACAAATACATCGTGGCTGGGACCCACGGTCCTTGGCCAGTGCAGGACGCTGCACCACAGTTAAGGGCTTTACCCTCCATAACATTCATAATTGTTCATTGGGCCCACCAACCTTAGTTCGTAGATCCAACCCATCCATTATGTGTGTCCCATTAGATTAAGGGGTCAGACAAAATTTCAGGTGCATCCGAACCTCAGGTGGACCCCAGCAAATGCTTTAATATGGTTTAGCATATATTCACATGATTGAAGATGGTGTGGGCCACCTGAGATCTGTATATGGCTGATTTTTGGGGTGACCCATTGTTTAAAGGGGACCCAACAAATACACGGTGGGGATGTTCAAGACACATCACGGTGGGGCCCACGCATGGGAACCCTGGTCCCTGCCTCTTCGTCCACGGTGCAACAGCGTCCTGCGCTGCTGATGCTGTAACAGCAGGCGCCGCTGCCTATGTATTTTTTTTTTTTTTTGAAAACTTGATTTTTCTGAGGTTTTTCTTAGGTGGGGCCCGCATCAGCAAAATCCACCCCAGCCATTACATTTCCTGACTCAAGACTGACCAAACAAGTCCAATATTCAACGTGTTTTGGCTCAAGGTGGGTCCTAGTCGATTTTTAATGGTAAAAATCAATATTTTCTATGCTATGGCCCACCAGAAAAATCGGATTGGCCCCACTTTTCGGCTCAACGCCTAAAATGGTATGGGGAAAAAGATGGATGGCATGAATTGAATTTATACATCAAGGTGGGGCTTACACAAGCAGCCCACCTAAATAGCTTGTGGAGTCAAGCTACTATTTGTATTTTCCATTTCACGTCCAGTGTCCCTGGACACTGGACGATTTGGCCTCAATAAATACATTTAAGATGGGCCCCACCCATGGACGTAGGCCACCACAAAAAAGGGTTGGATGGTGTGGGTAATATATACATCAAGATGGGGTTCATCCGGGTGGGCCACACGGCCCCATCATCTCACCACAAAACAATGAAAAAGGGAGGGAGAGATAGAAAGAAGAGGGACACATGTGATGGAGGGCTCCACCACTATGAGCCCTCCCTTGCATTCAATCATACATCAAGGGGGTCCCAATACATGTGGACCCATTCAATCAAAGTTCAATGGTGGTGATTCCTTCTCCACTCAAAATGGACGGTCTAGATGACCTCTTTTCATGAAAGGAAAATAAATATTATGAAGGGGTCTATGGAGAATGGCCCCATCATGGAATGATAATGAGAATCAAGGCGAGCCATTGGCTACATCTAGGGTCCAAAGTGAAATTCATACCATCAATCGGTAGGCCTCACTTAGCCAATCATCAAATCATGAAAAATCTAGCCTATAGAAGGACCCACCGTTCGATCTTCTTGGTCCATTGAAACGCCGGTCTCCTTGTGTCTCACTTTAATGGTGGAAGATGAGAAACAAATGGCTAGGATGAAAGATTTTGGGAAAGGAAGTGGGCCACACAAACTCACTTTTCTCTCACTTGAAAAACTATGGACGTCCACACTCTTTCTCTCATTAGTTGCTTGGAAAATGGTGTAGAGAAAGAGAGAGAATGAGATGTAAGGAGAGAGAGTGATGGGTGATAGAGTGATGGATGTGAGGTAATGGTGTGCTTGACTAGCATGGGTGTTTAAGAGAGAGGGTGAGAAAGAGTTGACTTTGGGGTTGCTTGACTTGAGGAGAAAGAAAGCATTGATTGATTGATTGATTTGAGTGATTGATTGATTGATGGGACATGCTATCGAGATTCTCTTGGGATTGTAAACGCGCAGCGTTTTCTTTGAAATAAACGCCGGCCCATATCTCCCTGCCAGGGTATCGGATCGGTATGCAAGATGCGGCATTGGAACCGTGGCGACGATGCGGTCGCAATGGTATAAGTCTCAAATTAAGCCGACTCAAATCTACCGGATACGACTTAGGATTGTGCGCAAACGTCGATCATAGGTCGCAGGTTGCCGAAATTCGACGAGAAGGATTGGGGAGTCGATGAAACAGTATGGATTAGGATACGGGTCTTACACTATAGGGAATAACATAGGAAGAGATACCCATCCTTAATTCTCAGCAAGGCCCACCTGATTTTCAGAACAGCCTGATTTTTGTCTTGTCACTTCATCAAGTGTAGATGAAGGGTCTGGACGGTTTGAAAGCAGATTAGTAGTATCTCTGTAAGTTATATTAAACTATGTGGGGCCCACTATAGATGGATGTGTCTTATCCACTTCGTCCATCTGTTTTTTCAGATCATTTTAGAGTAGCAGTCCAAAATTGAAAGATATTTAAAGCTTAAGTGGTGCACATCACAGGAGACAGTGGGGATAAAGACGTTCATAGTTGAAACCTTCCTGGGCCCACGACGATGTTTGATTGTCATCCATCCTTTTCATATGGTCACTAAGAAATACATAAAACACAAAATATCAGTTTGATTCAAAATTTCTTTAACCCCAGAATATCAGCTTGATTCAAAATTTCCTTGGCCCCTAGGAAGCTTTGAATGGTGGCCGTTCAAATTTACACTGTTTTGGTGTGGTGTGGTCTACTTGAAAAATGCCATGATCATTGATTTTCTAAATGGCCGCTGTGAATGATTTCAAGATAATCAAGACTGCGCAAATGATTGTTTAAATTCAGATATAATAGCAATCATATGATTTCCTTTTGTTAATTTGAGCCACTCACTATTGTATTCTCAGCCATCCATTTGATACAATTAAACGGTCAGGATTGCTTGATCAGTAAAGATTTCAGTATGCTCAATTCACAATATGGCCCACAATTTGGATGACTGGATTGTCGTCCATCTTTGCTTGTACAGTGTAGCGGATTAGGTGTGGGCCGGCCTAACCTAAGGGGCTCATCTTGATGTATGCATGTATTCTAATCCATATCATCTATTTGTAGAGTTGTACAGAGTTGAACTGTAACATCCTGGATTTTCACTGTTTTGGATTTCTAAAAATCCTTGATTTTTTTTAATAATTAACTCATAATATTACTTACTAACCATTAGCACTCAATATTACTTTATACATGGGTGGTACTAGTAAAGAACCGCACAAGTTCAATTAATCAACCGAAGGAAGCCAACAAATCCGTCCGATCACTTGAACATTAAGTTTAGCCCTATGATTTACTCACATAGGATTCAAATCTAACCGATCCATCACTAACTAATCAACACAATCATAACTAAATTAGATTTATAATCGAAGCCGAGTCGAATAAGGCTCAAATCTTGACTAATAGACCAAATCAACCCCGTTACTCTTTTAACCAAAAACTGACAGTTTAAAGTAGCCATGACCAAATCTCCACTTTCACTAGTTATAAATAGGCCACACTATGAACATATTTATTCCAAACCTTAATCATTGCCCATAAGAAATCTCAATACCTAATTCATTCTATAAATGTCCCGATTTTCTTAACAAGCTCTAGACTGCTTGCTAGTAGGCCACTAGTTTCAAAACTATAGAATAATGCCCGTCTTACTGGGCTCGACGTCTATCGAGGGAGTCGGACCTAAGTAGTGCCCAAAACGGCTTAACTTAGGCCGAAAGCTAAGTGCTTATAACGCGCGAATCCCCTAGGCCGAAATTTGAAACTTAAGTGAAATAGACATTCTGCTCTTTCGTGAAGTTGTAGCTTTCAGACTGTCAATCCACAACCAAAATTGGAGTACCGATTAATGATATTTCTCTGCTCATATCTATATAGGTGCCACCCTGATCGACCATCGGTAACCGTTAAACAGACTTCTAATTATAATCGTTGATTGACACATCCAAATGGCGGACCGATCATATCCATACGTAGATCATCATTAGGGATAACTATCCCACTGTGTATATCGACTTGTCCACCCCATACTGGGCCTTAAAGGTTAGAAAGACCTTCTCATAGGGCTAATATATTAAAAACCTAGCCTTTGGGGCCATTTACACCAAATCTGGCACTATATAAGGGCTTCTTTTGGGCACTCCCTCCTCCCGTATGAATTTCAACAAGAAATAAAAAAAGGAAGAAAGGGATAAGTGAAAGAGGAGAAAGAGAGAGGGAGGGCTTGGAAGCATGAGGGTCTGTGCACCTTCATCATCTCATCTCCTCTATAGCAATATTATCCTTCATTGGTGTCGATTCGGCGACGATTGAAGGTAAGTATTGAGTTATGTTTGTAGGTTTAGGTCTTGTGTTTAATTCTTTCCAATTCTTACAAGCTTGTATGCTTATTTAGGTATTTCAACAATGATTTCCTAACACCCTAACTCTACGGGCACCGTGAATCGAGCGGTTCGTTACAAGGTGCATACTATTATCCTTAGGTGGCCAAGTACCAATTTTAGGATGAATTTAATGATTATGAATGTTAGGGTGATGTACATGAATAATCTAGAGAAAACCTAGCTAAGAGCTTACATGATAGGTCCACTTAACTTGTATGCAATGATTAATTGTTGTTTGATTGGTCTTCAACATGTTTGGGCATAAAATTAGGGTTGCATGTTCATTTGCGCCTTTGATTTTTGCACGATCTTCCCTGTAGCATGTATGATTGCATTATTTCTTGTTGTATTTATCTGTACTATGAATGATGTGTTGTTCTTGTTCTCTTAGGAAATCCAGCATCACATGTACACATGTCTAACTTATACTATTATGAGTAGTTGTATTTATTTTAATAACCTAAAATTTTATGCTTAATGTATTGTACGAATGATTCCACCTGTTGTAACGCCCTGAAAATCGGGGGTTGAGCAGGTACCTAATTCCCGAGTTCCAACGCATCACTTATGCAACAAAAATAATGATGATTTGATGTTGTTCATGTTAGTACATAAAACATGAATGAGATTAAGCTAAATCAGCGAATCATGCTCTAAGGACAGTTGAATTCTCGCAAGCAGAAGATTGTGATAAGGAGAGATCATATATATATATACACACACCATTGTAAGTCCCCAAAGTACAAACTCATTGCCAGGTTAAATAGTTACAAGTATTGTTTCAAGATACAAAATATCAAAAGTGATGGTCCACTACAAGTATAAGCCCTGAAGCCCCGTCGATTCAGAACGGTCTATGTAAACCCGCCTGAATACTGCATGTAAGAGAATGCCTCCTCGTCATCTTCAAAGTCCGACTGCGCCTCGCAGGCTCCGCCATCATCTGAGCCTACAACAAGGTTTGGTTGGTGTGTACAACACCGTCCCGTAATGTGAGAGTGAGTGATCAACTCAGTGGAACAATAAAGCAAAGGTTAACATGTTATCAATTCAGTTAAGCAGTAATGATAACGCAATACAAGCAAACATCCCTAAGTATTGTGATTAATGCAAGAATGATATGAAATAATGATGCATGCCCTCACCTGCGCTCCCTTAGCGACTTCATCTCACGATTGTGCATGCAATACTTCCTCGGTGCTTGACCTGTTTCGCCAAATACACACGTAATACGGTGCATTAACCTGATTACCAAGTTCTTATTAGTCCTTTTCATACAGCAGGATTGGGAAGCTAAGGTACCTCCCTTATATCAATTCCCAAACGATGATCCATTCTAGGGTCGTCAGTCCTAGTAAATATCATACGATGTTACGGTTCTAGGTCACTGCAAATGGCTCGTCACCTTATCAGTGCAGGCCTAGTATATACTCTGGTTGCTACATAAATGCTCGTCGCCTCTACGCGGTCTTAAAGTATGCTCGATGTCACTACAAAGGGCTCCTCACCTTATCAGTGTAGGCCGACAGCTCGAATACAGTATCTCATACCACCATATTCGGCTCATGAGTTTGTGTTGCTCACTGGACACTACGGGGAGGCTCGTCACCCCAGCGTAGGCCGGCAGCTTGACCACGTTGTCCCATACTACCATGCCCGGCTCATGATTCTTAGCGGATCGAGGTACTAAGGTTAAAGGGATTTTCACTGGTGAGTTTGGTACCTTAGATTCAAGCAGTAGCGTCCATACATGGTGAACATACATCCGGTCAATTGGGTTACTTGACAAGCTCGACTGGCACGAGCGTACGTCGAGCCGATTGATATGGAGCGCACAAGCACTCCGCGTGGCCTAACCACTGCCGATAAGCAGCGTACGACTCGGATTCATCGGGCGTGTCTGTCGTGGTTAAGTAGTTCAACCACCGTTCATAGACAATTATCGATTGCCTAGACTACATCGTAGCCCCAATCACATTCCAAAGATAACATTCACATATAGTAATTCGGAACAGTATGTGACAACAAAAATCAGATATAAATCGTACTTGAGCGATTTATCAAACACATACTACGCATAGTATCATACATAGACATTTCATCCATACTGCGCATAGTAGAAAGATAGGTTATATAAAGATTACTATAACCATAGCTAAAGGAATTGAGATTCCTATCCCAACACCCTCATTACATGCATTTAAATAAGCATTTTCACATTCGGGCATTTTATCAAACACTTAGACTACACATATTACATACCTGTAAAAACTTAGTTAAAAACACATATAGTAGCGAATCCTATCACGAAGGAGTTGCCATGCATATAACGATCATGCATTAGCAACCAACAATCATGGCAAGCATAAATCATAGTTCCATATTCATTCGAACATTTTCACAAGCACTTAGGCTACACGTTCCAACATACACGACGTATGTTGGCCGTAATATGTATTAGGGCAAATTCTTTCGCCAAGGAGCTGTCGCATATACAAAAATCATATATCCACGACGATTAATCATGGCAAACATAAATCCAGATTCCATACGAATCTAATCACTTCATCAAACACATGGAATATACTAAACTCGACATAGTTCATATATATCTGAAAAGTGAAACAAACGTCGCATTTGGCATGTGAAATGGCACCCACGTCAGTTATAAATCATTAACCAACATTGAAAGCCTTGAAAACCATAACCTAAACGTTTATAGTCCGCACCTTACGCCGGTAAATGCGTATCGAACTCAGTTTGTATACTGAGTCTGTGTCTACGGCACCACAACAACCTATATCAAGGAATAAGTTAGCTATTTCATCTATTACAATAGTTGAAAACCCTAAAACAGGTTAGGATTAGGATTCCTTACCCAAGTACGGAATTGGAATCGTCCGTATGGCGATATAGATAGAGTGGCTAAGTGCGTGGAGCAACGGGATCAAATCCCAGAATGAATCTCCAACTGTCTCTTTTTCTTTCTCTCTTTTTCCTTTCCTTTTCCTCTCCTCTCTTTCTTAGGGTTTAAAAATTCGTATGAAATATAAGAGAGAGGGTTTAAGGCCCTTATATAGAGTCAGGTCTGATGGAAATGGCCCCAGGGCCAAGGTATACTTAGGTTATATCCAAAAGGCATCTGCTTTAGCCCAACGGAGCACTTCTAGTGGCCCCTTCTCTACTTGCGGTCAGACTTAAGCTTCCTGATATTGGATCAATGTCAGGTTGAATTTTCGCTCCGATCGGGTTTACAGATCGACCGTGGCGGACCAGTTTCAGTTCAACGGTCACTGTCATTCTATCAGGGCCACAAGTACATTACCATGTATGGAAAATTTTTCCTGATCCGATGGTGTATTTGGGTCAGATTCTGACTGTCTGAATCCTTATATTTGGCCCACAAGTGACACGACTCAGTTTACTTAAATTTGAATTTTATTTCTAAAGACATTCACGTTTCTCACACACTTTGTCACGGGCTCAAGTTGTGCATTTCTAGATACAATTAAGACTTGATTTTCGAGGGGATTGTCAAGTCCAGTAATGCGGTCATAACTGTATAGTTTTGCGATTATCGAACTTTTGAAGTGCGGTCCAGGTCCGATATGGAGTTTTAAAGCATTCCCAAGAACAACCAGGTTTAGGGATGTATTTTAGGTTTCAAGGTAATGTAGCGTCACTGACTCTACACGTTTCGGGTCTTGCAGATCATATTTAAAGTAATTAGTGCTAATTTCACATATAAACTAGTTTAACACTAGTTAATTCTCGCCTAATTTCTAAAGGATTTGGTCCTGTGAGATTTCTGCATGAGGTGGTACTCGGGTCTTTGTATAGATTTTTTCGAGACGTTACACCTGTACTAGAAGATAAATTTTTAATTGCTAGAAGTGTTATAAAATGCAACTTATTCTCGGGGTTGGTTAAGGAACTGAGATTTGTGAAAGTGGTTCTGTTGGTTGGACCATCTTGCGACTAGTCCGACTGATTTAGGCAGACGTGAACAGGCAACGGTAGCAAGACTACATGGGTTGCTTGCACCCGATGTCGTGCGTTGCATGTTCGTTTGAACTTGGACGGTCTAATCCACCAACTGACCAACTAAGTTTATTAACCATATTTACTTACACCTGTTTGGAACTTAGAACACCCCTTACCCACTGACACCCACTGGCAATAATTAGAAACTGATCCACAGTCTCGTGAGCCGAGCATGGTGGAATGTGATACTATATCCGAGCTATCGGCCTACGCTGGGGTAACAAGCCTCCCCGTAGTGACCTCGAGCGACCTCGTTTCCCAGCACTCCCTACGTGCTTGCAATCGGGGGTGGGGACTCCGATGGGATCAAGGATCGCTGGGTCTTAGCCTCGCACGTTGAGGGGTCCTGGCCTGACAAATGGATGAGAACATTAATATCGTCGGGGTGTACCAGTTTCCCCAACCTGTTAGATGAACGAAATTAATTAAAAACTCAGCTAATACATTATTCACACATCGCATTAGCTAGGATTTGGTGACTCAGTAGTTGAGGTCGCAATGAGGGAGTGTTGGTCATGCGCAACCGTGAGACGAAATCGTTCGAGGGAGTGTTGTGGGTGAGGTCATGCATCATACATAACTCATACATACGCATTAACAAAGACTAGTTAGTGATTTATGAATTTATGTTTTTCATTAAATTCATCATGAAATTATTATTTAATGTAACTTATGACTAATGGCACCCACTGAGTTAGCTACTCACTCCCACTCTAGGACGGTGTTTTAAAATACCAACGAGACATGTCATTAGATGCAGGTGAGGCGGATCTCGACTAGCTGAGCGGGGTAAGCATGGATGAGGAAAAAGAGCTTCCCTGCTTCCAGACTTTCGGCGGATCCTTCTAGTCTGAGTTCGGGCTACCGCGGGGTATGGACCAGGGCTCTAGTCACTTCGGGTCATGTATGGATGGGACCTAGTTCCCTATTTAGATGATTTGGATTTTTGGGTTTGGTATTTTTATATTTAGTAGCACTTGATACTGCTTATGCTTCATGCCTTACTTATGGTTCATGCCTTGCTAAACTCTCCATTATTTATGAGATTATCCAAATGTAATCAAAAGTTTGCTTTCGTTGATTTCGGGTAAAGGAAGAATCAAAAGTTTTAAGATATCTCAAAAATTTGGAGGGCTGATAACGCTATGAACGAAGCAAAAAGGGAAAGAAGAAAATTTTTTAGGAACTTATAATGTTTTAGCAAAGTTTGCATCGGATACGAACTTAAAAGATCTTAAGTAATAAAATCCAATCCTTCTAAGGAGTTGTAATCCAACCATGTTAGAAACTACTTTGAATATATATATATATATATATATATATATATACTAAAAATAATCTGATTTAATTATACAGGACGATTCCTGGCTCAGCCCGCCTCCTCGCGAGCCGGTCCTTTCTTTCCCACGAGGGAAAGGATCACCAGGAGGAAAAGAAGGAGGCAATGGTTGCAAGGAAGGTCATCTTTCTTGGCTAGAGATGGATTGGATATGAGGAAGAGATTTTGAAAAGGAGCTTGAGATTGAGTTTTAAGAAAGGGTTTGGGGAATGGCCTTTAGAAATGAGTTTTTGTGAACAGTTCTTAGGAGTGGGTTTTATAAGCGGGTTTGAGAAAGGGGTTTTAAGAATGGTCTTGGAGAGAGGTTTTGGAAATTAGGATTTGAGAAGACACAAATTTGAGAGAGTGGGTAGTGAGATTTGAGAATAGTTGAAGAAATGGAGAAGGAGAAGAGATTTTTTTTTTTTTTTGTAATGGGTTTTGAGAGTGACTGAGCGAATGGAGTGAGACTTGGGAATGAAGTGTGATGTTGGGTTTTGGGGAATGTATGTTGGAAATGGGTTTGGATTGGATATGAGAAAAAAGAGATGGGAGTTAGTTGGAGAGAGTAGGTTTGATGTTGGCTTTGTGAATGGGATTTTGTGGATGGACTTAAGAACGGGGTCGAGAGAAAAAAAAAGGACAAAAAAATGGTTAAGAAAGAGTTTGGGAAGGTGGTTTGGATATGAGGAAGAGGAGATGGAGAGTTTGTAGGAGGAGAAGATGGATTTTGAAGAGATGGGTTTGAGAATGGGAGAGTAAGGATGATGGAGTGGGAGTAGAGGGAAACGAGCTCTACATATCTCGAATTTTTGCAAAGTTTCTTATACTTTCAGTAACTAAATTTTTTTTAAAAATTTTTATAATGATTTATCATTAAGTTTAAAGCAATTCTAAAAAGTTTCATCTTATTTGGAATTGTAGATAAATTATTAAAATTCTAGGAGTAACAGCTGTCTGAAATTAATATTTTTTGAATAGTTGGTAAAATATTTTAATTTTAACTATATTATAATTTTTATTTTATTTTTTTCTTATTTTTATATAAAATTAGACTTTGCAAGCTTTAATATGGCTTTTAAATCACTTAAATCGGAGTTGTAACGAAGGAGATATGAATTTTTAAAATTGACCTAAAACTGCAGAAAATTTCAGCGGGGCAACTTGGGTCGGGCGGGGTCACGCCGAGCCAGGCAGGATCATGCGGACTGGGCGGGGTCACGCCGGGCCACTGGAGAGTTGGGCAGGGTCACGCTCGCTTGGGCGGGGTCACGCCGGGCCTCTGAACCGTCGATCTTTCGACATGCGTATCTCGCAAACTGGAATGAGTTATTCGACGTGTCATATATGAATTTGGGGTAGGAGGATCTGATATACGCAATGAGCCTACTGGTGTCACGAGAATCTCCCCGGTCAGCAGTCAAAATCTGATTTTTCTACAGTTTTCTCCATTTTCGGTAAATTTTCATTCACCCTTAAGTCTTCGTCCCAAAGCAAGTCGGAATTATCAAATTTGGCCCTATATTCACTCATTTGGTCTAAAATGATGTTTCTGACCGTCAAATCTTTCGATTTCCGACTCGTTCCTACCAATGTACCCGGGAAATTCAAGAACAGGGTAATGCCAGGTGAATATTTAAAGAGATATGTTGGAAAGAGAGATTTCGACTTATGCCTGTCTGGCTAGGGGTATTTAGTTGTACTAAATGGGGTTACAATACTACTCCCAACTCAAGATTTGGGAATGGCATGTGTGGAATGGGTGTGGGACGAAATTCCAAATTAACTTCCTAGGCTTGCTAGATGAGCCTGGTGTTGAGAGGCATGATGTGGAATTTTCAAATCTCATGATGATGGACTTTCCAAGTAAATTTCGAAAGGAAAACTCAAAATTTACCTCTAGTTGGATACATTCCAACAGGTCATCATGGAACATGGGATGCGCTCATCCCATGGACAATACCTTACACCTACATTAATCGTTACTCTAACATCATTTCACCCTAATCCTACCTACTTCAATTGGCCCCATGGGCCCTAGGAATTTGATGGACTAACGAGCTAAACCTCCTAGTCAATCGAATCGAATCTTGCCGTCAGGTTAAGACCCTTGGACCCCCCTCTCTCGCTACCCATTCTTAACCCCTTGCAAGTCCTTCCTTCCGTCTAAAATTGTCAATTCAGGGTCTGGGAGGGTTCCTAGCGTTTTAAGTCCCTGTTGCGTTTTCTAATACATATCCTCTCAAGTCAGCGGACGCGTTAGTGAGTTCATGACCCATGGCCCAAGGGATTCCAAACTATTGCTTTGATACCATCTTGTAACGCCCTGGAAATCGGGAGTTGCGCATACACTCGACTCCCGAGTTTTCAGGTGTCACTTATAACCGATTTTTCTTAATATGCATTTAATCAGGTTTAAATGCACAGCCTGGAGTTCTTGGAACATGAAGCACAAACGCGCCTGTCGACTGAAATGAAAGAGAACTGGCATATGTATATATACACACACACATATGCATGCCTGAAAAAAATAAAGGGTCGCACATGGCGTCACCCAACAAAATCACAAAAGAATAATATGTCAAAAAAAGAATAAAGCTGAGCCCTCTGCGCAGCGATCCAACGTGCCATCTACAGGTCCGATGAAGGCCCGTACATCGGCTAGAAGTAAGAGAACTCGTCCTCCTCCTCGAGGCTCACGTTGCCAGGCTCTACGAAATCTATATCACCTGCATCTATGAAAATCAAGGGTGTTACAGTGGGAGTGAGTGATCAACTCAATGGGTGCTATTAGCCATAAGTTGTAACAAGCATCAATTATAATAAGAATTTAATAAAAAACAATCAATCATAAACATCTATCTAGTCTTGTTAATGCGCATGTATGATGTATGCCCTCGCCACAACGCTCCCTCGAGTGACTCTATCTAACGATCGCGTATGACAACACTCCCTCAGTGTGACCTCGACTGTCGAGTCGCCAATCTAACTAATGTCATGCAATGATGATATTAACTAGGTTCTTAGTTAAGTCCATTCATTCAACAGATTTGGGAATCTGATACACCCCACATATCAAATACCCTGAACTAGTTGCGAGGCCAAGACCCCCCAATGTGTGAGGTCGAGACCCCGCGATCCTTGATCCCGTCGGGTTTCTCCCATCCCCGACTTCAAGCACATGGGGGGTGCTGAATGTGGGATCGCTCGCGGTCACTACGGGGAGGCGCGTCACCCCAGCTTAGGCCGACAGCTCGGACACAGTGTCCCATTCCACCATGCCCGGCTCTCGAGACTGTGGATCAATATTCCATCCGGTATCGATGGGCTATAACGGTGGTAGGGTGTTCCGGTTTCCATACATATGTGAGCAAATAAGGTTAACAAACCAAGTGGATCAGCTAGTGGACTAAACCGCACGAGCCTAGGCAAGTATGTGGCAGAACGACATCGGGTACAAGTAACCCATGTAGCCTAATTACTACCGCTCACACGTATTCGCCCAAACCCATGGGTTTAGCCTCAAGGTGGTCCTACCAACGGAACCACCTTCGCTCTCCTCATGTTCCTGACCAACCCAAGGGTAGGAATAGTGACTCATAGCATGCTAATTACCAATGTAACATCAAGCATAATCAACACCATGTTCTCATATTGCTCAATATACAATTCAAATTTCTTTAGCGAGCAAACTATTAATATCATGAATAAGGTGTATGTGTATGGTGTGGGTTGGTGAGGAAGTTAAGCACTTCCTACACCTCAAGGGATCAAATACATGAGAGCAAATGAATCATACACAATATAAAATAACACATACGAGAAAAAGAAATCACCCAAACATGAGCATATAATCATCCATACATTAGATCATGAGAGAATCAAGATTAACATCAAAGAGAAATAAACATGCAATTCATACAATTCCAACAACGTGTCATCCCTAGGTTCCTTTAGATCCTTCCATACAACATACTAAGCAAAAAAAATCATTAAACTCCAACTATAATTGGTGCTAGGCCACCTAAGGATAATAGTCCGCACCTTAAGGGGAGATTTCCATTCTTTGAGATCTTAGGGTTTGGGGATTTGGGTAAAACCACCATTTCCTAAATCAAAATAAAGAAAGACAACATTGATGCCTAGAAATCTACACTAAGTTGCTCTATTGAAGGGAAATATACTATTCTTACCTCCGCTTCTTGGCATGGGTGGGTTTGGTGGAGGTTTCCTTGGAGAATGGGTAGAGAGTGGCAAGGTTGAACTTTCTTGGGCCCCACTTCTTACCACATACTCCTTTCCTTTCTTCTTCCTCTCTCTTTCTCCTCCTTTCTCCTCTTTCTCCTCCCTTTTCTCTCTTCTCTCCTTCCTTCTCTAGGGCAATTTCGTTTGGGGAGAAGGGTGCCCCAAATGAGGCCCTTTTTATAATGTCAGATTGGTGCAAATGGCCCCAAGTGCTAGGTTTTTACTATACTAAACCTATGAGAGGGTCTTTCTAAGTTCTAGGGCCCACTATGGGGTGTACAAGTCGATATACACAGCAGAATAGTTAGCCTTAATGATGATCTACGTATAGATACGATCGGCCTGCCATTTGGTTGCGCCGATCGACAGATATGATTAGAAATCTGTTCAACGGTCATCGATGGTCGATCGGGGCCGCGGCTATACGGATATGAGTAGGAAAATATTCTTAATCCACGTGTGAAGTTTGGTCGCAAACAGACGGTCCAAAATCCTCAACTTTACATAAGAGTGGACGACTCAATTCACTTAAGTTCCAGCTCCTTTCTTTAGGGTATTTGCGCTTCTCATGCACTCATCTTTAGCTTAAGTTGAGCGGTTCTGGACAATAACCAAGTCCGATTCCTGCGATGGACGTCAAGCCTAGTGAGACGTGCATTATTCTATAGTTTTGGAACCAGTGGCCCACCAACGAGCGGTATAAATCTCGTTTAGAAATCGAGGCATTTTTGGTGACCCTCTGGCCATGAAACTTATAAGATAGGTGCTTCATGGCCCGTTGAAGGGCCATGCAAAATTTAGGGTCGATCGGATATGGGGTTTGGTTGCACAGGTCTGATTTGCGATCAACGGTCACCGTTTCACGATTAGGTCTCAGAGTTTGTGGACGGGCGTAGAAAAAATACATTAGACCCTCATCATAAATTATGAAGAAATCCGACAGTTGAAATGTCTTACATTTCAGTTTTATTTACACGTGCCAGATTCTAATTTTGGCATTGGTGGAGCGCATCTTCTGGGTGTCCACTGGGTCCATGATCCGTGTTGGTACCTGAGCCCAGTGAGATCTATGCTCCCCTAAATTTTTATAATTTTCTGACCTTCCCATGTCGCAGTATAGCCCACACGGGCTGCTGCCAAGTGTAAATGGCCATTTGGCTTGACGACCCGTACTTGGCCCAATCACAACCCGATTGGTCTATTCTAATAGGATAATCCTAACTTAATTTAGTTGTGGCACCAATCCATGAGTAGTTTAAACGAACGGTCTTGTGGCAAATCTTACGTGGACGCCTCAGTACATTGTTCTGGTTGGACGGGACGTTACATGATTAATCGGACTTGTGCGGTTCTTCACTAGTACACCCTTGTATAAACTAACATTGAGTGTTAATGGTCATTAAATGATATTATATGTTAATTAATAGAAAAAATTTTAAGGATTTTTAGAAATCTAAAACAGTGAAAATTCAAGACGTTACAACTCGGTTCGACTCGATGTACACCCCTAACCACAAGCCAACCTGACACGACCGACTTTGACTCGATGAGTCCGTCCTGAGTCGCGAGTCTTTTAACCATGGTATAGGTGGCATGATTCTAACCCTCAAATCCTTTAGCTTATAGTCCGTTAAGATCGTTCAGGGAAAATAAGTCTAATCAACAATGACCGTCCATGTGCCATCATAAATCAGTCATGCTTCTAATGAATCACTTTCCATCCACGCATTGGATAAAAAGATGGGTCGAGTAACATCATAAACTTTTGGTTGGATAGAGACATCCAGTCAGTGTAATGGACGGACGTGATGTGGGGATCCAATAGACGGTCCAGATTGACTGGTTGGACTCTTCATATCTCTCCAAACAAACTAAGAACATTGGATCATTTCTAAAAAGTACCATATATTGGATACGTGTCATGCCACGTGTACGGGAGATTGTAGCCACTGGAGATGTAGGCCCCACCATTTTTATACCAAGGGAACTAATTGGAGAAAAGAAATGCTGTGCACTTAACTCTAGCGAGATAGAGAGGGTATTGACGGCACACTTACAAACAGGACCCATGAGTGTGAGATCCAGACCATTCATTGGGTCGGGTATGCTATGATCGTTTTTAAATAAAAAGGGTTGCGTTGGTCCATTCATTAGGTGGGCCACGTGTGCGTTGAATAGTGACAAATGATCGTTTTGCCTAGCTGCCCATTATACAAGTATGGCTTACTTGGTGAGTGGATGGTCAGGATCTACGACATACGTGCCATGTTGGCACGTGTGCTGTGAAGTCTCATTGGAGCGAGCGAGTATACTCAAAGGTGACATTCTCACAAACTATACACCTAAAGTTGCCGACTAAGCAATATTTACTATCCAATTAGATTCCTATCAAACAAAACCGTCCAATCGATGGGCCCTCTCTTGGATGGACGGTAGCCCAAAATAGTGCCCAAAAAACCATTTTAATCATCTGATCAACAGGAGACATTTTTGACCGCTGACTATTACCTTTAGTCAGAAGTAGGGTATTGATTGCAAGTAATCCTTTAAAAGGGGATTTCGTGCACGTGCACAAATTGCAGGCAGTCTATGCTTGAGGAGGACAAAATAGTTTCTTTGGGCCCCACCATGATGTATGTGTTTCATCCATGCCGTCCATCTATTTTATAGATCATTTTATGATATTACACAAAAACTTAGTTATATCCCAATCTCAATGGACCACATTACAGGAAACAGTGTTTAATGAACGTCCACCATTAAAAACTTTTTGGGGGCCATAAAAGTATTGGATCAAGCTGATCTTTGTTTTTTCCCTTCATCTGGGCTTTTATGACCTAATCAACAGATTGGATGTCAGATAAACAGTACGGTGGGCCTTAGGAGGATTTAAATGATGGATATCCAATCACTATTGTTTTCCTGTGGTGTAGTCCACTAAGATATATATCCCTCTTATTTTTATGTTGAAGGCCTAAAATTATCTTTAAAAATGGATGAACAGATTGGATGAAATAAATACATCATGGTGGGGCCCACAGACCACCCAACATCAGCCACGGGGCTGGTGTCAGGGGGAGTAGCCAATCCGTTCCCTTTGTTAAGTCCACACGAGGTGTGGCGTTCGTGAAAAAAAAAAAAAAAGAAGAGAAATTTGCGACTGTACGAGCCATTTATGGCCTATTTAGGAAACTACGCCCACCTCATTTTCCTTTGCGAGATTACGCCCGAGCTATACGGAAGGCTTGCCAAAGGTCGAAAATGCCCCTGCTTGTTCGTTCAAGCGGATATGTGACGCTCGAAGACAAGCGCTGACACTCCTCGAACTCCGAGTTGTACGAACGGTTCAAAAGATATCAGAGTTACATGGGCCCCACAGTTACGTATTTATTATATCCACAACGTTCATCCATAGTTCGAGATCATTTCGGAGCATTATCAAAAAAAAGAAATCCTATCCAAAGATCAACTGGACCACACCACAAAGAGCAACGGGAAAATTGATTTCAACCGTTAAAAATTTTGTAGGGCCCACCATAACATTTATTTTCCGTCCAATATATTCATAATGTCACAAAGACCTGGATGAAGAGGAAAAACAAATTTTGTAATGGTCCAAAACTTCTGGGACCCTAAAAGGGTTTCAATGGTAGACGTTCAATCTTCCACTGCCTTTTACAGTGTGGTCCACTTGATAGCTAAATCTGTCTTATTTTTCTTCCCAAGCGTTAGTACGAGTTCGCAAAATAGATGGACGGTTTGGATATAACACATACCTCATAAAAGGACCCACAAAGGCGGTGGGGATTACAACAGGGAAAAAAAAGAGCTGGTATCTTTGGCTACGGATTATAACCGTAGCGATAACCGCAGCCAATGCTTTTTCAATATGTCCTCTACTATACATCGAAGGTCTTTCGATATATACTTCGATATATCGAATGTCTTTCGATTAATCGGAAAAGGTCCAAAACTGTCCAGCAACTTTGCATAAAAAATCCTGCAATTTTCGATTAATCGAAGTGTATTCGATATGTATCGAAGATATAGCTACAGATTATAGCTGTAGCCATAACTGTAGTCCGTAAAAGTCTATGCAAATTTTTTTATTTTTTTATTTTTTATTTTTTAGTTTTTATTTTTTACATGGAGAACTTTATTCTACCTACAATTTTCTCTAATACATATTTATATAAATATGTATATATAAGCATATAAAAAAAAATTCTCTCCTTTTTTTCATTTATTTCTCAATTCTTTCAACAAGAATATCTTATAAACCAAAATTAGTTACTTGATGTACCCTATATAATTTTGGGGTAGGAGAAGATACTTTAGCCAACTAACCTAGTTATTTTCTAAGATTCCATCAGGTCGATGGGTTCAATTCATTTCATTCACTTTGCGGTCAATTTCAATCAGTTCGGGGTCATATCCATGCATTTCACCGTCAAGTCCCTCGACTTCACGGACAATTCGATGCTTTTCTCGGTCATCCCAATCTATGTCGTGTTGATTTACGGTCGTTTGAGGCATTTGCGGTCAATTCCCTTCACTTCACGATCATTTGCATGCATTTCGCTCTCAACGCTTTGAACCATGATCATTCCCATGCACTTCAGTCATGAAACAATTCGTGTTGATTCACGGTCGTTTGAGAATTTCGGCAATTCCCTTCACTTCACGGTTAGTTGCATGCAACCGACTGATCATGAATTGATGCGATTTGAGCGCAAATGCATGAGAATGACCTTGAAGTGAGGGGAATTAACCGCAAAATGCCTCGAAATGACCATGAATCAACACGAAATTGTTTGGGACGACCGTGAAATGCATGGGAATGATCATGGTTTGAAGCGATTTGAGCGCGAAATGCATGCAACTGACCGTGAAGTGAAGGGAATTGACCGCGAAATGCCTCGAAACAACCGTGAATCAACACGGAATTGTTTGGGACGACCGTGAAATGCATGAGAATGATCATGGTTTGAAGTGATCTGACAGTAAAATGCATGCAAATGATCGTCAAGTGAAGGGAATTAAAATGCCTCAAAACGACCATGAATCAACACGGAATTGTTTGGGACGACGTGAAATGCATGGGAATGATCATGGTTTGAAGCGAATTGACCGCGAAATGCATGCAAATGACTGTGAAGTGAAGGGAATTGACCGTGAAATGCCTCGAAACGACCGTGAATCAACACGGAATTGTTTGGGACGATCGTGAAGTGCATGGGAATGATCATGGTTTGAGCGAATTGGCGAAATGCATGCAATGACCGTGGAGTGAAGGGAATTGACCGCGAAATGCCTCAAACGACCGTGAATCAACACGAATTGTTTGGAATGACCGCGAAATGCATGGGAATGATCATGGTTTGAAGCGAATTGCGAAATGCATGTAAATGACCGTGAGTGAAGGAATTGACCGCGAAATGCCTCGAAAGACCGTGAATCAACACGAAATTTTTGGGATGACCGCGAAATGCATGGGAATGATCATGGTTTGAAGTGATTTGACCGTAAAGATGATGAAATGACGCAGTGAAGGGAATTAAAATGCCTCGAAACGAGCGTGAATCAACACGGAATTGTTTGGGACGACCGTGAAATGCATGGGAATGATCATGGTTTGAAGCGAATTGATCGCGAAATGCATGCAAATGACTGTGAAGTGAAGGGAATTAACTGCGAAATGCCTCGAAACGACCGTGAATCAACACGGAATTGTTTGGGACGACCGTGAAGTGCATGGGAATGATCATGGTTTGAAGCGATTTAATCGCGAAATGCATGCAACTCCATGCGTGAAGGGAATTGACCGTGAAATGCCTCGAAACGACCGTGAATCAACACGGAATTGTTTGGGATGACAGGGAAATGCATGGGAATGATCATGGTTTGAAGCGAATTGACCGCGAAATGCATGCAAATGACCGTGAAGTGAAGGGAATTGACCGCGAAATGCCTCGAAACGACCGTGAATCAACACGGAATTGTTTGGAATGATCGCGAAATGCATGGGAATGATCATGGTTTGAAGCGAATTGACCGCGAAATGCATGTAAATGACGTGGAGTGAAGCAAATTGACCGTGAAATGCCTCGAAACGACCGTGAATCAACACGGAATTGTTTGGGACGACCGTGAAGTGCATGGGAATGATCATGGTTTGAAGCGAATTGACCGCGAAATGCATGCAACTGACCGTGGAGTGAAGGGAATTGACCGCGAAATGCCTCGAAACGACCGTGAATCAACACGAAATTGTTTGGAATGACCGCGAAATGCATGGGAATGATCATGGTTTGAAGCGAATTAACCGCGAAATGCATGTAAATGACTGTGGAGTGAAGGGTATTGACCGCGAAATGCCTCGAAACGACCGTGTATCAACACGGAATTGTTTGGGATGACCGCGAAATGCATGGGAATGATCATGGTTTGAAGCGATTTGACCGCGAAGTGTATGTAAATGACCGTGGAGTGAAGGGAATTGACCGCGAAATGCCTCGAAACGACCGTGAATCAACACGGAATTGTTTGGGACGACTGTGAAGTGCATGGGAATGATCATGGTTTGAAGCGAATTGACCGCGAAATGCATGTAAATGACCGTGAAGTGAAGGGAATTGACCGCGAAATGCCTCGAAATGACCGTGAATCAACACGGAATTATTTGGGACAACCGTGAAGTGCATGGGAATGATCATGGTTTGAAGCAATTTGACCACGAAATGCATGCAACTGACCGTGCAGTGAAGGGAATTGACCGTGAAATGCCTCGAAACGACCGTGAATCAACACGGAATTGTTTGGGATGATAGGGAAATGCATGGGAATCATCATGGTTTGAAGCGAATTGACCGCGAAATGCATGCAACTGACTGTGGAGTGAAGGAAATTGACCGCGAAATGCCTCGAAATGACCGTGAATCAACACGGAATTGTTTGGAATGACCGCAAAATGCATGGGAATGATCATGGTTTGAAGCGAATTGACCTCGAAATGCATGTAAATGATCGTGGAGTGAAGCGAATTGACCGCGAAATGCCTCGAAACGACCGTGAATCAACACGGAATTGTTTGGGACGACCGTGAAGTGCATGAGAATGATCATGGTTTGAAGCGAATTGACCGTAAAATGCATGCAACTGACCGTGAAGTGAAGGGAATTGACCACGAAATGCCTCAAAACGACCGTGAATCAACACGAAATTGTTTGGAATGACCGCGAAATGCATGGGAATGATCATGGTTTGAAGCGAATTGACTGCGAAATGCATGCAAATGACCGTGAAGTGAAGGGTATTGACCGCGAAATGCCTCGAAACGACCGTGAATCAACACGGAATTGTTTGGGATGACCGTGAAGTGCATGGGAATGATCATGGTTTGAAGCGATTTTACCGCGAAATGCATGCAAATGATCGTGAAGTGAAGGGAATTGACCGCGAAATGCCTCGAAACGACCGTGAATCAACACGGAATTGTTTGGAATGACCGCAAAATGCATGGGAATGATCATGGTTTGAAGCGAATTGACCGCGAAATGCATGTAAATGACCGTGGAGTGAAGGGAATTGACCGCGAAATGCCTCGAAACGACCGTGAATCAACACGGAATTGTTTGGGATGACCGTGAAATGCATGGGAATGATCATGGTTTGAAGTGATTTGACCACGAAATGCATGCAAATGACCGTGGAGTGAAGGGAATTGACCGCAAAATGTCTCGAAACGACCGTGAATCAACACGGAATTGTTTGGGACGATCGTGAAGTGCATGGGAATGATCATGGTTTGAAGCGAATTGACCGCGAAATGCAAGCAAATTACCGTGAAGTGAAGGGAATTGACCGCGAAATGCCTCGAAACGACTGTGAATCAACACGGAATTGTTTGGGATGACCGTGAAGTGCATGGGAATGATCATGGTTTGAAGCGATTTGAGTGCGAAATGCATACAAATGATCGTGAAGTGAAGGGAATTGACCCCGAAATGCCTCGAAACGACCGTGAATCAACACGGAATTGTTTGGAATGACCGCGAAATGCATGGGAATGATCATGGTTTGAAGCGAATTGACCACGAAATGCATGCAAATGGCCATGAAGTGAAAGGAATTGACCACGAAATGCCTCGAAGCATGTGAATCAACACGGAATTGTTTGGGATAGCGAAATGCATGGGAATGATCATGGTTTGAAGCGATTTGACCACGAAATGCATGCAAATGGCCAGTGGAGTGAAGGGAATTGACCATGAAATGTCTCGAAACGACCGTGAATCAACACGAATTGTTTGGGACAATCGTGTAGTGCATGGGAATGATCATGGTTTGAGCGAATTGACGAAATGCATGCAATGGCCAGTGAAGTGAAGGAATTGTGCGAAATGCCTCGAAGCATAGTGAATCAACACGGAATTGTTTGGGATGATGAAGTGCATGGGAATGATCATGGTTTGAAGCGATTTGAGCGCGAAATGCATGCAAATGATCGTGAAGTGAA
The DNA here is from genome assembly GCF_029962835.1 of Magnolia sinica. Lineage (NCBI taxonomy): Eukaryota > Viridiplantae > Streptophyta > Magnoliopsida > Magnoliales > Magnoliaceae > Magnolia > Magnolia sinica. Next base: position 6,359,148 of record NC_080579.1, read on the forward strand.
GGGAATTGACCGAAATGCACACGATGAATCAACACGGAATTGTTTGGAATGACCGCGAAATGCATGGGAATGATCATGGTTTGAAGCGAATTGACCGTGAAAAGCATGTAAATGACCATGGAGTGAAGGGTATTGACCGCGAAATGCCTCGAAACGACCGTGAATTAACACGAAATTGTTTGGGATGACCGCGAAATGCATGGGAATGATCATGGTTTGAAGCGATTTGACCTCGAAATGCATGCAAATGACCGTGGAGGGAAGGGGATTGACCGCGAAATGTCTCGAAATGAATGTGAATCAACACGGAATTGTTTGGGACGCAGTGAAGTGCATGGGAATGATCATGGTTTGAAGCGAATTGGATGAAATGCATGCAAATGACCGTGAAGTGAAGGGAATTGACCGCGAAATGCCTCGAAACGACCGTGAATCAACACGGAATTATTTGGGATGACCGCGAAATGCATGGGAATGATCATGGTTTGAAGCGATTTGACCGCTAAATGCATGCAAATGACCGTGAAGTGAAGGGTATTGACCGCGAAATGCCTCGAAACGACTGTGAATCAACACGGAATTGTTTGGGATGACTATGAAATGCATGGGAATGATCATGGTTTGAAGCGATTTGACCGCAAAATGCATACAAATGACCATACAACTTAAGAGATTAGAAGAAGCACACTATGAACACAACTTGGAAAACATGGAGTGTGTACCGACATGGGTGTGTACTAACAAGCTAACCTAAAAAAGTAAAAGAAAAAATATATATATAAAAAAAAAAATACATTCGAAAAAAAATAAAAAAATTGCATTAAAAAAGCAGTTCGACGCTGGACATTTTCTTACAATTTTCGATATATCGAAATCTAGTCGATATATCGATACCTCGATATATCGACATCTACTCGATTATATCCATAATACAATTTAAAAAGTATTTTGTCGCTGGACAGTGTGTGACTATTTTCGATCAATCGAATAATAGTCGATATATCGGCGGTAGTAAGGATGACTTACTAATATTATATCGACTAGATTTCGATATAATCGACAACTTACTCTACCATTAATCGATTAGGTTTCGATTATATCGAAGAGTTTCGATATATCGTGTTCTATTCGATATATCGAAGTGTAATTTTTCTATTTTTTTTCTAATGTATTTTTTATATTTTTTTTGTTTTACTTTTTTAGGTTAGCTTGTTAGTACACACCCATGTCGGTACACACTCCATGTTTTTCAAGTTGTGTTCATAGTGTGCTTCTTCTAGTCTCTTAAGTTGCATGGTTATTTGCATGCATTTTGCGGTCAAATCGCTTCAAACCATGATCATTCCCATGCATTTCACAGTCACCCCAAACAATTCCGAGTTGATTCACGATCGTTTCGAGGCATTTCGCGGTCAATACCCTTCACTTCACGGTCATTTGCATGCATTTCGGCTACTTTAATCCATGATCATTCCCATGCATTTCGTCATCCCAAACAATTCCGTGTTGATTCACTGACGTTTCAAGCATTTCACGGTCAATTCCTTCACTTCGCGGTCATTTGCATGCATTTCATGCAATTCGCTTCAAACCATGATCATTCCCATGCACTTCACTCGTCCCAAACAATTCCGTGTTGATTCACTGCCATTTGAGGCATTTCGCGTCAATTCCCTTCACTCCACGGTCATTTACATGCATTTCATGGTCAAATCGCTTCAAACCATGATCATTCCCATGCATTTCGCGGTCATCCCAAACAATTTCGTGTTGATTCACGGTCGTTTCGAGGCATTTCGCGGTCAATACCCTTCACTCCACGGTCATTTACATGCATTTCGCGGTCAATTCGCTTCAAACCATGATCATTCCCATGCATTTCGCGTCATTCCAAACAATTCGTGTTGATTCACGGTCGTTCGAGGCATTTCAGGTCAATTCCCTTCACTTCCGGTCATTTGCATGCATTTCGGCTCAAATCGCTTCAAACCATGATCATTCCCATGCACTTCACGGCATCCCAAACAATTTCGTGTTGATTCACGTTCGTTTCGAGGCATTTCGCGTCAATTCCTTCACTTCACGGTCATTTGCATGCATTTCGCAATTCGCTTCAAACCATGATCATTCCCTGCATTTCGCGTCATTCCAAACAATTCGTGTTGATTCACTGTCGTTTGAGGCATTTCGCGTCAATTCCCTTCACTTCACGATCATTTGCATGCATTTCGCGCAAATCGCTTCAAACCATGATCATTCCCATGCACTTCCGATCTATCCCAAACAATTCCGTGTTGATTCACTGCCATTCCATGCATTTCGTCAATTCCCTTCACTTCGGCCATTTCCATTTTTCGGTCAATTCGCTTCAAACCATGATCATTCCCATGCACTTCACCGCCCAAACAATTTCGTGTTGTTTCACGTCGCGAGGCATTTCTCGCTCAATTCCCTTCACTCCACGGTCATTTGCATGCATTTCGTGGTCAAATCGCGCAAACCATGATCATTCCCATGCATTTCGCGGTCATCCCAAACAATTCGTGTTGATTCACTGCCGTTTCGAGGCATTTCGTGCAATACCCTTCACTCCACGGTCATTTAGATGCATTTCGTCCAATTCGCTTCAAACCATGATCATTCCCATGCATTTCGCGTCATTCCAAATAATTCCGTGTTGATTCACTTTTCGAGGCATTTCGCGTCAATTCCCTTCACTTCACGGTCATTGCATGCATTTCGCAATCGCTTCAAACCATGATCATTCCCATGCACTTCACTCTCCCAAACAATTCCGTGTTGATTCACTGGCGTCGAGGCATTTCTCCGTCAATTCCCTTCACTCCCGGCATTTGCATGCATTTCGCGTCAAATCGCTTCAAACCATGATCATTCCCATGCATTTCGCGGTCATTCCAAACAATTCCGTGTTGATTTGGGCGTTTCGAGGCATTTCGCGTCAATTCCCTTCACTCACGTCATTTGCATGCATTTGCTCAAATCGCTTCAAACCATGATCATTCCCATGCATTTCCGTCATCCCAAACAATTCCGTGTTGATTCACTGCCGTTTCGTGCATTTCGGTCAATTCCCTTCACTTCACGGCCATTGCCATGTTTCTCGCTCAATTCGCTTCAAACCATGATCATTCCCATGCATTTCCGTCATCCCAAACAATTCCGTGTTGATTCACGTCGTTTCGAGGCATTTCGCATCAATTCCTTCACTTCACGGTCATTGCATGCATTTCGCGTCAATTCGCTTCAAACCATGATCATTCCCATGCATTCACTGTCCCAAACAATTCCGTGTTGATTCACGTCGTTTCGAGGCATTTCGTCAATTCCCTTCACTTCACGGTCATTTGCATGCATTTCTGGCAATTCGCTTCAAACCATGATCATTCCCATGTACTTCACGGTCGTCCCAAACAATTCCGTGTTGATTCACGGTCGTTTCGAGGCATTTCGCGGTCAATTCGCTTCACTCCACGGTCATTTACATGCATTTTGCACTCAAATCGCTTCAAACCATGATCATTCCCTTACATTTCGTGGTCATTCCAAACAATTCCGTGTTGATTCACGGTCATTTCGAGGCATTTCGCGGTCAATTCCCTTCACTCCACAGTCAGTTGCATGCATTTCGCGGTTAATTCGCTTCAAACCATGATCATTCCCATGCATTTTCCTGTCATCCCAAACAATTCCGTGTTGATTCACAGTCGTTTCGAGGCATTTCACGGGCAATTCCATTTACTGCACAGTCAGTTGCATGCATTTCGCGGTCAAATCGCTTCAAACCATGATCATTCTCATGCACTTCACGGTCGTCCCAAACAATTCCGTGTTGATTCACGGTCGTTTCGAGGCATTTCGCAGTCAATTCGCTTCACTTCACGGTCATTTGCATGCATTTCGCGATCAATTCGCTTCAAACCATGATCATTCCCATGCATTTCACGGTCGTCCCAAACAATTCCGTGTTGATTCACGGTCGTTTCGAGGCATTTCGCGGTTAATTCCCTTCACTTGACGATCATTTGCATGCATTTTACGGTCAAATCACTTCAAACCATGATCATTCCCATGCATTTCACGGTCGTCCCAAACAATTCCGTGTTGATTCACGGTCATTTCGAGGCATTTCGCGGTCAATTCCCTTCACGGTCATTTGCATGCATTTCGCGCTCAAATCGCTTCAAACCATGATCATTCCCATGCATTTCACGGTCGTCCCAAACAATTTTGTGTTGATTCACGGTCTTTTCGAGGCATTTCGCGGTCAATTCCCTTCACTTCACGGTCATTTGCATGCATTTCGTGCTCAAATCGCATCGATTCATGATCAGCGGTCAGTTGCATGCAACTGACCGTGAAGTGAAGGGAATTGACCGCAAAATGCCTCGAAACGACCGTGAATCAACACGGAATTGTTTGGGATGACCGTGAAGTGCATGGGAATGATCATGGTTTGAAGCGAATTGACTGCGAAATGCATGCAAATGATCGTGAAGTGAAGGGAATTGATTGCGAAATGCCTCGAAACGACCGTGAATCAACATGAAATAGTTTGGGATGACCGTGAAATGCATGGAATTGTCCGTGAAGTGGAGGGAATTGACGGTAAATGCATAGAAATGACCACGAACTGATTGAAATTGACCGCAAAGTGAATGAAATGGATTTTCGACCATCGACCTGATGGAATCTTAGAAAATAACTAGGTTAGTTGGCTAAAGTATCTTCTCCTACCCCAAAATCATATAGGGTACATCAAGTAACTAATTTTGGTTTATAAGATATCCTTGTTGAATGAATAGAGAAATAAATGAAAAAAAGGAGAGAATTTTTTTTTTATATGCTTATATATACATATTTATATAAATATGTATTAGAGAAAATTGTAGGTAGAATAAAGTTCTCCATGTAAAAAATAAAAACTAAAAAATAAAAAATAAAAAAATAAAAAAATTTGCATAGACTTTTACGGACTACAGTTATGGCTACAACTATAATCTGTAGCTATATCTTCGATACATATCGAATACACTTCGATTAATCGAAAATTGCAGGATTTTTTATGCAAAGTTGCTGGACAGTTTTGGACCTTTTCCGATTAATCGAAAGACATTCGATATATCGAAGTATATATCGAAAGACCTTCGATGTATAGTAGAAGACATATTGAAAAAGCAGTGGCTGCGGTTATCGCTACGGTTATAATTTGTAGCCAAAGACACCAGCTCTTTTTTTTCCCTGTTGTAATCCCCACCGCCTTTGTAGGTCCTTTTATGAGGTATGTGTTATATCCAAACCGTCCATCTATTTTGCGAACTCGTACTAACGCTTGGGAAGAAAAATAAGACACATTTAGCTATCTAGTGGACCACACTGTAAAAGGCAGTGGAAGATTGAACGTCTACCATTGAAACCCTTTTAGGGGTCCCAGAAGTTTTGGACCATTACAAAATTTGTTTTTCCTCTTCATCCAGGTCTTTGTGACATTATGAATATATTGGATGGAAAATAAATGTTATGGTGGGCCCTACAAAATTTTTAACGGTTAAAATCAATTTTCCCGTTGCTCTTTGTGGTGTGGTCCTGTTGATCTTTGGATAGGATTTTTTTTTTTTGATAATGCTCCGAAATGATCTCGAACTATGGATGAACGTTGTGGATATAATAAATACGTAACTGTGGGGCCCATGTAACTCTGATATCTTTTGAACCGTTCGTACAACTCGGAGTTCGAGGAGTGTCAGCGCTTGTCTTCGAGCGCCACATATCCGCTTGAAGGAACAAGCAGGGGCATTTTTGACCTTTGGCAAGCTTTCCGTACAGCTCGGGCGTATTCTCGCAAAGGAAAATGAGGTGGGTGTAGTTTCCTAAATGGGCCATAAATGGGTCGTACAGTCGCAAATTTCTCAAAAAAAAAAAACCACCATGCAGATGGAAGCGGATTGCGTACTGAGTAACTCACTACAGAAAGCGTACTGAGTAAACTCTGTGGGGTCCAAAGTGATTTATATATTTAATCCACTCCTTCCATCGATGTTATCAGATAATTTTAGAGCTTAAATCCAAAAATGAAGCATAACAAATCTCAAATAAACCACGCCGTGGAAAAGAGTGCTAATTGAAAGTTTACCATTAAAAATTTCTTGAGGGCCACAGAAGCATTGGATCAAGTTTATATTTTTATTCTCCCTTCATCTATGTTGGTATGATCTTATGAACAGGTTAGATGACAAATAAAAATCACTGTGGGGCCTATCAAGGTTTCAACATTGGTAATCATTATTCCTACTGTTTCTTGTGGTATGATAGACCTGAGCCTTTTATATGCTTCAATTTTGGGCCCAACCCTTTAAATGAGGTGAAAAACGGATGGACGGCGTGGATAGACCACATACATTCAGGGTGGGCCCTACTGAGTTTACTCAGTACAATAAGAGCATACTGAGTAACTCAGTACACAATCCGATTTCCATGCGGATAGGGTTCGGTAGGCCCACCTATCCATTCCCAACGCTAATGTTGCGTGCGTGAAATCGAAAATGGTCACATGCAACCGGTTGGGAGATATGTCACCGTCCACGTGGAGACTTTCCAAGTTCTAACCTATCAAATGAGTGTAAAATCCACTTCGTCCAATAGGTTAGCCTAACCATGGGGCCCACACTGTGCAAAAATCAGCCCATCCACTCATCAGGTGGGCCACTCGGTATAAATAATGTATATCCACTGATTAATAAAATATACAAGTATGGTTCACTAAATGAGTTGATGGGGCTGATTTTTGCAGAAGATGATCATCATAGTGGGGCCAACCTGTTGAACGGTTAGGATGACCCATGGACATTATAGAAGTTATCTGCTGTTGGATGTGAGCATTTCTTATTTCTAAGTACCCTTGAGCATGGGTGCATCATTGGTGGTGCAGTCCAGATTTTAAGACTATACAACTCGGACTGACTCGTTCCGTAATGAGTCAAGCCATTAGTCACCTGAGCCGATTCCTACTTTCAGCTCCGACTTGTGGTGCCCCACCATCCATGTGATGCGTAGGCTTAAAATTTAGTTTGATTAAAGACTCTGGTGGACCACAACATGAGAAATAATGTATGATCCGTAGAAGTGCCTGATTTTTTATCTTGTCCCTTCATCTTGGGTATAGAAGTAGATTGTATACTAAGTAACTCGGTACACTATAGTAAACTCTTTGGTGGCCACCATGGATGTATGTGTACTATCCATGTCATTTTCTTAGATTATATTAGAGTATGATTCAAAGCTCAATTGGACCACAACACAGAAATAGCAGGGATAATGACATCCACCCTTGAAACCTTTTTAAGGCCTACAGTCATGTTGGTTTGTCATCAAAACCTTTCATAAGATGACATAGACATGGATGAAGGGAAAACACAAATATCAGCTCCACTCAAAATTTCTTTGGCCTGAATGGTAGCTGTTCAATTCACGCTTTTTCTAGTGGTGTGATCCATTTGAAAATGCCATGATCATTGGTTTTCAAAATTGCAGCTGTGCTTGATTTCAAGATAATCAAGACCGTCTAAATAGCTATTTAATTTGAGATATAATGGTAGTCATGTGATTTCCTTATGTAAATTTGAGCCTCTCAACCAGCAATTTGATACAATTAGATAGTCAGGATTGCTTAATCAGTCAAGTTTCCAAGCTATGCTCAACCTACAATGTGGCCCACAATTTGGATGGCTGGATTTTGGTACATGTTTTCTTGTATGGTGTGTGAGTCAACACCATTTTGAAAATGGGAGTGATTATGTGTGCTCTGGCCTCACCCAAGATGGTGTAGCTCACTGACTCTTACTGTTAAAGCTATATATGAGCAACAAAAGCTCGGTAACTCGCTTGACTCGGCTCGAAAAAGCTCAACTCGACTTGAGCCGAGTTCGAGCTGATTTTTGGAGCTCGATACGAGTTCGAGCTTGCCCCTGCTCGACTCGAATATTGCTCGAACTTGGCTCGACTCGGTAACTCGATACAAGGTATATATACCCTTTTAAAATTAAAATCCTAGTCCCATTCCCAACCCAGGGGCTCGTTCGGTTGTTCCCCTTCCAAAAAAAAAAAAACCCTCTCTATCTATAAAAAAAAAAACCCTATTTGATTGTTTGCTCAGAGAAGAAACCTACTTCTTTTTTACCATCACATCCTTTATTATCTCCGCAGTTCGATCTTTTTCAGAATCCAATCTCCGGACATCTTGATTTTCCAAGGTATAACCTTCTCTAACCTTTACCTTCAATTTCGGTTCTTTCTCTCTGTTTCTCAATTTTGGTTTTCATCTTTTTCTCTGATGTGGGTTTCTACTATCATGGATGCTTCCCTAATAATCTCTACTTCGGATTATTTTTTTCACCATTGAAAACAAATCAATCTCACAAGAAGGAAATAAAGAAAACCCACTTCTCTTCTACGTTTCATTTTCTTTCATGGACGCTTCCCTAATAATCTCTACTTCGGATTATTTTTTTCGCCATTGAAAACAAATCAATCTCGCAAGAAGGAAATAGAGAAAACCCACTTTTCTTCTGTGTTTCTTTTCTTTCTTTTGTGGGTTTTTTTACTTGTTCTTTTGATAGTTTTATAATTATAAAGATCTTGAAATCAGCTCGAACTCGGCTGAGCCGAGCACGAGCTGGTGCTCCGAGCTCGAAGCTCGAGCCAAGTACGAGTTGAGACTCAAGCAGACCGAGTCGAGCACGAGCTGGGCAAAGCTCGGCTCAACTCGACTCGTGTACACTTCTACTTACTGTGGAGCCCACCTTGATGTTTGTATTCTAAATCTATGCTGTCCATCCATTTGGCCAAATCATTTTATGACATAATTCAAAAAATTAAGCAAATTCAAATCTCATATAGAGCATATCATCGAAAACAATGGTGATTGAACACCCCACCATTAAAAACTTTCTAAGGCCGATCCAAATGTTTTTGTAACATTTATTTTCCATCTAACTTGTTGATAAGGTCACACAAATCTTGATAAATGGAACAAATTAAATAAATATCACATTAATCCAAAACTTATGTGGCCCATATCAAGTTTTTAATGGCCAATCACCACTCTTTCCTGTGATACTTGAAATTTGAATTTATTTTATTTTTGGGCTCACGTCTTAAAATCATCCTTAAAAATAAATGGACAGCCTGACTAAAGAATAAATACATCAAGGTAGGCCCCAGAGTAGGGTAGAGGCCGCACCTAATCAGCTCCCTTTGAAAATAGTGCTCAACCACCGAGGAATCCCTTAGCAATTCATCCTAGGTGGACTGGAACTCGGACTCGAACTCATTCAAATAGACCCAGGAAAGTCAAACCCGATCTGGTACGACACCACGACCCAACCACTTGAGTCATAGACCGACTCGAGATCGGGCGAGTCGGTCCCAAATCACAAGTTTTTTAACCATGGTTTAGGCTGCATGATTCTAACCATCCAATTCTTATCTTACGGTTCATTAAGATAATTCAAGGGAAAATAAGTCCAATCAACAACGACCGTCCATGTTTCGTGGCCATCATAAATCAGTGATGTTTCTAAAGAATCACTTTCCATCCACACGCTGGACGATAAGATGGCAAAGGAACATCAGAAACTTTTGGTGGACAGAGACATCTAGTCAGTGGAATGGACGGACATGATGTGGAGGATGGATCGGATAGACAGTCCAGATTGACTGGTTGGACTCTCCATATCTCTCCATACAAACTAAGAGCATTGGATCATTTCTCGAAAGTACAGTACGTTAGATAATGAGGACAAGTGTCATGCCATGTACGGGAAATCGGAGCCACTAGAGAGGTAGGCCCCACCATTTATATACCAAGGGAACCAATCATGGAAGAGAAATGCAGTACACTTACCAACAGGACCATGAGTGTGAGATCCAGGCCGTTTATCGGGTTGGGCATGCTGTGATCGTGTCTTAAGTAAAAATTTGGGTCGGTCCATTAGTTAGGTGGGCCACATGTGAGTGTTGGATAGTGACAGATGATCATTTTGTCTGGCTGCTCATTATTCTCATACAAGTGAACCATACTTGCTGAGTGGACAACCTCATGGATGGTCAGGATTTAGGATATATGTGCCATGTTGTCACGTGTGCTGTGATGTCCCATTTCCATTTCAAGCGAGCATGTGACACTATCACAAGGTATACACCTAAAGTTGGCGACTGAGCAATATTGACCATCCAATTAGATGCATATCAAACACAACCGTCCAAATGATGGACCCTCTCCAGGATGGACGGTAGGCCCAAAGAAGTGCCGATAAACCCTGTCAATCATCTGATCAACGGGAGACATTTCTGACCGCTGATCAAGTAATGGGGATCGAATGAATGACGTGTACGATCACAAATTGCAGGCAATTTATAGTCGAGTAGGTACCCCGAGTTATGCATCAGGTGGGCCCCACATGGGACAAAATTCAGACCGTTGAATTGATTAGGTGGGCCACAAGCAAGAAACCAATGGATACCCATACAGGCAATGGGAAGTATATGATCCTTGATGGAACTCTAGTTTATTTGGGTCCTCCATTTTCATGAGTGGAGCCGCTGATTTCATGATCCAGACCGTTGATCTGGGAGGCCCTCGCAATAGATGGCCATGCTCCAAAATTCACCGCGAAATCAATCCCTTAATTGATAGTGTGGAAATAGATGGTTGATAAGGAAATACACCAACGGCTCACATTCAAGAGAAAGGAGACTGAAGATTGGATGGTTCAGATCTTCCAATCTGGCAAACTTTTTGAGGGCGTGGATCATTTTTGGTATGATGGGCCTCATCATGGATGGGAGTTCCTAAAACACCCTCCTAATTGAACAATGCCTAACACCTAACCAATAACTTGCATACAGAAGGTTAAGAATAATAAACATCAACCGTCGATGTTGGTGGGGAAAAATACCATGCTATAGAGATGTACGAGCTTCCAATTTAGCAGATTTTTCGGATATAGTCTATCAATATCGAAATCTATCTGATCAATGGTGTGGATCATATGTGGGTAAGGTATGGCTCACATATCCATAGTCAATACTAGAGTGTATTCATGTAAAACCGTCGCATGTAACTTGTTGGGAGATAAGTCACCATCCACACGTACCTATCAAATAAGTGCAACATCCACTCCGTTGAAACAGTGGGGATAATGACATCCACCGTTGAAACCTCTCTAGGGCCCAGTGATGTTGATTTGTCATCCAACTTTTTCATAAGGTCATACTGACATGAATGAAGGGAAAACACAAATATCATCTTGATTCAAAATTTCTTGGGCTTTGAACGGTAGCCGTTCAATTCACACCGTTTCTTTTGGCGTGATCCACTTGATAATGCCATGATCATTGATTTTCAAAATGGCCACCGTGCATGATTTCAAGATAATCAAGACCGTCCAAATCACTTTTTAATTTGAGATATAATAGCAATCATATGATTTTCTTTTGTTAATTTGAGCACCTCACTATTGTACTCTCAACCATCCATTTGATAGAATTATACGGTCAGGATTGCTTGATCAGTAAAGTTTTCAAGCTATGCTCAATCCACAATGTGGCCCACAATTTGGACGGCTTGGATTGTCGTACATGTTTACTATCATCATTTTTAAAAAGGGGGCTGAAGGCAGCATGATTTTAAGCATCCAATCGTTATCTTTATATGGTCCGTTAAGATAATTCAGGGGAAAGTAAGTCCAATCAACAACGACCGTCCATGTTTCGTGGCCATCATGAATCAGTCATGTCTTTAAAGAATCACTTTCCATCCACGCGTTGGATAAAAAGATAGGCAAACATCACAAACTTTGGGTGGACAGAGACATCCAGTCAATACAATGGACGGACATGATGCGGGGGATGGATTCAATAGACGGTCCAAATTGACCGGCCGGTTGAATTCTCCATATCTCCCCATACAAACTAGGAGCATTGGATCATTTCCAGAAAATACAATATCTTCCATAGTGAGGATACGTGTCATGCCACGTGTAAAGAAAATTTAAGCTATTAGGGAGGTGGGCCCCACCATTTAATAGACCAAAGGAGCCAACAGAAGAGAAATGCTGTGTAATTACCGGTTCTAGTGAGATGGAGAGGGGATTCACAGCACACTTACCAATAGGGCATACGAGTGTGAGATCCAGGCCATTGACTAGGTGGGGTACCCTTGATCATGCCTTAGATGATAAATTGGGTCGGTCGTTCATTAGGGAGGCCACGTATATGCCTTGAACAGTGACAGATGGTCGTTTTGTCTGTCTAGAGGTGTACACGAGTCGAGCCGTTCACCCAGTTTGAACCCGCCTCGGCCTGGTCCCAAGCCTGTCTGCCCAGCTCGGCTTGGTTCGATTAACAGCTCCAGCCAGTTCGAGACGAGTCGAGCCAAGATCAAGCCAAGTTCACGTATGTAGCATTTCCAATAACACACTAAGTGCACCTTCAAAATCTCAGCATCAGTTTTATAGGCATTTCATCAAACACCTTATAAGCATCTAGTAGGCGACATTAATTTTTTTTTTTTTTTTTTAAAACATATTTGCTTCATATACATACCTTCCTTACCACAGTTGACATTTTGCCAAGTCATTTCATCAAACACTTGGTGAGCAACATCAATGTCAAAGTAAACGAGTCGCTGAACAATTTTGATCCGAGTTTGATTAGAGCTGGGGTCTAATCCGAGTTGAGTCAAGTTTGGCCAAGCTCGAACTCAATTTGAAATTTTTTTTGGGCTTGAAAATTCAGCTCGACTTGGCTCGAATTTAATTTCAAACCGAGCCAAATTAAGCTTTTTTTGAGTCAGTCAAGTGAGCTAACCGAGCTAAATCGGTTCGTGAACAGCCATATGTCTATCTGCCCATTTTCTGATTCAAGTATGGCTCACTTGCTGAGTGGACCAGTCCGAATTTTGAGCCAGAGAATTCTTACTCTGGGCCCAAACCTTATGGATGGTCAGGATCTAGGATGTGCCATGTTGGCACGTGTACTGTGATGTCCCATTTCCATTTCAAGCAAGCGAGTATACTAAAAGCTAACATTCTCACAAACCATACGCCTAAAGTTGGTGACTAAGCAATATTTATCAACCAATTACGTACGCATTAAAACAAAACCGTCCAACCGGTGGGCCTTCTCTTTCATGGACGGTAGGCCAAAATCGTGCCGACAAAATAATGTTAGTCACATGACCAACGTGCGAAATTTCTGGCCGCAGAGAAATTCCTTTATTCAAAAGGAGTGTATTGATTGCAGGTCATCCATCAAAAGGTATCTAACAACGTGTACGTCAACAAATTGCGGCTGAGTTGATCTAAGAAGACAAGAAACGCGCTTTGCTATGCCTACATGCACCACCGTGTAGATGATCTCGCCCATGTGGGTCACCCAAGTTATGTATCATATGAAAATTAGGCCATTGAATATTGGATCTAATACTCTATCAGGTGGGCTGCACATGATCATCGATTTAGATCTAATTGTTGGATTATTTAAATTGAGCAACTCAACGGTCTCCACTACAACTGTGATCATGACACATGGTCTAAGAGGAACGCTTGAACCGTGGCCCCCTGTATGTAGTTATTAGGTTAGATTTGGAAACTAATAGTATAAGGCCATGGGGAAAAAAAGTGTGATGGTTAACGGCTTTTTTGGGAGCATGGAATTAAAACCCCTTAGAATCGAACCTTAGATTTGAAATCCTCTTGTTGTGTTTGTCGACCTAGATTGAGAATAAACTTTAATCTAAAAGTAGTTATGCATAGTATATTGTAGGTGTAACACTCCAGATTTTTAGGAGCTGTATAAGAACTCGGCTCCCGAATTTTTAGGTGCCATGGGTGCCCTGATCGGCTTCATATTTTAATTACATTTGGATGATCTCATAAACAATTGAGGATTTAGCAAGGCATGAAGCATAAGTACATCATAAAGTAGTATCAATTGCTACTAAATGTAAAAATATCCAAACTATGAATCCAAAATAATCTAAATAGGGAACTAGTCCTACCTATACATGACCTAAAGCGACTAGGGCCCTCGTCCATACCCCGTGGTAGCCCGAACTCAAACTAAAAGAATCCGCCGAAAATCTGTGAGGAGGGAAGCTCCTCTTCCTTATCCTTGCTCACCTTGCTCGGCTAGTCGAGTTCCACCTCACCTGCATCCAGTAAAGGGTCTGACTGGTGTTTTAAAACACCGTCCCAGAGTGGGAGTGAGTAGCTAACTCAGTGGTTACTATTAGCCTTAAGTTACGACTAGCATCAATTATATGATGAATTTAATGAAATGTATACATTCAAAAATCCTTAAATAGTCTTATTAATGCATATGCATGTATTATGATATGATGCATGACCTCGCAACAACACTCCCTCGAGCGACTTCATCTCAGGGTCGCGTATGACCAACACTTCCTCATTGCGACCTCAACTGTCGAGTCGCCAAATCCTAGCTAATGCGATGTATGAATAATGTTAATAGAGTATTTAATTAATTCCGTTCATCTAACAGATTGGAAAAACTGGTACACCCTACGTATCATTGCCCTCAGTTGGTTGCAAGGCCAAGGCCCCTCAATGTGCAAGGCCAGGACCCCGCGATCCTTGATCCCATCGGGTTCCCCATCCTCGATTTCAAGCACATGGGAAGTGCTGAGAAGAGCGATCGCTCGCGGTCATTACGAGGAGGCTTGTCACCCCAGCGTAGGCCGACAGCTCGGACACATTGTCCCATTCCACCATGCCCGACTCTCGAGTTAGTGGATCGGTTTCAAATAGTTATTAATAGGCTTCAGTGGTTGAAGGGTGTTTCAGGTTCCATACAAGTGTGAGCAGACATGGTTAACAAACATGGTTGGTCAGTAAGTGAACTAGACCGTGTGAGTTCAGGCGAGTACGTGACGGACGACATCGAGTACAAGCGACTCATGTAGTCCAAATATTATCACCTACTTGCATCCGCCCAAATCTATTGGTTTAGCCACATGATGATCCTACCAACAGGACCACCTTCTCCCACCTCAATTCCCTAACCAACCCAAGGGTTTGATAACATTCAGTAATATTCCAACAATTCTGGATTCATCTTCTAACACAAGTAAGGTCATACACTCATACATCCAACATAAAAATTTAGATTTTTCTACAATGTAATTACCAACAAAACACGACATTAATGTATGCGTATGTTGAGTGGGGTTACTGAAGAGGCCAAGACCTATACATCATTCATAAGACAACATACAAAAAGGATTTATGCAATCAAACATGCCACAAGAAAGGTTATACTAGGATCACATATGAGATGAACATACCATACCAAATCAAGCCTAATCATATTGAAGAACAATAAACAACACTCAATTATATCATGGAATTTGGGAGGACCTATCAAGTAGGGTCTTGGCTAGGTTCTTTGTAGATTACTCAAGCACATCATCCTAACATTCATAATTATTAAACTTATAGTAAAATCGGTACTAGGCCACCTAAGGGTAATAGTCCACACCTTAAGAGGAGACTTCCATTCTTTGAGATCTTAGGATTTGGGGATTTGGATAAAACCATCAATTCCTAAATCAAAATAAAGAAAAACAACATTAATGACTAGAAATCTACACTAGGTTATTTAATTAAAGGGAAAATATACCATTCTTACCTCCGATTCTTGGCATGGGTGGATTTGGTAGATGTTTTGTAGTAGCTACCGGTTTGGTTGAAGAAATACTAACCCCACAAGCATCAAGATTCCTTTCACTCACACAAACACTCTCCCTTATTTTCCTCTTCATTATCTCTCCATCTCTCTTTCTCTTTCTCTTCTCCTTCACCCAAGGTAGGGCATGAAATTCGTATGGGAGAAAGAGGTGCCCAAATGAGGCTCTTTTATAGTGCCAGATTTGGTGTAAATGGCCCCAATGGCTAGGCTTTTACTATACTAGCCCTATGAGAGGGTCTTTCTAACCTCTAAAGCCCACTATGGGGCGTACATATTGATATATACCGTAGGATAGTTAGCCCTAACGATGATCTACATATGGATATGATCAGCCCGCCATTTGGATGCGCCGATCGACAGATATGATTAGAAATTTATTCAACGGTTACTAATAGTAGAGCGAGGCTGTGGCTATACAGATATGAGCAAGGAAATATCCTTACTCTACGTGTGAAGTTTGGTCATAAACCAATGGTCCGAAATCCTCAACTTCGCATAAGAGTGGACGACCCAATTCACTTAAGTTTCAGCTTATTTCTTTAGGGTATTTGCACTTCCCATGCACTCGTCCCTCGGCTCAAGTTGAGCGGTTCTAGACATTACCCAGGTCCGACTCTCGTGATGGACGTCAAGCCCAGTGAGACAAACATTATTTTATAGTTTTGGAACTAGTGGCCCACCAACGAGCGGTATAAAACTTGTTCGGAAAATGGGGGCATTTCTGGAATGAATTAGATATTAAGATTTCTCGTATGTAATGATTAGGGTTTGAATTAACTATGTTAATAGTGTAGCCTATTTATAGGTATTGAAAGTGGAGATTTGGTCATAATTACTCTAAACTGTCGGTTTTAGAATAAAAAAGTAATGTGGTTGATTTGGTCTATTAGTCAAAATCCGGGCCTTATCTTACTCGGTTTCGGTTAGATTTTTAATTTAGTTATGATTGTCTTGATTAGTTAGCAATGAGTCGGTTAGATTTGGATCCTATGTGAGTAAATCATGGGGCTACACCTAATGTTCAAGTGATCGGGTAGATTCGTTGGCTTCCTATGGTTGATTAATCGGACTTGTGCGGTTCTTTACTGGTACCACCCCTTTATAAACTAACATTGAGTGTTAATGGTCATTAAGTGATATTATAAGTTAATTAATAGAAAAATTTTAAAGGATTTTTGGAAATCCAAAACAGTGAAAATTCAGGGCGTTACAGTAGGGGTTTGAATTTAATTACTAAATTAACTTTAATATCTTTAATTAGTGAACTTATGTAATTTTGACACAATGGTTGTAATAAGCCTGCTGAAATATATACTTTACCAAAAAATGATGAAATTCCAAGTCTCGGATGGGCCATAAGCAAAAGATCATGTCCGAGTGACTAACCAATGATTTTTAACTGTTGATTTACGTGGACAATGTTTGGACGGTGCTAATTATCATATTAAAGTAATTATAGTGATGCAATTGATAATCTAATTATTTGAGGATATCATTAGTGGACCATGTAACCAGTAAATTAACAGTCTACTGATACACATGTTACACATGCAACTATGGGAATGATTTTAGATGTAATCCAATGTCTCGCCATGGATTTCAAACACCTTGATTGAGGGGATTTGAAACCCCCCTTGATTTGAAACCCCAATTTACTCTATGGTGCTAAACAAGGGATTTGAAATCCCCTCAAATCCCCTCAAATCCAAGGTGCCAGCCACCCTAAGCTTCTATTTCCTTCTTTTTTTTTAATAAATACATATCCTGTACTCTACTTCATGTAAGAGAGAACAACCTAATACTTAGCAATAGGGCTCACCTTGATGATATGTTGTATATACACTCCGTCCATCCGTTTTTTCAGCCCATTTTAGTATCTGGTCTAAACATTTACCGTATCCAAATCTCAGGTGGACCACACCACAAGATACAGTGATGATTGAAGCTTACCATTAAAAACTTCCCAAGGACCTCTATAAGTAGATCCGTATCATTTATTTGACATCTAAACCCTTGATACGGTTAACTAAAACTGGATGAAGAGAATATACAAATATTAGCATGTTCCAAAAGTTTCATAGCCTCCAAAAAGCTTTTAATGGACATTCACCACTTATTTCAATAGTGTGGTCCACAAGAGATTTGGATCTACTTAACGTTCGGGATAACGTCCTTAAATAAGCTGAAAAAACGTATGGACGGCTTGGATATGAATTTTTTATTATTAAAGTGGTCCCCACACTGGAAGCATAACACCCACTAAGCTTTTACCCGCATAACACAGCTAATTCGCTCCCCCTCCGACAACACGGGCTATCCTATAGCTTCTCTCACCTTTAGTACGGACAAGTGGGCCAATGGAACAGTGATCCAGACTTTTGGTTTGATGGGCCTAATGATGGATGGGAATAATCCCAACCGCCTAACGAGTACTTGCAAATAGACGGTTAGGAATAAAATACATCAACAGCCCACATTGGTGGGGAGACCAAGCTTTAGACATGTACCAACTTCCAGTCAGTGGGATTTTTGGGGCATGGTCTATCAACAACAAAAACTCGTCTGATCAATGGTCTGGATCATCTGTGGGTAGGGTAGGGCCCACATGTCGATACTCAACGCTACAGTTTAGCATGCAATTCCCATGAGTCGAAATTCACGTAAAGTGGCCACATGTAACCCATCCAGCGGATGATTTCCAAGTTCCAACCCATCAAGTGATTGTGACATCCACTCCATCCAATAGGTTGGCCCAACCATGAGGACCACATCGTGCAAAAATCAGCCCCATCCACTCATCAGGTGGGCCACTGAATTGTAATAATGTATATCCACTGATAAATAAAAGATACAAGTGTGGTCCATCTGAAGGGTGTATGGGGCTGATTTTTGCACGATGTGATCCTGATGGTGGACCAATCTATTGGACGGTGTGGATGTCCCATGTACATTATAGGTTGGAACTTGGAAGTTCTCATCCAACCCGTTGGATGTGAGCATTTCTCATTTCTGAGTACCCATGAGCATGGGTGCATGATTGGTAATGTGGTTCCAACCTTTTAAGACTCGGCGATTCGAACTGACTCGTTCGGTCCTGAGTCGTGTCACGACTAGGCTGAGTCGGGAGTGACTCAGCCATTTTTCTATTTTCAGTTCTGACTCGTGGTGTCCAACCGTCCATCTGATGGGGCCTAAAATTCAATTCGATCCAAAGACGTGGAGAGGGTACAGCATAGGGAACAATGTGAGAGGGGATAACCACCCATGTTCTCACCAGGGCCCACCTGATTTTTGTCTTGACCCTTCATGGAGTGTAAATAAAAGGTATGGACGGTCTGGATTCCAGATATACAACATGTTGAACCTCATGCAAGTCAAATATACATGTCCCCTCTCAATTAGTTGTTGTAAGACTCTTATCAAATGTGCCACACATGATCATCGGATTAGATCTGACCGTTAAATTATTTAGATTGAACGATTCAGTTGGCCTTATTATATATAGTTGTGATTACTGTAAATAGGTTTGGGGTAGGATGCTTGAACCGTAGTCTCTATACATGGTTATTAAGTCGAATATGAAAACTCACAGTGTGAAGACTTTAGAGAAAATAAGTATGATGGATAAACTTCTCCGTCCTTTTATATAAATACATATTTTGTCCTTTTATATAAATACATATTTTAGTTTCTCACCAACACAAGAAAGAACACCTTAGTCTCATTAAAAGTTCTTGTAGAGGTGTGAGGTGCGGAAGACCTAGCATCTCTCGAATATGACGTGACTTTAGGGATGTCGTCCTAATTAGGTACGACTTTGTGAGTGTTATGTTGAATCATCATCGTTGATAAATGGATAATCCATCAATTTTGCAATAAAGAAATAACAGTTGTCATGTTTCGTACCCCACTTGAGTTTTCCACTTGGGCTGATATTTATGCCCTATGGTAATGTGGGCCCACTCATCTGATGGATGTGGTCGGATGCGGTGAATACACCACGGGACCCACTTCTGCCCCTGCACCCATTATAA
This sequence comes from Magnolia sinica, assembly GCF_029962835.1. Taxonomy (NCBI): domain Eukaryota; kingdom Viridiplantae; phylum Streptophyta; class Magnoliopsida; order Magnoliales; family Magnoliaceae; genus Magnolia; species Magnolia sinica. The sequence continues at coordinate 6,378,968 of NC_080579.1, forward strand.
AAGTTCTCCCCTCATGGATCCTGTTTTAGTACGTGAAGTAAAAGAAATGCAAAAGAAGGTTTTGCATGGTGGCATTGGTCTCATAGCATTATAAAAGACACATTTGCATAAACAAAAGATGGCTACTTTAAGTGATGAATTGATTGAAATCGATGGACCATTTCATTCATGCCCTTCTTTTCTCATCACCTTTGACCGTTGATTGCTCCACATCACTGGATCGCGCCAATCGAACCGTCTCATCGTGCACACGTATGATCTACACTATAATAAGCAATGTCGATTGAGAAATGCCAATGGTGGTATAGCTTTAAGAGAAAAGTGCAGGCATTTTTTAGGATAAGCGTACATTAAAGGGAGAAAAAGATGTAAAGCTCACTGATAGAGTGGGCCACTTGAATGAACATAAAGATCCATGTTCAAGGGTCATGAATCTTTGACCCAAATTGGAATTTTGGCTTTTGACCATCTTACATCATGGATTCAATCATAGAGACTTTATTGAGGAAAAATGGGTATTAATGAGAGGGATTATATGATCACTGGCTCTTTGGTTTGTACAGGTTGGGCCACAATTTGGTAATTACAGACCGTTGATCTGATGTATCCATCTGTGGATGGGCTATGATCCAAGAAAAAAATAAATCATAAACTTGAATCATCAATCCATCCAATCTTTGGCCCGTTTCCAGCGAATGTGGACCGTTCTACTTAACCATCTATTTGTAGGCCGCTGATCAAATGGTTAGGAATGTCCAATTAAGGAGATCTTTTGTTCTCTAATACATTAGTATAGGGACAATCAGATCAAAGGTCTGGATTAAAAAACAATGGGCCCTACATAGAGAAATTGGAATCTCATGGACATACATATGGTTCCATGTTAAGGAGATGGGGAGAAACAACAAAGCTAATGTGAGGGATGACAGCTAGGGCATTCCTTGTGGAGTCTTTCTCGACAAAAAGCTGTGATGGCTGGAGAGGAGTGTGGGTGGGAAAGAAAAGATCGCTTTAGGTTTTTGGATGGTTGGAAGACAACAAACAAACATGAAAAGGAATTGAATATTATATATGAAGTGAAGAGAGATTTGTAACCGTTGTTGTGAAAGTGGCCCTAAAAGAAGATGAAAAGACCCCATTTTTCTTTGACCAAAGTCTCCACAATTATTTGCATGAAAAAAATAAGATTACCCAAAAAATTATTTTGTTTAATTATATGGGAACTTTGATACTCTGGCAGAGTTTGGTGGTTGATATACAGGCCTTGAGAAATTCTATATGCGGCATACGTGTAACTAAAATAAACCATCTAGATTGTGGGTCTCAATTTTTATGGCTTGTAAACTGCAGACACTGATCTGATTTCCTAATTGGTTGATTGATGAGTATTTAATGGATGGTTAAGATGAAAAGCAGCCATCGGTCCGAATTCAACAAATAAAACCATTGATCAGAGGTTAGGATCATTCAATCAATCTTTTCATGAGATAAATATTTTGGGTTTCATAAATTATAGATTGTTTAAAATGTGTGCCATGTGTAGAGCCTGTGTATCAACCTTCACACTCTACCAGAGTATCAAATAGCTTACCTGATCATAAATTTATAATTGCAATACAAAAGTAGTTTAAGCAAATGCGGTGTATGAGTGCATGCAAGACAAAAGCAAGAAACCAAGAAAAAGAGAATGCATGATTGCATGCAAATATCGAAGAAGAACCGTTGCCCCCTCGACGACAACTCCATGCATGCACGTGTGTGTTGTTGCAAGATTCACAAACCTCAATATGCGACTGTATAGCTTTGCTTTATGCAAACATGTATTTGATATATGCTAATGCAGTCTTGAAATGTTTATTTTATTATTTTAATTTTTTTAAATTAATCAAATAAGAAGTTGGAAGAAAAATAAGTATCACCATTGAATGGGATGCTAGAGTCAGCTTAATAAGTATTTTAGACTCAACCAACAAGTAAAATCCTAACTGTTCATTTATAGTTTTGAATTCTAGAAATATGAGATTATCATATACAAAAGGTTCTAGAGTACTTAATTAATTAAAAGATAACATTTTGAAAAACACTTTAAATTTCGCTGCATTCATAAAAAATCAAGAAGAGCTGTCCAACAGGATCATCCAATTTTGTTTAAGAATACAACTAATCCAGTCATCAAGTGAGCCCGAAAGCCAAAGGGAAAATGTTACCATGGGAAATTAGCCCGACTTAACTCAGGCTGAACAAGTCTATTCAAGTCCCCAAATAGAAGAACCATGGATGTTAAGTGTGGTGTTAGAGGTTTATTATTTATTTATTTATTCATATCTTGAGAGCATGCCATGGTGAAAATATCATGTCAAACAGATCATCCAAACCATTTTTGTCAGTAGAAATGGATAGTCAAGATTAATGGAAGAAACCCAATTAGTTCCAATCATGATCTCTAGACATCTACACAATATGTCCCACCATGAATTGCTTATGATTCCATGGAAGTACTTTGGTTTGATGATGCTGTATAACCATCTGATCTATATATGACTTGTAAAAGATAAAATCTTCGAGATTTAGGCATACTGGGAGAGATGATACGGAAGCACTACTACATGCATTGCTCAGAAATTACACACATGTCATACAATTAATTTAAATTAAACCATCCACAATCTTTGCATGTTATTTTGAATGAAAATTGAGCTTATCTGTATTAGAGTAGTAGAATTAATTATCCAGTTCATAATGGAAAACACCCAATAGTCTTATTTCAACAAACAAGTATCAATAATCAGAGGTTAAGATCTTGCAAATAATCTGAATCATGGAATATAAACTTGGTGACAATTAGATTTGCAATTTAGGTGGTTTAATTTGAGTTAATGTATGTCACCTGTTCGAAGTGCTTGTGCATCAAGCGTCACATGCAGCTCGAATATCAAATAATTCCTCCATGTAAAAAAAATAAAATAGCCTTTATGTGAAAGGGTCAACCTCATTCAATAATATTGACATGATTTTTTGTTTCAGCCATGACTTTCCTCTAATGGTAAAAATAAATGAACGGTCGGAGTTGATGATTAGTTGTGCCATGTCTGACTTAAACCTTTCATGATGGGTAGTTAGATGATGGTGGGACCTAATTTGACCCAATAAATAAAGTCCAAACAAAAAAGGAACATTCTTGCTTGTATATGTAACGGCCCGAAAATCGGCACTTGAGTACATAGACTCTAGTCCCGAGTTCTCAAGAGTTAACTTAATAGAATGCATATGTATCCTCATTCATATTCAAATTCATTTCACACATACATAATCAGAGTTGCACAATTCAACTTAGTGAAACCAAAGCAAGATATAGATAGCAAAAACCCATAAATGTATGGCTAAGAGTTAAAAATACAATTCCGATAGTGATAATCGCTCAAAATGAGGATTATATAAGCCACAATGAACATGCGACAAAATTTACACAAAGCTTGCTCGATTAGGGACTTTAACATATACATGCACAAAACTAAAATAAAAGCAAGGTCTTCCAGCTTTGCCTGACGCTCTCGAGGCATCACGACTAAAGTGCAAGCTGATCCAAGTCTACTTGTCGGAGGCCTTGATAGAACCTGCATCAATAACAATGTCTGGTTGGTGTTTTAAAACACCGTCACAGGTGAGAGTGAGTAACTAACTCAGTGGTTCCATTAGTTCTAAGTTATACATGCTATCGAATCAATTAGCGCAGTTAATAGTAAACAATCAATCAAACATTTTCTAAATACTCTTGTTAAATGCATAATTATGATTATGAAATGATGCATTAGCCTTACAATCTAACACTCTCTCACAAGCAATTTCAACGCCTATTTCGTAAATGTCAAAACTCGCTCACAAGTGACTCCAACACCAAATTGCAACATATACTAGAGTATGTATAATTAGCCAAGTGATTATTAATTCTAATTCATAAAGTAGATTGGTGAAGATATAATACCAATGTTATATCACGAGTCTTTATCCAGATCACATGGCTCGTCGCAACACGTAGTGGTTGTTCACTAGTATCTATTGATTCAAATTTAGGTATCACCCGTTTATCTCACAAATCAATGATTTCAAATATATATCATGATACCCAAATGTATGAGGATTAACTTGATATGAATCGTCACCTAAATACCAAGTATGATCACTCAGTTCCGAGACGTGGGCTTGTCACGTAAAACTAAATAACATAAAGGAAAGTAATTGTCACCTAATTTCATGTATGCCCGGGTTGTTCGAATGGTATTTTGGCACGAAATCATCAGTCAAGTAATTTGACGGGGGTCGTTCGAACAATAATCTATCACCTTCATTAGTACTCACCGGTCATTACGGGGAGGCTCGTCACCCCATACCACCATGCCCAGTTCGTGAGTCTTAGTAGGATCGTATCGCACTAATGGTTATGAAATAGACTCATCCATTGGGAACATGATATTCTAGATTCAATTTGATTGTGTTACACATTATGAACATACATGATCAGTCAGCTAGTGCACTAATTTGATTGACCCGAGAGAACTCAGACTCAATCGTCATTAGATGCAAGCGTCCTGTGTAGTCCCGCTACTATCGGTCGTCCGTATTCAACTCGGGTTGATTAAACAAGCCTAAGGTGGCCACTCCGACTCGGGCCATCCCTTTAGTTTAGGCAGTTAGCCAACAGACCTAAAATCGTAGCAATCCTAAGTATCGCTATAGACTAAACACTATATCATGCAATTATAACATATATTCTACTACACAACTACATAGGCATTTCATCGAGCATGTGAGCATCGATAGGGTGTTGTATCTACTAAAGCATTAAATCAAACATATGAGCATGCATTATGTAATACAACCACTTAAGCATTAAATCAAACATGTGATCATCGACAAAGCAACACATTCCACCACCTAGACATTTCATCAAAAAGTGAGCATTCATATCCAACCAATAACATATATTATAGAAAAATCAAAATGTTAACATATTAGCAAACACAAATTTATCTGCAAGCGTCTAATTATTAACTAAGACTCTCAAGGGTCCATTTATAAATGATAACTTAGAGATAATGGTCCGCACCTATTGATGATTCGCCCCACTCACGGTGCTCGTAGGGTTAGGGCATTAGGGAAAGATTGTCGAGAACCTAAGTAAGCATGCAAGCTTGTGAGAATGAGAATGAATTAGATATGAGACCTAAACCTACAAACATAACTCAATACTTATCTTCAATCGTCGCCGAATCGACATCAATGAAGGACAATGTTGTCATAGAGGGGATAAGAGGGTGAAGGTGTATAAATTTCACACTTCCAAGCTCTCTCTCTCTCTTCTCCTTTCTCCTCTTTCTATTCTCTCTTCAAAGCTAGGATTAAAATTCGTATGGGAAGAGGGGGCATGATATAAATGGGTATTTATAATACAAAAAGTGGTGCAAATGGTTCCAATGGCCCTTTGTTCATTATATTAACCCTAGAGGGGGTTGTTTCCAATCAATGAGACCCACTGAGAGGTATATGAGTTAATCTAAGTCATGTGATAAGTGTCCCAATAGGCGATCTATATTTGGACACAACTGTCTAATGATTGGACGTGTCGATTAACCGGGAAGACCCTACTTTAGATCAACGGTCACCGATGATCAATCATGGTCGTGGCAATACGGATATGTGTGGGGAAATGTCTTTAGTTGGCACCCTGACTTTAGTCGTGAATTGACAGTCTGAAAATTACAACTTTGCAAAAGAGCAATGAGTTAATTTCACTTAAATTTCAAGTTTTCACTTAGGGCCTTTTTTATTTTTGAGGTAATAGGTAATTACCTGGTAAATGAGTAATAATTACTTACCAAGTAATTATCACATTGTTTCTTGTGCAGACGTTGACAACTTAGATTTTTGGCGTTAAAATCGAGGATGGCTGCCAAATGAATGTAAGGGCCCACTGTGATGTACATGATGTATAGGATCAACACCGTTCATCCTATACGTCAGCCTCATTTAGGCCATGAACCCAAAAAAGAGGCAGATCTAAAGCTCCAGTGGACCACACCACAAGAAACAGTGGAAATTGAATGCTTGCCGTATAAAAATTTATGTGGCCCTCAGAAGTTTTAGATGAAGCTGATATTTGTTTTTACCCCTTATCAATGTTTTTATGACTTCATGAACAGATTAGATGACAAATAAATATTAACGTGGGCCTAATAAAAAAAATAACTTTTAATAGCAGACGTTTAAGGCTATTGTTTCTTGTAGTATGGGCCACTTGAGCATTGCATTTGTGTCAATTTTGGACTTAGGTCCCTAAATTTTTCTTATAAAATAGATGGATGGTGTGGATATGTCATGCACATCACAGTGGGGTCCACAAATGTAAGTCGGTTTTTTAGACCAATTTTCGAGACGAAAATGCATTTGAAATTTTAAAGAGGGGAAAAGGTAATAATGACCTTTTTCAAGGGTATTTCTTCTTCCCTCAAAAATCAAACAGGCCCTTAAGACATTCGCACATCTTATACACTTGTCTCGTGGGTCCAAGTTGAGTAATTCAGTATGCGACCTCAGCTTGATGTCTCGCGATGGACGTCAAGCCTACTAAGACGATTTTTTTTTTTTTTTAATAATTTCGGGTTTAATGGCCCACTAATGAGTGGTATAGAGCTTGTTTGAATAGTCAGAGTATTTTTTAAATGAATTAGGTAGGGAAATTTCTTGTGCACAATTATTAGGGTTTGGATTAGCTAAATTTATAATGTGACCTATTCGCAACTAGCAAAAATGACAATTTAATCATAATCACCATAAACCATTGGTTCTTAAGCTAAAAAGATAGCTGGTTCAGTTTGGTTTGTTAATTAGGATCTGACCACCAGTTTTCTCAGATTTTAGTAGGTCTTTGTTTAATTATGGTTGTCTTGATTAGTTAATGATAGGTCATTTGGATTTTGTGTGAGTAAATCACGTGGTTAAACTCAATGTTTAAGTGATTGGCCAGATTCATTGACTTCCTACCTATAGGCTTAGTGCCTAATCTATAGAAAATAGTAGAGATTAAAATCATCCTCACAATAGAAATTGCAATCCTTATTAGAATAGTAAAGCTCAAAAATATGACTTAAATCTCATATATTTAAAGGTTTATGACGAGGGATATGAGTAGGGAAACTCCTAATTTCTAATGGCACAAAAAACTCATAAAAATGTCCAAATATTGAATGTGTTATATAAAGGAATTGAGTTCCAACATTCAAAAAATGGGTAAAAACCGGCTCTGTCAATCGAGTGATGCCTGTTCGGTCGAACTCTCTATTAATAGGATCGAAGACCCTTCGATACCATCGAGAAACTCTAGTATATAGCTCACTTTGTTGTTGTACGTTTCTAAGTGCCTTCGATCGATCGGGCCTTGAGCTTCTGTCAATTGAGGCTTTGATTGAGACACATCAACAATGTGTCGATGGAATCAAACTTCACTCGAAAATTACTATTTGGGCAATATAATTTACAACAGCTTTGCACTTCTTAGAATCCTAATTTATTATGTTGATTAAGTGTTTAAAGCTTGGTTTAAATTAGTCAAATGTATACATATGTGATGATTCATATATAAATATATTATTTTGGTTCTTAAGATGGTATAGGGTTAGGTTTACTAAGGAACCTCATGCTTTACCTTTTGTCTTTGGCCTTGATGCTTCAAGTCTTTGAGTCTTTAGTGTTCTATGTCTTCTTATGAAGGCTCAACTGACTCAAGATACCCTAATTCATGTTATTGACAAAACTGAGGCACTAACAATATCATCCTTTGTCAATGATGTGTAGACCTTGTCATGATCTATACCAATGACAATTTAAAATAACTAAACATATTAATTACATGTCAAATACAAATGATTTACAACTTGAATACACAAAGATATGCAAACACTTGCATTGCTCCCCATATCGCCATCAATTCCTTACTACAATAAACAGAACATGCAAAATAAAATTCAACTTGCTTTGGTGAGACTTGATCTTTTTTCCTATTTTTGTCAGTTTTTGACAAATAGTTAATTCCATGAATATAACAATAAAAACAGAATATGAAAAACCATCTAAATCAGAAATATACACACACACACACACACACACTAATGATGGAATAGGGTGCATATAAACATGAAAAACATGGAGCATGCATATATGATCATTTAAAAGATATGTATGTCAAGCAATAATGACCAATGATAATTTAGCAATAAACATGTGATACTAAAAGTAAACAACTTTTAAAGCTTAAACTATCAAAATGAAAATGAGGCTAAAATTCTCTCATTTACCTAGTAGGCTCACTTAATGAGACTTGAATCCTTAGATTTACTTATAAGTTCAATAATCAGGCTAAAATTCTCTGATTTACTTATAAGGCTTGCAAATGAGACTGAAATCTTCAGATTTACCTATTAAGCCCACATAGACCATCCAAGGTCAACTATCCCTCTTCACAACCCATTTTGGGCAATATGATTTATAATAACGTTGCACCTCTAAAAAGTCAAACTCTGCGTCTAAAGTTTATTTTTGATAAGTCAAATATTTACGTATGTGACGATTCATCTAGAGGTGGGTTGTTTTGGTTCTTAAGATGGTTTAGAACTAGGTTTACCAAGGCACTTCATGCTTTACTTGTTGTCTTCGGCCTTATACTTCAAGTATTTGATTTTCAATGTCTTCCTATGGAGGCTCAACCAACTCAAAACACCCTAACTCACGTTATTGACAAAATTGAGGCACTAATAAAGCCTGCTTATGGGCAACCAATAGCCAGTAGGTCTCATACGATTTCTCCCACAATATCTTTGAGTGGATATACATTTTTTTTTATTAATTTTTATTTTTACTTTCTCTCAAAATTCAAATTTAAATCCAAATTGATGATAGTGATGAGAGAGGGGTTCAGATGTGATAGGGATAAGCCCTATTGTATCTGAACTCATCTTAATCCTCTAGGTTCTGCATTTCCTTGATAAAAGCATGTGTCCGAGTAGGGTTGTCAACAGGCTAGGCAAATCTCTTTTCAAGCCCGGCCTGTAGTTTGCAATGTAAGCCTGAACTTGGCCCGAGCCCATGACAGGCTGAAATAGAATAGCCCAAGCTTGGCCTAGAAGACATACACAAGACCTGACTAGAGCTCAAGCTCAAAACAGGAAGAAATGGTTGTCATAAAGGGGAGAGGAAGAAATAGAGATGAGAGAGACAAGAGATAAGAGAAAGAGAGAGGTCGTTGGTGGCGGTGACCATGGTTGCCACTGCCTCAAGCCGTTGTCAAATGGTAGAGGAAGAAACAGAGATGAGAAAGAGATGAGAGATGAGAGAGAGAGAGAGAGAGAGAGAGAGAGAGAGAGAGTGGATTGTCTTTCGTGACTATTGGTGGTAGTGGCTATGGTTGCCACTGCCTCGGGCAGTGGTACCATGGCTGTCAGTTCTACATCCTATCGACAGTGGGGTCTTAGCACAGAGAGAGAGAGAGAGAGAGAGAGAGAGAGAGAGAGAGAGAGAGAGAGAGGTAAGCTGAGGTGAGAGGGGTAGGTTGGCGATTAGGGAGATGAAGATAATTGTGCAAACCCTAGTGAGCTGGATTGGGTAGGGCCTTTGGGCTTTAGGACATCTAGTCCAAGCTCAACTCAATTTACTTGCGTGCCTAAAGTTTAAGCCTAAGCCCTACTCATGGGCCTGATACCCCGGCCCAAGCTTGGCCCATTGACATCCTTATGTCCAAATTAATAATTCCTCATAGAAATAATCAAGAGGAAAAATAAGAGACTATTTACTATCCATTAAACTACTTCTAGACGATCTTAACTATTAATTGTCTTTAGTGGCTATCCTAAACATATGATTAGCTCATTTTCGCTTATGTAATAGTTAGGTAGATTGTTGGATATGGGTCATCCATCTTTGCCTTTGTTTGAAGGTCCCTAAAATCGCTTGGGTATCTTCAAATACTATGGTCCACCCATCCGATCCATTTGAAGTAATATTAACTTTTGATTTTTCCTTCAAATCCGGACCACTTACTATTTTACTCTTAATAATCCATTCAATTGCCATTAATTATTAAATGATCAGCATTGCTTGATCAATGTGCTTTTAGATATGTCCCACCAACAATGGGATCCACAATTTCAATTTCATAGATAGCTTCAAATCAGTATCCCATGTGAAGAGGTTGGGTCACTCCCACTTTCTAAAATCCAACACAGGAGTCATTATTGTGGCGTGATTCTATGATTGGAAATTTTCAAGTGCGCCTACGGTGCCGAAATGCCTTTGGTGTGCCCACGTTCTTTTACACAATTGAACCATCAAATCATTGATCTGGACCATGCATTAGTTTCTGCCCGTTATTAGTGGGACAGGATGAAAATTTCTATTGATCGATTGATGCTTCTTTTCCAAACATTAGAATCTATTTTCATAACCGTTGGTTTTCCAATCCACTGAACGGATGGATAAAAATGTTTCCTTGGGTACGTGTTATCCGGAGTGTAATCCATGGAATGGACTATTCATATCGATTACTCTACTTTCTTTTGATCCAGACCGTCTATTTTTTTTAGCATCGTCCTGATGGAAAAGTACCTGCTGTCATTGTGGGATTACTCTACTTTCTTTTGATCCAGACCGTCTATTTTTTTTGGCATCGTCCTGATGGAGAAGTACCTGCTGTCATTGTGAAAAGTGGGGCAAACGTAATGGGCAGTCCAGATCGATGATTTGACGGGCGTACCAAGAGCGTTGTACGTAGACGGTGGTCCCAGTATTTGGGTGGTGTTAGTGTGCACGCGCACGTACGTGGGACTGTTTCCTTCTCTTCTGATTCCCGCGCATTGTATTTTATTCATAGTGTGCAATTTGATGAGAACCAATAGTAGCCCGCATAACCACTTGAAATTATAGTCTGCAGGCCCCACCACAATAGTGGAGCCCAATCTTGATGATCTGAACCGTTCATCTAGTGATCGATATCCTTAAATATCCAAAATAAAAAATTTATTGAAACGAATGTCCTTCCTATCCGCTTAAAACACTTTAAAACCTGTCCAATCTTAACCCTTCGACTGGAATCTATAGAGTGGCCGTATGGATCATTCATTCGGTGTGATTTTTGAGTAATGGGGTTCACACAAAGTGATCTACAAAATGAACGGTTCCGATCACGAAAATTTTCCACGTATATGGCTAGTGAAACTAGATGAAAATATATGCCCTTGATTTGATTTGGATCATGTGTACTGATATTCTCTCTAACCCACTTCACCTGAGATGCCGACAAGGAGAGGAAAGCAACAAGTCAAAAACACCAGACCAAGTGTACAAAATTCAGGTGGACCTTTGGAACCATCTACCATCATCACCACCACAGAATCCCTATTCACAAATGCCCAAGTGGTTCGCCCGAGTAGAGAGACAGAGAGATCTAAGATGTGGACTTCGCACCTGAATTTGGAACGTAGGTCCCAGTTTCTTCTTACGAGTGTGTCCCACGGACGAAACTGATTTGTATGATTTGTGGTTGAGAGTCATGTTGACGGTTTGGATCTCTCACACGTGTACCACATTGGACTGTGTTCCGCGATTCACCTTTTCAATATCTAGTCGCGTGCGAATCGCCTTTCGGTTTCAGGGCTTCCTTTTTCCAGCCCAAACATTCCCAGTGGAATCTCACGTACCCTAATCTATTCCAAGTAACAACTAAAGAATATATATATATATATATATATATATATATATATATATATATATATATATATATATACGTGGAAACAAGGTCACCACCTTTTGCTACAGGAACTGGCTCGCAAAATCCAACGCGTCTACTAACATGTGGGCCCCACACGCATCAGCAGGTGGGCCCCACATTCACCCCCCACTTCCTCCTGCACCCCACGGCGATGACGTCTTTCTCCTTGTAGGACGCTCACTAAGACCCTTGTAGGGCACCCAACTAGCCTATGTCGCCACCTACCTTTGTCCCACGCTAATCCTAATTAAAGGCACGTGAGCAAGCATGGGACACGTGTGGGGACTGAGGTTTTCAATGGTTTTCCGGTAGACCCGACTCGAATTTAACCATTCGGGTACCATCTCTTGGACCCGTCGAAATACTGACTCGGATTCGGGTTTCACCTTTTGGACAGTCGGGTTTTAGAGCAGGTCAATTACATGGACCCGATTAAAGTCGGGTCCGGACCCGTCCGGATAGTCTTAATAATACAATTGTATATCTCACTGTGATGATTCAAGCAACAAAATGCAGTTTCCTAAGCCGCACGCACGTAAGGGAGCCTGTTTGTAAATTATGGATGTGTCAAAGTGGCACATGCGTGTGCAATCTGGTCCGTTCATTTGGTGGGCCTAATTATGTAAATGATCTTATTTATCCAGAACCCTATTCAAAGCCTGGATCTAAAAACCAAGGGCACTGATGGTTAAGCAAGCACGATCGGATCCAGGTACCAAGTCTCCGATAACAAGACCCGAATCTGGCCAGAGTCAAACTCAGTTAGCCGGGTGATAGGACCTGACCCGACCCGACACATCTGTCAGTACTTTTTAACCATCCATTTCTGAATACATGTGGCCCTCCTGGTCAGAAGATCTTGGCCCATAGCACGGACGCGGAATGCGTACTAACTTAGCACCCTATAGCCTGCTGAATAGACTCTGTGGGGCCGACCATGAAGTATGCTTCTTATCCGTGCCGTTCTTCAGTTTTTTCAGCTCATTTTAGTGGATGAAAAAAAAAATTGAGATATATACAAAAATCAAGTGGACCACACCACAGGAAAAAGTGGGGATGATGACTTCCACCGTTGAAACATTCCTAGAGCCCACACTGATGTTTATTTGTCATCCAACCTGTTAATAAGATCACAAAGATATGGATGAAGGAAAAAAGGAAATATAATCTTGTTCCAAATCTTCTGTGGCCCCTAAAATTTTTTCAACGGTAGGTATTCAATTCCCACATTTTCCTTTCGTGTGATTCACTTTAGCTTTGGATATGATTCAATTTTAGGACTATGCCTTAAAATGAGATGGAAAGAAGGATGGACGGCGTGGATAAGACATATACATCACGGTGGGCCGCAGAGAGTTTACTCAATATGCAATCCGCGTCCCCACAGCACATGCTAATCGCGCGTGTACGCTTTATAAGTGCTGTTTCCCACGCTGTAATGTCCGGGGCAGCTTTCAGGAGTGGAAAAAACAATACCTGCCTTTTTCAAGCGCGAAACACAAATGCACCATACATGAAAATCTGGTTCATGTTTACCAGATCTGGTACCTTCATAAGTGGTCCCCAAGATAATTTCTACCGTTAATCTGTTATCAAGTGGGCCACACATGTATAAGAAAATGAACGGTTATAAAACTGGTAACCATCAATGTATAATATTTGTTCGTAGAACGCCTGATTAATGGACCGTCCGGATTTTCTGGATAGATATGCACTGATTGTACGGTCTGATGAGTAAAATGTGCGTAGGGTGGGCCACATGATGCAATTTCTGTTTGGCGCTTGAAGATAGGGCATCTGGAACTATCATCTCTCATCTTGGATTGCTAATTTAAGCGAGGAGATATTTGTCTGTCCTACGTGGACATGATGACGTGGAAGGGCTGAGTCAGACGGCCACTGCTCTCTCTGGTGCTCCACTCAACCTCACGTGACACGTGATCTGCAGAGCACGTGCAGGGATGAAATGAGAATAGAAGGGCATCTAATAGAAGGGTAATTTGGTCATTTTAATTTTTAAAATAAAAGTAGGCCGGGAATCATGGGTGAAGGGCATTTCTGGATCACAATGAACAAAGCAAACTGAAGGTAATACAGTTTTTTCTAGCCGTCCGATTTTTTTGTATGATGTGGCCCAATTAGGCATGAACTAGCTTATCTTTTAGGTCATAGGACCTTAAAAGTGTAGCCCACCTGATTGAAAGTTCAGATATCTCACCCGTGTTGCATATTGTCACGTGTGCCTGCGTTTGGATGGCTGAGATACCATACATGGAATTCGAAACCTCCAGCAGGGTATCTTTGTAATTTTCTGCTGTTAGGAGGTTGCGGATCAGCCGCTGGGACGTGGATTGCGTCCTACCCAAGCCCGGACAGTAATCCGTCCGGGCAGGGCTCTGTGGAGCCCACCGTTATGTAATTGTTTTATCCGCGCCGTTCAACGCTTTTCTCAGATCATTTTAAGATAAGAACATGAAAATGAGGCAGGTCCACAGCTCTAGTCGACCACACAAAAGGAAGCTGCACTGATAATGACACCTACCGTTGAAACCTTTCAAAGGGCCAACGTGATATTTTTTTACCATCCAACCTAATCATAAGGTCATGTAGACGTGGATGAAGTGAAAACACAAATATCAGCTTGATCCGAAACTTCTTCAGCTCTCAAGAAGTTTTTAATGGTGGACATTCAATCCCCACTTTGTGGTCCACTTAAGCATTGGAACTGCCTCATTTTTGTGCTTATATCTTAAAATATTCCGAGAAAAGCGTTGAACGGCGTGGATAAAACACTTAAATCACGGTCCCACAGATCCCTTCCGTCCGGACGATTGCGTCCCACACGGTGGCCGAAATAATGTTAGAGAAGGGTATTTAGGGAAGAAGGGTATATTTGTCATTTCGAGTTTATAAAGTAATTTAAACTCCCACTAATTTACGGTTTTGCCCATTTGATTACAAGTAAGTTCCAACAGTCATGACAGAAATCCACATAGGCAAATCTGTCAATTTCGCTAAGCTGACATTAGCAAATTACACTATTGAATGGCCCTTTGGTTTTGGAATAGAGGTCAAGAGTCCAACAGTAGGATTATTGTTACGGTCCTCCCGCAAATAACTTCTAATCTTTCGTGTGCATGTGACATCCAACCCGTCCAATAGATAGGCCCCACCATGAGGATCAGATCTGGTAAAAAATTAGCCAAATCAACTTACCAAGTGGACCACACTTGTTTTTGTTATTTATCAATGATTAGAAAATTTTTTTCTATGATGTGGTCTGCGTGGTAAGTATAAAGGGGTGATTTTTGTACCAGGTGATCCTCATGGTGGGGCCAAGATATTGGAAGGGTTAGATGTTATATAAAGTCAATAGGTTGGTAATGGGGTTTTCCTCTTCAATTTAGAGGAGATGTGGTGCGAATCGAATGCTACAAATCTTGGCATTATTACACTATTCGACCAGTCGAGCGGTGCTTAACTCAAAGTCCAGCAAGCTATTTGTTTTGGAATTTCCTGGTACTCAACCAGTCGAGGGTCAGGCTCGATCGACCGGTCGAGCACCCAACTCGACTAGTCGAGAGTTATGCAGATTCAGTTTGAATTTGGCGCGGACTGCATAAATTTGAGGCAGTTTCATAAGAGGTGTGAAAAGAAGTTGCTTAAACTATAAATAGGGGTCGTACGGTTACTCTAGGACAATGCAAAAGAGTTTCCTAAAGCTTTACAAAGATTTGTTAAAGGGTTTACGACTATCAAAAGGTGAGAGAAAGAGAAAAGAGAGAGAGGAAGCTTGTGGAATGGAGGATTCTGCTCGTAGAGGTGATCTACTTCGCATTCAACGTCTCAGCGCTTTTACGTCCTCGTGATCGGTGAGTTCTCTCCATTTTTATTATTCATTTATTATTCATCCACTCCTGCGTGAGTGAAGAAGGTTTGATCCAAGCAGTATGTGCTTGTAATCGTTTGTAACATTCTACTTCAGAGTGAATTGTTGCTCTGGATGAGATCCCTTGATTTTTACCTATTTGAAGATTTTCCACGTAAAAATCTCTTGTGTTGTGTGGTTTATGCTTTGATTTATTTCATTGATTTATTATATCTTATAATTCTGGGGTGTTTTGAGAGGCAAGATCCTAAGGTTTTTGTGCAACGCCCCCAACAGTTGGAAGTTAAATGCTGATTAGACCTTGTTCTTACCCCGATGATCTCTTATTATTTATCAAATAGAAATGGCCACCTACCAACGGTTGTATGAGAATTTTAATATAAATAACATTTCGTACAATTTGAAATGACCACCTACCAACGGTGCAGGTGAGATTCCTAGAGTTGCATGTATGGTAGGTTAAAATGAAATGGGGTGTAGGTGATAATTATTTTAATATAAATAACACATTTTGCATGCCATGCAGCATTTAAATGAGTAGGAACTCTGCTACTTTTCGTACCTACTCCACCCAAAATAAAAACTCTACTATTTTATATTTTGAACTAGAGTTTTGCTAGAATATTACATGGAAGGCATTTCCATTTTAAAATTAGCATTGTATCTTTTAGATATAGGTTAATGTTACAATGATCCAGACCGTTCATATGACAGACGACATCATGGATGCATGTCATCCAAAAAAAAGGGGGTCATATCAAAATATTTCAGCTCTTGGATCATTTAGCTCTTTTCGATTGAACATGCACTGTCTTCTCTAACCATTGCTAGCTCTTGATAGGATACTCTAATCTCGAAGAATTTTATATGTCTATCACCCATCCATGGTGAGGCCCATCATGCAAATGGTTCGGATCACTGCAACATGGCCCCATTTTTTACTAACACAGCCCCGCGCAAAAATAGCAATACTTTGGGATGTATTGTAACAGGACCTCTTTGATATAACACAAATTTAAATCTAAAGTACTACAGAGATTCTCAAGCTTTATAGTCTAGAATAATTAATATAAAACATGTGATTAGATACATAGATTATCAGAGCACTCACCGCATTACGAAATTAAAGTGCTGATTTAGAAGAATGTAATTATCTAAGATAAAAGAGAAGCATATAAGCACTACGCTTTCTAGAAGGATTATATATGGCACTGTTTTTTGTCATACTTTGGGGATTCTTTATTTCTGTTTCTTGAACTTACGAAGTCTATATATATTACGTTTGATAAATGATCCAACGCTTTATTTGTTATGGTATTCCTAGTTGAATTGGGACACTTGGATCGTCTGATTGATTGATTTTAACCGTCCATTTCATGCGATGCCCATTAAAAGATTATACCAATAAGACACGTTTAAGAATTCGATCTGACTATAAGATATACAATTTGATTTGAACCATCCACTAAGTGAAACATATATTTCATGCAATACCTATTAAAATTATAACAATGAGACACATTTAAGAATTTGATTGATGGGCTATAAAATGTACGATTTGATTTAAACCGTCCACTAGGTGAAGCATACATTTCATGCAAAACCCATTAAAAATTATACCAATAATACTAGTTTAAGAATCTGATCAATAGGATATATATAAAATATACGATGTGATCACTTTTTTTTTTTTTAAAAAGTATACCCAATCAATAATTTGAACCATCTATTTGTGGTGACTTATCATTGATCACTTATGGTTCAAAAAATCACTTTTATTGGACAATCGAAACCATCTATTCCATGGCCTAGAAATTTATTGATTATGAAAAATAAGGCCAACTTATAGAGATGAATTAGGTAATCCGTGTGATTTTTGCTTGGTAGCCCAAGAAAGTACTATGTTGCACTTAATGGACGGTCAGCATCTGTCGATTGGACTGTCCAATTAGTCCTATGCAACTACGAGCACTGTATCATTTTCTCATTGTAATTTTCCTATTGTGATTAAAAAGTTTATGTGGAGAGAATGCATGGTGCAATTATCTATTAGTGAATAAAGGAGGATTTTCAATACTTCCTTTTTAAGAGATTATCTCTCTTTCTCTCTTTCTTTTGCCTAATCAAATATTCCTGATTATTAATAATATGATATTAAATTACTTTCATACAATATTTACTTTTGGGGAGTTTATTTGATACTCTGGCATCGTCATCATCTGACGCTTGATGCAGATGTAGGTGCACTGTGGAGATGCCCTGGCCCACTTATCAAGCAGGCTAAGTGCCCCTATTCTGCACATTTGCTTCTAACATCGTGGCCTATGGGTTCAGTTGGACCCGACTGATTTTAACAAGTATGGGTCCAGTTTTCACCCATTAAGAAAATATGGCCAGTCGGGTCTCGCCTTTCCAACCCGCTAAAAATCGAGTCGAGTCAAGTTTGAGTTGGGTCAGTAATTTTAATAATATTATTATATTTATTAAATATGAAACATGCTAACATCCCTTCTTTAAACCGAGATTAACAATATCTTAATGTTTTTATGGGACATGTGTCATGATCAGTCATCAATTTCAACCGTTTATTCATTTATTCTTCTGGGACAAATGTTAGATTGTAAAAATCACGCTATACAGTAGTCCTAAGTAAGGAAGTAAGGAAACAAAATAGTTCCAATCATCATCTTTAAATGTCTATTCTATATATCAAAAGAAGCAAGATTTGATCATGCCCTGTATCCGATCTATGACACCTAAAAATGGATGGTTGTAAAAGATGGCCCACTTCAAAAGGGTTAAGCTCATCCAATCAAGATGATGTTTTACCATGGCTTTCAATGAATAGCCATGCCATGTTTCATTTAAAAGTTTGAGCGTATGTAGCTAACATTCCCATGAAGGTGGTGGGGACCTTAGCATTTCCCATTAAATATATGTATTACTTATTCTAGCAATGGAATAAGGTTTGCTAAGTCACATGCATGTAAAATGATGCCCTTATACACCATGTTTCAAAGTGGCACGTGTGTGTATCATCTTATCCATCCATCAGGTGTGTCCACCAATGTAAATACTCTCAAATGACCCAGACCCAACTCGAAATTAACTTAAAAACCCAAGTCCAATGACCCAAACCTAGAAAGACCCCGATTATCCTGGGTTCGGGTACCCTAGGACCCGATCCGTTTACAGGCCTGACCTCAGCATCCTTATTTTCAAACATTGCCAATTTTGGAAGACCTTCCAAGTGCTAAATTTGGAGGATCAAGTGGTCGTGATCATGGTGTTTTGGGATTCTGTGCCGTCCATTTTAGTTGGAATCTTCCACGTGGCATTTTGCACCGTCGAATGTCTTCCTTTAGAATATCAGCCCCGGAGTGGAATGCACTACCCGAATCCGTCGGCCATTGGGTGGGCAGAATGCCAGAATCTAAAAACCCCAATCCAGTAAAGAAAGCTTCAATGCTCTGGCGGATTGTTATGGATAATACACAGGCATCGATAAAATGCACATGTGGGCATCTCGATAAATCAAAATAAACCGTCAAAATAGTTATTCCATATCCAGATGGATCTTAAAATAAATACTAAGATGAATAAATTTATTATCTATCTAATGGGTTAATATTTAATGGACGGTTAGAATAAAATGGTGGACAGTCCTACTTTAACGAAGAAATGTCTACTAATTGGAGATCAGGACCATTCATTCAATCTGAATTTTGGAAGAATAATCTATCTTCGGTGGGGCCACGGTTTGTAGGATTTGGTTTTGAGATATTGTATGCCACGTGGACAATTTCTGCCTGCCTACGTACGGATCATCATACTCTACAGAAGTATAAAATAACACCCCTATCCAATCATCCGCATCTAGTAATAGGATATCACATACACGCATGGATGTATCATGATGAGCAGCTACACGACTATCTTAAAGGGTGGTTCTTCATCAGATGTACACGTGGCACAATTGTATGTCAACTGAGACTCATGAGAACTATTGTTTTGGAGCATATCATGAGAGTCTTGTTGATTATGATTAATTGATTTTAGCCATTTGATATTGGCCATTGAATTTGGACAACTAAGTCACCACCATTTAGGTCCTTACTCATGCTTCAGTGCTAGACTCACAACAGTTTCCACACAAGATCATGGATTCGAGTACCCAATGTTGTAAAATGAGTTTCGACACTACAAAAGATCATGGATTCAATTACCCATTCCTGTGAAATCCCATTCTAGTATGAGTGCGTGAGTGCATGTGTAAAGATGATAATAATAATAATAATAATAATAATAAAAGCCACCACAACTTAAGACAGCAAAACCAATGAAAAGCCTTTTACTTGTAAAGAATAGAATGAGATGAGAGACAGTATGGAGTTTTGCTCCAATACAACCCTGTGTATCTTATTGTAATACATTAGATTTGGAACATTTTCAATCACACCGACGGTTGATTCGATAGGGTCTCATTGTATAAAGTGTGCCCTAAAAAACTCTCAGATTGAATATATCAACTTAACCATCATACAAAGGTTATTAATTATCAAAAAATTGAAATAATCCAATTGAAAATTTTCATTTATTTATTTTTCCATTAAACAAAGTGGGAATTATTATATAAACAATCGAAATCATTAGAATATGACCCAAATTTAATCAGGATGTATTGCAGCAAACCTCTTAAGTTATATGAGCTCCTAGTGGCACGTGTTCACTTGGTCAGGACTATCATGAAAAAAAAAAAAAACTGCAATAATGGAATAATCCTATCCATCCATGATCTGGTCATATTTTATGTGGCCATCTTTTTCCAAAAAAAAAAAAGGTGGGATGGCTGCAATTACATAATAAGAGTGATTATTTAGAAACATAAGAAGTTGATGGTGGTTCTTGGAAAATAGATGGATCACTTGGACCTATACTTTGTATGATCTTGATTGTCCACAATTAAGGCCATTGATCAAATGGTTAATATTTGTTAGATCAATTTGATGTTTGCATGTAGCCTATGAAATATGAGTTAGACCCAACGAATAGTTTAGATTAATGAATTTGATTATTTTAAATGTCTAAATCTAACTATCACCACAATAACTTATAATTAAAGAGCACGTTCTTAGTGCATCAGAGCATTTTTCTAAGTTATTTAATTGAGGTATGGATAGCTTATTCTCAATCATCAGCACATCAAATAGAGAACTAAAGCATCTTCGCCATTAAGGAGACATTAGCAACATTCCCAAAGCTTTTAATTTATAAGTGGCAAGGCCATCATAGATTTCGGATGTTCATTCATTCATATTATTTAGGGGACCCATGATGCAAAAAATCATGCTGATCAAATGATCCTAGCCACCCGACCGTGGCATGTAATGGACAGCCAAGATCAAAGCAATGAAATAAATTAGGTTAAACCATTATTTTGAAACATCTATTCATTAGGGCAAATAGGCCTGACATGACTTATTTAATGTCAGTTTTGACTCACCCTCCAAAGGTGCATTTGAGGCACAAATCTAATTTTGGCCAAACCAGTATATTGGATAAGTTGGATGCGCTTTTTCAACTGCGGTCCCTACTTCACAAAATTCACACTAAAATACTGAGACGAAAATAAATTCAATTGGACCAAAAAAGTCAGCTTAAAGCCCCTGTGATGTATCCTTTTGCATAAGCCTCTCTAAGTGATTCAATGAAAACTGTTTGATTGCTGGTTTTTATATTTCTTGGTTTAATAATTACTTAATTTTTTAAAAAATAAATAAATTTACATCTTGATTGATTTTCATATTTCTTACAATTTTTAAAGAATTAATTTTGCCGATTGTAGCCATTCAATTTATTGGCCGCAAAAAATGAAGAGTCATAACAAAATGGCCAACTTTCAATAAAGAAGGATAATAAAAAAGAATTACCCGTGATTGTAGGGATGAATGAATGGTCCAATCTATAGCGCATCATTCCAAATGTTAATTAAAAGCATTGGGAACATTGCTAATGCTTCCCTGTAGGTGGGACACTGAAAATTTATTTCATTATTAATCTTATATATTAATTAATAAATTCAACTAAAATAATATTTATGATATCGGCCGATACGTTGCGTATCAGAATTTTCTTTATTATTGATATTTCTATTGCTGCGTTGTCACGTGTCCTATCGCACCCTCACACATTTCAGTGCTGATCGGTTCAGCAACAGGCGGTGCGCACTCACACGACAGACGGCCCGAGCCCTCCCGCAACAGTCAGCATCCTGTCGGGCCGCCGCATCACGTGTGGTCAAGGGTGGTTGCATACGTGCGAGCCACTAGCACCACCATGGATCGCTTGGTAGCATCATCATGCACCAATCTCCCCTCCATTTCGGTGCCTCTCAAATCGCTTGCCCACTAGCCTAACCTGCGTGGCCCCACCACCCCCAAAGAGCCCAAGATGCACTTAAAGTCCCATCCATTGCTGCCACGTGGAACCCACGGTCTGATGTGTGGGGCCGTCTCCTAATTGGATAAAGCCATGTAGGAATATTCAATAGATTCCAGGTGGGCCACAGAGGGCACAGTCACACGACACTGAAAAGAAGTTAAAGGCCTAAGAGTCATTAAAGTGTTTTAGACGCACACGGAAGAGACTAGCTATGAGGAAAAGATGTTTCCACCCACTATAGTTTACAACGAATAACACATTAGTGGGTCCAACTTTTCATCTTCCCACAAATTATAAAGGTGGGGCCCAGCTAAGGATAAATCAAACCGTTTATCATGGGGGCTCCACTAATAATACATGGGAGAGTCCCCAAAATCACACCCCCATGGGATGATCCCAACCATCCTATCTGGAACCATCAATGTGGACCATTGGTAGAGAAAATGTTAGGGTATGGTCACCCACTGTGGGGCCCACCATATCAATGTTCTACGTCACCAGAAAAACTTTGTTTTGGTTCGATCGAGCACCACATAGTACCTCACTTTTTGTATAGAGTTGGTCACAGTGCTAATCAACTTGGCATACTCGACTCATCCAACTCGATCCGAACCAAGTAGGTGAGTTAATCTAAATCAAGGACTTTATCCAATCTAAACTCAACTCGACTCAATTCGAAATCCGACTCGATATTACTCGACTCATTGAAAGAAAAAAAAAAAAAAAAAACTATATATATTGGTTGGGGGTAATGCATGCAGGGTTCATAGGGGAGGGATGATGGTAAATGGGTTTTACAAGTGAGAATAGAGTCGATGAGGATGATGGTTGCGGAATAATCAGGCGCAAAGAAGATGATTGTGTTGTGATAAAAATAAATTTTTCTTACATAAAATATAGATGAAACTGATAGTTCCAAATGTGTGATAGACTTAGTATTGAATTGAGTTGAGTTCGGGTCAAGTCTATTTCAAAATTGAATCGAGTTGGGTCAACCTGATATGGTCGAACTCAACACGATGCCCCACTCTACTTTTGCATGCACACACCTTTTTCTTTTGTCTTTTCGTATGCCTCCTTTTATTTCTCTTTCTTTCAAAGGAAGAGACAAAAGAAAAGGGTTGTTTCTTTCAAAATGAAGGTGGAAATATCAATTTTTTTATTTGGATGGGAAGGTTAACGGCTATAAATACCCGACGAATTTGCCACCTTCCTTGGGAAAAACACAAAGCATTGAGTTCTTCCTCTCCTCTTCCCTCCCTTCACTCTCTAGAGTGTCGTAGTGCTCTCTTGGCCTAGTGTATCTTAGTGTGTGTGTGTGGCCCAAAAAAATGGACGGTCAGGGATGCTGTGGCAGCTTTTTCCAGAAATGTAAGCCGTACATCGCCATGATCTCTCTCCAATTCGGCTATGCTGGCATGAACATCATCACTAAGGTGTCCCTCAACCGAGGGATGAGCCACTATGTGCTCGTCGTCTACCGTCACGCTTTTGCCACTGGGGCCATCGCCCCGTTCGCTCTCATCCTTGAGAGGTATGGATAAATATACTAGAGAGTTCGTAATCCATCGCATACATTCAAATTACTATGGGACTAACATGATCATATCCGTTCATTTCGTAATCACAGGAAAGTGCGGCCCAAGATCACATTTCCTATCTTCATGCAAATCTTTGCACTGGGTCTTTTGGGGTGAGTACAATTACAACATATTTATGCATCATATCATGAAATATAGCTGACATTTTATGTAAGGATGTGTTCTTATACACATGATTGAATGTCACAGGCCAGTGATTGATCAGAATTTATACTATGCGGGGCTTAAGTTCACATCGCCCACGTTCTCGTGTGCCATGAGCAACATGTTGCCGGCGATGACGTTCGTCATGGCCGTCCTGTGTAGGTATGTACATGCATTCATCGTGACCATTGATCATGATCATGATCAATATGGGCTATTTTGCTGAGTTTGTGATGGGATTGTGTGGTCAGGATGGAGAAAGTGAACATAAAGAAAGTGAGGTGCCAGGCAAAGGTGGTGGGAACTATAGTAACAGTGTTAGGAGCCATGTTGATGACCTTGTATAAGGGGCCCATCATGGAGATGGTGTGGTCGAAACACATCCATCCTCGTAAATCCTATGTGACAGACACCACAGGAACTACTGACAAGGACTGGTTGAAGGGTTCGATTCTCCTTATCATAGCTACCCTCTCTTGGGCTGCTTTCTTCATCTTACAGGTAAAAGAAAAAAAGAAATACAACCCACTTCATGATTCTACATTTTCTCTTAAGTATTAAAAATAATATTTAAATCTCAATTTGGTTTTCATTTTGATGCCTCTCTCTCTCTCTCTCTCTCTCTCTCTCTCTCTCTCTCTCTCTCTCTCTCTCTCTCTCTCTCTCTCTCTCATTCCACTAAAATATACGGAAAAAAACATTTTGTGTTCCTTTTCTTTTGCTCTATGCAAGAAAAGGAACTTTTGATGTGTACCATTTACTAGTTAATGTACATGTGATTCAAGTTTGGTGTTGTCTTTTCCAGGCAATAACGATGAAGAAATACACAGCTCCACTATCTCTCACATCATTGGTATGCTTTATGGGCACTCTACAGTCCATTGCTGTCACCTTTGTTATGGAGCACAGGCCTTCTGTATGGACCATTGGCTGGGACATGAACCTCCTTGCTGCTGCCTATGCTGTTAGTCTCTCTCTCTCTCTCTCTCTCTCTCTCATGCATACACCCAATAATGGTGTAGTTACTAATGAGATGTACATACACATGTGCAGGGAATAGTGTCTTCTAGCATTGCTTACTATGTTCAAGGGCTAGTGATGCAAAAAAGGGGCCCTGTTTTTGTAACTGCCTTCAGCCCTTTGATGATGATCATAGTGGCCATCATGGGTTCTTTCATCCTTGCTGAAAAGATCTTCTTAGGAGGGTAAGGTTTTTTTTTTTTTTTAAAACCCTATCGCGGTTTTCCATTTCACATCATCCATCCACACATGGCAATATGAAACACGAGTGAAAGATCTGAGCTTTCCATTTAGGTGGGCCATAATTTTACAAAGTATACTGATGGTTACACTTATTGCCTGTCGTGGCCCACCTAACATGTAAAATGGTTTCATTTCTAGACCAGAAAATCTAAACATTGTAGCCATCTGATGGAACGGTTAAATCTGTCACATGTGCCAGCATGTGGATGAGTAGAGCTCTCTCTTTTTGGTTTCTATTCACATCTCTATCAAAATGAAAACAAATTTCTACTTTCTTTTTTCTCTCTCATCTCAAGTGTCACAAACATCAACTTTTTCTTTCTTTCACCTATGGAAATGTTGATCTAGTGGGCCACCATGATGATGGATCATGGTCCTAACATCAAAGAGCTCAAACAATCCTGTCCATCCAAATCGTTGTGGGTGTTGGCCGTTGGATATGGACCATTGCTCATTGTTCACTCAACTTGATCTAACCATCCATGAGCTAGCCATGGATGCTCTGTACAGATGATGACCCACAAAATCAACAGTCCGGATTACGTTCCCCATCCACCACAACCATCTGATCTTCTCTTTTTCTACTTGGTGGTGCAGTGTCCTTGGAGCAATCTTGATCGTTGCAGGCCTCTACTCGGTCCTGTGGGGCAAATACAAGGAGTTCAAAGAGAAGGAAGCCACGTCAGAGCTAACTGACGCCGTTAAGGGCATTGAAGTAAATGGACACGTGATGGACGACATAGAAGCCAACGACGTTGAGTTAGAGAAAGCAAAAGCAAAAAACCTCTCTGCTCTTAGCCAAGCCGTTGCCCTTACCGTTACCGTTAGTGTTCCTGAGCCACCGATGAAGGCTAACGGCGCGCCAAAAGCTAACGGTTACTGACGGTTGGCATCAGACGGTTAGGACATGAGAAGATGTGTGGGTTCAAGGGAGGGAGGGCATTTTTGTCTTTTCCCATCTCACTATTTCTCTCTTTTTTTTCTTTTTTCTTTTTTTTTCTTTTTTTTTCTTTTTTTGGTAGGGTTTTTTTTTTTTTTTCTTCATGTAATATTTGAAAATTGGAAGGAAAATGACAGTTGGAGGTAACGGTAGAATCTCTGGTGTTTTTTTAAATTCCTGGAATTATGCTTTTACACGTGGCAGAATCGCTGACGTCTGATTCAGATTCCACTAACGGCCTAGTGGTTGACCTTAGTGCGAGTTGAGGTCTTGGTTGGTGGGTTCGAATCTCTTCAGGCACCCATTTTGCATCAGATGCTTATATCAATTCATGAGGAATCCAAGTAAGCTTAGGTAGGTTGGTTGATCTTGACCGTTGATCTGATGGGCCCAACTGTAGATATGGGATTCTGCAAACATCTTAGTGATAGAATAATCATTAACCTTTAATCAATGGCCAATGTCCTGCAAACAGACAATTCAATCTTCAGAATCAAGACATCTCCCTCCCCTGTGATGCCCACCGGACCAACCTTTTAAATAACTAAACTAAGGGCCCCACTTCCAAAAGGGTGAATCAGAACCGTTGATTCCTCATGATCTTGAAGCAGGATCAAGTGTATGCTAGTCCGTTGATCAATCTGGACAGACCCAACTGATGGGTCACCTCACTAATGATCTATGTGGATCAATCAACGGTTTGAAGTCTCGCATAGAAACAAGAATGATGAATGATCCTGATAATTGAATGTAGGACTGTTTTGTGTACATCTACCTCTTAACGTTAATCAACCATCTAAAACCGGCCTATGGTTTATCATGTAGGCCCCTATATATATATATATATATATATATATATATATATATATATATATATATTCCAATTGCTTATTGAATACAATCAATGGCTCTAGCTGTTTGATCAGAGCCAACAAACAAATGTGGCCCACCTTTTCTATTTTTACCTTTATTGTCTCTCACTACAAGGCATTTTGTTCAGAATTTCTTAGCACGCTAGAACTCCTTTATAAAAACGGACATGAGAGGGGAGTAAGAAGAGCCTGCTGAGGTATTATGAGAAGACATTATCCTTATCTCCTTTAAATTTTATGGGAATTAGAATTCAAGCTTATAGAAAATAAAAAATAAAAATTACATGCACAAATTTAGAAGATGAAAATCCGAATGAGCCCACAAGTGGTTGCCCACTTATAGGCGGACGGATTAGCTACCAAGACTCGCTACTGAAGTGACGTCACCAACTTTTGTGGGCCCCACCATGATGTATGTTTTGTATCCACACCATCCATACATTTTGAGAGATCATTTTAGGGAATGATGCAAAAAATGAGGCAGATCGAAGGCTGGAGTGGACCCCACCACGGAAAACGGTGGAGAGAGTGACGTCCGTCCACCGTTGAAACCTTCCGAAGGTCCACCATGATGTTTATTTGAGATCCAAACTGTTCATGTGTTAACCTAGACATGAAAGAAGGGAAAACACAAATCTCAGCTTGATCGAAAACTTTTGTGGCCCTTAGAACATTTTAATGGTGGGCGTCACTCTCCTTAGTCCCCACTGTTTTCTATGGTGGGGGTCCACTTGAGCTTTGGATCTGACTCATTCTTTAGATGATGCCCTAATATGATCTCTCCAAATGTATGGACAGTGTGGATACAAAACATACATCGTGGTGAGGCCCACAGAAGTTGATGACGTCACTTCAGTAGCAAGTCTCCCTACTCAGCGTGTCAGTATCTAATCCGCATCCCACATATAGACCCACGTGCCTAACTCTAACACGTAAAACACCCTATAGACTATTGCATGTATTATAGATGGCCCGCAGCTCAATCAATTTAGACTGATTGATTAATGGACTTAGGATTAGTGGATTGGGTTTGTTTATGGACTGAGTTGATGCGTGCTAGGATGTCACACTCATGGCCTATTTGGATGACAACTAATATATCAAATCACTGCTTATATAGGATGGTATGTTTATGTATATCAAAGGACTCTAATAGTCTCTAACGTGGAATTCCACGCGGAAACGTACTTATGCATGCAAAGAGGGAGGGATGCTCGTACCATGAACAGACGTGTGGTGGGGGAGAATATATTACAAAGGCATATTTGCTACTATCGACATTCAAACGCCTGACCTTTGACTCTAATACCATGTCAAATCATCACATGCTGTAAAAGCATGAGCCATTAAATGATGTTGTATCAATGTACACCAAGGGACTTTAACACGGTAGCCATTTCAATTCATTCATAAACCATAAAATGATAGTATCAATGGACCATCATTTGGCCTAATGAATATTTTGAATTCTACACACATACAATGCATTGCCATGTGCATGCATAGGGTGAAGGAAAACCTTCACCTCTCTATATCATTTTTTCGCTAAGCATCCAATAGCTATTTTCCTAAACAACATCTATGATATAGATAAATAGGTTTGAATTAAGGGAGTAGGATTAAGCAAAACCCAAAACTCAATCTTCACCATTGCTACAGCAACTTCAATAGACTTGTTTCAGGAAAAAGAAAGGAAAAAAAAAAAAGAAAAAAAAAAGAAAGAAAGAAAAAGACTCCACGTCCTAATCTTCTTCACTATGCATGAATATCATTGCTCATGGATGCGTATAAGAACAAAACACTAAAAGAAAAGGGGAAAGGCTACTTGGTATTATTCTCTTACTGTCTTCTTCCGTGACCTTGATTAGTAGAATTCCTTTATCACATTAGGACATGCCTACTATCAAAGCTAAAATAATTACTAACACTACTTAGAAAGTTTATCTAATTGCTAATGGACCTTCAAGGGTGGTGCCTGGCACCATTGGATTAAAGTAGGACCAAAGTTCAAAAACCAAAACCCGACTTGGCTCTACATCCAGCCAGGTCAGCTTGACTTGAAAAAGTTTTTATTTCACTTATAATTTTATATTTAATAATTAAATTGGATATATTTATAATATCAAATATTAAAATCTCTATGTATAATTAATAAAATATGTATGAAATGTAAGACTTTTGTTAGTCATCCATATATGATTATCGGTTTTTTATTTGATCATTGAATTATTTAGATTGGGTGATCGGATGGCCCTACTAATAGATAGATTTAAAGCAGAGCGCTTGAATAAGAAAACTTATTGTGTGGGGTCTTCGTATGAGAGAAATGTGATGAGTAAACTTCACCAGTAATCTCTATATATACAAAAATTCTAGTTTTATTGAAAGGTTTTTATTAGAATTGTAAAGTGTGGATAATGATCAAATTCATTTCTATAGTTGCATAAGTAAATCGGCATCAACAAAATTGCTCACATGATTGATTCTCAAGATTGGATCATTGATTTCTATTGTATGCAATATATATATATATATATATATATATATATATATATATATATATATATATATATATATATATATATATATATATATATATATATATATATATATAAAACTTATTACTTCTCTACTTCTCACTTTCCTTTGATGGGTAAACTTCATCAGTCATCTATATATATACGAAAATTCTAGTTTTATTGAAAGGTTTTTATAAGAACTGTAAAGTGTGGAAATTAATGATCAAATTCATTTCTATAGTTACATAAGTAAATCGGCGTCAACAAAATTGCTCACATGATTGATTGTATCTAAGTTTGATCTCATCCATTTATGTATCTTTACATGCTTTATAAATTTGATTTTATTGCTTGCAGGGATTCTTGAGATTAGATCATTGATTATTTTCTATTGTATGCAATTCTGCTGCGTGTAAAATCAAAAGATCTTATATGAAATTAATAGTTCAATGCATATATATTTAGGCCTTGCTTTCTTAATTAGTTCTAGGTTTGGATCCTAATTAAAATTCGGTGTAACCAAGGAAGTGAGTTGCCTCAATCATTGTTGGCTGGGCTGCATCAACCAATGACCCTTGGGAGTCCACAAAGTCAAGGGCAAATCAAGCTAATACATATGTTGGTTCATGGAGTATTTATTTATTTATTTTAAAGTATCAATAGGATCCTTATTAATATTAATTGAACCCGGGACTTTGTTTTAGATTAGCTGGCCATCACAAAAATGCATGTGGATTCGTAGTTTGTACATCTGAATCATTCATTCATTCGTTCACTAAGCCTTTGATGTTATTGTATTACTAAATAATCTTATCTTTTTATTTTGTATGTTTTTCTTATGTTTCAAAAAGGCTGTTCCGTGAGTCATTTTTTTATCTTATTCACAGAAAGTTTGTACCGTTTAAACTGTTTACAAAAAGTGAAAATCTTATAATAAGATTGCACTCTTAATCGCAGAAGGCCTAAAGAGAGAGTCAATGCCCAAAGCAAATTAAAATCCAGCAATTAGCCTAAAATGAGCTCATGGTCCATGAAAACAACGCTCATCATTTCACCAAATAGCAACATGGGTCCCACCATGGATGTGCAAAGCAGTGAAAGGTCAAACGTGGGTTAGCCCAAAACTAGTTCATGAGCCAAGACAACTTACCACTAGGGCTGACTTACATGTCATGCATGTTGGAGGATTTTTATTCCTCCATGGAAAGCTAACTGAATTAGTGGACAACCTAGCCATATTAAGCTATTTCTCTCTTAATCCGATGAACGGACGTAGCAAAATTTAGACCATGCAGAACGAATATGAACCCAATTGTTTCGAAACTGGTAGACATGACCCCAAAAGATTTGTTCCGGCGCAGCCCGACATCATCCCCCAATGAAAAAAAACAGATTCCATGGTTCTATTTCCATCATACTAAGTGGCCAAGTTGCTATCTTAGGTCCAGCAAAAATACCTCCATGGTGTAAGATTCAATACCAATGATCTCCTACAGCTGCTTGTTAGATAACGTATTAAGAAGGCCATCTTTTCAAATTTTGTGTCACTTATGTAGGACATCTGATCCGTGTAAACATTTGATCTCATCATGAAGATCATCTGGCACAAAAATCAGACTGACCCATAAGTCAAGTAGGCCACACTGTCAAAATCAATGGATGGTCGATGGTTTAAGTCACCTTACAAGTGTGGCTTAGTTAGTGAATAAATTACTCTCAATTTAAAGATAGGTGTCATCCGCGGTGGACCTGCACATGAAATACTTTGGTACGAAAGATAGGATTACATATTAAGTTAGAATGCAGCTGGGTGTAGGTGATTCATCTATCTACTGTAGCTTCTCAGGCGTGAAGTTCCAGATGAGATTGATGTGTAAGTTGATTCCATATACGAGAATGCAATTTGGAATGTTGTTGCTTACTGTGGAATCGTGATGCAAGCATGCAACTAGCTTGCACTGTATTATGGTGTAATCCAGTTGTTATAGGGTGATTAAGCTGTACAAAAACATCTATACGGATCATCCATCTATTCAAGCCTTCTCTTTCTGGGCCATATTGCCAAAATCACATGAATCGGTTCTACGGGTCGGATCTGCCAGATGGGCTGTCTAACTTGATGATTGGAGTTTTCATGGTTGAAATTATCTGGACTGTTTGTTTTGTGGGTCATTGATCAGATAATTAAGATATTCTGATCAACCTAATTTTGTGCTGATTGCAAGATAAGAGTGAACTAGATCTAATGGACGGTTCGGATCAAGGATTAGATAATCTAACATGTTGAATATAATTCACATTCATGGAAATATGGTGCACATCAATTGCACTGGACTAATCCGCTTGAAATCTTAGTAACAACAAGGCGTGTATCTAATATTCTTCTTCCATCTCACTTTCATAAGATCTGAACATCGTAATCCACAACTGGAACTAATCACCTAAGCCAGCTGCATGCTATCTTAGCATGCAGCCTATCGTTCCCGCCAATGTATCACTTCTACAGGACATCTGAGCCATCCACAAGGTGGACCCCACCATAAAGGTAACATGGGGTGAACATCCAACCAATCAACTCATCAGGAGGGCCGAAACATGAAGTAAACAGACAGCCGATGATCTTGCTCAAAATACAGGTTGGACCCACCTAAATCAATGGACAGGTGATATCATGGTGGGGCCCAACTTTTTAACGGGTCAGATATCCTATGCATCTGACCAGTTGCTAGAAAAAAATAGGTCTGCATGTTAAGTTAGCATACATCCAGGTGTAGGTTATCAGTTCTCATCCACAATAGTGCACCTTAGTGTAATGAACACCAAATCAGCTTCCATTTTATATCATTAGTGGCCTGAATATGATTCTGTTGATATTTGATGACATATAAAAAATTTTATATAATGAAAATGAGAATATTGGACTTTGTATAAGTGGATCCATTTTGCAATAATCCAAACGGTTGATATGATAGGCCTCATGGTGGATTTCCTAATCACCAAATATGTGCTACTTTGGATTATCCGAGACGCATGATATATGACATTTTTCTTCTTTGAATATTAGCCATTGATTGGAGGAAAAAATAAAACTTAAATAATCAGCCCAGCAATTGATGGTTAGTATCCCTTCAATCTGGGGAATTCTGGTTTATAGGCTATCAACAGTGGGGCCCATAATATCAAAAGTTGAGATCATGGGACCCCACCTGTGCAAAAGAGTTTATACCCTTATGAACCTTAGGTCTTATATTTCGAAAATTTAGGCATGAAATAGGGAATTGAAGGCTCTTATAGTGATTTTCCACTAAAGGAGATGTATGCATGGTTTTAATTTTGTAGAAGTGGGACCCATGGTTTAATGATCCAGAAGGTGTTTTGGTGGGCCATGATGGATGCACCACAACACAAAAAAGAAACCCTATTAATAAACCCCGGATGCACTACTTTCGGTCCTTTTCAATTTGATGTGGACCATTGTTTTTCTTTTTATTAACCAAGTATTTGTTGGCCTCCTGTGGAAGGGTCCGGATTGCCCTATCAAAGATGTTTTAGGCCATTGTCCATCCACCCTGACGCTATCAAATCAACGGTATTGATCACCAAATCATGTGCTCAAATTTCTTCTTTTTATTTAAAGTTTTTTCATATAGCACCTCCCTTTTGCCTCAAAGATAATAACACCATCTCTTATGTATTTTTTTTAAAAATAACTGTGTTAAAAAAATCACCTTGTGGTTAAAAAAATGCAAAGAAATCATATCAAAGTTGTTACATAGAATAACACTTAACAATAATAAAAAGACTTTTTTACCCTTAGTTTGGGAGAGTCCATTACTTACATATTAGGTCAGAAGAATGAGAAGAAATCGTATTAAAGTTGTTACAGACAATAACACTTAACCATAATAAAATGACCTTTTTACCTTTTCTTTGGAGGTTAAAATCACTCTACGGTTTTGTTTTTTTTTTTTTAATGCAAAGAAATCATATCAAAGTTGTTAGGAATAATAACAGTTAACTCGTAATAAAAAGATTTTTTTACCCTAATTAGTTTAGAAGAGAATATATAGATTTAGGGTTGCCAAAAGAGAGAGGTTAGTCTTAAGGTTAGGATTTTAGTGATTTGAGAGAGATAATATTAGCACTTAAAATTAAAATAAAATTTTAATCAAACCATGGTTAGTTTTTATGTTCAAATAGTTAATGGTGGGGAATAAAAGAAATTGTCATTTGTCTTTAAGTCAAAAGAGAAGGGGTTTCTGTCACAATCTTTTTTTTATTGTATCGGACATTATTTAATATTGTGGGCCTATTTCATCTTCAATCAAAGAAAAAAAGGACAACCCAATTTCAGTTAGGTGGGCAAATGGAGCACACCCCATCATGGTGCATGTCCACATACAACAGTTGGGAGAAAGAAATAAAAAACAAAAGAAAATCATGACATATTTGAACTATACAGTGTGAATTGGGTAATGACTAATACATTAATCCACTTTAAAATCATCTTAATCTGCATGGAAATCACTAAGTATGAAAAATTATTTTTAACAAAAAAAAAAACCTAGAGCATGATCATGCAACATCGGTTCTCCACATTTCTAACATCTGTTACAATGTTCCTGTTGCGAAAGCACTACTTTGGGCCATTGCCCTATTATCAGGAGACACTCAAATGGCCCACTTTCAAATTGAGGTCATCCCACTATATATATTTTTATTCTTGTATGCAATAATTACACTAACGTACTTGATGAGCTCATGCTACTGTATATAGGAATTCATAAGAATGATTGCTACTCTGGCTGGCTGTGATGGTTCATACACATGCGCTCCATAAATTGTACATGTGGTGTTTTCTTAACTCAAAATTGAACCGTTCAGATTGACCAGGCCGCTTTGGATGGCTTATGATTCAATTAATATGCTGAATGGTAGATTGGTGGGCATATAAAATGGACAGTTTAAATAAAAGTCAAATATGTGTCAATTAATAAAAGGTTCGGATCATTCAATGGTTATGATTTTGGGGTTTTGACATATCTAGATTGGATCCCATGAATTGGACGGTCTGATTTGATTTGAAAG
This sequence comes from Magnolia sinica, assembly GCF_029962835.1. Classification (NCBI taxonomy): domain Eukaryota; kingdom Viridiplantae; phylum Streptophyta; class Magnoliopsida; order Magnoliales; family Magnoliaceae; genus Magnolia; species Magnolia sinica. The sequence goes on from NC_080579.1 coordinate 6,413,537, forward strand.
TGTGCCACCTGTACTATCTCTAAATGCATGTGTATAAACCATCAGTGGGATTTGCCTACCTAAAAAAGGTCGGAAGGATTGGATCACACACCAGCTTACACAAACATTCAAATGATAACTTACCAAATACCTGGAAAGATTGTGACCATGTATTAGGTGGGCCCTAAGGTGAAGGTCGTGGCCTCCAAACCAGCCCCATATATTTATCAGGTGTATTGGAAAAATGAACGGTTAGGAATTAGGATAGCGGTGGAAATTGACAAGGTGGTCGATGCACGAACGTACACGTGTGCCCCCATAACGAGTGGACCATCACCATCATGATTCTTGGACGAGTGCACATCCATGGTGGGCCCACCTGATCAGTGGCCAAGATACCAGACATGGGTGCATCACGAGTACGTGTGCCGCAGATGCACCAGAAAAATAACTGTAAATATTCCATTTTCCATACAACAATCTGATGTCACAAAATTCGTTGGAAATTTCACATCCCATCTACGCGCGCGTGTAGAGCTGCCCATCAACACACAACCGCACGTGCCAATATGGAAGACACGTGTCTGAGTTCCACGCTTTCAATCAGGTGGGCCATACTGTTGGATCTTTTTCCTTAAATTCAAGCAATTTCACTCATCAGATGGGCCAATATGAAAAGAAAAATATATAGCCGTCCAAATTATTTTCTACGCTGTGGCCCACATGAGCAGTGAAACTGCCCAATTTTCATCCCAGACGATCTAAAAAGTGTGGCCCACCTTTTGGAAATCTCGGATCCTATACACATTTACCAAATCAGCAGGTGTGGTTGCATATAAGGTACTGAATAGAGGGCAACAAAAAGATGGATATTGAAATGGATAATGTGAGTGTTTGGGCTTGGAATGGGATAAAGGTGGGGTGAGATTTCACCTGATGCTGAGTGTGTTGGATTTGCAATAGCCATAAAAGAGAAGGAAGATCCAATTGTAGATTGAGATCATGCAATGTGACCTGGCCCACTACACCCCAACATATCAATTCAATGTATGTTGAGATCTGTTTGATGACATGAGCATGGGAAATGGGCATGATGGGGTCGTGAAGATGGCCCATGTGAGGTACTACACCATAACCATCCATTGATGTCCTTCTCTACTTGGGCATCATTGGAATTTTAGGTTAGCATGTGGGTGCAATGTATGTATGTGTGTGCACGTGCATGTGTGTATGTGTGTATGCATGGTGTCTATGAACTGTGATTATGGAAAGGCCCGTTGGGCTGGGCCCAACGCTGCACATCCCCCACTGGGTAGAGTATAGTTAGCAAAACTCCATGTTAAATTCGAAGAAAAACTCTTACAATGGCTTTACAACCTAAACTCTTTATATTTCAAAAGATATGAGGTCATTTGGATGCCTGTAAAGTTTTAAGTTGTAAATATTTTATGTCTGAAAAGGGTTTTAGGAATAAACTATTTACATGTTATTATGTTTTGTTTTTAAGTGATAATCCATTTATAGGAAAATTGATTATGTATTTGGCTAATTTGTAAAGTTTTTACAATATAAAGTAGGTATTCACACTATATGGAGCTTGAGGTGGTAAATATCACCAAACTCGGCAAATCACATAATAGAACTTGATTTTTTTAGGGCCCTAAGAAAACATCAAAGCATGCACTTGCTAGACAGAATGGATGTCCTCCACCCATCGCAATGGGCTGCAAATGTAACATGGATATTTTAATGGTGGAGGTCTCATCCTTCCCTCTCATGTAGTTCATTTAATGATTAATCAAGTGTTTTTTTAAAAGGCTGCAGGAGAGCATAAAGGGAAGCATGTAGATTGATTGGATGCACCAAACACGCTATGGTGGATCCCACACATCACAAGTTTGCATCAACCATTATGTTCTATTATATATAAGGCCTTTTTAACTATAAAGTGTAAGATTATTATTAAGTGGGCCATACGTTATCATTGGTTTTGATCAAACCGTTGGATTATTTAGATTGAGTGATCCGATGGGCTCTACTTTAGTTGTGATCATTATATATAGATTAGGGGCAAGATGCTTGAATCATGGTCCTTGTATACGATTATGAATTAGACATAGAAACTTACCGTGTGAAGACTTCATATGCAAGAAGTGTGATATGTAAGCTTCTTCCAACCTTTTTTTCCTATAAATATAGGTATTGGTCCCCTCACTAATACAGATAAAAAATCTTAATTCCATTGATTCAAGGGTGTAAGGTGTGGAAGATCAAGATCTACTCTCAGCGATATTATATAATCGAAAATGTCTTCTCAAACAAGTACATGTTTAAGATTATAATGTAGAATGTCCATTACTAATGCATAAACAATCATTTTATTCTGCCATTAAGATTACATAAAAACTTTGGTTGTAATCAGAAACTTAACTTTTTACTAGGTTTCAAATTACAACTGAAAGCTATAATGCATTTACAGCCTTTAAGGACTCCTTAGGTAGATGCAGGTATACAAACTACCCATCCAATCAGCTTACTTATCATTTTTTTACGACTCAAGAATTTTATAGACATCCAAAAGACCAATTAGAAGCTTATATGAAAAGAAAGGATTTGTGAGAGCCTCAACGATTACTAAAATCTTACCAAATAATGCTTAGACAAATAAAAAATTCAGGGAGATGCTTTTCCAAGGGCGAACTCCGGAGCTCATTTGATAATATACATAACATCCATCCAATTCAAATTGTGTATTGCCACCATGTTTTGAATATCACATAGCCTACAAGTTAATATAGATGTTTTTAAGTGGTGTATACTATTTTTATGATTCGGCTCACTTTATGATTGGAACCACGCACTTTTTGTTTGTCTTATAATCATTTTGGGATACATTTGTTAGGTTGGTTGAATATTAAACACATATCATGTGGCCCCCACAATTCTCCATCTAACACTTTTTTAAAGGAACAAATAAACAAGGGCATTTACATAATTTCTCCACTTGAAAAGCACCGGCCACGAATTTCAGTCCATTAAAGGGATGATTTGGTAAAATCCGAATTCCCGACGAGCTTCGCAATACAAATCCTTGCTGTTGTTGCTCATGCATATAGAAAATCTAATGATTTTGATTGAAATTTTCTAATTTGACCTTATTTAGGTATGGCATGCCAAGTCGGGCCAATTCATCCCCGACTCAGGTGAGTCAGAACTCCACTCGAGACTGAATGAGTCGGTCTGAGTCGCCAAGTCTATTAGTCATCTCTGTTTATGACTGTCCTGGACCCAAATGCAGGCCCATGAACTGAACAAAATGGGCCTTTGCTTTCACACATCAGGCCCAGATAGGCCCACCAATACCCCTAACATAAACCAAGTAAACTCTCACCCACTATCATTTCAACAACTAATCAGGCCAATAGCCCACCACAGCCCGTGGAACTGTAGAGGCCCACGGTCAACACTACGAAGCCATGTAAGTGGTCCACTCCAATTTACGGGTCCATAAAATTCTAAAGGGTTTGAGTTCTAGTGGCGATTAGACCTTGCCGGTCCTTTTACTCTAGGCTTCGATCCGGGTCTATTTTGAAGATCATGGGCTAGTCCTGGTCCTAAGCCCACTAAATAATCAGGTCAGCTCGTGGCCGATGCTTGATTCCTATTTTATATTAATGACCGGACCCAGATGGATATGATCCGAGTGCCGGTCATTAACTGGGACTGAATCTAAGCCCAATAAATTAGTGCTGGGCCTAGGACTGAAATTCAGATCCAATAATAGTTGTTGGGTTTCGGCTCACCGAACTCGCTGTCACGGCCGGTCTGTTCAGCGCTCTTCTGGTAAATGTGCATCATATCAGACTCGATTGGGAAAATAAGGCCCATTTAAGTAAACAAGTCGGACTCGAGTTGAACCCTACCCAACGGCTAAACCCAATCCGACACCCAATGGACCCATCTCTACCCGTAAACTCAACCAGCCCAAGCCCTACCAGCTATATATCGCGTCTATTTGCAGCATGAACTATTTGTAATATTTAGGTCTGGTGATGGGTGGGCCTAGGGTTAGATTAGGCCCACATTCAAACTAGCCAGGCTGGACCAATTCAAATTATTGTTATAGGTTCGAACCCACGTTTATCAAGTACCATTCGGTATACGTATAAATCAAAAACCTTATAATTCACAAGCTTGGTGAGTGTATCAATCAAACCAGGCCGTCCATTTGGTAGGCCCACCATAATGAGGAATAGAAGTGGGCCCATGTAATATGATCATGAGGATAATACTGGCCCATTACAGGCCTGGCCTACTAGGTACTGATTTAGGGTTGTGCCCGGTCCAACACAGCGCAACAGATTAACGGACATAAAAACTCCTGCTTGCCTCAGGCCGGGGTCCTCTAATCTAAAGCCCAATTCAATCATATCCTAGGTGGGCCGGTGTCATGCGGGCCCACTTCCAACCCTAACCACATCCCATCCCAAAACCATTCCAAAAAGCCTCTAGACAAGCACAAAACATGCATTCCACTGCTCCACAGTCAACAACTAGTGTATGGAACACTTGGGATTTCTCCTGGCCATTGGTACAAATATAACCGATATTTTCAAAATCTCGCGATATTTTCACTGGAAATTGATCAAATGATATTTTATGAAAATGCAGTGAGATTTAAAATCTCTGTAGTTTTTAATTTTTCACAATTTTTACAGAGATATTATTTAAAGTTAAAACAATTCATTAAGTTCTATATAATTGAAATTTTTATTCCTTTTTTTTTAAATAATAAATAGTTTTAATGTTTTATTTTGCAGTGAGATTTTCCCAATGATATCATGAGAAAACCATCAAAATCTATTAATCTCCTGAAAATTTGCCGATAATGAGATTTATCACTTCCTGACCATTGGGCCATCATGACAAATCTCATTCTCAACAATTTCTCAACATGGCAATACACAGGAAGTTATTAGATTTTAACATTTTTGTTATGATATTATTAGGAAAATTTTCATTGAAAATAATGTTAATTTTCTATTGAATCGAATCAACAGTTGTGATTTTATAGCCAAGATTATGAAACACATACATACACAATGAAATCGAACCGACGGTCATAATTTCATAAATAGATCGTGAAATGCATTCATAAGTAATATATTTAATTAGAAACCATGATCTTAAAAAGAAATTGGCTACATACCTTCAGCCATGCCAATCCAATAATAGATGTCACTCCTCTAGGTAGCTGATCTTGATGATGAAAGGCTTCAATAATTAATTGATAATGTAAGGCCCACTTTTGATGTGAACAGTGAATTATGTGGATTCACCTTCATTTGGATCATCCATTCTGTGAGGCCCCACCTTCAATATAGGTTATTTATCATGTGTTCCTACCCTAGTGAATGTATAAAGAGGACCAAAGATGAGAAGATGGGAATTACTTAAAAAGTTTAAAAACAAGCATGTTGAAAAATTAATAAAAATGTCTACTCAATTAAGTCAATTAAGCTCTTTAAAAAAAGTAATATCTCCATCACTAATTTTTTAAGAGTTTTTTTGTCTGTTTCTAAAAATTTAAGTTGTAAAATTATAATTCAACCAGATAGTCTATTTTTCAAAAAAGAATTTACTTTTTTGAAAATGCAAATAAACTCTGATTAGTATAGATGCCATATGGCTCTTAGAGATGGGTGACCACATACATTTTGATCTTGGATGGAGATGGCAAAGTCTTTCTTCTTTATAGACTTAAATTTTCTACCCATTATATCATCTAAGTCATATATAAACTCTCATTCCTTACATATATTAGCTTAACTGATATGAAGTTTCCTTTTCGGATTAGACCTTCAAACTTAAAATGCACAAGTCTTTCAAAAAATCAAAGGCCGGGTTAACCATATGCACATGTTTGCACCTGTGAGTGTGCATATGGCCCATATGAACGACATTGTAATAAAATATTATAAGATTTTATTATAAAATTAATAAATAATTTGAAGACACTAAAATATAGGTAAATTGAATTATTATTTTTTAAAAACTTTCATATATTTATTTCAATGAAATCACAATAATACAATGAAAATTAAAAACTATTGAGATTTTTGTGATAATAGCTTTTGACAAATATTCTATGATAATATCATGAGAATTTCAAAACATCAGTGATGTTTGTCACATTTTTTGTGGCCACTCAATCTTGTCGGCCCACCTACTGAGATTCCAATTTTCTTTTATTTTTATTTTTATTTTTGTGGCTTTAAGAACGTTGGTTTTCTCACTCAAAGAAGGTCATGGCCACTACTAAGCATTGCCAAAGGACATGAGTACATTAATGAGTGTACACAGATGCAATGGGGGTGAAAATGACATGTTAACCCTTCCTTTTTTGAATCCGTAGTCCATTGCTAGTATGAGTTCATGATTATGGATGTTGTGTGGCTTTCTTTTATTTTTATTTTTTGTGCCATTGTACTATATTTCAAGTGTTATTGTTTTGTTATGAGTTGTCATTGTACATTCATGAATCCCATTAAGGATGTTTTGGACCCAAATTTTGATAGATCAGTCCTTATCTAGGCCTGACTCCTATGATAGTTGGCCACCATTTTGAAAATGGTGGTGGCTCATCCTCATCACATGTAGCACTCATGCACAGCCATGATTACCATCCAAATTGTGGGACACATTATTGACTGAGAAATATGTCTAAAATCAAACTGATCAAGCAATTAAACTTCTCATAAATAGAATTTGAGGTCTACTATCATAAAAATCGAATCGGTTGTTATTCAAGTCGGTCTATTGCAACCTGTGCAGCACTTGATCATAATTCTATCTTTCAAAATGAATGAATTGGTTGGATCGTGAACTTCTTTTCCATGAAAAGAAGCAATGACAATATCTGAAGAATAAGCATAGGTTACGGGTATGGGTGAAAGTTATAAAAATAAATAAATAGACGAAGAAAAGCAATCTAAATATGGAGGGTAAAATTAAATGGTTATTGACATTTACCAAATGTAATTTCTCTTCATGCTCTACCCACAATTAAAGATTCTTCACGGTTTGAATAGTTTTGTAATCATGGGATGGTTGGTAATAAGAGAGTTCGTTTTTTTACCTCAACAAAAAATAATAATAGTAAATAAAAAATAAAAATCGATGGCAAAGTCCGGTAGATTGTTGGTGCATATGAAATGTGATCTGGAAGAGCATGTTATTTCCTTCTTTTTCACTTAGAGCCTGTTTGGTAGACACCAAAAATGTAATTGGTTCACCCCAACAAATTATTGAAAAACCCCATGTGGACTGTTTTCAATGAAAAATTTTCAATAAGCTCCACATCATGTTCAGTGGAGCTGAATTACCCAAAGTCCATAAGTCTACTTTATGTCCACATTCGCTTCATCCATTAGTTTTGCCAGCTTATATCATGAATGCAAGGTAAAAATAACAAATCATATCTAAAACACAAGTGGACCACACTACAAAAAACTGTCAGAATTAAACACTTACAATTAAAACTTTTATGGGACTAACAGAAATTTTCGATCAAGCTAATATTTGTGTTTTGCTAGCTTCATCCAGTGAGAATAACCTTATGAATAAGCTAGATGGTATATAAACATTACAGTCAATTTCCATCCAGCTTCTTCCTGATGGATGAAGTGGATGTCACATCAATATTGCAGTTGGCCCCACAACTTTTTGTTGTATGGGCTATGTGGTAGGAAAGCGGATTCCTCTCTAATCCCAACAGCTGAAAATGTACTATCCATGAGATTTTCTAAATTATCCTCCATTCACATAATAGTGGTGCATTGTTCAAAAGTTGGGATGTGTGGGTCCACTTGTATAGATTTGCATGGAATTAAAAGCATTCAAATGGTTTACTATCTAAAATTTCCATCATAAATATCAAATATTGTTCTTATCCAAAATTTCCATTATTTGAACCCTACCTTTGATTGGATTAGAGGGTTGTAACCATGTAACCAATGCATAAGAAAATGAATGGTCCACATTTGATTGGATTCGATGGTCTACTTTTGATTATCCTCTTATATTATTTCATAGAATATTTTTCACACATTGATGTCCAAACTATATGTTAAAAAACTAGACAAAATAGATGGTGTCATCCAAACAACATTTTTCTATAAAATTAGGTTTCTAGAACTTAATTTTCAAATTTTGTAATAAAATGTGCTTCGAAAAGATTTTTTTTCTTCCAAAAATAGCAACCAAACTGGCCTAAAACTCTTTTTTTTTAAAAAAGATTTTTCACATAAAATTCTTCAAAATTCTGGATTTAACAATAATAGCATCCAACCCCAAAGGTCAGATGATTTCCCTGTCTATGAGTCCATATCAGAAAGAAATTAACAACCCTGGCCCATGGACTAGGCATGAGCTTGAAATCTAGGCCTGTTGTCTAGGCCCAGATCAATGATGAATGGGCTGGTCCAATCATCAAGTGGGCCACCATTATTTTTTTAAAAAATAAAAATTAAAAAAATAAATTAAAATTTTTTTAAAAAAAATGGACGGTTTAAACGCTTGTGAGCCACCGTTCATGTGACACTAGCTCGGTGGATATAGGTAATGTTTAAAATACCAAACCATTTAAATGATGGGACTTGTGCTAGATTAAGGATACACACACAAACAAAAAATTTTATTTGGACTAACCCAAACCGTTGGTCATATAAATCTTTTTTAAAAACAGCACTGGCCCCGGCCCAGGCCGGCCCTACAGGTCTGAGGCTGAGGGAACGAGGGCCCAGCACAAATATATAAAATAAGGAGAGCTTGTCTATTTACTCCGTCGTGGATCAGCTATACCTCGAAAGTGATACCAGTCGGGTTATCCTAGCCATTGATTAGTGGACTTTCGAGGATTACATGTAGGGCGATTAATGGGTCTTCCTTGGGCCAAGAAAAATAAATTTAGAGTAGGCCCAGACGGAATGGTTCAAAATCCAGGCCGAAGCCAAACCCTGGCCTGGCCCATTGACAACCCTAATTAAATGTGCTAGATCGACCTTTGTAACTTAGTTGTTTGTATTTACTATTGAGTTCTTCTTGGGGCGTGTAAATGACATGGGCTAGATGGGCCATAGCTAAATAAAAGGCCCAGAATCTGCCCAATTAATAATCAAGCATGAGTCTTAAAACTCATGCCAATGTCTGCAACTATGATTAACTCGTGATATCAAACTGATGCAGTTCCATTGAATTCAAAAAGACTTGAATGAGTCACATCAGACTTAGGTAAGTCTCGAAACCATATGCCTACAAACATCTAGCTCAATCCAAAGTCAATGGGCCGAATAAGGTTTGGGCCTTCGGCTCACTTTCAATCTGAATATGATAGTTACATGGTTTACATGTGCATAGGAATTTAGGAAAAAAAAAAAAGGGGCAAAACAGGGCCAGGTTGACTTCAACCTAGGCCCAGTCAATTTACTAGATGGGCCAAGAAAGATAAGCCCAACTCTCTATCAATTTCCTATTGGGCCTAGAATTCAAATCAAAGCGCTAAATGGGACTCATTTAAAAGTTTGGTTAGGGTGGTCAGGTTGAATTTGAGATGAACCAGACCCAAGCCATTTAGTAAACTTTTGGACTCAAACCTTCCTCATGGGTCTAACTTTTGGACCCAGTCCAGTGACCATTGTTCGACCCACCCCATTTGTACCCCTAGCCAAAGTGGGCAACGGTCCATCTAAAAAGTGGGTTGACCCAGCTGGCTGGCCCATGGACCCACTTTCCCATCGTGGACCCTAAACATAATGTGTGATGCACAGAAGTTACTGTTACTAGTGAGTGGAGGAATTTCTAGCATGAAATCATCTTCTGATAGGCTGGACTATCAGACAAACGAACAGTGGATGATTGTGGGCCTCATGATGAGGGTGAATAGATACCCTGTTTTACTTTCTTAATCATATATCCTTGTTAATGTAACTGATCTGACGGTGGAGATTTTCAGATCAGAGATCTTTGGTCCCAATTGATGGTGGGCCACAGATCAAATCAAAGGGTGGAAATTCTTTTTGTTGGCCTATCATTCTGGCCCAGTACTCCTGCAGATGGGTCTCGGATGGTTAGATCTGGGCCTGGTGTGGCCCATTTTTATTCATGATCAAAAACACAGATTTTTTTTATCTTTTAGATGTCACCATTTTCCTTGAGGTTTGCTAGCATCAGGTGCTTCTTTACAGCACGTGCCAACCAAGCATGGATCATATGAGTAGAACATAAGGTGGCCCCACAACTATGGCTGTAGATTCATCTGGTGGGCCATCACTATATGAAAAGAATGGACGGTTAGTGTGGCTTGCATGAGTAGACTGGCCTGAATATGGTCATTTTCACTGAGGGACCACTTTCTAACGGCCCAGATGATTTGTCAGTCTGGTAAAATAGGCATTTGGATTTGAGAAATGCTGCAGTGTCTCTTAGAGCATCATAAGCTATAGTGCTGCTAGTTGCATCGGTGCACTTGGACAGTCCATTCGATTGATCTGAACCGTCCATTAAGTCCATAGCACTTTTCATGGGCTAGGATGAAAACTTAGCACCAATCAGACTATCCAATCCACCGTTGCTTTTTCCATACCATGGATGGATGGTTACAATTTTACAATAAGAGTAATCCTTTAGGGCCCGTTTGGCCGGGTGGATTGGAAGGGATTGAGTGGTAATAGGGTGGATGGCATGGATTTCTAGGAAATGATGGTGTTGTCAGCGAATTGTCTTGAGATCCATGGGATTGCTCTATCCCTGGATTGCTATATCCAGGCTGTTTGGCACACCCGGCCAATCCGGGATTAAACCTTCCTATCCCTTCCAATCCCTCAAACCAAACACATCCCAGGCAAATTTGAACGGAGTAGGGTGGATTGGATGGGATTTAAAGGTAACAATGGTGTTGTCAGTGGATTGTCTTAGGGTCTGTTTGGGCAGTGGGATTAGAAGGGATTAGGCGGGATGGGATTGAGAAAACATAATTATTACCCATGGCAGGGATTGTCCCCTATTGCCTTGGGATAAAATTAATGTCATGCTTTGTTGATAATACGATGGTGCATTGAATGGATATACCCATCATCATTTGAAATTACTTAGAATAACATAAATGTGTTATATCTAAACCGTTCATTTGTTTTGTAACCTCATTTTATGGCATGAGCCTAAAAATGAGGTAGAACCAAAACTTATGTGGCCCCAAAGAAGTTTTCAACGGTAAATATTCAATTCCCATTGCTTTCTATGGTGGGGTCCACTTGAGCTTTAGATTTACCTGATTTTTTGGCCCATGCTCTAAAATAATCTCAATAAATGGGTGGACAGTGTGGATATAGCCCACACATCATGGTGGGACCTACACAACTTCCCAAACATTGAGTGAAATTGGCATGAGATCCAATGCAATTCCATTTAATGTAATTCCAAGCTTTTCCACTCTTTCCAAACATGGAGCGGAATTGGCACGGGACCAGATGAATCCCATCCCACCTAATCCCTTCTAATCCCACTGCCCAAACAGACCCTTAAGATCCATGGGATTGGGATCGGATCACTGACTCTGTTTGGCACGCCCGGCCAATCCCGGGATTTAACTTCCAATCCCTTCCCATACCATCCAATCCTCCGACTGGCCAAACGGGCCCTTATAATAGTAGGCAATCCATTCATGTAAGTGGATCATAGCTGAAACTGCCTCAATTATCATTTGGGTCCTGTGACTTGAATTCGGATCCGATTAGATGGGACTAAATCCAAATCTAGATCCACGTCTGACCTGATCCCACTATCTTTGAATTGACCAGCTATCTCATTCACATCCCTAACTTCATAAGCATCATTTGTATGGCCCACCACATCAAGATAGGTTAAACTGTTGATTTGACAATTTTTGAAACTGTTGATTTGACTTGTCTGTTTATGTTTAAAGAATATTGATAAATGGCTGGTATTTGTCATATCAGTGTCACGTATGTGTGGTTGTGCATGAAATGCAGCTTGGACCTGGATTGGATTGGATAGAAGGATCTTTCATTGGATTTTGTAAGTGTGCAGTGGATTTTGGAGCATTTTAACCTTTCTCACTATATTTATAGCCCCATTACCATGTGTTTACACTATTTTGGGTGTCCTAATGTCTTTTAATAGAAATTTGATTGTGACATTACATGTTTGTCATGCATGGAGATTATACTGGCACCCGAAGAGATCCTCGGTGACTTTCCTACGGCATTATGTATTCTGTTAGTATGCAATGGCACAGACCCTTATGTATGCCTTATAGGGTGATGAATCATCGCATGCCACGTTTCCATGATCAACGTGCGCATTTATGAGGTAGCATGCCTTACATGTCTATAAAGGACCCGTCGAGAGAACAAAAATATCACGAATTTGGCGATGATATTTTTGGCGAGGTTCTCTCACAGTCCTTCTAAAATAGGAGATCTTTCTAGAGGCATTCGGAGAGACAACAACGACCAAGAAAAATCTGAATATCAGGAGATTGGACTTGTGTCCAAGCCAATCTGGTTGTGGTTCGGTCCTAAGTTGGGAAAGATAGATAGATCAGTTTAATCGAGTTCTTCATTCCGTACATTAATCAGAATTAAGAGAATAGAAAAACTAGATCCAACCTAGTTCGATAATATATCAGTATCAGATGTCAAACCCCACCTCACTCCGAACCACCACCTATTTGATGGTTAAATGCAAGGGGTGGTTTGAGCTAGACCATCCAATACCTCAAAGTCGATTAGGTGAGCCAGCATCAGAGATATTGACTAGCCATGATTGATCGAGATCTTGGTCTGTTGATCTTCATCAGAGAAACTTTGGTGGTTTTAGATCTAGTTTTTAGTGAACTATGAACATCTCTATGTTAGATCAGCTATGAGAAGAGGATCTGAAAATTTAGGGAGTTCGGATTCAATTGGAGTCTATTTTTTTCTAATCTAAGTCACTAGTTCCGGAGCAGTCAAGAGGATTCTCATATCCAGAACCGTGGCGTGAGCGCGAAGGATCCAGAAGTAGCAAGGCAGCCCAGTGAGGGGTTTCACCACCTTGACAATATATAAAAGGAGCACACAAATAAGAACTCAAAGCCTCACACCAAACACATTTATCTACTTTTCATTTATCATTCCTTAGTTTAGTTTAACATGTGTAACTATTGTATAGCGGCTTCTGCTACAATACCCTAGAAGTAAGAGTAAATATCCTTAATCTTAAGTTGTAAGATCATATTCAATTGAATTATGATTTAATTGTTCATGCCAACCCAGTCATGTCCTATTAACCACACACCTTGATCATCTGTTCCCATAGACAAGTCAGGTATTTATCTTGTTGATTGTTATCTCATTAATTGCAATGAACTATACATTTTAATATCAATAAAGTCAACATTTGTTCAACCTTATTCCATTCATTTTCATATTCTTAATCATTTAAGAAACATACAAATATAAAGACTGGTACAAGAAAATGTCCTTAAGGCCATAAGCTCACATTTATTGTTATAAAGCAAAAAGAACTCATTTGGAATGGCTAATCGCTACCCTTTCATATATCACTTGAAAAGAGTACAAACTGGTGGTTGAGAGAGTAATTAGATCCTGGTCTAGTCTCTAATTTGTCTATCTTGACATGGAGGACACTAGCAATTCAATCATAACCTCTGAATTGGGTAGACTCTGTCATGCTCACATATCTTACTCTCACACAAATAACTAATCCAGGCCCTCGCTTACATGTGCAGCCTAGTTTAATTAAATTTGCAACAACACCATGTATTAGAGCTTTTACCAACGATGTTTTTTATTGATTATTAAAATTACATGTATAACATGTCATTTATAAGCCATTAATGAATTCTATGATAAATTTTTATTGGACTTTAAATAATTTCAAAAACTAAAATTATTTAATGTATCGAATTTCAATTTAAAGTAAAAAATTTGTTATTTTTAGTAAGTTATAATTTTATTAATTTTCATTTATTTTAAGTTTTGAGGAGTGATATTACTTGAAGTCCTTAACGAATTTAGCTACTTTAGTCATTTATGTTATCTTAGTAAAGTTACCATCTTTAAAAGTTTTGAATTTTTTCTTATAAATCAGACATTATTTGGCTAGTGCGCTGCCAGTAGCCATTACTAGTCAGTGCTTTATGGGCCCTACCATGATGTATGTATTTTATCTGCATCATCTATCCATTTTTCTTGACCATTTTAGTGTTTGATCCCAAAAATGAGGTAGATCTAAATCTTAGTTGGGCCACACCACAAGAAAACAATAGTGATTGAATGTCCACCATTAAAAACCTTCTAATGCCCACTATAATGTTTATTTGATATTGTCAACAACCCACTTAAATTAACATACCATCAGCTCACCACGAGTCAATGACCACCTGGCACACTCACTCGCCAATCAAGGATATGGATCCTCATCTGATAAATCTTACATGCCTGAAACTTTTCAATTGTCCATCGTCTATCGATGGTCTGAGTCTATAAATTTAAGCCCAACGTCAAATTCATAGACAATAGAAGTAGAGGAGAAACCTCGGAGATACCTAAAATCAGGTTAAAACACCCATCAAGAAAGGAGGCTCTTCCATCTAGAAAGCCCAAGAACTGTCATACCTTTGCCTAGATCCTACTCAATACAAAGCCATCTATGTTAGAGAGAATTGGCCAGTAGGGTTGGAATTGGGGATATCCGACCATTCCTTTTGTATAAAAAGGATGTCAAATATCTCATTTTCCTTCTCACATCTCAAATGAACTTGCATTCTAGTCCACACATTCCAAGCACACCAGCAATACACACACTCACTTTTCATTTTATTTTCGCAATCCTTTCTCCTATCTATCTTCTTTTATATTTTATTTGCCTACATAGGATCTTAAACTTTTCGTAGTAAGGATAGGTGTTGTTTATCTTCTTTTTGTGCGCCTGAAGTCTTAAACTCCATGAAGCACGCTAAATGCAATAATGTTAAAACTACATTAGATCCCCTAAAAGAATTGGTAATTGTTATAAAGTAGAAACCAAACATCGTGTGAATGAAAAATGGTGCACAACCCATTCATTTTTCATAAATGAATCCCTTGTTTAGAGTCTATGGTCGTAGACGAACCGCATAAATCACGATTCCCCAACCTTTAAGCGATTTTATGGTTTTTAGCCGGCTAGTGGTAACTCCAAATTAAATACACTTTTATTTCTAAGTCAATTCCACATTCAAATCAAATCAAACCACATCAAACAAGAATAAAAAGCCGAGGAAGTGAGAGCATTTCCACACTTGCATAGGATGATGTGCATAGACATCCAATATGTTGATTTAGTACATACAAACCTAGATGAAGGGAAAAAATATATATCTGCTTGATCCAAAACTTTTGTAGCCCATAATAAGTTTTTAACTGTGGCATTTAATCAACATAGTTTCTTGTAATGTGGTCAACTTGAGATTTGGATCTACCTCATTTTTGGGCTCATACAATAAAATGATATGAAAAATAGATGGACGGCGTGGATGGAAGACATATATCATGGTGGGGCCCACATAGCACTGATTAGTAGCCAGGCTACATCACTAGCCAATCCGGTCCCTATAAAGATTGGTATACCTTCTCGGTGCTCCTCCTATGGACGGACCACAAGGTCTAGATCAAGATCCAAGCCATCAGATTCTTGGGTCCAAGGATCCTTACTCTTGCTCCGGTGGTAGAATATCAGGAGTTTCAACACCCGGTCAAGGGTTCGAGTATCCATAGGTGGTGATCCTTACTCTTTGCTCCGGTAGTAGACTCTCAGGAGTTTCCACAGGCGGTCAAGGGTTCGTGGTGAAATCCCACTACGGCATGTGTGCGTGTGTAAAAGATAATAATAATCCCACTAAGATGTGAGTGTGTGGGGGTGTGTGTGAGTAGAGGTGTACATGAGTCAAGCCGAACCGAGCTTTGCCCAGCTCGTGCTTAGCTCGAACAACTTGAGTCTCGGCTTGTGCTCAGCTCGGCTCGGCCTTCGAGCTAGGAACAACAGCTTGTGCTCAGCTCGACTCGGCCTTAGAGCTTAGAACAACAACTTGTACTTGGCTCGGGTCGGCCTTCGAGCTTGGAATAACAGCTCGTGCTCGGCTCGACTAGCAACTCGGTCCAATTCGAGCCGAGTTCGAGCCGAAAATGAATAGAGAGGGATAAATTACCGGATGCTAGCATCACCGACGATCCCATTTACCATCCCGGCCGACAACCCAGTAAGCCCCGACGAGAGGTGTGCATACCCATTGAAAATAAATTACAGGAGAAGAAGAAGAAGAAGAAGAAGAAGAAGAAGAGAGAGAGAGAGAGAGAGAGAGAGAGAGAGGGTCACCTGAAGCAGAAGGGAGAAGGGAGAAGAAGAGAGGGTCACCGAGGTGACTGTCCATCCAGCAACAAAACTGCCCTGACGATCCCATTTTCCATCTCCTCTCTCTCTTCTCGGTGTTTTTGGAGAAGAAGAGATTTCTAGATCTACAGATGCTGGACACTAGAAAGAGAGAGAGTCGAACGCTGGACGGATTTGCAGATTTAGGGATTTAGTATTTTTTTAAAAAGAGTAAGTATTTATATATATAATATATTATATTATTAATATACTTGGTTTTCAATCCGATCCGATCCGAGTCGAACCGAATTAGGTTTGGGCCAATACCGAGTCGAGTTGAGTCCAGCTCGGGCAAGTTCGAACTCAGCTCAGAACTTTTCTGAGCTTAAAAAATCAGCTCTTTCGAACCGAGTCAAATCGAGTCGAGTCGAGCGAGCTACCAAGCTAAATCTGCTCGTGTATGGCCCTATGCGTGAGTGTTTTTTTTTTTATTAGCTTGTTAGTACACCCACTGTCAGTTCACACTTCAGACAAGTCCAATCAAGTCCACAAGTAATCAATCAATCCAACCTGTTGATCCTCTAGAGGTGTAAACTGATCAGATCTAAGCCATCATAGCTGAATCTGACTCAGATTATCAGTTGGGTCCAAATCCAATTCTAGATCCACATCTAACCTGATCCACAGTGCCATTGAATTGACCCCTTCCATTGACATCTATATCTGAACATCACTTGCATGGCCCACATGTAGTTGACTTGTGAGCGAAATCAAAATCCAAAATGGCCCACCACGAGCATCACTCATCTACAAAATGGGGCTAATATAATTATTATATAAACCACACCCATATGTAGAATCAGACCATCGGTTCTTCATTGACTCAAAATGAGACGTAGCCAATGGTCAGAAATCAGCAAAAAAATAAAAATAAAAAATAAAAAATAAATCCGTTAGTTACACGTCAACAAATCTTATTTGACGGCTATACACCTTAAAAATGTGGTCCCCACTATTTGATGGTTCGGATGTAGTTACATGCATGTCATGTGTACGTTGGCTCAGTGCATGTTTATGTCTCATCGTCCTCCGGCAATGTATGAAATAAAGTGTCACTTTCAATTTGAAAAGTCAAAACAACAATATCCAGTGCCGAAATCTTCTTATATGTTATTCAAGAAAATTCCTCATTGTAGTTGTAATGCCGCACATTTAGAACAGTGTCCTGGGGCATCTATATAGAAACTGCCGTAGGACCGCTCGATTAGACCGCTTGTGTGAGGAGTGCAACCAATAAATTAACTCGAGTCGTCTCTTTAAGGCGGTTGAGTCTGGTTATGTTCGGACCAAGTGCGGGCCGTCAAGCCGGATAGCTTGTTGTACTTGGCAACAGCCTGTGCGGGTCGTGCAGCGGCCAAGGAAGGTCAGAAAAATCTAAAAATTGGGAAAACTGTAGATCTCACTGGGCTTGTAGTTCATCACAGACCATAGACTCAGTAGATGCCTGAAAATTAATTATCTGCATTGTCCTAACGGCACTTGCCAAGCGCAACTCACCCTATCCTTGACCCAAAGGTTAGAATTTAAATCTGGCACTTTTAAATGAAACTGAGATATAAGGCTTTTCAGCCGTCGGATTTCTTCTAAATTTACGGTGAAGGCCTAAAATATTTTTCTACGCCCGTCCGCAAAATCTGAACCCCGATTGTAAACGGTGGTCATTGATCGCAAATCGGACCTGTACGATAAAACTTCGCATTCGTTTGCCCTCAAATTTTATACGGACCTTCATCAGGCCATGGAGCACCCATCCTATAAATTTCATAGTTTGGGGGCATCAGAACTGCCCCAATCGCCAGAATGGACCCCATAAGGCCATTTAAAGATCGGAACCGTACGATAAAACCCCGCATCCGTTTGTCTTCAAATTTTATACAGCCCTTTTATCGGGCCATGGGACACCTACATACCAAATTTGGTGGTCAAAGGGGTGGCAGGACGTCCCCAACAGCCAAAAAGGAATCCCATAAGACCATTGAAGGGAATTGTTAGAACTTAAGGCCATTTGGCCCAAACCTAGGAAATAAAGCCCTAAAGCTCTCTCTCACACACTCCCACTACTACTTCAACAACAAAAGAGAGAGAAGTGAGAAAAGAGAGAGGAAGAAGAGAAAGAAGGAGTGTGTGGAAGAAAGAAGGGAGAGAAAAGTGGTGCCCAAGGGAGGTAGAATCTAGAAACCCCTCTTCCTTTTCCTCAAGGAACCCCATATCCACAACTACAAGCGACTTCCACCCGATTGGGGAGGTAAGCATCTATCCTTTTTGTAATCCTTTGTGTTGAGCTAGGATTTGCATGGAATCCTAATATGTAAATGCATTGACTCAGGATTCCGGCCAATCGACCCATGAGTTCAACACTTTTAGATCGTTTTCCCAGGCTTTCAACGATCCATAGGTGCATACTATTATTCTTAGGTGGCCTAGCACTAATTTTAGTATAAATTTAATGATTATGAATCTTTGGATGATGTATTTGAATAATCTAGAGAGAACTTAGCCAAGACCTTACTTGATAGATCCTCCCAAATGACATGAAATGATTATGAATTGTTTATTGTACCTTAACATGATTGGGCATGAATTTGGTGATTGCATGTTCATCTTATACTCAATTCTTGTATAATGTTTCCTTGTAGCACGTATGATATATTAACCCTTGTTGTATTTTTGTGCTATGAGATATATAATTCTTGGTCTCTTCGCTAACCCCGCATAACACACATACACATTCATTTCGTAATATTGTTAGTAATTGCATTTATAGAAAAATTTAAATTTTTATGTTTGATGTATGAGTGTAAGACATCACTTGTGTTAGATGATGAATCCTGATTTGTTGAAGTGTCATTGAATACCATCAAATCTCTAAGTTAGTCAAGAAACTGAGGTGAGAGAAGGTGGTCCCATTGGTAGGACTATCCTGAGGCTAGACCATCGGATTTGGGCAGATGCGAATGAGCAACAGTAGTTGAACTACATGAGTCGCTTGTACCCGATGTCGTCCGTCACATACTTGCCTGGACTCGCATAGTCTAGTCCAATTACTGACCAACCATATTTGTTAACCATGCCTACTCATGCCCATAAAAAACTTGGAACACCCTTCGCCCACTGAAGCCCATCGATAACCATTTGTAACTAATCCACTGTCTCGAGAGCCGGGCATGGTGGAATGGGACTTTGTGTCTGAGCTATCGGCCTACGCTGGGGTGACGAGCCTCCCCATAGTGACCGCGAGCAATCCCACTTCCTAGCACTCCCCATGTGCTTGAAATCGGAGATGGGGAACTCGATGGGATCGAGGATTGTGGGGTCCTGGCCTCGCATGTTGAGGGGCCTTGGCCTCGCAATTAGTTGGGGGCATTGATATCGTGGGGTGTATCAGTTTTTCCAATCTACTGGATGAACGGAATTAATTAAAAACTCGGCTAACACTATCACGATCACATCTCATTAGTTAGGTTGGCGACTCAGCAGTTAACGTCGCAATGAGAGAGCGTTGGTCATGTGCGACCGTTACACGAAGTCGCTCGAGGGAGTGTTGTTGCGAGGTCATGCATCATGTCACATTCCATGCATATGCATTAATAAGATTAGTTAGGAATTTATGAATGTTTGTCTTTCATTAAATTCATCGTGAAATTGATTCTTGTTGTAACTTAAGGCTAATAGCACCCACTGAATTGATCACTCACTCCCACTCTAGGACAATGTTTTAAAACACCAACCAGACTCTTCAGTAGCTGCAGGTGATGCTGAGTTCGATGAGCCATGCGGTGCGAATATTGAAGAGGAGGATGTGCTGTCCTACTTCCAGCTGATGGGCAGTTCACCATAGATTTAACAGACGAACTTTGGATCGCTGAGTAGTGGACTCAACATACTATTCTTTTGAACATATCATTCTTTTTGTATTTTTATTGGGTGACGCCTTGTGTGACCCATTAATATATTTTGTAGACTTTTATATATTTAGCCACTTCCATTTCAGTAGACTAGATGTGATTGTGATTCATGTTTCAAGTAATTCCATACCACTCATTAAACTGGATTAAACATAAAATAGTAAATTTAGTTATAAGTGATACCTGGGAACTTGGGAGTCGAGCGTATACACGACGTTCAATTTTCAGGGCGTTACAAGTTGGTATCAGAGCAATGGTTTGGAATTAATTAGGCCATGGACCATGAACTCACTAACGCGTCCGCTGACTTGAGAGGAAACGCAATAGAGATACAGAAATACTAGGAACCACCCCAGGCCCTGAACCGATAATCTTAGACGGAAAGTAAGATTTCCAAGGAGTTAGGATTGGGGAGCGAGAGAGGGTAGTGATGCTAGGAAATGGGTCCGAGAGTCTTACAATACCTCAGCCCATTGATAGGAACAAGCCAGAAACTGAACGATTAGACGGTCGAAACCATCTTCCTAGGCCAAATGAGCGAACACGGGGCCAAACTTGATAGTTCTAACCCATTCGGGGATAAAGATTTATGGATGAACGAAAATTTACCATAAATATTAAAAATGTAAATAAATTATATTTTGACTACTAACCAGAAGGAATCTTGCGAAATAAATAGGCCCACTCCATAGATTGGCTTCTCCTACCCTAAAATCATATATGGCACGCCCAGGAAACCAAGGACCAAGAGGCCCTTCCCAATCAGCATGGCCCCCACCCGAGCACACAGCGTCTCGCGTGGCCCTGCCCATCCGGCATGGCCTTGCCCAGTGTCTCGCGGGGCCCCCGTCTGGGCCACCAATGGTTGGCCCTCCCCCTTTTTGCAATGTAAACACATGTGGGGCCCACTTCTCTTACTATTTAAGGATGTTTAGAGCCCACTAGCCTCATTTTCACTACACTCCATCCCTTCTAAACCCTTAAAAGGGCCTCTCCCTCTCCCATTCTCAAACCCAAATCCCAAACCCACCTTCTTCTTCTTCACATTACCCTCCTCTCTAACCCATCTCACTTAACCTTTCTTCCCCAAAACCCACTTCAATCCATTTTTTCTCAAATCATTCTTAAAATCTCATTTGTCTAACAAATCCCTCAACTCCCATTCCTTCACACTAACCTTTCTTTTATTCATCCCACTCCATCACTCCCAAAACCCCATTCTAAAATCCCATTCAAAATCCATTCCTAAACCCTTTCCAAATTTCATTTACAAAACCCATTTCTAAATTCCAACATCAAACCCCATTCTAAAGATCCATTCCCCAAAACCATTCTTAAACCCATTCACAAAACCCACCTATTCTTCCTCCCATCCTACCCTCACATAGCCAAGGGAGATGGCGTTCTTAGCAACCGATGCCTCCTTCTTCTCCATCCCGGTGGTCCTTTCTGTAATGCCCTGAAAATCGGGGGTCGTGCATACGCTCGACTCCCGAGTTCCCGAGGTCACTTATAACCAGTTTTCATTAATATGCGATTAATTCAGTCTAAATGCGCATTCTGGCATTTTCTGGAACATGAAGCACAAATGCACCTGTCGACTAAAATGAAAGAGAACTAGCATATATATATATATATATACACACACACACACATATACATGACCAAGAAAGAAATAATAAAGGGTCGCACATGGTGTCACCCAACAAAATCATAAAGAATAATATGACAAAAAAGAATAGAGCTAAGCCACCTGCGCAGCGATCCAACGTGCCATCCACAGGTCCGATGAGGGCCCGTTCATCAGCTGGAAGTAAGAGATCTCGTCCTCCTCCTCGAGGCTTGCATCGCCAGACTCCACGAAATCTGTATCACCTGCATCTATGAACGGGTCTGATTGGTGTTTTAAAACACCGTCTCAAAGTTGGAGTGAGTGATCAACTCAGTGGGTGCTATTCACCTTAAGTTACAACAAGCATCAATTATAATAAGAATTTAATGAAAAGCAATCAATCATAAACATCTATCTATTCTTGTTAATGTGCATGCATGCAGGATGATATGATGTATGCCCTCACCACAACGCTCCCTCGTGCGACAACATCTAACGATCGCCAATGCCAACACTCCCTCAGTGCGACCTCGACTGCCGAGTCGCCAACCTAGCTAATGCCATGCAATGATGATGTTAACCGAGTTCTTAGTTAAGTCCATTCATCCAGTAGATTTGGGAATCTAATACTCCCCATGTATCAAATGCCCTGAACTAGTTGTCAGGCCAAGGCCCCCCAATGTGTGAGGCCGAGACCCCGCGATCCTTGACCCCGTCGGGTTTCCCCCATCCCCGACTTCAAGCACATGGGGGGTGCTTAATGTGGGGTCGCTCGTGGTCACTTCGGGGAGGCGCGTCACCCCATCATAGGCCGACAGCTCGGACATAGTGTCACATTCCACCATGCTCGGCTCACGAGACTGTGGATCAATATTCCATCCGGTATCGATGGGCTACAACGGTGGTGGGGTGTTTCAGTTTCCATACATATGTGAGTAAACAAAGTTAACAAACTAGGTGGGTCAGCCAGTGGACTAAACCGCACGAGTCTAGACAAGTATGTCGCGGAACGACATCGGGTACAAGCGACCCATGTAGCCTGACTACTGCCACCCACACATACTCGTCCAAACCCATGGGTTTAGCCTCAAGGTGGTCCTACCAACGGAACCACCTTCGCTCTCCTCATGTTCCTGACCAACCCAAGGGTAGGAATAGTGACTCATAGCATGCCAACTACCAATGTAACATCAAACATATTCAACACCATGTTCTCATATTGCTCAACATACAATTCACATTTCTCTAGCAATCAAACTATTAATAACATGAATAAGGTGTATGTGTGTGGTGTGGGTTGGTGAGGAAGTTAAGCACTTCGTACACCTCAAGGGATCAATTACACAAGAACAATGAATTAACACACTAAGAAGCAACACATATGAGAGAAAAAGAAATCAAACAAACACGAGCATATAATCATCCATACACTAGATCATGAGAGGCAAGATTTAACATCAAGGAAAACTAAACATGTCATTCCATACAATCCAACAACGTACCATTCCTAGGTTCCTCTAGATTCTTCCATACAACATACCAAGCAAACAAAATCATTAAACTCCAACTATAATTGGTGCTAGGCCACCTAAGGATAATAGTCCGCACCTTAAGAGGAGATTTCCATTCTTGAGATCTTAGGGTTTAGGGATTTGGGTAAAACCACCATTTCCTAAATCAAAATCAAGAAGACAACATTAATGCCTATAAATCTACACTAAGTTGCTCTATTGAAGGAAAATATATCATTCTTACCTCCTCTTCTTGGCATGGGTGGGTTTGGTGGAGTTTCCTTGGAGAATGAGTAGAGAGTTTGCAAGTTTGATCTTCCTTGGGCCCCACCTCCTACCACCTACTCTTTTTCTTTCTTCTTCCTCTCTCTTTCTCCTCCTTTCTCCTCTTCCTCTTCTCCCTTTCTCTCTTTTCTCTCTTCTTTCTTTCCTTTCTCTAGGGCAAATTCGTATGGGGAGAGGGGTGCCCCAAATGAGGCCTTTATATAGTCTTAGGTTTGGTGTAAATGGCCCTAAGGGATGGGTTTTCACTATACTAGACCTATGAGAGGGTCTTTCTAGCCTCTAGGGCCCACTATGGGGTGTACAAGTCAATATACACCGTAGGATAGGTAGCCCTAATGATGATCTACGTATGAATATGATCGGCCCGCCATTTGGATGCGCCGATCGACATATATGATAAGAAGTCTGTTCAACGGTCACCGATAGTCGATCAGGGCCGCGGCTATACGGATATGAGAAGAAAAATATCCTTATTCCATGGGTAAAGTTTGGTCGCAAACCGACGGTCCGAAATCCTCAACTTTGCATAAGAATGGACGACTTAATTCACTTAAGTTCCAACTCCTTCCTTTAGGGTATTTTCACTTCTCATGCACTTGTCCTTTGGCTCAAGTTGACCGGTTCTGGGCAATACCCAGGTCCGATTCCCGTGATGGACGTCAAGCCCAATGAGACAGACATTATTTTATAGTTTTGGAACTAGTGGTCCACCAACGAGCGGTCTAGAGTTTGTTTAGATAACTAAGGCAGTTCTGGTGGTCCTCTGGCCATGAAACTTATAAGATAGGTGCTTCATGGCCCGATGAAGGGCCATGCAAAATTTGGGGATGATCGGATATGGGGTTTGGTCGCACAGGTCTGATTTGCGATCAACGGTCACCGTGCCACGGTCGGAACCCAGATTTTGTGGGCGGGTGTAGAAAAATACATTAGACCCTCGTCGTAAATTATGAAGAAATCTGATGGCCGAAATGTCTTACATTTCAGTTTTTATTTACACGTGCCAGATTCTAATTTTGGCATTAATGGGGCGCATCTAGCAAGTGTCAGATTACACTTCTGGGTGTCCACTGGGTCCGTGGTCCACGATGGTCCCCAAGCCCAGTGAGATCTATGCTCCCCTCAATTTTTATAATTTTCTGACCTTCCCATGTCGCGGTATAGCCCGCACGAGCTGCCGCCAAGTGTAAATAGTCATTTGGCTTGACGGCGCGCACTTGGCCCAATTACAACCCAATTGGTCTACTCTAATGGGCCAATCCTAACTTAATTTAGTTATGATACCAAACCATAAGTAGTTTAAACGAACGGTCCTACGGTAAATCCTACGAGGACGCCACAGTACACTGTTCTGGTTAGACGGGACGTTACATGATTAACCGGACTTGTGCGGTTCTTCACTGGTACACCCTGTATAAACTGACATTGAGTTCTAATGGTCATTAAGTAATATTTAGGTTAATTAAATAAAATAAAAATAAAAAATAAAAATTGATGGATTTTTGGAAATCCAAAACAGTGAAAATCAAGGATGTTACAATCTACCCCTCTTAAAAACAATTTTGTCCCCGAAATTGCCTAAGGATAGTAAGTATAGACTTCATAATTTCATAGGTTTGTTAATTTCAAGTTTATATGCATGGTAGGGTGTATACTATCTATGCTAGGCTAGCTCATTTTAGTCTACCCCCCTTAAAACTTTTTCACCCTGATAGTTTACTAAAATTTATTTATAAAGATTTAGATTCATGGCAACGATTTTCTTCTATCTAGAGTAAAAATAGTTGTTTTCAATAGTAGATCAATACGGAGAGACGGTTGTAGTAGGCTTGAACCCGATACGTCGATCATCTGCCTGATCAGGGTAGACGGCTCATCGTATCCCTTCTTCGTCCTGGTGGATCCTGGTCTTCTGCTCGGCCAAAGCAGTGAGTCCATTGGTAGTCGCCCAGGATTAAGAATTGAGTCAAGCCGCGAATGCTTCGCAGGCATTTACTTCCTTAATTCCGTAGTCCGATCAATCTAAATGTTTAGGAAACGGCCATTATTGGAATGTTTAAATCTTTTATTTATAAGGTTGTCCTTTAGGTCTTGGTCCGAAAGAGTTCTCATTTTAATTCTTGTCTAACTTAGTGATATAAATCTCCCACAGTGCTTATGGTCAAATGATTATCTTAAAAAGGTTTCTAATAGTATAAATTCTTATATGTATATCACCATTTCGATCCCATGTCTAGTGGGTTACGATAAGACTGAACTTTAATTTCATAAATTTCAAGAATAAAGGAATAGTCGAAAATTTTAAAGTATTCTGGTGGTTTGAAGTGCTAATAACATTAACAAGGACGCAGTATGGCAATCATACATACAAGCATTCACAAGGCCAGAAGAAAATTTCAAGGCAATCCATACATACATATTGGATTCAAAGTGTCATTAGTATGGCCAGTTACATCCTATAATATGGATTTCAACATAAATATTCCAAATGTAAGGGAAATATAACCTAGTCAAGCAAAAGTTCTAATTATCTTTTAACACATGGAAATAGTCCTAACTGACTCAAAACAAACTACCGATTATCCGTGTGTTAAGCTTCTAATCTTCTGGGTCAGACGAGGGTGGGGGTGCCTTTTTTTCCCATGAGGGAAAGAATCACAGAATGAAGAAGGAGGCAACAGTTGCTAGGAATGCCACTTCCCTTGGCAAGGAAATGGATTGTTGATGAAAATGTTTTGAAAAAATGAAATGGATTTAGTGTTGGATTTGTGAAGGGGGTTTAAGATGGGTTTTTGGAGTAGATCTAGAATGGGAGAGTTCTCTCTAGGGTTTAGAAGAGATGGTGACCCTAGAAAGGCCGCAAGATGATATCGTAAGCCTTATCTTAACTATCCATGTAAGGTAGCTAAAAGGATCTTAGGTCTACATAAGGAAGACAGGTCCTCATTTGTAACTAACCAAATAAACCTCATTCTTCAGTCCTAGTATAACAAATTCACTTACCTTGAAGGCTCTCTTATGTTACTCTCCTCTCCAAAATAGCGTGACTACACTATAGTGGTAGGCTGACTCATTCGCAACGAGGGTGTGTGCGAATGCCTCATAGTCTGCACTTAGGGAAGTACCCGAGATATGACACTAAGATCTAGGAGCTGGCCATGGCGGAGCCTCACATTGACTACCCTCGCATCTTGACATGGTCCCATCTAGTACTAAACCCAACACAACTATTACATGTACACCTCAAATGGTAAAGCCGCGCAAGCAAATTAGGCGATAGAGTCAAACGAGTTATATCATGTATATACGGATATATATTTTAAATCTCACCTTCTTTACAATAGGCTTTAATCAGCGAAGTATAACTAACCCCATTCGGCAAAATACCCTTCTCACCCATTAACAGCAAAATGTCTGATGCAACTTCTGTCTTACCCAACTCACACCATCCATCAATTAACGAATTACAAGTAACCACATTTTGGCTCAAACCCCTTATCTTCTACACTTGCAACAAACTCAGTTGGCCTATGCATCATCCCATTCTAAAAGCAAACATTCACCATCGTTGTAAAAGTGAAAAGATCAGGCATGATCCCAACTTAAATTATCTTATCACACACATGAATCGCTACACGAGCTTCACAGCTCCTAACCAAATTATTAAAAAGACTGTTACAGGATCTCAAAATAGGCCTCATCTACACCTCCCCATATTATGGAATATGTAGAGTGCATTCTTTGACATGCCATTTTCCACATATACCTCAAAAATGTTTTTAATGGTGGGAGTTCAATCCTCATTGCGTGGTTCACTTCAGCCGTCTATTTGTTTGGCTCATACCCTAAAATAATTCGGAAAAACTGAATGAACGGCATGGATACAATCTATATATGACATTGGCCCCACGAAGCCCTTGGATTTGAGAGAGGTGAGTGGAATAGGGAGGAAATGGGTTGGGATTTGGAAGCCTAAGGGCTTGTTTGGTTAGTGGAATTGAATGGTGTTGAATTGTATTAGATGGGATTTACATCATTATTTCACAATGATTGCATGTCTGGAAAATACCATGGTATTGCAGCCATCTAATCCCATGTTTGGGATAGAAAATTTTTTTGCCACGGAGAACACCGGATTAAGCTAAATCATGTTTGGTGGACCATGAAATTTTGTAATCAGCAAACCAAATTTACAACGGATGTCGTTCATTTGTACACGTATATAATCAGAATGTCACATGTAAATGGTGCATATGGATGGATGGCATGGTTTAACGCATGCCTCAATGTAGGGCCTACATGTGTAGTAGGTTTCAAAATCCATGGAATTCATGCATGGGATCAAATGCAATTTCATGGAATTAAATGCAATTTCATCCCACCTAATCTTACCCTTTCCATCCTCTTCAATGTTGGATGTAATTACATAGACCAAATGCAATTTCATCCCACCTAATCCTATCAAATACCATGTGCTAAACACCCCTTAAGGGCCTGTTTGGACAGTGGAATTAGAGCTCCCTGGATTTAGAACCTCCAGGATTCTCCCAATGTGTTTGGACAGTGGTATTAAGTAGTACTAAATGGGATTGCATTACGAATCCCACTTTAAAATTGGAAATGACATGTTTGGAAGGAGTTTGAGATGGGATTAAAATTTACTTTCTAGGTGTGGAAAATGAGCCTTGTGTTAGAAAGTGTGAGATGGGATTACCAATCCCATGGATGATGGATTTTTGCTTAATCTAGTTCAATTCAAGTGCTATTTGAAAGTAAATCCTTGCCACTTTAGCTACTAAATTATTATTATTTTATAATTTTTATAGTGATTCATTAATACTTTAAATTTTATTCTACAAAATTTTATTTTATTTCAAACTTCATAAAAATCATGAAAATTCTAGAAGTATCAGTCATCCAGTACCAATGATTTTATATTTGTTTCTAAAATACCTCTATTTCTGGTAATGTCTTTCATATTTACAGTAACTAAATTTTTATTTTTTTTGTAAGTTATCAATAAGTTTACTCTCATATTACAAAATTTCATCTCATTTTGAGTTATAGAAAAATTATTAAGACCTTAGAATTGACATTTGTCTGAAACTAACATTTTTTTCGTATGATTGCAAAAACGTCTCTATTCATTGCAATGTTTCTTATACTTTCACTAACTAAATTATTTTTAAAATTTTTATAATATTTTATCATTAAGTTTAAAGACATCTCACAAAATTTCATCTTATTTGGAGTTGTAAATAAATTATTAAATTTCCAGGAGCAACAACTGTCCAAAATTAATAATTTTTGGGATAGTTGATAAAATATCTTAATTTTAACTATATTATAATTTTTATTTTATTTTTTAATTATTTTTATATAAAACTAGACTCATAAATCTTTAATTTGGCTTTTGAATCACCTAAATCGGAGTTATAACGAAGGAGATATGATTTTTTGAAGTTAGGTGAAAATTGCAGAAAATTCCGGCGGGGCCACGCGGATCGGCGGGGGCAACGCGGGCTAGCGGGGGCCACACGGGCCTCTGGCTTCCCGGGTGGTCGATATTTTTCGATGCGCATATCTCGCCAACCGGAATAAGTTATTCAACATGCCATATATGAATTTGGGGTATGAGAAGCCGATCTACGCAATGAACCTACTGGTTTCACGAGATTCCCCCCTGGTTAGTGGTCAAAATCTAATTTTTCTATATTTTCACTAATTTCGGTAAATTTTCGTTCACCTCTATGTCTTCATCCCTGAATGGGTTGAAATGATAAATTTTGGTCCAGTATTAGCTCATTTGGTCTAGAACGATGTTTTCGACCGTCAAATCTTTCGATTTCTGACTCGTTCCAACTAATGTACTGGGGAAGTTTAAGAATAGGGTGATGTCGGGTGAATATTTAAGGAGATATGTTGGTAAGAGGGATTTCGACTTAGGCCTGTCTGGCCAAGGGCATTTAGTTGTACTAAATGGGATTGCAATGCTACTCCCAGCTCAAAATTTGGGAATGGCATGTGTGGAATGGGTGTGGGACAGAATTTAAAACTTATTTCATAGGCTTCGTAGAATGATTCTTGTGTTGGAAGGTGTGATATAGGATTTCCAAGTGTAGTTTGAAAGGAAATCCTGCAATTTACTTTTAATGGCATGCATCCTAAACCTGGTATTGGAAAACATGGAATACAGACAATCTAGGGACAATACCCTACAGATGTATGTATTGCTTCTTACCATTACATTCACCTTAATCCCACCTAACGCAGTTGGCCAAACGGGCCCTAAGGGATTAGGTGGCCTAGACTACCTAAATTTCCTAGTTAGTCGGATCGGGTCTCGCCGTTAAGTTCCTGACTTCTGCCCAGGAATGGGCTGAAACGTGTCGCAAGGCTCCCAGGTCGAATTCTAATATTGTTATCTTCTCTCTCCTCGGCCTAAGCCATTCGTAAGGCTCTTGGACCTATTTCCTAGCGTCACTATTTACTCTCGCTACCCAACCCTAACACTTTGGGAGTCCTACCATCCGTCTACAATTGTTGGTTCAGGGTTTGGGATGGTTCCTAGCATTCTAAGTCCCTGTTGCGTCTTCAAATACGTATCCTCTCAAGTCAGCGGATGCGTTAGTGAGTTCATGACCCATGGCCCAAGGGATTCCAAACTATTGCTCTGATACCATCTTGTAATGCCCTGAAAATCGGGGGTCGTGCATACGCTCGACTCCCGAGTTCCCGAGGTCACTTATAACCAATTTTCATTAATATGCGATTAATCCAGTCTAAATGCGCATTCTGGAATTTCCTGGAACATGAAGCACAAATGCACCTGTCGACTAAAATGAAAGAGAACTAGCATATATATATATATACACACACACACACATATACATGACCAAGAAAGAAATAATAAAGGGTCGCACATGGTGTCACCCAACAAAATCATAAAGAATAATATGACAAAAAATAATAGAGCTAAGCCATCTACGCAGCGATCCAACGTGCCATCCACAGGTCCGATGAGGGCCCGTTCATCAGCTGGAAGTAAGAGATCTCGTCCTCCTCCTCGAGGCTTGCATCGCCAGGCTCCACGAAATCTGTATCACCTGCATCTATGAACGGGTCTGGTTGGTGTTTTAAAACACCGTCTCAGAGTGGGAGTGAGTGATCAACTCAGTGGGTGCTATTCACCTTAAGTTACAACAAGCATCAATTATAATAAGAATTTAATGAAAAACAATCAATCATAAACATCTATCTATTCTTGTTAATGTGCATGCATGCAGGATGATATGATGTATGCCCTCACCACAACGCTCCCTCGTGCGACAACATCTAACGATCGCCAATGCCAACACTCCCTCAGTGCGACCTCGATTGCCGAGTCGCCAACCTAGCTAATGCTATGCAATGATGATGTTAACCGGGTTCTTAGTTAAGTCCATTCATCCAGCAGATTTGGAAATCTAATACTCCCCATGTATCAAATGCCCTGAACTAGTTGCGAGGCCAAGGCCCCCCAATGTGTGAGGCCGAGACCCCGCGATCCTTGACCCCGTCGGGTTTCCCCCATCCCCGACTTCAAGCACATGGGGGGTGCTGAATGTGGGGTCGCTCGTGGTCACTTCGGGGAGGCGCGTCACCCCAGCATAGGCCGATAGCTCGGACATAGTGTCCCATTCCACCATGCTCGGCTCACGAGACTGTGGATCAATATTCCATCCGGTATCGATGGGTACAACGGTGGTGAGGTGTTCCAGTTTTCATACATATGTGAGTAAACAAGGTTAACAAACTAGGTGGGTCAGCCAGTGGACTAAACCGCAGGAGCCCCGGTAAGTATGCGGCAGAACGACATCGGGTACAAGCGACCCATATAGTCTGACTACTGCCGCCCACACATACTCGTCCAAACCCATGGGTTTAGCCTTAAGGTGGTCCTACCAACGGAACCACCTTCGCTCTCCTCATGTTCCTGACCAACCCAAGGGTAGGAATAGTGACTCATAGCATGCCAACTACCAATGTAACATCAAACATATTCAACACCATGTTCTCATATTGCTCAACATACAATTCACATTTCTCTAGCAATCAAACTATTAATAACATGAATAAGGTGTGTGTGTGTGGTGTGGGTTGGTGAGGAAGTTAAGCACTTCGTACACCTCAAGGGATCAATTACACAAGAACAATGAATTAACACACTAAGAAGCAACACATATGAGAGAAAAAGAAATCAAACAAACACGAGCATGTAATCATCCATACACTAGATCATGAGAGACAAGATTTAACATCAAGGAAAACTAAACATGTCATTCCATACAATCCAACAACGTACCATTCCTAGGTTCCTCTAGATTCTTCCATACAACATACCAAGCAAACAAAATCATTAAACTCCAACTATAATTGGTGCTAGGCCACCTAAGGATAATAGTCCGCACCTTAAGAGGAGATTTCCATTCTTGAGATCTTAGGGTTTAGGGATTTGGGTAAAACCACCATTTCCTAAATCAAAATCAAGAAGACAACATTAATGCCTATAAATCTACACTAAGTTGCTCTATTGAAGGGAAATATATCATTCTTACCTCCTCTTCTTGGCATGGGTGGGTTTGGTGGAGGTTTTCTTGGAGAATGGGTAGAGAGTTTGCAAGTTTGAGCTTCCTTAGGCCCCACCTCCTACCACCTACTCTTTTCCTTTCTTCTTCCTCTCTCTTTCTCCTCCTTTCTCCTCTTCCTCTTCTCCCTTTCTCTCTTTTCTCTCTTCTTTCTTTCCTTTCTCTAGGGCAAATTCGTATGGGGAGAGGGGTGCCCCAAATGAGGCCTTTATATAGTCTCAGGTTTGGTGTAAATGGCCCTAAGGGATGGGTTTTCACTATACTAGACCTATAAGAGGGTCTTTCTAGCCTCTAGGGCCCACTATGGGGTGTACAAGTCAATATACACCGTAGGATAGGTAGCCCTAATGATGATCTACGTATGAATATGATCGGCCCACCATTTGGATGCGCCGATCGACATATATGATAAGAAGTCTGTTCAACGGTCACCGATAGTTGATCAGGGCCGCGGCTATACGGATATGAGAAGGAAAATATCCTTACTCCATGGGTAAAGTTTGGTCGCAAACCGACGGTCCGAAATCCTCAACTTTGCATAAGAATGGACGACTTAATTCACTTAAGTTCCAACTCCTTCCTTTAGGGTATTTTCACTTCTCATGCACTCGTCCTTTGGCTCAAGTTGACCGGTTCTGGGCAGTACCCAGGTCCGATTCCTGCGATGGACGTCAAGCCCAATGAGACAGACATTATTCTATAGTTTTGGAACTAGTGGTCCACCAACGAGCGGTCTAGAGCTTGTTTAGATAACTAAGGCAGTTCTGGTGGTCCTCTGGCCATGAAACTTATAGGATAGGTGCTTCATGGCCCGATGAAGGGCCATGCAAAATTTGGGGATGATCGGATATGGGGTTTGGTCGCACGGGTCTGATTTGTGATCAACGATCACCGTGTCACGGTCAGAACCCAGATTTTGTGGGCGGGTGTAGAAAAATACATTAGACCCTCGTCGTAAATTATGAAGAAATCTGATGGCCGAATTGTCTTACATTTCAGTTTTTATTTACACGTGCCAGATTCTAATTTTGGCATTGATGGGGCGCATCTAGCAAGTGCCAGATTACACTTCTGGGTGTCCACTGGGTCCGTGGTCTGCGATGGTCCCCAAGCCCAGTGAGATCTATGCTCCCCTCAATTTTTATAATTTTCTGACCTTCCCATGTCGCGGTATAGCCCGCACGAGCTACCGCCAAGTGTAAATAGCCATTTGGCTTGTTGGCCCGATCACAACCCGATTGGTCTACTCTAATGGGCCAATCCTAACTTAATTTAGTTATGATACCAAACCATGAGTAGTTTAAACGAACGGTCCTACGGTAAATCCTACGAGGACGCCACAGTACATTGTTCTGGTTGGACGGGACGTTACATGATTAACCAGACTTGTGCGATTCTTCACTGGTACACCCTGTATAAACTGATATTGAGTGCTAATGGTCATTAAGTAATATTTAGGTTAATTAAATAAAATAAAAATAAAAAATAAAAATTGATGGATTTTTGGAAATCCAAAATAGTGAAAATCAAGGATGTTACACTTTCCCTCATGGGGAAGAAGTGATCGGCTCCCGACGAGGCGGGGCCAAGCCGAGAAAGGCATAGTAAGAAGGCGACCGATCCAAAGGGGAAGTCATGCTCAGAAGTCCAATCCAAGAGAAGAAACGATTCCCAAAGGGGGCTCGTAACTCAAGTTTCCCAACTGCCCATTGAAGATTTAAGAAATTTTCGTAAGCGCAAGGTAGCCTTCGAAGCCTCCGTGAAGGAGCATTTGTTGGCTAATTTCGCTCTATTCAATCGACTTACGGAAAAGGAATGGGGTCCCATATTCTATGGAGGTTCCTGGGCCAATGAGAGACAAGCTAGAGCTTTCTACACTCAAATAAGAAACCCTCAATTCACACCCTTGGGCATTGATGTTATAGTGGGTAGCCAGAGATTCCACTTCGGGATGGAGGATATTTTCGATGTACTTGGGGTGCCACTAGGGGAGGTACAAATTGATGAGGGGAATTTGGATATGAGTCGAGGCCGCGACGAGCGGTCCCGCTTTTCGTGTGGACAGGCTGCCTAATGGAGGCGAGATGTTAGCCTAAACACATCAGCCTTGACCTCAGAGTACCGATTACTTCACCATATTTGTACTTATAATATGTACCCAAGGCTGAAAAATTGCACCGAGTGCTCCCGCTATATGGTGGAGTTTTTATATCAAGCGGGACAGGGAGCAAATGTGTGCAACCCCAGCGTAGTACTCCACCTGATCGTGAGGGCCGCAAGGGCAACTCGGAAGTATTCATGCCTTCCATTTGGTCACTTGGTCTGTCAGTTGGCTCGGCAATACGGAGTGGGCGGATCGGATGGGAACCCTATACCGACGCAACTATTGGGCAATGACTGTTAAATAATATGGGGATATGCCTCAAGCAGCGACAAGCCCACATTGAGGAACTTGGAGATCCTGACGAAAAAGAAGAGGAAGGCGATGGAAGTGACAAGGATGAAAATGAGGATGAAGCTGAAGGGGCTGAAGAAATTGAGGAAGCTGTAGAAGTCGGTGGTGGATCGCTTGCCACTCCAGACATACATGAGCGCTTAGATGCACTCGACGCTAGAATGACTAAGATGGAAGAAAATCAAGCAAGGCACTATGCAGAGTAGGAGAAATGGAACAAGAAAATATATCGTGCCATAAAGACTTTGATTTGCTGCAGTAAAGGGGATGAAGCACCCCCATCCTCGTCCGACTCGGAAGAATAGTAGCTTAACTTTACTGATAATTAGTACTATGTTTTGAGTCAGTTAGGACTACTTCCATATACTGAAGGATAGTTAGAACCTTTGCTTGATTAGACTGTATTTCCTTTATGTTTGGAGTATCTAGTGACACATATAATCCATACTTTAAGATGTAACTGGCCATGCCAATGACATTTTGAATTCAATGTGAATATATGGATAGCCTTGACATTTTCTTATCGCCTTGTGAATGCTTGTTATGTATAGTTGCCTATACTCATGAATGGAATCTATAGGCCTTGTATATTTATGTATGACCTTTGTATGGACGATGTCCTAGTGTTTAACCCTCTGAGGAACATCTTTCCAGGAAATGCACTCTCGGGGTGATGGTCGTTTTGTTCGCCTACCTCACGGCAGCCTAGTCGAGAGGGATCACTTAACTCCCGATGATCAACAAGGCCACCAAGGGGCGACCGGTTCCCACAATATAGGTAGTACTACCCAAGAAACGGCCCCAGAAGTGTCGCCAGTATAAGCCACGGCATCCGCACCTTCGACAACCCTTACTATAGACCAAATGGGTGAGATATTGCTTCTTATGCAACAACAACAACAAATGCTAGCCATTATGATGGGAGTCATGGCCCACAACATGGGTATGCAACAACCGGAGCAACTCAACATGGCCACGCCTACATCCACCACAAGCAACTTATTCAAGCGATTTTGGAGGTTTAGGCTGCCTACTTTCCCTGGCACCCACCGCCTAGAAGAAGCTGAATACTGGCTCAACCGAGTCGCCAAGTTGCTTCGGCCTCTCTATTGTTCTGAAGCGGAGAGTGTTGAACTCATCTCTTACCTCTTCGAGAAGGAGGCTGACTTATGGTGGGAGAGTGTTCTTAAGACCATTTCAGAGAACCACGTATGGACGTGGGAAGCATTTGAAGGCCGCTTTAATCAGCAATACTTCCCACAGACGTACCAGCATGAGAGGAAAAATGAATTCTTACGCCTCTAACAAGGAAGGATGTCCGTGGCATAATACGAAAACCGCTTTATTGAATTGTCGCGATACGCTTCCCAAATAGTTGCAGACGAGGCAACTAAAATGCTGCTATTTACTAAGGGCTTGAGGAGCGGCATTCGCTCAAAGATGTGTTGTGCAAATATCAGAACGTATGCTGAATTGGTAGAGATGTCGATACGGGTGTAACAAGACGAGGAGAGAGTCTCACGGACTCATTCACAGCTGGTCCCACGAAACAGGACAGAGTGACAGTCCTCATCCTTTGTCGGGAAAAGGCCACTCCCGAATTCTCCGCCTAGGCTTGCAGCCACTCCGGCCCCTTTCTACGCGACCTAACCAGATATGCGATTACTATAGGAGGGTAAATCACTCTGAGCCGTACTGTTTTACAAGAATGAGGGACCTCGGCTTCACGCCCCCCAGCGCGTTAATAGGCCCTCACAGCTGGCCTTATAGATTCCTACTCTATGGATGATTAGGCCTAGTCAGCAGTTCCACCGTCCTCCTCTACCTCAAGTTAGGCTGCCCCAACGGCCCATACGGCGACGTAACCTTCCACAACAAGCTCGAGTCCACGCATTGGCAACTTAGGGCCAGGATACAGTCACACCCACTCCTACGGCCTTCGAAGTGACAGCCCATATACAAGGTACTCTCATATTTCTCTTAGTGGACACTAGGTCCACTACCTCTCTTATATCGCATGCAACCGTCAAGCGTCTAGGGCTATGCCCTACCCCCTTCGTAGGAGTAAAGATCATTGCCGCCGCCAGTACTTTCTCAGAAGCAACAAAGATATGTCGTGATTGCCCCATAGACTTGGGATGCAAGGTGGTGTTCGTGGACTTGATAGTGACCAAGATTTTCTATTACGACGTTATCCTAGGCATGAATTGGTTGACTGTAATGAAGACAGAAATCGATTGTGACACTCTATCCATGAAGATATACGAGGGCGACGGTGCTTCCTTCACATTTCCAGTCCACGTCAGCTACGCACATAGAATTTTATGTTATGCTTCATTGGAGGAGGATTACGATGGACCCTCTCTAACATCCACTCCCGTAGTCCAAGATTTCGTCGATGTGTTGAAAGCCATACCTGGACTTCCTCCTCGACGTGAGATAGACTTCACGATCGATCTAACCCTGGGTGTCACACCCATTTCCTTGCCGACTTATCGCATGCCCCCATGTGAGATGGCAGAGCTTAGGATGCAAATCAACAATCTGTTAGAGTCAGGCATTATCCGACCCAACATCTTGCCATGGGGAGCCCCGGTCCTGTTTGTGAAGAAGAAGGATGGCACATTGCGATTGTGTGTAGACTACAAGAGATTGAACCAAGTGACGGTTTGGAACAAATACTCATTGACCAGAACTGACGACTTGTTCGACCAGCTGAGGGGTGCTCAATACTTCTCAAAAATTGATCTACAATTAGGGTACCATCAGCTACGAGTCAGGGATGAGGACGTGCAGAAAACGGCCTTTAGAACCTACTTTGGCCACTATAAGTTCCTAGTCATGCCGTTTGGACTCACAAATGCTCCAGTGGTATTCATGGATCTCATAAATAAAGTCTTTAGACCGTTCTTATACATATTCATCATCGTATTCATCGACGATATATTGGTATATTCAAGGAATCGTAAAAAGCATGAAGAACGTACTTATGAGCAGTTCTCAAAACCCTTAAGAAAAACCAATTATATGCGACTTATGGAAAATGTGACTTCTGGAAGGAAGAAGTTAAATTTTTGGGTCATGTGGTATCCAAAGAAGGTATTTTGATGGACCTTGCCCAGGTGGCAGCTGTACAAGATTGGAAACAACCGAACTCAGTTACGGAATTAAGAAGTTTCCTCGGTCTTACAGGCTATTATCGAAGGTTCATTAAAGATTTTTCTGAAATACCCTGGCCGTTATCTCAGCTTACACGGAAGGACATCAAGTTTGCCTAGAATGAGAAGGTAGGGACAGCTTTCCAAGAGTTGAAAGATAAACTGACGTCAGCACCAGTACTCGTGTTACCTGAGTAAGGGGTCAAGTACACCGTCTATACTGATGCCTCTCATGTGGGCTTGGGTTGCGTACTCATGCAAAAGGACAGGGCAATTACTTACGCTTCTCGACAACTAAGGAAGCATGAGGAGAACTACCCTACCCATGACCTCGAACTCGCGGCGGTAATATTTGCTTTGAAGATATGGAGACACTATCTCTATGGTGAAGAGTTTGAGCTCTTCTGTGATCATAAGAGTCTCAAATACATCTTCACTCAAAAGGATCTGAATATGAGACAATATCACTGGATGGAAATGTTGAAGGACTTTAAGTTTGAAGTCTCATATCACCCTGGCAAGACCAATCTGGTGGCAGACGCCTTGAGCCGCAAGAGAATGCTCGAATTTTCGGCCCCATTGATGGTGAGAGAGTGGAACATGGTGGAATTTGTACGGGACTTCGACATGAAACTAACCATGGAGAAACCGTACGAGGTCATAGCCCACATTCATGTCAAGCCACTGATTATTAGTAAAATCATTGAAGCCCAGGAAGGTAATGAATTACTGAAAAAGATGAAAGAAAGAGCGGGGAATGATGTGGAGTCCGAGTGGAGAGTCAGTTCTGATGGGGGATTGCAGTACCGAGGCCGCCTTTGTGTCCCAAATCTCCATGGGCTACGGGGAGAAGTTCTTAATGTCGCCCATAACTCCAAATTGGCAATGCACCCGGGTAGTACCAAGATGTACCGAGACCTAAGGCGAAACTATTGGTGAGACAACATGAAAAAGGAAATAGTAGATTATGTGTCTCAATGCCTCACTTGCCAACAGGTCAAGGCTGAGCATCGCCGACCACCGGGCCTTTTACAGCCCATGCCCTTAGCGGAATGAAAATGAGACTTCATATTAATGGATTTTATCTCTGGTTTGCCCAAGACAGCAATGGGCATAACTCAATATGGGTGATTGTGGACCGATTAACCAAATCAGCCCACTTCCTTCGGATAAAAACTTCTAGCTCCACTGATGATTTAGCCAAGTTGTATATCAAGGAGATAGTACGACTTCATGGTGTCTCATTAGAAATTGTTTTAAACCGCGACACTCGATTCATGTCGATTTTCTGGACGCGCATCTAAGAAGCTATAGGAGTGAAGCTGAAATTTAGCACCGCCTTCCACCTGCAAATAGATGGGTAAACTGAACGGGTGAATCAGATATTGAAAAACATGTTGCGGGCTTATGTATTGGACTTTCAAGAGAGTTGGGATGATTACCTCCCCTACACCGAGTTCGCTCATAATAATAGCTTCCAGGCTAGCATCGGTATAGCACCTTATGAGGCTTTGTATGAGCGCCCTGCCAAGCCCCACATTACTGAGAAGAAATTGGTGAGAAAAGCTTGCTAGAGCAGGACTTGGTGCGAGTTACGACTAAGAAGATTGAAATTATCGGACGCCGCCTCTTAGTGGCCTAAAGCAGACAGAAAAGCTATATCGACACAAGGTGGAGAGAGTTGGAATTTGAAGCTGGGAACCACGTATTTCTCAAGATCTTACCAATGAAGGGAGTTGTATACTTCGAAAAGAAAGGAAAGCTCACGCCACGATTCATTGGGCCCTTCCAGATTTTAGACCGCGTAGGTGCAGTTGCTTATCGCCTGGCCCTACTCACGACTCTCGCTGGAGTACACAACGTCTTTCATGTCTCAATGTTGAAGAACTACGTCCCTGACCCTTCCCACATCATCAAATGGGAACATGTGGAGCTCAAGGAAAATGTAACATATATTCTCCAACTCACTCTAATACTGGATAGGAAGGAGCAAGTCGTATGCAACAAGGTCATCCCATTGGTTAAGATATTATGGACTCACCACGATGAAGAGGAGTCCACTTGGGAGACGGAAGCAGAAGTCCGCAAGCACTACCCCAAGCCTTCTACAGTAATACGAACAGGTACAAAATTTCAAGGATGAAATTTATTTATAAGGGGGGTAGATTGTAATGCTTGGCCCATTTAGAACAGTGTCTTAGGGCATCCACATGGAAACTGCCGCAGGACTGCTTGATTAGACCGCTCGTGTGAGGTGTGCCACTAACAAATTAACTCGGGTCGTCTCATTAAGGTGGTCGAGTCTGGTTATGTTTAGACCAAGTGCGAGCCATCAAGCTAGATAGCCTATTGTACTTAGCAACAGCCTGTGCGGGTCGTACAGCGGCCAATAAAGGTCAGAAAAATCTAAAAATTGGGAAAACTTTAGATCTCACTAGGCTTGGGGTCCGCCGTAGACCACGGACTCAGTAGACGCCTGAAAATTAATTATCTGCGCCGCCCTAACGGCACTTGCCAAGTGCAATTCACCCCAGCCTTGACCTAAAGGCTAGAATTTAAATCTCGTACTTTTAAATGAAACTGAGATATAAGGCATTTTAGTCGTCAGATTTCTTCTAAATTTACGGTGAAGGCCTAAAATATTTTTTTACGCCCGTCCGCAAAATCTAAACCCCGATTGTGAAACAGTGACGTTGATTGCAAATCAGGCTCTTACGATAAAACCCCGCGTCCGTTTTTCCTTAAATTTTACACGACCTTTTATCGGGTCATGGAGCACCCATCCTATAAATTTCATAGCCGGGGGCATCAGAACCGCCCCAATCACCAGAATGGACCCCACAAGGCCATTTAAAGATCGGAACCATACGATAAAATCCCTCGTTCGTTTGTCTTCAAATTTAACATAGCTCTTCGTTGGGCCATGGGACACCTACACATCAAATTTGGTGGCCAGAGGGGTAACAGGGTAGTCCCAACAGCCAAAAAGGGATCCCACAGGACCATTGAAGGGAATTGTTAGAACTTAAGGTTATTTAGCCCAAACCTAGGAAATAAAGTCCTAAAGCTCTCTCTCACATACTCCTACTACTACTCCAACAACAAAAGAGAGAGAAGTGAGAAAAGAGAGGAAGAAGAGAAAGAAGGAGTGTGTGGAAGGAAGAAGGGAGAAAAAAGTGGTGCCCAAGGGAGGTAGAATCTAGAAACCCCTCTTCCTTTTCCTCAAGGAACGCCACATCCACAACTACAAGCGACTTCCATCCGATTGGGGAGGTAAGAACCTATCCTTTTTGTAATCCTTTGTATTGAGCTAGGATTTGCATGAAATCATAACATGCAAATGCATTGACTCAAGATTTCGGTCAATCGACCCGTGAGTTTGACACTTCTAGATCGTTTACCCATGCCTTCAACAATCCATAGGTGCAGACTATTATTCTTAGGTATCCTAGCACTAATTTTAGTATAAATTTAATGATTATGAATGTTTGAGTGTGTATTTGAATAATCTAGAGAGAACTTAGTCAAGACCTTATCTGATAGATCCTCCCAAATGACATGAAATGATTATGTATTGTTTATTGTTCCTCAACATGATTAGGTATGAATTTGGTGATTGCATGTTCATCTCATACTCGATTCTTGTACAATGTTTCCTTATAGCATGTATAATACATTAACCCTTGTTGTATTTTTATGCTATGAGATATATATATAATTCTTGGTCTCTTCGCTAACCCCGCACGACACATACATATTCATTTCGTAATATTGTTAGTAATTGCATTTATAGAAAAATATGAATTTTTATGTTTGATGTATGAGTGCATGACATCACTTGTGAGAAATGATGAATCCTGATTTGTTGAAGTGTTATTGAATACCATCAAATCCCTAGGTTGGTCAGGAAACTGAGGTGAAAGAAGGTGGTCCCATTAGTAGGACTATCCCGAAGCTAGACCAGCAGATTTGGGCGAATGCGAATGGGTGACAGTAGTTGGATTACATAGGTCGCTTGTATCTAATGTCGTCCGTCACGTACTCACCTGGACTCGCACGGTCTAGTCCAATTACTGACCAGCCATGTTTGTTAACCATGCCTACTCACGCCTGTACGGAACCTGGAACACCCTTCGCCCACTGAAGCACATTAATAACCATTTGAAACTGATCCACTGTATCGAGAGCCGAGCATGGTAGAATGGGACACTGTGTCCGAGCTAATGTCTACGCTGGGGTGAGGAGCCTCCCCGTAGTGACCGTGAGCGATCCCACTTTCCAGCACTCCCCATGTGCTTGAAATCGAGGATGGGGAACCCGATGGGATCGAAAATCACGGGGTCCTGGCCTCGCACGTTGAGCGGCCTTGGCCTCGCAATTAGTTGGGGGCATTGATATCGTGGGGTGTATCGGTTTCTCCAATTTTTTGGATGAACAAATTAATTAAAAACTCGGGTAACACTATCACAATCACATCTTATTAGTTAGGTTAGTGACTCGGCAGTTGAGGTTGCAATGATGGAGCGTTGGTCATGTGCGATCGTTAGACGAAGTCACTCGAGGGAGTGTTGTTGCGAGGTCATGCATCATGTCACATTCTATGCGTATGCATTAATAAGATTAGTTAGGAATTTATGAATATTTGTCTTTCATTAAATTCATCATGAAATTAATTCTTGTTGTAACTTAAGGTTAATAGCACCCACTAAGTCGATCACTCACTCCCACTCTGGGACGGTGTTTTAAAACACCAACCAGACTCTTTAGTAGCTGTAAGTGATGCTGAGTTTGATGAGCCGTGCGGCACGAGTATTAAAGAGGAGGATGAGTTGTCCTA
This sequence comes from Magnolia sinica, assembly GCF_029962835.1. Taxonomy (NCBI): domain Eukaryota; kingdom Viridiplantae; phylum Streptophyta; class Magnoliopsida; order Magnoliales; family Magnoliaceae; genus Magnolia; species Magnolia sinica. The sequence goes on from NC_080579.1 coordinate 6,456,397, forward strand.
CTTTCAATTGATGGGCGGTTCACCATAAATTTAGCAGACGGACTTTGGATCGCTGAGTGGCGGATTCAGCGCATTATTCTTTTGGACATATCATTCTTTTTGTATTTTTGTTGGGCGGCACCTTGTGCGACCCATTGATATATTTTGTGGACTTGTATATATTTAGTCACTTTCAATTTAGTAGACTAAATGTGATTGCGATTCATGTTTCAAGTAATTCCAAACCGCTCGTTAAACTGGATTAAAAATAAAACAGTAAAATTAGTTATAAGTGATACCCAGGAACTTGGGAGTCGAGCATATGCAAGACCTCCAATTTTCAGGGCGCTACAGTAATCTAGGTGGGCCCCACCTATAATAATCATGGACCTTTTGATATGAGGGAAGATGTATGGAATGTGGATTTTTTGGTCTTCCAAAATCACGGTGATTAATTGGATGATCAAATCCATCTAGGCAAGGGCCTGCAAAATGAACGGCTCAACACTTTTTACTCATTGTAACATTCTGTATTTTCACTATTTTGGATTTTTAAAAATTCTTAAAATTTTTTTATGTAATTAACTTATACTATCGCTTACTGACCATTGGCACTCAATATTAGTTTATACACGGGTGATACCAGTAAAGAACTGCACAAGTTCGATTAATCAGCCGTAGGAAGCCAACGAATCCGCCCGATCACTTAATCATTAATTTTAGCCCCATGATTTACTCACGTAAGGCCCAAATTTAACCGACCCATCGCTAAATAATCAAGACAATCATAACTAAATTAAAGATCTAACCGAAGTCGAGTCAGATAAGGCCCAGGTCTTGACTAATATACCAAATCAACCCCGTTACTCTTTTAGCCTAAAACCGATGGTTTAGAGTAAACGTGACCAAATATTGACTTTCACTACTTATAAATAAGCTACACTATGAACATAGTTAATCCAAATCCTAATCATTGCCCACGAGAAATCTCAATACCTAATTCATTCCAGAAATATCCCGATTTTCTGAACAAGCTCTAAACCGCTCGTTGTTGGGTTACTAGTTCCAAAACTATAGAATAATGTCCGTCTTACTAGGCTTGATGTCCATCACGGGAGTCGGACCTGGGTACTGTCCAAAATCGCTCAACTTGAGTCAAATGACGAGTGCATGAGAAGTGCAAATACCCTACAGGAAGAGGCTGAAACTTAAGTGAATTGGGTCGTCCACTCTTTTACAAAGTTGAGGATTTCGGACTGTCGGTTTATGACTAAAAAAGGGAGAAAGGGAGAAGAAAAAGAGGACAAAGGAGAAGAGAGAGACCTTAGGGTGTGGGTGTTGGTGCACCTATGCCCTTTCATCCCCTCTTTACCACCTCACCGTACCCAGAGTCGTCGTTAGAACTTTCCCGACAATGGTTAGAGGTAAGTGTTGAATCTCAAATATAATTTAGGGTTTCAATAGTTATTTATCCCAAATCTCATAAACTTGTATGTTTGTTTAGGTCTTTCAACAATTTTCTCTAAAAACCTAACCCTATGAGCTCAAAATCGGAGATTCCTTCTTAAAGGTGCGGACTATTATTCTAAGGTGGCCTAACACCAATTTTAGTATGAATCGAATGGTTATGTTTGATCGAGTGATGTATTTGGATAATCTAGAAAAAATTTAAGCAAAACCTTACATTTTAGATCCTTTCAATCAAGATGGAATGATTATGGAATGTTTGTTGTTCTTCAACATGATTGGGCATGAATTTGATGATTGTTTATTCATTCCTTTTTTTTTAGGTTAGCTTGTTAGTACACACTCATATCAGTACACACTTCATGTTAGCCACCCCCGCTAGGGATCGATACCAAGACCTCAAGTGTTGAAACGAGGCATCTCCACTCAGTCTGCCAGTTGAGCTATGGATCTAGGTGTATTCATTCCTTGCTTGATTTTTGTACAATGTTTCCTTATAACATGTATGATGCATTAACCCTTGTGTATTTTGTACTATGAGATACATGAAATTCTTGGCTTCCTTACCAACCCATACAACACACTTGCACATTTATTTCGTAATAATGTTAGTAGTCGCATTTATAGAGAAAGTTGAATTTATATGTTTAATGTATGAGTACTTGACATTACTTATGCTAGATGATAAACCATAATTTTTTGAAGTGCTATTGAATACCATTAAATCCCTTCATTGCTCAAGAAACTGAGGTGAGAGAAGGTGGTCCCGTTGGTAGGACTATTCTAAGACTAGACCAACGGATTTGGGCAGATGCGAATGAGCAATAGTAGTTGGACTACATGGGTCGCTTGTACCTGATGTTGTCCGTCACATACTCACCTAAACTCGCACGGTCTAGTCCACTTACTGACTAACCATGTTTGTTAACCATGTCTTCTCATGCCTGTATGGAACCTGAAACACCCTTCAACCACTGAAGCTCATTGATAACCATCTGAAACCGATCCACTGACTCGAGAGCCGGGCATGGTGGAATGGGACACTGTGTCCAAGCTGTTAGCTTACGTTGGGGTGACGAGCCTCCCCGTAGTGACCGCGAGCGATCCCTCTTCTCAGCACTCCCCATGTGCTTGAATCGGGGATGAGGAACCCGATGAGATAAAGGATTGCAGGGTCTTGGCTTCGCACGTTGAGAAGTCTTGGCCTCGTAACCAGTTGAGGGCAATGATATGTGGGGTGTACCAGTTTTCTCAATCTATTAGATGAACAGAATTAACTAAATACTCGGCTAACATTATTCACGCAGCGCATTAGCTAGGATTTGGCGACTCGGCAGTTGGGGTCGCAATGAAGGAGTGTTGGTCATGCACGATCGTTAGACGAAGTCACTCGAGGGATTATTGTTGCGAGGTCATGCATCATATCATAATACATGTACATGCATTAACAAGACTAACTTGAGATCTGCGAATGTATGTCTTTCATTAAATTCATCATATAATTGCTGCTTGTTGTAACTTAAGGCTAATAGTAACCACTGAGTTAACTACTTACTCTTACTCTAGGATGGTATTTTAAAACACCAACCAGACCCTTTACTAGATGCAGGTGAGGCGGAGCTCGACGAGCCAAGTGAAATGAGCATGGATGAGGTTAAGGAGCTTCTCTGCTTCCAGATTTTCGGCGGATCCTTTTAATTTGAGTTCGGGCTACCGCAGGGTATGGGTCAGGGCTCTAATCGCTTTGGGTCATGTATAGGTGGAACTAGTTCCCTATTTAGATAACTTGATATTTGTGATTTAGATACTTTTATATTTAGTGGCACTCGATACTGCTTTATGACTTACTTATGCTGCATGCCTTACTAAACTCTCCATTGTTTATGAGATCATCCAAATGTAATTAAAATTTGAAACCCATTAGGGCACCCATAGCACCTGGGAATTTGGGAGTCGAGTTCCTACATGGCCCCTGAAAACCTGGGGTGTTACACTCGTACAGTCCATCTTCCATGTTCTTCTCGTTGTCTTCAGTGGTGCAGTTCATTTGAGCTTATGATGTACCTAATTCTTTTGGCTCATGCTTTAAATTTATGCAGAAAAGTTGATGAACAATACGAATCTAACACAAATCATGGTGCCATATTGATGTTTTATATATTAAAAGTTTGATTTTGTATTATATAATCTATTTTGGAGAAAATAAATCATTGTGTTCTCTTGTGTTTACTTGGTGCTATGTGTAATTCCGCCATCCAATCCCCAACATCTTTCTCATAGAAAAATTCTATTTTTTTTAGAAGGATGTGTGACCGCATTCAATGTTCACCATTAAACTAGATCTTGTTAGTCAATTTTATTTTATTTTATTGTAAAAATTGTGAAATACTTTTCAAATACCATGCTACCAAACATTACTTATCAAGGAGCGCTTGAGTTTTTTCATTGTTAACAAACACACCCTCGATACGATATAAGTGTATTAAGTAACTCATTATGCAATCCAATTTCCTTCCATGTGAGGGAGACTTGGGTGGTACCCAGAGCAATGTGGGTTATACCCTAACTTTGTGGCCTACCTAGATGGATGGGTTGTATACATGCACCATCGATCCATTTTTCCAACTTGTTTAATGTTAGGAGCCCAAAAATGAAGCAAATAAAAATCTCCATTGAACCATGCGACAAGAAGCAATGGTCATTAAGGGCTGTTTGGATACAACCAAATAAATTACTTTTTCTACTTACCTCAGTAGAGAAGTGACTTATTTCAGTTAAGTTTATTTTATAATTAGTTTTGAGTAACTTTCTTACTTAAGATACTTAATCACTTCATTTAAATGTTTTTAGCAGTTCTACTCATATGTTCTTAAGAGAAGCTTAGGAGAGACGATAAAGAGAAGAAGCTGAGTAGTTAAAAACTAAGATAAGTTACCTGTGACATAAGTAATGTATCTTATAAGCAACTTACTATTTAAACACTTCTAAACGCCCAAAAATAAAAACTTCTTAAGGCCCATAATAATGATTATTTAGCATCCAACCTGTTGATAAGATCAAACAATACAGGATGAAGGGAAAATACAAATATTATTTTGATCTAAGTACTTTTTAATGACCACAAAAAGTTTTATTTATTATTATTATTATTTTTTACTCATGCTATAAAATAAAATAAGTTGGTAAAAGGCATATACAATGCATACATCGAGATGGGCCCCACGATCAGGTACCACCTACATAGCTGGTTCGGGGTTACCAGCCAAGTCGCGGCCTAATCCCAACGTGGCACACATGTGAAAATCTGTGGCCCACCTAACATCTAGCGCCCGTGGGCTGCATTGGCGAGCACGGTTGCGTGTAGGCAGAGAGTTCCAGTAAACCTCTGTATTCGTTTTTTTAATTAGAATTTTTGTCCCTTTATTTTAGAGCCACTCGATGGGCATTGAAAAATATCTTTACTTTTGTATTGTTGCATGTGAGTGCTGAGGCTATGGGCAAGCAACCACAGCCGTTCATTTAAAAATGGGGTAGATAGTCAACCCATTTCAAAAATAGCGATGACTCTTCAACCGTACACGTGGAATGTTAGCTGGTAACCCAGACCATACAAATGTCTGGGTTACTAGATATGCTCCATCCACGTCATGCATCACAATTTGGATGGACCAGATAACGTACACGGGTGGCAATACCGCATGTGAGGAGATGAGTCACCAGTGATCTCAAAATGGTGGTGAACTATCATAGGAGAACGATTTGAAAATAGAGAGAGGACGGGATTAGCGCCAACGGATTGGATGCCGTACTCAGTAAATTCTGTGGGGCCCACTGTGATGTATATGTCTTATCTACGCCGTCCATCCATTTTTTCAGGTAATTTTAGAACATCATGTAATATTTTAAGCATATTCAAAGCTCAAGTGGACCACACCAATGGAAACAGTGGGTATCGAACGCTTACCGTTGAAAGATTTTTGGTGGCCACAGTTTTGTATCAAGATGATATTGGTGTTTTACCTTCTCCCATGTCTATGTGACCTTATGAAAAAGTTGGATGACACATAAACATCACTTTGGTCGCTACAAAGAAAACTTCAACGGTAGACATCAATATCCCTACTGTTTCCAGTGGTGTGGTCCACTTGAGTTCTGGATATACTTCAATTTTGTTTTATTGTACTGAAATGAGCTGTTAAAACGGATGGACGGCGTGGATAAGACGCATATATCACTGGGAACCCCACAGAGTTAGCTCAGTACGCTAGTAGGAAATCCCCGTTCATTTCCAAGATGGTGGTGAATCATTCACCTTTCAGTTGTTAGATATGCACGCAATCCGGACCGTGTAAAACAAGCTGACCGGATAATCTTAATCAACCTTATCTCACTATTTGGATTGGACTCCTGAACATCTTATTCTTAGCCATTCATTTGGCAGCTACTAATAGATGGTTGGGATAGCTCCATGGATTTGATTTTCATGGCGCAGTCCATCCATGATCTGGACGCTCTGGATGGCTGGAAAAGTCTCCATCCTTCAACTTGCAGGGGAGCGGATTACGTGCAGCCCCGGCTTCACCCAACACAGTGCAGCCCGGACCATGGGGTGTATCTTGAGGTATTTATTAAATATCCACGCCGTCCATCCGAGTTTTCATATCATTTTATATTATGAACCTAAAAATTAATTATATAAAGCTGTGAAGTGGACCACAAAATAGGAAATGATGATTATTCAACTCTTGCCATTAAAATTTTCGAGGGCCCAAATTAGAGATCACTGTAATTTTTTTATACCATCCAACCTGTTGATAAGGTTACATGCATCTTGATAAAAAGGGAAAGAAAAATACATCTTGATCCAAAAATTTTATGAACCACGAGATGTTTTTAATGATCAATCACTATTTCTTCCTATGGTATGGTCCATCTGAGATTGGATATGCTTATTTTTTTCGTTTACCATAAAATGATATCTTAAAATTGATGAACGGAGTGGATATTATATACAGGCATAAATCTGGGCCCGATAGTCAGGGCCTCACTGTGTTGAATACGACCGGGGTCGTACCTAATCCGCTCCCCAAGTTGTAAGTGCCAACTATCACGTGATTTCAGGAGGACAGATACCATATGCGTCACGCCGATTGCGTCCTACCCCCGCCCGGACAGTAATCCATCCGGTCAGGGCTCTGTGGGATCCAACGTGATGTAAGAGTTTTATCCACACCGTTCATCGTTTTTATAGGATCATTTTAATGTATCATTAAAAGCAAAGTGGCAGCTCCAAGCTTAATGGACCACAAAGTCGGGATTGAAACTCTAACATTAAAAACTCTTGGGAGCTGGAGAAGTCTCAGATCAAGCTGATTTTTATTTTTTCACTTCATACACGTCTAAATGACCTTATTAATAGGTTGTATGGTAAAAAAAAACCCATCAATTTGGCCCTTAGAAAGGTTTCAAGGGTGGGTGTCGTTATCACGGAAGCTTCCTTTGGTGTGGTCCACTAGAGCTATTGACCTGCCTCATTTTTAGGATAATATCTTAAAATGACTTGATAAAATCTATGAACGTCGTGGATAAAACTATTACATCATGATGGACCCCATAGAGCCCTGCCCGGACGGATCACTGTCCGGACGGGGGTAGGACGCAATCCGCGTCCCCGGTTGCGTGTCTCATTTGGCAACGGTGCAGTCACAGCTGGTGGTCGTATCTGGCTGCTGCGGGTCCATGTCAATTTATCTTCTGATCCATCTCGTCCATTGGTTTCTTCCCCTCATTTTCACCGTAGAAACAAAAAATTCAGGTGATCTACAGTTTAAGTGTATCAATAAATCAGAGAAAATTGTAAAATCGTTACCATGACCATTAATTCAAATGGTGTGGCCAGCCTTGGTTTTGGAGTGTCTTTATTTTTTGTTTTTCTATGGGTTAGATGGTATATAAACAACACGGTGGGCCCCCTAAGTAGTGGGGTTGATTTTATTGGTTGGGTGTCCACTCCTTACCGTTAGTTTTGGTTTGGCCCACATGAGTTTGCAGTCGGGATTATTTTTGGTCCTATAATATAACCGGTAACGGAAACGGGTTGGCTACTCCCCTTCCAATGGCTAGTGGTCGGTGCTCTGTGGGAACCCCGCGGTGTATGTGTTTCATCTATGCCCTCCACCTATGTTTCTAGATCATTTTATGAAATGAGCCCAAAACCGAGTTATTTCCAAATCTCAAGTGGACCATTCAAAACTGAACGTTGACCATTAAGAATTTCTGTGGGGCATAAAAGTTTTGGATCAAGCTGATCTTTGTTTTTTCCCTTCATCTAGGTCTGTATGACCTAATCAATAGATGTCAAATAAACAGTACAGTGGGACTTAGGAGGATTTTAATGGTGGATATCCAATCACTGTTGTTTTCCTGTGGTGTGGTCCAAATGAGATTTATACCCCTCTCATTTTTGGGATTAAGGCATAAAATGATCAGTCAAAATGGATGAACAGCATGGATAAAAGACATACTTCATAGTGGGGCCCGCATAGGGGGAGTAGCCCATCCGTTTCCTAATATAACATCTAAGCATGCATCTAATGGATGGGGGTGGATCTGATTCACCGTTGATGTGGGGCCACAGAAGCCTTGTACAACCAAAGTTGTGGGAGTATGGGAAGTTAGACGGACTATTTCATATCATGTGTAGGCCTGTCAATAGATCGAATTGGCGATCCGATCTGATTCATTGTAGTGGGTCTGGATCATTATACAGGTTCGACTGGGGTTCTTGATCTTAAAATGTTATTTTGTCTATAATCAGATTGGTTACGGATCCATTGTGATCCGATCCTCATGAGACCCGATCTAAGTATTCTAATGAATGTTTTAATCAAACCGTCTGTCTAAAATATTCGAAAGCAAAAAATTATAATTTATTATGTTCTCTCCCTCTCTCTCTTTCTCCACAACTAGCAGCCTAAAAAAAAAAAAAAACGATATCTCAATAAATGTTTCAATCTCAATAATTCATTTAAATAACTCAAAATAAAAAAAACTCCAGGCTATTCCTTTTCCTCCCTCGTCTCTCTCTCTCCACGTCCGGCAACCCATGTAGAAAATGGGCCCAAGTCGAGACGCCCACTTCTCCACCCCATGCACACTTCTTCTAGTATCTGATATCAGAAATATTTTCATTCCCTTCTTATTTCTCCTTCATCTCCTCTCATTTTCATTTTTTTTTTTTTTAAATTTATTTCTCAATTTATTTCTTATTTCGTATGGGTTTTTTTCAACGGACCAAGGATTGCTTTTTCTTCAAATGTATATACTTATTTAAGATTTTTGTTTCCTAGAGTACTTGTAAGTCCACAAGGTAGAAAGCATTATACTATCCTCTATGGATGCATGTTCTTCTCTATTCTAATGGTTTTATTTATTTATTTATTTATTTATTTATTTTTTTATGTTGCTTTGTATTAGCTTACTTTGTTTTAGTGTTTTTTATTTTAGTTTTTTCATTTCATGATTTTTAATAGAGAGAATGTCGTTTTTTTGTTGTTTTTTTTTACCTGAAACTATTATTGAAGTTTTTTTTTTCTTTTTTTCATTTGTCGTGCTTAACAAAAATATAATGCATATTGTTCCTTTACTTATTTTTATGTTATTTCATTGATGTTGCATTAGAATTACAAGTAATTTGTTGGATCTCCATGTCTAAACCTAGTCAGTCTATTGATGAGAATATTATTAAGGTTTCAAGCCAATGCAATTTTCCTATATGATGAAAATTGACATTTAAAATATGGGATGACTTTGATAAAAATTGATCACCAATTAGTGAGGAAGTGGCTATTTTACAAGTATTAAAAGAGAGAATTTGTGGGGGTAGTAATAGTACAACTAACCATTTAAATAAGCACTTGACAAGATGTCATAGAAAAAAGCAAATGGATATTTCTCAACAATTAATATCATTGAATAAAAATGTAAGTAAAAAGCAATATTATTTTAAGAACTTTAAGTTTGATAAAAAATGAAATCATCTAGATCTTTTTCACATGATAACGAAGCATGAGTACCCATTTAACATAGTTGAACACAAGTATTTTGAAATATTCGTGAACAATCTTCACCATATGTTTAAATTGGTTTCCCGCAATATAGTTAGGGCCGATGTGATGCATGTTTACAAGTATGAGAAAAAAGAACTTTATGAGTATTTTGATAAGCTCTTTTCCCGAATTAACTTTACTACTAACTTATGGACATCAGATCAACAAAATATTGGATATTTTTATATAAAAGAGGATTCTTGCTTTTATAATAATAAAAACTCCTTATGATGCTGAGACTTTGTGTATAATTGTCATGGATAGAGTTTCAGAGTGGAATACTGATTTAAAAAAATTATTCACCATCACTAAAGACAATGCTTCCATTAACGATATCCCGGTTAAAAGTATGAAAATTTATCTTTCCGGTCAAGGATTGCTCACATTATCTGGGGAGTTATTTCATGTCCGTTGTTCTACTCGTATTCTTAATTTAATTATGCAAGATAGTTTATGGGAGATAGCACGTACACTCCAAAAAATATGAGAAAGTGTAAAGTACATTAATTCATCATCATCAAATAATCAAAAGTTCCAATTTGCAGTCACTCAAGTAAAATTGCAAGGGAAAAAGAGTGTACCTATGGATGTTTCCAATAAGGTGGAACTCCACATATCTTATGCTCGAGGCTACTTTGGACTTTAAAAAAGCATTTTCTCGATTGGAGTAATGTGATCGTGACTTCAAGGTAAATCCATCCATTGAAGAATGTGAGATGAGAAAACTTATTATTAAGTGTTTAAAAGTTTTTTTTTTTTAATAAAGATACCAATAACTTTTCAGGTTTCAAATATCCAACTACTAATATATACTTTCCTGATATTTGTGAAATTCATCTCAAAATAGTTGAATAAAGGAAAAAGTGATTGTAATTATGTTAAGTCAATGACATATATAATGAAATCAAAATTTGACAAGTTTTAGCATTAATAAGTTTGGTTTTGACAGTGGCATTAGTCTTTTATCCTCGGTTTAAAATAGAGTTAGTGGAATACTACTACTATTAAATATATAGTGATAGTGTTCATTCTTGCATCAGCAAATTTCAACATAGAATAGTTAATCGTTTCTTAGAGTATAAAGTTGTTGACTTGGATAAATCAATGATAATCTTTTCAACCATTGGTGAAAGCAATTGCAATAACAATTTTTAATCATCTAATGGTGTTTTTGATAATATTAAGATAAATTTAGAGGATTTGATGAGTGGTATTCTCATGTACGTCTTGGCAGTCAAGTTTTCTTCCAAAATCAAAACTATATCAGTATTTAAAAGAGCCATTATTTCCTCGCAACGAGGATTTAACATATTAAGTTGGTGGTGAATCAATCGTCCAAAGTTCTCAACACTTTTTGTCATGCCCGAAAATTGACACTTTAGTACAAGACCCCAGTCCTAAGTTCCCGGGTGTGAACTAAAAGAAACGTATATGTGACCTCGTTTATATTCATATTCATTCCACACACGAATAATTGAAGTAGCGTAATTCAACTTAGTGGATCCAAAGTGGGGTAGAGATTACAAAATTTTTCATAAATATAGGGCTAACAATCAAAGTAATATCACAATAGTAGTGTCCACTCAAATGAGGATTATATAAATCATAATAACCATTCTACAAAACAGCTAACGAAGTCCACCCATCTAAGGACTCTAAATATACAAATTCTCAAAATGTACAAAAAGAAGAGAGGTGAGGCACTCCACCCAAGCCTGCCCATCCTTCAACTGGAAGTATGGGGCGTCATCAACAAGATCCACTATGTCTCATCTAATGTGCTGGTCTCGATGGTACCTGCTGAAAGTGTTATATTGATAAACCCTAAGTATTGTCAAATTTTGGTATGCCAAACCATTTCAAATTTGTATCTTGATGTGTATCAAGCTTATGTATCTGTTCACATTGAATCTTCGATGTTCGTTCTATTCGTGCTGAATTTATCTTGCTGATATTTATGACGAACTTGTCGAGATCTTCAAACTGGAAGAAAGTAAAGACTTAGTTTTCAAGAACATTACGGTTCAAGATCTGGAACCAGAAAAGTCTAAGAACTCAAAACCTAGTTGAAGACTGTGTTCGGTATGTTGAGTTCAAACGCAAAATTTAAAGCTGCTGAAGTGATTGATAGTTTGATGGTTCATATATTTAATCTCATAAGTAAGGTATGATTGACCTATATTGACCTTAGATTATGATTAGATCATTTCATACTTTCAATCGGTCCTTTTGGTCATTTTATAAGTGTAAAATTTTATTCTTTCGACTAACCCTAACACTGGCTCGACCAGTCCTAGAATTTCCTCGACCAGTCCAGGATTTGTTATGAATTTTCAGAATTTTTCTTTTGATCTTCGACTAGTCCTGAAAACTACTCGACCAGTCGTGTGAATAATGCTCGATGCAGTGCTCGACTCATTTTCCAGCGAGTGATCTGGACTCACACGACTAGTCGTGTGGTGTCCACGACCAGTCGAGCAGGCCACTCGACTAGTCATGGGACCCATAAGGCTAGTCGTGCGATTGAAAAATCTTGTCACGCCAGAATTTTTGAAAATTTGTTTGGATAAGGTCAGTCGTAGCTAACCAAAGGTCGGTTGTGCGAACCGATTTTTCACCTATAAATAGTGCTCAAATTTCAAAGCTTTTCATTTAATTCTTATCATTCTTAAGCAATCACTCTGAGTTAATTTTGAGTACATTCTAAGTTATTTTGTCCATATTTAAGATTCTTTAAAGTAACTCTTGTTTTTTTATTTTGATTCTCTATTTCATTCTTATATTGAAAAGGGATGATTTACCCTTTCTTGAGATCAAAATCAAAGCAAAGCCCTTGCTGATTTAATTAAAAATAATTTAGACTTAGAACCCTATATACTTGTGAAACTGAACGTTGAACATATACGTCATCATCAAGTTGGTTCTACCAGGCTGCTTCAGAATCGTCACACAGATAAGTATTTTACTTTTTCTGTAATTCAATTCAATTTGTTTGGTTGGTGAGATTGTTCCAGAAAATCTCCATTTGTGGTTTATCTGAGGTGATCCAGAAAACTCGGGGTGTGAGGTTTTTGAATTGTGTAAGCCCACTTGAAAGACACAATTGTGAAGGTTTTAGGTGAACCTTGAAAAACCTATTTTAATTAGTGAATGCTAATATCCCGACGAAGTGGATATTAAGAGTGGAGTAGTTGTGTGGCTATTGTTTAACAGTTGGTGTACACACAAGCGAACCACTATAATTCTTTATGTTTGGTGGATGTGTGGTTTATTTCTTTATCTTTTATGATTCAAGATTGTGGGATGTATTTGTGGATGTGAATGTTGTAATCTTTATATTTCAGCATTGTGTGGTAAATATTGTAATAGATTAGTTTCTATTTCTTTCATATCCTCTTTAGTTTGAGTTTTTGATACTTACCCACGTTCTAGTAAGGTTGTCCTGCCTTAAACCATTGGTTTTTGGTGTCAAGTTGTCCTTAGAACCAAGTTGGTATCAACCTCTCAATACTTGACTATCAAGATTGTTATTTGCTTTGGTTAATTATGTTTATTTGGTTATCTTATTGTTTATATTCCTCTTATTAATTTTTATTTGGCATACTCCTATTCACCGCTCCCCCTCTAGGACATATTGCTCGACCTTTACACCTGCATCAATAGTATCTAATTGGTGTTTAAAAACACTGTCCTATGTGAGAGTGACTAGTTAACGTAGTGGTTCTATTTTTTAAGTTACATATGTTATCAACACAATCATGCATAAACAAAGATAGCATTATAAAATAAATAATTCTTAAGTTAATTATTTAAATGCATGAATGACATGATGATATATGCAATGGTTGACCCATAATACAACCAAACAGTGTTTAACACGATGAATGCCTAGAATCAACAATACCAATATAGAATCATATCAACGTTATTGTAGCGAGGACGTCAACATATGCACAATGATTGGCCTACAGCACAACCCAATAATGCAATGATATGCATGATTAGACAAGTATTTATTATTTCCGATTCAAACAGCAGGTTGGCGAAGCTAGGATACTTTCATTCTATCAATTGTCGCTTAACGGATTTACGTAGCTTGTAACGAAACGTAGCAGCCCCTCACCAGTGTCCATTAATTCAAAATTTGGGTTCATCACCCAATAGTTCATACAACTCAATCGGGTTAATATTATGGCTTATTATCCAAGGACAATCATAACTAGGTTGAAGGTTGTCACCCAAACCTCAACTGTGGAGAAGCCACCCAAACCATTAAAAATATGGTAGGATCACGACATTTATTGGTGCTCGATGGTCACTATGAGGAGGCTTGTCACCCAATATTTTACTACCATGGCAAACTTATTATTAAATATTTTGCCTATGTGATAGACACGTCACCCCAGCATAAGCCGACAGCTCAAACATGGTGTCTCATACTACCATACTCGCGACTCACGAGTTTTTGTGGTATCATAACCTACTAATGCTTATGAGTGGATTTGATTTAATGGTAATAATGGTATCCTAAATTCCTTTGAATGTTATACAACAACCAAACATAAGAATGATCAAGCCATGCATTGGACTGACCTAATCGACAACAGGGGACCCCGGGCAAAATCGACATTCGGTACGAAGCATCCCATGTAACTCTAACTACTGTCGATTGTCTATGTTCAACCTCAGTCGACTATATAAGTTCGAAATAGCCAACCTAAAGTGGGTCATCCACTTAATATTTTGCATGGGTCTATCAGCACAACTACAAATCATATTATCAAACATAAACATAATCACGAAACAACTTAATACCACATAGGGTGCGTCAACCGAACATATGTATGAATCAATATAATTTAATATATATCATTACAATTCAATGTATATCAACATCTAGAGGTGGCCATCGAGGGACTGAGTCCCACAAGCTTGACTCGATCCGAACTGAATCTTGATTGGATTGACTTGAACCGAGTCCAACTCGGTCAAAGATACAGAGTCGGATCGAGTTAGCCTTTGTTCGGACTAGGTCAAACTTGTGTAAATACATGTCATGCAAAGATACCGCCCACGCTCCAAGTTGTACGGACGGGTCAAAGGAGATCAGAGTTACATGGCCCCACAGTGATGTATTTATTATATCTATATTGTTCATCCATTTTTCGAGATCATTTTAGAGCATTAGGGAAAAAATGAATCATATCCAAAGCTCAAATGGACCACACCAAGGATAATGATTTTCACTATTAAAAAATTCGTAGGGACCACCATAACGTTTATTTTCAATCCAATCTGTTAATAAGGTCACAACTACATGAATGAAGAGGAAAAATAAATTTCATATTGATCCAAAACTTTTGTGATCCTTAAAAGAGTTTCAATGTAGACATTCAACCCCCCACTGCTTTTTTGTAGTGTGGTCCCCTTGATCTTTAGATCCGTCTTATTTTTCGGCTCAAGCCTTAAGATGAGCCCGCCAAATGGATGGAAGGTTTGGATATAACACATAACTCATGATGGGACCCACAGAACTTGCTGATGTTAATACACCAGCTAGTGCATTGTACACCTACCTATTAGTCAATATAGTGTTAGTGTGACAGGAAGCGGACTGCCTACTGAGTAACTCATTAACCTAAGTGTACTGGGTAAAATTTGTGGGGCCCACCTTCATTCATGCATTTTATCCAACCCGTTCATCCATTTTTTCAGATGATTTTAGGGCTTTAACCCAAAAATGAAGCCTATTAAAAGATCAAATGAACCACACCAATGTAAACAATGTGAATTGAACTTCTACCATTGAAAAGTTCTTAGGGACCATAGAAGTTTTAGATCAAGCTGATATTTGTTTTTTCCCCTTCATCCATTTATGTTTGATCTTATGAACAAGTTGGATGAAAATTAAACATCACTGCGTGCCTTAGAAAGGTTTCAACGATGGAAATCAATACTTCTACTATTTCATGTGGTATGATCTAGTTGAGGTGTGGATATACTTCGATTTTGGTCTCAACACCTAAAATGATCCTTAAAAGCAGATGGACGGCATGAATAAACCACATGCATTCAAGGTGGGCCCAATAAAGTTGACTCAGTCTGATAAGAGCTATCGTACTGAATAACTCAGTACGCGATCCGATTTTCAGTTTTGAGTGTGACAGTTTCAGTGTTAGGGACTCGGTGCTCAAGGTAACAACTGAGAGGAGACGTTGGCTACTCCCCTGCCACCATGGTGGTCGATGCTCTGTGGACCCTCACCATGATGTATTTATTTCATCCATGCCGTCCATCTATCTTTCTAAATCATTTTATGGTATTAAACAAAAAATAAGGTATATCACAATCTCAAGTGGACAACATTACATGAATTAGTGTTGAATGAACGTTGTGCAGATCGGATCAGATTAGATCTTGGATCAAATCGGTCCGGATTGGCCACTGATCCGAACTCGACTCCATATACGGTCGGATCTGAGTAAGCCTACTCGATCCGACCCGATCCTGGCCTTTGGTTCAGATCAGATCGGGTCAGATTCCACCCAGCTCTATCAACATCACTTATCAATTTACGTACAAGAGTTCTAACAATAAATGTTTCATCTCATTGAAACATTTTATCAAAAATGTTTGTTACTATGAACAAGTAACATTAGGATTACAATAATAACCCAATTCAAAACAAATAGCATATGACATCTTATAATCAACTAAAAATTATTATCTAGTACTATCAAGGGTTGATAAAATAAAATCTAGAAGAATGGTCCACACCTTAGAGGGTTTCACACGACCTTCTCATGCTTAGGGTTAGAGTTTTTTGAGGAAAAATCACAAATCCTAAACCAAGATCAAGGAAACACCATTGATGGGTAGAAATATATACTAGGTTGTGAAATTGAAAGGTTAGACAAGATTCTTACCTTCAATCATCGACAGAAGATGATTGACGAAATATTTGGTAGCAATTAATGTTGGATTGAAGTGATTCAGTGAAGGAGACACTAATCTCCCCCTCGCTTGTTCTCTCTCTCTCTCTCTCTCTCTCTCTCCTAATCTAGTGCATGAAATTCGTATGGGGAGAGGAGTGTCAAATCACTACCAAAAAAACGATCAACGGCTACGGACTATGTTAGTTTTTTGCTACGGATATAAACCGTAGCTCATATGCTACAGCTCAGATCCGTAGCTAAAAGTCAAAAAACCGTAGCTAAAAGTAACCACCTTCCCACATCCGTCCAAGCCCCTCGAGGGACTCTACGAGGCCCATTAAAAATCGTATGCTCCATCTAATACGTCTATCCGTTTTGAAAAATAATTTTAGGGCAGGATCCAAAAAATGAAGTAGATCGAATGATCAGGTGGACCACACGTTAGGAAATAGTGGAGATTAATACCTATCATTGAAAGTTGGTGTGGTTCAATTGGACAAAATATTTTGTAGATTTGTGGCAACTTTTCCTATAAAAAAATTTCAAAATTAATGAATGGAGTGGATTTTTCAAATGCATCAATATGGGCCCCCCAAATAGAAAAAAAAATCCGTCCGTCCAGATCCCATCAAACGTGTGAACGCCGAGGGCTGGTTATGGACGGAATAATAGCTACGGCTTTATGGATTTTTAGCTACGGCTTTAGACCGTAGTAAATCCGTAGCAGGTACAAAATGCGGAAAACTGCGCTCCTTTTTCTTTTCCCCCTCTCTCAATTTTTTTTTTATTTCGCTCTCACGTCCGTCCCTTTCTCACTCACTCTCACGTCCGTCCCTTTCTCTCTCACTCTCAATCTCCCACTTCTCTTTTCTCTATCTCTCTCGATTTCCGACACCATTGTTCCTGTCTCTTTCTCTCTCTCTGTCTCTCTCGATCTCGATCTCCCGCACCATTGTTTGAAACAGAAAAATCATCATCGGCATTCCTTAGATTGCATCGTCAGAGAGAATTTTGGTATGCGTTCTTCTCTCTCTCTCGATCTCCGGCCCCTTTTCTCTGTCTCTCTTGATCTCCGTCACCTTGATTCATTGCAAATCAAGCCTCATCCCAATTTATTAGATGATGAGGCTTGGATGATGATGAGAAATGCTGCAATAAGTCATTGGACTGTAGTAGTCATCCAACCAATGGCATGAGAAAGGAACTGTTCACTCAAACAAGAAGCATTGGTTGATGGGCTGTAGAAGACAGAGCCTGGGGAGTGGTCATGGGATGATCAGAAATCCAATGGTGGGATTTCAAAGTGGGATGGGTTAAAAAATCAAACCTCAATCATAGCAAATGCCATGCAAGGATAGAAAGTTCTTTGTATGATTACCTGTTGCCTGTGGAGCCTTTATTTCTGAATCTTAATTGCACAGATGGGTTTTCCAAATTTGTTTGCCTATATACACTCA
Source organism: Magnolia sinica (assembly GCF_029962835.1). NCBI lineage: Eukaryota > Viridiplantae > Streptophyta > Magnoliopsida > Magnoliales > Magnoliaceae > Magnolia > Magnolia sinica. The sequence continues at coordinate 6,474,343 of NC_080579.1, forward strand.
TGGGGTGGCACACCAGATCAATGATTTCAATTACTAGAACTCATATGAAGTGTTCTATATAGCATTTATCTTTATTTCAATTTCTAGATCAATGTTTTCAATCACTTGATTTCAATGAATATGAAAATTTTGTGGAGTTGGTTGTTAAAACATGCAGGGGAGTTGGTTGTTAAAATGTCAATGAGATGTGATTTTGTGGAGTAGTATATTTTCAGTTTGATTGTATTCTCTCTCTATCCGTTGATGGAATATACTTTCAGGGTATATTGTTGTTTGATACTCACAACAGACTACTATTTTGTTTGATGATGCTGAAATATTAGTAAAGGGTATTGATGTCAGCACCCAACCTGATTGATTTGCTTACCCTCCATTTTCCATTTTGGGCATTCTAAAGAGTACATTTGTGGTAATATTTCAAGACCCAAAATTGAAAATAGGGTGCAGCTAAATCAATTGGAACAGGCGTTAATAACGACTCCCCTGGTTAATCCAATAACCTGCAATTGATTGCTTTCTTTCAACTCAAAAGGAATGCCATAAATTTATAGTAGCCGCATGAATCCCTACTTTTAAGGTGCTGGCCCACTTCAACCACTTATGGTCCCACTACCTCTTGTTGCAATTCCTGCTTTCTTTCATTTCTGGTAATTAAATCACATATATTCAACTCAAAGAACTTTGCTACGTCAATATAGTAGTTACACAATTAGAATAGATAGCTTGAACAGGGAACTACCTCTTGTTGCATTTTAGCTAAGTACTTCAAAACTCTTTGGTGTTTTAGTTGATTTCAAATCAAGATCATAGATGCATGTGTTTAGAATTATATTCGTGAATGAGTGAAAAATACTTATTAATTATTTTTTTGGTAAGGTGCAGGTTCAAAAAGGACCCTTTGGTTAATCGGGTTTCGCCTGTAATGGATAGGGAGTGGATAACACTAAGTTTTCCGGACCCATGTTTTATTTCTGGAATGAGAAGTTTTTTAAAGTTTGCGTGAGATCACCTTCCTGGTAGAGAAACCATTTTTTGTCCATGCACCACTTGCAGATGTGCACGTTTACCGATTTCTTATGATGATTTGGAAATACATCTAATGAAAAATGGATTCGATCCAAAATATAGGGTTTGGAACATGCATGGTGAGCATGTATCACCTGAGTGCACTGAACGTGCATCAAGTTCCCAACAATGCCATAGTGTCCCAAACTTAAATGATGTTCACAACACGATCGTTCAAGAACTCGGTGGTAATAACCTAGATAAAGTTGTCCAGGATGAGCCGAACGTGACCCCTGTAGTCGAAGGCGAATTTAGGGAAAATGAACGTAACGATTTTGAAGCAAATCTACAAGAAGCAATGACTGAGCTATACCCTGGGGCAGAAGATTTCACCGTGCTAACTTTCATTGTACAGCTTTTTAAATTAAAGGTGAACCATGGATGGAGTGAAAAAAGCTTTACAGAGCTCCTTCAACTACTAAAGAAGGTGTTGCCTTCTGGTAATAAGGCCCCAACTAATACCTACCAAGCAAAGAAGATTATTACAAAGTTGGGTCTTGATTATGTGAAGATCCATGCTTGTCCAAATGACTGCATCTTGTACTGGAGAGAGCATGAGATGAAAACTAGTTGTCCAACTTGTAACGCTTCTAGGTTCAAGACAGAAATGGATGATGACAGAAAACAATTTCAAGTACCTGCCAAGGTGTTAAGGTATTTTCCATTAACACCAAGGCTACAAAGAATGTTCAGTGTGCCATGGTTGGCGAAAGAAATGTCCTGACACTCAACCAGGAAATTGTAACATGAAAAGATGGAGCATCCAGCTGATTCTATTGCATGGAGGAATCTCGATGACAAGTATATGGATTTTTCAGCTGAGTCTCGTAATGTTCGATTGGGTTTGGCTACAGATGGGTTTAACCCATACGGCACTTATAGCGCTTCATATAGTTCATGGCCCGTTATGTGTGTGACGTACAACCTTCCACCTAAGCTTTGTATGAAACCTCAATTTACTATATTGACTTTGCTCATTGAGGGACCGCGACAACCGGGAAAGGATATTGACATTTACTTACAACCATTGATTGATGAACTTCAAGACTTATGGCAGAAAGGGGTCATGACGTTCGACGCATACCATGAAAGCAATTTCAATATGCGTGCAGTTCTACTCTGGACAATCCATGACTTTCCAGCATATGGCAATGTTTCCGGATGTAGAACCAAGGGTAAATATGGTTGTCCTGTATGTGGTCCCAACACAGATTCCTTGCGACTCAAGTATGGAAAGAAACATGTTTATATGGGCCATAGACGGTGGTTGCCAATGTTGGACCAGGCTAGAAAGGACACAAGTGCTGGCACTTACAATAAGAAAGTGGAGATACGACGACAACCGATCCGTCTGGATGGGATTGAGGTCGAAAGACAAACTGCGAACCTCAATATGCGGTGGGGGAAGTCTGGGAAGAAGAATAGAAGAGGTATTGATGGAGGCCGACAAGAGCTAATCGATGACATTGAATCACCGTGGTTCTTCAAACGGTCTATATTATTTGATCTGGAGTATTGGAAAGATATTCCCGTGCACCACAACCTTGATGTTATGCATGTCGAGAAAAATATATGTGAAATCCTTGTCGCTTTAATGTTGAACACACCCGGCAAAACCAAGGATGATGTTAATGCGCGTAGGGACCTGAAATGGTTGGGAATTAAGAAGCGTCTATGGCTGAAAAAGAGTAATGGCAAGACGATTCAGAAACAAGGTCCTTTCTGTCTAAGAAAAGAAGAGAAAAAGCTTTTCATTCAGACTTTACATAATCTGCGTGTTCCTATTGGTTTTAGTGTGAACTGAAAGACCATTGTAACGGAAGATTGCATGGATTTAAAGGGAATGAAGTCTCATTCTTATCATGTGTTGATGCAACATCTACTCCCGGTTCTTATCCAACATGCATTCAAGGATAGGAAGGTCATTCGTCCTATAATTATAAGCTTTTGCACCTTCTTTAATGCCTTGTGCTCGTCAACCATAGACCTTCAAACGCTCATTACTCTCGAGAGGGGTATGACTAGGACGTTATGTCAGCTTGAGATTATATGCCCTCCATCGATATTTGTCATGATGATGCATCTTACCATCCACTTGGCCTATGAGGCTCGCATATGTGGTCCTGTATACTATCGATGGATGTATCCATTCGAAAGGTACGCTATGAACTTAGTAAGAGTAAATAGGTGAAACGTCTAAAGATGCATGTATATGTAATGTATCATTATTTTTGTCAGGTTCATGAAGATATTCAAGGCTTATGTCCGTAACAAGATGCGACCTGAGGGTTGCATTGCAGAACAATACATCCAAGAGGAGACGGTTATATACTGCAACCAATACAAAGGAAAACATAAAACAAGCCTCTTGGAAAAGCTGGAAAAACGTTTTGATGGAGTCATTCCAAAACCACAAAAGTTACAAGAAATTATTGACGATGATTCTAATGATGACAATGTTGGTCCAGTAGATTCGAGTCAAAGTGTTATCCTAATGGGTATCGAATATGAACAAGCTCGTACTTGGGTCATGAAGAGTCATCCCAGCTATGATGCGTGGGAAGGGTATGTACTTTTAGCTCATATATATCTTCTTTACTTTATGCAATTTCAATATAACATTGGTATCGAATAACCCACAGGAAGTACAAAGATTTCTTGCAACGATGCTACAGGAGGACTAACAAGGTGCCTAGCGAGGATGAATTCATACCTTGGTTGAAGAGACAAACAGAGTTCAACGAATCTAACGAAGAAGAATTCAAAGATATAGTGAGAGGACCTCTAGCTTTTGCTACGCAATACAATAAGTATTGTATTAATGGTTTCCTTTTTGTCACTAAGGAATATGAGGAGAATAAAACAAACCAAAATAGTGGGGTTATGACAGAGGGTATGACCACTTTCCGATCTAGTGCTAAGGATATAAATACAGTGGATGAAAATCAACCTTACTATGGAGTCCTTCATAGAATTATCCAATTGGAGTACCGTACAGGGTATAAGCCCATCCTATTTAAGTGTGATTGGGTGAAGGTGACACATCATGGTGTTGCTGTTGATGTTGAAGCGAATCTGAGATTAGTAAATTTATCTAGTCTTTATAGTTCAGACAAAGTGGGTGACGAGCCGTTCATCCTCGCGGAGCATGCTGTACAAGTTTTCTACTCCAAAGATCATAAAAATCCTGAATGGCACGTGGTCTTGAAGGTTTCAAAAAAGATTTTTGTCAAAGAGGAGACATGCCTTCTATCAGAACGATTGAAGGCTGTAACTGATGCTGATGCAGGACCTGATCTCACCACCTTAGCAAATGCCGATGAGTTGATATTCAATGAACCTGAAGAAGTCAGCGTTGTAGTTAAGAAAACAAAGAAAAGAAAGCGATCAAGGAGAATCTATTGAATTCTTTGTATTTTTAATCCATGTAACAAAATGATATATATCGAAGGAAATATAATGAAGGTATGGATAATATAGTGAATTGTTTGTGCTTTATCTGTTATCTAAATTGTTTTTAGGGTTTTTTTTTCTATTAGCATATAAATAAGCACATGGACTCACAGCCAGAGGCATTGGTTGCAAATGCAAGCAACACCAAAGGTAACAAGATAGTTCTCATTAATTAGATATGTAGATTTCATTTTTCTTATATATTGGCGGTAATCAACGATGTTTATATATAATTATTATTCTTTTTTATGTAGATGTGCCAGCTTCTTCTTCATCTAGAAAGAGAGGCCCTACTAAGGGTGCTTCTTTACATGTGCAACCTGATAGGAAAAAAGTCCTTAAGACAAATGAATTCGAGCAACCGAATGAGGACAGTCCCAATCACAAAGACTTTGCATCGCATATCGGTGTCCTAGCCCGTGCTCATATCCCGATCATATACGAGGACTTTCGCCAGGTGCCTTGTGCACACATTCAAAAGGTTATAGAAACATTGTCACTGTTTTATGAGTTTGAGGGTCAAAGTTGGGATGCAGGTGTTTGGTACATAACACAACGCATCAATGAAACATGGAGAAATTATAAGAAAAGGTTGACTAAACAATATATAAAAAACAACGATCCTATAGTTGTTAGAGATAGTCCTGCCCCCCCAGGTGTCCCTATGGAGGATTAGAGGACCTTTGTGGATCAACACAACACCGAGCAATTCAAGAGAGTAAGTGCAAGGAATAAAGTCAATCGGGCAAAGCTAAAAGGACCTGCGTGTCTTGGGAGGCGCAGCATGGCTGTTACTCGCCATCAGATAGTATGTATATAAAGATAGGTATTATAGTTTAAAATTAAATTTAATTTTGATCTAATTAACTCTATTAATGATGTGTATTTGAACGATATGTTATGTGCCAAAGGCGATGGAGAGGAATCTTACCTCTGATGCCGAGATAGGTAGAGGTGATGTCTACTTAAGAGCCCATACGAGCAAGGACAAAGTCGTCCAGTATCCTAACCTTGTTGTAAGTGCACCCCTCTTACCACTAACTAGTACCATTATGAAATGTCATTATATAACTTTAAATTATTTTATGTTTATTTGTATTAATTTTGTCACAGCAAAAACTAGATGAGCTTTATAGTAGCAATCCTGCTTCTAAGATGACCGGCGTTGACGATGCCCTTACACAGGTACTAATAAAGTTTTAAAATTACTTGAGTTTTACGGTAATTATGAATTTCCTAATAACTTGATTTGCAATATTTTACAGTTGGTTGGTTCTGATAGTAGAGGACGAATGCGTGGTCTGGGTTGCTCGATAAGCAAAACAGGACTGAAGAAGTCAACCCCTGCCCATTCAAAGCTACATAATATGGCAAAAGAAAGAGAAGGCCTAGCGCAGGAGATATTAGAGATAAAGAAATCATTGATTGATATAAAGTCCTGGGTGGGTATGCATCAAGAGGCACAGTCTGGTCAAAACCTCCCATCACCACCAGTGGCTAAATCTACTCAGGGATCATCGGTATGCAATTATAATTTCGCTAATGTAATAAGCTTGCAATTATATTATAAATGCTAATAATACTAACACCATTTTATATGTGTACATGTAGCCGGATACGATATATATTGGTAAGAAATGCGAGTTGCTTGGTTGGGGCTTACATGGTGTTGTTGCTCGTGGTCAAGTACACGAAGTTAGTCCAAATGCAGTTGTCCATTGTGAGCCATTAGCAGAGGGAGCTTTTGTTGTTATCCTAACTGAGATTATACACCCTGATGCTCCTTTGTGGAAAGAAGATGGATTCACATCTACACTTGGAGAGGCCGGTCCGGGATCACTTGTGCAATGGGGGAAGCAATCAATGAGATTCCTATAATTTGAACAAATATAGTACTATATAATTGAACATATAGTAATTTGGCTTAAGTGGGTTTTGGTTGGGGCTTACATGATGCTGTTTTTTGGCTTAAGTCGTTACTCTATATGATGTTTGGCCTAAGTAGTTACTCTACATGATGTTTGGCTTGTTTTTTTTTTTTCGTACTCTATAGTTCATCGATATTTATACTCTGCTTGAATTTTGCACTATATATTTGAATATATTTATAGTCTTAGGCTCCATTTGGTCATCACATTGGTGTTTATGAATGTAAATTTATCTCAAACCAAATGGAGCTTAAGCCCTTTTTTAACTCCGCCAATGCAAATCCTTGCATTGTCGGTCTAAAGGAGGAGGGGGAAGGGCTTCAAGGTGAGTTTTATCATTATTTTTTTTTTTCATTTTTTGAAGCTGTTATAGCTTTTGAGTTTATTTTTGCTTGCAGGCTGGCAGATTTGCTCGTATATGTTGGCATATGGCCTTACAATTCTTAGAGGTACGTATGGAACTTAACAGGATCATTGGCCTATAAGTTCATTCATGTTGTATCTTATGATTTTACATTCAGTGGATTATGATGTTTATGGAGACACTCTGTTTTTGAAAATTCTATTTGGTCATTTTAATGATTTTGAGAAATTGAAACCCGTGTAAATAGAATAAATATGAAATCTAATTGCAAGGACAATTGAGAACTCCCTAACTAAAATTTTCTTATTTCAGGCACTTGTTGTCCTCATGCATGATATGGGTCCAAACTGGGAGCTGATAAGTGATGCTATCAACAATACTCTGCAGTTCAAGGTGAAGTTGTATTTGGATCTTTTTCTTTGGTTATACTAGGAGCACAGTAACTTATAGTGATCTAAGGGAGCTGGAGCATTTTCTGAGTATGGAGCACAGTAATTTCATATTATTTACGAATTACTGGAATATGAAGGACAACTTATTAAATGTGTTGACACGCTTGGCCGTATTGAAAATGATACTATTTAAAGTTAGAAAATGAGTTTCCAATGGTGGAAATCTAAGGAGCAAATTGTATGCTGAATATTTGCTGCTAGAAGTGCAGTATGAAGACATTATTACAGTATTTTTAATGTCTATTTAAAGTCACAAGCCTCACATTTATTTTAATGTCTGTAACCTGCAGAATGAAGGTCTCAAACACCGAGTGTTTGAGTGTTCCTTGGCTGACCTTCAGGCTGATGAGGATCAGTCCTACAGGATTTTACAACCGACAAATTAAGATCGCTAGTCCGTAAGTGGCAAACCTTGATCGAGGCGCATGTACCAAGTCATGTATGAGCTGCGCATCTATTCTCTTGAGAAGGCAACGTAAGGCTAAACCTCTCACTTGCCTATACACTAAAATCATCTCAATATTATCACTTACATGTTCAAATCACCTCAATGTTCTCTCCATGATATTTTTCTATTCTTTTTGGATCTATAGCTTTGGGTCGGTGCTTGCATCAAGGGCAATCAGAGCAGCTCCCTGTTTGACTTCCATTCAGGTTAGATGCTTTTTGAAGATTGCTGTGAAATGTTGCTGTGTGCCATTATATCTATCAGTTCCCTTTATTTGCAGCCCACAATCTTGAACAGATATTCCCATCACTTCTCACTCTTGTTTACCAGTTGTGGAACCTCTTAATCTTTATTATGTGCATTGTTCTGTTCCTGCACACCTCTAAAAAAATTGTACTGTAACTGCACATGTATTCAATACACATTGTGCATGCGCGCACACACATGTACACCTAAACTGCACAGTCACCCATGTCTGTTAGTTTATCATCCTTTTTAGCTAGAAGTTACCCTCCTTCAATGATGCCTGCATTGACAACAAGCTCATGTATTCGGACAATTAAGCCATAATTTTTTGAACATCATCTAGGGCATTGTGGTTCGTGGGGGTCATGTTCAGCTCAATTGGCTAGACCAAAAATTACAAAATAAAAATGAAGCATCTAAGAGAGAGTTTGGACAGGTAGAATGAAACATAATTCATCGTCTTCTTGTCATTCTGATCCTTTGCTGAGGCTACCGGTCAGTGCAAATAGTCTTCTTATTCCTCGTCGTTTTACCCAGAATCCTCACCTTGTCATCCCTTGTCACTGTTTACAAAAACCCTTCTATTAGAGGATATTAAAAAGGTCCATCTCTATTCTTCTGCCTTGAAACTCTGAATCATGAAGATTTCGATGGTCTTATGGCTTGTTTCTGGTGTTTGAAGCACATGAAACAGAAACATGTATTGCAGGTACGATCTTGCTCTGATCCTTGGTTTACACACATTTTGAACTTACTGAGATGTGGTAACAAAATTTAAGTACAATAGTTATTTGATTTAAAAGAATTACACTGTTTACATTTGGGACAACAGATAGGAATGTTATCTCTTTACAGTTAGTTTACAAGAATATGTTATAGTTTGTTTTCCATAATTTTTTAGTACTTGGGCCCCATTCAACTCAACCTGCATATTTTCTGACCGAGCAACTCAAAGAGTTTTTATGATTACTTTGATAAGAGATGAATGCTCCTGAGAAGTCTGGTTTTTAATGTGTTGGAGTATCAAATGTCTGTCTATTGATATCTCTCAGATCCTAGTTATTGTTGGGGTGTCTCTACGTGAGGTAGTTAGCTTATACAAAGGTAGAAGAGTAATCGCAAATTTTGTGGACCTATGAGTAACTTGAAAAAAAAAAACAAAAAAAAAACAAAATCAGGTCTAACATTGTGGACCTATGACTAACTTGAATTTTAAATGGGTAAAAAGAAAAAAGAAAAAAGAAAAAAGAACCATGATCCATTTAAAACCGGATCGGTAGTGACCCTGATCCACTTTGGACTGCTTGACTGTAAGCAAATTTTGTGACCTTATGAACAAGTTGGATGGCAATTAGCCATCATAGTAGCCCTGTGAATGTTTCAAGGTGGGTGTCATTATCCCTACTACTTCCTGTGGTGTTGTCTACTTGAGCTTTGGAATTGCCTCATTTTCTGTTTCATGTCTAAAATGAGCTCATAAATTAATGGATGGCTCTCCATTCTCATTTTTCTCATGCCTGCATTAAGAGTAATAATAGCATACTAAAAGAATGTCACCTCTGCATTCTCATTTTTCTCAGCCCCGCAACCTAAAAGAAATTTGCAACTGCAACTCAGCAACATATCAGTAGTTTGGAAGTGTACCTGAAAATGTTAACAAAAGTTGGGTTGCATGGGGAATCTTTGTTATGCAAAGAATTTGAATTGCCTTGCTTTTCTGGTTAGCAAGTTAGTTCAAGGATCAGTCTTCATGCTCTGTTTGGAAGCTCAGAGTCGATTTTTGGATTGGGAGGAGGTGTACTCTCGGGAAGCAAACACAATGCTCAGCTGAGAAGGAAGTTAATTGTCAATATTGCTTTGGGGATGTGTCTCTGAGTCAATGCAAGCTGTTTATCATGCAGCATTGTTTTTTTTTTTTTTTTTTTTTAAATATTTTTTGTTGGGGTATATGATACGTGAAGCTCCTTTTAGGGCTTGAACCGAAAATTGAAGCATATCCAAGATGAAGATGCAATTGGACTACACCAAAGGAAACTGTATGAATGTAACGCCTATGGCTGAAAATTGTTAAGTGGCTAAAGAAGTCTTGGATCGAGCCGATATTTGCGTTTTCCCTTCATCCATGTCCATGTGACCATATGAACAGTTGGATGCAATTGTCCTCGCTGTTTCCTGTGGTGTGGTCCAGTTAAGCCTTTGATATGCTTCAATTTTTCGCTCATGCCCTGAAATGAGCTGGAAAAATGGATGGACAGTGTAGATAAGACATACATCCATAGTGGGCCCCACATAGTTTATATCCATATGTTTTTTGAGGTCATTTTAAAACATGGGATGAAAAATGAGGTAGATCCAAAACTCAAGTGGGCCACGCAGGAGAGAGTAGTTAAGATAAAAAAAAATAAAATTAGCCACATACAAAAAACAGCAAGAAAAACAACAAAACTTATCTTAGGTCAATTCTAACCCACTCCCGCCAGACAGTCCCAATTACCATACATGTTTTTCATGTGTACAGTGATGAGGGAACTGCATATTGCTTCAATCATTCACTCACCATAATAGAATTCCTCAAGGACTCCAACATATCTAATGTAAACAGGAATTATATGATCCTCTGCCAGGAATTATATGATCCTAGCCATATGCATTGACAAATCCACCCTACAATCCCCAAATTCCTATTTTTTCCTTTCACAGCTGTGATCCCTTTTTCCCCTACTTCAATTCAGGAACTTATTCATTCCATGCCTTGCAGTGGTTTCTACGCATGTAACTCATTACTTGGATGTAGGAGTAGGAGAGGGTAAAATATCCATGTGCAGAAATTTTTCAAAGGATTTGATGCATCTTTGTTTTCTTTATACTCCATTTGGCTGATTAATTTGAGTTTCTGTAAAACGTAAAAAGAAAGAGCATTAGTCATACAAATTCTTTAGTCTTGCAGAACTAATTAGGAGTCGAGCTTTGTTAAACATGATGTTAGTTATCATACCAAGATGCCTGTTTCGAGAGTTGACAGTGAGCAGCTTGAGTGTTCTCAGCAGCCATTACTTGACAACAACTTTGGAACTGTTTTCTCAGCTTTGCCTCCTAGCTTCATTGAACTATTGACTGGCCGTTTGACTGAACATGAGAACAATGGTAAGATATGCAAACTATATTTACTAGTTTCTTTAGTATGACCTTCTCTCTATTTGTGTAGTTTTAAAATTTTGAACTTTTTTGGTTACAGAGATGCATATCCGATTCTTCTTTTCATGGTATGTGAATTTCTTCCATTACTAGTTCTCTACTTCTAATCTGAAGGTTGTGCCTAGATCGACCTGATTCTTTGTACAGGGCATCAAGATGGTGGGATCCTTCTATTGGATGGATTGGCTCATACATATGTGCCATGCTGTCACATGTTCTGATGTTAGCATGAGTTGACTGTGCTCGTCTGTGGGCTTAGTAAAGCTCTTCCTCACTATTTGCTTCGAAAAAGGAAAAAAGAAAAAGCAAAAAAAAAAAAAAAAAAACAAAAAAACGAGCTCTTCCCCATAATATATATATGGGCTTCATTAATCAACACCCAGTAAGTAGTATGGAAGTCACTGTCCTCCTATATTGTAATTAGTCTTCAGTGAGATCTAGACTCTTCATTTAGTTAGTCCAATTGTTATGGATCAAGAGTTAAACATGGATTAGACGAACGACCCAATATTCTTCTTATTGGTCAGCAGTCTGTTCTTACTCCTTTTTATGATGCTACTTCTGTTCAATTCTTACCAGATTTTATGACTAGAGTAGATATGGTCATTGATGAATTGGGAGGTGATAGGACAATCTAATCATCTCCAAATCACACATAGGTTAGCATGCTTCATACTTGTACAGTTTTTTTTTTTTTTAGTACGGAAATTGAAAGCTATACATGGTGGACTGTTAAGTTGTACAGTGGAGAATATACAACCATTTTAGACTGCCGAAATTTCGGTGTCCATAACTTCTTGGAAAACTACTGTTTTGTACTTATGATTTACTTTCAAGTTGATGTTATGCGTTGTGAAACTAATTATATTGATGTAGCTTATACCCATTATATCTCACACAAAACACAAATATCAGCTTGATCCAAAAGTACTTTTGTTCTGTGGATTGACTACACTTATGTTCTGCTTTTTGTTTTCAGGCTTGGTCACCATTTGTTGTTGGCTTGGAAAATGCTTATTCTGATAAGGTTGCAGCTTCCAGAAATTACACAGATTTTAAGCTCTGGTAGCTGATCTTCTGTAGCCTTCATTGTCAAAAGATTCATTCAAGTCACATGTTCTGTGGAAGAATATGGTCAGGCATATCATCATGTGATTTTTTCTATTTTTCCGTTTTCCCTTTTAATTTTTTAAAAAAGAAGAACACTGCATATACTCATTGACAACGTCATCTCTTGCCTAAGTCATATAATTGCTCTTTGGACCAGCTTCTGTTGAGAAGCAAAGGATAGCTGAGGAGGTTGCATCATTGCTAAAACTGAGTGATGATATTGACACCATCCCCTCTGAAAGGTCAGTTAAGAATTTTCATTTTTTAAAAAAAATTTGCACTATAGTCAAAATTATAGTTGGATTTGTTTATGTGAGCTTATTTCTTAAAAGATGCATGCATGCAGTTATTTAGGAAGAAAAGAAATTTTTAAAAAAAAAATGAAAAGAATTTGAGAAGACAGTACAAAACTTACAAAACAGCAAGAGCTTGCATGAGTCCTATCACTTCTGGAATCTTCCTAGTAAGCCTATTTCCCTGAAGAGACCTAATAATAGAAAGTTTTTTTTCATTAGGGTCAGCACACCATTATCAAGAAAAACAAACCTAATTAAATGCAGCAAGAATGGATGACAATTGGAGCAAAAAATAAAAGAAAAAAAGTTGCAGATTGTCAGCTGTAATAGAGATTCAGTGGAGTATACTACAGCAAGCAGTTTAACTAGAAGAGTTCGAAAATATCAGTAGCTGAATGATTCTAGTTGGTTGATTAGTAGATGAAACGAATAGTTATTTGCAGATGAAAAGAGATACAGCAGAGCTTTTGAGAGATGGAAACATACAATGTAGCTACTTGCAGGAAACCAATGTTGTAAGGAATCTCTCCAGTGATTTGATTGTAAGAAATATCCCTGGAAGTCATAACAGTCAATAGATCATAAGCAATTGAAGACAGAACAAGCACAACACCCACACCAAAAGGAATGCCAGCCATCTTACAGGATTTCGTAGCTCGTACAATTCCCAATGTTGTCCGGTATGGTTCCTGAGAGGTTATTGTCCCGCTCACATCACTGCAACAACACCGGTAGAGATGGTTCAAACAAGGGTATGAACAAAATCTCAAATATAAATTCCCAGACAACCATTGATGCAGGTTCCATTAGTATCCACGTACAAGTACCATAGGCCAGTCAATTGGCACATATCAGGAGACAATGTTCCTGTCAGCAAATGGAATTGTGACCACAAAAAAGCTGGCTGGTCTTACAGTTGCATAACAGTAAAGGCCATGTGAAAGCAAAAAATGGGTATAAATGAATCATTTTCCAGTTGGGTCACCCACCTTCCTTTTCCCCTCCTGCCAAGCTGAGACTGATGCTCTGTGTAAATGAATCATGGACCTCACTAGTGTAAACTGAATACATGAGTATATCATGTGTATTCTTGAGTTGAAGTCCATGTATTCTTGATAAAGGAAAAACAAAAAAGCTAATGTAGCATACTTGGAATTCTTTCAAAGCTAATAACCTGATCAGTCTCAAAAAACCTTGAAATGAATTAAATAAACAGAAGACTATCCAATTAAAAGCGTGAAAATATTTAAAGAATCCATAAACAAATTCAAATTCAAATTTAAATATAGTCTAAATTTTTATAAAGCTAAATGCAGAACTTTAGTTGACTGTGTATGATGTAGCTTATACCCATTATATCTCACAGTTACAACAAAGTGGGTTGCTTAAAGGGGATGATCACATGGATCGCTTTTTCCGAATCCTCATGGTAAACTTTTTCTGTGGTTTTTATTATGTTTCCATGAGAATCCTCCAGACCCTCACAGTTGTTAAGAGTTTTCCTTCTCTTTCTACCTATAATTTCAGGAAATTTCTGTAGCAAATTGTTTGGCCACTGACATGATTAATCCAAGCTCATTGTCCCTACAAACGCCACAACAAGTCCAGCATCTCTCATTTGCTGTTATTGATATGTATGCAAAGCTTGTGGTTTTAGTTATTAAGGTAGCGATCTTTTCTTTTTTTTTTCTGACTGAGCTTCATGCAATGAATGGAAACTAAATTGATGAATGTTTCCATCATAGTTTGGGTATCTATGAACAGTATCAGGAGCAATGGGATGATCTGTTGCAACCCCATGTGTGAGTTCTCTCTTTCCCTGAGGAAATACCAAGTTCATCATTCTTCTCTTCCCTCAAGTGATCATAATAACCATGCTCTTGTCCTGAGAATCCTAAACCATGATGGGATTAGTTCACTCTAACATGAAAAGTCCCATTTTGTTAAAAATTTGCTATTCGTAAAAACAGTACAATGGGATAGTCACACTCTAAAATCCAAAAGCATTGTAATTTGCAAGTCATAATTCTTTGGATGCTTTTGGGAAAGCACTCCACGAGTCTGTATTGGATGCTTTTGGGAAAGCAGGGCAGAGTGAAGAAATTGAGCAGCTATTTGAAGAGAAAATGGGTATGATTGCCAACTCACCACCTGTAGCTCCTCAAGCTGAACAGGTAGCAGCTTAATCTATTTTTGCTAGACCCAGTATCACAACACATTGTCCTTCATGTTTTTGAGTCGAGTGATGAAAATGGCTGGTTCATTGTATCTTGGATGTTCAGTTGACATCAGTCTAAATGGGCGTCCATTGCCAATTAAATTATTAAATGTTGTAAGGGGGTCATTGTTGGGAGTATGGGTTCTCGTCTTAGGTGATGGGTTGTTATATTAAACGTAAGGCGTGTTTGGATGCAAGGCATGCTCAGTTGAATTGAACTAAAGGAAACAAAGAAAAATGGAAAAAAAACAATCTTGAATCAGGTATCATTATTCTAATTTGAATGAGGTTGGCATTGCATATCATGTATTTTAATTCAGACTCAAAATCATCTGAATTTGCAGTTTCGGCCTTTTCCCCTCTAGCAGCGTGCTTGTTACTGGTTTTTTGTCAAAGTGAATGCTTTTTTGAATTTGATTGAAATTAAGGGCCTGCTTCCCACCTAAATGAAACGAAATGACGATTTTGACTACTACCCATTTAGCATATTCATCTTCTTTTTCTTTTTTCTTTTTGCATGCTCCAGGCGGCAGTAGAGATCAGCTGTGAGCCATCTGTCAGGATTTTTTTTTGTTTTCTTAACATAGAAATCGATTGAATTCTTATATGAATTGTATTGGCAGGGTGTTAAAAGAGCTGATCTCACAGAGGATGAGACTGCCTTGCTTGAGCAAGCCCTAGCAATGTCAATGGATGATCCTATATCTAGTCAATCTGGTGATGTGTTTGTGGGAGATACAGATATGTCAGAGCCAGAATGACATGAGCAAGGTGCTTGGAGACCAATCTTTCTTGTCATCTATTCTTGCTTCGCTTCCTGGAGTTAACCCTAATGATCCTTCAGTTAAGGATTTGTTGGCATCTCTCCAAGGTCAAACAGAGCAAAAGAAAGATGAAGATAAGCCACCAAGCGAGGGTGAAAAGTGATGGTGCTCTGTAAGCTGTCCATGCCTCCACATGCTCTCCAAAGGTCAGGTTTGTGATATACATACAGAAGGCTCCTAGGAAAGTTTGTGAGAAGTAGACGTCTCTTTTCAACCATGAATGAATTTGATTTAAACAGTTTCAATGTTTCCAAATTATGATGACTTGATGTGAAGCTCACTGATATGCAAGCTGTTCTTGTTTGGGACTTTGATGGTGGCAGCAGCAGCAGCAGTTAGGGAGGTTATTTGTGCATTCAATTAGAGGCCTTGGTAAATTCCTCCTAGTTTGAATTAATCAAACAACCACCTATTGTAGGTTATTTATTTCCAAAGCACAGGTTTAAAATGGATGCATGCCTGTCATCAAATTCTTTGACACGGACCATGCAAACACGCCATCAAATTCTGAGGTTTTGCACAGTGAATTTGAACATTAATCTAGTTTGAACAGTGAATTTGGATAGTGATTGGCATTGGTATCATCATATCATGATCCTGGTATGAGCACTGCATGAATAATGTTGTGTTCAGTTCATTGCTATCTGAATCTGGGTTCTGTTTTTCATGAAACCAAAAATGGCAAAAAACAAAAAAGAAAAGAAAAGAAAAAGACATGGCACCAATCTCTTCATCAGTGTTTGTAATCTGTCATAGCCTTTAAACTCGAAATTCTATGGAATGTGTAGCTACCTGATTGAGAACTTGTCACTAATGATGGCTTATATATATTTGCAGCAAAACCAAGGACGTTTGTTGGATTGGTTTTCAGCCAAATGTTTTAAATAATATATTTAATTTTAGCAATTATTATGTTTGATAGTATCAATTGTTTCAAATGCCACCCACTGTTTTGATAGAAAGATATTAATATTTTCAGACCTCACCTCTTCTCTAACCTTATCTTGCATTTTATACCAGATGTGCCGAGATCTCCAAGCCCGACTGGCTGCTGCAGAGGCAGAAAGGGTAGCGGCTGAACAGGAGAAGCGTGAAAAGGAGGAATCTTTTTCTTTTTTCTTTTGCTGAACAAGAACTCATCATGGAAAGGGTGGTCCAAGCGTCAAAGAAACTTCAGCAGGAAGCAGAGGAGAATGCGAAGGTAATGATAAAGGTGACAGCTACGAGCAACAAAGACTAATATAATTCATAGCATTGTCTGATCGTCTTGATGCTCTGTTGCAGCTACAGGAGTTCTTAATGGATCGTGGTCGTGTTGTCGATGTATTGCAGTAAGTCTCCATTCCCTCGTTTCTTGAACGCTTTTCTTGTGTAGTATATCATGGGATTAGCTATCTATTGATAAATTTTTCTTGGGTATTTTAGTCCAAATGCAGCATAATCTAACTTTGATTTCTTTGAAAACTTGGCTGGTCATTCATTCATTTCCTAACAATGAAATTCTATCATAACTGGACAAAAAACAAGCGTCTTCTGGTCATAAATGAACTATTATTAGCATTCCTTTCTTGTCACTGTCTTGGTGCAGACTCTTAGTTGGCCCCAATAGTAGCAGATAAATGGATCTGACTCTGCGACATTGTGATATTGCATTGAAATGTTTCTGCTTTAGCTTATCGATCAGAAGAGAAGGATACACTGTAAAGGCATGTTGTCATCATAGTAGTAGCCTTGTCCCAGCCATTTGGGGTTAGCTTTCACACGGAATGCATGAATCTTGATGTTTTCCTTGGATGAGAATAGTTGAAAACAGAACTTGATTTCTCAAACCTGATGAAGTTTGAAGGATAAATCTTAACTGTTTAAAAAATACATCAATTCTTTTTACTTGACCCAATTTCTGATGAATTTACAAGGATAGAGATGATGTTTGGCCGAACAAAAAGGTGTTTTTGGTTTTGCTAGCAATGGTGCCGTTGGCCTTCACATTTCTGTGACCTGACCATTCACTGGTGGCGCCATCATGAATTTGTTCCCAAAGTTCACCTCTGGAAAATCTTGCACATGCAGTTTGACTTTTCCAATTGAATGTGGACATGACATTTTAAGGAAATTGGATTGCTAGACCCCACAGTGATGTTTATTTGTCATCCAACCTCTTCATAAGATCATACAGACATGGATGAATGGAAAACAAGAATATAAGCTTGATCCAAAACTTCTGTGCCCCCTAAGAAATTTTCAACTGTAGTACATTTTATCTGTTTCATGTGGTGTGGTCCATTTAAACAAAAATATAAGCTTGATTCAAAACTTTTGTGCCCCCCAAGAAATTTTCAACCGTAGAACATTTTATCTGTTTCATGTGGTGTGGTCCATTTAAACAAAAATATAAGCTTGATTCAAAACTTCTGTGCACATACAAGGATACTTTTTTCGAGGTGATTCACATGCTTTATTTCATTGCCATTGTATGAATGAACTTGTCCTCAATATATGTTGCATTTTTTTTTCTCTTAAAGCTTCTTGAACATGAAAATGTTTAAGAGTCCACTCATGGACGTCTTTCTTTCTTTTTTTCCCAGGATTGCCTCAAGTTCTTAAAAGAAATACCTTCTGCAGCAACAAATGATGCATTTGCCAATCCTTTCTAACATTCCAGCTCTATCATGAATCTTTATCTAGAGACAAGTTCTACTCTTTTGAAGGTTTTTACTTCCAAAATTTCTTTTTCTATTACCTATACATAGCGTCATAGAGAACTATTATGCACATGAATATTTCACAGGTCCTTCAAGCCCATTCTGGCTAGCTCATCTCCCACCAACTTTCTTAGGAATTGAGAAGGTTGCAGGCATCATCTATGCATGCTAATCCAAGACTGCAAAATGGTGGAGCTACAGATTCATGAACACATGATGCATCATATCTAATGATTCACCTCTTCAGATCAACAGAAAATAATCTTTTTTAGCATCTCTGTCCAAACACAGGTCAAAATGTATGATTATTCACTGGCCCTTCACTCACCGTTGTTGTTTAAATATATCTTAATGCTGTTGTTGTACAGAACAATGGTAGCAGATTTTTAAAGTGTGTGGAACAGTTGTTGGGTTATGAAGGGTTTAGTTGAACAGTTGCTGTTGTATAGAACAGTTGGTGAAGGGTTTTATAGATTTTCAGAGAGATATTTGAATTTATCTTTGTTCTTTTGCTCTTTTTTTCTTGAATTTGAGGTTGGGAGTTTGGAATTTCAGGTCCTCAGGGAGAGCAATGGATTTCAATGTGATCTTTAGTCTTTCTTCATGAACTGAAAGTGGGTATTTGGAATTATAGTTTTCTTTTTTTCCGATAGAGATTTGAATTTTAGATGTGTTGCTCTTTCCATGTGAATCTGATTTTCTTCTAACATCTTTCTTACCATAGATGGGGTGTTAAGAAGCCTCAAATAATGAAAAATTTTGTCACGATCTTGTCGAATGCAGGTCTTGGGATGGCCATGTTCGGTCTCGGTAAGATCATTGATATGCTCATCATGTTCAGTCTCGGTAAGATCATTGATATGCTCATTCGACGTGAGGGGTGTCATCAAGAAATATGACAGTCCCGAACAAAATAAGCTTGCTTATTCTATGTACTTGCTATGAATTTCTTAAATCTATATATGCTTTCTCATCACCGTGCCTTATTTTCTTGCAGTTCTTGAAGAATTCTTTCATTTAAGACTTGAGTTCTATATAAAGAGAAAGGTGAGCTTTGATTTAGGCCCCCCATTTTTTCTTTTTGGTAATTGAGAAGATGGTAGTATTGACTTGCTACTTTCATGCAGAAAGTAATGTTGGATAGTCTTGAAATAAAGCTGTTGAGATTGTCTAACAAAGTCAGATTCATCATTGGGGTGGTAGAAGGAGAGATTATTGTAAGTAACAGGAAGAGAGCAGATCTGGTCCTCGAGTTGTAGCAGAAGGGTTTCACACCGTTCCTTAAAACCAAAGGCATTGATACCAACGAGGCAATGGAAACAGAAGAAAATGAAGAGACACCGGAGGTGGGAATAGTTGTAAGAGCAAGTGATTATGAGTATTTACTGTCGATGCCGATTGGATCTTGTTGTTAATGAGAACTTTAAATAGACATATAACTATTATTATGTTGGCATTGTACTTTTGTGAATGAAAATGAATGATTGTGTTTGATTGAATGAATGAATGATTTATCAGGGTGTACTACAATGGTAAGAGTTGCCATTACTAATTAAATTTTCTATTAACAACAAGCATTAGCTACGGCTATTCACCGTAGCCCTTTGTTGAAACCGTAGCTCTTGCTAAAATTAGCTTTTTGCTACGGTTCTCATTCTACTTTTCGCTATAGATAAAATCCGTAGCTGTATGTAATTTTAAAACTACGAATAATATTGCTACGGATTTAATCCGTATCTATACATTCATTAGCTACGGCTATTAACCGTAGCATTGTATCTGAAAACTGTAGCTGTTGCTAATTTCAGCCTATTGCTACGGTTCTTGCCCAACTTTTGGCTACAGATATAATCCGTAGTCGTAAATCCTTGACCACTATAGAAGCAACGGCTATGGCTTTAATCCGTATCTATTATCTCTATAGCTACGGATTATATCCGTAGCCATAGCTTTTAGACCTATGGCTACGGAACCAATGGCTACGGTCGTGCTACGGATTTTAACCGTAGCCATAGACTTTTAGCTACGGTTTTTATCCGTAGCCTTTTCCCTGTTTTCTGGTAGTGAATAGTAAACAATTTATAGTGTCAGAAATAGTGCAAATGGCCCTAAGGCCTAGGTTTTCATTATACTAATCTTATGAGAGGGTGTTTCTAACTTTTGAGATACACTATGGGGTGTAGGGGTTGATATACACCATACGATAGTTGGCCCTAGTGATGATTTTCATATAGATACAATTGACCGGTCTTTTGTATACGCTGATTGAAGGGTATGATTAGAAGTCAATTCGATAATCACCGATGGTCGATAAAGGTCGTAGTTATACAAATATATGCATAGTAATAATCTCGATTGATACCCTAAATTTAGTCATTATCTAATAATTAGAAAGTCATAACTTTGGCAAAGATTGAAAATAAAAAATTAACTTAAGTTCATGATTAATTTCTAAAATATTCATGCACTGGCCTTGCGAGTCCAAGTTGAGTAATTTGAAATGCAATCTTAGCTTAATTTCCCACGATGAACGTCAAACCCATTAAGACGAATGTCTTTATATAGTCTTGGGTTTAATGGCCCACTAACTAGCGATTTAGAGCCTGTTTAGATAATTAGGATATTTCTAGAATGAATTGGGTAGCGAAATTTCTTGTGCGTATTGATTAAGGTTTAAATTAGCTAAATTCATAATGTGGCTTATTCGCAATTGGTGAAAATGACAATTTGATCCTAATTACCCCAAACCGTTGGTTCTTGGGTCAATTTGGTTTATTAATTAAGATCAAACCCCTAGTTGTCTCAGCTTTTGATAGATATTTATTTAGTTGCGGTTATCTTGATTAGTTAATGATAAATCGCTTAGATTTGGGCCCTAAATGAACAAATCATGAGACTAGATTAGAGGTTTAAGTAATCAGGCAAATTCGTTGAATTCCTTGGCTTCTTATGGTTGATTAATTAGATTTTTACGATTCTTTACTGGTACCACCCGCGCATAGGCTCACCTTAAACATTAAATGTTAGTAAGTGACAACGTAAGCTAATTATAGCGAAAATTTTCAAAGGTTTTTAAAAATCTAAAATAGCAAAAATTTGAAACGTTACACTTTCAAGAATGGCTCATGACATTTTGATGATTCCAATCTCTACCATGGTATCAGAATCGACATTTAGTACTAATGGTAGAATGCTTGATAATACTCGTATTTGCTTACATCCGAAAGTTGTGAAGGCTTTAATATGTTGATAGGATTGTGTGCAACAACAAAAAAAGAGTAAGTAGATTTTAAATTTATTTAGTTTTGATTATTATTTTTTTCATACAAAATTTTCTAATTATCATTTTTATGTATATGTTAGGTGTTTCTTCTCCTACCATATATACGAGTACAAGAACAAGTTAGAATTCTCATGGTTAGTGTCTTTAACTCGATAACTAAAAATGTGTATGATATTTTCTTAGAGTTGATACTTGGTAGAGTTTCATGACTTTGTTTCCTTTCTATATTAGTTTGCTTTAAGATTATTAGTTTAACTTAATGGAGTTGATAGTTAATAGATTTTTTTTTTCAGAATTTTAGATTAGTCCCGAGCTCGGTATGGGCAACATTCAAATGTTGATCCATTAATAGGACTTGGATAGGTGGCTAGCAAATCCGATCCAATTTCGACCCATTGACAGATCTGGTGAGGAGGATCTAGATCCACTATACAGGTTCGACGGAGTGGGTCTGGATCTCGAGATACCAATCCATTTATAATTGGATTGATTCCAAATCCATTTTGATCTAATCCAACTTTAACCTGTTGACAGGCCTAGTTGTGCGGCTTATTTGAGCTTTTGGATATATTACATCTTTGGGGACGTGGATTGCAGGTCGGATGTAACACCTGGTCTATTCGGTACTGTTTTTCATGCTTATGATGATTGAAGCCCTTAGCTAGACATGGATTGATCATTCATAGTACACACTCAACTGACCGGAACCCCAAGACCTTGAAACCTATCTCATATCGACCGCCCCGTCGCCGCGATCGTGGAGGTACCACCCGTGCGTCGGTATGATACTCCGTTAGTGAGATACGCCGTGAAGAATAATAAGTGTATCATGTGCGCATGGCACCATGTATTTTATTCCACACATGTGCACAACACATGTCAAGCACACATGTACATGCCACACATGGGTGAGAGAATCTCTACCCATGTGTGTGATGTCACATACCCATACCTCCCATCTCTTATATGCTCCCCAAAGTCAACATCTCTCCATGCCACACCTCATGTATGACATCATCAAACCATGCCATCCCATGCTTCTTTAATCCACCATTAATTACAAATCATGAGTTAATTATCAAAATTATAGCCTAAGCTAATATTAATCACATTAGCCTAACTTAACCAAAAGTTTATCCATTTCTCTATAAATACACTTCCACCCCTTAGCCTTTCACCATTTTTCTACAATTAGAGAGAGAGAGAGAGGATTGATCTTGGTGGGCCATCAATCACATCCCTTCCATCCATCTCAACCATTAATTTCATCTCAACCATCCATCTAATTCATCAAGGTGAGTACACCCACCCTACTCATTCTTATTTTATTTTGTTGTGTTTATGTATGGTAGAGATGATGTTAATGATGATGTGATTAATGGTGTGGATGATGAAGATAGCATGATTGATGGTGAAGATAATTGCAATAATGATGATGATGCTATTAATGGTGGGGATGCATAGGAGAAAACATATAAAATTAATTTATTATAGAGTTCATGTGGGACCCATTGATAGTGAGCCCCACCAAAATGTTTGCATGGCATCCAAATCACCCACCCATTGGCCCATTGGGCTGGCCAAACTCACACACACTTACACGTATAAAAAAAAAGAGAGAGACACTTCCAGCCATTTGATTTAAAGGGGCAGGGGTTGTGGGTCCCCAACGGGCCCCACACGTGATGTATGTATTTAATCCACGTTGTCCATTTAATTTCTTAGCTCATTTTAGCCATGGAGCTGAAAAATGAAGATAATCCAAATCTTAGGTGGCCCACACCATCTAAACTAATGTGTAGACATGGCTAAAGCATATAAAAGCACTTGCTGGGCCCCACCTGAAATTTGGATGCATTTGAAACTTGGATTGGACGCTCCACCATGTGGGACACACATAACAGATGGACTAGATCGTCTTGTTGTGGGCCCCATATATGAGAAACAAAAAAAAAAAAAACAAAAAAAAAAAAAAACAAAACAAAACAACGTTGACGCTGCAGCATGCAGCGTCTCTTTTGACGTTGGAAAGAGGTGGCCCCACCACAGGCCTTAGCTTGATGTATGTCAAACATCAGCGCCGTGAATTTGATGGGTCCCCTCTTGAAAATGGGTCACGCCAAAAATTAACCATACAAAGAACCTAGGTGGCCCACACCATCTAAAATAATGTGTAATCATGGCTAAAACATATAAAAGCACTTGCTGGGCCCCACTTGAAATTTTGATGTAATCGAAACTTGGAATGACCCCTTAACTTAGTGGGACACACGTAATAGACGGGCTAGATCGTCTTGTTATGGGCCCTAAATATGAAATTCAAAAAAAAAAAAAATAAATAAATAAAAATTGCAACAGCAATGACGCTGTTGCTGCAGCAATCAGCGTCTCAATTGACGCTGGAAAGAAGTGAGCCCCACCATAGGCCCCACCTTGATGTATGTCGAACATCAGCACCCTGCATTTGATGGGTCCCATTTAAAAATGGGTCACCCCCAAATTTCAGCCGTACACAGAACTCAGGCGGCCCACACCATAAAAATATATATATATATAATAATACTTACAAAAAAAAAGAGATTTGGATCAATCTGATCATGAGGTATGTGTTATATCCAAACCGTCCATCCATTTGGCAAGTTTGTCTTAAGGCTTGAGAAGAAAAAAATAAGATAGATCTAACTATCAAGTGGGCCACACTACAAAAGTGGTAGGGATTGAACGTAAACCATTGGAACCCTTTTCGGGTCAGAAATTTTGGAGCAGTATGAAATTTGTTTTCCCCTTAATTCAGGTCTTTGTAACCTTATGAACAGATTGGATGGAAAATAAGCGGTATGGTGGGCCCTGTAAATTGTTTAATGGTGAAATCATTATCTCCACTACTACTGTTTGTGGTGAGGTCCAGATAATATTCGGATATGATTCATTTTTGGATGGGCTATAAAATGATCTCAAAAAAAAAAAAAAAAGAAATAAAAATAATACAAAAAAATAAAAATAGATGAACTGTAGGTATAATAAATACATTCCTGTAGCACACATGTAACTTTGATCTCCTTGAACCATTCGTACAACTCGAAGCTCGAGCATGTAAAATCACGTGTTAGGTCCACCTGAAATTTGGATGTATCTGAAACTTGGTCTGACCCCTCAACCAAGTGGGACACACATAATGGATGGGCTGGATTTATGAACCACATCTCTGTGGGCCCAACAAATAATTATGAATATTTAATGGAGGGTAACCCTCTCAACTTGTGTGTGGTATGACCCACTTTGATGTAGGTGTTATGCCACTTAATCCACCATGGTTATGGCATGATTTATGTTTAAGATCCTCATCGTTTATCTATTTTATCAACTCTTTTGAAGATATGTTACCAAGACTTAGGCCCATCCAATGATTAGATAGTCGTACGTTCTGAAATAATGCAAATTAAACTCTCATCATTGAAAATTCATTATGAGCCATCCTGACGATGTATTAGATATCGACCCATATACCGGGTTTCCTTTAAGCCATTATCCCACAGAACAGTCAATCCAACCTGAATTGGACCATACAATACAAGGCTGTGAGAATAAGGACTTAACTATTGAATCCAACCTAAGGCCACCATGATGTATGTATTGATATTTATGTGGGTCATTCCTTGGGGACAATGTTGGTTAAATGTCCACATTGTCGAAGCCGATTGTTGAGGCCGGTTATTGATACTGATTATGAGTATGCGACAGCACAGCATTATCATACATGCCCATACGCATCATCTGCATGTTTGTTATGAGATGTGGTTGACCATTGCATATGTCGTTGGGCAGATTGTTATGAGACTCCCTGATAGGTGGAGGTTATCTCACATGAGTGCACGGTATGCGCAGGATTGATGCATGACTGTATTGTATGACTCGTGCATCTTGCATTGTGTGCCCTAGCAACATCAGGGCCGTAGCCTCCACAGGCATATCGTGGATGGCCAGATGGGACACCGGAAATATTTGGTTCTAGCATACGGGCGCCATAGATGTCCCTGGGTGAAAATCCCTAAACCTCCGAGGCCGGAGACGCCCAACGTCGAGACCGAGTGGATACATGAGCGCCGAGTGCCGAATACCGGGAGGCCGCGTCTCCCACCGTGTCGTGGTCGGTTGGGAGGGTGTGGCCTTACCTGCTCGAGGGTAGGGGCATTACTAGGCTGAGTTTGACCAGCTCGTGAATGGGTCCGCTATCGACGTGCCGGATAGGTATTGGCAGACTATTGGCCAGGCGGATAGTGAGGTTTCTTACGCTCACTTGGACTGTGCTGCTAGGAGAGAGACAGTGTCATTTGGAGTGTACTAAACCCCGGTGATGATCCCAGGGATGAACTGTATTGATATGTGGACTTATTGAGCAGGAGTTGCATACTCATTCATTCATTCATTTACTATTCACTCGGGCTAGTGGTGCGCAACTATCTGTTGTGTGTACCTTCGCAATGGCCAGGATTTCGGTTGGGGCGCGCGACTAACCTGAGATCAGGAGTTTACCACATTGAGTCTGACTATCCAAATTAGGTATGGGACTATTTTGGATAGAGGTCCCTTGTGACAGACCCCATAGTCTGCGATACTACGTACCACCATCCCGACTTCACTCCAGCATAGTCATTTCATTCGCACCACATATTGTGTTGTATCCTCGACATCTGATATTTGACTCTTTGTAACTCCTCATTTACATGGTTATTTATATTGCGTACTCTGATATTGTATGACTCATGGACTTGTCAGTATTTTCGATGTTGTATAATTACGGCATGACAATATGATGATGATGACGTGATTACGGATGCATGTAATATGGTTATGGCTATGGTATGATTTCCTTGTAGTACATTTATCTTGCCTGCTTGTAGGACACACTGCACACACGTGTGTACTCACTAGGCTTTTTGGCCTAAGCCTCCTATTTCTCATTTTTTTCAGGGTTGGAGTAGCTTGGAAGACTTAGCTTTCTCGATGCATTGCATTTATTCTTCGATTTGGCAATGTTGACGTTGCGTATATTTTGTAAAGCATTATACTTATAACCATCGGGACTTATGATGAAGAGAGTTGCTTGGTAGTTTGATCATGGGTCTTCATGCTCAGGTATTACTATGTATAAAAAAAAAAAAAAATTCGGTCAAAAATCTTCCTTGTGGTGCGCCGAACTCGGGACTTGGTGTATGGAAGTCGAGTGCCGAATTCGGGGCATCACGGAAGCTGTCCGTCCCCGGGTTTGGGGCGTGACAGAAGATGGTATCAGAGCATAAGATTTGGGATCAATTACAAGCAAGGTCTGCAAGTGAAAAACTTAGAGGAACTTAAACTAGGTCTCCTAGTGTCGTTGATCGAAAACCTAGATGCTGTTAGTACCCCTAATTTGTGTGAATCCAGAGACATGAATTTAAGATTCCCGGTTTGAGAACCTAGTTAAAACAGGATCCTCTATTTGAGAATGTAGAGGCTATACCTATCACCCAGGCATGAGGGAATAGCTGTGAGCAATACCTCTAGTGTTTGATGGATGATTGTTTGATAAATTTGGTGATGTATGTTTGGATTTTATGTTGTGAGTTTGATACTGTGCTTAGAACTAGAAATTTCGAGGACGAAATTTTTATTAGGGGGGTAGATTGTAACACCTGGTCTATTCGGTACTGTTTTTCATGCTTATGATGATTGAAGCCCTTAGCTAGACATAGATTGATCATTCATAGTACACACTCAACTGACCGGAACCCCAAGACCTTGAAACCTATCTCATATCGACCGCCCCGTCGCCGCGATCGTGGAGGTACCACCCGTGCGTCGGTATGATACTCCGTTAGTGAGATACGCCGTGAAGAATAATAAGTGTATCATGTGCGCATGGCACCATGTATTTTATTCCACACATGTGCACAACACATGTCAAGCACACATGTACATGCCACACATGGGTGAGAGAATCTCTACCCATGTGTGTGATGTCACATACCCATACCTCCCATCTCTTATATGCTCCCCAAAGTCAACATCTCTCCATGCCACACCTCATGTATGACATCATCAAACCATGCCATCCCATGCTTCTTTAATCCACCATTAATTACAAATCATGAGTTAATTATCAAAATTATAGCCTAAGCTAATATTAATCACATTAGCCTAACTTAACCAAAAGTTTATCCATTTCTCTATAAATACACTTCCACCCCTTAGCCTTTCACCATTTTTCTACAATTAGAGAGAGAGAGAGAGGATTGATCTTGGTGGGCCATCAATCACATCCCTTCCATCCATCTCAACCATTAATTTCATCTCAACCATCCATCTAATTCATCAAGGTGAGTACACCCACCCTACTCATTCTTATTTTATTTTGTTGTGTTTATGTATGGTAGAGATGATGTTAATGATGATGTGATTAATGGTGTGGATGATGAAGATAGCATGATTGATGGTGAAGATAATTGCAATAATGATGATGATGCTATTAATGGTGGGGATGCATAGGAGAAAACATATAAAATTAATTTATTATAGAGTTCATGTGGGACCCATTGATAGTGAGCCCCACCAAAATGTTTGCATGGCATCCAAATCACCCATCCATTGGCCCATTGGGCTGGCCAAACTCACACACACTTACACGTATAAAAAAAAAGAGAGAGAGACACTTCCAGCCATTTGATTTAAAGGGGCAGGGGTTGTGGGTCCCCAACGGGCCCCACACGTGATGTATGTATTTAATCCACGTTGTCCATTTAATTTCTTAGCTCATTTTAGCCATGGAGCTGAAAAATGAAGATAATCCAAATCTTAGGTGGCCCACACCATCTAAACTAATGTGTAGACATGGCTAAAGCATATAAAAGCACTTGCTGGGCCCCACCTGAAATTTGGATGCATTTGAAACTTGGATTGGACGCTCCACCATGTGGGACACACATAACAGATGGACTAGATCGTCTTGTTGTGGGCCCCATATATGAGAAACAAAAAAAAAAAACAAAACAAAACAACGTTGACGCTGCAGCATGCAGCGTCTCTTTTGACGTTGGAAAGAGGTGGCCCCACCACAGGCCTTAGCTTGATGTATGTCAAACATCAGCGCCGTGAATTTGATGGGTCCCCTCTTGAAAATGGGTCACGCCAAAAATTAACCATACAAAGAACCTAGGTGGCCCACACCATCTAAAATAATGTGTAATCATGGCTAAAACATATAAAAGCACTTGCTGGGCCCCACTTGAAATTTTGATGTAATCGAAACTTGGAATGACCCCTTAACTTAGTGGGACACACGTAATAGACGGGCTAGATCGTCTTGTTATGGGCCCTAAATATGAAATTCAAAAAAAAAAAAATAAAAAAATAAAAAATTGCAACAGCAATGACGCTGTTGCTGCAGCAATCAGCGTCTCAGTTGACGCTGGAAAGAAGTGAGCCCCACCATAGGCCCCACCTTGATGTATGTCGAACATCAGCACCCTGCATTTGATGGGTCCCATTTAAAAATGGGTCACCCCCAAATTTCAGCCGTACACAGAACTCAGGCGGCCCACACCATAAAAAAAAATATATATAATAATAATACTTACAAAAAAAAGAGATTTGGATCAATCTGATCATGAGGTATGTGTTATATCCAAACCGTCCATCCATTTGGCAAGTTTGTCTTAAGGCTTGAGAAGAAAAAAATAAGATAGATCTAACTATCAAGTGGGCCACACTACAAAAGTGGTAGGGATTGAACGTAAACCATTGGAACCCTTTTCGGGTCAGAAATTTTGGAGCAGTATGAAATTTGTTTTTCCCCTTAATTCAGGTCTTTGTAACCTTATGAACAGATTGGATGGAAAATAAGCGGTATGGTGGGCCCTGTAAATTGTTTAATGGTGAAATCATTATCTCCACTACTGTTTGTGGTGAGGTCCAGATAATATTCGGATATGATTCATTTTTGGATGGGCTATAAAATGATCTCAAAAAAAAAAAAAAAGAAATAAAAATAATAAAAAAATAAAAATAGATGAACTGTGTATATGTAATAAATACCTCCCTGTAGCACACATGTAACTTTGATCTCCTTGAACCATTCGTACAACTCGAAGCTCGAGCATGTAAAATCACGTGTTAGGTCCACCTGAAATTTGGATGTATCTGAAACTTGGTCTGACCCCTCAACCAAGTGGGACACACATAATGGATGGGCTGGATTTATGAACCACATCTCTGTGGGCCCAACAAATAATTATGAATATTTAATGGAGGGTAACCCTCTCAACTTGTGTGTGGTATGACCCACTTTGATGTAGGTGTTATGCCACTTAATCCACCATGGTTATGGCATGATTTATGTTTAAGATCCTCATCGTTTATCTATTTTATCAACTCTTTTGAAGATATGTTACCAAGACTTAGGCCCATCCAATGATTAGATAGTCGTACGTTCTGAAATAATGCAAATTAAACTCTCATCATTGAAAATTCATTATGAGCCATCCTGACGATGTATTAGATATCGACCCATATACCGGGTTTCCTTTAAGCCATTATCCCACAGAACAGTCAATCCAACCTGAATTGGACCATACAATACAAGGCTGTGAGAATAAGGACTTAACTATTGAATCCAACCTAAGGCCACCATGATGTATGTATTGATATTTATGTGGGTCATTCCTTGGGGACAATGTTGGTTAAATGTCCACATTGTCGAAGCCGATTGTTGAGGCCGGTTATTGATACTGATTATGAGTATGCGACAGCACAGCAAAGCATTATCATACATGCCCATACGCATCATCTGCATGTTTGTTATGAGATGTGGTTGACCATTGCATATGTCGTTGGGCAGATTGTTATGAGACTCCCTGATAGGTGGAGGTTATCTCACATGAGTGCACGGTATGCGCAGGATTGATGCATGACTGTATTGTATGACTCATGCATCTTGCATTGTGTGCCCTAGCAACATCAGGGCCGTAGCCTCCACAGGCATATCGTGGATGGCCAGATGGGACACCGGAAATATTTGGTTCTAGCATACGGGCGCCATAGATGTCCCTGGGTGAAAATCCCTAAACCTCCGAGGCCAGGAGACGCCCCAACGTCGAGACCGAGTGGATACATGAGCGCCCGAGTGCCGAATACCAGGAGGCCGCGTCTCCCACTGTGTCGTGGTCGGTTGGGAGGGGGTGTGGCCTTACCCGCCCGAGGGTAGGGGGCATTACTAGGCTGAGTTTGACCAGCTCGTGAATGGGTCCGCTATCGACGTGCCGGATAGGTATTGGCAGACTATTGGCCAGGCGGATAGTGAGGTTTCTTACGCTCACTTGGACTGTGCTGCTAGGAGAGAGACAGTGTCATTTGGAGTGTACTAAACCCCGGTGATGATCCCAGAGATGAACTGTACTGATATGTGGACTTATTGAGCAGGAGTTGCATACTCATTCATTCATTCATTTACTATTCACTCGGGCTAGTGGTGCGCAACTATCTGTTGTGTGTACCTTCGCAATGGCCAGGATTTCGGTTGGGGCGCGCGACTAACCTGAGATCAGGAGTTTACCACATTGAGTCTGACTATCCAAATTAGGTATGGGACTATTTTGGATAGAGGTCCCTTATGACAGACCCCATAGTCTGCGATACTACGTACCACCATCCCGACTTCACTCCAGCATAGTCATTTCATTCGCACCACATATTGTGTTGTATCCTCGACATCTGATATTTGACTCTTTGTAACTCCTCATTTACATGGTTATTTATATTGCGTACTCTGATATTGTATGACTCATGGACTTGTCAGTATTTTCGATGTTGTATAATTACGGCATGACAATATGATGATGATGACGTGATTACGGATGCATGTAATATGGTTATGGCTATGGTATGATTTCCTTGTAGTACATTTATCTTGCCTGCTTGTAGGACACACTGCACACACGTGTGTACTCACTAGGCTTTTTGGCCTAAGCCTCCTATTTCTCATTTTTTTCGGTGGTTGGAGTAGCTTGGAAGACTTAGCTTTCTCGATGCATTGCATTTATTCTTCGATTTGGCAATGTTGACGTTGCGTATATTTTGTAAAGCATTATACTTATAACCATCGGGACTTATGATGAAGAGAGTTGCTTGGTAGTTTGATCATGGGTCTTCATGCTCAGGTATTACTATGTATAAAAAAAAAAAAAAAAAATTCGGTCAAAAATCTTCCTTGTGGTGCGCCGAACTCGGGACTTGGTGTATGGAAGTCGAGTGCCGAATTCGGGGCATCACGGAAGCTGTCCGTCCCCGGGTTTGGGGCGTGACATCGGACCTTTAAGCGTCCGACTAATTTATGTGGCCTCGTGATGTATCTGTTTATCTGCGTCGACCATCCCTTTTCTAAGATCATGTAAAGGTATGGGCCCAAAATTAAGGCAGACCCAACACTCTAGTGTACCACACCAGGGATGACTCTTGCATTTAATGCAGCCCAAGCTTATTATTTGGTCTGGTCCACTAAAGTGTTGGATCTACCTTATTTTTTAACCCATACCTTGACATGATCTAAAAAAAAGTGATGGATGGTATAGGTAAACACATATATTATGGTGGGCTCCCACATACATCTAGTTGGATGCTTAAAGGTACGACCAAGTGTCGGACGCAATCTGCTTCCCATTTTTGAGCCCATCTTAACAATATCTAACAAAACATATGGACAGGTGGATTTCTCATAAATGTTACAGTGGCTTCAACTAGCTTCCATTGACTAAAGGCTTTCTCGAGCAATACGAATCAGAGTAACAATATTATATGTTGAAATTTATTTTTTGAAAAAACAAAAAATTTCAGAATTTTCATTTCTCACCAAAACGATTTTGAAAATTTTCAAATGAAAAAGTAAAGTTTTTGCTTTTATCCCACATCAGAAATGAGAAAAGAAATATTATGATTATATGTGGAGGTGTATATAGTATTCTTTGAAGAGGGTGAGCTCTCGGTCCTAGAGAGGGGGTGAATAGGACTATGCCGAATAAAAATAAAATGCAGAATATAAAAGCAAATAGCTAAAATAAATTACAATATCAATTACAATAGTATTGAGAGGTTGATACAAACGTCGTTCAAAGGACAACCTTACACCAAAAACTAAAGTTTATGGTAGGACAACCTAATTTTTTGAACTTCGATAAGGATAAAAAAACTCAAACTAAAGCAAGAAGCAATAGAAAAGAATCTAACTACTACAACATTCACCACATGTACATGAAAGAGATATATACAAGCATTCAACACACATACATCACATACATCATTATCATCATCCACTACAACTCCAAGAATTATAGTGGTTCGGTGTGTACACCAATTGTTCGCAAATAGCCACACATACCCCACTTCCAATAATCACAACCTATGCGATATTGGCTTTCACTATGAAAGAAGGTTTTCCAAGGTTCACCTTAAAGCCTTTACAATTGTGTTTTCAATGCGCTATCACAATTAAAAACCCTGTGTTGAGATTTTCTGGCTTATCTTAGTCAAAACCACAAGGGATTTTCTAGCTTATCTCAAAAACCAAAACAGAGATTTTCTGGCTTATCTCACAAACCAATAAAGCAAATAAAAATGTACTTATCTGTAGATTCTTCTTTGTTGTAGTCCGGTAGAACCGCTTCACTTGTAGATGAGGATGTTCAATGTCCAACACACGTATAGAAGGGTTATAGGTTCTAAATAAATTTTAATTAAGCTTAAAATAGGGCTACTTGATTGGATTTCTTAGATCTCAAAGGGTACATAAGAATTCCCCTTAATTTTATAAAGTAAGATTGAAAAAGAGATTAAGAAATTAAATAATTAAAAAGCTATAAAAGAATCTAAAATTACCGAATATAGCTTATTAATCACGGGACTTTTCTCTCAAAGTGGTGGCTTGATTTAGCTTGGAATGAATGAAAAATATTGAGAAAAGGCCTCTATTTATATGTAGAAAAATAGTTCCCTCGACTGGTCTAAGGTAACCTTCAACTGGTCCTGAGAACAACTAAATTTTAAAAATTCTAACGCGATCGGATAAAACCGACCCTCGATTGGGTGAGTGGACTGCTCGACTGATCAAGTGGCCTGCTCGACTGGTCGAACATGACACGTGACTGGTCAAGTGGGGCTAAAAACAGTTGTTGAAGTTCGAGTTGAGTCCTGCTCGACTAGTTGAGCACTGTTCACACAACTGGTCGAGCAGGGTACTCGACTGATCATGACCCTACCAGAAAAATCTGAAAATTTAAGTTTTTTCCTGGACTGGTCAAGACAAACCCTGGACTGGTCGAGCCAGATCCTAGTGTAACACCCTGAAATTTGGGGGTCGTGCCTATACTCGACTCCCCAATTCCCGAGTATCACTTATAACCGATTTTTTTATTAATTTGCATTTGATCAAATGTAAATGCGCAGCGTGGAATTACTTGGAACATGAAGCATAATCACAACTAATCTGTTGAAATGAAAAGAGATCAATATATACAAGTCCAAAAGAATATAAATAGGTCACACAAGGCGTTGCCCAACAGATCCCAAAAAGAATATCATGTCCAAAGGAATAGAGCTAAGTCCACTGCTCAGAGATCCAAATCATGTCTACTGGGCCGATGGGGAGCCGTCCATTAGCTGGAAATAGGACAGCTCGTCCTCCTCCTCAAGGCTGGCGCCGCCAGGCT
Source organism: Magnolia sinica (assembly GCF_029962835.1). Taxonomy (NCBI): domain Eukaryota; kingdom Viridiplantae; phylum Streptophyta; class Magnoliopsida; order Magnoliales; family Magnoliaceae; genus Magnolia; species Magnolia sinica. Next base: position 6,508,658 of record NC_080579.1, read on the forward strand.
CCTCATGCTCTGCATCACCTACATCTACGAGAGAGTCTGGTTGGTGTTTTAAAACACCGTCCAAGAGTGGGAGTGAGTGATCAACTTAGTGGGTGCTATTCGTCTTAAGTTATAACAGGCATCAATTATATTATGAATTTAATGAAAGGCAAGCATTCATAAACACCTAACTAATCTTGTTAATGCAGGTACATGAAAAATGATATCATGCATGCTCTCGCCACGACACTCCCTCAAGCGACTCCGTCTAACAATCGCACATGACCAACACTCTCTCAATGCGACCTCGATTACCGAGTCACCAACCTAACTAGTGCAATGTGATATCATAGTGTTAGCCAGGTTCTTAGTTAATCCCTTTCATCCAGCAGGTTGGGGAAACTGATACACCCTACGTATCAATGCCCTCAACTAGTTGCGATGTCAAGGCCCCTCAACGTGCGAGGTCAGGCCATCATGATCCTTGATTCCGTCGGGTTCCTCATCCCCGACTTCAAGCACATGAGGAGTGTTAAGGAAAGAAATTGCTCGCGGTCACTACGGGGAGGTTTGTCACCCTAGCGTAGGCCGACAGCTAGGTCACAGTGTCTCATTCCACCATGCCTGGCTCCTGAGTCGGTGGATCGGCTTCAAATGGTTAGCAATAGGCTCCAATAGTTGAAGGGTGTTTCAGGTTCCATACATATATGAGCAAACAGGGTTAACAGACAAGGTTGGCCAGTAAATAGATTAGACCGTACGAGTTCAGGCAAGCACGTGATGGACGACATCGGGTATGAGCAACCGATGTAGTCGAACTACTGTCGCCCATACACACCCACACAAATCCACGGGTTTAGTCTCAGGATAGTCCTACCAATGGGACTACCGTATCTCTCCTCAGATTCCTGACCAACCCAAAGGTTTTAATGGTAGTTCATACCATGCCAATAATCAGGGTTATCAACTAACATAAGTAATAGCATGCGTTCATATTTTTGCAATATAGAATCTCAGATTTCTCTACTAAGCAAAGCTAATCATGTTGTGAACTAAAGGTGCATGTGTATTGTGTGGGTTAGTGAGGAAGCTAAGCATTTCATACATCGTAGGAACACAATGTACGAGGGTTAATGAATCATACATGCTATAAGGAACGTCATACACGGATTAACAAGATATGAACATGCAAACATTAAATTTCTATCCAAACATATGAGAGGCAACAAACATGCTATAAGGAACATCACACATGAATCAATAAGACATGAATATGCAAACGTTAAATTTCTACCCAAACATGTGAGCAATAACAATATTCCATAACTACTCCATGTTGATTGAAAGGATCAAAGATAAGGTTCTTCCCACATTTTTTCTAAATCCTCCAAATACATCATCCAAGCAATCAAAATCATTAAACTCATACTAAAATTAATGCTAGGCCACCTAAGGATAATAGTCTGCACCTATGGATCATTAGAGACTTGGAAAACGACCTAGGAATATGGATTTCGGGGTCGATCGGCCGGAATCCCTAAACCAAACACTTGCATATTAGAACTCCATGCAAAACCCTTCTCATCACAAGGGTTTCAAGAAAAAGGGGTGAGGGATCTTACCTAAACGATCAACGGAATGATTCTTGTGGTTGCGGTGTAGGGCTTTCTTGGAAAAGAGTTAGGGAGTTGCAAGATTGGATTTCCTTGGGCCCCACCTCGATCTAAGGTCCACCCTCTCTCTTCTTCACTCTCTCTTTTTCTCTTTACTCTCCTTTGCTCTCTCTTTACTTCCTTGGTTGTTGGAGAATAGTGGAAGTTATGAGGGAGAAAGCTAGGGCTTTACTTCCTAGACTTAGGCCAATTGGCCTTATGTTTCCACATTCCCACAATGGCCCTCTAAGACTCCCTATTGGGTTTGGGGTAGCCCCAAAACCTCCTTTGGGTACCAAATTTGGTGTGTAGGTGTCTCATGGCCAGCTGAGGGGCCATATAAAATTTGGGGACAAACGGATCTGGAGTTTTATCACACGGCCCTGATCTTTAAATGTCCCTACGATGGCCATTCCGATTGTTGGGGCGGTTCTGGTAGCCCTCTAGCCATGAAACTTATAGGATAAGTGCTCCATGGCCCAATGAAAGTCCATGTAAAATTTGAAAACGATTGGATATAGGGTTTGATCGTACGGGTCCGATTTGAGATCAACGGTCACCGTTCCACGATCGGGTCCCAGAGTTTGTGGACAGGCGTAGAAAAATACATTAGACCTTCATCATAAATATAGAAGAGATCCGATGGCTGGAAAGCCTGGTATCTCAGTTTTATTTTACAAGTGCCAAATTCCAATTCTGGCCTTGGTGAGTTGCACTTGCAACTGCCGCTGGGACGGCGCGAATAATTAATTTCTGGGTGTCCACTGAGTCCACGGTCTGTGATGGATTACAAGCCCAGTGAGAGGTACGGCTCCCTAAATTTTTAGATTTTTCTGACCTTCCTTGGTCGCTGTATGGTCCGCACGGGCTATTGCTAAGTATAAACGGTCATCGGGCTTGAGGCTCACACTTGGTCCTATCATGACCCGTCCGGTCTACTCAATTGGGCTAATCCTAGATTAATTTAGTCATGGTACCTCACCATGAGTAGTTTAAACGAACGGTCCTGCAGCAAATCCTATGTGGACGCCTCAGGACACTGTTCTGGTTGGATGGGACATTACACCTAGACTAGTCGAACATAGGCTAAGGCTAGTCGAAGCAAAACCTATAATAAGCATATTAACCCATATAGAATATACAATATTAATGACCTAACCCTAAGGTCTTTCTAGGGTCATATATACCTGAAAGTTGAACATTGAACCATGTAACTTCAATTGTATCTTGTACTTGAAATCTTGAACTTGATCTTGTGTACTTTGAAGTTCTTAATCTTATCCTTGTAGAGCCTTTGAGGTAATATAAATACTTGAAGTAGCATATGAACTAGGTCTTGAACTTGCACTAGAGCTAGCGCTTTGACTTGATCTTGAACTTGAAGTAACACTTGAACTAAAAGTAATATTTCATGACTTAAATGTAGCACATCTTCACTTGAAGGCGAACTTTCCATCACTTACATAGGTTTATCAATCCAAAGTGGTTTGTCACAACGAAATTTGACAACTAAAGATGCTTCATATACAATACAACACTTACATTCTTACTTAGAGTTTGGGGATTGAGATGCTCAGGTTGCGTGTTTTAGTGTAAAGCATTGGATTGCATGCGTGTGCTCGGGCATGTGCACAGGCGAGGGCAATGTGGCTATAGTGCCGCTAGTTGGTGCACTTTGCACTTATCGTGTTGTAGAGTAGTCGCCCCCTCGCGACCTTACGCGAAATATCATGAGACGGTGTGATCGCGGTACGAGTGGTCTGATATGAACCTGAATTTTATAGGCTACAGAGAACGGTCTGATTATTAAGCCAAAACAGTCAACCGTTTTGAAAACGACTAATAACCTTAAAAGCCACAACGATCCAAAATGGATGGGTTATGATGATCCAGAGGTCAGGTCTTTCAATCCAATGATTAGAAATGGCCTAAATTAATGATCAACTGTCAAAAACATTTTTCAAACATTCTGAAACATTAATGGCCGCCTAGCAACAGTCCACTCCTCTAGCGCTTATATAAACTGTACTATTCCGGTCCAAAAATTCATCATCTCCAACAAATCCATTCCAAAACCATCAAATCTCACGGATAGCAATTTACTTCTAAGAAAATTGTAAATAAGTCCACTAACAGAGTCTACCAGAAGATCAGTTGCATTAAAAAGTTCTTAAGTGGACCCTTCGTGATTGATGCATGCAGGATCTAAATGAGCTTATTTTATCCGAGAAGCAATTCACCTATAACCCATTAGCAGTTAATAAGGGGTGAATCATGCTTTAAGTACAACATAATTTTGTACCTGATTCAGCCCGGTAAAACAAAGGAAATAATTGTACTTTTATTTTATTATTTTAATTTTCGGTATTTTCAACATATTTCGCAACACCATATCACCACAACTGAAGATGGAAAGCAAGTAGTACACTTTGGAGTGCCCATTGCATGGACATTTCATGATATAGATAGGACGCATGACTTGAACCATCCATATAATGGGCCCATCAGCGGAGGACCAGATACATTAAGAAGCTTGATGGATGGCAATATCTAAAAGCAAAACAAGATTAGGAACAAGGTATTAACTTTCATACGATAAAGATAATCAGCTACCAATGAATTTCCTTTTTAAATAGTTTGAAGTCGGCCTCGGAGATGTGATAACAAGCCTGAGATTGTTGTTTCAAAATGGTTTTAAGAATATCCCAGACTTCACTTGAAATGGCGAAATAAGTACTTTACCGAAACAAAACGTTTTCCATAAGCATGGCCTGTATACAACTCAAGACGCATTAGTCCCGCTAGCTTCCATCAGTTTAAATAAAGGCAGGTGATGATGGATGCTTGGCAATGTCCTATCAAGCCATCGAGTGCTGTTGCTAATGCATTAAATATCCTTCATAGAGGGTACATTCGGAAAAAACAAAAAGGAGTTAATGGGGGCTACACGAGCGGTAGAGCATGCGGTTTAATTCACTGCAGGGATGTAGAACTTTACTAGGGTTTAACATGCAGTGAATCCTCTTGAACGAGAGGAGATATCTCAACCATCCAATGGTGGCCACCAATGATGTAGAGCAGCACATCACGGACAGTTTCATGGCCCAATGGACCAGAAAATGCTCCATCGGAGATGGAGATGATCCGGACCGACTTCAAACGGATGTATCTCGCAGGCCAAAATGTGCAATCCAACGTACCATATATGATTTTAGATTCAGACGAGCTACTTTAGTCACCCAACCCGTCTACACCGAGTTGCGCACTTCAGATTTGCAAAATACCACCAGATTGGTAGACGAATTCCTATTTTAATTCTATTTTTACTATTTATAGTAAGTTTAGTTTAATTATAACTTTTTATCCATTGGACTTAAAGAGTTGTACCCAACATGAAAAGAGACGTCACGGTGCGGCTAAACAGGGCACTTACTATTTTTCGCTGAAAATCATTCACACTGGTAGACATCACAACCATCTATAAATAGTAAGTTTACTATTTATAGTAAGCCGTGATTTATAGGAGTTTTAGTTGTAGTTTGATTCCGAAACTTTTTCCATGGCCTAGTATCCCCATTTAAAGGGGTGTAAACTTGTTTATTCATTCATCAATTAATTTACAAATTTTTTAAAATATTATTTTTATTTTCTTGCTTTTTTTCTCATGGATTGGAAAAATCTTTGTGAGGAGTTCAAATAAGCTTCATGGATTCCAAGTAGTTATCCTTGAGAAAGAAGGTGAGCGACCTTATCAGGCCCATCCCTGTATCCCAATGTGACTTTCAATCAACGGTTACGACCTTCCAATCAATGTGACTTTCAAGTAATGGTTGTATTGACTTATAACTAAGCCATGTGCGCAGCTGATGGGCTGCCACCGTCAAATTATAAATGGTGGCTGGTGCAGACTGTCACTAGGCCCATTGTTCACCTTGAAATGATCACCTACATGCAACAGTACCACAACTTCTGCTATTGTACCATCTTTCTCACCAACTTACCATTTATTGTCCAAATGTAATCATAGGCTGATTTATTTTTAGGCCTACTGCGATAAGTGTTTATAGTAGATGTGATGTATGCATGAGTTATTGGGCCTAGTAGGTGGCCTCATCATCTTCAATGTATTTCTTTTAATAAAACCTAACGAAAGGCGTGTACAATGTGCAATGCGCATGGAACACGGATTCAGTGAATACATTTAATAAAACCTAAGGAAAGGCATGTACAATGTGTAGAGCTGGGCATCGGTCCTGATCGGATCGGATTAGGTATAATCCGATCCGATCCAAATTTTCAATGGTCAAATCCGAACTCGACCCGTTCCAAGACCGGATTTTGGTCACCTGACTCGGACATACCCGATGCCTGGTTGACTTTACCCGAACCGAGTCCGCCTCGGTCAGGAAAACCGATCGGATCAGATTAGGTACGATTCGAATAATATAAATTAAGTCAAATTGTTTTATATAGTGTGGTCTAAGTTAACCTTTAATATATCTCATTTTTGTGCTCAATGACTAAAATAATATTTCAAAATGGATAAACGGCTTAGATGAAATATATACATCAAGGTGGGACCCACATGGCTCTGTAAGAACTTCTAATCTCCGTGCATAGGGTTTTATTTAACTTTTAAAGTTAAACTGTTTGCTTGCTTTTCACGCAAGCACGCCCGGGTGAATTCGACCGGGTGAATTGTGTATTCACGTTAGCGAGGTTTATACATTTGATGATGGGGTATGTGTTATATCCAAACCGTTCATCCATTTGGCAAGCTTGTCTTAAGGCCTGTGACAAAAATAAGGCAGATCTAACTATTAAGTGGACCACAAGAATGATTTAACAGTGAAAATCATTCTTTGCTACTATTTATAGTGTGGTCCAGATAATCTTTGGATATTATTTATTTTTTGACTAATGCTAATACATGATCTCTAAAAATATATGAACAGTGTAGATGTAATAAATACATCACTGTGGGCCCATATAACTTGATCTCCTTTGAACCGTTCATACAACTCGGAGCTCGAGGAGCGTCCACTCGTCTTCGCATGCCACAGCCAGCTGGCCTAGGCTACAGCCTACGGCACAGCTGGTGGCTAGTGCTTGTACTGGGAGTCTGGACGCGGACTGCTTACCGACGCCAGCCTCTGTGGGGTCCACCATGATTTAATTATTTTATCCACTCCGTCCATCCATTTTAAAAGATAATTTGAGTAATCTAGACCAAAAACAAAATATATCTAAATGTCAAGTGGGCCACACCACTAGAAACAGTGTGAATTGAAATTATACCGTTGAAAATTTCTTAGGGGCCACGGTAGTTCTGGGTCAATCTTTTATTTGTGTTATCCTTTCATCCATGCCTTTGTGATCTTATGAACAGGTTGGATGACAAATAAACATCACCGTGGGGCCTACCAAGGTTTCAACGGTGGAAGTCATTATTTCCACTGTTTCCTGTGGTGTGGTCCACTTGAGCTTTGTCCATTCTTCAATTTTCAGCTCAACCACTAAAATTAGCTGGAAAAACGGATGTACAACGTGGATAACCCACACACATTCATGGTAGGCCTCACTGAGTTTACTCAATGACATTAAAGCATATTGAATACATCATCTGTGCCATAAAATAATGTTAGTGGTGCTGACGAAAATGGATGGGCTACTCGCTGTGTTCGTGATATGTGAGCCCCACCATGATGTATGTCTTTCATCGATGTCGTTCATCCATTTTTACGGATCATTTTAAGGTTTGATGAAAAAAATATTAGAGGGGTAAAAATCTCAGGTGGACCACACCATAGGAAAACAATAATGATTGGATATCTTCTATTAAAATCCTCCCCAGGCTCCGGATTGGGTCGGATCTGATCGGGTCGGGTCCTTTCGGATCGGGTTTCGGATCAGATCTGTCCGGATTGACCACGATCCGAGCCAGATCCGAAAACCATTCGGATCTGAAATGACTAACCCGATCCTCACCGATCCAGGCCGTCGGTTCGGTTAGGATCGGGTCGGATCGGGTCTGATCGGGTCGGATCAACCGGATCGGATCAATTTTGTCCAGCTCTAACAATGTGTGATGGGCATGGAACACGGATTCAGTGAATACATTTAATAAAACCTAAGGAAAGGCATGTACAATGTGTAATGCGCATGGAACATGGATTCCGTGAATTAGGAAAATGATCAAGCAAACTTGTTTCCTATATAGCGAGATTTGATTAGGTCATGTGTCGCTGTTAGATATGAAAGCGTATTAGCTGGTGTACCACACACCACCGGCTTAGCTAGCGTGTACGTGTCATGCGAAGACGAGCTTAGCTAGTGTGTACGTGTCATGCGAAGACGAGCGTTGATGCTCCTCGAGCTCCGAGTTGTATGAACGGTTCAAAAGATATCAAAGTTTTATGAGTCCCATGATGATGTATTAATTATATCTACACTGTTCATTCATTTGGCCAAATCATTTTAAAACATGATTTAAAAAATGAGTCATAACTAAAGCTTAAGTGGATCACACCACAAATAGCAGTGTGGAGAATGATTCTCACTATTAAAACATTCATAAGGCCCACCATAATGTTTATTTTCTATCCAATTAGTTCATAAGGTCACACTCGCAGATCTAGATGAAGGGGAAAAACAAATATTATATTAATCCAAAACTTCGGTGACCCTCAAAAGTCTTTCAATGGTAGGTGTTCAATCCCCACTCCTTTTGCAGCATGGTCCACTTAATCTTTGGAATTCTGTCTTATTTTTCCTCTCAAGTCTTGCAACAATCTTGCCAAATGGATGAATGGTTTAAATATAACACATACCCAAGAGTGGGGTTAACCGAGAGTACTTAGTGATGTCAACACACCAGCCAGTTCTGTGGTGTGTGGTACACCATTGAATCTGCTTCCAAGATGGAACCTTTCAAGCATACTTTTCTGGTCTCATGTGGGAGAAAATTAGCACATGTCAATGATGCTCAGTTCCATCATAATGTGCTATGACACTATTTCATATCCATGCTAGACATGACCCATCACCTTTAAAAAGGTTGTTAGGTTAAGTCCAATGAACCTATGAAATGACACTATATAAATCAAGTATAACGAACTTAAAAGTTACTCTAATAGACCCTTTTACAGCCGCACGCAGCCCAATCAAACGTGACTGTACCTACATGGATTTAGTGGATCCAAGGTAAGTGGGATCCTTGATTATGGACACCATTGCAATGCATATATCTTATATCTATATTGTTCATTTGTTTTGAAAACTTAGGGCATGATCTCATCAAATGAATCAGGTCTAAATCTCACGTAGATTACAATATCCAAGGACAATAATAATTGACCGTTAAAAAAATTCTCATAAATGACAAAAGTTTTGGATTAAGCTTATATTTGTGTGGTCTCTTCGTTCAGGTCTTTGTGACCTTATCAACATGTTTGATGGAATATAAATATTTCAGTGGCTCCGTGGAAATATTATTAGTAGGAATTCAATTTCCTATGGTATGGTCCACCTAAAATTAGATTCTACTTTTTTTTTTCAACCATTTTCTAAAAGTCGCTTTCAAAATGGATTGACAGTATGGGCACATATATCATTGTTGCCCACAATCATGGATCCACCGACCTTGGCAATCCACCCAAACCGAGCCCGGATCAAATGCGTTCAGTGGTTTACCGGATCCACTGAATCTGAGGGCGGATTAGGTGTTACCCGGGTAACACTTTATTGGGTGCTACATTTACCATGGGGCCTACCTTGATAATGTGTTGCGTATCCACGCCGTCCATCCATTTTTCAACCCCATTTTAGGACACATTTCCAAAAATTAAGTAGATCAAAATCTCATCTGGACCACACCACACACCATTAAAAATTACCCGGCCCCACTGTAAGCAGATTTGTAATGTTTATTTGCCATCCAACCCGTTGATAAGGTCAACCGGACCTGGATGAAGGGAAAATAAAAAGATAGGCTTGATCCAAAACTATAAAATGTTTTTAATTGTCGTTTACCACTTTTTCTAGTGGTGTGGTCTACAGGAGAATTCAATTTACTTAAGCTTTGTGAAAAATTACTAAATTGAGCTGAAGAAACGGATGAGCGGCGTGTGTATATATATATATATATATATATATATATGAAAGTGGGACCCACATGGTAAGGGTAACACCTAATCCCCTACCCGACCATCCCTTTCTCTTCAAATGGTGGTAACCAATCACATTACTCGTGACCTTCAAATTCCAGGTGCCAGCTATCGATGCCGATTGCCTGTCTGTGCTTGAAATGAAAGATAAAACAGGTGATTTCATTTGGTGACGGTTCAACCACAAGTTGTGGTGGTGTCCGGATGCTGTGGAGTCTACATAAATCATTCTTCAGATCGACCCTGTCCATCGTTCTATGCCCATCATTTTCACCGTTGAAATAAAACATCAGTTGAATGTATCACAAACATCAGTCATCCACCTTGGAGTGTCCGTTGCATGGACAATTCATGATGGGACGCGTAACCTGAACCGTCGCTACGAGGGGCCCATCAATGGACGACCGGATCATCAACAGCAGCTGTGTGAAGTAGCCAAGCTCTGTGGTGCACGTCCAACGATCACGTACAGGCAACGGTACGGTGCCATCTTTCCCGCCAATATACCACTTTCATGCAGGAAATCAATACCACCACGTAAATGGTGGGCCCCACTATGAAGATCAACCTTCTATAAAATCAGGCTCATGCTCATTAGGTGTGAATGCCTGTGTGTTGAATCAGACCGTTGGTTGTCCAATGATTCCAATTGAGTTGCCCAACTGATGAACGGACGTGTCTGATTTTCTTTCATTTCACCCAAATGACCTGTCATAAGATTTTTGGAGCATCGATCATCGAGGAGGAGTCTTAAAAGACCAACGGTCTGGATCATAAAACCATGGGCCCACTTGTTCAAATTTAAAACTCGTGTATATAATGCATATCCTTGGCCCAAGGATCGTACAATTTCCACCGAAGCTAAAGAGACAACGCATGCGGCATGTCGTAAAGGCAGGTGGCCCACTAAATCCGACCAAACTTGACATTTTTGTGGAAAATCTGAGCCCTACAAAAGGTGGGCCTCACCATAAAGATATTTATTGGAAATTGAATCAATCCCTTTTATTAAGTGATCCACAACCGTACATTGAATCAGCCCAACGGGTGTCCATTGATCTCAATCGTCTAGCCCCCTTGATTTGTGGGCCATCCTGGTTCTGTGACCAGTGAATCTTTACGGTGCAGATCACACTTCTCATGGCTTGGATGTTACATACAAGTGACACGTCGACGGAAAAGAAGGCAGGAGCAAGGAATATGAAATTTTCCTATGAGTACGGATTGCTTCGATCCCGAGAAAGAACCGTGGGTCCCACCGTGATTTTATTGTGAATCCACACCGTCCATTTATTTCAACAGATCTTGATAGGACACGAGCCCAAATATCAGGTAGATCAAAAACTCAAGTGATCCACATCATGTTTATAGGTCGTCTAACCTGTTCAAAGGTGATTTCCATCGAGAAGCAGGGAAAACACAATTATCACCCGTATCCAAAACTTTGGCGGGCCCGAAAATGGTAGGTCCCACCTTGAAGATCACCTAGCACGTGTATCAGTCCATTCTACTCATCAGGTGGATGCACTTTTGAAACTGGTAGAAAACCGACCGTCCAAATCAACATCTATGTGTGGCCCACCTAGTGTGTGGATATCATGATTTTTTATATTCATGATGAGTCCCACCGTTCGAACGGTTGGGATGTTCCACAAAAGTGGTATGTTGACAGAAAGAGATGCCTGCGTACGAAGTTACGGTGCGGCCTCATGCAGGAGATCAGTTGTCCTTTCCTATTCAGTTCCCCGAGTTGGAGGGAAAGAATAGTAAATCGCCGCGGGCCCCACTTTGATCGATGATGGATACTGCCATCGGAACCGTTTTGATCCTCGGCCTAGGGTATGTATAGTGTACTCGCATTTTTAGATTGCACTAGCGGGACCCATGGTTCGATGACAGTTGTGTCCCAACGCGAGTGGACCATGCATAGAAATTTTCACATGCTAGAAGATCGTAACCGTTAATCGCAGACCTTTCTTCAGTTGGCCATGGGCCATTGCTGCATTCTCTTTTCTGCAGGGTCTATTTGCAATGCATTAAATTGAAAGGTTGGGATTTTCCTATGAAAGTGATTTTTGGAGCACGTTATATGAATGGGCCCACCTGTCACATGATCTCGATCATTGAACTATGGGCCCCACCATGTCCATGGTATTGGCCACACTAATGGTATGGATTAACGGACGGTGGATGGACCATGCACCAGATTCCCACGGCTTGTAAGATGGAAGCCACCAAGCTTGGAAAATCCTTGCATCGAATATGGACCGTTGATGCATTTCTCTTCGTAGCTGAGTATCTAAGTATTAGTTGGCCACTAATAACAGAGATAGGAATGTCATCTAGGAGACTTTCGGGTATGTTCCATATTCGGTAGAAAGAACACAACCTACAAACGGTCATGATCGTTAAACATAGACCACACTAGTCAAGATTGAAAACCTGATTATACAACACAGAATGTCAGATCCAGGCTCTTGTAACCAGGAGCGGATTGGGTGCGGTCCTTACCGTGGGGCCCACCTTGATGCATGTATTCTATATCCACACCGTCCATCCATTTTTTTGGGATCATTTTAGAACGTGAGCCAAAAAATTGAAGCAGATCCAAATCTCAGGTTGACAATATTATAATGCATGTATTCTATATCCACACCGTCCATCCATTTTTTTGGGATCATTTTAGAACGTGAGCCAAAAAATTGAAGCAGATCCAAATCTCAGGTTGACAATATTATAAGAAACAGTGGGGATTGAACGTCCCGCCATTAAAAACTTCCTCGGGCCCACTATAATGTTTACTGAATGTTTATTTACCATCCCAAACCTGTTGATAATGTCACATAAACCTCGACGGAAAAAAAAAATATAATGTCCTGAATTTTTACTGGTTTGGATTTTCAAAAATTCTTGAATTTTTTTTTTTAAATGTAGTTAACTTATATTATCACTTACTGACTATTAGCACTCAATGTTAGTTTATACACGGGTGGTACCAGTAAAGAACCACATAAGTCTGATTAATCAACCAAAGGAAGCCAACGAATCCGCCCAATCACTTAAACACCGAATTTAGCTACATGATTTGCTCACACAGAGTCTAAATCTAACTGACCTACCACTGTTTAATCAAGACAATCGTAATTAAATTAAAAGATCTATTCGAAACCGAGTTAGATAAGGCCCGGATCTTGACTAATAGACCAAATCAACCCCGCTACTCTTTTAACCTAAAACCGACGGTTTAGAGTAATCATGACCAAATCTCCACTTTCACTAGTTATAAATAGGTCACACTATGAACATATTTAATCTAAACCCTAATCATTGCCCATGAGAAATCTAAATACTGAAGTCATTGCAGAAAATGCTCCGATTTTCTGAACAAGCTCTAGACCACTCGTTAGTGGGCCACTAGTTCCAAAACTATAAAATAATGTCCCTCTTACTGGGCTCGACGTCCATCGTGGGAGTCAAACCTGAGTAGTGTCCAGAACCGCTCAACTTGAGCCGAGGGACGAGTGCATGAGAAGTACAAATACCCTAAAGGAAGAAGCTAAAACTTAAGTGAATTGGGTCGTCCACTCTTATGCAAAGTTGAGAATTTCGGACCGTCGGTTTATGACCAAACTTCACATGTAAAGTAAGGATATTTCCCTACTCATATCGGTATAGCCGTGGCCCCGATCGACCATCGGTGGCCATTGAACAAACTTCTAATCATATCTGTCGATCAGCACATCCAAATGACAAGCCTATCATGTCCATATGTAGATCATCATTAGGGCTAACTATCCTACTGTGTATATCAATATGTACACCCCATAATGAGCCCTAGAAGTTAGAAAAACCCTCCCATAGGGCTAGTAGAGTAAAAACCTAACCCTTGGGGCCATTTACATCAAATCTGGCACTATAAAATGCCCTCATTTGGGCACCCCCTTCCCCCATACGAATTTCATGTCTTACCTTGACTGAAGGAGAAGAGAAAGAGAAAGAAAGATGGAGAGAAAATGAAGAGAAAGATAATGGAGAGAGTGTTTGAGTGAGTGAGGGAAATCTTTATACTTGTAGGGTTGGTATTTCCTCAACCAAACCGGTGGCTACTACAAAACCTCCACCAAATCCACCCGTGCCAAGAATTGGAGATAAGAATGGTATATTTTCCCTTCAATTAAGCAACCTAGTGTAAATTTCTAGTAATTAATATAGTTTTTCTTAATTTTGATTTAGGAATTGGTGGCTTTACCCAAATCCTCAAATCCTAAGATCTTAAAGAATAGAAATCTCCTCTTAAGGTGCGAACTATTATCCTTAGGTGGACAAGTACTAATTTTACGATAAATTTAATGATTGTGGATGTTAGGTTGATGTGCATGAATAATTTAGAGAAAATCTAGCTAGGAACCTACATATTAAGTCTACCCAACACGCATGCGTTGATAAATTAATGTCTGATTGCTCTTCAATTCGTTTGGGCATGAAATTAGTGTTGCATGTTCGTTTCACATCTGATTTTCCTTGATCTTCTCTGGAGCATGCATGATTGCCTTATTTCTTGTTGGATTTTTATAATATGAGTGATGTGTTATCATTTGCCTCTTAGGAAATCTGGCACCACACGCACACACGATTAACTTATGCCGTTAAAAGTAGTTGCATTCATCTTAATATCCTGAAATTTTATGCTTAATGTATCGTATACATAATTTCATCCGTACTTGATGGTAAATCCTTAGCCGCTTAGAAGTGATATTGAATACAACTCATTCTCTGAGTTGGTCAGGAACTGAGAATTGTAAGGGTAGACCCGTTGGTTGGACCGTCCTCTAACTAGCTCGACTAATTTGCGCGAACGCGAACGGGTGACGGAGCAAGACTACATGGGTTGCTTGCACCCGATGTCGTACGTTGCGTGCTCGCCTGAACTTGGGCAGTCTAGTCCACCGACTGACCAACTATGCTTGTTAACCATGTTTGCTTACGCCTGTTTGGAACCTGGAACACCCCTTGCCCACTGACGCTTACTGACAACAACTAGAAAATGATCCTCAGTCTCGTGAGCCAGGCATGGTGGAATGAGACTCTATGCCCCAGCTGTCGGCCTACGTCGGGGTGACGAGCCTCCCCCTCGAGCGATCCCACTTTCCAGTACTCCCCACGTGCTTGCAATCGGGGGTGGGGACTCTGATGGGATCAAGGATCGCGGGGTCTTGACCTCGCACGTTGAGGGGTTCTGGCCTCGTAAATGGATGAGGGCATTGATATCGTTGGGGTGTACCAGTTTCCCCAACCTGCTAGATGAACAAAATTAACTAAAAACTCGGCTAATACATTATTCACGCATCGCATTAGGTAGGATTTGGCGACTCGACAGTTGAGGTCGCAATGAGGGAGTGTTGCTCCTGCGCGACCGTGAGATGAAGTCGTTCGAGGGAGTGTTGTGGGTGAGGTCATACATCATACATAACTCATGCATACGCATTAACAAAAACTAGTTAGTGATTTATAAATTTATGCTTTTCATTAAATTCATCATGGAATTATTATTTTATGTAACTTCTAGCTAATGACACCCACTAAGTTAGCTACTCACTCCCACTCTGGGATGGTATTTTAAAACACCAACCAGACATGTCATTAGATGCAGGTGAGGCGGAGCTTCTCTGCTTTCAGACTTTCGGCGGATCCTTCTAGTATGAGTTTAGGCTACCGCGGGGTATGGGCCCGGGCTTTAGTCACTTTGGGCCATGTATGGGGGGACGAGTTTTCTATTTAGATGATTTTGGATTTGTGATTTGGATATTTTTATATTTAGTGGCACTTGATACTGCTTCATGACTTACTTATGCTTCATGTCTTGCTAAACTCTCTATTGTTTATGAAATCATTCAAATGTAATTAAAATTTGAAGCCCATTAGGGCACTCGTGGCACCTGGGAATTCGGGAGCCGAGTTCCTACATGGCCCCTGAAAACCCAGAGTGTTACAAAAAAGCTTATCAAAACTTTTGTAGCTAAGTATAAGTTGTTAATGATCAATCAGACTATTTCCTATAATATAATTATTGTCCACTTGAGATTTAGATGTACTTTATTTTTTATATTATACCCTAAAATGATATGTTAAAAATTAATGGACATCATGCATATATAATAAATACATCTAAGTAGGCCCTAAGGTAAGGGCCACACCATCTCAGGTGAGCCTGGGGCCGCACCTAATCCGCTCCCCTTGTTCTAGTTATCCGATGGGGCCAACCAACTTAGACCCAGTACAAATTTGGTTGGATTTGGTCAAGTCAAATATAAGTTGTCCGATTAGTTTTAATAATATTACATATATTAAGTACATAAAATTGTTCTAACAATTGAATGAGGTTTATTAAGTGATAAACATATAAGAGTTCATTTACACACCACACGTGCATCAAAGTGACACGTGTGTGAGATTTAGTCCATCCATCAAGTGGCTTTACCATGTATGTAATGCCTTGAAAATTGGGGGTCGTGCATATGCTTGACTCGTAAGTTCCCGGGTATTACTTATAATCAATTTTATTGTTTTATGATTAATCAGGTTTAAATGCGTAGCATGGAATTACTTAAAACATGAATCACAATTCACAGCTAGTCTACTGTAATGGAAAAGGCTAAATGTTTACAAGTCCAAAAATTATAATTATGGGTCGCATAAGGCGTTACCGAACAAAAGTACAAAAATGGTATATCCAAAAGAATGATTCGCCAAGTCCCCTACTTAGCGATCCAAGTCCGCCCGCAAAATTAGGGCGAGCCACCCATCAACTGGAAATAGGACAACTCGTCCTCCACATTCAGACTCGCGCCGCTATGCTCCTCATACTCTATGTCACCTGCATCTACTGAAGAGTCTATTTGGTGTTTTAAAACACCATCCCAGAGCGGGAGTGAGTGATCAACTCAGTGAGTGCTATTAATCTTAAGTTACATCAAACATCAATCATATTATGAATTTAATGAAAGGCAGATATTCATAAATTCTTAACTAATCTTGTTAATGCATATGCATGATAAATGATATGATGCACCTTGTCACAACACTCCCTCGAGCGACTCCATCTAACGATCGCACATGACCAGCACTCCCTCATTGCGACCCCAACTGCCGAGTCGCCAAATCCTATCTAATGCAATGCATGAATAATGTTAACCGAGTATTTAGTTAATTCCGTTCATCCAGTAGATTGAAGAATCTAGTATACCTCATGATATCAATGCCCTTAACTAGTTGCGAGGCCAAGGCCCTTCAATGCGTGGGGCCAAGACCCCGCGATCCTTGATCCCATCAGGTTCCCCAACACCGATTTCAAGCACATGAGGAGTGTTGGGAAAGGGATCGGTCGCGGTCACTACGGGGAGGCTTGTCACCCCAGCGTAGGCCGACAGCTCGGACACAGTGTCCCATTCCACCATGACCGGCTATCGAGACAGTGGATCAGTTTTCAAAGGTTATCAAAGGGCTTCAATGGGCGAAGGGTGTCTCAGGTTCCATTCAGGTGTGAGCAGACATTGTTAACAAACATGGTTGGTTAGTAAGTAGACTAGACTGCACGAGTTCAGGCGAGTACGCGACAGACGACATTGAGTACAAGCGACCCATGTAGTCTAACTACGTGACAGACGACATCGAGTACAAGCGACCCATGTAGTCTAACTACTGTCGCCCATATGCACCTACCCAAATTCACGGGTTTAGCCTCTGGGTAGTCCTACCAACGGGACCACCATCTCTCTCCTTAGATTCCTGACCAACCCAAGGGTTTTGATGGTAATCCATAATACTTCAACAATCAGGGTTATCAACTAATATAAGCAATGTCATGCATTCATATTTTTCAATATAAAATTCAGATTTTTCTACAATGCAAATGCTAATATTTTTGTGAAATAAAGGTGCATATGTGATGTGTGGGTTAGTGAGAAAACTAAACATTTCATATATTTCCTAATACCAATAATATACACAAGGTTTAGTATATCAAACATGTTATGGGGAATCATCATACAAGAATTGAGCAAAAATTATATAAGCAATCATCAATTTCTTACCCAATCATGTTGAGAAACATCAAACATTCCATCGTCATTACATATTGATTTGGGGGAGGATCTAAAGTGTAATGGCTTGTCTAGGTTTTTCTAGATTTTTCAAATACATCACTCAATAAGCAAAATCATTATATTCATATTAAAATTGGTGCTAGGCCACCTAAGAACAATAGTCCGCACCTTGTAACATTTCGCCCAACTCATGACGCTCCTTGGGTTAGAAAATTAGGAAAAATGATGCCTATATCAATTTAGAAGCAACTAGGTAAGATTCATGCAATTTATTTTAGAAAAACCTAGGTTGGGGAGTATGTTTTGTTTCTTACCTTCTAACCACGAATAAGGCGGATTCGACAGAGGGAAAAGATCAACACTAGGGCTTGATTGCAGGGGACCGATGAAGGGGAGCACTAAAGCCTCCCCCACCATACTCTCTCTTCTTCTCTTCTTCCCTCTCTCTCTCTTCCTCTTTCTCTCTTTCTCTTCTTTAGGGCAAAATCGTATGGGGAGAGTAGGTGCCCAAATGAGGGCCTTTTATAATGCCAGATTTGGTGTAAATGGCCCCAAGAGCTAAGTTTTTACTATATTAGACCTATGAGAGGGTCTTTCTAAGCTCTAGGGCCCACTGTGGGGTGTACATATTGATATACATTGTAAGATAATTAGTTCTAATGATGATTTACGTATGTATATGATTAGCCCGCCATTTGGATGTGCCGATCGACAGATATGATTAAAAGTCTGTTTAACAGTCACCGATAGTCGATCGGGGCCGCGGCTATATGGATATGAGCAGAGAAATATCCTTACTCTATGGGTAAAATTTGGTCGTAAACCGACGGTCCGAAATCCTCAACTTTGCATAAGAGTGGACGACCCAATTCACTTAAGTTTCAGTTCATTCTTTTAGGGTATTTGCACTTCTCATGCACTCGTCCTTTAGCTCAAGTTGATCAGTTCTGGACAGCACCCAGATCCGACTATCGCGATGGACGTCAAGCCTAGTAAGGCGGATATTATTTTATAGTTTTGGAACTATTGACCCACTAACGAGTGGTCTAAAGCTTATTCAGAAAATCGGGGTATTTCTTTAATGAATCTGGTAGTGAGATTTCTCGTGGGCCATGATTAGGGTTTGGATTAACTATGTTCATAGTGTGACCTATTTATAACTAGTGAAAGTGGAGATTTGGTCATGATTACTCTAAATTGTCGATTTTAGGCTAAAAGAGTAACGGGGTTAATTTAATCTATTATTCAATATCCGGGCCTTATCTAACTCGGCCCTGATTAGATCTTTACTTTAGTCACGATTGTCTTGATTAGTTAGCGTTGGGTCGGTTAGATTTGGGCCCTATGTAAGTAAATCATGTGGCTAAACTTGATGTTCAAATGATCAGGCGGACTCGTTGGCTTCCTACGGTTGATTAAACAAACTTGTGCGGTTCTTTACTAGTTCCACCTGTGTTTAAACTAACATTGAGTGCTAATGGTCAGTAAGTGATATTATAAGTTAATTACGCAATTTTTTTAAAAGGATTTTTGGAAATCCGAAACAGTGAAAATCCAGGATGTTAAAATGTAAGTGATCATATCAGGCCCGGTGTGAACCAAATGTAACTAGGAACCCACGTCGAGAGACCCAATGGGTACCCGAACCATCATCATATCTAAAGCTGGGTCCTCACGAATGAGACTTGCACCACAAGGGTCGGAATCAATGGGTAGGTAAATACTCATATATAGAGATGGGGATCAAGTCGAGTTGAATTGAGTTAGGGTTGACCTGACTCGATTTGGTTTTGAAATAGTCCTGACTTGAACTTAACCTGACTTGGTACCAAGTCCAGCATGCCTTACCTGATTTGAGTTCGTGTCTAGCTTGGACTAATTCGGACTGAGTCCGACCCAATCATAAGTACTGTGTCGGCTCAAGTGCAGCGGGTATCCTCAGGTTGAAATCACAACTCAAAACCTAAATTCACTTGCCAGAATTGCAGCTTCTCCATTAGCTACACGCATATCAAATTTAAAATGTCGTATCTGATTTTTTTATTTTATTTATTTTTTATTTTTTTTAATGTTTGAGTTGAGTTACGGATCAAGTCGAGTCAATACCGAGTTGGATTTTGAGTCGAGTCAAGTCGAGTTACTAGGTAACTCGAACTTGACTTGGTTTGAGTTCGGATTGGACAAAGTCAACTCGATTTGGATCAACTCACAAACTCAATCAAGATTGAGTCAGGTTTGTACAAGTCGGACGAGTCGAGTTTGTCATGTTAAGTTGTCCCGTGCCCAGCTCTACTCATACATGAACTAGACCTATTGACAACCTTAACCCCTTCCAAGACTATGAGAGAGCCCAAATGTAGAGATGTCTTTGAAAGTATTCTTGGCAAGGCATTCCCTCAATCGGGGCCTCCATTTATTAGGCCCTACCATGAGTGGGTGTGATGGATGATACAATGACACTCAAAAGTACTTATATATTACCTGCAGGTGATTCAAATTTAATTGGCCAAATCATGGGTCTTAATTTATATACACCGTGAACCAAAGGTCAAGATTATTTGATTACCTAATTAGTAGATTGACGGACATTTGCCCATAAATCAAGAGTTGGAATTGTTTAATAAATCTAGTTATTAGACTTTAACTACATGACGGTGTGATATCGACTCAATTAGTAGGGCACCAAGCAAAGATGTACCAAAGGCTTAGAGATTGCCCAAACAGAAGGATCCATATGAAGATCAAGGGCTTCAGCTTTCACTTACATTCGTGCATGAGTTACGAAGCAACCAAAAGGATTCTATAAGAAGATCAAGGACTTCACTTTCTTTCACATTCATACGTATTAACAAAATCTCAAAATTTTTATTCAAAAACCAATACATGTTTTCTATTTATTAATAACTATCAAAATTCTTCTCGGTGAGATTAAAAGAATTAAAATACTAAAAAATCACTCATTAAAAAGAAATAATCATTAAAGGCCCACCCATAAAATGACATGATTTGGGAGAGAGAAAATTTCAGGTAGCCAACGCAGTAGAAAAAGTATTTACACTTTTAACAAATTCAAACGTCTGATGTGTGACCTGTCTCGCATGCTTGGGTTGAACCAATGGCACAGAAAATTTATTTTAGTCTTGACAAGGTCTCCAAAAGACATATAATTACCATGTCCCACCTTCTAACCAATGCGATAATCTGCCGTCATATGTCTTCTTATGGGCTCGTATTATATTGGTCCACTTCAAGCTTAATCCATTGGTAATTTGTACCCTCGTGCTGCGACTTTTAAGAAAAAGTGCGGGTTGTTATTCATTTGCCTATTCTTGCCCATAAATGGGCAGTGCCGACGGGCCGCTATTTGATCCAAATAATCCAAGTTGTCTTTTGAGAGTCATGACGACCCATTAAAAAAGGTTTACTTTGATTTATTGGATGTCATGTGTACACCATATGTGTGTGAGTGGGAGTTACATTAGTCATAGCCTCGGCCTCACCCAAGATGAAGGGGTTTTTATGATGTAACCACTTTGATGTATATATTTTATATTTATATTATTTACATGCTTTTTCTTCTATGATTTTAGAGAATTATTTAAAAAATGTAAAGAAAATTCAAATCCCATATCTATACGAAATAGCGGTGATTGAACGCTCTATTATCAAAAACTTTTGAAGGCTCACCCAAGGCTTTGGTTATGCTTATTTTCCATTGAACCGGTTAATATGGTCAAATAAACTTGGATAAAGGGATAAAACAAATATTAGCTTGATAGAAAACTTTTATGACCCATTAATCGTAAATCATTACTGTTTCCTATGGTGTGGTCCACTTGAGAATTGGATCTATTTTATTTTTGGGCTCATGAACTTAAATGATCTTGCAAAACAGATGTACGGTGTGGATATAAAATACATACATTAATGTGGCCCAACGGTAAGTGACGCACTGTATTGGATGGGGCTGGGGCCGCACCTAATTCGCTCACATGTGAGTGCTCATCAAGCGTCATCCACTGCCATGATATCAAATAACTCACAAGAAATGAATACAGAAGGGAAACAAAATCACAGTCGACGGCCGAAAGATCTGGTGATAAGACGCGTCGGATAGATCATGTGATCACAACGACCTTTTCAAATCAATCCAAGGTGGGGCCCACCAAGATGTCGTCATCATCGCTAGGAACACCACGGAAAGGACAATACCTGCCCCCGTGAATCGAACGTGGATTGGCTACTCCCTCTGCCACCAGCCAATGTCTGGTGGTCGGTGCTCTGTGGGCCCCAACATGATTTATGTGTTTCATCCATGCCGTTCGTCTATTTTTCCATATCATTTTATGGCATGAGACCAAAACCGAGGTATATATCAATCTCATTTGGACCACATTACAGGAAACAGTGTTTAATGAGCGTCGACCATTAAAAACCTTTTGGGGGCCATAAAAGTTTTGGATCAAGCTGATATTTGTTTTTTCCCTTCATCTTTGCCTGTATGACCTAATTAACAGATTGAATGTCAAATAAACAGTACATTGGGCCTTAGAAGGATTTTAACGGTAGATATCCAATCACTATTGTTTTCCGGTGGTGTGGTCCACCTGAGAATTATATCCCTCTCAATTTTAATAGTTGGCCTAAAATGATCTTTAAAAATGGATGAATGGAATGGATGAAACACATGCATCATGGTGGGGCCCACAGAGCGCCGACCATCAGCCACGGGGCAGGTGGCAGGGGGAGTAGCCCATCCTTTCCCCCGTGAATCACGTCAAAGAGGGGTGCCGATGGGTGCAAAATCGTCAGTTTCCCAACCAGCAGCCCCTTTCTTTATCATGTGAGTGTTCACTTACAGGGAAGGTACCGCAACTTGGGGTACTGTACCATTTTTACCACTAACATGATTCTCGTGTAGGAAATCATTACAATGAAAAATGTAGGCCCCACCATGAATATAATATAGAACAAAAACGAGGCGATTTAAATTATTATGTGGGCCACACCTTTCGAATCAATGTACAACCGATGATATGAATCAACATGTTCTTCCTCGTTATCACTATCCATAACCAATCAGGGAGTGTTACGTGCGATCTGTATGGACACGTATGCATGATACATTTGAAGATTTACAAATATGTACGGAAAAGACTATGGTTGGAGCATATCAGACAATGCCATGTAACATTGGAGCGGACAACGAATGAATAATCGTGTGCGAATGGTCATAGGACATGTGACAATAAGAAAAGCAAAAGTTAAAAGTAATGCTTAACGGTTATGTTAACCGTCGGAACATGAGAAGTATCTAAATAAATTGATTGAAGGTATAAATAGAAGAGGAATATAAGAATTAAAATTATTTCATATCCACTCGGACAAACCGAATCTACCTTTCAATTATCATTTCAAGTCAATTTAGATTTCATAGTGTAATCCTTTGCTTTCCCGTCAAAACAAGTTACATTTTCTAGTATAATATTTCACTTTTCAAACTGTTATTTACATTTTATAATTAATTTGTAGCGATAATCAAGTAGTCAGTAATCTTTAACTGTTATTTGAGTCTAGGTAACCCAGTCAGAAAGTTGTTCTGTAGCTATTCTTCACTGCTACAGTAAGAACCTCTTCCTTATTTCCATTTATTTATATTAAAAATTGGACCTCACCTTCAGAATATCGCTTAATCTGATTTTACATGTTGATCGAGTGCTTAAATAAGTGACTAATCTTACCAGATCTCGGTCATACATTATGTGTCTGCTTACCTAGATGCTCGGAATCATTGTTATTCGGTTTAAATTGTAGCAGCGATTTCAATTATGGCACGCCCACACATACCCAATGCCGAAAACAACAACCAATACAACATGTGGTATGGCCACTTACTAAGAATATTATCTTTCACTTTGAGAAAAGCGATCTTAATGGTGGGGATTATCATTTTAATGGATTGATTTCATGCATAGTTGGCGTACTCACAGGAAAGATGGTGTGCACACGACGAACACGTGCGTGTGAAATCAGATCCGATCACCAGGCCATCCGAACAACTTAGCTTTCATATCTATAAATCCATGCCTAGATGATCTTCCTGTCTGCCCAACCGTACAAAATAAAATGAATGGTCGACAGAAATTGACCAATGGTTGAAATTCTGTGTACATGCATGGCCCACCTGATGATCATGTTCACTTCCCTACTTGCGAGGAGAGTGCATTTCAAACTCCACTCAAGCGAGATTCGAATATGTGACACGTGGCACGAAAATGACCGTTTTCGCTTCCTATTCCTTTCGAAAACACAAGGTCAAAATGGGTCATTTTCGACGGTGATCCGTTACCTAGACAACACGGAAGCCTGTGATGATAGTCCAGTACAGTTATTTAAACGGTGGTGATTCATACATCATATACAATTGGTACATATGCAACAAAATCTAGACCTTTCAATCATGGGGCCCATTTTGGATTAGTTATAGGCCGATAATACACTCATGGAATGATTTTAGATTGGTAGTTATGATTGAAATGGTCAGTGGTCCAGTTTCAATGGTTGAGATCATTCGATCAGTGTAGGAGTCTGGGGCTTATGATCCATCCGTAGTGGGATTACGAAGACTGATGGATCTCTGTTCATGTGTCCCACGTGATGGATGGAGAGTCAGTCAGCACCGTCTTGAAAATGATGGTGAATGATCACCATCATCCAACCGTCGGTTTCAAAACACAAGGTAAAATATGAAAGGTCAGTGATCAAGGTTCCAGATCATGACACGTGCCCCATTTTTATAGCCTATCACGGGTGGGCCACGCCACACCTCTCATCAGGCCGTAGTGAATGGTATTGGCCTAGTCAAGGTGGGCCATGTCATTGATCCAAAACTATATATAAATGGCCCGCTTGAACAAGATGTTGCTCATTCATCTACTGGGTCCTGCTGTAGAGGGTCCAGATCAGAGCTATGCTAACAGGGCCATCCTAACCCACGGCAGTGTGGCCCTTACCGTAGGGCTCACCATGTGTATTCTATATCCATCCATTTTTCGACATCATTTCAGAGCATTATTCAAAAAACGAAGCATATCCAATTATCAGGTAGACCATAGCATGGGAAATGGTAGTGATGGATCATTAATAAGCTACAAAAGTTATGAATCAAGCTGATATTTGTTTTTTCGAGATCATTAATAAGCTACAAAAGCTATGAATCAAGCTGATATTTGTTTTTTCATTCACCAAGATTTATGTGACCTTATCAACATATCATATGACAAATGAACAGTACTATGGAAACACCCTTTAAAAAGTTTTTAATAGTAGGATGTTCAATCACTATTATTTCCTACTGTATTATCCACTTCAGATTTAGGTTTCTTCATTTTTGGGACCATGCTCTAATATTAGAAGATAAATGAACAATGTGAATACAAAATATATATGTCAAAGTGGGCCCCATGGTAAGGGCTGCAACGTCGTAGGTGAGGCCCGCGTCTCACCTAACTCACTCTTGCTTGGATGGTAGTTAAAAAACCTGAAAAGACTCGACTCACTAGAGATGAATGACTAGATTTCATCAAGAAAATCATGACTAAGTCAAGACCCCAGTTGACTAGAACAACGCTCAAGAAATATTTCATGAAATTTTGAGAAGATGAACTCAGTGGAACTCAAACTCAACTAAGTGTAATTGACATTATTTATATAATACTTATGTTTATGAATATCAAATAATACTTAAAAACACCAAAAAACTCATGTGGATTTTTGAGAAACTCCATCGAGTTGTCCTGAATGTGTTTTTGAGCTGAGTTAGTGAAAGAACTCCTAACTCCTAATCAACTCTCAAGCTAACTAGAGTAGTTTATCCCACAATCTGTACTGTTGACTGCGCTAAGAAAAAAGATAGGAGCAATGTCAAACGTAGCCTTAACACTTGAGACATGGGTATTAGGGATTCAAGAGGCCCACAACGGTCATAAATTTGTGTGACCATATGCCTTAATGTGATAATTTCTCCTTGCACAATTAATAAAAGGTTGATTTCATGTGTTTCTTTGGTAAATGGGCCATTTTCTAAATTTCATAATGTATGAAAGATTTTAGCCTTTCAAGAAAATTTAAAGCTCATATACACTCATACACATGTGCCAGCATACAACACAATAGGTTGAGATCCAATCCATCCATAAAAGAACCACTATATTGATGCCTTAGCCCAAGTATCAAGTTGATCATTGATCAAGTGGGCCACATTTTGCAAACAAATGTACAATTTTGAATAACTTAGTTGAAATTTTCTAATCCATCAACTTATTTTAAATAATTGGCGCCATACCAAACAAATATTTATTTTTAGAAAAACATATGCTGGCCCAACCCACCTGATGAATGGATTGGATCTCATACATCTGCCATCCTAAAAAAAAATATGTAGCATGCACATAAGCCTTGTTGCAAACGTTTGCGAGTTTAATAAGAAGAATATAAAGCGCACCAAAAGTACATCGATGGCTACAGAAAAGTAGGTATAAAAAGCTAAAAATGATACTTATACTAGCTGGATGAACAGTGATTCAACGGCCATAAGAGATAGAAGAAACATAATTGCGGGGAAAGAGAATATGATGCGAGAAAAGGGTTGTCGAATCCTAGATTTGAAATATTGCCTTATTATAAGAGGTAGAAATAATGCCTATATTAGCTTGTGAAGAGACATTGTGATGGGAAGGAGAGAGTGTTGAAGGGAGAGAAGGATTGTCGAATCCTAAATTTGAAATAATGCCTTTACAGGGAAAAATTTCAACCCTTGATTTGGATTTTCATCAAGCTTAATTCATAAAAGCCATAAATAGGGATTGACCTTGACCTTGAATTTATTGATGGACAAATCTAAGATTGACAGTTATTGATAATTACAAGTGATTGTCATCAACATCAATTCAATAACGATTGATTTTTTTAAAAAAATATATTTATTTTAATGGAGTCTTTTATTTTTTTAGTTTGGAAATTGTAACCTTTTATAGGTGTGGCTTTGATGTATGTAAACTCTCACTCAGGACAAAAGTACCGATGGTTAATAAGGATTTTTATGTTTAAGATGTTTATATTGGTAATATTTTTCTTAAAATTAAATTTTCTACATGCACGGTCCAATTGGGATGCTTTAATCTATGAAATAAGAAATCTACAAAATTTGCTATTTAAATTGGATTCATATTGCTACGGGATGATAATATTTAAACCCCACTATAATTTAAGTGCTTTATCCACATCATCCATTCATTTTTTCTAAATCATTTTAGACCATGAGCCCATAATTCATGTAGATCCAAATCTTACGTGGACTACATCATCTAAACACAATGGTAATTTGTGCCCCACCATTAAAATAGTAGCAATTGAATGCTTACTGTTAAAAACTTCCTAGGATCTGCTGTAATGTTTATTTGCCATCCAACCCATTAATTAGTACAAAGTCTTAGATGAAAAGAAAACCTAAACATCAGCTTTATCCAAAACTTATGTGGCCCAGAGAGGTTTTGAATGCTGGGCATCGGATCACCATTATTTCTTGCGGTTGTACACATGAGATTTAGATTTGATTTATTTTTGTGCTTCATACTTTAAAATGACTTAGAAAAAAAAATAAAACACATATGGTGGAGAGGAAGGAGAGAATATGTACACTTTCTAAGACTAACTTATTAAAATATGCAATTTGTATGAAATTTCTTCTCATACGCTAAGTTCATAAGATGTGTTGCATGTGTTTGATTTCTTTATGAAGTGAAATTTTCCATCTCCTCTTCATCCTAGAGGGCTATACCTGATTAACGGATTTGATGAACGATGTGCCGCATCTTGATCAAACCTATGGTTGGCATCTCATCTCTATAGTTCCTTATGTTGTGTCCCAAACGAGTAGTGTATGTACCTTATTTTTCCTTTGTAGTCCTGGTATCTATGATAGAACCTGATGGACGGAGTGGATTTCATATGTAAAATATGGTGGGCCCCACAGAGTTGGGTGTTCTACTTACTGCGTAAAGAAGGTGAGATGTAGGTTTTTATCCATGCATGCTATCTCGAGAGACGTGACATGACCAACCTCTCTAGCCTCGTGTGTGGTGTACTTTTGATTTCAGAATCTTTACATGACTTCCACGAGCTCCCAAAAAAGTAATACCGGAGCTCATCAGATCCGCTGCATTTTCGAGATATGGTCCACCCACGGTGGGGCCCACAATGGGGATGATCACCGTTCATCTATCCCCTTCCCACATACGTGCAGAAATAGATGGGTCCCACCAATACTAACAGGTGGGCCACAGCGATGACAGAAGTGTATTAGATCTGGGCCGCTCAACAGGTGGGCCACGGCGATGAAAATACACTGGCTCAAAAGTCGGGCCGGTCCACTAATTAAGTAGGCCTATGGGAGAATGGATTGCTTGAAAACTAACCAACGGTCCAGATTTAACATACCATCAATTTTTGGGCTAGAGGATGATGAAGGCGTACGATACCCCACATTTTGAATGTACTGGATATCTCACACGCGTCCCAAGCACGCGTGCCGCGTTGCATTCTCTTCATCTCATACGAGCCAGCTCACTTACCAGTAGCGGATTGGCTGATGCACCGCACACCACCGACCTGGCTGATGTGTTGACGTCACCAAGTTCTTTGGGTCCCATCATGAGGTATATTTTATATCTAAACCGTCCATACATTTTGGGATCTTGTTGTAAGTATTTATTCGAAAAATAAGGCAGATCCAAAGATCAAGTGGACCACACTGCAAAAAAAAGTGGGGGATTGAATGACAACCATTGAAACCCTTTTGGGTTCACAGACGTTTTTGATCAATATGATATTTGTTTTTCTTCTTCATCCAGGTATGTGTGTCCTTATGAACAGAATAGATAGAAAATAAACATTATGGTGGGCCCTACAAATGTTTTAATGGTGAAAATCATTGTTCCCACTGCTATTTGTGGTGTGGTCCACTTGAGAATTGGATATGAATAATTTTTAGTCTCATTCACTAAAAAAATAATATCTTAAAATGGATGGACGGTGTGGATATAATAAATACATCATTTTGGGGCCATGTATCTTTGATCTACTTTGCACCGTTCGTACAACTCGGAGTTCGAGGACCGTCAGCACGACACGTGCACACAACAGCTAGATCGGTGGTGTGTGGTATACCAGCCGATCCCACATGATGGCTTCCAACTACAAGTAAAAAACTATATTGTACGCAACCTGTATCATCACATGGTACACTCGAGTTCTCATTTTTGAAAATTAGGGGAGTATTTAAGTAATCCAAACCATTGAAACTCTTTATACTAGAGTGTATAAATTAATTAAAATAATTTCTATTTTTTTAATAATGAAAAATATATTTTATTTGAACATACAGCTAACATGAATTTATAAAATATTTAAAAATTTTATAATCCCAATATTTTTTATAGACTATAAATGATGGAAATAAAAATATCAACGGTCTAGATTATTTAAAAATTGGATCTTATTTCTTTATCTGAAAAGAGTTGCACGATTTTAAATAATCTAGCCGTGTACCATATGATTTCATCCAATCAATAAATAGCAGAGAGATAGCATCTAGCCTACCTATCTCTGGCATGAAAGAAAGGATTCGTGTCTCCCCCCCTCTACAAACACGTCCATCTCCTGCCCACAACAACAACCACAACGAAACTCCTCAGCTCAAATGACCATTTTACCCTCCCTCCAGTCCTGCGCCGTCTCACAGCAAGGAGAATTCTCCCTTCTAATCCCAAAGGACTATTTCGTCCGAGAAATCAACGCCCTCCTTTGGTTCTTCCTCATCGCGATCACATCCCTCCTTGTACGGAAGATCGTCCTCCTTATCAGATTCTGGGCTAAGGCCCGTAGAATCCCGGGCCCACCTTGTCCCTCTTTCTACGGTCATTCGAAGCTCATCGCTGGGGCTGGATCTGGTCATAATCTCACCGGTGAGTTTTGTTATTTACGGAATTACCCCCTTTTTGGACTTTTATTATCACTTTAGTACAAACCTGTTGTTTTTTGTTACCGAAAGTAGAAAGGATGGGTGTATTTGTCAACGAATAGGTGCGAATTTCAGTTCATTTGTTCTGATATAGCGACTGTTTGCTGTGGGCGTTTTGGGAATTCTTATGTTAAATGTAAGCTCTGTTTTTGGTGATAATCTAGACCGTTGATGTGATTAGACACGCTGTGGATGGTTGGTAGATCATAAGAGTTTGATCCTAAGGCCTGTAATTTGGATGGTTACGAGAAAGCGAAAGTGGATTGACAGACTACATTCAAGGGGAAATATGATGAAGATTGAACGGTTGGGATCTTCCGATCTGGGAGGTTTCAGGGGCGTCTCGTGCAAGCGACTGTGGGGCGTATCAGACTCATGGGCCGGAATGGTGTGGAAGTTTGAGTCTTGGTAGAATAGGCATTTATTGAGGCTAAGGGATGATTTAATTCATAATCCTGGCCGTTGATATGATGGGCCCCACTCTGAATTGACCATGGTTGGAAAATCTCTCGGTTGATATAATCCCGACATTTTCATCTTTGGCTATTTTCTATTGGATATGGACCATTGCTGTATTGTTTCCCTAAGTGTCTATTTGTTGAGCAGTGATCTAAAGGTTGGGTGTTCCAAACTGGGAGATTTTTGAGTCAACCCCCATTGATGGTGAGGCCCATCAGATCAATGGTCTCAGTTGCCAGACAATTGGGTTATGCCGGACCTGGTGAGGCCCATCAGATCAATGGTCTCAGTTGCCAGACAATTGGGTTATGCGGGACCTGATAATTGCTCACTACATGATTGCTTGTTAGAAGTTTCTAGTTAATTATTTTGGTTGTGGACAGTTTTTGATGATTCTATTTTTTAGTTGAGGAATGCTACCACAAAGAGCACATCATAGAAATTCTATGCAGCTCCATCTCACTGTACATGTGATAAGCGTGTATCGCTATCCGGCTTGTTGATCTGGTGGGCTACCACATGAATCAGCTATAGGACATGGCATTTTTTTTTATTGGTATAGATCCCTGATCTAGGACAATTCTTACCATCCACTAGTTGTGAGCAGTTTTATCACACCATACATGTGGCAAACATGTGTGGCGATTGGGATTGTTGATATGGCGGGCAACCACATGAATCGGCTATAGGACAAAAATCATCATTATTGGACAACTCTTACCATTCACTAGTTGTGAGTTTTGCCTGTTGAATATGGAACATTGCTCTGTTTTGAGTGAATCGTCGATTTTTCCAGGTTGTTGTAGTCCAATCGCCTTGATTTTTGGGATATGGTTCATCTACGTTGTGTACCACTCTCAACACCCCACCTAGCCACAAAGTGACTGATCGTGCTTGATTAGATAGATCACTTCTCACACGGAAACTCGGAATGACGAACCCCTGTCCAAGTCCATTTTTCCTGGTAAGTCGAGATCTCGTTGGACCGACCCTTTTAAAGTCAAAACGATCTATCCTCATCCGGGCTGTCGAGATAGAAAATCCGATGAATGGTAACATTTTCAAAGTGAAAGGTCATTGTCTCAAATCATTCAGGGAGAAATTTGATTAAGAGAATACGTCCATCCTTCTTATTGATCGTGTCTATCAAGATTGACCTTCTAGTTTGATGGAGGTCCGTTCACATTTATTGGGTGGAAGCTCATTTGGTAAATCTTCTGGAAATACATCGTGAAACTCATCCATAATCGGTTTCACCTTAGGGGGTCCCTCTACACTAACCTCGGGTGTAACTTCTTTAGCCACTAAGGCGTACACCATCGAATCCACCGTAGTCTCTCTCTCTCAAACTCCTTGCTGCTGATAACATGGAGAGACTTAGGTTGGGATTTCCTTGAATTACCCAACTTTCCCTCAGTTTTCTTCTCCGCATTGTTTTTTGGTGGGAGAGGAACTAGAGTGATCTTCCTGCCTTGATGCATGAATGAACATACATTTAAGTGATCGTATATTGTCACATAGCGGTCAAATAGTCAAGGCCGTCCCAAAATGATGTGTCCAACATCCATAGGTAAGACGTCGCACCACAACGAATCTGAATAAGATCCAAAGTTAACAGGCACGAGACATCGCTGAGTAACAAGCATGGAAGATGCATCCACTCATGACACTCTAAAGGACTGAGGGTGCGGTTCAGGTTTCAAACCCAAACGGGACAAAGTGCTAGTGGAGACCACATTGGTACAACTACCACTATTAACGATCACCTTGCAATTCTTCTCTTCACATTTTGCATAGATGTAAAATATTGTAGTTCGACGCCAGTCATCATTCTCCTTAGCATTGGTCAAAGTGCACCTGATTACTGCAAGCGGTGTAGTCTCTTCTTCTTTTACTTCGTCATCACTAGCACAATTGATATTGGGTTAATAAACTTCTTCTCCAAAATTGCCATGTTTATCTCCTTCTTCCTCACCATCGTCAATCATCAGGGCCTTGTTCCTATCTTTCGAGGGACACTGATGCGCAAAGTGATCGAATCTTTAGCAATTGAAGCATCGTGTTTGCTCACATCCCTTAGAGCTAGCACTTACTATCCATTTTCCTTTGACATATCTAGGGTTGGACTGAGAACCAATTTGGGGTCTGGACTGACTCTCCATGTTAGGCTTAATCCCTTGAGAGTAAGTCTTAATACTTGGATCTCGAGAGTCGTAACACTTACCAAGTGGTGCTTTGAGATAGTGTTCAATGTCTTGCACCACTTGGTACGTGTGCTCCAATGTGCTAACTTCATGAGAATAAAGTTCTCGTTGAATTTCGAATCAGAGACCCATCCTGAATCCGGACAATGTAATCATCGGGTCTTCCTCAATGTCACATCGCATCATGTACTCCTCGAACCTGACAATGCAATCTGACACAATCATGGATCCCTGGTGCAAGGCCTGCCACTGGTCTAGGAGCTTCTGGCGATAACAAAGAGGGAGATACTTTTCCTTAAGGACCTCTTTCATCTCAACCCAGTGCACAACTTGGGGTTCTCTCCTTTCAATTTTACGCTTCATGTTGGTCCAAAAAAGTTTGGCCTGGTCCACCAGCTTCATCTTAGTAAATCTTACTTGATGGATATCAGACATATCATACCACTTAAAATAGTGGTCCATGTCTGCCACCTAGTCAAGGAATGCTTTGATGTCCAAGCGACCATCAAAACTGAGGGCCTTAACTTTGACACCTGTCATGACTTGTGCATCTAGATTATGATGGTCATAACGTTCCTCATGTTGTGGTGGCACTTGTGCTCACCACGACCCACGCCTTGGTCATGATCATGCCCTAGCCTATCAACTTGATCTCCAGCTTGAGATTGAACATCTTACCTAGTGTCGGGGTTTGCGTTTAGGGAGGCCTCAAGTTGATTGACACGCGTGTTGGTCGCGGTTGATTGGGTGGAGGTGGTTCTACTATGCGCTTCAATGGTCGCCGGACGGTTATTGATAACATTAAGAGCCTTAACAATTTGCTCTACATTCATTATGGGTTATAGACCAAAATCACATTCTGAACGAGTGAGCATACACAAGGAAATTCTAAAAGGAAACCCTAGGCCATAGGACCATGTTATGACAATGATAAAACTAACCTAGAGATCAAGCTGGACACACCAACTAGAAAATTTAGCAAGCCGCTATCCTCAAATATTATGCTGAAAATTCAATAGGATGGTAATCCAAGGTGTCAAATTGAAAATTCAGCTAGAATGTAATTTAAAAATTACAAACTGAAAATTCAGTAATGTGACAGCTTGAGATTACTATACTGAAATTTCAACAATGGTATAAGTGGAAACACAAACTGAAAATTCAGCAACAAGATACTCTAAAAAAAAAATAAAAAAATCAGCAATATGATCTTATATGCAATGAATGCTCCACTAATCCTAGATGTGACTCCAACTTAGATTTAACATAAAAATCTTATGCTAAACCTATGGTCTCTGATACCAAATTTGATGCAGGACAACTAACCACTTGCTTTAAAAGCTCGAACTGATAGAGCATGGTGAATCAATCCCTTTATCTCATAGCCTAGGCCTCACATCGCATGGGTTAGGACCTTGGCCGAACCCCCCTTGTGGACCCCACTTCACACGGGTTCTGCTTCACACGAGCCACCCGCCTAGAGCTGGGCATCGGTCCGAGTCGGATCGGATTGGGTCCAACCCGATCAGATCTGAAATCTTAATGGCTTGACCCGAACTCGATCCGATCTGAGACCGAGTCCGGGTCACCTGACTCGGACCGATTCAAAGTTTGCATTGGCTAATCCGAATCCGAGTTCGACTCAGTGAGAAAACCGAATCGGATCTTCAAACCAAACCCTAATTGGATTAACAGAGCCTTGAAAATAGCAAAATAATATTAATAAAATCACTGAAACAAACAAAATGGGGGAAAGGATCTTCACCGTAGGTGGCCACGTGGAGGCTATCACGGATCGCTTGAGCTGAAACAGGGGTTTGGGATGATGAAGATGAAGGTGTGACGATTGGTTGATGATAGGCATCGATGGAAGAATCAGAAGGGTCTAGACCCATAAGTCTGGAAGCCCAAGAGAAGATCCATATGAAAAGAGCGATTAGGAGGGAGAACTTGTAGAAGAGATGGCGACAACTACATTGGCAGGGGCCCCACCAGGAGCTTTGATGAATCCCAACGACTCCGCTAGAAAAGCCCAGCAACATCCGGAACGAAATCTATTAGCATTTCACCGAAAGATACAACCAATGGGTTTTTCATCTCACGTGCATTGCTTCCATCCAAATTCTTCAATCGTCATCCCTTTTACAAACAGAGATAGAGATAACAGAGAGAAGAGAGGAAGGAGAGATTAAATAGGAAGAGGAATGCAGGTGATCATGTACCAGATTCAACAATTTGATCATTAAGACATTCCATTTCCCCATTGGCCCAATTGATCAAATATCTGATGGACCTTCTAATGAGAAAAACAATGGCCGAGATGGCCGGAATTCTTTGAAGTATGGGAAGGCAAGCCATCTGATGGAAATGGCCAAGACGATGGAGAGAAGTTCCATAATTATCAATATACATACATTTCATGTAAGGAGAATGGGCTTCGAATTATGTATGAGGAAGAAGAATCTAAAGAAGAAGCAGCTACAAGAGCAAAAATGGAGATGAGAGAGAGAGAGAGAGAGAGAGAGAGGCGGCTCGAGCAGGTTAGGGGAATTAGGGTAAAAAAAATGTATTTATACTACCCGCTCCGGGTCGGGTCGGGTCTGGTTGGTTCGGGTCATTTCGATCTGGATCTTCGGGTCGGATCAGTCCGGATACACCACTATCCGGACCTGACCCAAAAAACAATCGGATCTGTCCATCCAGACTCAATCAGGCCCGATCTAGGCCGTCGGTTCTGTTTGGATCGGTACTGAGGCGGGTCTGGTCGGATCGGATCCACCGGATCAGGTCTAATATGCCCACCTCTACACCCGCCTCATACGAGCCACCCACTTCACATGGGCCGCCCACCCCGAGTGTGTCCCTGCATCTCACAGGCCACCCCACTCAAGCCTGGTGTGAAAATGCCCCTGCATTAACTTCTCCACTAGTTGGATCTTACCTCGGTCTATCTAGTTATGTGCTAGGTGACATATTTTATCCACTGAGAATCGGTGGAAATAAAAAGTTCCCCCCTTGAGGTCTAATTTGTTTTTGTTGCTTTGTTTTCTATACTGTTTTGGTTAATTAATGACATTGTGGTTCCAACATTTGCAAGAATCAATGATATATTATCTATTAATGTTTTGTTTTTCCTTTTGCTTCAAGAAAAATTGTTTACCCCTCACAAAAAATAAAAAAAGAAAAAGAAGAAAAAGAAGAAAAGGAATTAATTCATAATTATTTTTTGGGTTTTCAATTTTTTTTTCCTTTTTTTAATTCAAGCAGGACGTTTATCTGATTCTTGAATATTTGGATTTTATTTTACTGGATTTCAGATTTCTTGTCTAAGTCACACGAGAAATATGGATCGATTGTTCGGCTATGGTTAGGTCCAACTCAGCTTTTGGTTTCAGTAAAGGATCCAACGCGGATTAAGGATATGCTTATAAAGGCTGAGGATAAACTTCCATTGACGGGGAAGGCATTTCGTCTGGCTTTCGGCCGATCCAGTCTCTTTGATCCATCCTTCGAGAAGGTACTTTTCATTATATTTTTCACCCTGTTTTAATGATTGTTGGAATGTGTGAGCTTGCTACATTTTTTTTTTTCCGTAGTTCATATTTTGTTTCTTCGTATGTACAACATGTGTAAGCTCCTGGTGTTGCCTGCTTTTAAAATCATGCTGCCACTTTGTATTCTAGATCCCTCGAGGTATAAAATTCTTCCTGTTTCTTAGTATTCAAAGCTTCAATAGTATATTCAAGCCTAGAGATGTATGCCACATTGCATGACAAGTTTCGTGAACAACATCATGGGTGTCTGTTTTAGTTTCATGATTCTTGCGACGGAGATGTATGCATTATGTAATCGGATGCTTTACATAAAAAGCACATATTCATGATTGTGATCATTGGCATACATGTATTGTCTTGAGAACCTTGCTGATACATCATGTACATCTCTTTTTTTATATATATATTTACCATCTGCAGGTGCAAAAGAGAAGAGACTCCTTGGCAATAGAATTGAATGGGAAATTGCTCGAGAGAGCAAATGAAATTTCCTTGAAGGTAGTAGACTGCGTCATGGAAAGGATCAATTCTATAATGGCGAAGGGAATTCTTGATTGCAGATCTGTTTCCCAGCATATGGCCTTTTCTGTTCTTGGAGCTACACTCTTTGGAGATGCATTTTTGGCTTGGCCTAATGCAATTGACTATGAAGAACTACTTGTAAAGATTGCTAAGGATGCTTGCTTTTGGGCGTCATACAATGTTCCCCCTTTCTGGAAACAGGAGTTTTGGAAGTACCAAGGTTTGTGCACAAGGTTGAAAAGCTTAACACAAGATATTATTCAATTCTGCAGACAAAACTACAAGTTGTCAGGCCAAATTGACATCACCTCTCAGAATAAGACTGGAAGAATTGGAAGTGAAATTGAGGTGGACACGGTATTTCCTCGCAATGATACAATGGGAGACGGGTTATTCTCCGAAGAGTTAAAGGGCCATCTTGATCCTAGAGAAGAACCTTGTGCGAATATCATGGGTGTGATGTTTCATGGTTGCCTAACGACTGCTGGTTTGATTGGTAGCATCTTGACCAGGCTTGTGATGCATCCAGAAATACAGGAGAAGGTAATTTTCTTGTCTTTCCTTAGGATCTATTTGAGATCAAGGAAATGGAAATATGTATTTGGCCAATCCCTGAACTTGACAAATTCATGGTTTTGCCTTGAATTTGGATTGAGAAAATTTTGAATTTGTTGTTTGGTAACCAAGCTATAAATCCATGGATTTGACTTATCAAATCCATGTTTGTTGTTTGGCAGTATTTTTACCAGGGTGGTCCACCTGATGAACCTTCCATGTCTCACACATGCCACATTGTTACATATGGTAGTGAAGGGATGGTTAGAGAGGGGCCAAGTGTACAGATCCAACCTACACATGTGACTACTTAATGTATCTGAGGAGCTTGTTTCTTGGGCAATGACAGATTCACTGGTAGCAAATGGACAGTTAGAGAGGGGCCAAGATGTCCACATTCAAGCTACAAGAGTGACCATAATGTGACCAGATCAGGCTGTTTTGTGGTCACAGAAGATTCGTTGGGTGGCCCACCTGGTGAATGGTTCAGATCTATCACATGCCACATTGGCACGTGTGGTGATAGACACACCAGCACTTACAGTGGCATGTGAATCAGGATCATCCATCTAGCCATGGATGGCCCAATGATTCATAAACTGCATGGATCAAATGCCTCACTATCACTTTTCTGTGCTTCTGGTGAATGTTGGGTACTTTGGTGTTGGCTGCTGACTATGTTTGCTTTCTGCTGTTGGTTTGAAACTGATTGATTGGGTTAAAACTACCCAATTGGTTTTTGAATCACATCCCATACACATGGAAGAGGATATGTGAATCGGGATTGTCCATCTAGTGAGCCCTATAATAGATGGCCCGTGATTAAAAAGCTACACTGATCAGAAAACGTTGACTCTTTAACCATTTGGTTGCTTTTATACCAATGGTCTTAAGGCCACCTATCGGATGGTTAGAATTGTCCAGCTGGTGTGATTTTTGAATAGCGGGCCATTAATAGGATCCACCATGACCATATCATTTCCCAATCATCATTAGTATTGCTACTACTGAATCATGTACCTGACACGAGTAATGGCTGAGTCAACTTTGCTAGTTGTTTGATACTTGGTTAAGTTTCTAAATGGTTCGAGTTCGAAGTATGCAAATAGATAACATTGAAAGACGAGTCCACGTATTCGTGATGTATAAAAGAGATTGGCATGATGACTGAGATTATTCATGCTTGTCTGTTGAATTGATTTCCTTGATGCTGTTCATTCCTAGTTATGCATTTTTTAAAACTCTTTGGCATTTTTTTTTTTTTCAGATTTATTCGGAGATAATTATGGTGCGAAAATCATCTAAACCAGAGGCATATGATGTTCAAAAGATGCATTTTCTTCTGGCGACTATTTACGAATCAGCTCGGCTCTTGCCCGCAGGACCTTTGCTTCAGAGGTGTTCCTTAAAGCATGGTATGCACTAGTACATTCTATTATAGATGAACGTCTTGATTTGGGAACCTCAGCGAGGGTCATGTTGTCAAATTACTTCATATATCGCCATGGTTATTTGGTAGTGTGCATGTGGGGTTCCTCAAGTGTGTACTTGTCTTTCAATTGAGATTGCAAAACATATAATAGTATCTTAGGACTTTTGACTTGTGAATTGTATTTTCCCCTGATTTAATGCAATTGATCATATTCATTCAAGTGGTACCCAGTAATTGTTCTTATATAGTATATTAGAGCTCTAGGAGACAAACTCATTTCATACAGGACAATCGGGCACTTGTTAGGGAGTTTGTTAGGTTATTGTCATCAGAGTTGGCTTTTGAGTAAATTGACTATCCCCATTTCAGGGTGCCAACAATGTTTTCGTGTCATGGAAATGTTCTTATATTTTGACAGAATCTTCTATGTAGCTTCTGGGAAAATATTTTGGCCCCTTGTGTTGGTGGGGAAGATAAATAGATTGCTGATGCCTTAGCTTATATTTTGGCCACCTATATTTTGACAGGATATTCTGTACAGCTTCTAGGAAAATAATTATTATTATTTTTTTTCTAAACGTAATTTCTCATTTTTTTTAAAAAAAGAACTATCATCCATTAGAACGATTGCTTCCTCTGGGTTCATCTGCCATGTTGGCATAGGTATTTTGGTTTGAATCATGCAGCACCAATGTTGTTGGTATCACAAAATCAGTTAATCCTTTTGCTTTTAAAAAAAATGATTGATGATTTTCCATTAATTTGTCATTTAAAAAAAAAAAATATCGTAGACTCTCTTCACTGTTAAAATCAAAGCCAATGGAAGGTTCAAGCCTGTAGCTTAATGGTAGACTGGGTGTGTCCCAACATGGAGGTCTCGGGTTCGAGCCCAGCTTATCTGTTAAAAATAATGAATGAAAGCTGTTGCACTGGTTAATTAACAGTGAGTTCGACCTAGGGTTGGCAATGGGCCTGGCCTGGGCTAGTCAATATTTTGAATAGGCCAACTAGCATGGTGCACCTAATGGTATGGCGGCATCCATTGCTCGTTATGGGGTCGTAACCACCCTAACGACCGTTACGGAAAAATTGATCCATTATAGGAACGACACATTTTTTTTTTAAAAAAATGGAATACAGGTAGGGATCAACCCTAAGCCTGTCCATTGCCAGCCCTAATTAGATCCTGCATTGGATGCCAGTGGAGCATTTCCTATGTTTCTTCTAGGTGTTATGGTGAGATTCTTGAGAACTTTATTGCCTCTCTTCCCTGTTTCTCACTAGTCTGTCACATTAAGTTCTTTTAGTACCTTTAGAAGAAAAGTAGTTCTTATGGGTACATTAGGAAGTTCCTGCCAACCACTATTTGATGCTGTGTCAAAACACCACCTTACCTTTTTCTTTCTGTGGTAGCTGTGAATATACTTTTTGTTTGTGGATGCTGGACCGTATGATTTACACACCTCATGAATTTTCCTCCTTTTCACAATCACATTATTTATGTAATTTAACTATTTCCCTTTTGCTTCCAGACTTGAATCTTGAAACTGGTATAACAGTACCCGCTGGGGCAATTCTGGTTGTTCCCATTCAACTGGTGCAGATGGATTGTACTAGTTGGGGAAGTGATGCTAGCGAGTTCAATCCATATCGGTTCTTGTCAACAGCCACCCACCAAGGACATAAAGCTGCGGAGGAATCTAATTCAGTGCCCATAACATCACTAGCAGGTTTTAATTTTGCCTTTTATGGAGGAATCATATGGTCCTTGCCTGAAGGATATGTATGCATCCTTGGCTCCATAGTTTGTACAAGTGGGCCCATCATTCAACAATCCAGAGTGCTAATCTGATAGAGCATTGCTGTGTTTCTTTTCATAACCATCTATTTGCAGGCCGATAATTGAGGTAATAGGATTGTCCCATGAAGGAAGTTTGTGGGATGATTTACCCATTGTTGGCCCATCACAGCAACAGTCTACATAACTGAACCATAGCCCCCCTTGTTAGGGATGCCATACATTTCCTCAGGCAGAGTGCCATGTAACTCTTCAACTACTGTAAGCCTAATACTTTTTCCTGGTTCATGCAACCCAGATTCTGTGTCGCATTGCACCCATCATTCCTTTTTTAGTGAACTTCTTCTTTCCTTTCCCATTTTAAGATTCTTATATAATGATTTCTGTTATTCACTTTGTTTTCTTCATTTGATGACTTGCATTGGTTTGTGCCAAAGTGAAAACTCAAATTGTTACCTTTGTAACTTTACACGATTTGCCTTCCAGTCCCTGACATGGGACTACCCTTTTTTAATCTATTTTTTAGTTACCTGTATTCAGTGTTTCAAATATCGATACTATCGGCCGATATATCGGCCGATATTATTGGTATCGCACCACTGCGAGACGATATACTCCCGATAACCTCCGGAAGATACCAAAAAATCTCAAATCCAGATATCGGCCGATATTATCGTCGATATCGCACGATATATCGACAATATCGCCCCATTTCCTCTCCATTATTGTCGGACATCAACGCACGGACAGTCACAGGTGGATTGCAGGGGACTCACGGGTCCCATTGTAGCTAACCACCCACACACACCATAAAAATCGGATCCGAGCAATGGAGAATCAAAAAAAATAAATAAAAATTGAATTACAAAAAAAGAAAAAGAAAAAAGAAAATGGAGAGTACCTGGCTGTAGCAGTAATCGAAGGTGGGCCATTTGACAGGTAAGTGCGATTTTCTTCCCATTTTCTTCATCTTCCCTCTTTCTCGGAGATTCCGGCGAGGAATCAGGCCGGATCGACGATCAGTGGCTTCCAGAACGAGATTTGAGGGACGGATAGACTGCGTGGATGGCGCCATGGCAGTGAAAGTGAATAGGAAAGTGAAAAGAGGGGTGGACGGGGAAATCGGGTTGCGTACTGAGTTACTCAGTATGCTCCTATCGTACGGAGTAAACTCTGTAGGGCCCATTGTTGAGTATATAGTCCATCCACGCCGTCCATTCGTTTTTCCAGATCATTTAGGGGTTGAGCCCAAAAATAAAGTATATCAAAAACTCAAGTAGACCATACCAAAGGAAACAGTGTAAGTATTGATTTCCACCGTTGAAATATTTACAAGGCCCCAATGATGTTTATTTATCATCCAAACTGTTCATAATATCACAAAGACATGGATGAATGGAAAAAACAAATATCATCTTGATCCTAAACTTCTGTGGGCCCCCAAGAACTTTTCAACGGTAGACTTCAATTCAAACTGCTTCAGGTGGTGTGGTCCACTTGAGCTTAGATATATGATTAATTTTTCTTTCAAAAGACCTGAAATTATATGATAAAATGGATGGACGGATTTGATAAAATGCATGAATGACAATGGGCTCCACAGAGTTTGCTCAGTACACAGTGCGCCATCTGCTTCGGCGGATGGAAATGGGAATGCATACTAGTTACTCAGTACGCTTTTATCGTACTGAGTAAACTCAGTTGGGTCCACCTTGAATGTATGTGGTTTATCCAATTCGTCCATAAGTTTTTTCACATGATTTTATACGTTGAGCCTAAAATTGAAGCATATACAAAGCCCAAGTGAACCATACCACTGGAAATAGTGGGAATAGTGATTTCGACCGTTGAAATCTTTCTAGTGCCCAAAGTGATATTTATTTCTCATCCACCATGTTCATAAGATAAAAAAGACTTGGATGAAGTGAAATAAAAAATATCAGCTTGATCCAAAACTTCGGTGGCCCCTAGAAATTTTCAATGGTAGACACTCATTTCACACTATTTCCTATGGTGTGGTCTATTTGATCTTTGAATATAAATTCTTTTTTTCGGTATATGTAACTAAAATTAACTTTTGAAATGGATGGACGGTGTGGATCAAATATATAAATCACAATGGATCCCACAGAGTTTACTCAGTACGCTTGGCATATTGAGTTACTCAGTACGCAATCCGCTTCCCCGCCGATGGGGTAAATGTTTTCCACCGTTGAAACCTCTCTCCACTGATTTCTATTGTGGGTCCACTCGAGCTCTGGATCTGACCCATTTTTTGGCTCATGCTATAAAATGATCTCTTCAAATGTATGGACGGTGTAGATAGAAACAATACATCATGGTGGGACCCATGTAACTTGGTGACGTAGCATGCGAGCCTGTCACTGACGAGCGTTCGCGTACTCAGTACTCTCTTATCTTTCTGAGTAAACTCAGTTGGGCCCACCGTGATTACAGGTGATTTATCCACGCCGTCCATCATTTTTACTGATCATTTTAAGCGTTGAGCCCTAAATTGAACCATATCCACAACTCAAGTGGACCACATTAAAGGAAACAGTGTTGAATGAACGTTGACCATTAAAAACGTTGTGGGAGCCATAAAAGCTTTGGAACAACCTGATATTTGTTTTTTCACTTCATCTGGGTCTTTAGGACCCAATCAACAGATTGGATGTCAAATAAACAGTACAGTGGGCCTCAGGAGGATTTTAATGGTGGATATCCAATCATTATTGTTTTCCTTTGGTGTGATCTACGTTAGACTTACATCCCTATGATTTATTGTATCAGTCCCTAAAATGATCCGTAGAAATGGATGAACGGAATGGATGAAACAAATACATTATGGTGGGGCTCACAAAGCACTGACCACCAGCCATGAGGCCGGTGTCAGGGGGAGTAGCCAATCCGTCTCCCCGCGCACCAAGTTCTGACGAGGAGCGTAGCCAGACGGCTACTGAAGTGACGCCCCAAGTTCTGTGGGGCCACCATGATGTATGTGTTGTATCTAAACCATCCATATATTTGGGTGTATCATTTTAAGGCATGAGACAAAGAATGAGCCAGATCCATTGTTTTTTGGGCCTTAGAAAATTTTAATGGTGGGCGTCACTCTCTCTACTGTGTTCTATGGTGGGGTCCATTTGAGCCTTGGATTTGACTCATTCTACTGTGTTCTTTTGCTTTTCAATGAATTGGTTGTGTTTTCATACATGACTATGATATATTTATAAATATCATGCATTCAAGTTAAAAAATAGTTGCGTTAGTTCAGTTAAACATCGCATAACTTAGGACCCTATACAAAGGAAATTTTTTATGTGCATCTTTTTTTTTTGAGATATTATGATTTAAAAGTGTGTATTAAGGGCCTTTTCAACGATCCCCAAAGTTTCATTAAAAAATTCAACCATTTTTCCAATGTTTCCCCATGTTTCCCAAAAAGTGCGATAAACTATGCGATACAAACGATATATCCTGTGCGATAACCGATACGTATCTGTATACCAAGGGTGCGATACATTGTGCGATCCCGATATTTCGAACAATGCCTGTATTAGATTGCTGTTGCTTGCTGCTAGTGCAGTGACGCGCGTGCACGCATATGAACATTAGATCTGCATCTTATTTTTGCAAGGAATGACCCAGTTTCGGAGTCCTCAAATGGGATGGCTCCTTTGGATCCCATTCTGCTCACTCATGTCAATATGACAAGTGAGTCATATATTTCGGCTTCTTAATCTGATTGACCCCTCTGTGTACATTTGATGGGCTACATGTGCACACACACACACACACACAATGTC
The DNA here is from genome assembly GCF_029962835.1 of Magnolia sinica. Classification (NCBI taxonomy): domain Eukaryota; kingdom Viridiplantae; phylum Streptophyta; class Magnoliopsida; order Magnoliales; family Magnoliaceae; genus Magnolia; species Magnolia sinica. The sequence continues at coordinate 6,552,968 of NC_080579.1, forward strand.
AAAATGTCAAAATTGATCTTGATGAGTGTACTCAATCAAGAATATCTCTTGAGCTTGAGCTCAAGCTCTCTCTCTAGCTCTTTTGATCACTATCTCTGTCAACATCAATATCAATGAGTGTACTCAGTCAAGACTGAGAAGGTTACCAGTGATTTTAGGTTGAGAAAGTTATCATTATTATTATTATTATTGGAAGGTTGTTAGAAAGAAGTCCCCTGACTGTCCCCTAAAGGTGACTTCTGATGTGTGTCGTGAGGGTAAACCAAACACAACCTGTTTCCATAAGCATTTTGGGGATTTATTGGTGATGGTTTCACTCTAATACCTAGCCATGTGCATTGATGATTCTGTGATTGCTGGATCAAAAGTGTCGTGACTGGAATTTAGTATGGTCGATACTGCTTCATTGGCCTGTCTGTTGTTGTAACTGGTTCTGGGTAGCTTCAATTTTGTCAAATGGCTGCAAAAAGTGGTGGTTATGTGGAGGCTCCTTAGCTAACAAGGAAATATTAATTTTCTTCTCTGTTTAGTTCCATGTGCACTTTTTCAGAAAATCATATATGTGAGTTTGGAATCTGGCTATGCCTGGACGAACATGTGAACTGCATTGCAATATTCAATTTATCAGAAATGGCAATTTGCGGTTTTGTAAGGCTCTTTCTATGTTGGCAACTTCTTAATCTAATATTTTTCTTTTTCAGGGGATGTAGAGGAACCTGCAGATTCTGGAAACAGCCCATTTGTTGTAGATGACCCAAATGAAAATGCTGCTTTCCTTCCTTTTGGTTCTGGTACACGGGCATGTGTTGGCCAGAAATTTGCAATTATTGGAATTACAACATTGTTTGCGTCATTGCTTCAACACTATGAGGTTCTGTTCTTTAAATGATTATTGCCTTTAGCATCAAATTGCATATTATTGGAGTAGCCTAGCGTGTCCACTCCTGCTTTCAAATTGCATATTATTTTTTCATAATATTGATATTCTGAAGCTCTATAATTGAATAAATGTGCTATGTAGAGTATGTGCTGAAGAGTTTATGTATAATGCCATAATCATCTGGTCGCAGTTGGTGGTGGGGATGCGTGGGGCCTGCCATGAAACCGAATTGTTAATTTGGTTGTCTCCAATACTAGACTCGGAGTTCTTTGTCTTAAGCATTGTATAATGCTCACAACATTCAAATACAAAGTAGAGAATTAGAGAAGCTGATCCAACAAAGCCAAGTCATTCAAATACAAAGTGATCAGACTGGTCTTAGCAGGAAATATTTTTTGGACATCTAGTTTGTCTTTATGAATTAGAGCTGGGGTGGATGAATTGGAGACGTGCTCCTGGAGTTTTATGTGATCACCGCATAAACCAAAGGGAAAATTTTACAGGATAGCTATAAGACCAGCCATGCTTTATGGGACAGAAAGTTGAGTAGTCAAGGAACAACACGTTCATAGGATGAGCATAGCTGAAATGAGGATTTTGAGATGGATGAGTGGCAAGAGAATGATAGCGACTCAGGAATGAATGTGCTTTGAGGGAACCTAGAAGTAGCACCAACAATTAATAAGATGAGGGAAAATAGGCTTAAGATAGTTAGGCCATTTCTGCAATGGAGACCAAGAATTGCGTCGGTTAGGAGTGAGTCGGTACAAGTTGAAGGCTCTAAAAGAGCAAGGGGAAGGCTCAAAAGGACGTGGGTGGAGGTAGTAAGAAAAGACTTGAGGACCTATGGTTTAACTGAGGATATGGTCCATGATAGTGTAGCGACATTACAGCCTTACAGGATTCGTGTAGCTGACCCCAAATAGTTGGTGGAGTGGCTTAGATAATAACGATGATGATCTAGTATAACTTTATACTGTACTGTAAGTTTCTGATACCTTCTAATGTCATAGAGCTTGGCATGATATTACATTCCAGAAAAATTATTTGGGGAGGAATGTATCAATATACATGTCAATGACCTTTTTTGTGTTGGAATACATCAACAATACAAAACAATGCAAACAGTACTTCTTGATACACATCTTTATCGCAATACCAATAATTTTCTTGTAATGCCCGATAAGTTTATCGAGATATTCCAATATTTTGGACATTGCTACAAACCTAGCATACCAAGAAACCTAGTTCTTATTATGATTCTACATGCAAAAAGAATGATGTGATGCAGGCTAGTGATTCAAATATCAGTATGGATGCACATATCACACCCTTGGGATACCGAAACATAATGGTATAGGGTGGGAAATATTGCATGTATTGGGGAATGTATTTCTGTTTGAGGGAAACGTTGGGAAATGATGGAATTTTTGGTAGAACTTTAGGATATGTTGAAAGAGGTGTGATTAGACACTTGGAACTAAAAAAACACAAAAAAACAACTATGCATAACAAGTTTCCTTTGTATACAGTCCTAAACTATGCTTTGTTTGGCAAAAGTGATGCAATCATATCCAAAATGAATTCATGTAATTCATAAATCATACAAGTATAAAACATATCCCCAATATTTTGTGCAATAAAAGGGAATTAAATAAATCCTCTTGTATATTGTATCGGCCACATGCGGTATCGATAGTATTGGCTGCTATTATCGATATTTAAACCATTGGATGCAGGAAATGTAACTACAATGAAGAAACACAGGTTTATATGCATGAAACACTAGATCAATTGTGAGAATAACATGCTTATGCATTTGTAGTATACATTGACTAGAACGCACACTCGAGGCCTTATAACAGATATTATACAGTGCTGTAAGGAATTATTGGGTCTGATGCGTCACAATGTGTATGGTGTTCTTACTCCCAGCCTAAAATAGTGGGGCCCATGATTCAGCAATCCAGACCTTGGTTCAAAATATCGGCTGTTGTGCCGTGTATTGGTCGTCCTCATAAGGCATGGGTGGATACCAATTCATCATTTTGATGAGAATGGGTCATCCTTAAATTCATCTTGTTTTTGGCCTTTTCTCTTAGAGAGGGACATTATTATTATTATTTTGCCTTTTAGTGTTGTAAATTTGTAATATGTATGTCACATGCGGCTTACTTTTACTCACAAATACACAGATTTTTCCCATTGATTGATTTACAAATTACTAAAAACCTTAAGAACTCTAAAACTGAAGAAAAGTGAAAGCTCTGGACTCAACATTGGAGAGAGAGACAATGGCAGCCCTAAAAGAAAGTGGACCAACACATGCATAAAAGTATAGTCAATATATGAAGCAAAGATCAAAATAGGCATTTTCCATTTTTTTTTTCCTTCTAATTTATCTGACACTGATGTTGCTAGTGCCTATTCATTTTGGAGTGATCAATATTTATAGCCTTCATCTTGATCCATGCTGTTGATGTAATGGGCCTCATGCAGATGCAATATGCCCCATAAGTCTCCCAGATTAGATCCTAGCCTCCCAGTCTTTGGCTTCTCTGATTTTATGGGTACTGTAACCATTTTTATGTGCCACTAAATGAAAGGTTATGATCTTCCAATCTAGTAGATTTTTGGGGCATCATCCATATACATTCGGATCCACCATATCAACGACTTGGACCACCAAACCAATGGGCCCCACCTTTATGTACTGGGTATATCGTGATCTGATAAGGCAATAATCTCTCTTCTGCTCTTTTACCTAAGTTGACTGAAAGGTCATCTTATGATTCTGTTTGGGAAGGTTTGAACTTTGACCTTTCCATATATGCTCAAGACAGATTATTGCAAGCTAATGGCTACACACATGCATCATAGGTAGTCTATTACTGTTTTCACTGCTCAATGCTCATCTGTTGATAGAAATCTCCTCTCTCCTCTTCATCCTGTCTTTATCTATTTGAATCCTCTTTTGCAGGTAAGACTTCAGCCGGGTTCTGAGAACAATCCAAAGCCGATGATGAACGACTGTGTTTTTCAGCTTCTGCCAAGCCCAAAGATCGTTTTTGTGAAAAGAAACCGTTGAAATAAGATAAGAAAAAAGAAAAGTAAAAAAGGGAAGTGATGATTTGGATGAATAAATTGGGTAGTTTTACTATTCTTTTTACTGGGTTTAATCGCCAGGGTATGGACAGAGAAACATCTCTCAATTTCACCTGCTTTTATCGGCGAAAGAGAGATTTTTCGCCTGTGTTGTGGCTTGTACTCATGTTTTTCCTCCCTGTTTTTAATGGCCCAAAGTGCTGCCGAGCTTTGTCGGCATGGACAATTTTCAGGGCTTTTTGAAGCACTTTTGAGCTGTTATTTCGGTGGAGCTGCCTGTATTTTCTTTTCATTGTCCTTTTCTTTTTTCCTCCTGAATGGAGTTCAGATGTAAGTCTTCTATATGCGTAACAATGACAGACATGTTGTGTATATGTGGAAAACATATATAAATGGTTGTGGATTAGCTTTGTTCTGTGAAATGTACCATGTGTTCTGTTCAATGTCTTGGTTCCGGTTTGGCCTTTTTTTAAAAAAAGGCCTGAAGCAGCAAGCAGCAAGGGTCTGCTACATGACCATCATCTAAGCCTTATTCCAAATAATTGGGGTCCGCTGCATGAATCCTGTTCCACCATTTCACTCTTTCAAGGGCTGTTACTTCATCTAGACAATTAATTGGGGTCAGCAACAAGAATCCAATTCCATCATTCCACTCTAGCAAGGGTCCTAATTACAGTTTGACTCTATAGGTCATTGAATCTTTTATTGCTACCTCCAATGTTCTTTTGGGCCTTTTTATTTACTGAAAACAGATGAATTATGCTGATTTTACTGCAAATATGGGATGTTGAATGTGCTGCTGAAAAAGGACTTCTCTTGCTGTTGGGTGTTTTTCTTTTTTTTTCAAAAAAAAACATGCTGTTAACAATTCCTAAATAAACCCAGACCCTTTCCGCCACCAGTGAAAGAACTGTAACGTGGGGTCTATGCATTTTCAGAATTCTGAAAATGGTCCAAATCCCTTTTCGTAACCATAACCTAACCTTATAATATGTTTACCATTCATCACAGATGTAGAGTTGTTCACTTACTGACATGCATCTGAATATGAGTTGCTTGTGTGAGATTTGAACTGTTCATGATATTGGAAATAATGTGCACATTTATCTACCTAAAAACCGAGACAGTTTCTCTCTTATTGTGGGCCAGAACATGCAAAGTAAATTGGTAGTTGAAAACTTCATTTGTAGACATTCATCTTTTGTTGATTTGATTTGTTCAGATGTCTGTTTGTTAAGATCTCTACTGATTCATAATCTCTATGGATTTCTGACAGATCTCTCTTTTTTTTCTTTTTTCTTTTTCTATATATCCTTGTTATTCTCAATAAAATAATTAGTTACAATTTTCACTATATTGTCTCTTGTTACTTAACATGGTATTAAAGTTACGACCCCATCCAATCCCATCTCCCCTTTTCAGTTTGCAATTGGACCATCTTCCACAACCCCGAGTCGGTCTGACCATATAATGAAGTGAAAAAACCATCTAAAAGCATGGTAGTAAATCAGAATAATGTAATCCGGCTATCCTGTGTCAAAAGCCAACTGAATCATAGTACTTGCTTAGATTACGTGCGTGCAGAATTTAGTACCGTAGGTTAAGCAGGCCAAACATGGATTTCTGATAGCTTGTCATAAGCCATTTCAGTACAGGTCTAACACTTCCAGAAACCAAATGAGGCATACTAAAATCCACCACAACACAACCGAAATCCAGACTGACACAGAGTCCACTACAACAGAATTAGCTCACATGACAACAAAACCCACAACCAGAGACCCCAACTCACTTTGTTTTTTCAAGGTCCTTAGGTTGGGTTCATGTTGGAAAATCCCAACTCGATTTGAATTCCGGTTAGGCTCAGGTTAAGCAAATTCAGACCGCGATAGATTGTGCTGGGAATAACCACATGTATTTGGGTTGGGTCCAAGTTGAGGTCAGGTCAAGTGTAGAGGACTTGAAGTTGGGTTCAGGGTGCTGATTGGATCTCTTTGAGGTCAGGTTCGGCATGGGTTGACCCTCAACCTAGCCCAACCTGCCCGAGTGGCACCCCTAGTTACTACACTGCCTTCAAACCAGTCTTTATAGACCGGCTTTAGCCACTCAATACCCCTAACCAGTCTATTTCACCCTTGCTAAACTACACCAATCCGCACCACACACCTCACATCAACCAATATCCAGCTCTTTGTTTCATTCTACAGTCCACACCATATACCCTTAACCTTTACATAGCAGAATAAAGAAAACCCATCTCTTCTTTTACCTTTATTATATCCAGCCCTTCTCTTTCTTGATCCATTTCCTTTCCAGCTCTACAAAACAGGAAAAAGAAAACCCATGTCCCCAAATTCCAAAAATCCTCCATTCTCTCCACACCAACCTCAGCCCATCTCTCCAAACACCTTAAGATCCTGCCTTCTTTACAAAAGCAACGCAACCCATCTCCCCAGACACTCCAAAAAGCTTCCAATCATGCCCTTAAACTTGTTTTTGCATAACTACAAAATAGTCCACACCATTGTAAATACAGATTCAAGCAAGAAAATTCCAACAAAAAACAACAATGAAAATCACTAATATTAACATTCTTTTATTCAAACTCTCCAGAAAATGAATTCGGATGCCTCTTAGTAGAGTAAAATCAGGTAGATTAAATGGTTTGTTTTGATGCTTGTAAAATTATTTATAGATAAAAACATTACAAGGGTTGTTTATATTCTTAAAGTTGTATGTAAATATTTTACAGCTACAGGAGTTTTTAGAATCTTAACATTTTGTTGTGTTTCATATTATAACACTCCGATTAAAGGCCCAACAACAAACAAGCTAAAAACTCTCTTATTTTATTTCATAGGCTCTTTTTAAGATATGAGCCCACTTACATGGAAGATCCAAAACTCAAGTGGTCCACATCACTTGAAATAGTGGGGATTGAACAACCACAGTTGAAATATTCTTGAAGCTACAAAAGTTTTGAATGGGCTGAGGATCATCTTATGAACCTATTAGGTGGGCTTTAGAAAAGTTTCGACAGTAGTCGTTTCCATCCCCACTGTACATGGTCCGCATGAGTTTTGGATGCACTTTGATGTCTGGGATTATGTCCTAAAGAGATCTTATGGAACGAATGGAGGGAGTAGATATGATATGAACATCAAGGTGGGGATCACAAAGCTTGGGGTTACAGGCTTGTGAAGTCTGGATTTCCATAACTGCAGGTTAAAGGCAATATGTGTCCAAGAGAAATGGGAGCTGATTAGGTATCTCCAAGTAATACCGAACTTGGTGAGGCTATGAGGTGGCGCTATTTTATTGGTCCGTAAAGGGTTGTTAAAGAATGGTCAAGTATGTACTCAACCTCACAATCTTTTAAAAGTTGGTGGGTCCATCTCTGATAAGCATCTGCGGGCCAATGAAATGATGACACGACAGGGCTCACTGGGTTCAGTGTTACCCAAAAAACACATAATCCACTCCCAAGAGAAATCTGAGCCACACATAGGCACCACTTTCTTGTCACTACCGCCTACGTATAGGCCCTGTGGGGGAAGATCTATGGGCCCACCACCACTGTCTATCAGCTCTTAGATCATGTTAGTGCAATAACCCAAAAATAAGAAAGATCCAAAACTCAAGTAGGCCACACCATATAAAACAGTAGAGAGGGAAACACCCACATTGAAACCTTCTTGAGCCTGCTTTCAGGTTTATATGCCATCCAAACCGTTCGTAAGTTTATTCGTGCCGGTATGACTCGGTAGCAAAATTATTGACTCGATAGAAAACTTCTATGGCCCCACAAACGGTTCAATTGCAGCAGTTCAATCACATGACCTTCATACAATCAAAGGTTGAAAATATCAATAGGAGAGGATTTTGGGGCATCCTCCCTATGGAAACCCTATCATATAAAGAGTTTGGATCATTGAAAAGAACCCCATTCCAATAGCTAAAGTCCCTCCATTTCATATTGCAATACTTCTTCTAGCAAACCTCATCAAAATAATCCATTTCAAGGAAAATCTACTTGATTTGCATGAAAAAACAATTTTGGGTCTTTAACCAAATTACCCCTTTGTAATATGGCTCATTCCTACAAAGCTTTGCAATGGACCCAATCCCAACCTCTAGACCCTAACCCAACACAAATTGGGTTGACTTATTGGGCGTTGTAGTTCGAAATTGGATGCATGGAACGGGTCCATGTCCAAAACTTAGAAATAATTACTAAACGGTCCGGTATGTTCCTCCGAAAATGGTCTAACTTAAACTCGGTTTTTAAATGGGTCCAATTGTCATACTGAAAATAAACCCAACCTCTTTTTTTTTTGTTTTTTGTTTTTTTTTTTTTAAATTTTATTTTACACGCGCGTGCGCACGCGCACACCCACACACACTCACGCCATGGTGGGATTTCACCACTTATGGATACTCGAACTCTTGACTGGGTGTTGAAACTCCTGAGAGTCTACCACCGGAGAAAGAGCCTAGATCAATATAGCATGAGCTTGGCTAAACCACAAACTAGTTAATGACTAGAAGTCTAAAAGTAAAAGTGAAAATTACTAAACTATCTATAAATAGATATGCTCACACACAATTAGTTTTATGTTCAATTAGTGGAAGTGGATTAGGTGCAGCCCCTGGCCTCACACAAGATGGTGCAGCTCTTACTGTGGGGCCCACCTTGATGTATGCATTATGTATCCACTCTGTTCATTTGTTTTTTCAAATGATTATAGGGCATGACCCCAAAAAAATGAAGCAAATCCAATTCTCAAGTGAACCATACCATCGGAAAAAATGGTGATTGACTATTAATGGGCCACATAAGTCTTCATTCAGGTTTATATGAACTTATCAACGTGTTCAATGTCAAATAAATATTATGAAAACATTATGGTGGGCCCTATGGATTTTTTAATGGTAGAGCGCTCAATTACTACTGTTCCCTATAGTATAGTTGGTGAAATATTTAGATTTATTTACTTTTGAACTCATGCCCTTAAATAATTTGGAAAAACTATGGTGTACATATAAGATACATACGTTAAGGTGAGATCCAAGGTAAGGGCAAACTAGGGCACACTTAATCAGCTTCTTCAATTAATTGGCATGTGAGGCACATGGTGTTTGTATGGCATTTAGTTGTAATTCCTAGGTTGTCCCACTATGGTGTTTGTATGATATTTTGCCCGTCTAACAAAGTTATTCCAATGGTCTAAAAAAATTAAGTTGAACCGACTATCAAGTGGACCATGAAAATATAAACCATGATCAACCACCCAAAAAACTCCACGTTCAAGTGGCCATCCCATTTTCACAGTGGAATAGAACTCGTTTTTGCGGCTTCTCATTTTGATGGACCGGTGAGATGTCACATAAACACTATTCTGGGCCCACCCACTAAGTAGTTGTGCGTTAGCATTTTTAAATTAAAATTCATTTCTTACACATTGGTGGAAAGAAATGGATGGATGTGATCATTTCTCATCCATCGGGCATCAAGATAAAGGAAGAAAAAAAAAATGGACAAAAGGGACATGGATTGGGTACTACTGGGGATCTTAGGAGCCACTGTAATGCATGGATTTTATCCACACCTTCCATTCATTTTTCCATATCATTTTAGGTCATTATCCCAAAATTGAGGCAGATCTAAGGATCAAGTGGACCACACAGTGGGGATTAAATTCCTACCATTGAAAATTTCTTGGGGGCCCATAAGTTTTGGATCAAGCTGATGTTTGTGTTTTCCCTTCATCCAGGTCTATATGACCTTATGAACAGATTGGATGGCATATAAACATCATCGTAAGCCCCAAGAAGGTTTCAAGGTGGCCATCATTAACATTGTTGCTTCCTTTAGTGTGGTCCACCTGAACCTTCTACCTCATTTTTGGGCTTCTAATCTAAAATGATATGGCAAAATGAATGGACGGTATGGATAAAATTCATAGATCATGGTGGCCCCACATAGCTCCAACCTGTCTCCAGACCACGTCGGTCAGTTTGGTAGGGTGGGTGGATCCCTAACTGTGGGGCCCACTGTGATGTATGTGCTTTAAATCCACGTCATCCATCCATTTTGACAGCTTATTTTAGAGCGTCATCTAAAAAATGAACCAGATCCAAATCTTAGGTAGACCCTACTACAAAAACAATCATGATTGAATCCCCACTATTAAAAACTTCATGAGGGCCACCGGAATGTCTATTTACCATCTAGCCTGTTAATAAGGTCACAAAGACCTAGATGAAAAGACCACACAAATATCAGCTAGATCCAAAACTTTTGTGGCCCAGGAGAAGTTTACAATGGCCCACTATCTCTATTTTCTATATTATGGTCCACTTGAGATTTGAATCTGCTTCATTTTTTTAATCATACACTAAAATGAGTTTTCAAAACAGAAGTTTATAATGGCCCACTACCACTATTTTCTATATTATGGTCTACCTGAGATTTGGATCTGCTTCATTTTTTGAATCATGCCCTAAAATGAGTTTTCAAAACAGATGGACAGCCTGAGCATAAAGAATACACATCCCACTGGTCCCTACGGTCAAGGATCCCACCCACTTTGGTGGGTTTGGGGATCCACCGCACCAGATGCGGATTAGCTACTGACAGGTTGAGTAGCAATACTTGATATTGAAGTTACATCACCGCCCCACCATAATGTATGTTTTGTATCCACACTATCCATCCATCTGGTGAGATCAATTTAAGACTTGAGCCAAATAATAAGTCAGATCCAATGCTTGAGTGGACCCCACCACAGAAAACAGTGGGAAGAGTGACACCCACCAATTAAAAACTTCTAACCACCACAAAATTTTTCGATCTGGTTTTCCCTTCTTTCATGTCTGTGTTAACTTATTAATAGGTTAGTTCTCAAATAAACATTATGGTAGACCTTAAAGAAGGTTTCAACAGTAGGCATTACTCTTCCCACTGTTTTCCATGGAGTCTATTCTAGCTTCGGATCTGCCTCTTTATTGAGCTTATGCTTTAAAATGATCTCTCCAAATAGATATAGATAGACAGTGTGAATACAATACATGCATCATTGTGGTGCTCCCAAAACTTGGTAACATCACTTCAGCAGGAGTCACCTTACTCAACCTGTCATTAGCTAATCCGCGTCCCGCCCAATCTGGGTCAAAAGAAGGTGAGATTTGACTAGCTCAGCCCCCTCTAATGCGGGTCGACTACGTAATGGATGCATTTTAACATGGATAACGTCATAAAATAAGCTGAAAAAGCATATTATATTAGCAGTATGGATGTAATGGATATACATCCATGGTGGCCCCACGGTCAAGGATCCCACCCACCATGGTAGATTTGAAGATCCACCCCTGGTCTAAAGAGGAAGTGCCGTGAGACACTGATGCGGTGAGATTTGATTGGTTCAGACCTAGTAATTAATGCAGTTGGAGTACGTAATTGACATTTTCTAACATGAATAACGTCCAATAATGAGCTGAAAAAAAGGATGGCGGCGTAGATATACATTACATTCATCAAGGTGGGCCACCCACGGTAAGGGTGACACGTAGTCCGGTCCCTTGACCGAACAACTTTGAATTAATAAAGGAGTACTGCGGGTTATTGGAAGAGCCCCATGGGCTCCCACCATGATTTATGTGTTTTTATCATCGTTTATTTTTCCCTCTCATCATAGAGTTGATCTAAAAAAATGAGGTAGATCCAACAACGGTGATTGAAGGCCTACCGTTAAAAACTTCATGCAGCATGCAGTAATGTTTATTTGCCATCCTACCTATTGATTAAATCATATAAACCATGATGTAGAGCATGTCGTGAATAATTTCATGGCCAAGATTAACCCAAAAAGGCCCAATCACAAGCGGAAGTGATCCTGACCATTAAGACCTTAAATTGAAGGTATTTCGCAATTCAAAATGAGATATTCTAAGTACCATATATGATTTTGGTGTAGGATGAGCTACTTTAGCCACCTAACCTGGCTTGCACACCCGGAATTGCAAAGTACAGTCAGAGCGACTTCCCATTTTATTTTCATTTTTACTATTTATAGTAAGTTTTACTTTGGGTATAACTCTTCATCGTTGGCATTTAGGAGTTGCGCCCAACATGAAAAGTGTTTAGAATAGCATGGTTGAGCCAAATGGGACACTTACTATTTTTGGCCGAAAACCATAAGGTCTAGCGGAAATCACAACCATCTATAAATACTTAAACAGTATGTTTACTATTTATAGTAAGTTGCGATTTTTAATTAGGAGTTTTAGTTGTAGTATGTTTACTATTTATAGTAAGTCGCAATTTTTAGGAGTTTTAGTTGTAATTTGATTCCGAAACTTCTTCCTAGGGTTCGTAGCATCATTTAAAAAGTTGTAATCTCATTTTATATCATTAATAAAATTATTTGAAATTTCTTAGAACTATTTCTATTTTCTTTTTTTCGTGGATTTGGGGTTTCTCAGTAAGGAATCTAGAGAAGTTCCGTGGATTCGGAACAACTATCCCCCGAAGAAGATGGTGCTCGACCTCAAGTCCTTTCTTGCGTCAAACCTAGATGAAGATAAAAAAACATATCATCTTGATACAAAACTTTTGTAACCCAAAGAAGCTTTTAATGGTGGGCATTCAAGCACCTCTTTTTCCCGTGGTGTGGTCAACATGAGATTTGAATCTCCCTCATTTTTGGGCTCCTGCATTCCTTAAAATGAGCTTGAAAAGTTGGATGGATAGCATGAATAAAACACATACATCATGATAGAGCCCACATCTTTGTGCTGCATAGTAGAAGATTAGGTGTTACCAAGTAATACCTTAGTGGCTGATATCCTTACCATGTGGGGGCCTTGATGAATGTATTGTATATCTATACTAGTTATCCTCTTTTTTCTTTTTTTTTCCAGATCAATTTAAGACATGTGGCCAAAATCCTCTATTCTCTCCACACCAACCTCAGCCCATCTCTCCAAACACCTTAAGATCTTGTATTCTTTATTGGGATAAACGATGGAATCACATAGAGATGAATCTAAGATAGCAATCTAAAAGCATTAAGCAAACACAAAGGAGAACACATCGATTAAATGTGGAAAACCCTTCCAGGAAAAAACCACGGCACAAAGCGACAGAAATTCACTATGAAAGTAGAAATTACAAAGAGAGAAGGCTTACCCGATTCGAACAACCTCGAATCTCACCCTTGCTACACCCCTTTGAAACCCTAGAACTATTTAGAAACCCTTGGAATTTTCCTTAGAATGCATCACAATCCTGTTTACACCCGTATTTATAGCTATAGAAAGAATCGTAAATGAAATTGGAAACAAATTCCGTAAATCCGTAGTTTTGCATAAAACTACGTAGAATCCTGTCGATGTCATTGAAGTTCGAACTAATCTTGTCGATGCCATCGAAGGCCTGTCGATGCCATCGAACTAATGCTCAGTTAGTCTAACAACCAACTGAAGAAAATCCAAAAAATATCGATGGGATCGAGAACCGTTCGATGCCATCGAAGGTGACATCGAACAGACTATCGATGACATCAACAGACCCTATATCTGACTTGATTTAAGACATTAAATACAACAATCTGCACCATGTCTTCAATTATCAAACGTGTAGCTTCTTGTTCTCTTCTCTTATCTCTGCCTTGCATCATAAATCCATCAATGCTTCTCGCGCGCACTCCATCTTCCTTTTATGTCATCACCAAGCCCAGACAAGTTGCACAGAACTTGAACTTTTCCATAGAAACAGCCATGGTGAGCATGTCTACCGGATTTACGATGGTGTGAATCTTCTCCAGAGTTACGCCTCCTTCTTCAAGCACCTGTAGAATAAAGTGGTAACGAACATCAATTAATGTGTTTAGTACGTGAGTGATAAACAAAATTTTAAGCCAAATTGATAGCGCTCTTGCTGTCACAGTTAACTGTCATGGCCTCCTACTGAAGCCCCAACCGATTTATCATGTCTCTCAATCAAACACCTTCCTTAAACGCTTTCGTCACTGCCATATACTCTGCTTTTATTGTGGAAAGAGCCACTATAGACTGAAGCTTTGACATCCAACTGATTGCTCCACTCGCTAGTACAAATAAGTAACCTGAAATCGACTTTTTGGAATCCACACTGCTTACGTAGTCTGAATCCACATACCTTACCAACTTTTTTCCTGTCTTTTCAAAAGTTAAGATGTAGTCTTTTCTACCTCGAATGTATCAAAGTAGCCATTTCACTGTTTTCCAATATTGCTTGCCGAGGTTTGACATGTATCTACTCACAACACCAACTGCCTGTGAAGTATCCGGTCTCGTATAGACCATGACATACATTAAATTGCCAACTGCATTCGAATAGGGCACATGAAATATAACCTGTTTTTCCTCATTTGATTTAGGACATTGTTCAGAGGAAAGGTTGAAGCGAGCCGCATGGGGAACGCTCACCGGCTTTGCTTATTCCATCCCATACTAGATCAGCACCTTTTCAAGGTATTCTGCCTGTGTTAACCAAAACCTGCTCCTCTTTTTATCTCTATGAATATTTATGCAGAGAACCCTCTTTGCAGCCCCTACATCTTTCATATCGAATGTTCCTGATAACTGAGTCTTCAGTACGTTGATTTCATACATATCATGACTGGCAATCAATATATCATCAACATACAATACTAGAATGATGAATTTTTTATCACTCGGTGTCTTGTAATAGACACAGTGATCGTATTCACTCCAAGTAAATTTCGGACTCAATATGAAAGAATCAAATTTTTTATACTACTGCTTAGGCGATTGTTTTAGGCCATACAATGACCTTATTAACCTACAAACATTTTTCTCTGCTTTGCTCCTTTAACTTCGTAGCTCTCTGATTGCTTCATGAATATCTGTACTTCCAACTCCCTGTGCAAGAATATAGTCTGGACATCCATCTGTTCCAACTTGATATCGTATTGGGCAACCAGTGCCAACACGAATCTGATCGACACTTGCTTAACTACCGGCATGAATATCTCTGTGAAGTCGATTCCTTCTCTCTAAGCATACCCATTTGCTACCAGCATCGTTTTGTATTTATTCTGTTTCTTTTTGAATAACCACTTGCATCTGATTGCTTGTCGCCCCATTGGAAGCTCCATGAGGGAGTTTCCACGTGTGGTTTTTCTGCAACGAGTCCATCTCATCGTCCATAGTCACCTTACACTTTTCTGTATCAAGCTCATCAAAAGCCTCCTGAATAATAGATGGATCCTCCTCATCCGTAATGAGGGCATATGCAATATTAGAGTCGTCCTTATATCTTGCCGGTAACCTGCGATCGTGCAGTGAGTTTCTTCTCATAGGTGACTGCTCCACCTGATCTTGTACCTGTCTGCACATTTGTCTCTACTTGAGTATCATATGTGTCAATATAGATGTCCACAATCAACCTTTTTAGTCCTCTTGCTCCTCTTGATTATTCTTGTGGAATAAGGAACTTTCATCGAATCTGACGTCACGGCTAGTGATGACCTTGCGTGTGACCTTGTCGAATAACCTATAACCTTTCACACCAATACCATAGCCAACAAAGATATACTTTTTGACTTTATGGTTTAACTTATCTCTCTCAACTGACCGTACATGAGAGTAAGCCTCACAACCAAATATGCGCAAATTTGAGTAATCCATCTTATGACCACCTCATACTTCCTCTGGAATTTTACATTTGATTTCCTTAGAAGGATATCGGTTCACCGAATAGCAAGCCGTGTTAACGGCTTCTGTCCACAGGTCATTGCCCAACGCAGCATTACTTAACATGCATTTGGCCCTCTCCAAGACAGTTTGATTTATCTGCTCAGCCACACTGTTTTGTTCGGGTGTGTGGCGTACTGTGTTGTGCCTAATGATCCCTTCATCCTTACAATATTCATTAAACTCAGTGAAAGTAAATTCTCCACCATTGTCAATCTTTAAAACTTTTATTTTTCACCTTAGCTGTTTTTTCATCATTGCCTTCCATTGTTTACATATGGTGAAGACTTCGGATTTATGTTTCATAAAGTAAACCAAAACTTTTGGAGAACATTCATCAATTAATGAAAAAAACCATGACGACTCCCAATGGAAACTTTTAACGATAGGCCCCATACGTTAGATTGCACATAATCAAGCATACATACATGTTTTTTAGATTTAAAAGATAGTTTAGATTGTTTACCATATATAAAATGTTCGCATATATCTAAATCAGAATTCTTAAAAGTTAAAATCAAACAACGATCAGATAGTACCTTCATACCTCGCTCGCTCATGTGGCTTAGATGGACATGCCACATACGTGCAGATGTGGAATCTGTAACAGCTGCTACCACTCCACCTGCTGAAGTGCTTCCGATCAACCTGTAAAGGTTTTCGTGCATTTGCTCTTTCATAACCATGAGTGCCCCTTTTGAAACTTTAAGGACACCATTAAGATCAGTGAACCTACACCCTATAGCCTTGAGTGCACCGAGAGAAATCAGACTTTTTTTCATATCAGGAACGTGTCTGATATCATTCAAGATACACTTCATCCCATCAAATATATTGATGCTCACTATACTAATAGCCACAATATTATAGGCATTGTCATTGCCCATAAAAACCTTTCCACCATCGCATTCTTTGTAACTAGCAAATCAACTTTGATGAGGAGTCATGTGATATGACGCTCTTGTGTCAAGGATCTACTTGTCTCTATGATTGTCGTGCAAGTGTCCAATCATGTTAATAGACAGAACATCACCTCCACTTGTCTCTTCATCAGATGTGACAAAATGGGCTCCTTGGAAGAAGCCTCTGAGTTTTCTTTCTTCATTTTAAGATTTGTACAATCCTGTCTCTCGTATACAATGCAACAGAAGATGTCCCTACGCCATTGTTTATATTTCCATGGCCTTGCCTTGAAGAGCTGAGATGACGGTGTCTACGCTCAAGGTTTTATTTGCAGTGAACAATGAGCCTCTGAATGACTCATACGATGCCGAAAGAGAATTCAACAACATACATGCCTGATCTTCGTCTTTAACTACTTCCTCCATATCCAACAACTTGCAAATCAATTTATTAAAGTAACTGATGTAGGCCTCCACATTTCCACCTTCTGTCATCTTGAAGGTGTACAACTGTAGCTGCAGGTGTAAGCAGTTTTCTGTGGATTTTTTCGTATAAATATCCTCTAACTTTGTCCATAAATCAACCGTAGTTTTCTCCCTCAACACATTATAGAGAACCTCATCTATGAGACACAAACGGATTGACAGTAAGACCTTCTTATAAAGAGTATTTCAATCTTCATCACTCATAGTCGGCTTTCGCTCTCAAGAACATCATCTTTACATTGCTTAGTTAAGGAATTGAGTACTTCTCAATGTTATACCTAATGTTTCCTATTAACGATTGCTCTAATACCACTTGTTGGGATAAATGGCGAAATCACATAGAGATGAATTTAGGATAGCTATCCAAAAGCACAAAATAAACACAAAGGAGAATGCAACAATTTAACGTGGAAAACCCTTCTGGGAAAAAACCACGGCACAAAGTGACAAAAATTCACTATGAAAGCAAAAATTACAAAGAGAGAAGGCTTATCCGATTCGAACAACCTCAAATATCACCCTTGCTATACCCCTTTGAAACCCTAGAACTATTTACAAACTCTTGAATTTTCCTTAGAATGCATCACAATCTCGTTTACACCCATATTTATAAATTTGGAAAGAATCCTAAACAAAATCGAAAATAAATTCTAAAAATCAGTAGTTTTGCGTAAAAACTGCACAAAATCCTGTTGATGCTACTGAAACTAATGCCCAATTAGTCCAGCAACCAAATGAAGAAAATACAAAAAATATCAATGGGATCGAGAACTGTTCGATGCCATCGAAGGTGACATCGAACATATCGTTGATGGCATCAACAGACCCTGTATCTGACTTGATTTAAGACATCAAATACAATATTCTTCACCAAAGCAACTACAACCCATCTCCCTAGACACCTCAAAAAGCTTCCAATCATGCCCTTAAACTTGTGTTTATATAACTACAAAATAGTCCACACCATTGTAAATACAGATTCAAACAAGAAAATTCTAACAAAAACCACCCATTAAAATCACTAATCCTAGCTTTCTTTTCTCGCATCTCTCCAAAAAAATGAATTTGGATGCATCTTCTACTTCTTCCTTCTTTTTTTTTTTTTTTTAGGGGGGAGGGGGGTTAGCATATTAGTACAAACCCCAAAGTTAATGCACACCCTGTTGTGTTTTTATAATAAAATAAATAAATTTTTAAAATAAAAATTTATTTTTATTAAGTAAATAAATATATTGATTATTAAAACTTTTCATAAAAAATGTATATAACTAGTTGGTTAGAGAATGAGTTTTTACCTTGATCCAAAACTTCGGTATACCATGGAGATATGAAACAGTTTTTAGCCTTAATTTGCCTCTCTTTTGAGACCTTAGAGTCATGTAATGGGATATGAGTTCTAAAAAAGTTCTCATGAATTCTCGTGAGAATGGGCAGGTGAGGGTCCCTCTTATTGGCCTATGAGGAGTCAAATGAAACTGTCCATCCATTTTCGATATCATTTTAGGTTATATGTGGATTACACATGGGGGATTAAATGATTATGGCTGAAATTTTTTAGAAGCCACCAAAAGTTTTAGATCAAGCAGGTATTTGTGTCTTCCATTTATCTCTATTTATATGACTTTAGGAAAGGTTTAGATGACAAATAAGCATTACCTGAGCGACATAGAAGGTTTCAATGGTAGGTGTTATTGGCATTGCTGTTTCATCTGGTGTGATCCACTTAGGCCCTGAATCTGTCTCATTTTTAAGCTTCAAATATAAAATGAGATGTCAAAAATAAATGGACCCCTGCGGATAAAACCCATAGATTACAGTTGTCCCAAGTAGGACGAGGATTGGATACTACCAGGTTGAGTAGGGAGTGGGCTAATGAAGTGTAATCACCGAGTTCTGTGAGCCCCACTATGATGTATGTGTTGTATCTGCACCATCCATCCATTTTGAGATATCATTTTGGGGCATGAGCAGACATATAAAAATCTGTAGTGGATCCCACCACAGAAAATGGTGGGGAGAGTGATTTCCACCGTTGAAACTATCCTAAGGCCCACTATATTGTTTATTTGAAATCCAACCTATTCAAAAGTTTTTTAAAAAAAACATGAAACAAGGGAAAACACAAATATCAGCTTGATCTAAAACTTTTGTGGCCTTTAGAAATTTTTAACGGTGGGCATCACTGTCCCCACAGTTTTCTGTGCTGGGGTCGAATGGCGCTTTGGATTTAACTCATTCTTTGGATATTGTCCTAAAATGATCTCTCCAAATGGATGAAAGGAGTGGATACAAAACATCCATCATGGTGGGGCCCACGGAACTTACTGACGTCACTTCAGTACGCAGTCTCGCTACTGAACCAGTCAGTAGCTACTCCGCGGGAAACGGATTGGCTACTCCCCCTGACACCAGCCAATGGCTGGTGGTCGGTACTCTGTGGGCCCCACCATGATTTATGTGTTTCATCCATGCTGTCCATCTATTTTTAGATATCATTTTACAATATAAGACCAAAAATGAGTTATATCCCAATCTCATTTGGACTACATTAAAGGAAACAATGTTCAATGAGCGTTGACCATTAAAAACATTTTGGGGGCATAAAATCTTTGGATCAAGCTGAATTTTGTTTTTTCCCTTCATATGGGTCTGTGTGACCTAATCAACGGATTGGATATCAAATAAAAAGTACAGTGGGCCTTAGGAGGATTTTAATGGTGGATATCCAATCTCTATTGTTTTAATGTGGTGTGGACCACTTGAGATTTATATACATTTTTTGGATAAAGCCTAAAATGATCTTAAAAAATGGATGAACGGAATGGATGAAACATATACAACAATATAGGGCCCACAGAACACCGACACCACCCACGGGGCTGGTGGTAGGGGGAGTAGCCAATCCGTTTCCTAATCCTCGTCCCCCCCCCCCCCCCCAAAATATCCCTTGCCTGTCCGGAGCCTGAGCTAGGGACACGTGGTAGTCGTCCAACCGCCTCCGGTCAAAAGAGGTAGCGGATTCCGTGACGCTGACGCGGTGAGGTTTGATTGGCTCAGCTCCTGCGATGCCAGTCGAGTACGCCATTGAAGTAGATTCTGTGATGCCGTACTTAAAAAACGGATGGTGGCGTGGATATACAATACATTCATTTAAGGTAGGCCGCACATGGTAAGATAACACCTAATCCGCACCCTTCACCGAACCTCTTTGAACCAATCAAAGGGAGTGGGATTGGTGTATCAGACAGCACCCCATCAGTGCCGCGTGTTGCTGGAAGAGGTCCGTAGGCCCCATTATAATGTATGTGTTTTATCCAGACCGTCCATTTATATTTTTTCAGCTTATTTTAAGGCATGATCCAAAAAATGAAGTAGATCCAAATATCAAGTGGACCACACGACACAAAACAGTGGTGGTTGAACACCAACCATTAAAAACTTTCTAAGCCCACTGTAATGTTTATTAAAAATATATCATCTTGATTCAATACTTTTGTAGCCTGAAGAAGGTTTTAATGGTGGTCGTTCAATCACAGCTCTTTCCTGACGCGTGGTCAGATTCGAATCTGCCTCATATTTGAGCTCGTACCATAAAATGAGCCGAAAAAAATGAACGGACGGCATGGATAAAACACATAACAGTAGCACTCGGTGATGTGTGCTGCACAAGAGTAGATTAGGTGTTAGTTACCTGTAATCCTTACCGTGTGGGGACCTTGATAAATGTACTGTATATCCACACCGTTCATCCGATTTTTCAGATCAATTTAGGACATGATACCAAAACATAAATAGATTCAAATCTCAAGTGAACTACACCAATGGAAACAGTGGTGAATGGCCAGAATAAGAACTTTTTTAGGAATACGAAAGTTTTGGATCAATCCGATATTTATATTTTCCATCCATACGGGTCTGGTTGACCTTATCAACGATTTGGATGGAAAAGAAACCTCAGGGTGGGCCTAGGAGTATTTTAATGGTGGGCATTCAATCACCACAGTTTTCAATGGTTGTGGTTCATCTGAGATTCTTATCTACTTAATTTTTTCAACTATTCCATGAAATATTCTGTAAAAACAGATGGAAGGTGTGGATATAAGAAAAATAATCAAGGTGGGGCCCACGGTAAGGTAACACCCACTATGGTGTTTCCCGGGAACACCTTATCCGCTCCCGTGATGCACAACGCAATACGAACCCGTGTGCTGACAACAGGAATTCGTATTCAAATAGAAAATCGTGGAAAATGAAATCTATCTTCCTCTCTCTCTCCTTCTCCTCTCGTCTTCTCCGTTCGGGTTTTGCAGCAAAAAAGGAAAAGAGATTTCAATGGCAACTCTTGGAGGAATCAAAGAGTCTTCGAATCAAAACAGCACAGAGATTAGCGAACTCGCTCAATTCGCTGTCCAAGAACACAACAAAAAAAATGTATGTTTTCTTCAATTTCTTTTTAATACTCGTTCTTTCTTTTTAAAGAAAAATAGAAGAAATTATCTATTTTTTTTTCCTTTGCTTCATAGCGTAGTTTTCACAAACACCTGGATGGACGATCGTACACGTGGCCACGTGGCACGTATGTGTCACATCGGATCCGTTCAAAAGGTGGGCCACACATGGCACGAGAACTATGCCGATCCGATCATCAGGAGGGGCTTTCTGTTTTTTTTGGTCTGATCTTTTATCCCGATGATCTTCGGGGTCGTTTGGATGCCTGTAAATGGGGCAAGTTGTCGAAATCGTTTACACTCTGCATTTGGATGACCTTTTTTGCAGCATTTACCCCATCTCATTTGCAGGCAAAAGGTGGGATTTCATTTACAGGCTCTCCATTTGCAGCCTAACGGCTATATTTTCGAAGATTGGCTCTCCATTTACCGGACTTAAACAATTTACAGGCTATCCAAACACAAACAATGTTTTACCTGTAAAATGGTTTACACCTTACAGGCATCCAAACAACCCCTTCGTGATAGGGTCCAATGTGATGTAGAGCGGGTCGTAGACACTTTCATGGCAAAGATGGAGCAGAGGAGGCCCGATCAGAGGCAGAAATGATCTAGACCGTTAGATCCTTAGAACAGTTGTATCTCGCAAATCGGGATGAGTTTTTCAACATATTATATGTGATTTTGGGGTAGGAGAAGCTACTTAAGCCAACCAATCCCGCTACACCGGGTTGCCCATGCCAGATTTGCGGGATTCATCAGATCGACGGTCAAAAGGCCGGTTTAAAACTTCGAGTATAACTTTTGATACTTAGTTGTAGAAGTCGTGCCCAACATGAAAAGGGCTTAGAAAAGTTAGGAGAATAATGTGGTTGGGTTAAATTGGACACTTTTTATTTTTGGCTGTAAACTATGAAGTCCAGTAGGAATAGAGGTCATCTATAAATAGTAAGTTTATTATTTATATTAAGTCACATTAGGGTGTTTTAGTCTAAAATTCCATCCTAGATTTGAGTTCCTTATTTAAAGAGTTGTAATTTCATTTTTTAAATCATTAATCAAGTTATTTTGAATTTATTAGAAATTATTTCTATTTTATACCTCGTGGATTTGAGGATGCTCTCTGAGGAGTCCAAAGAGCTCCATGGATTCAGAGTAGATATCCACTGAGGAAGACGGTGATCGACCTCATCATGTCCCTCCCTACGTCACAATGGCTTGGATACTATGGGCGGACTGAAGTCAAATTGGGCGGATGGCACAATGATCCATGGTGGGTCCACGGTGGGTGGATGATTGGTGGATCTCTTTGCCAAAATATTCCCTTTTTTTATCATCCTTTTGTGGGTTAACAAACAGATGGTTAGGAATTGTCTGATCTGTGGCATTTTGGTATATGGCTGATCCATGGTGTGACCCACCTGATCAATGGTTCAGATCATGGTCTGTTGATCCAAGTGTCCAATTTTCAGTGAGAGGAGCTCTATGATCTGGGCAGATAATCTCTTAAAGAAAGGAAGGAAAAAGAATTGTCTTGGGTTTGTTGTTGGTTTTTATCCTTTTTTTTTTGGTTCCTGTATTTTGTGATTTTAATTTTTGTTTCCGTCCTTTTTATGGTTCATTTTGTACCCAAGTTTCATTAATTGTGATCTGAACCGTTCAAATAGTTGGGCCCCACTGATTGGGTAATCATACATGATAATCTGACCAATCAGATTATCCTAGTCATCAGACGGGTAAGATTGCTTGATCAGTGCAAATTTTGTTCCCGTTTAAGGTGGATCTAACAACAAGAATGATTCTGGGCACTGGTTAGGATCGCCCAATTCATAGAGTTTGCTCTGTAGCCAATGTACAGTAGATCCCATAGGATGAATGGCTCTGATCGCCACACGCATGATCCACGTATTTCAGAAATTAGGACTGGGATGCTAATTCAGGTTATTGTGCAGCCTACACTCCTCACCCCCTTTTGCTGATTTTTTTTTTTTTTCCTTGTTGGCAGAATGCTGTCCTTGAGTTTGTGAGAGTGGTGAATGCAAAAGAGCAAGTAGTAGCTGGAACCATGTACTATCTTACCGTGGAGGCAACTGACGGTGGTAAGAAGAAGCTCTATGAAGCAAAGGTCTGGGTCAAGCCATGGGAGAATTTCAAGGAGCTGCAGCAGTTTAAGTATAAGAGTGATTGTTAGTCGGCCCATTTGGAAGTGGTGCCAAGCTAGGTAAATGATCTTAAGCCCTCAATATCTTTGCATTTCCATTGAATTTCGGGACAAATTCCAATTCAGCAGGTGTAAAAAGAAATAAAGAAAAAAAAAAGAGAAAAAGAAGAAGATTATCCATCTAGCGTCGCCTACCATGTACAGTCCAAAAATACAATCAGATGATACTAAATTCCTGACCAAGTTAAATGGGCTTTCCCTCGTCAACCACCTTGGTATTGTCTGGTTGGCGGACTTTTGGCTGTGACCATCCACTTGGGTGGCACTGCTAAGATGGTCCATATCATCATAATTGGTGCACTTCAATACCTGTAAATTCCTTAAGTCTCTATCTTATTAGTATTGTATACTGGACCATGTGGGTACATCAAAATAGTCAATGAGCTTCCATCTAAAGTAAGAATGTTATCGAGCATATATACCAAGTAAAATTGTTAGCCTCTCTCTAATTTTGCCAACATTTCGATACGTGTAACATAGTCTTAATTATGAGGTGATGTTGATGGATTATGGGGTCAATTCACAGTTGGGCTTGGAACAAATCATTATATTATTTGTTCTGATTTTGAGATGACTTGTTTTCTTATTTTCAAAATTGCTTTTGATGTTATCTATCAACATGGGTTTATCATGCAATCCACCAAAATTACGTGCATGGTTCCTTCTAAAGTTCCTGGTGGAGTAACTTGTGTTATTTTTGTTGTGTATATGAGTAGAACTAGGCTTTTGAAAGTACTCAACATAGGAAGTGGATGGCTGCTACTAGTATGGGGGATTACAGAAATGTTTATGTCCTCTGTATTAAACATTGATGGGGAACTTATGATATATGCTGGTTTTTTTAATATTTGTCACCTTTTTTGCGATTTCTTATCAAGAGGTTGTGTGGTACCTTTACACAGTGCATTTACAAACCTGACAAATGTTTGGGACAACTGAGTGGTGAATAATGTGGGCCCCACCATAAAGATGACCATAGGAAAAAGTCAGGATAGGAAAGAGTTAGGCTCCTTCACTCAACCATGTACCCCCCATATGACAGGATAAACAGTCCAAAAAGAATCTTGTTGACGGTTCACATTCAATGTATGTGTCAGTCTCCTGACAAATATACCAGCCTGATATTTGAGTGTGATCATCTGGATGGGTACAAACAACATTTTGCACTACTCAGAGATCCCAACATGCTATGCTGCTTGTGGGGCTAGCCAACATATATTTTTTACCCCGCTTTTTGTTTTTTATTTAATTTGTCCTTCTCTCTCATCTCTCTTTTCCACCTTCAAAAGGAATTATGGAGTATGTGTTATCTATCATTGTAGAATTTTGTAACTTCCATATTCGTCCACAAAAAGGAAAAGAAAAGATTTTGAGGAAGAAAGAACGCCAACAAAAATAGTTAAGGTTTTTGGCATTTTGTTTGGGAATGGGGCTGATGTATTTGTGGGTAGCATTTTACAATTGTTGGTAGGTTTATGGCTTTTTAAAAAAAAATAAAAAAATAAAAAAATAAAAAAAATAAAAAATAAGAAAATAAATAAAATAAATAAATAATCCTTGTGGGGTTGCTGCTTGTGTAGGCTTGTTGTATTTGTGGGTAGGTTTTGGGCTTTTTGTTCTTGTATTATTTGTCGCCTATTGGTGCCCTTTTAATAATATTTTTGTCAACACATAAAAAAGAAGAAGTTAAGGTTGTGTCTCCGGCTTCTGTTTTGGGGTCTGGGTTGGATTGTCCTGATGAATTATTAATGCTGTTCTTGGAAACGGATGGGAGGGGAATCATTTGCTTGGTATCCCTCGCTCAAGAAGATGGTAGGTTGGAATTATTCTGTTAATTCATCATAGATTCTGGTTCCAATCTGAGGTGCAAGATGCCAGTGATGCTGGTTCTGGCTTGCATTGGACTGGGACACAGTGTCTACCTAGTATCCAGTCTTGAACCTTTTTCCAAACCATTAGCGTCCACCTATTTGAACACCAGTAATTGAATGTAGGATCTCCAATATAGGAATTTTTTTGGGTATGGTCCATCACGGAAGAGCCCACGCAGTCAATACTCGAGATCAGCGTTCGAAATATCGGAATCGCGTTATGTATCACACTCTTGGGATATGGATACATATTGGTAATCGCATGGGATATATTGGTTGTATTGCGTAATGTATCGCTGTTATTGGAAACATCAGGAAATTGGTCGAATTTTTCAATGGAACTTCAATGATTCTTAAAAAAGATATCAATACACACTTATAAATCAAAACATTACAAAAAACAAGTGCACATAATAGGTTTTTTTTGTATGGGGTCCTAATCTTTGTGTTGTCTAACCGAATTGATGCAAATATATTCAAAGTTTATTCATATAATTTATAAATATAAGAAGACATGTAGAAACACAAGCAATATATTTAAAAGCAAAAGAAGAATTACTAAATTAGGTTACATACATGTTTGATTTTATGTTTAGACACAAATATTGTAACCGATTCGCGAGAAATTGAAAATTTATTATTATTATTTTTTAAAAAAAATTTCGCAACTTGGTCCATGTCCTCCAAATCTCGAAATCGAAGCTTCCAATCCAAAACATGAAAATCATGGATTTGTAACAATTTGACACTGATTTAACATTATTTACAGGAAAAAAAAAAAGGATCGAAAATCCAAAATGCTCACCGGATCTAACATGTGGGATATATCCCACTACTTGTGTGTTTCGTATCCTACAAGTGGGATGCAAGATATATCATGGGATATATTAGCCGATATTGTCAATATTGTCGATACTTAAAACACTGCTCGAGATCAACCAAGGAGTGGAGGCGTGGGATCTCCAATATGGAGCTATGCCTATTCCCCATAACTCATAAAACTGAGAAGCCATGCCAATTTCATATTTGGAGCAATTACAAGGGCCCCTGCCTTTCAACGTTGCCTCATACTTGTAAAGCAGGTTCTCTTCTCACACACGCATATAAACAATGCATGCATCCAATGTGTTCAGTTTGCAAGTTCATGAATAAATAATGAGATGCAAATCTGTAGCCAGAGACTTCTCGTCCGAGGCTCAGAAGGTTCTTGTTTCTTGGCTATTTCTTTACTTTTTGTTTCTTTTTGTTTCTGTTTTTCTTTTGTTCGTGGCTTCTGCCTAATAAAATTTGGTTCATCTTTCAAAAAAAAAATAAAAAAAAAAATAAATAAATAAAAATCATGCTATTACAATGACCATGGCCCAGTCATCCAAATGTCCCACTGCATGATCGTGTTCTCCCAGATGCAGTAAATCGTGCTGTAAATACCATCCAAATAGAGACCTAACTCAGGAGTCCCTTCTGAACTCCTTGAGAAGGGGCTGCGGTTGGCATTGATGTAAATCAGAACAAATCCCAAGATATCCAATCAGACCCTTGTAAAAAAAAAAAGTGGCCAAAGTTTATCTTTGCAATCACCACACTGACTGCATGTTACTTGCTGGTGAAGATCCGCCTATTTCTCTCCAACCATAGTGACCACAGTGTGGCATCTACCACCATTTTCCAGAGATGCAGCCAATGGGAGTATGGGACCCTAACCTCTCACCAACCAGGGATCAATAGTAAGTTTTGAAACGATTAGGGTGCATTTGGACACACTGCCAATACGATAGTTCTTGGGAACGACGGTTCCTACAAAGTCAATTCTCCCAAAACCTATTGAAGTGGTTATTTGCGAGTGGGCATTTTAGTGACTATCTTGATGAGTGGGGATCAAACCGACATATGTGGAAAGGTTTCCAAATGGTGCAAAACTGTGGTCTTGATCAGAAACGGGGTTTTCATCTATGTGTTGACAGTCCCTCCAAACGGGCGCTTAGTCCATATTGAATTTTGAATTTTGAGAAGACTTCCATCTATACATTTCTAGCATATGGGTAATGCAGCAGAAGGTGATTGACTGACTCTTCATTAGTGCATAACAAAAATAACATCTGTTGGACATAGCAATTCCCTAACTTTTTAGGTGACCTATGGTCAGAATTTTTGTTAATGCAGGTGATCCAAACTTTCAAAAACTCCCTAAATCTGTTGGCATTCATGCTTTTCTTGTCACTCTTCACTTTGAAAAGAAGCCTTTGGTGTGTGTTTTGTTTGTTTCACTTGGATTTCAGGTGATTGAAGATTCCCCATTTGCTCTCGCATTGTGGGATTGATTTTGATATGGATTATTTTTGTTTGTCTTGGATTTCAGGTAATTGAAGATTCTGCCATGTCTGTGTTTGCTTGTTGAACTATATGGATGTTGAAGGTTAGTATCGTTTGAATCGTATGTAACAAGAGCACTTATAAGACTCTAGCAATAAGTCTCAACAACGATCATCAGTTTGTCACTGATCAATAATATCACATGGTATAAGACAACTTATGTTCTATTATTTTCTTCCTGTGAATGAGATGCGTGTGCTATGATACTAATAGTTGAACATTTGTGTAGAAATTGTAAAAAAATAAATGAAAATATGTGGGCTTTAAGGAGCGAATTTGTTAGTCGATCACTTTTTTTTTCTTTTTTTCTTTTTGAATGGTAAGATGATTTATTGGGAAAGAGATCAAATGAAAGTTAGCAAACTGTTTGTGTGTCTCGGCCAATTGCTAATCTGTCTTCTAACTTCTATTTTTTCTTTCCTTGTTCTACAACCTGGAGTGGAGTTTCTTGTGTCATTAAAGGTTCTAGTGTCTCTCTCTTTTCAAACTCCGACCAAAAGAGTGGCTCTGAAATACAGCTCCCATAGCACTGCTCCCCTTTTAACTCACCCGCCTATGCCTCTGAAACTGCATCTATATATGTGGGAATTGACAAAGCAGTTCCATGGCAGAACAGAGCTCAAGTTTTGTTGCCATAGCATTACTCAAGAATGTTGGTTTTACCAAAAAATGCCTGAACTAATTGAAACATCAAAACAGTTCTTTTTGTGAAATGACTGGAATGTCTTCGCATCTTCTTCTTTTTTCCTTAAAAGTGTTGAAGTATAGCATCTTGGGGCCCACGTGCTGTGTGTATAACACCCAACTCATTTAACAACTGCACCCCACCACAACTATCGGAGGAATGAAAAATCTGGCTTATCCGATCATCAGGTGGGCCACAAGAAAATTGGAAGGTTTTGGTTGATGTGGAGTTGCATTGCCCACTTCATGATTGAATTGACCTAGTTTTTGGTTCGCCTGATCATCATGGTGGGGATGCAAGTCCTAGACAGGTTGGGTGTCATCCACTTACACCATGTTTGCCTGATGATGCTTGACTTTGCCACTTAGAAAGAATAAAGATGGTATTTTTAGTCATTTTAACTTCCAAAAAAAACAGGCATTTTTTTTTTTGGGGGATATTTCAATTAGATGGGGCTTGTTTGGTGAAATCAGAATTCAGGAGTGATTTTGTGGTAAAAGCCCCCATAAGGCTAAATCCTTGCACCTGATGTTGTGCAACAAAGCAATGGCATGTGCATACACTAAGTTTCTGTGTATACGACCCTGGATATATGCTTTCTTTCCTTTTGGCCGTGTTTGGGATTAGGGAAATGGGGTTTATGCGTTTGATAAATCTATGAACTTATTAAATTTGTATGTTTGCATTGAATTTGGAATTGGGAAATCCTCATTTCATTGTTTGGGGATCAAGCTACAAATTCTTGAATTTGGGAGCATTTATTAAAAAGGCTTTTATTGCTTTTAAGTATGTGGTTTGGTGAAATTGGATTTGGGAAATCCATGAATTTTGTTTAAAAATATATAGATTTTACAAGTACCTACCCAAACAGCCCCTTGTAATCTTGTTGAGGGGGGCTGTATATGCGCCGTGCATGGGTACGTGGTACTTACAGACGTTGAAAAATGAGTTGGGCCTGTTTGGGAGCGTGGATTTGGAGCCCCCTGGATTCATTCCGAACCCCCCAGGATTAGAAACCCCCCAGATTTGCAATCCTCCCAGTGTGTTTGGCACCTGGAAGCCGAATCAACTTTAATCCAAAAGTACCTATCCATGATATATTTACAGGGGTTTGAATTTAATTACTAAATCAACTTTAATATCTCTAATTAGTGAGATATATAATTTTTGACACAATGGTTGTGATAAGCTTGCTGAAATATATGCTTTGCCCAAAAATGATGAAATTCCAAGTCTTGGATGGGCCACAAGCACAAGATCATGTCTGAGTGACTAACCAATGATTTTTAATCATTGATTTACATGGGCAATGTTTGGACGGTGCTGATCATCATTAGTGGGCCATGTGCCCAATAGAATGATAGCGTACAGTGACACACTTGTTACGCTTGCAACTATTGAAATGATTCCGGGTGTAATCCAAGCTCTCAATCTCCTCCAATCCCCTTCAGTGCCAAACGAACCTTGGCTTCTTCTTCTTCTTCTTCTTCTTTTTTCAATAGTAACTAATCCATGATGGCCCTAACAAATATATGGACCAGATTGTTGATTGGACCTATTTTCTGTGTCATAGGTCTTGACCTTTCATATTAAATACCATTGATCAAATGGTTTATCTTATCAAATCTGTGTGAGATTTGGATCTTCCTTATTTTTGCCCTCATGCCCTAAAATGATCTGTAAAAACGGATGGACGGTGTGGATATAGAACACATACATCAAGTTGGGCCCCACAGTCACGAATCTACCGAATCCGCGTCCAGACGCCGCTTACTCGGGCACTCAAGCGCGTAGCATGCGGATGAAACCGAAACGGATGGGAGATGAAACGGTAGAGGCGGACGAACCGGAATATAGCAGAACCATCACTCTAACCTACACCTGGCAGGGTTATCCGTCAATCTGAACCGTCCAATTAGCGGGTCTCACTATGGATGGACCATGGTTAGAAAACCATACTACAAAAGGATACCTCTATCAATCATCTTTGCTTTTCAGCACTTAATGTTGACCATTAGCTGTTTCTCTCACACTGTATATTTGGAGGCCGCTGTTTAGATGGCTAGGATCATCCACTCCATGCGTATCTTGAATCAATTTCCATTAATTGTGGGCCCCGCTAGATGGACAGCCCAGATTGAAAGATCATCTCACCACGTGTAATGTACCGAAATGGGCCATGGCTCTATCTTATTCCGGGGAAGAGATTTACTACAATACGATATATGTATCGTCCCACGATACGCAGCTACTACAAACATTCGACTGTGGGTCATGTTTCAACGATCCAAGCCGTTCATACGGTAGGCCTCACTGTCGATGAGATACCCAAATTATCATACCGGAATATTTCAACCATCTGATTAATTAACTCTTTTCCATCGTCCTTAACCGTTATTTTGTGTTCCATGTATCATATCTCTAATGTCGAGGCTATTATTAACGGTTTGGATCACCGAACATGACCCCGGATCCAACGCCTGTAGCTCTGCGCGTGTATCCTATAACAATACGTTGGAATGTGGCGCAGCAAACCTCACGGTGAAAACGGGAACGGATTGGCTACTCCCCCTGCCACCAGCCCCGTGGCTGATGGTCGGTGCTCTGTGGGCCCCACCATGATGTATGTGCTTTCTCCATTCCGTTCATCCATTTTTAAAGATCATTTTAGGGCTTGATCACAAAAATGAGAGGAATATAAATCTCAGGTGGACCACACCACAGGAAGACAATATCGATTGGATATCCACCATCAAAATCTTCCTAAGGCCCACTGTACTGTTTATTTGACATCCAATCTGTTGATTAGGTCATACAGACCCAGATGAAGGGTACAAATAAATATCAGCTTGATCCAAAACTTTTATGGCCCCCAAAAAAATTTTAATGGTCGAAATTCATTCAACACTGTTTCCTGTAATGTGGTCTACTTGAGATTGGGATATAACTCATTTTTTATCTAATACCATAAAATGATCTATAAAACTAGATGGACAGCATGGATGAAACAAAAACATCATGGTGGGGCCCAAGGAGCACCGAACACCAGCCATTGGCTGGTGGCAGGGGGAGTAGCCAATCCGTTTCCAGTGAAAACTGAAAACCGGGACCCATCTGCCCATGCAAGGACTGGTTGGATGATCGGAAGCGTCCATTTAGTGGCCAAGTACTGAAAGGTTAGGATCCCCGTGCGTACAAAAAAAAAAAAAAGGCATTATTAGGTGGGCCCCATCGTGGCTCCAAAACAACACCGCTCCGGTCATCAAGTGGGCCAACTGAAAATGGTAGGACCCACAGCGTGAATGATCTAAATCACACCAACGGTCATGATTCCTCCACGCAATATTTTCAGTTAGAAAAAACCACAATCGGAAGGCTGTCAACGGGCCAGGCCTGGGTTGGACTCAGCCCAGATTTTGAATTCAAGGCCCAAGCCCGGCCCATTGACAGCCCCTTAGAGATCTGCCATGAAGAACCAGTGAATGAAGGACACTTCCCTAGACGGTGGAACTTCCCATCTCAATTGTTCCCTGTGGTGGGGCCCACCTGACTTCTGAATCAGCCTGATTTTTGGGTCCCAGTACAAACACGTGGTGGTGCACCTGATGAACGAGGTAGATCTCATCCACGCCCCCCCACATGACTAGATTTGATAGAAAGGTGCCACCAATCTTCAAACTTCTCCCAGTCGAATATGCATAGTTGCAATCTCTTTTTTATTATTTTTTTATTTTTTATTTTTAAACATGGGCACTCGATCCCCAGTCTCAGTGTTGGAACAGAGTCCATCTACCACTGAGCCATGGAGCCGGTTCCAAAGTTAACTGTCTCTTCTTGACAATGGGCCACAAAATGGATAGGTCGTGATTTGTTGTTGGGCTATGGTCTATCATAGTCATGGATACTATAATTCCTACCATTTCCACTAACAATTCAATTCACCTACCCATCCAAACGCAGCCAACAACCCAAGACTTCACAAGATTTTTGGACCTTCAGATTGCATTCATATTTTTGGTAGTAGATGATTAAAAAAGAAGCCCCTCAACAGACCTAGTGTTTGAAGTAACAATGCTGACTGATAACCAAAAATGCAGAGAAACACAGGAAAATTGGTGGAACTGAAATACTTAAATAAACATTTAGGAATAAAAATTTACAAAAAGAATATGGACATAATAAATTTCCATTTAACGGGGACCTAAAAGCATGTGCCGTTATAAGAAATGGGATAACCGTCCCATCCAACCATCCATCGATATTGCATAATATTGACAACTCACAATATTTTGCCAAGAAATCATCAACAACTAGAAAAGAAACAGAAGATTTTAATCCCCATATCACACATGTTGCAATAACAATGAAATCAAGATAATATCAATATTATCAATAACAAATTGAACACTGCATGCAACCATGAGCTTATATAAATTAAAAAAAAAAAAATTATGAATATTTATTTAACAAACAATTTTTTTGAAATATCGCCAATACACTTGTGATACAAGTGTCACCTACAATATCACCTAGAATTTACTCCGTCGTAAATATTGGCGATATCAATACATTGGCAATATAAGTGACACATGTAATATACATAGTTAAAAATATTAGCGATATCAATATGTTAGCGATACATTGCTGATACCTGAAATTTCTGATACTACAAGTGTTATCGGTATCACCAAGCTGGAGATAGGATGATTCAAACAATGAACATAACCCACTGCAAAATCAAGCTCCGCAGGGTCAGGTGGCCCTCGACATGAAAATGGCAGAGAGGCAGCCACCTTGGCACTCAATGCTGCAACAGCATGTACGGTTGGGAAGCCCTACACGTGGATCTCAATCCATCTGCATCCAGCCATGTGAGATCTAAGCCATCCATGATATGGCCCCCAACAATATAAGCCTGGGTAGAGAAAATAAAGATGGCACAATCATTAGATTGGCCGGGCGTGTCCATACAATGTGGACAGGATGCCAAAAACGGTTTTAGTAATTTCTTCTTTTTTTCAACCTGATCATTAGTCTGACATCAATTTCGGCATGGGACCCACCTGATGGATGCTTGCACAGGTGCCACATCTGTTTAGGCAAATAAAAAGAGTTTTTGACATAAACCAACCTCCCTTTCTGCTATACGACAAATGACTCCCTTTTTAGTATTGTCAAAAAATCCCTCCCCTTTACCCATCACAGTCACAAAACACCCTAGGGTTAACTTCCAATCATTAAAGAGACACTTTTGTCCTGATTTTGTAGGAGGAAATTTTCATTTTGCCCATCCAAACACACACACACACACAAAAAGGTCTTGGGCAAGATTATAATGTGGGCCCCACCACAGGCAAATGATTTAAAGACTGTCCAATGGCGGGTCATCATCCATGCATTTGATCTGAACCTCTCAAAACACGTAACCTTTTTTCTGTGTTCGTGTAGGGGCAAAATAGGAATTTCCAGTTTACAAAATCAGGAGCAAAAGTGCTATTTCATATAATCAACAGTGAAATTTAACTGTCAACGGTTTCTTTAACGGTCAAATCCAACCTAAATTAACCTTACGGTGTTTTATGAATGTATATGGAAAAGGACGGATATTTTTTAACGTCACAAAAAGGGAGGGGTATATGTCAAAAAACTCATAAATTTAAAATAAAATAAAATAAATAAAAGAAAGAAAGAAAGAAAGAAAAGGAAATCAATAAGCATGTGAGATTCTTCGAGCAGCAACTATCTATTCTACATATCCATGAATCTTTATACCGCTCAAATTGAGGGTCGTTCAAAAACAAGAATAAGAAGTACTCTTGTTAGTGAGTATAGCAACAATATTATACAACTTCTAAAGAAGCTGAAGTCTCCATTCAGCCCTCTAGAATTTCATCATCCCCAAAACGGGTGTTTGTGTGTGGGTGTTTCCTAAATTTCTTCCTAGTAATTCTCTCAAGAAGAGTGAGAAACCATCCATACCGAGATGGAGTTGCCAACATCTGCACGGGCCCCCCATGAGTGCCCTGCAGTCCCATTTTCACCCTTCTTCGTCATAGTCCTCATCTTCATCTATCCGTACATTGAGTTGTGCAAGCTGCATTGGGTCAATCGCCATTTTGTCCATGTCAGTGAGTGACCAACCTGGATACTCCTCGTGCTTGATCTCTGGCCCTGGAACAGAGGCAGCAGCTGCAGCCGAGGTGTCCTCATTCTCATTCAATTCTATGTTCAAATCGAAGTTCCGCACAATACCGTTCGTACTGGCAGCGACTATGTTTTCCTTCGAATCTTTAGCCTCTATGCCGTCATCTAGCCTCTCAAGATGTGAGTTTGGTTTTTCATTGTGATGGGGAGAAATGTCTGGATCATCCTCGCATTTATCATATTGGGCATTGTCTCTTTCAATTGGCGGCCGACCTCGCCCACGGCCTCTTCCTCGGCCCCTCCGCCCTCTGCCACTGCTGCTGTGGCCTGCTTCGTGCTGCAATGAAGTTAATGATGACACAAGGAAGAGAGATTGCTTCAATCATCCAAACAATTATCAAAATCAATGCTGAATCTTGGAAAAGAAAATAAGAATATTGTTATTATTATTATCATTATCCCGTTCTCAAGTTTTTTTTTTTTTTTTTTTTAAATACGATTATGCTAGAACTGTCAGAGTTTACTATTATACTTATGAAATGAACCTGACTCTGGAAATATGTCTACTAAATACACTAGTCAGGAAGCAACAGATGGGCAATTCATCTGGTGAATTAGATGGACGAAAGCAATTGGTTCAGAAAAATTTTCCAACGGTCTACATCCAACATGCACACGTGGCCTCTGTGATGAGATTTTGGGCCAGGGTCAACAATACAGTGGGGCCAACCTGATGCACGAGTCGGATGCCTCACACATGCCAGGCTGGCACATTTGGCCACATCGTAGTGATATGCAGAAAGATGAGGATGACACAGAAGAAAAATAGCAACCTCAATGCGTGTAGAAGCATTATCATGTGTGTGACAGAAATTATCAAAAAAGAAAATCTACTTAGGGTTAAGTGTCTGACAGAAATTATCAAAGAAGATTATTCATTTTCGACTAATTGGAAGCTTTTCATTTTCTAACTTGAATTTGAATTGCATAGCTTGTGATGACAAAAAGCAAAGGAAAATAACCATTCCTAAAAGCCCCTTGAATTGCTTTCATTTCTATTTTAGAAATCTCACAATATTTTAGCCATTTTATGAAAAATAACAAATAGAGATGTTTTCGTCACAAAAATAATGGAATGAACATTGTTATACTCAAATTTATTGAAAGGAGCACTTACGATTCTGCTCCTCTTGGACTCCTCATCGCTGTCATTGTCTTCATCACCAACAGCTTTCCTAAAGGGAGACAAAAACAATACCAATTAGCTGTAATATCACCAATAACTAATTACATGTGATTGTAACAAACACAAGATCATAGTCCAATATTTTGCCTTCCCAACCTTCTCCTGGTGACAGATCTATCCTCACCAGCAGCATCAGAGCCACCCAAGTCTGGAACTTTGCTCACAATTTCCCTTAGGAAATCAAATACATTAAATCGTTGCACGCACTGCTTCCTGAAATTTCAACAGACGACAATATTATCCAAAAGTATACATAATAAGTGCAAAGCTTGCTATGCAAATTTAAGTCCAACACACAATAGCATTGTTGCAAATAAAGAGTTCAGCCATCATGAACAGCACTCAAAATGCCCTTAACAGATAAGCATAACCACAACTAAGTACTGCTTTCTGCCATCCACATCTGTCTTTTAAAGCATGAGGTTTTCTAATCCCAAAGGCATGTATATAATTTGCCAAGTTTTCGAAGTTGTCCATTTGCTTCTAACATTGTGGCCCACCTGATTAGTTGACCAACCTGATTTTTGGGCAAGGGTAGCTGCACGTTTTGAACCCCAATCAGATGGACACAGCTTGGATCTCTCAACCAATGTGACCTAAATCACCAACGCCCTACATTTTCCATTCTGAACCACGATTCAAATTATGGGTCATTTGCAATCCGGATCATTATTTTTAGTGACACGAAATTATGGTTTTATACTCTTCCTGTTGATTTAGTTCAGTACACCAAGGGTTCCAAAGATTGGATATGCCTACGCTTCTAGATGCAGAAGGTTCTTGAGACATCCCACATCCAACATGAGGCCCTTCCAAAGATTGGATATGCCTAGGCTTCTAGATGCAGAAGATTCTTGAGACATCCGACATCCAACATGAGGCCCATCTGGTCAACAGTCTGGATTACCAAACCATAGGCCCCTTCCATACTAAATGGGTGCATCAGGCAACCATTCAGATCTTGATCATGGCTCATAGACTCATCACTTGGATGCAACTCAATGGGCTGTTGACTTTGGATAGGAGTCAGGGGAGACAACACGCATAGTCATGCTACCTTTTCCATAATTTCTTAAAAAGAAAAGCAAATGTGACTTTTATATTCTTACGAACTGCAACGGGTAGGCATGGAATTTCTCTCATTTTGAAACTTTTTAAGTTTTGTAATGATTCATCCATACTTCATTACGAAATACAATAGTCAAAGATGCACAACATAAGTTTACTAATCAAGTCATGATGCAATGCACTGAACTACATGTTCAAGAAACCTGCAGCAGATTTAAACTTCAACCATCAACCACCAAACCCAAGAAACCCGAGAAAACAAGAAAATAAGAGGAGAAGTTTTGAGCTCTCTATGAACCAGGCTGTTTATGACTGTGTAATTTTTGTATGCTTGGTTTTTGCTTGGATGTTTTGAGTGGTAAATTTTCTTTCCTTAAAAAGATCATCTCGCTTGTGCAGAAAAAAAAACCAACAACAACAACAAGAAAAGAAACAAAGAAAGAAACCTTTAATGATCCGATAGAGGACCAATTTTGTCTAATGGCCTGTTTGGGAGCTCGCAAAATAAAAGGAGAGAGTGTGTGACATAAAGTGACTTTCTTTCAAAGTTGTTTTCTAAGAAAGCATTTGGAGGGAAAAAAAAAAAAAAATAGGGGTGGGGGGTGTTTGCACTCGTATAATTTTTTTAAGACTACTTCTATGAAAAATCATTCTTTGAAAGAAAAACACTCCCAATCAGTGTTTTAAATATCGACGATATCGATATATCCCACGATATTTCTTGTATCCCACCTGTGCAATACCAAACACGCAAGTAGTGGGATATATCCCACATGTTCAATCCGGTGGGCATTTTTATTTTCGATCCTTTTTTTCTATAAATCATGTTAAATCAATGTCAAATTGTTACAAATCCCTGTTTTTTTATGTTTTGCATGAAAAATCATGGATTGGGAGCTTCGATTTTGAGATTTGGAGGAGAAGGACCAAGTTCAGAAAATTGGAAAAAAATAAAAATTTCTCAATTTCTGGCAAATCGGTTGCAATTTATATCCGAACATAAAATCAAACATGTATGTAACCTAATTTAGTGATTCTTCTTTTGCTTTTAAATGCATTGCTTGTTTTTCCACACGTCTTCTTACATTTATAAATTATATGAATAAACTTTGAATATGCTTGCATCAATTCAGTTAGACAACACATAGATTAGAACCATATACAAAAAAACATATTATGTGCACTTGTTTTTTGTAATGTTTTGATTTATAAGTGTGTATTGATGTCTTTTTTAACAATAGCTGAAATTTTATTAAAAAATTCAACCAATTTCCAATGTTTCCCCCATGTTTCCAACAACAACAATACATTATGCGATACAACCGATATATCCCATGCAATAACCGATACACATCCGTATCCCGAGGGTGTGATACGTAACACGATACCGATATTTCGAACACTGCTCCCAATCAAGGAAAAATGCC
Organism: Magnolia sinica; assembly: GCF_029962835.1. Classification (NCBI taxonomy): domain Eukaryota; kingdom Viridiplantae; phylum Streptophyta; class Magnoliopsida; order Magnoliales; family Magnoliaceae; genus Magnolia; species Magnolia sinica. The sequence continues at coordinate 6,591,581 of NC_080579.1, forward strand.
ATTTTCTTGGAAAATATTTTCCACCCTAATACTCTTCACAAACAGACCCTTATGAGAGATTTGATATAAAACTTTCAAACTACTTGCATTTCTACAGTCTGCCACCAGAAAGAAATTATACATCAAACAAAGTGCTCACTTACAAATGTAAAGAGCTCATTGTCTTTGCTCCTCTTTGGAGAGTGATGTCATATGTCCGATCGCAGAGATCTTGCAGAAACAATTCCAATGCCTTAGCTGCAACAATAGAATCAAGTGAGTCAAAATATTGTATTGCTACCAATTAGACAATACAAGAACCCAAATACTAGTGGGAGTTAACTCCTATGATAATACATCAAAAAAAGAAAAATAAAATAAAAAATGAATGAATGAATGAAAGAATAAAGAACTAAATGGTAAAAGAAAATTCTCATTGCCAAGACAACTAAGCATATGGTCACTTACATACTAAAAGAGGCACCGCCATTGCAATCTTCCCAACATCATCATCTGCTTGCATAATCTTTTTAATCCGAGACTGCCAAAATGGATGTCCTAAATGTTAAAATATCCAATGGCTATTGCATGAATGCATAAATAGTAAATAGCAAGGAACACATATAGTTTAACAGATACATATTTCACAATTTTTTATGCCAGAAAATATTAATGGCCAAAGATGAGTAGTACATCATAGAGAGGGTCCATCAAAAACATTGATTGGAGCAACTTTAGTATAGAACAAAACCACTCTGACCTCCCTTGCATCCTATTATATCTGTCTCGGAAAATAACTAGAAATCAGTTGTGTCAATAATATGGATTCACAATTTGGGGAAATTTTGGAACAACTCTAGAAAAATAGTGGGAAAAATCTAACAATAAAACAAATAGAAAGATGAAAAAATAAGGATCATATAATATTAGTCATCTTCCCTCTTCTTCTTCTTCTTCTTCTTTTTGAAAAAAATCATCTTTCCTCTCCTTCCTCACTTTAGGAAAATTTAAAACCTAGTCATCTTCCTCCATCCCTCTCTCCTTATCTTGTCTCCATGGTCAAGCGCGATCAAGCATTATTGTTACTGACTTACTGTGTAAGTTATTAGAGTAGGCTTTGGACTCATATTTTGGGTATTATTGTTACTGACTTACTATGTAAGTTATTAGAGTGGGCTTTGGCCTCATATTTTGGGTTATTGCGAACCATATTAGGTGATTTTGAATAGCAATAGGGTTACTTTAGGTAAGGGATATGAATTATACATGACTCATACATACGATGTTTTAAATATTGATGATATCGGCCAATATATCCCAAGATATATCTTGCATACCACCTATGCGATACAAACGCACAGGTAGTGCCGATATATCCCATATGTTCAATCCAGTGAGCATTTTAAATTTTTGATGCCTTTTTTTTTTTTTTTTTGAAATTATGTTAAATCAGTGTCAAATGGTTACAAATCCATTGATTCTTCAAGTTTTGCATGAAAAATCTGGAGTTGGAACTTTGATTTTGATATCCATTGGTTCTTCCTCTTTTTTCTTTTTTTTTTTCTTGAAATTTTCCTTCAACTAATTGTCAATTGAGACTAATTTCAAAGTATTTAGGAGTATTCGATGAAAGGATCATCACATACAATCTAATTTCGAAATTTGAATGTAGGTGGTCCGATTTGCAGAAAATTCATTATTTCCTCAATTTCTCCCAAATCGCCTACAATGTTGCACTTCAAACATGAAATCAAGCATGTATGAGGGTTGATTTATAAATTTGTGAAGTCCTTGTCAATTTTTGAAAAATAAAAATCATTAAAAAAATTATTAATTTTTTTTTTTTCAAAATTTCCCTTCAACCATCTGTCAACCGAGACTAATTTCGAAGTATTTAGGAGTGTTTGATGAAATAATCATGACATACACTACAAACGTTTAAACGTTATGCATTCAATTTGAATATAGTTGCATTAGTTCAATCAGACAACGCATAGCTTACGACTTTATACAAAGGAAACCTATTATGTACACTTCTTTTTTGAGATATTATGATTTAAAAGTGTGTATTAAGGTATTTTTTTAACAATTCTTGAAGTTTCATTGAAAAATTCAACCATTTTCCCAATATCTCCACATTTCCCAAAAAGTGTGATAAATTCCAAGTATTAGCAATGTATCGCTAAGTAACACCAACGTATCAATTTCACTAATGTAATCGCCAATATTTTCAACTATGCGAATTCTAAATGGCGCTTGTATTGCCAATGCATCAATATCACTAATGTATCGTCAATATTTTCGACTATGTAAATTCTAGGTAATGCTTGTATCATAAGTGTATCAATGATAGTCCAATAATATCGCCAATGTATTGATAGCATCAAAATTTTGTTTATTTGGAAAATTTTTATTTCAATTTTTTTCATGGGCACATGGCTGTAATGTTCAATTTGTCATTGATAATATCTCGATATTATCGATATCGCAACATGCGAAATATTGAGACCGCAATCTTTCATTTCCTTTCCAATTGTTGATGATTTCTAAATACGCAAGTATGTACATTTTAACATCTCCTAAAGTTTCGCTGAAAATTCCACCGTTTTTCCCATGTTTCCCCACATTTCCAGTTATCAGTGATATTATCAACAACATCGATATTATTTTTGTATCCCTCGCCAATGAAAATTGTAGTAATACTGATACTTTGAAAACTGCCTAGGACAACGAAAAACCCTTACAGACACCTTCATGAGCCTAGGCGTGGGTTTTTTTTCTTTTTGGATGATGATAGGGTGTCCCCACCTCTTTAAGGGGAGACTATTCCCTGCGGATGCAGACAATCACCTGCCAACCATGTGAATCAGGTAATCCACGAAGAGGGGCTATGTGTCTGCTTTCAATTTATTGTCCCTCATAATATGGATGAATGCTATAGGTCTGCTTCTACGTGACTCTCTAATTTCCTCCATCCAATCTGCTAATCTCCACAAGCAGACCTCAATGGTCCCAACCAATCTAACCACATTCCTCAAGTCATTTTCAACCACAGTCGACCCAGTGTGCAGATGACTCGACTCCTTCAACCATGTCCAAAGAGCTCAAATCTCCAACTTATTGAAGTATTGGACCTACACTCACCAATCAGACCAGAAAAGATCCTAATAACAAAAAACTTCGTCATTTTGAGGACAAAAATTAAAAAGACAATGTGCTCTGCTACCATGGCACTAGGCCCCTTCTGTCCCCAAGGAAATTTTCTCAGGGATTAACATCCACATGAAGTCTTAAGGCACATACTCGATTCAAGAAGACATTAGAAGGTCACACCATCATGTCATGAGCACACTAAAACTACTAGAACAGAATAATTTAACAAAAGACAGTGTGCAACATTTACTTTCTAACCATATAAAAATAGCCAAATCAAGAGCCTTAATCTAATAAACTATATAAAAATTCCATCATTCGGTCAAGTCATTCTACTTGTTTCCTCATACCACATAAAAGAGCCCAGAAATTGATTTATCATGTCTATTCAAGAAAATGTCCTGGTAGGCATATTATAATGACAATGGCTCTGAAGCACTGTGTTATGTAATGCTTGCAAAACTAAAACAAGAGGCAGCAATTACTAGGTCTGCCGCACCTACCACCACCAGGTTGGAGTTCCCAAGTGCATAAGATACCAAGTGGATGGTTAAAATAATAGCTTAGTTATGGTAGTCAAGAGAATATGGACTGTTCAAATCATCAGACCATCTCAGCATGTGGGCATGTGGGTCCCATCAGGTGGAGATACATGCTGGATCCTGAGTCACAACAGAGACGAAACAAATTCCTGTCATATAATAGAAGGCCTTTATCGGACATTGAAATTTCAATGTCATAATAGATTATTTAACTGGTTTTTCTCCTCTTCCTTTTCATAACCTTTAAACAAAAATCATTAGATAAAGGCCTTTTCCATTCCAATTTATAAAATAAACAAAAAGGCATCCAATAGGAGTTCAAACCGAACACACCCGAATCCATCCAAAACTCAATATAAACTTCTAACAAGAAAATCAAAAATCTACAAACTGCAATACCCAAAATCAAGAAAACAGAACCCAAACAGTTAACTACTCAATAAAACAATCAACACCTTTTATCATATCCAAAACCCTAATCCCGTCCATTCCAAAAAAAAAAAAAAACAATCCAAACACCCAAACCAAACTAAAACCCACATCACAAACCACCAAAAGTAACAAAACCCCCTCCAAAAAACACACCAAAATTACCAAAATACCCTCAAACCCATCCCCAGCCAAAAAAGGGAGGGAAACCAAAATAATCACATCAAACAACTGCACTTCAATCAGTCAATCAAATCAAATCAAATCAAAACGAGAGAAAAAGTATAAAAAGAGAGAGAGGAGAGAAGAACGTACGGCCGGAAAACGGGTATCTAGCTTCTTCCTCATGGCGTCAGATTCCACCCATCAAAGCCTCAGAAAACGATCCGAAAACCAATCTAATCCCTTTTTCTATATCAGATGAGAAAACCCAATTCGTATCGAGAGAGTATTCCAACTACAAATCTCAAAAAAAAAAAAAAATCAAAATCAAAATCAAAATCAAAAGAAGTCTCTGTTTTCTCGAGGTTTGCTTGGCTGAGGCTTTCAAAACGCAAAAATTCGCGTCTCTGTCGAAAGAGCCGTTCTTTGTGCTTTTCTCATATTAGAATACTAATTCCAAACGCCCCTCTCTTCAAGCGCCATAAACAAACGCACTCGCACTTGTCGATGTAGCACGTGCTCTTTGTATCCAGAAGTTTCATAAGTCAGTTCCTCCAATCCGTGCATGATTACTCATCTGATTGACACATTCACCTTGAGTTGTCTTATGATGTTTCTAACCATCCATTTCTTCTCAAATCTCTGTCCGAGTGGATGGATCATAAGAATTTTTAGGATGACAAATATTCACCGTGAAAGTCACGTTATGAACGGTCCGGATCTCCATAAAAAATTCAATTATCGAATTTATTTGCGTTTGTATAAGGCGCTTGAAGTTGGAGATGAAGTGCCTGTCCCTCATCTTCGCCCGTACTTTTTGTTGGGCCCTCGAATTTAGCGGAGATTTTCATTCCTTGCGGTTTTAACTGGGGGAGGTTTATTTTCTTCTACACGCAGTACGCACGTGCCATATTGCCACGTGTATGATATCTGATAATTGATTAGGTGGGATGCGTCTTGGTGATGATGAGATTTGTAAAAATATGGATCGGTCCGCTCACACCTACCGAATGTGAGGAACAAATGGACGGTTTAGAACAACTCTCTAACGGTCCATATTAAATATGTACGTGCCAGCTTCCAGGAAATTAGTAAAGATGTATTTTGTATAATATTACCTTTTTGGATTGCGAACCACCTTATGAACGGTTCAGATCTTCTAAAAACACGTCATTTTTGCATGTATTCCGCGTGTAAGTGTGCCTGTGGGGTACTCGAAAGGGTGCGTGTTGGAATCGCAAGCCTTTTAAGTAGGGGAGGGAGATTCGGTTATCTTGTTATTGGACTGAGCTTTTGAGTCGTTGACAGAGATTGGACGGTTAGGATTGTCCAATCAGGGGAGTTGGAATGTAATACACTACGTCAGGGCCCATTATTTTTAACGGTTCGTGGACGCTGAAGGTAGGCCGCCCTGTGTGGTGATTGGTGCGGGATGATTTAGTGGGCCATCGAATGTATGGGTATACTACGCATATTCAGTGTATCCGTGACCATCGGGTCACAGCAATGTATTTGTTTTATATCCACACCGTCCATCCGTTTTGCCATTTCATTTTAGGGCATAATCCAAAAAATGAAGCAGATCCAAATTTCAGGTGGACCACACCACAGGAAACAATATTGATTGAATGCCTACCATTAAAAACTCCTTCGGGGATACGAAAGTTTTGCATGTTTTTCCTTCATCAGGTCTGTTGGACCTTATCAGTAGGTTGGATGGAAAATAAAAATTACAGTGGGCCCTAAGAAGTATTTTATGGTGGGCGTTCAATTATCATGTGATGTGGTCCATGTGGGATTTGAATCTGCTTTATTTTTTGCCCTAATACCCTAAAATGGGGTGCAAAAACGGATGAAGGGCGTGGATGTAAAACATATTCATCAAGGTTGGGCCCCACAGTCACGGATCCACCAAGGTGGGTGGTCCCACGGATGCACCCAACCTGAGACCACAGCCAATGAGGGTGTCAATGGGCCGGGCTCGGGCCTATCTTAAAATTTAAACTTGACCCGGCCCGATGGACCGGCCCAAAACAGTTCAAAATCCGGGCCGAGAACTACCCGGCCTGTTGACAGCCCTAATAGCTAAAGCGGGTATCCCCGGTGATCAGACTCTGTGGGGTCCACCATGATTTATGTGCTTTATCCACGCTGTCCATCTATTTTGCCAGTTCATTTTAGGGCATGATGCGAAATTATAAAGCATATCCAAATCTTCGATGGATCACACCACATAACACAGTGGGGACTAAATCTCTACCGTTGAAAGGTCCTTAGGAGCTACAGAAGTTTTGGATCAATCTGATATTTGTTTTTTCACTTCATCCAGGTCTGTGTGGCTTTAACAACAGGTTGGATGGAAAATAAACATCACAGTAGACCCTAGGAAGGTTTCAACGGTGGACCTAATTATCCCCACTGTTTCTTGCGGTGCACTCCTTGAGCTTTGAATATGCACTAATTTTAGGTTCATGGCCTAAAATGATCTGGAAATATTGATGGACGGCATGGATGAAATACAAGCATCACGGTGGGCCCCACAGAGCACGGTCAGCAGGGAAATTGGTGGTGTTGGGTCACAACCCAATCCGCTTCGGTAGATAGGTGTGGAGATGGGCCATATTTGAGTGGGCCACTACAAGGCCCAGGCCTGAGCCCGGTATGGATCTAGAACATCAAGACCAAGGCTCACCAAGAAAGGTTTTTGATTGGGCCCAAGCCAACCGAACATTGATCAAATCCCTATTTATCACAGTAAATCTTCTTAATCCACCCTATTATTAGGGCCCCACTGTCATGTAAAGTACACATCCAATCCGTCCATCATGTGTGTCCACTTATTTTGTCCGTGGATATGAGAAATAAGCCTGATGGAAGTCTCAGGTTAGCCACACCGTGTAAAAGCGTGCCCACAGACTCACGTGGGGCGGAGTGGACCACCGGAATTTTAGATTGGCCTGAATTTTTGTGGTGTCCATTCATCCTGGTGGTGTGCGCCTTCATTGAATGATTTGGATGGCTTATAATAAAAACATCATGGAACGTTTTAATGGTGGACGTCCCATCCCAACTATTCCATGTGGTGTGGCCCATCCAAGATTTAGACTGTACTGATTTTGGGAACCCACTAACAAAATAAGTCAGTTCACATAATGAACGGATGGGATATGGGATGGGACTGTTTACCACCGAAAACTTCCATGATGAAAGGAGTGGATGTCATACGCACATTATAGTGGGCCCCACAGAGCTTCCTGTTACATGGGGCTTGCGTCCATCCAATTACTCTTGTTTTACTTAATTTTGAGTGGTGGACAACCAAAAGTTAAACTGGTTGACGACCATCAACAAATGGCCCACCAAATAATCCATACATAAGCGTGTGGAGAAGGGTGCACTTTCATTGGACTACAAATGTGGGGTGGATAAACATAGGAGGAGCCCACCATGGATTCCCCAAAGATCCATTCATCGGATGATCATAGTCGTACTAATAGGGGCCTGGAAAATGGACCGTAAGACCTTATCTGTGAGTAAGTGTAATTATGCAATCAGTGTGGATCTTAGATACATGGTCATCGCTGATCATCAGTGGCCCACGCCTTATATACATGTAGGATATAATACCTGAATAAGTTAAAGTAATGTAGAACAGGTTGCGGACTCATTCATGACTAAGATGGACCGAAGAAAAGAAGTCAAGAAGAATCAAACACACCCAACATACTTTGAATGTATGTTGGATCGTTTGAATCGACACAACGAAATTCTTCTAGAAATTTCGAATTGCTTGTTGACTGATTTCTATCAGTTTAGACATGTTGAAATATTGTTACAGATTGATTGCTGGCTAATTTCTGCCAGTTTAGATAGGTCAACATATCTTATCAACAAGTCAAAATCCAGTTCGACATGCTGACAGATTAGGTGGATAGGTGGAAAATCACAGATTTTTTGTTCAAGTCTCTGGACATTTTTTGGCTATTTTGATGCAGAAAATTACGTGATTTTTTAAATCTGTTTTCTAATTTGATTAGAACTCTTTGGTTATGTTTTTAAAATTTATTTAGAATTATTTAAAGGTGTTAAACTTGTTTTTATGATGAGCTGTTTATTTTTAAAAAATAAAAATAAAAATTCTATTTATTCCCTCGGATTCAAGATTTTCTCATGTAGATTCAAGGAATTTATGGAAAACGAGGTCCACTTTGTCTTGCACAGTTCTTGGAGTAATATTGAAACCCAGGACTAGGCCTACCCATATGACATCAACATGATCCTAATCGTTCATTCATGGCCCACCTTGGATATCCCATACCCTTTAAATTCAACTCATGGAAAATCATATTAACCATTCAATTGGAGAAGTTGAATGTGGGAAAGCTTTTTCTTCTTACGGACTGTTTGGAGACAATGACGATGGGCTTTTGCCCATGCCAAGGGCCCTTGTGATTAACGGTCTAGATCATGTTGAGGTGATAAAATGCATATCTGCCTCTTACAACTGTTTCGTAACAGTCAAGTTCGTTGGGTAAGTGGGCTTAATTAGTTGGATTGAGCTTGGGCTTATGTTTCAAGCTAATCTACAATGATGGAAATGGTACTATGAGATCGACTTCATGGTAACTTCCCATGAGGTCCAGCGGTGTGGGCCCCACCATGATCTGTGTCAGACATCAACACCGTGTATTTGATGAGTCCACTTTAGATTATGTGATACCTAAAAATCAGCCATATACGGAACTCAGGTGAGCCATACAATCTAAAACCATGTGAAGACATGCCTAAATCATATAAAAACACTTGGTGGGGCCCATATGAGTTTTGGATGCGGCTGAAACTTAGCCTGACCCCTCATCCTAGTGAGACACAAACAATGGATGGGCTGGATTTGTAAAACACATCTTGGTGGGCCCAGTAAATGATCATGAAGGTTTTAATGGGTGGGTAACCCCTTTCAACTGTTGTATGTGGAGTGGTTCACCTAAGTCATGGATTGACCTGATTTATAAGCTCGTGGACCAAACATAAAATGGTGCATTTAACTAATGGGGTAGATGTTCATCACACATCACAGTGCAGCCTACACAACTCGACCTCATTGGAAGTTCCAATGAGGTTGACCTCATAGTACCATTTCCTTACACATATGTATAGGGCTGTCAACTGGTGGGCTTGGGCTGGGCTTCAACATAGATTTTGAACTATTCGAGATGGGCATACGTACAATTTTGATTTTGCTTGGCCCAAGCCCAGCCCATTGACAATGCTACATTGCTTCTTTCTCAAGCTAGCAAAGTCCTAAGCTAACTCTTAGGGCGTGTTTGGTTTTCCAATTTCTTATGTAATGCAAGGTAAATGAACTATCATTATCATTACAAGGTGCTTGTTTAAATAAGAATTACGGCTTGTAAATTGAGAGTAAAATTAACCTGTAAAGAAAATTGTAATCATTACCATTTTACAATATAAAACTACCATTTTTACCATAATAATATCAAGGTAAAACAATGGTATCAAATTCATCATCACAATCAGATATATATGATGTCACTACACAATTATAGGAATAAGTAATCATTACTCATTTCCAGCTACTTACCGTTGTAATTGGAATATCAAACACAAGTACTCTGAAACTTGGCTATAACTTTCTCAAAGGGCTTGAAATTTTATGATCTTGGACTTGTTAGAAAGCTAACTTAATAGGCAATCAAGAGATACCAATTCCACCTTATTTTGACACATTTGATACTTGAAAAATGGATTGCAAGATAACCGACAAAAATATAAATTGAGACTTTATCTAAATATCTAAAACTAAGAGAGTGCCCACAAAGAGACTGTTGAGTTGGGAATCACTGAACTAGAGGATTCTTTGTGTGGGACTCATGATGGTGGCCCACACTTCAGACAATCACAATCACGGTCCTCCATGGTAAAAGATAATGATACATCCATGACATACTAAAAATTTGGGCCTCTGAACGCCATGATCACGGGCTACTCGACAATCAACAGTGGAAAACAATCTAACCTGATTCAAGCTCATCACATTCAACCCAGATAAGCTGGCCCATCTGGTTAGATGAAGGTCCAGGTCTGATCTTATCATGTTGTGCAAAAATGATCGATTGGGTCCAGCCGTCGGGCTCTTAGGCAAACCCAAAGAAGATGGAGTTTCTGGGCCAGCACGATGAGTTATACAACTCATATTGCCTATGCAAGTGGTTGGATCATCACACCCCATGCCAAAATTGCACGTATGTGAGATTCATCCCATCCATTTGGTAGGGCCCACTGTGAGAATGGTTGAGACAAAAGATTGGACAAGGTTCATTAATCAGATATTTCACATTCTAACGTCACATTCCTGGATCTTGCATACATTGCCCATCTTATGCTAGTGCAAGAACATGCTGTTAAAACCAAGGTATTCCAAAATGGTAACGGTGGCCGTAACGGCCACCACCGTTACTGTTATGATACAGGCCATAACAGCTATTACGGCCCTTTTTTCATTTACTAAAAAAAAAAAAAAACTTTTATAGAACCGTTACGGTATGTTGTAGGGCCGTTATGGCCTGTTTTTCCTGTAACGGCTGTTTTGACCCCACAACACGTAACGGTTATGACCGTTACCATTATGTAACGGCCATTATGTAACCGATTTTGAATACCTTGGTTGAAACCATTACTCCTTTCATTTTTTAAAGGTTGTGTTTTACACTTAAATATTATCGTTTGTAATAATTCAGTTTAAGAACATGTATCGCTTTCACCTTAGAATAGTGTTCATATACACCTTAATAGGCAACTACTATCCACCTTGCACAGCCAATGGGCCACAGATAGATAACATCAGAGCTGTCCAACAACAGGACCCAAATGGCAATTTGGAGCCAATGTTCTCAGTATGACTGCCAAGGAAGAAAAGCAAAATTATGTTTTAACCACTTCTATTGGACTGATAATTGACATTTGATTCAATCGTGACATTTGATTCAATCGTATGTCCAAATGCACTGTAATTAGTCAATACAAAATACGTTTGCCAAACCAAAGTTGCGGGTTTTTCTCTTTTCATGACATTACAAACATTTGCATGGATTTTGGTTCAAATGCAAGCAGAAAGTTGGAAAAAACAAATGCACGCGGCAAAGGTGCAGATTTATGAAAGAATGTATTGAATTGCTTCATTGGACCATCATATAACTGGTAATTAGTTTGGAAGATCTACAAAATCCGTAGGCCTTGAGTTGTACAAGTGGGGCTGATGTTTGGGGTCCTAACCGCTGATCAGATTGACTGCAGTGTATGAACCATGCATCAAAATCCACCTAAAAACAGTCGAATCCTATTATTTCCATCCTGTGGCCTGAGAATGGCCTTATGGTTCAGAAAACATACAGCGAGGTCGGCTGGAGAAGGCCGAAGATTGGGCTAACTAACCATCACAGCAACAGTCCATCTATGGCAGGGCCCATCAGGGTAGTGGTCTGGATCACCAACCCATGGGCCCCACTTGTACAGCCCAAGGTCATATCTTCAGGCCAAGAATCATATAATTCATCCAAGAAAAGTCATTGAAATGGATCTCTCTGTCTAGGAAAACACTTGATGATTGAAAGGTCATACCTTGCTTCTAGATCTCCAACTGGCTCATCCTTGAAATCATGGCGCCGAAGAGCTTCGATTGATTTTTATCGTACTCCTTTTGCTTATCTCTTAACTTCTTATACTCAAGCTTTGCATCTCTGTTTGTTCAAAATATTATGGAAATTTCATTTAGTTTCAACTGAACAAAAAATAATATGGGATTTGTCAATGGACAAATGCAATGGCTGCGATTGACTGACCCCAAATAGCTGGGTTAGGGCTATGATGATGATGATAAAATGCTAAAGCTATGTGCAATAGTAGGATGTAATCTTACTTACACACATGCCAATGTGGCATGTATGTGTGAGATCCAAGCCACTACTCATGTGGGCAACACCACAAAGTGCTGTGTTCTGAAAGACAGGTCAGTAATCACTCATCAGGTGCGCCAGACAAGTACAAAAGAATGGACTATGGAGCCCACCTGATGACTATCCTTATCTTGCCCTCAAGTGAACACACAGGGAGAGTTGGATTTGAAAAACCTCTCATGCAATAGGCAATAGCATTTAGCAGCTCTCTTTTTCTCACTAAGCAATAAAGATTTTAGCATTATCAGCACAAAACACAAACCTGTTATATGGATCAATTGATAGTATTTTCTTAATATCAACCTCAGCCTTTTCTAAATCAGACATTTCCATGTATGACTGAGATCTTCTGTACAAGGCCTTTACATTATACGGATCAAGATCTAAAACCTGCCAAGAAACATTGATTGATTGAATTAGAGGCTTGATAAGCTCCATTGCACCTCTACATAAGGCCAAACATGCCAATCTGGCAAATCTGAAGGACATCAATCTGTGTAGGTTGGCCTGGCCCAAAATTCAGACCAGGTGAGCCTCACATTCACGTTGAACACAAGACTCATTGACGATTATAACGTCCACTGTATCTGTACATGTTGCCCCACCTGAATTTTGGGTAAGTTCATCAAAAAATCAGGTCCCAGCTGAAGCCTTTCTCGCACTAGTTCCAGGTTAGTATCAGTGTTCGAAATATGGGTATCACGTTACGTATCACACCCTTGGGATACAGATACGTATCGGTTATCGCATGGAATATATCGGTTGTATCGCGTAATGTATCATTGTTGTTGGAAACATTGGAAATTGGTCTAATTTTTCAATGAAATTTTAGTGATTGTTAAAAAAGACATCAATACACACTTACAAATCAAAACATTACAAAAAAACAAGTGCACATAATAGGCTTTTGTATGGGGTCCTACTCTATGTGTTGTCTAACTGAATTGATGCAAGTATATTCAAAGTTTATTCATATAATTTATAAATGTAAGAAGACGTGTAGAAACACAAGCAATACATTCAAAAGGAAAAGAAGAATCACTAGATCAGGTTACAGACATGTTTGATTTTACGTTTGGACACAACTATTGCAATTGATTTGGGGAAATTGAATTTTTTTATTTTTTATTTCAATTTTCCGCAACTCAGTCTTCCTCCAAATCTCAAAATCGAAGATCTCAATCCATGATTTTTTCATGCAAAACATGAAAAATCATGGATTTGTAACAATTTGACACTAATTTAACATAATTTACAAAAAAAGGGATCGATAATAAATTATACTCACTGGATCGAACATATGTGATATATCCCACTATTTCTGTGTTTCGTATTGCACAGGTGGGATGCAAGATATATTGTGGGATATATTGATCGATATCGTTGATATTTAAAACACTTGTTAGTATTACCGAAGCTCCATAAATAACTAACTATAGTTTTTTGTTTTTTCGACAAAAAAAATTACACCACAGAAGGAACAACAGAACCAAGGGCAAAAACAAACCTTTGTGCACAATCTTGAAGCTTCAGAGTACTCCCCAAGTTTAAGTTTGCAGGCTGCATTATTCAAATTGCAAGATATTTTCAAACCAGTTGCTTGAATCTTTTCCTCGTCGGTGAATGAATGGTCGTACTCGACGTATTTAGCAGCCTGCATGTATAGTCACTGGATTTTCAGTCCACGAAATCCAAAAGACTTTGCTATATAAGGCTGTGTTTGGGTGCACAATAAAGTGGCTTTGCAATAATTAATCAGGATTTTTACTGCAGAATTCCTTGGGAGTTCTGATTCTACCAAAATGTCCTCGAATGTTTTGTGATTAGTGGATCGTGCTTTTTAGGGGATGAAATGACTGAATCACTGTCGTCTACTTTTTTTTCCCTTTCTAAAATCTGCTAGAATAGGTCATTGTGCGCCCATGTGGTTTGTGTATGACATCCAACCAGTTCAACAGGTACACCAGATCATGATGGTCAGACGAACTAAAATTCATGCGGATCCAACATCAGGTAGGCCACAGGTGAATTTAGAGATTTTTGGGTGGTGTAATTCTTTTATGGCAGTGGCCCACCAATGATTGGATCACCCTGATTTTTTGTTGATATGACCATTATGTGGGGTACACCTGTTGGAATGGTTGGTCATACACACAATACCCCCGTAATCCTCGACTCAGCCACTCTTTAGAAGAAAAAGCAGATGAGGACATTCTGGCTATTTCAGCCTCCAGAAAGCACATTCTCGTACTTTCCTTTCAAAACGTCGAGGAAGCTTTTGGTAAAACTACAATTCCTGAGGAATTCCACAGTAAAAGTCCTTACTAAAATTTGACAGAGAGAAAATGAGAAAATTGTAAATATTTTTGTATTCATACTGCGGAAGTAGCCTTAAATTGCACTTATTCTTTTCGGTGCAACTTGAAAGTAGAACAATTCCAATTGGTACCCCACTCCTTCAACAAGAATGCCAAGGAAGGGAAGTTCAATTTGGTTGTTTACGTTTTATTGGACTGATTATTGCAATTCAATTCGATAGTGCATCCAAACACAGGTTAAACAACTAGACAGCATTTGTCTCTTTCAAATCTTTGACCAATCAAAGCTCATATATATATATATATATATATATATATATATAATATACAACTTTCCTTCTCATATTTCTTGGAGGCGCGCCAAAATTTCCCAGCCTTAAAGAACTTATTTCCATCATCTTTCTTTCTTTGGCAAGCTTCAATTTTCTCCACAGTATCCATTTTCCAAAACTCTTTATCCTAAACATGCAGAAATATCTGTTAGACTATTCGATACGTATATACAGTTGTACATACTATTAGATAGTTATATGGGTGGATTTGGGGCTGTCAACGGGCCGGGCCTGGGGTTGGTCTTGGCCCGGATTTTGAACTGTTTCAGGCTGGCCCTATTCAAAATTTTGATTTTGCAGGTCCGAGCCCGGCCCATTGACACCCCTAGGTGGATTCAAATATATCTTTTAAGATCTCCTACAATTCTCTACAGATCTCCCATCCTTTCTATATAATTCAGTCATTCTCAATTAAATAAACACATTACAATTTCTCCAGTCTCTGGTGCATAACTATATCCAAACATGAGAGAAGAAAAGTCGGACGCAACTGAAGTGGACTGAAGGGTTTTCTTCTTGGCTCATGTGTGTGAGATCTGGGCCATTCCAAGTGGGGCCAATCATGAATATGCCTCATCACAAAAGAAAAAAAAAGAGTGCCTGTTCCATTTATCAGGTGGGCCCCACATGTATGAGAAAAATGGAAGGATGGAAAATAGATCAATAGACGTATTCAATGTGGAGAGAATAAAACCTTTGCAAAGCTGAGTAGCTCCACTTCATAAAGAAGTGTCGCGTTTGGAGGAACCATGGCCAAGTCTCTGTGGCATTCTACATTGCCAAAACCATAATCAGAGCTAATTCTCACAAGTGCTATTTCGCCTTTCCTCATGGTCATGATTGCCCTGTCTAAACCTTCAAAAACTTGTTCTGTGACAGAACATGAGAAATAAATTTCAAAGAAGTGTTTTAAGAATAGTAGAAATTGAAAACAACAAAATAACCCACTGAAATGTGGGAAAAGTTTATAAAGTTCTGTATAAAACTGAGAGTTTCTCACTGCCTAAATCATACATCTATGGGCTAGACTACTGTGCATGTATGCTACAAGTCATTGAACTGTGGCAGGTCATTCATGGTACATGTGGCATAAATGCAGGTAATTTTGGGTCAGAAAGATTGTGAGCCCCATTGTTGATGGAGCATAGACCAAACTTCATACTGATTGGATGGTCCAATCAGCAGCCATCAATGGAAGGTTAAGAAAAACATGGTCAGTGGTGAAAATTCAACGGATGAAATTAAGTGGTTAAGATCATCCGATTGGTGGCCCACTACCATGAGAATTCCCATTACAAATATTGATTATTGCCAAACCTCGCCTTGTAAAATGACCCCAAGCAACTCACACAAGACTATGATGATGGTAGTGGAAAATGCGAATGGAAACTACAATAACTAGGTGTGCGCGTACCTTCAAAACACATAAACTCAAGAGGCTCTTCATCGGTTCCCTTCCTCTCAAAAACTGTTGCATCTTCAAGTTTGCCAGTGTATTTCACTGAGAAGAAGAAAGACGGTCCAATGCTTGAGCATTTTTTTAGAAGAACATCACGAGAGAAGATTCATAAAAAGTAATAATCTCGTGCTACTTCAGGAGAAATGTTGAAGACAATTAAAACAAATGCAGTTCCATCTGGTCGTAAAGTCTGCATTTTGATGCACGAGCAAGTGACGTGTGACTGCTCAGACCAATCAAATGGAAATGAAAAAAAAAAAAAGTAATGACTTTTATGAGAATTCAGAATTCAGAAGTAAAAAATTGCAGTTACTTTGGATTGAAATCCAATCTGAAAGCAATGTAATTGCAATTTGGAGTCTAGACCCTCAATATGAATGCTAAGGAAGAATATAAGAATTTCTTTATTTTTCCACTTCATCAGACTAGAAATTCCAAATTTTAAGGGGAGAAGATTCCACTAATAATATACAAATCGAAAGAGATGGAAGTCATACCCTTCACTTTGGATCCTTCACCAGGACGGTCATAACCTTCGCCTTCTCTTATAATCTTTTTAACTACCTTTTCATCACCAGCAACATCAATGACACTCTTCCATGAAAGTAGCTCAATATCTACAGTTAAATTCGAATTGGGTGGAACCTGTAATCCACTTCTAATGGTTTTGTTTCCATTTTTCACAACATCTGCACAATTTATAGTATATCACATTGAGCATGAAAACTTGGTAAAAATGATCTACCATTTGAAATTTCCTAAAATGGTAGATTTGCCAGTAAATGTATAGAAAGGAATCAGGCCACAGTAAAAACAAAGTTAAGCGATTCTAGGCATAAACGGATTGTCGGTATAGATATGGAGGTCAAGCTAATCCCACTTGGGTATATACACATCCACCAACTGATACACATGGAGATCATCCAGTCCATGCAACAGCTGGGCCTAACCACATAGATGATGTGACCCAAAATTCAGTCCAGTCAACTCATCAGGTGGTCCAAATGGGAAAAATGATGGAAGGCTAAAAAGAAGTCACACCAATTAATGGTCTACATTCGACGTACCTAATGAGTGGACCATCCTGATTTTCAGGTCAGCTTATATATAGGAAAGTCTTAATACCACAAACACAAGGGATTGATGACTATATCATCATCACAAAGTTAAGCTTAATCCCAACTACTTGGGTTTGGCTGGATTGATGACTAGTTACAGTATAATTTTTAACAGTCAAGATTTATTATTATTATTTTTCTGTAAAACAGATATTGTCTCAACTTACATGAGAATTTCACTGATAACTCAGCTTTCTCACCCTTCCTCATTGTTTTTACACCATGGCTGATAGCAGGACATAAAAGACCTGCTCGATTAAAAAGAATTCAATGACAAAAAAATCATGTGAAGTTAGTAAACATTGACAAAAGATAATGTAAATGAAGTAAACATTTCTGATTTTAGAAGTCAGTTATAACAGTCAACTAAAAAAAGAAAAAGAAAGAGAGAGTACAAACTGATTTACCGCTATAAAGAAGATTTCAGAAAGGTTAACTTACCATCTCTGATATGAAATTCCACACCCTTATCTGACTTTGAAACAATCGTTCCATCATCCAGCCTTGCTTCATATTTAACTGAACAGTAACAGAGCATTAGCATTGATATCCTTGAAGATTCAAGGGGGCATGGTAAGGGGGGTGCAGATGGAAAAAGAATTACCTAGAACTTCATCAGCTTCTTTTGGAGTGGCCCACCCCTCACCCTCTTTTATTATCTTCTTCAAGATCCCTCCATCCCCGGACAGATCCCTTACAGTGTTCCAAGACAATAACTCCACATCAAAAACAAGCATTGAATTAGGAGGGATAAGTGGAGGAGCACCCACCTCCCCATAAGCCAAATTCGGAGGAATGGTGAAGATCGCTCTCTCGCCCTTTCTCATGGTGGCAATCCCATCATCCCATCCTTTGATCACTTCACCTGAAATCCAACAATTCAAGAAACATAAGCAAAAAAATCGCGTGTAATAGTACGTTCTTCATCAAATAGAATAAACTTTTAGGCCTTGTTCGGAACATTTGGAAAAATATACTTTAATAGAAAGACATCCTCTGACCTGTTCTGTCACTAACAAGGACGATGACACAACAGAGCCCTGATGCAGGACAATTAACCACTTGCTCTAAAGCCTCCCGCTCTGATACCACTTTGATGGAGGACAATTAACCACTTGCTCTAAAAGCTCGAACTGATAGAGCATGGCGAATTAATCCCTTTATCTCATAGCCCAGGCCCCACATCCTATGGGCTAGGACCTCAGCCGAACTCCCCTTGTGGGCCCCACTTCACATGGGTTCCACTTCACACAAGCCACCCGCTTCACATGGGTGGGGCCCGCCTCACATGAGCCACCCACCTCACACGGGCCGCCCACCCCAAGTGTGCCCCTGCATCCCAGAGGCAACCCCACTCAAGCCTGGTGTGAAAATGCCCCTGCATTAAGCCCTCTCTTCAAAGAACACACGGCAGATTAATGTATCAATCAAGATTGTCTATCTAGTGGTCCCTACGGCAAATCGCAAATCGTTTAAGATACACAAATTGAATGATTCTAAACATCTAAGTAATGGCACTAAAATCAGTGGTGGTAGATAAAAATGGTTAATGTTCAAAATTAAGTACCTGAAAGTGAAGAAATGGGGTGGCTAGTGATGTCCAATTGGTGTGATTTTTTGAAACATAGACCATCCATGGTGGGGCCCACTAGGACTGTGTGAGCAAGAGCCAATGCAAATGGTTACTTACACTCAGTGTGCACTGTGTGCATTGAACTAGGACCAAAATTCATAGGGCCTGTTTGGGTGCCTAAGAGAATGAATTCAAACACATTCTTCTCCAGATAGGAAGCATACCAATGGATGGATATGAGCTTAAGATTGTGGCCCACTTGGGTGTCCAGTAGGTCTGAAATTTAGCCTAAATGGGTTTTTCATCATGCCAGATTTGATGAACGGTTTGGATTTCAAACACATGGCACATATAAACACGTGTATGAGAAACAGTCAATCTACAGCAGCTTTCCTAACAAATTCCAGTCTCCTGCAGATTTAATGAGAAAGGAAAAATGGGTGGGTACCCAAACGAAACATTCATTGTAAAAAGCAGGAATTTTTCTTCTTCCCCCTCCCCCCTTTTGAAGAGAGTTCGAAAATTTGAATTGGGAGTAACGAATGCACAAATGCAGGGATTAAATTGAAAATAAAATTAGAACAAAATAAAATTCAAATGTAACGACTCTCACCACTTCCTAATTTGAATGTGAAAGGGATTCCTCCATCACGACTCGAATCAAGAGCTTCCCCACCATCAACGCGGCCACTGTAGTGAACTGAAAAGGAGATTTTTGGGAAAAAAGTGAGAGAGAGAGAGGGAGGGAGAGAGAGAGAGAGAGAGAGAGAGAGAGAGAGAGAGAGAGAGAGAGAGAGAGAGAGAGAGGAGAAGAAGAAGAAGAAGAAGGAGGAGGAGGAAGGAAGGAAGGAAATTACATGCCTTGAACATGGTCTCCAGGAAATGGGGTCTGCCAAGAATCACCTTGTTGGAGGATGCGTTTTTTGAGGCCTTGCTTACCGATTTCCATCTCTTCTTTGGTTTTTGATGGGAATTTGAAGGAAGAAAAGGCCATTGCAGAAGTAGAGATTTCCACAGCAGAAGAAGATAACTAGTTTTAGAATTTCAGTTGAAGATAAGCCGTTGCATTTCCCACGCCTTTTTCTTTACCGTTGGTAGAGAGACGGAGAATTTTTTACACTTGGGTACCTCTACGTACCAAGCGGGTTTAATTTCTAACTTACATGAAATCCTCACCGTCCATCGTGTGGACAACTCCTTTTTTAGTCTTGATCCCAAATTTCAGACTGATTGAATAATCAGCTAGGCCACCCAAAAGATTTTTTTTTTTTAATACCAAAAACCTCTAAATTCATGTGCTATGGCCCACCTGAGTTTTAGAATATTTTGCTTTTTGAGTAATTCTTTTATCCTGTTGAGGGACATCAGGTGAATGGATTGGATGGAAGATAAACACAATGGTGGGTCCTAGACAAAACTAACGATGGACATTCCATCATAACTGTTTCACGCCACGTGGAATACCTGATTTTTTTTATAATTATAATTTTTGGGTTCAATGGTTAAAATGATTACCGTAACTGATGGACAGTGTAGCTCTAATGAAAGTTACCCACGTGAGTCTCTCAGGTTTACAAAAATAACCATAGAGATTTTATCCGTTGAGGTGTATTTTATGACACGATACCCATTTTTAGACTAATTAGAAAGAACCCCTTTAAAATTTGTTTTAATATTCTCACCCACATTTTGATATTCAAGAAACAACCGTTGGCCTATCTTTAAAAATGACAAAAACACCCTTAAGAAGTGGTGAGTTAGATAGCTATCTGAGCCATTCAAAAGCATATGAACAGAATTCTGGATCGTTCTGATGGATAAATATCTAAATCATCCAACATTAAGTTGTTGGTGATTTAAACCATTCAAAAGTACGTGGACAATACATATACCCTTGAATCTGGAATGTGTATGATCTTACTTTTGGATACAAGTGGGTTCTTTTCAAATTGGGAATGAATGCATTTCTTATGCCGCATATATCTGTGTTAGCTTTACTCGTATATTTCTTTTCTGTTTTTTGCTTGCTTGGAGTTGAGTGGAGTGTGCCAATGCACTGATTAAGCCAATGAATTCTATTTGATTAATGATCCATATCAGATGGCTCTCATACCATGTTGTTTTAAAGAATCTTAGGATGATTTTCTTCTCTCTAATTTTATTAATTTATAGAAAAGAGAAATATACAAAAATGGCATTTCACCTATTTTGCATAATACCAGACATTCACGGCAGGTTCTTTGGAAGGGTTCCTTTGGTGCTGCTCTGTATTATTGGCAACCAAGAAAGTCTACATGGACCTTCTGTGACCATAAAGAAGTGAGCTGATTTTTATTGCATCTGGCATATAGACATTTGATATGCAGAACTTTGTAATTTTGAATCTGCTCAGTATATAGAAGCTTAAAGTAAGAGAATGCAGCAAATTAGCAATGGTCTATATTTAATGGGACCAAGGTGGAATATTCAACGACCATGACCTTCCCATCTCAAAGCTTTTTTAGCAGGTTTGGATCACTGAACCATGGGCCATGCTGGTACAAGACTAAAACTCAAACCTTGGACATTCTCATTTCTCATTTTAAGCATTGTATTATACATACTTCTTCTCAAGTTCATCTGATATTAATGGTTAATTTCTCCATTGATCAGATGGTTAGATTGTCTAACTGTTCCAATTACAGTCATTTTGATGCTTGCTTGAAAATGTGCAGAATTGCACTTAAGAGTTCTGCTTGTCATTACAGTTAAAACTGTGCCACCTTCCTCTTCATCATTTCTAATAAATTGTAATTCAGTTCAATTAAGCATCCAAACAGGTTCTATTGGGACCACAGATCTTTCCCTTGGACACTGGGTTTTGTCTTTTTAAAAAAAAAAAAAAAAAATGGGTTGAACATTACCCTGGGTTGCTTGGTCTTGAATAGCAACAAATGAATCAATGCTAATGTAGGGCATACATCCATGCTGAATGCATCTCTCCTAAATAGAAATGAATGAAACAAGGTTAATTTAGGGCATACATTCATGCTGAATGCATTTCTGTGTTTCCACAAAATATGGTGAAGCGTAACAGCTCCTTGTATTGGGAGTAAATGTACCTTAAAACAAGCACCTAGGGAGATTACAGAAAGCAATAAAAAATAAAAAGGCAACCGTGGATTGCCAAAATTCAGATAGAAGAGAAGCAGCAAGGAACATCTTTCAATGTGTTCACCATATTGTCAAGGCTATGGCCGCTGAATTGCAGTTAATTAAATAGAAGAAGATGAAGAAGAAGCAAAAAGAAGAAGAAAAAAATGAAGCAGTTGAGAAATGCCAGGCCTCTAGTGCATGATACACAACATTTGGTAATGCCCGTAGCCTGGGGCTCATCAACAACATAACCCAAATATCACACTGGCCTAACAATCATAACCATCCAATCGGTGTAGAAAAAGAATCAATCAGTAATCCAAACCCATTTGTTCTGGCATCCAATTCAACCCATATTTACAATTCAATTACACATTCAACCCACATCTAATTCACATAAACAAAATCCACATTACCCCCATAGCTTGTGTTCATACATTGATATATACCCATTCAAATCAAAAGAAGAGTAATTTAATCTTCTCATACACTTCTCAAGATCATCCCATAATAAAGCAAATTTGAAGTCATAATACAAAAAGACCTCAATTAAAAGTAGGAGATCTAGTTTGTATCAGCAGTCAATTAACAATCTGATTTGCATAATCTGGTCTTCCAACACCAGCGGAAGCATATCAACATCTCCGCCAACGAATATGATCTCTGACTCATTGTTTGGCAACCTGTGGTGGAGATAAACATATGCGTTAATCAAAATCCGAAACCACATCCACACTCATCAGGAATGCAACAGCAATTCAAGTGCTACTTCATGACTGTAAATACTATGAACCATGATTGCAATTTTTCCATTGCAAACTGAAATTTCTCAATTCAATTCAGTTCAGTTTCACATCCAGTATAGATAAGCCCAGATTAATATTATTCCAATGCATACCATAATTTCTGACTTCAGTAGAATTTGCCAGCACTGTTATCAACAAGAAAATTTCATTAGGTAGAAAACATTCTATGCAGATTTGAGCACAAGAACATTTGGAATTGAGAACCCTTCTGCTGCTTGCAGGCTCCAAGCAGCAGGTATTTGCAAAAACAAAACAAGCCAATTGGCTGGTTCCAAATGCAAGCTCCAAAGTAATAGGTATTTGCATTGTGGAATCGCAAATCCCAAGAGGCTTCTGGATGTTCTTAAAACTCCAAACTTAAAAGAGTTGGAAAATAATTATTTAAAGGCTGAAACTCTTTCAGCTAGTGATTTGCAGACCAGTTGAATCTCAAATCTCATAGGATTTCTGGGCTTCCTTAAAATTCCAAACATGCAAAGGGAAGTAGCTTAAAAAACAAATCCATATCAACTTAACAGAGACGTGGACCAAAAGGGCAGGCATTTTTAGAGATGAAAGCCTCATGAACCTACCAATTTCCAAAATCATTTGAATCCTAAACATCCAGTAATCTTTCCAGTCTTCTTAAAAACCCAAACTTTCAATGGAAAATAAAAAGAATTGAAAGATATTTCAGATCACGGCCGCATCATATCAACCATTCGGAGAGAAGAAAATGTTCACGTGGAAAAAGAGGAGAAATGACATACATGAAAAATAGTTAGAACATACCTTTAACACAAAAAATAAAAATAAAAAATAAAAAAATCTAATTACTTGACCGGCCGCATCATATCAAACATTCAGAAAGAGGAAAATGTTCACATGATAAAAGAGGAGAAACGACGTACACATAAAAGAGTTAGAACATACACTCACCTTTAACAAAAGAAAATCTAATTACTCGAACATAGGTTGTGATCTTCACAGCCCAATGATTGATTCTTATAAGATAGTGGTGATGATGACTGCATATGAAATATCACATTTTCATGAATAAGATGTCTCACTATACTGAAACTTAAAAATGTTTATTCAATATTATGCAAAATACAGATGGTCAGTTTTACTTGGTTAAACACAACACTTCCTATAGATGAATATTGATGTAAATGTGGTAATTGCATTGCAGGTTGCTGAAGGGAATTTGCTGGTACAAGTTAATGCTTGTTTGGTAGCTACAAGCAGTCAAAAGGGCCACTCATGAATCCACTAGGACCACTCTTGGGTATTTCAAAAGGACTCAGTCTAGTAACATTTGAAATCTAGTAGAGCAAAAACGCGGTAATGGAAACGTCAATGAGCACAAGTTATACAAATGTTATATCTAACATTACAAGTCTACTAAATTAAATATCACTTTTACCTGAGATCCAATGTTGACGAGGTTTTGTTGAAACGTGCTAACATTAGGTAATTGGTACCCATATTGAGCCAATGGTGCATTCATGGATCCACTAGGGCCAGGAGTATAGCCCATCACCATATGATAACAATGTCCTGCATGGGATCCACTTGGTAATCCTACGGGGCTCAATATAGTAATATGTGAACCCTAATAGAGGAAGGAGAAAAAAAAAAGAAGAAGATTTAGATACTATAACAATATGTGACATGACAAGCTTTAGCAAACAAGTTCTCACTAATACCTGATTGGAATTACTCAATGCAGAGAATGTAAATGGATAATGTAAAGGTTGAAATGAAGCAGGGTGCATGACATTTGATACTTGAGCCGTTTCCTCTCTCTCCTGATTGGAATTACTCAATGCAGAGAATGTAAATGGATAATGTAAAGGTTGAAATGAAGCAGGGTGCATGACATTTGATACTTGAGCCGTTTCCTCTCTCTCTTGATTTACTTGTGGTTGAATGGATTCAGTTCGGGATCTTTTCTTCCTTACGTTATCTAGTGGATTTTTATCCATGTGATGGTTGCCTCCAATTCTAGGCTTTACTTCAACAAAAGTAACTTGTTTTTCAGTCTGCTCAAGACGTATGCTTTCAATACCAACACTTTTTGTCGGCTCAGAGCGTGCACTGTTAGTATATACACTCTCAGTCGGCTCAGAGGGTGCATGTTCAGTATGTACGCTTTCAGTTGACTCAGAGGGTAGATCTTCAGTATCTACACTTCTGATCGGCTCATGGGGTGCATGTTCTGTATCTACACTTTTATCATCTGCTTGAGACGACATTAGTGGAAGTTCCTTCATCATTTTCATACGTTCCATCACTTCATCCTGAAATTGATCTGCATATCTATCAGCGAACTTGAAGAGCTCGTCATGTTCTCTGGCCATCGCTGCAATTTTATAAAGCTTGCGACACAAATATTTGTACCGCTTACCAGCATCACCCTTTTTCATTGGTTTCATCCTCTTTTTCGGTAAGTGATTTTTATAAACAATGGGTAAGAAACTTGTATTCTCCTGACCACCAGATTGTTTACTAAAAAATTCTACAGTTGCTTTCGGTGTTATTCCTGAATCATCTGCCATATCTGTTTTAGCTTTTTGAGAATCAATCGTGCCTCTATGTGACCTTAACATATGTACCTTCATTGGTGTAATAACCTCATGGTTATGCTCTGCTACAAACTTAGTTACTTTGTATTTCCCATTGATCTGAAGCCTAATCATCATCCTTGCTAGACATTGAGTTCTTGTAATCGGACGAGTATATTTCGGAGGATTAGTACGTTTCTTTTCACATCTTTGACCTTCTTTAGAACAACAAAATTTTCTCCCAAGTATGACCTTACCATCATCTGATTTCTCAACCCATGACTTTCGAGCACGGAACCCTATTTTCCTAGCATAACTATTGTAAAACTCAAATGCACTCTCGTCAGAAGTAAACTCCATTCCTACTTTTGGTTCCTCATCTAAATTCTCATCTGTATTAACCAGTACATCTTTACTTGCTTCCTGGTTGTTTACTTGTTGGCTTGCTTCTTGATCACCAATATCAAAGTCTAATCTTCGACATGGTTGAGATAATGGTTGACTCTCCGATGTATTATCATCCATTTCACCAATTGACCTTCAAAAGTAAAATACATTCAAACAATTGAAATCATTCCATAAACCTTGAGAATATATAATATGCATGTGGGGATTAATCATCTAATGTTTGTTTGGACTTAGTTTCACTTTTTATCCCATTTAGTAACATATCATGTATTGTTCTCACACAATACATGTGAATTGAGAATTTAGTAACATCTTCCCATGATTCTCCAATATATAAACAATTCTCTACTGATTTGTTGCCTTCCAAATAGTCCATTATTCACGGAAAAGGCATTTAATTAGTAAAGAACCATGTATTTGGAGAATATAATGGGTAGTGTGTCAAATCTCAAACCACATGTAAATAGTGTAAAGAACATCCTATATACATGATATAGTACCGAATTATCCAAAATTTGGACAATTTAAGAATCCATATGGAACAATCATATTTAATTCAATAACTAGAACAAAATTGGCTTATAAAACACTTTTATTTGAGTCACACAAGTTCGTTATAAAGATTGAACAATATGTATTATTCTTTGTAAATTCTTAAACAGTAGATGGATTACTAAATGGGAATCTACACCACTATTTGGCCTATTTAATATTAATGATTACATATTATAGAATCACAACCAATACACACTATAAGCCATCCACTTGTTGCTAACATCATTAAAAAAATAATAATAATAATAATAAAATAAAATAAAATAAAATCTAATAAGCAACTTCATCATGAAAGTTGCCCCAAGAAAACATCAATCCTCGAAACCATTTCACCAAAAAGAAAGAAAAAAAAAAATCTCATCATTTTTTTTTTTTTTTGAACAGTAAAGATCAACATAGTTGAAGTGATAGTTGCAATGTAGGCATGAAAAACCCTTTTGGAGAAGGGGCACTTAGTAGGCATGAAAACCCCTTTTGTGGAATGGGCCCTTACTATTGTTAAAAACCTAAAAGCTGGATCTGGCTTATAGGTCTACCACCCCGAGTCAATCTCTCCTTTCACAATTGTGGCCATCTCATCAGTTCATCCCCACCGTTGCATTGTTGTTAATCTTCATGCCATGTATTTGGTGCACAGGTGCACCAATTTTCATTTATAAGGTAGGATGCCACTTGCGGACGCACATTTGCGTTGTCAAATCAAATGCCATTACACATGCCAACATGGCATATCTATTCTAAATCTGGATGTGCTTTATCCCAGAAAAGAAAGAAGGTTGGTTTGCTAATCAGGTGGGCCTCATTCATAAATGACAAACACTGGCAATCGGCATTGAACTTACGTGAACAATCCTAGCATGTGTGGGGGCATCTGCAGTCTGCATTTGACAACTGCAGACCCGCGTGCACGACTAGCACAGACCCTCTTTAGTTAGACCATGTTAGGAGGTTTATATTAATACATAAACAGCAATGGATTTTTGTGTTCGGCTTGATTAGTTAGGGTCGTTTGGATACCTGTAAATGGGGCAAACTGTAAATAACTTACAGGTTAATGGTTTACAAGGACGCGGATTTCCTGCAAATGCCTTTCACAGGGAGTTCCTGCACAAGGACGCTGGGTGGGGCCATCGAGATGTCAGTGAAAAATCCATCCCATTCATCCGTTTTGTTAGATCATTTTAGGACATGCGATGAAAAAGGTGGATCCAAAACTTAACTGGGTCACATGAAAGGGAAAATTGGGTAAAGAAGTGCCTACCGTTGAAACCTTTCTGGGCTCTATCTTGATGTTTATATGCCATCCAAACCATTTATAAGGTCATTCCCACTGGGATTAAGTGAAAGCACAAAATTTTAGTCTGATACAAGACTTTTACGGCCATAAAAATGTTTCAACGGTGCTCACTGAATCCCACTGTTTCCTCTCGTGTGGCTGATTTAAGTTTTGGATCCATTTAAGTTTTGGTCACATGTCCTAAAATGAGCTCGCAAAACGTATGGACGGGGTGGATTTGCCACAAACATCTCTGTGGGCCCCACCCAGCATCCATGCGCAGGAACTTCCTGGGAAAACCTTTAGCAGGAAATCCGCATTCTGGTTTACAGTCTATGTTTGGATGCTGGAAAATGCTTGTAAATCATTTACAGCTTTCAGCCCCATTTGATTTTTACAGGCAAAAAGCTGTGATTTCATTTAATGGCTCTCTCCATTTACAGTCTAGTGGCTATAATGGCTCTCTATTTACAGGACTTGAACAATTTACAGGTTATCCAAACACTGAGAATCATTTACAGCTTACAGCTTACAGCCAAACAGGACACACTGTAAAAAAGTGATTTACACCTGTAAATCATTTACCACTTAAAAACATTTACAGTCATCCAAATGACCCCTAGACAGTCAAGTTCTACACTAGCAGTGGGCCAGAATCGTTGATTTTCATCATCCAAGGCTAGCAATGGTATATCCCCAAGCTGAGTAGGATCCAAATTTTCAATAGCCCAAACCCCATTCCAGAACACGCCACTATTTCAAAAGCCAGGCCTAAAACCATTCCAGCTTCAAAAAAAGAAAACCCTATTTTTTTTAAGTACATAAAGGAAAATTAAAACCCAAATCCCTAATCCGAGAATACTCAGCAAGATTATAAAAGAAAAATTAGCTTATAGCTTCAAGAAAAGTAAACTTTAGTTTTTTTTTTTTAGCATATAAAGGAAATTAAAACCCTAAACCCCAATCCATGCTCATTTAACAAGATGATTTAGAAAAACACCTTCCGGAATAGAAAACCCTAGTTTTTTCGATCAATGGCCGCTGAGGCGTGGTTGGAGCTCCGTTGCGATGCGGCTGATTCGCCGCTGGGTTGCGGTGACATGGCTTGGAAGGTCCGGGTTCCGGCAAGACGCTCTGATACTCTGGCCTTCTGGAAGCAGAGAGAGAGAGAGAGAGAGAGAGAGAGAGAGAGGAGGGAAACGGATTAGGTGGTGGGGAGCTCACCAACCGTAGCGGTGGTGCGGTGACGTGGTGAGATTTGATTGCTGGGATGGTAAGCTGTGAGAGATCCGTTCGGGCCTGTTTTAATGGGAAGCGGATTGGCTGGTGTACCAAACACCACCGACCTTCGACCTGGCTGATGTGTTGAGAGGAAGTGGATTGGCTGGTGTACCACACACGCTCCTCGAGCTTCGAGTTGTACGAACGGTTCCAAGGAGATCGAAGTTACATGGCCTAAGATGATGTATTTAATATATCCACACCGTTTGTACTTTTTTCCGTATCATTTTAGAGCATTAGTAAAAATAAAAATGAATCATATCCAAAGATCAACTTAACCACCCCCACAAATAGAAACTGAGATAATGATTTTTGGGGTTAAAAAATTTGTAGGCTTACGTAACGTTTATTTCCAATCCAATCTCTTCAATGTCCACTGCTTTTTCGTGTGTGGTCCATTTCATCTTTATGTATGTCTTATTTTTCTTCTCAAGCTTTAATACCAGCTGATAAAATTGATGGACAGTTTGAATATAACACGTACCCGTTACGAGACCCATAAAACTTGCTGACGTTAATACACAACTATGGCTAATGTGTGGTACACCAGCTAATCCGCTTCCGTGTTAAGGTCACCAAGTTTTGTGGGTCCCATCATAAGCTATTAGTTATATCCAAACCGTCAGTCCACTTGGGGATCTTGTAGTAAGTGTTTCAGGGAAAAATAAGACGTATTAAAAAATAAAGCAACACTGCAAAACGTAGCTGAGGATGGAATGTCTACCATTGAAATCCTTTTGAGCGTGACCTTACGACCTTACGAAGACCTGTAGAACAGGTGGGATGGAAAATATATGTTATGGTGGGCCTACGAATGTTTTAATGGAGGGAATCATCGTTCCAGTATTATTTGTGGTGTGATTTACTTCAGACTTTGAAATGATTCGGGTTTTTTCTCCTGAAGAACGGTCTGATCTCTCCAAATGGATGGACGGTGTGGATACGATAAATAAATCATTAGGGCCACGTAACTCTGATCTACTTAGAATCGTTCGTACAACTCGGAGCTTGAGGAGCCGGTCGTCTTCGCACGACACGTGGCTACCGTTAGTACAACTCGGAGCTCGAGGAGCCGCTCGTCTTCTTACGACACGTGGCCACGGTTCGTACAATTCGGAGCTCGAGGAGCTGTCGTCTTCGCACCAGCGACAGGCACCCGCATCAGCTTGGTTGGCGATGTGCCCGGTGTACTGCACAGCACCGAACTGGCTAATGTGTCGACATCACCAAACTCTGTGGGTCCCATCATAATGTATGAATTATATCCAAACCGTCCGTTCACTTGGCAAGATCTTCTTAAGGCTGTCAAAAAAATAATACATATCAAAAATCAAAGTACGCAGCGGTGTAAAAATCAGTGGGAGATTGAACGTCTATCATTTGAAACCATTTTAGGGTTATTAGAATTTTAGATCAATATGATATTTGTTTTTCATCTTTATCCAAGCCTGCGTGGCCTTATAAACTGATTGGATGGAAAATATACGTTACAGTAGGCCTTACAAATATTTTAACGGTGAGAATCCTTGTCCATACTTTTATTTGTTGTTTGGTCTACTTAAACTTTCGATATGAATAATATTTTGGACCAAGACCTAAACTGATCTCCCCAAATAGATGAACGGTGTGGATTTGATAAATACATCATTACGAAGCCTGTATAACTTTGATCTACTTTGAACCGTTCGTACAATTCGGAGCTCGAGGAGCGCCCGCGCTCGTCTTCGCACGACACCTACCCACCCCATCTCAGTTGGTGGGGTGTGGTACACCAGCTAATCCGCTTCATTTTTAAGGGGTAAGGGTTTTCGTGCAAAGGCTTTTACAGGAAGTTATTGCGCAGTGTGGGATCCACCGTGATGTTTGTAGAAATCCACCCCGTTCATCCGTCCTAATACATCATTATAAGACATTCTATCAAATATTTTATGGATCCAAAAACTCAAGTGGATCACACAAGAGGAGGCAGTAGGAATTCAATGAGCACCGTTGAAATATTCGTACGGCCATAAAAGTTTTGCATCAGGCTTGTGTGTGTGTTTTCACCCTTGGCAATGGAAATGACCTGGTTAAAGGTTTGGATGGCATATAAACATCAAGGTGAAGCCTAGAAAGGTTTCAACGGTGAGTATTTTTTTTTCCTAAATTCTCTCTCGTGTGTCATACTTAAACTTTACATCCAATTAATTTTTGATATTATTTAATAAAATGATATCCCAGAACGAATGAAACGGGTGGATTTCTAACCAACATCAAGATGGCCCCCACACAACATCCTTGCGGAGGAAGGCAGTGGCAGGAAATCCGCGTAATCCGCGTCCGTTTGATTAGGTGCGGCTCCGGCATGGTGCGGTACTTACCGTGGGGCCCACCTTGATATATGTATTTTAAATCTACTCCATCCATTTAATTTTTCGAATGAAGTAAATCCAAATCTCAGGTAGGCCATACTAACGAAACACTGGTGATTGACTATTAAAAACTTCATCCAGATTTCTGCGACCTTATATCAAGAGGTTGGATGGAGAATAAAAATCAGAGAAACATTAGGATAGACTCTGGAAAGTTTTTAAGGATGAGGTGTTTAATCGACACTGCTTTCTTTAGTATGGTCCATTCGAGATTTTGATATGCTTTATTTTCCATATCATTCGTAGAATTACCTGAAAAAACGGATGGCAGAGCAGATGTAGATTAAATATATCAATGTGGGCGCGGTGAGTGCCGCACCTAAACTGCTCCTTGTTTAAACGGAAACGGATTGGCTACTGCCATTACACCAGCCAATGGCTGGTGGTCGGTGCTCTGTGGGACCCACCATGATGTATGCGTTTCATCCATGCCGTTCATCTGTTTTCATAGATCATTTTACAGTATAAGACCAAAAATGAGTATATTCCAATATCAAATGGACCACATTACAGGAATCAGTGTTGAACGAGCTTCGACCATTATAAATATTCTACGGGCCATAGAAGTTTTGGATCAAGCTGATTTTTGGTTTTTCCCTTCATCTGGGCTAGTATGACTTAATCAACAGATTGGATGTCGAATAAGCAGTACAGTGGGCCTTAGGAGGAATTTTAATGGTGGATATCCAATCAATATTGTTTTCATGTGGTGTGGTCCACATGAGCTTTATATAACTATAATTTTTAGGATCAAGACCTAAAGTGATATGTAAAAATGGATGAACGGGATTGATGAAACACATACATCATGGTGGGGCCCACAGAGCACCGACCACCAGCCGGTGGGCTGGTGTAGGGGGAGTAGCCAATCCATTTCCGTTTAAACCAGGCTCGGGTTCGGTGGATTCCCGGATCTATAAAGGTGGGTGGATCGCTGACTTCGAGGCCTACCTTGATATATGCATCTTACATCCATGTTGTCCATCCATTTTGGCTAGGGTTGAAAGTTGGGTGGGTTGAACGCAACCAACCTGTGACCAACTCGACATTGGGTTGGGCTTGGGCAAGATGTATCGAGTCCGATCTCAGGCTTGAGTTATACAAACACCAACCCAATAAATCTTGGGTTGGGCTCGAGTTGAGGTCTTGGGTTGCCCGACCCAACTCGAACCCGATTAATATATAAGTAACTTATAAATTATAATTGAGTGTGGATCGTATGTGTTGAAAACATAAGAAATTCTGGTGTTGTCGGGTCTCATTGGTTCACATCATTTCCAATGACTCAAGCTAACAAGAAATGTTGGATTTCTCTCTCCCAAATAGATTATGTGCTACATAACACGACTGTTAGATGAGTAGTTGTCTTATATTTTACTTTGTTTGTTTAGAATAAATGAAATTTTTTACGATAAATAATTACATATATAATTAATGAAATCATAAATATAAAAAATAAGATGTATATTAAAATATAATAGACTAATGCAATCATTAAAAAATTAGTATGTATTCACTCGACCAACCCAACCGAACCCGCTTGGGTTAGGCTTGGGTTGAGAATTCCCAACTCAAAGTTGAGTTGAGTTGGGTTAGGGTTGAAGTACAAGAACCTTGGGTTGGAATAGGGTTGAGCACCAACCCGACCCAACCCGCCGGACTTTCAGGCCTAGTTTTGACATCTCATTTTAGAGCATACAAAAAAATAATAATAATAATAATAATAAATGAAGCAGATGAAAATATCAGGTGGACCACACCACCTAAAACAGTAGTGATTGACCATTACAAACTTCTTGTGACCATCAAAGTTGCTAATATTTATGTGGTCCCTTTGTTCAGATGTTTTTTAACCTTATCTACGGTTCAATGGAAAATAAACATTTAAATCACCAGTGTAATCTATAAAAGATTTGGATCTGCTTCATTTTTTGGATCATGGGTAAAATAAGCTTTCAAAATGCATGGACAGCGTGGATGTAAGTTACATACATCATAGTGGGCCCTACAACCAAGGATCCACTTTCTTAGATCAACGAAGCAGCCCCCGTTTTAACTCGGGGTAAGGATTAGGTGGGAAGCGAATTGGCTGGTGCACCACACACCTCGGAAGCGGATAGGCTGGTGTACCACACACCACCAACTTGGTTGGCCTGTTGACGCCACCAAGTTATGTGGGTCTCATCAAGAGGTATGTGTTATTTCCAAACCGTCCATCCATTTGGAGAGCTCATCTTAACACTTGAGAAGAAAAATAAAACAGATCTAAAGATCAAGTGCACCACACATCAAATGGCAGTGGGGCATTGAATCGTCTATAATTGAAACCTTTTTAGGTCACAGAAGTTTTGAATCAATATGATATTTGTTTTTCCTCTTCATCCATCCATGTCTATGTGAACTTATGAATAGATTGGATGGAAATAATTGTTACTGTGCGCCCTGCTTGTGTTTTAACAGTGAAAATTAATATCCCACTTCTATCTGTAGTGTGGTCCAGATGAGCGTCGGATATTATTAATTTTTCTTTTATCCTCTAAAATTATCTTGCCAAATGGATGAACGGTGTGGATATAATGATAAATCATGTGGGGCCATGTAATTTTGATATCTTTTGAACCGTTCGTACAACTGGGAGATTGAGGAGCGTCACCGCTCGTCTTCGCAGGACACGTTCCCACACAAGCAAAGTCAGTGGCATGGGGCGCAGATTAGGTGAGTACGGGGTTATAGCTTAGTGGGTGAGTCACTGACCGTGGGCCCACCACGATACATGTGTTGTATATCCATGCCGTACATCAGTTTTACTAGATCATTCCAGGGCATTTGCCCAAAAATTTATTAGATAAAAAACTCAAGTGGACCACACTAGATGAAACAGAAGTCATTGAATGCCACCGTTAAAAACTTCCTCAGGTGTACGGTACTTTTATTTGCCATCCTACCTGTTGTTGATAAGGTAACACAGGCCTAGATGAAGGGAAAACATAAAAATCAGACTGATCTGAAAAGGTTTGTGGCCCACAAAAAAGTTTTTAATGGTCAATGTGGTCTACCTGAGATTTGTATCTCTCTTTCATTTATGGCCAATGCAGTCAAATGAACTGGAAAAAAGGATGAATGGCATGGATATACAACACATCCAGGTGGGCACCACATTAGGGGCTCACCCACTAAGCTGGCACCGACTCAGCTAATCCCTAGGTTGAAAGTTGGATTGGGCCGGGTTAGTGCTCAACCCTAACTTAAGGATTCCCATACCTCAACTTTAATTCAACCCAACCTCGGATTGGGAATTCTGAATCCAAGATTAACCCAAGCGGGCTCAGTCGGGTTGGTCGGATGAATACATGCTAATATTTTTATTATTAAATTAGTCTATTATATTTCAATACACGACTTATTTTTTACCTATAATTTTATTAATTATATTTGTAGTAATTTAGTGTAAATAACTTTAGTTTTTCTAAACAAACAAGTAGGACAACTACTCCTTTAAAAGTCCTGTTGTGTGTTGTGTAAAACACAATTTATTTGAGAGGGAGAAATTCGACTTATCTTGCTAGCTTAAGTCATTAGAAATGGTGTGGACCAATGAGTTCACGTGCCTTCTACACAGATCATCTGCACTCAATTATAATTTTAACTTATATATCGATTGGGTTCGGGTTCGGTTTGGGTCGAGCAACCTAATGCCTCAACCTAAGGTTTATCGAGTTGGTGTTTATATAGCCCAAGCTCGAGACCAAACCCAATACATCTGTTGAGACTCAAATATTGCATAATTTTCTCCATTTACATCTTGGTTTTATAAATATGAATCTGCTTAATGTTCTATTTTATTCATGTATGTGTTGCAAGGTGAATTTAAGAGCTTGGATTGAAAATTGATGCTAAAAAGCATAGATTTGATACTTAAAAATCATCAAGGCAAAGGATGGATCCTAGGAGACTAAGATTGAAGAATTCACATGTCAAAGATCCAAGAAAACCAAGTGATGGATGAAGAGAATCGAATATTTGAAATGAAGAATCTTAAAATCGTCCTGAAAAATGTATTCTAAAGCTCTGAAGTCTATTTTGAAAAATTGCGTAAATTTAAGGCGGTTTTTAGAATTTTTTAACATTGTACGAAAATCAGAGTTTCTCACTTATAAATAGGACTTCCTAGGGCATTCCTAAGCATCATTAAAAGCATTCAAGAGTAAGATTTAAGATTTTTAAAGAGTTTAATTTTATTAAAGTTTTATAAGTTGTTTTTTCCCTTTAAATTTTTTCTATTTATATTTATTTCTTTCTTGTTGCTTTTTATTTCTCAAATTTAATTATGTTTTTCTAGTTTCCTCTAGCCCAAGCTAGAAGGGAAGCACATGGGTTTAATAATTCTTTAAGTTATGATGATTGATTGTTTTAATGATGAGAAGAATGATATATGCATGTTATCTATTGTTTAGATTTTGTTTTTGATCCTCTTGTGAGATCCATATGTTTTCATCATATGAGATCCACATTGATGGATAGGCTTACCCTAAATCAATCAGATTTCCTAGATAGGAGATGTTCTCAACTTGTTATATTTCTTTGATTTTCATTCTCTCATGATATTGAATTTTTAAAATCACCGGCGCTTGAGAATATATATCAATGGTGTAAATCCATGATTTTCAAATCTTTTATATCATTTATTAAAATATTTAAACTGTTTTATTTTCCGATTAGGCTGAGCATAGTGCTCAGATCCTAGTTGTGTTATCCAAGTCATTATGATTTTGGAACATTAACCTATATATGGAACTTTGAAACTTGGGTGTTATTTTAATTCAGTTGAATTATATCCATTCAAAAATCTCAAAATCAAATCATCAATTTAGTTTTTATTACTTAGTTGGTTTTACGTTTGATTTTCTCTTTCTCGCAATTCATCTCCCTGTGGGATCGACTCTATATTCACGGGATACTACTTACGAACCTCCGCACTTGGAGGCAAGTAATCAACATCTTGCTCGAGCCCAACCCAATGTCGGGTCAGTCATAGGTCAGTTGAGTTGAACCCACCTGACTTTTAGCCCTACTAATCCCACCTAGCTTACCACCCTTCATCGTGGTGAGAAAAAAAAAATCGCGCCTAATGTGACATATGTGTTTCACCCACGTTGTCAAACCATTTTTCAACTCATTTCAAGGCATAAGACTAAAATTGGTGTATATATAAAATTCTAGTGGACCACACATGAACACCTATTGTCAAAATTTTCTTAAGAGTAACAAAGTTTTAGATCAAGCATATTTATGTCTTCCCTTTATCTAAGTTTGTGACACCTTATTAACAAGTTAGATGTCAAATAAACATTATTGTGAGCCTTAAGAAAGTTTCAATGATGGAAGTCATCATTTTCATTTTTTTTTTCCTATTGTGTAGTCCACTTGAGCTTTGATGTGCTTCAACTTTAGGCATGAGATGAAAAACATACGGATGTTGTTGTGCCTTGGAAAAGCAACATGTGCCCTAATCTAGTATCATGCGGATATGATTTGGCTAATGTCAACAGTTGATTTTAATTATTATAGGTCCTTATGTGATATGCCTTAGACATATTTAATGTTACATTATTCTTTAGATTGTGTGAGGAATACACGATACATCTTTTGATCTTGAGAAACTAAATAAAAATTGGATACGATTGTTACTGATCGGTGAAAGTTGTGTTCCATGGATCTTAGTACCCATATAAGTCATGACTGGGACAAATGCTTAAGACACATTTATGAATATTGATCTTAAAGAAGTATGATCATCTTGTGTGAATGTACTGACTTTAGTCGGGATGGAATGCCATCGCTATTGAAAATTGACTTGGTGTCAGTTGTGCCTTTTTGCCTTTTCTGTACATAGAGTGAGTGTGAGTTTGTCATAGATATGGAATCTTAGCATAGACTCTTAAACACTTCCATTGGTGGATTGAAGTTCAAGTCAACAATTTAAGGCATATTAGCATAGACTATAATCATGAAAATCTTGACTATGCACATTACTTGATCAATTCTTAGACTTGAAGACATGTGAGGGTCTTGGATCTTGATTGTGTGGTTTCGACTAACTATATGAGACCATGCAAAAGATATTGAAAGCGGGTGATGCTGGGTACATCTATTAGGGTTTGTTGATTCTTATATGGGCTAATAAAGAATCTATAGGTTTATCATGGTGTTTATACGTATTTTTGGCACTCCGACATTGACCATTAAAAGGTTGCCACGTGTTGACACTACGGGACCAATACTAGCAAAAATACCTATTTTCGTTATGATCTTCCTTCAGCGTTACGTATTCTATTATTAATGCAGAAGCATAGAGCCATACACTTGTTTTTAGGGGGACGAATCAGAGGATGCCATGTGGCCACGATTATCATGTTAATTAATGAAGCAACGTACTGAACACGCTATAAAAGACCCATAAAGAGGATTGATCTTATCAGGTATCTAGCAATGATACTTCTGGTGAGGTTGTCTCTTACAACCTTTCCAAAATGGGAGATTTTCCTAGAGACGTTCAGAGACTCTGTAGCATACGAGTAGGTTCCGAATATCAATAGATTAAACTGATATCCAAACAAATTTGGGTTTAGATTGATACCAAATTAGGATAGAACGACACATAAACTAGGTGATCTGATCTCAAGTCGTGGTTTAATTAGGATTAATTGAATGAGAGAATTAAATGAAAATTCTAGTTGAGCTCATTCTAGTGCCAAATTCCTCCAATACTTCAAACCATCTAGCAGTGATGAAAATGCAAGAGCTGGTTTGATTCCGACCATCCAACACCTTGAATAGAAGTGGAGGAAGTGGGCCACTAAGTAAGTGGCAATGATCGATTTAAGGTTGAAGATCGGATCCTAATTACTTTGGCAAGACCTCAATCTTTGTTTCATTGTCTTCATCATAGGAATTTGACGGGTCCGATGACTAGATTTAGTAGGTCTTGATGATCTCTGCAAAGGATCAGCCACGAAAAGAGGATTCAAGAAGCCAACAATTTTCGATTTGACTAGAATCATTTCTTTCCAATACAAACCAAATATAGCATAGTCGTGAATGATCTAAAATCAACAAGAAAATCCAACAAGAGTTTCAACGCGTCGATAAGCTATAAAAGAAGTAATTGAAGAAGAATTCCATGTCCTATGATATATATGTGTGTGTGCACGCGTGCATTATATTTATATTTTATTTTATTTTAGCCTAGCCTATCTTAGCTTTATCATAGTTCAGTGAAAAGTTTTAACATGTACTATTTTTATTTTTAATGCAGACACTCTCACTCTTATAAGTCCACCACTAGGTCATGCGTGAGGACTCATGAATCTATACTTCACTATCCTCGTTGTCTCCTGCAGTATGATTCATTTGAACTTTGGATATTATTCAATTTTTGACTGATGACTTAAAATGACCTAGCAAAATAGATATAAAGCATAATTGAAATGCATGTATGACGGTAGGCAGACGGTCCTGACACCATGGAGGTCGTGGTGGCAATTCGTAGCTCTCTAGTCCTGACACCATGGAAGTCGGTGGTGGCAATTCATGGTTGGAAGAGCGATCTTTGCAAGAGGCTTTGACAGGAAATTCCTTCGCTGGGAACATATGTAGGGACTGCCATAATGTTTTTAATAAATCCACTACATCCATCCGCTTTGTGAGCTCATTTTAGGACAAGAGGCCAAAAATAATCAGATCTAAGACACAAGTGGGTTGAAAAGGAGAATTGAATGTCCTCAGTTGAAATATTCGAGGCCACATAAGTTTTGAATCAGGGTAGTATTTTTGTTTTCAGTTCATCCCAGTATGAATGACGTGATGAACGGTATGGATGGCATGTAAGCATCACTGTTGACCTTAGAAAGGTTTCAACGGTATGAATTTCCCTACATACTTTTTTTGTTTTCTATTGAGGCCCACTTGAGTTTTGGATCCGACTTATTTTTGGCCTCTTGTCTTAAAATAAGCTAAAAAAAAATGGACATAGTGGATTTATCAAAAACATCGTAATGAGCCCCACATTGGTTCCCAGCTCAGAACTTCCTGCAAATGCATTTAGCAGGAAATCCGTGTGCGAGAGAGAAGCAGACGAGCCAAACACCGTTTCTGCGCTGTCGCATCAAGTGTCTCGGGAGTTGGTTTGGGCCCGCCTAAATCAGTGTGGAGCCCATGTTGCTTTGATCTCCTTTGAACCATTCGTACAACTCGGAGCTCGAGGACCGCCAGCGCTCGTCTCGGCACGACAGGTGACCACATCAGCTAGGGTGGTGTGTGGTACGCCAGCCAATCCTCTTCCCCCACCAAGCTGGGGACGTGGATGAAGTTACTGCGCAAGAATGAGCCTACCGAGATGTTGGTAAGAAATCCATTCTATTTATCTGTTTTTAGAGCTCATTCTAAGACATGCAACTAAAAATAAATTTGATAAAAAACTCAAGTGGTACGTACGAGTGGAATCAGTGAGCACTCTTGAAACATTCTCATTACTATAAAAGTTTTGTATCACATTATATATATATTCCTTTTATGTGATTTTATTTCTAAATGGTTTTCATGACATGCCTTTTTCATTTTTATTTATTATTTACATTGGTAATTCCCGTCTTCTGCTCTCCATTGCAGCGACATTGGCTGTTCATGTTTGGAGAGTGTAGCTCCAAGATGGAAAAAAGCTACAATGAATGTATTAAAAATTGTGGGGCTAAGTGATATGTATATCTCTAATCCATGCCGTCCATCTATTTTACTTGCTCATTTTATAGTATAACCTCAAGGGTGAGGCAAGTGTGAAGTTAAAGTTGACCACACAGAGGAAACAATGAGAATTGAACGATTACCATTGAAAACTTATCGTGGGCCATGAAAATTTTGGACCACGCTGATATTTATGTTTATCCTTCATCCATGTATATGTGACGTTATGAATAGGTTGGATGACAGCCCCACAACCCTATGGGCCCTAGGAAGGTTTCAGTTTTGAATGGTGCAAGTCATTATTCCCTTGCTTCCTCTGGTGTGGTCCAATTAAGATTATAATTTGCCTCAGTTTTTTGTCAATGCCCTAAAATGAGATGGTAAAACATTTGGATGGCGCGGATCAAACATATATATGATTGTGGGACCCACAAATTTTACCACCATGCATTTCCGTCCGATTTCACACATGTATACGCTGATTTTCGAGACACATTTAAGAGAAGTATTTCTCCCTTTTTCAAACACGAGGTAAAAGTAATTATGACTTATTTGCATTCATTTACATGTAATTCTTAAAACCAAACGGGTCCTAAACATCAAGATGAAGCTCATGAATGTTTCAATGGTAAGAATTCACTTCATTTTTGGTGGCAAGTCTTGAAATGAAAGAAAAAAAAAAAAAAAAACAAACAATGAAGAGAATGGATTTCTCACAAATATCTTGATGCGCCCCACCCAACATCCTTTCACCAGAGGCGGATTAGCTGTTACCCAGCTAACAGATGCGGGTGTTACCCTAATCACGTGGGCCTACTTTGATGTATTTTTTGTATATCTACACTGTTTATATATTTTTTTATTTTAAGATGTGAGAGTAGATCATAACAAGATCCAGGTCTTCAGTGGACCATACCAATAAAAACAATAATGAATAATTATTTAAAAACATTTGTGGGCTATAAAAGTTTTTAATCAATTTGATTGTTTTACATTTTCTTTATCAATATCTTATTAGCATTATCGATAGGTTGGATTGTAAATAAACATTATGAAAACTTTACATCTTATTAGCATTATCAATAGGTTGGATTGTAAATAAACATTATGAAAACTTTACAACGGAATGTTTGAAATTTTCAATGATGAGGTACTCAATTACCATTGTTTCCTATGGTGTGGTCCAACTAAGTTTTGAATCTGCATAATTTTTGGTATCCCTACTTACAATGGGCTGGAGGAACAGATGGACCACATAGATTATAAAGGTGGGCCCTATGGTAGGGGTAACACCTGGTGAGCTATTACGCAGGTAACACCTAATCCACCCCCAAGTTCCTGCTCTTATCAATCCGTTCATTTTAGAACATGCAACTGAAATTGAAGAGGATACAAAACTCAATTGGGCCACACAAGAGGAACGGTGGGGATTCAGTGACCATCGATAAAACATTTGTATCATCGCAAAATTTTAGTGTTTTCACTTCATCCCAGTGATAATAACCTCATAAAGGGTTTGGATGGCATATCAACATTAAGTTCGGAGTCCCAATGTTTACATTCTTTTCCTAAATTTCAATATGGTGTAGCCACACTTGAGTTTACTTGAATTTTAGATCTCCTAAAATGACCTTTTAAAACGGATGGATGAATTTCTACAAACATCACGGTGGCCCCACCTAGCATCCCAGCTCAGGAGCTTGGAAGGCTTTCCAAGTGTCAACGACCTTGTTGGTGTGAAGATGTCACTAAGTTCCATAGGCTACCATTATGTATTAGTTATATTCACCCTATCCATCCATTTTGCAATATTGTTTTAGTGTATGGGCTAAAAAATAAGCAGATCTAAAGCTCAAGTGGCCACACTGTAAGATCAATGTGATTGAATGCCAACCATTGAAAACTTCTCGGGGCCAACGAAAGTTCCGGATCAAACTGATATTTGTGTTTTCCCTTCATCCATTTGCATGTGACTTTATGAAAAGGTTGGATGACAAATAAATATCACAGTGGGCCCTAGGAAAGTTTCAAGAGGGGGTGTCATTGTACCTATTGCTTTATGTGGTGTGGCCTACTTGAGCTTTGCATCAACCTCATTTTTTGGCACATGCCCTAAAACCATCTCTTAAAATAGATAGACGGCGTGGATATAAAAAATACATCATAATGGGGCCCACAGAACTTGACGTCAACACACCACCAATGTCATGTCGGTGTGCAATCCGTTCCCCCTTCAACGTTGCCAAACCAACAAGCTGTGGTGTGGGTGTGGGTTCAGCACCCAATCCAAGTCACTGCCAAGCGGAAACGGATTGGCTACTCCCC
The DNA here is from genome assembly GCF_029962835.1 of Magnolia sinica. Classification (NCBI taxonomy): domain Eukaryota; kingdom Viridiplantae; phylum Streptophyta; class Magnoliopsida; order Magnoliales; family Magnoliaceae; genus Magnolia; species Magnolia sinica. Next base: position 6,634,101 of record NC_080579.1, read on the forward strand.
TCAAATAATTTAAAACCGTTTCACATTCCCTAATGTTCTCCTCATTTTAATCTAGTAAACATGTTTGATACATGAGTAGAATCGTTGACAAATTGGAGCAATTTACAACATATCACCTATTTAAAATGAGGCACGCTAAATGATTTATCTGAATCAAGCTGACTTGATCTAGGCAGACTCCCTTACAATGGTGCCCGAAAAAAGTTTGACCCTAGGTAGGGGTGAAAGTGGGTCCAGCCCATGTCCAAGCCCACTTGGGTTGGACTTTTGCTAAGGCTAATGGCCCATAGGTTGGGGATAGACATGAGTTTTGAACCCTGACAAGTTATTAGACCAAGACTTAGTTGTTCATGTATAAAAGGCTTTATATCATTGGGGTGCATGTGGTTTGCCTGTGCAAGTTCGATTCCTTTCTCCATGTTTTACCCGAGGCATGTGGTTTTCAAGTGATTACATGCATCCACAGGAATTAGTCTCATCTTAAAAAGGAATGGAGACACCCTGTCGTCATAAATAAATAAATAAAATAAAAAATCATTAGAGGTGCAACTTGGGCAAGTTGGGTTGGGTTAAGGGGTCAACCCAACACAAACCTGACCCGACCTCAAGAGGACCTGACTCACAACCTGATCCAACCGAAATTCCAACCTGAGGTGCCTGACCCGAATTCCTCTGTTCTCAAACCAGACCTGGCCCAAATACATGTAATTGTTCCAAATCCGATCCATATTTGCTCAAATCAGGTCAGTGTCTTACAAGCCCTATACATCACACCACCTTCTGGCCTAACTATATTGACATTCTTTGGATGGATAATAGAGTAGTGGATTTCTTATTTATTGGGCTAGGCTAGTACTAACACAGGTATTATGGGCCGTGCCTGAAATTTGAAAATTAAAAATTATTTTGAAATATATGAGGTTCTAAATTCTTATTGATACAGTATAAAAATAGATTTGGGTAACTAAACTCAATTGAAATCAAAGTGATTCTACTCCCATTAGTCTGAAAATGGCACAGAGCGAGCTACATGTAACAGTTTCGGCCAATACTATAAACCTTGCCAAGAATCTTTCTGGTGAAAGATTTAAAAATTTAAAATTCTGTTATGAAATATATGTTGGGATTCCCACCCCAAGTATAAAACCTTTTCTGGTTGATTCAGGAATGGATCTTTCTTATTCTGGTTAAAATGAATTCTTTCCTTGCCGTATCTTCTCTTACCTTGATCACACGTTATTCTTGGAATAGGAAACTCAACCAGCTGATACCATGGAAACCTCATTGCAAAGCATCAGTTGGTTCAAATGGGGCCCATGGGTGATTACTCCAGCTATTGATCAAATGGCTCTTATTTAAGATTGACCAGGCCCCTACCCAGATTAGAACATCAAAGTCATCCAATCATTAGCAATACTTGAGTTGGATGGGTACCATTCCCATTGTCTTTTCTTTACCTTTCAAACAAGAGTTTTGAAAATCTGATCATGGAACACATCAGATCAACAGTCCAGATTGCCCAAGTCATGGGCCATTCTTGTGAAAGCTAAGCACATATGCAAATCCTTGGGTCCAGATCATATTATCATTCCATTCCTTTATTTAGAATAACTATTTAAACTTGAAGTGGAGGGAAGGTTTTGGATCAATCATTGAGTAAAGAGTAGATGAAATAACATACATTCAATCAAACACTTCATATAAAATGCATTTGAATTTGAGTTATACCAACAACTGCAAACAGCATTTGTATCTTTCACTACCCTTAACCCCCTTCCTCCTCCTCCATTCCATATCTTAAAAAGTCCTTTCCTTTTCCTATATTTACACCTCCTTCAACTCAAATTCCTCCCTTCTTCCCATCAATACCAAAAACAAACAACATGGTTGATGCACTGGTCTCATTTGCAATAGAGAAATTGGGCAATGTTCTTGTAGATGAGGTGGCTATGTCTGTGCGTGTCACCAACGATATTGAAAAGCTTTCCAGTACATTCAAGTCAATTCAAGCAATGCTTGAAGATGCTGAGTCTCAGCGATTGAAGAACAAAGCAGTGAAGATTTGGTTGGAGAAGATCAAAGATGTGGCCTATGATGTGGACGACATAATAGATGAGTGGACGACGGAAACTCTCAGATCACAAGCAGCCGATGAAGGTGATGTGTCCTGTTTCAGCAAGAACAATGTAAGAAGCTTCCTCTCCCCTGTTACTTGCTTTAAACATGTAATGTTACGCCATAGAATTGGAAGTAGGATAAAGGAGGCAAGGGGTAGATTAGATGATATTTCCAAAGAGGCGAGACAATTGGGTCTTAGTGTAGCTAGTGGAGAGAGGGAGAGAGTGGATACTGTAGTGAGGCAGCATGAAATTAGAAAGCGAGAAACAAGTTCTCAAGTTGACAGATCGTCGATTGTCGGTAGAGAAGACGATAAAAAAAAGGTCCTCGACTTTCTGTTGAGGGAGAGTAGTCAGGAGGTAACTGATGTCCCTGTCGTCATTTCTATCGTTGGAATGGGGGGTTTGGGCAAGACCACTCTTGCTCAGCTCGCTTACAACGATGAGGAAGTCAAGAGGCATTTTGACGTGAAAATTTGGGTGTGTGTTTCAGAAGATTTTGATGTGAAAAGGATTACGAAATTAATGATAGAATCCGCAACAGGGTCTCCTTGTAATCTTGAAGGGTTGGACCTGTTGCAAAGTCACCTTCGCGACATCTTGCATTCAAAGAGATTCTTGCTTGTCCTTGATGACATTTGGAGTGAAGATCGTAGGACATGGGATGGATTGAGACTTCCCTTCCAAGCTGGTGCATTAGGGAGTCGAATTGTCATAACCACTCGAAGTGAAAATGTTGCAAGGGCGATGAGAAACACCCACATGTGCAAATTGGAGGCCTTATCAGATGACGAATGTTGGTTATTGTTCAGCAGTGAAGCGCTTGAGCATCGGAGTACAACAGAGCGTTCGGAGTTAGAAGAGATTGGATGGAAAATCGTAAAAAAGTGTGGAGGCGTACCACTTGCAGCAAAGACACTAGGAAGTGCCATGCAGTCGAGAACGACGAGAAGCCAGTGGGAGCTCGTGTTGGAAAGCGAAATATGGAATTTAGTTGATGTCATGGAAGGAATTTTACCAGCTTTGTTACTCAGCTACTACGACTTGCCTCCTGCTCTGAAGCAGTGCTTCACATACTGCTCTATTTTCCCCAAAGATTGGGAGATAGAGAAGGATAAAATAGTTAAGTTATGGGTGGCACAAGGCTTCATCGGCTCCGACACAAGCAAAGATATGGAAGAAATTGGTGGGGGGTATTTTGATGATTTATTAAAACGTTCGTTACTCCAAGATGCAGTAATGGTTGATGATAAAATATTCGAGTGCAAGATGCATGATTTAGTTCATGACCTAGCGCAATTTGTTGCAGGAAATGACTGTTCGATTATGAAGATCACACAAAGGGCCATTTTTAACCTAAACAAGGTCCGCCATTCTTCTTTACCATTCCCTGGCCCAGGTGCATTTGAAGTGACCTCAATTCCATCCAGCTTTTATAAAGTCCACAAGTTGCGAACATTGCTAATCTTCCCAGAGTCAGAGCTTTCGATCTATTTTGCTTTGCGATTGTTGAAAATGTCGGAAATGGAAAAAGTAAGAAGCTGCAGTGTCCTCCACAATTTATTTCATCATTTACGATGCCTTAGGGCATTGGAGATGAGTGGAACTAAGATTTCAAGATTACCTCGCACAGTAAGACAGTTGAAGCAATTGAGATATCTCGATTTGTCTGACTCAATGATAGAGGAGTTACCCGAGGAGTTGATTGCTTGCAAAAATTTACAGAGCTTGATACTCAATTTCTGTCGTTTCCTAAAAAGACTGCCTAGAGAAATGAGGAAATTGATTAGCCTCAGACATCTAGAACTCAGAGGTACGGAGCTGGGGTACTTACCCAAAGGGATAGGGAGACTAACTTCTCTTCAGACGTTAACAGATTTCATTGTGGGTGGTAACGATGGATGTGAGTTAGGAGAACTGAAACACCTTAAACTCCTTCGGGGACTTCTTTATATATCCCAATTGCAAAAGGCGTCAAGTCAGGAGGAAGCAAAGCAGGCAGAATTGAATGAGAAGATGCATCTTCATACTCTTATCTTATCCTATTCATATGGAGAGGTAGTGGGAGATGAAGAGAAGAGGAGAGCAGAGGTGGTGCTTCAAGGACTCCAACCCCATACAAACTTGAAAGTGTTGAAGATATGGCATTACAGAGGTTCCAAGTTTCCCGATTGGATGGGGGATCCTTCTTTCTCCAATCTAATCAGCGTCGAACTGTCTGATTGCACCGAATGCGAAGAGCTACCACCTCTCTGGAATCTCCCCATGCTCCGTGAATTGCAGATCGTCGGTTGTCCACTCTTGAAGCAGCGGTACAAAATGGGTGGAGATGACAGGCACAAGATTGCACATATCTCTGATCTCCGCATGTCGTAGTGTGATGATTTGTTGAGCGCCGTGGGGGCGACTTTGATGTATTTATTTTTAGATCCATGCGGTGCATACATTTTTCCTGCTCATTTTAGCGCTTGATCACAAAACTCAAGAAGATCCAAAGCTCAACTGGACAACACCGCGAGAAACAACAGGGATAATGACACTCTAATGCTTATTCACCATCCAACCTGTTGATAAGGTCACGTGGATCTGGTTGAAGGAGAAATACAAATATGAGCTTGATCCAAAACTTTCGTGGCCCACAGGAAGTTTTTAATGGTGGGCATTCAATTACCACGGTTTCTCATGGTGTGGTCCAGTTGAACTTCAGTTCAGTTTCATTTTTGGGACCATGCCATAAAACGAGTTGGAAAAATGGATAAATGGCATGGATATCATTCAATGGCAGTTGTGTGTTTGGTTTTTTTTATTTTTTTATTTTATTTTATTTTTCTAATTTTTATTTTAATAATTTTAATTTGCAGTCTTGTTTATTTATCTTTTCAATTGTAATGGATGTAATAAGATATCAATCAGTGAAGATTTGTTCCTTGTTGTGTGATATTATGTAATTCTCCAGATATAAGGTGGAAATTATAGTGTTGTAATTCATTAAGAATGAGAAAATTATATGGATGAATAGGGGCCTTTAAGACATTTGTAGACCTCACCATATATAAATGTCTCTCATGTATTTATCCAGAGGATATAAAGGCATACATGTACAGATGTATATAAATGTTCTACACTATACCATCACTGGTTTCCAACACAAAGAAACCATCATGGATTTTAATCAACATGACCCAGCTCAAAAGCATCTCTGTGCTTGGACTTTCTAGTCTACGAAAATCTCATCCTTAGGTAGACTCCAGCAGAAACTTGCCAGAGCACTATAAAACACATACAGAGAGGTGAGCCATCAGAGCATGTGCAATGGTAGGTGTCATTGCTTCCTGCTGCTAGTGGTGGGTTTAATTTGAACGGCAGTGTGGATTCCTCAAAATTATGATAGGTCCCACTGTCCCACGTTCAAAAGGATCTACCGAAATGGATACGTGCAACTCAGGTAGGTTGGGTTGGGTTGAGGGGTCAACCCAAGCCTGTCCCAACCACAACAGGACCTGACCTGACCCAAATTCCAACCCAAGGTGCCCAACCTGAATTCCTCAGTACTTTACTTGTCCCAACCCAAATATGTTTAATTGTTCTCAACTCGTCCTAGCCTGGCCAGTATCTGATCAATTGAACCCAACCCAAATTTGCACAAATTGGGTTGGTATTTTTCAACCTGAACCCAACCTAAAGACCATGACAAGCCTAACTATGACATCCTTTGGATGGATACAAGAGTCTAGGAATGCTTATTTAGTGGGCTAGGCTAAGCCTCATATAGGCCTTGCCTACTCTATAGGCCTTTTGGGTTGGGCTTGAATTTTGAAAATTGAAAATTATTTTGAAATATATGAGGTTCTAAATTCTTGAGTTTCGGAAACATTCTACAAATATAGATTTGGGGTAGCTAACCTTAATCGAAATTGAAGGGATTTAGGGCTAAAAGCCAGTCTTTGAGTTGGTGCACCTTATGGATGGAATGGGTCTTGGATACGTACCATGGGTGGGCCCCACATAGCCACCTACTTTGAATTCTCCACTCATCCAAGTTGGGTGCATCTTGAGGTGAGACCTGTTTTGGATCGACACCAAGAGTCACCCCATACTCGGCCAAGTCAATCCAAGTCACCGAGTCTTTTAACCATGGGTCTAAGTCAATTTGTCATGGGTGAGTAGGTGAACATTCAAGTCCTTACTCTTGCTCGGGTGGCAGACTCTCAGGAGTTTCAACACCTAGTCAAGGATTCGAGTATCCATAGGTGTTGAAATTCCACTAGCGTGAGTGTGCGGGGTGTGTGCGCGTGTGTAAAAAAAAATAAAAATAAAAGAATAAAAAAGTCGTGTACAGGTGAAGTGTACCAATATCATTCAATGCTAAAATCAGCATATATCGGACTACATGTATCATTAATCTCTCATAATCAATGAATGGTTGTCAGGAGTCCACTAGCATTTTTATGACTAGTTAAAATTTCAAAAATCTACTTTGAAATGTGTTGGGATTCCCACCCAATTATAAACCTTTAAAAGGAACTCCTCCCTCGAAGGCATCTTCTGATGTGCTCTACTTGGAAGAGGAACCTGAAGCAACGAGTACCGTGAAAATCATCAGTTGGTTTAAGTGGGGCCCATGACTTATTATCCCAACCATGATCAAACCGTTCTTATTGCAAATTGGCCATGCCCGTACCTGATTAGAAGATCCAAGTCATCCCATCATTATCAATACTTGAGGTGGATGGGGACCACTCCATTGTGATCCTTTTCTTTAACTGTCCATCATTTGGCTTCCAAACAGAGAGTTCACAAAATCTGATACCCGGTGGCACATATCAGATCAACGGTTAGGATTGTCCAAGCCATTGACCATCCTTGTCAAAGGTAAGGACATACACATATCCTTGGTTCCAGATCATATCATTCCATTCCATTCCTTTATTTGGAAAAACCATTCAAGAAAAAAATATATATGTATCTTCCAAAAAGAAAGGAAAAAAAAAACATCCATTTGATCAAGTGGGCCACACCATAATACTTAGTGGATCCTTACCTTTGACACTTTTTACTTTAATTGAAGTAGACTCTATCGAATGGATTATTCATATTGATGGCTGGACTTTATTTTGCTGTGCATGATCCTAATAGTCCATTTGCATGTCAAGGACAGAAAACAAAAGGCTGCTTTGATGGTTGTGAATCTTCATCGCGAACTATATACAGTGCTGTGAACCTGATGGATGGTCCAGATCAATCATTTAAGAGCCCTTTATGACAAAAAGATCCAATTCTCCATCTAACACTAGTGAACTGCCAACTTAAACATGCTAAGGCAAATTGGTGGCATTTATCTAATGGGCCCATGTAAATGCAACATACCAAGTAACACACTAGAATAATCTAGTGGACCAACTACCAATTCTGTTAATGTAAAGTAAATGTGTCATCATTACGAATTTACCACTATTTAACCAACCACGAGAAATCACTGACCAATTTTGCCAATGTGTTTTAGAAAAGCAAAGGAATTTGTATTCAAACACTTCACATTAAAATAATGTAAAAATGTTTTTATTACAATTTTACCATCCATAATTCAAACATGGGAATAGTCTGTCAAATAAAGATGTTGTCTAGAGTTTGATAAAATAATTTATATTCATTGTACATTTCCTTTACCTTAACACAATAACTAGTGAAACAAACAGCCCAAGTGTAATAGAGGTAGACATGGAAGCATGTTATTAGTTGACTAAGGTTTTTTTTTTTTTTTTGGCCCTATGTCACCACTCACATAATTTCTTGCTTCATTGGGCCCTGCATGGGCCATATTAAGAAACATAGGATGAATGGATTATTTGAACCAACATAGTGTGTCAATTAATTTGCAACATTGCAAATAAAAATTATATATTTTTAGCATACAATAGCTTATAGTTATAGCAGTATTGAGAACATGGACGATTCAAATCTTTGTACAATCCTAATACATAAGTAGGGCTGTAATTTGGGTCAACCCAAACCCAACCCAAGTTCAAGTCAGGTTAGATTAGGCCGTCAAGGTCCTCAAGTCAGGTTTGGGTTGAAAACAAGAACTTTTTTTTTTTACACCCAACACCCACACCACAGTAGGATTTCACCATAATGGGTACTTAAACCCATGACCTCATGTTGAAACTCTTGCGAGTCTACCACCAAGGCATGAGTAAGGACCCAATCACATGTATTCCGATTCCGTCAAGAATAAAGAAATTCAGGTTAGGTTCAAGGTAGGCACCTCACGCTGGAATTCGGTTTTGGGTCCTCTTAATTGAGATTGGGTTGAGCTCATGTTGACCCTCAACCCAACCCATGCCACCCAAGTTCTCCAAATGATCAATCTAAATCACGCTGACTTGATCCACATAGACTCTATCAACAAGGCACCCAAAAAAGGTTCCACCATAGCTGCGGCTGAAAGTGGTCCAGCCTATGTCCAGCCCAATAGGGTTGGATTTTTGCTAAGGCTAATGGCCCATACGTTTGGCTTAGGCATGAGTTTTGAACTTGTTACACCAAAGCTGAGTTGGCTATGTATAAAGGTTCTCTATCGTTAGGGATGCAAATTTGATCTTGTGCCAGTTTGAGTGATCATCTTGAGCCTGGCACAACCTTAAGAGGACGTGACCCACAACCCAACCTAACTCAAATTCCAACCTAAGGTGCCCAGCCCGAACTAGACCTAAATTCCTCTATACTTGACCTCACCCGAGACAAATACATTCACTTGTTTCCAATCCGATGTAACCCAAACCATATTTGCTCAATGCAAGCCCAACCCAACTTTTCTCAATTTGGGTTGATGTTATCCAACCCAAACCCGACCTGGGGACCTTGACGAGCCCCATACATTACACCACCTTCAGGCCTAACCATTTTGACATTCTTTAGATGGATAGTAGAGAAGTGGAATGCTTATTTATTGGGCTAGCCTAGGCCCAACAGGGGTGTTATGGGTTGGGCATGAATTTTGAAAACTGAAAATTGTTTTGAAATATATGAGGTGTAATATATTGTGTAACAAAAAAATCGTCTATGCATCAATAATGGAGATTCAACACAATCATCTTAAAGGTGTATCTGATTGGGAAGACATTCACGATGTCACGACATATCAAAAATGAATTTTGGTCTTCCAGACCTTACACCCTTAGGAGAAACTCTCAATGAAACTAGGGTTTTCTCTTTTATGTAGATGAGGGGACCAAGACATGTATTTACAAGAAAAAATGGCTAGAGAAACTTATCCATCACACTTCTCTCCTCGAGAATCTATATACCGTAAGTTTCCATATCTAGCTTTGTTACTCAGCTACTATGACTTGCCTCTTGCTCTGAAGCAGTGCTTCGCGTATTGCTCTATTTTCCCCAAAGATTGGGAGCTAGAAAAGGATACGATAGTTAAGTTATGGATCGCACAAGGCTTCATCGGCTCCGACACAAGTGAAGATATGGAGGAAATTGGTGGGCTGTATTTTGATGATCTATTAAGACGATCATTACTCCAAGATGCAGAAATGGGTAGTAATGGCAGCATATTCAGCTGCAAGATGCATGATTTAGTTCATGACCTCGCACAATCTGTTGCAGGAAATGACTGTTTGATTGTGGGGATGACACAGCAGGCCAATCTGAACCTAAACAAGGTCCACCATTCTTTCATCTTCAGTTCATCTATGTTTGAAGTAACTTCAATTTCATCCACCTTTCATAAGGCCGACAAGTTGCGAACATTGCTAGTCTCCCATGGATCAAGAGTTTTTCCTCCTAAATTGGAAATGTCGCTAATGAAACAAGTAAGAATCTCAATTCGTCTCCACAAATTATTTCATCATTTGCAATGCCTTAGGGCATTAGACATGACCGGAGCTAAGATTGTGAAATTGCCTCGAACAGTAGGACAGTTGAAGCATTTGAGATATCTCGATTTGTCTTACTCAAATATCGAAGAGATCTCTGCTCGGTTAATTAATTGCTTAAATTTACAGACCTTGATACTCAATGCCTGTGAATGGCTAAGAAAACTGCCTAGAGAAATGAGAAAAATGATTAGCCTCAGACATCTAGAACTTGAGAGGACCAACAATCTAAGCTACTTACCCAAAGGGATAGGGAGACTAAGTACTCTTCAAACATTAACAAAATTCATTCTGGGTGGCAACCATGGTGTGGATGGATGTGATTTAGGAGAATTGAAACACCTTAACCTCCTTCAGGGAAGCCTTGATATAACCCAATTGCAAAATGTGTCAAGCCAGGAGGAAGCTAGGGAAGCAGAATTGTATAAGAAGAGGCACCTTCATACTCTCTCCTTATACTTCAACTACCCCACATACGGAGAGGAAGTGGGAGATGAAGAGAAGAGGGAGAAGAAGACAGGCCCAGGATTGCCCATATCCCTTCTGTCCGCATTTTTTAACTGACTGATGTGCGACCAGATTAGGTGGTGTGATGATTTGTTGATGATGTGGGGCCCACCTTGATGTATTTGTTTTATGTCCATGCATCCATCCATTTTTCTAGCTCATTTTAGGACATGCGAGAAAAAATTAAGCAGATCCAAAGCTCAAGTGGACTAGACTTCAAGAAACAGTGGGGATAATGACACCCAATGTTAAAACATTCCTAGGGCTTACTGTAATGTTTATTTCCTATCCATGCCAACATGTTGAAAAGGTCACCCAGTCCTGGATTTTGGAAAAATACAAACATTATCTTGATCCTAACTTTTGTGGGCCCCAAGAAGTTTTTAATGGTGGGTGTTCAATCACCACTGTTTCCTATGGTGTGGTCCACTTGAGCTTCAGATCTGATTCATTTTTGGATTCATGCCTGAATGATCTGGCAAAACAGATGAATGGCTTAGATACAAAACGAAAACATCAGGTGGGCCTGACAGTGCCCAACACATCACTGTGCCACTGCTGGAGGTGGCGATCGACGCCACCTAATCCGCATCCAGTGTCGCAAGCATCGGGTGGCACTCCATGAATTTGTTTTGGTGGGGGCATTTGATGGCACCACGTGAATCTCTTTCTTCATTTTCTCTTAATTATTGAGCTGTGTGCTTGTGTATTTGGTTATTTATTTTCTTTCTTTCTTTTCTTTTCTTTTTTTTTTTTTAATGAATTAGCTGTCCTGTTTTTATTTTCATTTTCATGTGTAATGGATGTAATAATAATTTAATATATCGATCAATGAAGACTTGTTCCTTGTTTTCTGATATCATGTCATTCATGAGAGATCATATCATGGAAACTGTAGTGTTCTATTTCATCAAGAATTAGAAAAATGCATAGAAGAGGTGGGACCTCTCCAGAGATGTAGGAAATCCTTTCAAGTACGTTCACCTTCATCGGATGCTTGTGATCTGAGAGCTTCCATTGTCCACTCATCTAGTATGTCATCTACATTGTAGGCCACGTCCTTGAGCTTTTCCAACCAGATCTTCACCTATTCATTCTTCACTCGCCTAGTTTCAGCATCTTTAAGCACAGCTTGGATGGAGGGAACGTACTTGAAAGATATCCAAAGATCAAGTGGACCACACCACAAGAAACAGTGTGAATTGAACTTGTACAGTTGAAAACTTCTTGGGGGCCACAGAAGTTTTACATCAAGCTGATATTTGTGGTTTCCCTTTATCCATGTATGTGTGACTTTATGAAAAGGTTGGATGACAAATAAATATCACTACAGGCCTTGGGAAGGTTTCACCGGTGGTTGTCATTATGCCTGCTGTTTCCTGTGATGCAGCCCAGCTGAGCTTTGGATATGATCTAATTTTGGGCTAAGGCTCTTAAAAAAATCTGTTAAAATGTATGGACGGGTGGATAATACACGTAAAAATCAACAGAGTTCACTCAGTTCACAGTGCACATCCGAGGAATCTAGTCCTAGCTGGTTGATGGCCCGAATTCACTCTCAGAAGCTACGTGGGCCCACCGTGATGTTGAAGAGAAATCTACATCATCAAAAATGAGGAGGATCCAAAACTCAATTGGGCTTTTGGAGAGGAAAAGTGAGGGAAGAAATGCCTACCGTTGAAATCTTCCCGGGTCCACCTTGATGTTTATCTGCTATTCAAGCCATTTATTAAGTCAATCCCACTTGGATAAATGGAAAGCACAAAACCATTCATAGAGTCACTCCCACTTCGATGAACTGAAAGCATAAAAATCTTATATTGATACAAAACACTCGTGGCCCTATGAATGTTTCAACGGTGGTGGTCGTTCAATTCGTGTGGCTTGATTAAGATTTGGATCCTTTTCATTTTTGGTCTCTACTTCTGCTGCTGAGAGAGAGAGAGAGAGAGGGGCCCGTCGGGCCCTGAAGCCCAACGGGCCAACCAGCCCATTGACATCCCTGTCAATTCCAGACATATAACCATTATGTAATAATGATGTTAATTCCACTTGATGTAATTCAATACCATTTTATCCCACATTCCAAGTGTTCCACATATTGATCAACCACAAGGATAGCAACAATCCATAGCAGTACTGTAGGTCTGTATCTGTTAAATAAATTTTTATTTTTTAAAAATAAAAAAGGAAAAAGAAGAAGAAGAAAAGGTGTGTGGCTATTTGGCCAGATGATTTAAACCATCGAATTTTTGGGGTCCTTTGGTGGATGGATGACTGTTCAAAAACACCGGTTGTACACAACGAGAACTCAACTACAATAATATGATTAAAGAAAATCAAGGTTTTACAATCAACAATATGTGAACGTAATCCAGAGTAACAGATACAATCCCCTACTTACAAAGAATGTGGCTTCTTCAAACTTTCTGACCCGCTTCCATTCCTACCAAAATTGAAGAGTCGCTTTTCAAGCAATAAATGAAAAGATGTCATGTTCTAGCCCACGAAATCTATGACAGAAGCAAGCAATTGCTGAGTAGGGAACGGTCCAAAGATGATTTTTTTTTTCATCTTCGTTTTCAACATTTTCAAAGGCTTAATTCACACCATTAGAGAAAGAAGAATACAAACCAAAGAAATAATTTACTGAGATGAGGACTTCTCCTTTCTTGCTAAGGACTCTGACTTATGGTCGCTTCCGGCAGTGACCACGAAACCCGCTCCCACCTGGAAAGAAAAAAGGGCATAAGACAACAACAAGATTCTAGAAGAGAAATCCTAACCATTCTATTTGGTCACCGGCAGATAGGTCTGCATTTGGATGCACAAGTGAAAAACAGAACACAGCTCAAGCAAAAGAGAAGATGACAAATGGTAGCGATGTTCAACGAGAAAATAGCACTCAGTTTGAGCTTTATTTTCCTTCATGTCCAACTTGAAAGTAACAAAATCAGCACTGTCAAGATGGATATAATAATTTGATTGTTTCCACACCGTCCATCCATTTGTAGATTTCATAAGTTACGAGACAGAATGAGTTAAATCAAAAACTTGAGTGGACCCTAACACAAAACCAATAAAATTTTATAATGGCCACAAAAGTTTTTGATCAAGCTGAAATTTGTTTTTCCCTTATTCTATGTCTGTCTTAACTTATAAACGAGTTGGATCTCATATAAACATCATAGTGGATCTTAAGAAGGTTTCAACGGTGTCACTCTCCCCACTGTTTTTTGGTGGCAGGGTCCACTCTAGATTTGGATCTGACTCATTATTTGTCTAATGCCTTAAGGGCATGTTTGGCCAGACCAATCCCACGGTATTAGGAGGGATGGGATTGTGATATTTCGGGATATGCATGACGAGCCCAATAGACCCGGTGAACTTGTCTCGGGATATAAGCAATCCCATGGATCTTAAAACAATCCACTGACATCACCATCATTACCTTAAAATTGATTACATCCCTTGGTTGGACGGATTGGAAGGTAAAATCCCGGGATATGCCTGGCGTGCCAAACAGACCCATTTAACTTGTCCCGGGATATAGCAATCCCATGGATCTTAAACCAATCCACTGACACCACCATCATTACCTTAAAACCCATCCCATCCCTCCTAATCCCATGGGATTCTCTCAGCCAAACATGCCCTAACATGATTTTTCCAAGTGGATGAATGGTGTAGATACAACACATACATCATTTTGAGTGACCTCACTTCAGTAGCGAGTCTGGCTACTCAACCTCTCGGTATATAATCCGCGTTCGTCTCGGCACGACATGTGACCACATCAGCTAGGTTGGTGGTGTGTGGTACGCCAGCCAATCCCCTTCCACCACCACCAAGCTGGGACGTGTGGGTGAAGGTACTGCACAAGAATGGGCCTGCCAAGATGTTTGTAAGAAATCCATTCCATCTATCTGATTTTAAAGCTCATTTTAAGACATGCAATTAAAAATGAGTTGGATAAAAAACTCAAGCAGTACACACGAGAGGAAAGAGTGGGATTCAGTGAGCACTCTTGAAATATTCTAATGACTATGAAAGTATTGTATCATATGCGTGTGTGTATATTTTCTTTTTTGTGATTCCATTTCTAAATGGCTTGGATGACATATAAACATTAAGGTGAAGCCCATGAATGCTTCAATGATAAGTATTCACCTCATTTTTTTATTGCATGTCTTAAAATGAGCTCAAAAAAACAGATGGAGAGGGTGTATATTTCTCACAAATATCTTGAGGCCCCACCCAGCGTCCTTTCACCGTGTGTTACCCTAACCGTGTGGGCCCACTTTTGTGGCAGATTAGCTGTTACCCAGCTAACAGAAGCGGGTGTTACCCTAACCGTGTGGGCCCACCTCGATGTATCTTTTGTATATCCACACTGTCGATATATATATTTTTTTAATTTTATTTTAAGATGCGATCCCAAATCATAACAAGATCCAACTCTCCGGTGGACCATACCAATAAAAACAATGATTAATAATTATTTTTTAAAAAAATGTGGGCCACAAAAGTTCTTGATCAACTCGATCGTTTTGCCTTTTCTTTATCCATATCTTATTAACACTATCAATAGGTTGGATTGTAAATAAACATTATATAAACTTTATGACGGAATCTTTGAAAATTTCAATGGTGAGGCACTTGATTACCATTGTTTCCTATGGTGTGGTCCAACTGAGATTTGGATCTGCATAATTTTTGGTACTCCTACCTATAATGGGCTGGAGGAACAGATGAACAGCATAGATTATAAAGGTGGCCCTATGGTAGGCGTAACACCTATTGAGCTGTTATGCGGGTAACATGTAATCCACCCCCGAGTTCCTGCTCTCATCTATCCGGTCATCTCAGGAAATCCAACTGAAATTGAGGAGGATATAGAACTCACTTGGGCCACCCGAGGAAACAGTGGGGATTCAGTGACCATCAATGAAACATTTGTATCATCGTAATAGTTTCGTACCAAGATAAGTTTTTAATGTTTTCAGTCCTCGCCCGAGTAGACTCCGAGGAGTTTCGACACGAGGTCTTGGGTTCGAAACCCATGGGTGGTCAAATCCCCCTTCAACGTTGCGAAACCACCAACAAGCTGCGGTGTGGGTGTGGGTTCAGCGAAATCGGATTGCGTACTGAGTTACTCAGTATGCTCTTATCGTACTGAGTAAACTCAGTTGGACCCACCTTGAATGTCTGTAGTTTATCCACGCCGTCCATCCGTTTTTCCATATAATTTAAATGGTTAAGCCCAAAATTGAAGCATATCCAAATATTAAGAGGATCATACCACAGGAAACAGTGGGAATAATGATTTCCACCGTTGAAACCTTTCTAGGCCCACAATGATGTTTATTTATCATCCAACCTGTTCATAAGATCATAAAGGCATGAATGAAGGGAAAAAATTAAAATAATCTTGATCCAAAACTTCTGTAGCCCACAATGATGTTTATTTATCATCCAACCTGTTCATAAGATCATAAAGGCATGAATGAAGGGAAAAAATTAAAATAATCTTGATCCAAAACTTCTGTAGCCCCCAAGAAATTTTTTCAACAGTAGATGTTCAATTCACTTTTTCCTGTGGTGTGGTCCATTTGAGCGTTGGATATACTTCATTTTTTTTGTATGAGCTCTAAAATTATCCGATAAAATGAATGGACGGAGTGGATAAAATACATAAATCATGGTAAATCACATAGAATTTACTAAGCACGCTAAGCGTACTGAGTTACTCAGTGCGCAAACCGCTTCCGGGTTCAGCACCCAATCCAAGTCCCTGCCAACCGGAAACGGATTGGATACTCCCCTGCCACTAGCCAGGTCGGTTACTCAGCTTGATGTATGTGTTTCATCTATGCCCTTTATCTATTTTTTTAGATCATTTTATGGTTTGAGCCCAATAATAAGGTACATCCCAATCTCAAGTGGACCACATTACAAGAAACAGTGTTGAATGAACGTCAACCATTACAAACTTTTTGAGGGCCATAAAAGTTTTGTATCAAGTTGATATTTATTTTTTTCCTTCATCTATTTCAGTATTACCTAATCAACATATTTGATGTCAAATAAACAGTACAGTGGGCCTTAGGAGGATTTTAATGATGGATATCCAATCACTATTGTTTTCCTGTGGTGTGATCCACCTGCCATTTATATCCCTCTCATTTTTGGAATAAAACCCTAAAATGATCCGTAACAATTGATGAACGGCATGAATAAAATACGTACTTCATAGTGGGGCCCGCATAGCACTGACACCTGGCCACAGGGGAGTAGCCCATCCGTTTCCCTACCTAGCCACTTTCGCTCGAAAGCCTTTAGCAGGAAGTTCCTGCGCAAGGATTTTGAGTGGGCCACTACGATGTTTGTAAGAAATCCAACATGTCCATCTGTGTTTTGAGCTCATTTTAGGTAATTCGACCAAAAATAAGATTGATACAAAATTCCAATGGGCCACACCAGAGGAAACAATGGGCATTTAATGACCACCCATGAAACATTTCTATGGCCACAAAAGTTTTGAATCCGTCTAAGTTTTACTGTTTTCAATTAATCCCAGTGAAAATGACCTTATAAACGGTTTGGATGGCATATAAACGTCAAGGTGGAGCCCAGGGAGGTTTCAACGGTAGGCATTCCCTTCCTCACTATTTTATCTCGTATGGCCCGCTTGAGTTTTGGATTCTCTTCATTTTTGTTAGAGTTTCTTAAAATGAGCTCGAAAAATGGATGGATGGGTTGGATTTCTAATCAACATTACAGTGGACCCCACTTTACATCATTGTACAGGAACTTGATGCCAAGGCTTTCGCAGGAAATCTGCGTCCACTTTCCCTGTGCTACTAATGTACTAATTGCCTGGACGCAGATTGCGTCCTACCCCCGCAGTCCGTGTGGGCGGGTCTCTGTGGGGCCCACCGTGATGTAAGTATTTTATCCAAGCCGTTAATCACTTTTCTCAGGTTATTTTAAAGTACGATCTGACACTGACCAAGGTACAGGGCTTAAGTGGACCACAAAGTAGGGATTTAATCTCCACCATTAAAAACTTCTTGGGAGCTGGATAAGTTTCAGATCAAGATAATATTTGTTTTTTCACTTCATCCACGTCTACATGACCATATTAATAGGTTGGATGATTAAAAAACATCACAGTGGCCCTTAGAAAGGTTTCAACGGTGGGTGTCATTATCACTGTAGCTTCCTCCGGTGTGGTCCACTGGAGCTGTATACCTGCTTCAATTTTATATACATATCTTAAAATGATCTGAGAAAAGCGATGAACAGCGTAGATAAAACACTTACATCACAGTGGGCCCCACAGAGCCCTGCCTGGACGGATTACCGTTCGGGCGGGGTTTGGACGCAATCCGCGTCCTAATTGCCTCACCTTCCCAAATTCAAATAAATTAGGAAACTAAAACTGAAAAAATGCTTAAATTTTTGCATTTCATCCGTATATCAGTCTATCCACTCGGGAGGGTGCAAAAACGTTAAGAGACTAAATCCAAAAAATCAAATTTATTTTAATCAATCGATTCAACCCATCCATCGATCAAACTAAGCAAAAAAGTGTCAAGCAAACTTTCATCCAAATTTAAATTTCCATCAATTGATCAATCCAACCAATCGAAATCGATTGATCTGCTGGATCAAACTATGCTGAATTTGATTGATTTCCTTCTTGAACTTCTTCTAGTTCATTTGTGCACGTGCTTGTTTCTCGTCCTGCGTCATATAACCATTGCAATATTAATTTCTTTTACCATGGAATTCAATTCATCTAACATCTGCAAGTGGACACTTGCTCAAGTCTATCCACCTCCTACAAAAGTCATGGGACCACTGGTTTGTGAGTTTCAAGCCACCCATCAAGTGGCCCCCATTTAAATGATGACCCGTGGAAGATTTGGAGGGAATCAATGTGTAACAAATATAGTAAAATGATCAAGTTGTAACCATCTATCGATCAGTTTCACTAGATAATCTCATGAGTAGGCATCCAGTTTCTTTACATGCACATGCCCAAATACATGTAATAGAGGATGATGTGGAGGCATGTTATTGGTTGCCCCACTTTGTTAGCCTATTGTCATTTCTTGCTCTATCAAGGCCTACATGTTAAGTGGTCAGATGATCTTCCAGATGCTTATGTTACATAGGCCATCTTTAAAAAAAAAAACTTAGGCTGTGTGTCCATTGATTTTCAACATTGCAAAGAGAATTTTGTATTTTTCACATTCAAACTCCAAAAATCAAAGATCAGATGCTTGGGGAAGTGTGGTTAGTGGACCAAAGCTTAGTTAGGGCAGTACTCAGAACATGGGGCAGTTCAAATCTCTCTTTACAGTCCTAGCATGTAGGTAGGACTGCAACTTGGGCTTAGGTCAACCCAAACCTAATTCACCAACCCAAGTTCAAGTCAGGTTGATTAGGTTGGAAAAGGCCAACCCGATTTCAAATCTGATTGGCAGAATTCAGGTTAGATTGGGAATAACCATATGTATTTGGGTTGGGTCAGGCAGAGAGGAATTCAGGTTGGGTTCAGGGCTGGCACCTCATGTTGGAATTTGGTTGGGTCAAGCTCAGGTTAATCCTTTTGTTGGGTCAAGCTCAGGTCCCAACCACGCAACACTCATGCCGATCCAAAGTAGCAACGCAGGTAAAAGGGATATTGAAAGCACTGGCTCCACAATCTTATCATTAGTAAGGAGTTCATTAAAAAATAAATCACTTAGCTGGTTGGTAGAGACACTTTTAATTGAGAGAGAGAATGAGTGATTGACTTTGCTGCTGTGATTCTTAGTTGTGGTCATAGAATCTATTCTTGGTTGATGATTTTTCATGTTAGATTTTTAAATTTGAAATGCCAACTTTAGAAAAAAAATAAAACTCTAAGCACATCCTCAAATAATTTAAAAGCGATTCACATTCCCTAATGTTCTCCTCATTTTGATCTAGTAAACATGTTCGATACATGACTAGAATCGTTGACAAATTGGAGTAATTTACAACTTATCACCTAGTTAAAATGAGGCAAACCAAATGATTTATCTGCATCATGCAACTTGAACTAAGGCAGACTCCCTTACAAGGGCGCCCAAAAAAAGTTCCACCGTAGGTAGGGGTCAAAGTGGGTCCGGCCTATGTCCAAGTCCACTTAGGTTGGACTTTTGCTAAGGCTAATGGGCCATAGGTTGGGGTTAGACATGAGTTTTGAACCCTGATGAGTTAATTAGAACAAGACTTAATTGTTCATGTATAAAAGGCTTTATATCATTGGGGGTGCATGTGGTTTGCCTGTGCGAGTTTGATTCCTTTCTCCATGTTTTACCCAATGCATGTGGTTTTCAAGTGATTACATGCATCCGCAGGAATTAGTCTCATCTTAAAAAGGAATGGAGAAGTTTTCAAGTGATTACATGCATCCACGGGAATTAGTCTCATCTTAAAAAGGAATGGAGACACCCTGTCGGCATAAATGAAAATAAATAAAATAAAAAATCATTAGAGGTGCAACTTGGGCAAGTTGGGTTGGGTTGAGGGGTCAACCCAACACAAACCTGACCCGACCTCAAGAGGACCTGACTCACAACCTGATCCAACCGAAATTCCAACCTGAGGTGCCTGACCCGAATTCCTCTGTACTCAAACCAGACCTGGCCCAAATACATGTAATTGTTCCAAACCCGATCCATATTTGCTCAAATCAGGTCAGGGTCTTACAAGCCCTATACATCACACCACCTTCTAGCCTAATTATATTGACATTCTTCGGATGGATAGTAGAGTAGTGGATTTCTTATTTATTGGGCTATGCTAGGACTAACACAGGTGTTATGGGCTGTGCCTGAATTTTGAAAATTGAATATTATTTTAAAATATATGAGGTTCTAAATTCTTGAGTTATTGACACAGTTTATAAAAATAGATTTGGGTAACTAAACTCAATTAAAATCGAAGTGATTCTGGTCCCATTAGGCCGAAAATGGCACATAACGAGCTACATGTACCGGTTTTTGGCCAATACTTTAAACCTTGCCAAGAATCTTTCTGGTGAAAGATTTAAAGTTTTAAAATTCTATTATGAAATATATGTTGGGATTCTCACCCCAAGTATAAACCGTTTCTGGTTGATTGAGGAATGGATCTTTCTTATTCTGGTTAAAATGAATTCCTTCCTTGCCGCATCTTCTCTTACCTTAATCGCACGTTATTCTTGGAATAGGAAACTCAACCAGCTGATACCATGGAAACCTCATTGCAAAGCATCAGTTGGTTCAAATGGGGCCCATGGGTGATTAATCCAGCTATTGATCAAATGGCTCTTATTGCTGATTGACCAGGTCCCTGCCCAGATTAGAACATCAAAATCATCCAATCATTAGCAATACTTGAGTTGGATGGGGACAATTTCCATTGTCTTTTCTTAACCTTTCAAACAAAGAGTTTGGAAAATCTGATCATGGAACACATCAGATCAACAGTCCAGATTGCCCAAGCCATGGGCCATTCTTGTGAAAGCTAAGCACATATGCAAATCCTTGGGTCCAGATCATATTATTATTCCATTCCTTTATTTAGAATAACTATCTAAACTTGAAGTGGAGGGAAGGTTTTGGATCAATCATTGAGTAAAGAGTAGATGAAACAACTTACATTGAATCAAACACTTCCTATAAAATGCATTTGAATTTAAGTTATACCAACAACAGCAAAACAGCATTTATATCTTTCCATACCCTTAACCCCCCCTTCCCCCTTCTCAATTCCATATCTTAAAAAGTCCTTAACTTTTCCTATATCTACACCTCCTTCAACTCAAATTCCTCCCTTCTTCCCATCAATACCAAAAACAAACAACATGGTTGATGCACTGGTCTCATTTGCAATAGAGAATTTGGGCAATGTTCTTGTAGATGAGGTGGCTTTGTCAGTGTGCGTCACCAACGATATTGAAAAGCTTTCCAGTACATTCAAGTCAATTCAAGCTATGCTTGAAGATGCTGAGTCTCAGCGATTAAAGAGCAAAGCAGTGAATATTTGGTTGGAGAAGATCAAAGATGTGGCCTATGATGTGGACGACATAATAGATGAGTGGATGACGTCGGAAGCTCTCAGATCACAAGCAGCCGATGAAGGTGATGTGTCCTGTTTTAGCAAGAACAATGTAAGAAGCTTCCTCTCCCCTATTACTTGCTTTAATCATGTTATGTTATGACATAGAATTGGAAGTAGGATGTTCACTCCCCAAGTATAGGGTTGTGATGTAGTAATAAACTCGGTAAGACCGAGGTCGAATCCACAGGGACTGATACCTGTACGTTATCTGAAACCAAGTAGAACTAGAACTAGACTAAGATGTGATCTAAACCAAATAGAATTTAAGGAATAATTGTGGAATAATTATCTAAAACTTTAAGGAATTCAGAGGAAGGAAACTAGGGATTCAGAGGATCAACTTGTAGAGATCAGGGAGATCTTATGCCTGCTTCAAAAATCATGAAAATTAAACTGAACTTCTTCTGATATAATTTTAAAGAGATGAAAGGTATATGAATTAGAATGGATTCCATCACCACACCATGCCCAGGAGACAAAGTTAACAAAAGAATTAAACTAATTACCAACCAATCAACATGCCATGAAGGTCAAGAAGGGTACCATCATCCAACCATGCCCAGGAGACGATGGTGAACAACAGGGCCTCCTGACGTCATAAACATCAAAAGAGAAAAAGAAATATTCAAAGCCATTGCAAACTTATTGTAATTTCAGTCACAACAGACCATTAAAGACTAAGAAAATATTCCTTTAATAATCAACTTAAAATCAAATTCAGTTCAGAAATTTAAATTAAACGCATGAAACAGTATCTCCCATCTCGCTACAGGCTTCACCTCTTAGCCCTAGCTAAGAGGTTTAGCCACACATGAATGGGCTAAGTCTTAAAAAATAAAAGAAATATAAAGAAAAAGAAGAAGAAAAACCATACTGCTTCACTTCTCTCTCTCCGTTCCTCAGCTTTTTCTTCTTTTCTTCTTCTTTTCTTCCGTTCCCCTTGCAATCGTCCAAGCCCTCGTCCCCCCACGTTTTTTCCCTTCCTTCCTTTTCTGTTTATATTATATACGTCATGGGCCACTTGCGTGCGTAGCCTTTACGCACAGAAGAAACAGGTGCGGAAGTTTTACGCACTGCGAAACAGAAAGTGCGTAATAGACTTACGCTGGATGTTTGGTGGGGCCCACTTTAGCTGTCATTTGATAGATCCATACTGTTCATCATCTTCTCCTCGGAATTTCGTCTAGAGATGGTCTACTTTGATTGTCCGTTGATGTGGCCCAAGAGGGAACTACTGTTGTAACGGCATTTGAATGGTCCCCTTAAGATCACTGTAGCGGACATGTATGCGTGTACAGCTGAAAACAGTCAAAATGGTTCTGACAAGAAAGGGCGCCTCTATATGATGGACGGTTCAGATCGGACCTCCGATCATCACTAGTGGGCCAGGACGACTTGGAACCTCCGGTATTTTCGCCTGCGAAACAGAGCATCGCAATTGATGCTATGACGATGGTGGGCCCATTTATCGAACTCGACAGAGAAATCCACTCCGTTAATTGCAATATTCTCGAAAAACCAGGTGGGAATCACTATTTTTTGATCGAATTCGGTGTGGCCCATGAGATTATCTACTCCGCCGTCCATCTTGTGTTTGAACGGTAATCTGCCTGTCCGTACGTTCATGGGTCGAAAAGGACACCTAGGTGACGGTTACGTCTACCCAAGAGATTCAATGGACAGTCTGGATCATCCATTTGGATGATGAGTGGGCCGTATTACTGAAAAACGGACGAACAGCGTCCGTCCGCTGTTACTTTGCAAGAAGGAGACGGATCAGCCAGTCTTTGACCGGGCTGACCGTCCGGTGAGCGTCCAGCGCACCTAAGCACTGTGCACACTCAAGTGCAGGTGCGGTCCACTATGATGTTCTCAAGAAATCTGTACCGTCCATCCTTTTCCCCATCTAATTTAAGATGTTGAGTCCGAAATTGAAACGTATCCAGAGCTCAGGTGGGCCCCAAATCAAGGGTTTATGGGTTGATCTGTCTGTTGGGACACTTGCACAGGGTTTGAATGGATGAAATTCGACGTGTACGGTTAATTTATGGTCCTCAGGCGATGTATGAATTTTCGAGCTGAACGGATGGTGGGAACCCTGTGTTCTTGCACTCTGGATGTCTTTCGGGCCACTTGAGCTTTAGTTTCTCGATTTTCTTGGATCCCTGGCGTGCAAACATGTCGATCTTGGTCTCCTGGGATCCGTCGCTTGTCTTAGTGACTTCAGACCGTTAAATCCATACTTTTAGTACCCTTTCCCAGTCCGGGCTCGTAAATACGCCCCGTATCACAAACATGATTAAATCAGCCATTAAACGGAATTATACTTGTAAATCTAAGTAATAACTGGGGTCTAATATGCAATATTTGACCCTCAACACAACCCCCAACTAGCATTTTGCTAGTCCCGAGCAAAGTATGCGGAAGATAAGTTGAAAATTGCAGAACACATTTTATAAACTCAAGTGATTTTTGAAAATAATCCAGAAATAGAAGTCTATGATTCATGATTGTTGGCATTACTTTCTCCTGAAATCAAGCTCACAGTAAACTTCATAATCAAGTTCAAATATTAATCCCTTAATTCGAGCAATTCTAAACATTGAATTCCATGGATGCATAGTCTAATCTCGACTTATCAACATTAAGATTCACCTATCTATTTAAGGATATCATTGTTAACCAATAAGAGAATTCACAATAACCCAAACTTGTCTCAGACATTATCTTCTTTTTTATTTTTTATTTTTTTTTTTCTTTCATTAAAAGTAATGCCAATCAGGGGAATCAAATCCTCACCTATAGGGAGCAAACTTATGGTAAAGACTTCACACCCACTCTTTATTAAATATCATCCATGGGGAATCGAATCCTCACCTATAGGGAGCAAACCTATGGTAAAGACTGTTCGCCCAATCCATTTAATTCTCAGGTTAGTTCCTTTTAAGCTTAGTGATCACCAAACTAATCCTTCAATATCGAATGAAACCTTAATGTGTAAGCGAGATGTGACATGTAAAATTATGATCCAATCAATGTTTAAAACTGCTGATCATGGATTAAGAGTTCTAAGTTAACTGTGAAATCTAACAAATAGTTACATCCAAGAGTCATAAATTCCAACATCACTTATCTCGTAATTCTAAATCCAAGATGGCTGTCAAACTCTCTTCGAATTCATACGACATTCTAGAAAAATTTACACAATTTCTGCTCAAGACTAAGAAAACACTGATTAGGAAACCTAATCTCCCACCCCCAACCTAGAATCTACATTGTCCTCAATGTAAATGATATGAGCATGCAATGCCCTTGGGACAACCAAAAGTAAATATGAAGTGATGGGAAGATAGTACCTGGATGATGAATTGAGAGACACTTTCCAAGAGATCGCTGTATGGGTGTCAGTCAGCACGAGGGAGAAGGCAACACAAAAATAAAAATAAAATCCTACCTATACCACTTTCATAGGTGCTCTCGATTGCATTTAGCATATGTAACAAGCCTTTAAACCCCTAGGTTACCCCTAGTGGACGAGTTGTAGTCTCGTGAGGGTTTGCAGCAATGTTACCCACAAACATTGAACTAACTAATGATAAAAACGAAATGAAATGAAGAGCTGGGTTACCTCCCAGGAGCGTTAAGTTTACCATCTTCAGCCAGACAAATAAAGCAACTTCCCTAGTCCTATGAAAGCGATAAACCCACCTATACCTCCATCAGACTAGGAGATCAATCCTGGTAAACAGGATCAGTCAGAGGTATGGACATGTCCTCTGAATCAAATTTCTCGACAAATGGTTTCAATCGATGTCCATTGACTTTAAATTCCTTGCTATTGTTGGGATCTCTAATTTTAACGGCCCCATGAGGAAAAACAGTAACAATAATGTAAGGGCCGGTCCAACGAGATCGAAGCTTACCCAGAAAGAGATGTAATCGAGAATTGTACAAAAGGACCTTCTGACCAGGCGTGAATGATTTTCGCAAAATGTGTTGGTCATGAAATGCTTTCATCTTGTCCTTGTAAATTCTCGAATTATCGTACGCATCATTCCGGATTTCCTCCAGTTCATTCAATTGAAGTTTGCATAGCGAGCCAGCGTTGTCCAGATTGAAATTAAGATTTTTGATCGCCCAGTACGCTTTATGTTCCAGCTCCACAGGCAAGTGACAAGCTTTTCCATAGATAAGTCTAAAGGGAGACATTCCAATAGGGGTTTTAAAGGCAGTACGGTATGCCCATAAGGCATCGGTCAATCGGATTGACCAATCCTTACAATCAGGGTTAACCGTTTTCTCCAAAATGTGTTTAATTTCTCTATTAGAAATCTCAGCTTGCCCACTTGTCTGTGGGTGGTACGGGGTACTCACCTTATGAGAGATACCGTATTTCTTCATTAAGCTCTCAAATGGTTTATTGCAAAAGTGTGAGCCCCCATCACTAATAATGGCTCGAGGCGTTCCGAATCGAGAAAGGATGTTTTCTTTTAGGAATTTAATGACCGTGCGATGGTCATTAGTTTGACACGGAATCGCTTCGACCCATTTAGTGACATAATCCACAGCGAGCAAAATGTACAGATTTCCAAACGATTGGGGGAATGGTTCCATAAAATCGATGCCCCAGCAATCAAATGCTTCAATGATAAGGATGGGATTCAAAGGCATCATATTTCGACGGGACAATGCTCCCAATTTCTGACAATGCTCACAAGCTTTGCAAAACTCATGAGTGTCCCTAAACATAGTGGGCCAGTAAAAGCCACACTGCAGAATCTTGGTCGTGGTCTTTTTAGCAGAAAAGTGACCACCACAGGCCTGTGAATGACAGAAGGAGATGACGCTCTGATGCTCATCGTCTGGTACACATCTCCTTAGAATTTGGTCTGAGCAATATTTAAATAAGTAAGGATCATCCCAGAAAAATTTGCGCACCTTGGTGAAGAATTTCTTCTTATCTTGCGCAGTCCACTGTGTCGATATGGAACCAGTGGCAAGATAATTAGCAATATCAGTGAACCAAGGAGAATGGGAGACTCTGAACAGTTGTTCATCAGGGAACATATCATTGATATGGGTCGCCTCAAAGGAATTAGAGGTATTAAGGCGAGAAAGGTGATCGGCCACTACGTTCTCTACTCCCTTTTTATCTTTAATTTCCAAATCAAATTCTTGGAGTAGAAAGATTCATCGTATCAAATAGGGCTTAGAATCATTCTTAGAAAGAAGATACTTAAGTGCCGCATGATCTGTGTAAATAATGATCTTGGATCCGATCAAGTAGGACCTAAATTTGTCCAAGGCGAACACTACAGCTAAGAGTTCCTTTTCCGTAGTCGAGTAGTTCACCTGGGCAGAATTTAAAGTTCTACTTGCGTAATGAATGACGTAGGGCCTCTTATCTTTTTTCTGGCCTAGGACTGCCCCAAGAGCATAATCAGAAGCGTCGCACATAAGCTCAAAAGGAAGGCTCCAGTCGGGTGGCTGCATGATAGGTGCAGTGGTTAACGTGCCCTTAAGCTTGGTGAAAGCTTCCTGGCATTGCTCAGTCCACTCGTAGGGAGCATCCTTTTGAAGAAGATTACATAAAGGACGAGAGAAGACTAAAGTCATTTATGAATCGCCAGTAAAATCCTGCATGTCCTAAGAAGGATCGCACGTCTCTGATGTTCTTGGGTGGAGGTAGGTTAGAGATAAGATCGATTTTTGCCTTATCTACCTCGATTCCCTTGGACGAGATGATATGCTCAAGGACAATTCCCTTCTGAACCATGAAATGACACTTCTCCCAATTAAGTACCAAGTTCTTTTCTTCACATCTTTTCAGCACACATTTAAGACTTTCCAAGCACTTGCTGAAAGATGGACCGTAAACAGAGAAATCGTCCATGAAGACCTCTAGATATTGCCCCACCATGTCAGAAAAGATACTAAGCATACATCACTGAAAGGTGGCAGGGGCATTACATAGTCCGATGGCATCCTTCGGTAGGCAAAGGTGCCGTAGGGACATGTAAAGGTGGTCTTTTCCTGGTCTTCAGGGGCTATCTCTATCTGGTTGTAGCCCGAATACCCGTCAAGGAAACTGTAATAGGAATGACCAGCTAACCTTTCCAGGATCTGATCAATGAATGGTAAAGGAAAGTGGTCTTTCCTCGTGACGGTATTCAACTTCCTGTAGTCAATGCACATTCTCCAATCAGTAGTGACTCTAGTTGGCACAAGTTCATTATTAGCATTGGCTACGATGGTGATTCCGGACTTCTTAGGGACCACTTGAGTTGGGCTCACCCATTGACTATCAGATATAGGGTATATAATACCCACGTCCAATAGTTTAAGAACCTCGGCCTTAACTACTTCCTTCATGTTTGGATTTAGTCTACGTTGTGGTTACCGAGCGGTTTTGCATTATCCTCAAGATATATGCGGTGAGTACAAATCGAGGGATCGATTCCCTTGAGGTCCGCTATCGTCCATCCCAGGGCTCCTTTATGCTCAATGAGAGTGGATATGAGCATACTCTCCTGTTCTTTCTCCAGGTGGGTAGAGATCGCCACTGGGTATGTCTCATCTTGACCTAAATAGGCATATTTCAAATCAGAGGGCAAAGGTTTTAGGTCAAGCTTAGGCGGCTTGAGGTTAGACGGTAGAGGCACTACATCGGTTTGTGGCAATTCTTCAAATTGTGGCCTCCACCGGTTAACTTCAAGTACCGGTGCAGTATCAAGCAAGGCGCACGTCTCCCTAATCATGTCATCATCAAAATCATGGGAGTGGGCCAGGCACGTCTCTAGATGGTCGGAGGATAATGTTAGAGGTGTCGTATCTTCCACGAAAGAGTCAATCATGTTAATGTCGTGGAAATCGTCATCCTCCTCTAAGTTTCTGCCGTTATTAAAAAAAATGTTTGACTCCAGTGTCATATTCCCAAAAGACATAGTTATGACACCATTCCTGCAATTGATAATTGCATTTGAAGTAGTAAGGAATGGGCGGCCAAGAATGACGGGGATCTGAGTGCTTATGTTATTGATGGGTTCAGTGTCCAGGATGATAAAATCTACAGGGTAGTAAAATCTATCAACTTGGACCAACACATCCTCGATTATCCCTCTTGGTACATGAACAGAGCAATCAGCAAGTTGTAGTGTGGTTAGGGTGGGTTTTAATTCACCCAAACCTAACTGTTTGTATACCGAGTAGGGAATCAGATTGACGCTCACTCCTAAGTCAAGAAGTGCGTGATCAATTCGATGGTTCCAGATTACACATGATATGGTTAGGCTACCAGGATCTTTGAATTTTCTTGCTTTAGGATAGCACTCACTTTCTCAGTCAAGAAAATTTTCTTTTGAATACTTTACCGTCTTTTGGTCGTGCATAAGTCTTTCAGAAATTTGGCATATGAAGGAATCTGTTTCACGACATCAAGTAGAGGAATGTTGACTTTCACTTGTTTCAACACCTCTAGAATATCCTGAGAGTTAGAGAGAGGTTTTGGTGAAACCAACCGTTGGGGGAACGGAGCAACTGGCTTCTCTAGAAGTTTCGGTTCTAATTTTTGTGGGGCATCACTGGATCCATCATTATTGTCCTCTTCTGATTCTTGAGGTTTTTCGGGTCTAACCGGAAGAGTTTTATCAATGATCTTCTCACTCCTAAGAGTGGTGATGAATTTAGCGTGCCCCATCTGATTTGAAGAGCTGGAATCATTAATCTCGTACTGCGGTTTAGGATTGGGGAGAGGTTATGCAGGAAGCATCCCCTTTTCTATAACCGTCATACGAGAATCTATCTTTTGCATAAAATCTGTAATTCCCCGCATTGCCTGAGCCAGCTCTTGTATGGAATTTTGAACCGGTTCCTCTTGAGGTTTCAGTTGATTTGGATTTTGATTGAAGAAACCTTGAGGAGTAGCCGTTTGTCCATTCCTCCAACTAAAGTTTGGATGATTTTTCCAACCAGGATTGTACGTATTGGAGTTAGGTTCAGTAAAAGGTCTTTGATAGTTGTTTACGGCATTGGCTTGTTCATTCAACACTCCTCGAAAGGCGGGTATTGTAGGACAATTTTCAGTTGTATGAATGTTGCAATCACAGATGCCGCAAACAATTTCATTAACCTTATCCTTCTTTCCTTTCATGGCCTCAACTTTCCTTATGAGCGTAGTCACTTTACACTTGAGATCATCCTCTTCTTTCAAGAGATATAATCCACCTTTCTCCTTTAATTGAGTCGGCCTAGACGTGGTGTTTGATTTTGGGTAATAGTCCCAAGATTGTGTTTTTTCAGCCAGACTGTAGAGGTAGACCTATACCTCGTCGACATCTTTATTAATGAACTCTCCATTACACATTGTTTCGACCATTTGGCGCATGGAAGATATCAGTCCATCATAGAAAAAATTTGTAATACGCCACGTTTCAAATCTGTGTTGTGGGCATGAACTGACCAAATCTTTGAACATTTCCCAACATTGGAAGAATGTTTCATCTTCCTTTTGGGCAAAGTTCATTATTGCTTTTATGAGGATAATCGTTTTATGATGTGGGAAGAATTTTTTTATGAATTCCCTCTACATGTCGTTCCAAGTGCCAATGGATCTAGGACGCAGTGAATGTAACCACATCTTAGCTTTCTCTTTTAAGGAAAAAGGAAAGAGTTTCAGCCTAATTGTATCCTCAGATACATTAGGAAAATATAATGTAGCTATAATCTCATCGAACTCTTTCAAATGTAAATATGGACTCTCTGATTCAAGTCCATGAAATTTGGGAAGGAGTTGGATAACTCCCGGCTTGATGTCCATTTGTCCTGTGTTTTCAGGGAAAATCATGCATGAGGGCATACTCACTCCCGCCGGTTGTAGATAATCTCGTAAAGTACGAGGCGGGGGTGCCTGATACACCTCGTTCTCATCTTGGGTATCATCCACCCTTGGTGGAAGTAGAGGAGGTTGGTCTTCAGCCATAACTTCAGTTAACTCAGAAGATTTCGAGCGGTGTCTAGTTCTGCGATGGATAGTCAACCCCTCAACCAATCCTCCTTCAGTCAAGAGACGACTAGTGTCGTCACGGGCCCACTTGGGCATGAAACACTCGCAACCCTCAATTAAAAACCTAATCCTAAGAAAGGAAAAGAAAATCTAGAAAGAAAGAGAGAGTTGGAAAGAAATTACCAAATTGGAGTCTTAAGTTAAAACCTGCAAAATAAAACAAAATAAGTTAGATTTTAAAAAGAGAAGAACAATCCTTTAAAAGAAAAATAGCAGTAAATTGATTTCTAAAAGAAGGAATTCCTAAAAGAAAGTGAAAATTTCTAAAATAAATTAGGAAAGACCTAAACTGGAAAGTAAATTACTAAAAGAGAACTAAAAAATAGAAAGTAGGGAAGGAGCTTACCGAATTAGAAATTTCTATCTTAAAAGCCTACAAAATAGGAAGGTTAGTTTTTAAACAAACAAAAATTCTACAAGTAGAAAATTTCTAAAAGTGAATTAGGAAACAAAGTTAGATTCTAAAAGAATTAAAATTAGAAAATAAAAAAACAAAAGAGGAAAGTTTCCAAAAATAAACTACTTCCTAAAAATAGAAAAATACTAGAATTAAAAATTTTCAAAATTTAAACCCTAATTCTAAAAAGTAGAAAAAGTAGAGAGATTAGGAAGGAATTACCAATTGAGAAACTTATGTCAGGATCCTATAAAACAGGGAAACAAGTTAGTTCAAAAAGTCTACAACTAAAGCTAGTCAAATTTTAATCTTAAATTAATTCTAAACCTAATTAATTTCAGAAAATCGCAACCGATCATCAGGCCTCAAAACTTGTTCACTCCCCAAGTATAGGGTTGTGATGTAGTAATAAACTTGGTAAGACCGAGGTCGAATCCACAGGGACTGATACCTGTACGTTATCTGAAACCAAGTAGAACTAGAACTAGACTAAGATGTAATCTAAACCAAATAGAATTTAAGGAATAATTGTGGAATAATTATCTAAAACTTTAAGGAATTCAGAGGAAGGAAACTAGGGATTCAGAGGATCCACTTGTAGAGATCAGGGAGATCTTATGCCTGCTTCAAAAATCATGAAAATTAAACTGAACTTCTTCTGATATAATTTTAAAGAGATGAACGGTATATGAATTAGAATGGATTCCATCACCATACATGCCCAGGAGACAAAGTTAACAAAAGAATTAAACTAATTACCAACCAATCAACATGCCATGAAGGTCAAGAAGGGTACCATCATCCAACCATGCCCAGGAGATGATGGTGAACAACAGGGCCTCCTGACGTCATAAACATCAAAAGAGAAAAAGAAATATTCAAAGCCATTGCAAACCCATTGTAATTTCAGTCACAACAGACCATTAAAGACTAAGAAAATATTCCTTTAACAATCAACTTAAAATCAAATTCAGTTCAGAAATTTAAATTAAAGGCACAAAGTAGGATCTCCCATCTCGCTACAGGCTTCACCTCTTAGCCCAAGCTAAGAGGTTTAGCCACACATGAATGGGTTAAGTCTTAAAAAATAAAAGAAATATAAAGGAAAAGAAGAAGAAAAACCATACTGCTTCACTTCTCTCTCTCCGTTCCTCAGCTTTTTCTTCTTTTCTTCTTCTTTTCTTCCGTTCCCCTTGCAATCGTCCAAGCCCTCGTCCCCCCACGTTTTTTCCCTTCCTTCCTTTTCTGTTTATATTATATACGTCATGGGCCACTTGCGTGTGTAGCCTTTACGCACAGAAGAAACAGGTGCGGAAGTTTTACGCACTGCGAAACAGAAAGTGTGTAATAGACTTACGCTGGATGTTTGGTGGGGCCCACTTTAGCTGTCATTTGATAGATCCATACTGTTCATCATCTTCTCCTCGGAATTTCGTCTGGAGATGGTCTACTTTGATTGTCCGTTGATGTGGCCCAAGAGGGAA
This sequence comes from Magnolia sinica, assembly GCF_029962835.1. Lineage (NCBI taxonomy): Eukaryota > Viridiplantae > Streptophyta > Magnoliopsida > Magnoliales > Magnoliaceae > Magnolia > Magnolia sinica. Next base: position 6,666,695 of record NC_080579.1, read on the forward strand.
CTACTGCTGTAACGGCATTTGAATGGTCCCCTTAAGATCACTGTAGCGGACATGTATGCGTGTACAGCTGAAAACAGTCAGAATGGTTCTGACAAGAAAGGGCGCCTCTATATGATGGACGGTTCAGATCGGACCTCCGATCATCACTAGTGGGCCAGGACGACTTGGAACCTCCGGTATTTTTGCCTGCGAAACAGAGCATCGCAATTGATGCTGTGACGATGGTGGGCCCATTTATCGGACTCGACAGAGAAATCCACTCCGTTAATTGCAATATTCTCGAAAAACCAGGTGGGAATCACTGTTTTTTGATCGAATTCGGTGTGGCCCATGAGATTATCTACTCCGCCGTCCATCTTGTGTTTGAACGGTAATCTACCTGTCCGTACGTTCATGAGTCGAAAAGGACACCTAGGTGACGGTTACGTCTACCCAAGAGATTCAATGGACGGTCTGGATCATCCATTTGGATGATGAGTGGGCCGTATTACTGAAAAACGAACGAACAGCGTCCGTCCGCTATTACTTTGCAAGAAGGAGACGGGTCAGCCAGTCTTTAACCGGGCTGACCGTTCGGTGAGCATCCAGCGCACCTAAGCACTGTGCACACTCAAGTGCAGGTGCGGTCCACTATGATGTTCTCAAGAAATCCGTACCGTCCATCCTTTTCCCCATCTAATTTAAGATGTTGAGTCCGAAATTGAAACGTATCCAGAGCTCAGGTGGGCCCCAAATCAAGGGTTTATGGGCTGATCTGTCCGTTGGGACACTTGCACAGGGTTTGAATGGATGAAATTCGACGTGTATGGTTAATTTATGGTCCTCAGGCGATGTATGAATTTTCGAGTTGAACGGATGGTAGGAACCCTGTGTTCTTGCACTCTGGATGTCTTTCGGGCCACTTGAGCTTTAGTTTCTCGAGTTTCTTGGACCTCTGGCATGCAAACCTGTCGATCTTGGTCTCCTGGGATCCGTCGCTTGTCTTGGTGACTTCAGACCGTTAAATCCATGCTTTTAGTACCCTTTCCCAGTCCGAGCTCGTAAATACGCCCTGTATCACAAACATGATTAAATCAGCCATTAAACGGAATTATGCTTGTAAATCCAAGTAATAACTGGGGTCTAATATGTAATATTTGACCCTCAACATAGGATAAGGGAGGCAAGGGGTAGATTAGATGATATCGCCAAAGACATGAACCAGTTGGGTCTTAGTGTAAGTGTTGGAGAGGATGAGAATGGATACTCAGGTGAGGCAGAATGAAAATAGAATACGAGAAACAAGCTCCCTAGTTGACAGGCTGTCGATTGTAGGTAGAGAAGATGATAAAAATAAAATCCTAGACTTGCTGCTGAGTGGAAGTAGTCGGGAGGTAACTGAGGTGCCCTTTGTCATTTCTATCGTTGGAATGGGGGGTTTGGGCAAGACATCCCTTGCTAAGCTCGTCTACGACGATGAAAAACTCAAGGAGGAGCGTTTCCCTGTGAAAATGTGGGTCTGCGTATCAGAAAATTTTGATGTGAAACAGATTACGAAATTAATGATAGAATCTGCAACAGGGTCTCCTTGTAATCTTGAAGGCTTGGAAACGATGCAAAGTCATCACCGTGAAATCTTGCATTTAAAGCGATTCTTGCTTGTGCTTGATGACATTTGGAGTGAAGATAGTGGGAAGTGGGATGAACTGAGACTTCCATTCCAAGCTGGTGCAGTTGGGAGTCGAATCATCATAACCACTCGTAGTGAAAAGGTTGCAATGGCGATGTGAAACATCCACATGCACAAATTGGATGTCTTGTCTGATGACAAATGTTGGTTATTATTCAGCAGTAAAGCTCTTAAGCATCGAAGTGCAAGAGAGTGTTCGGAATTAGAAGAGATCGGACGGGAAATCGTAAAAAAATGTGGAGGTGTACCACTCGCCCTAAATGCAATAGGGAGTGCCATGCAGTTGAAAAGTACAAGAAGTCAGTGGGAGCTTGTCTTGGAAAGTGAAACATGGAATTTAGCTGATGTCATGGAAGGAATTTTACCAGCTTTGTTACTCAGCTACTACGACTTGCCTCCTGCTCTGAAGCAGTGCTTCGCATATTGCTCTATTTTCCCCAAAGATTGGGAGATAGAGAAGGATACAATAGTTAAGTTATGGGTTGCACAAGGCTTCATCGGCTCCGACACAAGCAAAGATATGGAGGAAATTGGTGGGGTGTATTTTGATGATTTATTAAAACGCTCGTTACTCCAAGATGATGGCAACATATTCGGGTGGTTCAAGATGCATGATTTAGTTCATGACCTAGCGCAATTTGTTGCAGGAAATGACTGTTCGATTACGAAGATCACGCAAGGGGCCATTTTTAAGCTAAACAAGGTCCGCCATTCTTCTTTAACATTCACTGGTCCAGCTGCATTTGAAGTGACCTCAATTCCATCCAGCTTTTATAAAGCCCACAAGTTGCGAACATTGCTAATCTTCCACAGTTTATTTCATCATTTACGATGCCTTAGGGCATTGGAGATTCGTGGAGCTAAGATTTCGAGATTACCTCGCACTGTTGGACAGTTGAAGCAATTGAGATATCTCGATTTGACTGGCTTAATGATAGAGGAGTTACCTGAGGAGTTGATTGATTGCATAAATTTACAGAGCTTGATACTCAATTCCTGTGGTTTCCTAAAAAGACTGCCTAGAGAAATCAGGAAATTGATTAGCCTCAGGCATCTAGAACTCCAAAACACGATATTGCTGAAGTACTTACCCAAAGGGATAGGGAAACTAACTTCTCTGCAGACGTTAACAGAAATCATTGTGGGTGGGAACGATGGATGTGAGTTAGGAGAACTGAAACACCTTAACCTCCTTCGGGGAAGTCTACGTATAACCCAATTGCAAAAGGCAATGTCGAGCCAGGACGATGCTATGCAGCCAGATTTGTATAAGAAGACGGAACTTTTATCTCACCTTATCCTATGAATATGAATATGAAGAGGTAGAGGGAGATGAAGAGAAGAAGAGAGCAGAGGTAGTGCTTCAACGACTCCAACCCCATACAAACTTGAAAGTGTTGCAGATAGAGGGTTACAGAGGTTCCAAGTTTCCCGATTGGATAGGGGATCCTTCTTTCTCCAATCTAACCAGAGTGGGACTGTATTATTGCACCGAATGCGAAGAGCTGCCACCTCTGTGGAATCTACCCATGCTCCGTTCCTTGACTATCTACGAGTGTCCACTCTTGAAGCAGCGGTACAAAGAGGGAGGAGATGACAGGCACAAGATTGCACATATCTCTGATCTCTGCATGTGGTAGGATCTGGAGACCACCACCTGTGATGATTTTTTGAGCGCTGTGGGGCCACTTGATGTTTTTTTTTTTAATTTTTAAATAAAATTAATTAGCTGTGTTGTTTATATTTTTCTTTTCATATGTAATGGAAATTGTATTGTATTGTATTTCATTAAGATTGAGAAAAATATATGGACAAAGTGGGACCTCTTTAGAGATACGTAGATCTCACAATAAATAAATGTATTTGTCATGTATTTATCCATAGCATAGAAAGGCATACATGTACAGCTATTCATACATGTTCTACACTATACCAACAATGGTATCCAAGCATCCACCTGATTTTTAATACATACCATCAATTCAGCAACGATTTTCTTGTTAGTGGCTCTGATATCACACACCTGTGCCCCTTTTTGGTTGATATCTATGTGGAAAAGCCTTCTTGAAAGCCTTCACATACACATAGCTATATTTAGACTCTTTGGGGGCGTTTGGATAGTAAGTTACTTTGGATAAGCCATGAGTAGGTTATGTTGTTTCTACTTATTCAGCCCATGAGTATAGTTGGTAAATAACATACCAATCAAAATGTTGAAAAGCATGTTTGGTTTCCTATTTCACGAGTAATTATTCCTCAAATCTGTTTGCTACCCCTCACATCCACCATCCATCATGTGAGGCTTGTATGGCCAACCTTTGATGTGGACCATTCATTATGTGGGCCCCACTTGTGATTTGGGCCGTCCATCATGCGAGGCCCACCTTAGATGTGGGCCATGCATCATTATGCCCCAAACTTTAATGTGCATCCTTCATTGTGCAGGGCCCACCAAAATGTTGGTCATCCATGGAGGCCACCGTCAATGTTATTGTCCATCATGTGGGGCCCATCTTCAATATCCACCACCCATCATGTGGAGCCTACCTTTGATGGGGACTATCCATCATGTGGGCCTCACCTCTAATATGGGCAGTCCATCATGCAGGTCCCGCCTTGGATAAGGGCCACTCATCATTAGGGCCAACCTTTGATGTTGACTTTCCATCATGTGGGGCCTACCTTGATGTGGATCATCCATTATGTGGGGCCCAACATTATTAATTGTCCTTCATGTGGGCCCCACCTTCAATTTGGGTTCCCATTATGTAGGGCTCACCTTGGATGTGGGTCATTTGTCATTAGGAGCTGACCTTTGATATGGGCCGTCCATCATGTGTGGCCACCTGAATATGGGCCATCCATCATGTGGGACTCAGCTTCAATGTTGATGTAGAGCGGGTCGCGAACAGTTACATGGCCAAGATGGATCAGAAAAGGCCCGGTCGACGACAGAAGTGATCCAGACCATCGAACCTTAAATCGGGCGTATCTTGCAATCCGGAATGAGTTATCTGACGTAAAATATATGATTTTGGGGTAGAACGAGCTACTGAAGCCAACCAACCCCGTTATGCCGGGTTGCGCTGCCCGGAATTGCGAAAAACCCCTGGATCGATGGTCGTTTCCCCGTTTTAATTTCGTTTTTACTATAAATAGTAAGTTTTAGTTTGATTATAACTCTTCATCCGTCGGGCTTTAGGAGTTGCGCCCAACGTGAAAAGAGCTTAGAATAATTAGGAGAACGGTTTGGCGAAGCCAAATAGGACACTTACTATTTTTGGCCGAAAACCTTGCGCACTAGTAGACATCACGACCGTCTATAAATAGTAAGTTTACTATTTATAGTAAGTCGCGGATTCTAAGAGTTTGAGTTGTAGTTTGATTCTAATTTCTTTCCCATTGCTTGGTACCCCTATTTAAAGGGTTGTGAACTCATTTTTATTGATCAGTTAATCAATTTCGAATTTATTAGAATTTATTTCTATTTTCTGCTTTCTTTCCTCGTGGATTCGAGAAGTCTCTGTGAGGAGTCCAGAGAAGCTCCGTGGATTCGAGTAGTTATCCTTATCACGTTCATCCCTGCGTCACATATAGCTTTTCATTTTTGTATATTTAATTCCCTTATGCACTAGATGGGGTTTTCAGTTTTGCATGCGTATCTACAAGGGTAAATTAGAATTTTCATGAAGCAGTTCAATTGGCTCGTAGAGCAGAAACACAACTTGCAAGAGCTCCTGCTCGTCCATATCCTTCAACTCGACCCCCCATGACGGGTCCCACGCAGGATCCAGTGCTGCCACGAGGAAAAGACCCAGTACCTCAACTTCCTACAACCGCAAACCGTGATACGGGGAGCGGGTCATCCAGGCCTCAACGTGCAGCACCTACAACAGCGAGTCCGAGTAGGATTCCAAATCCTTATGCTCGGCCAAGGTCGAACAATTGTTACCGCTGTGGCCAACCAGGCCACTTATCAAACACTTGTCCTCAACGTCCCGCAACACACTTGACTATAAACAAAGGGGGCGCTGAAGATGAGGCCGCAGAAAAAGACCATCGCTTTAATGAACATGAATAAATCACTGAAGAAATAGCAGGTAGCGATGAAATGACGGGCGAGGATCGTGGAGAATTTCTAGTTGTGAGGCGACTGCTGTATGCCCCACGAAAGGAATTACATCCACAACGACATAATATATTTCGTACTCGGTGCACCGTCAATGGAAAGGTCTGTGATGTGATCATAGACAGTGGTAGTAGCGAGAACATCATCTCAAGAGTGATGGTGGACAAGTTGCGGCTACCAACGATGAAACATCATTCCTTGTACTCAATTGGCTGGATAAAAAAGGTGAATGAGACCAAGGTAACTGAACAATGCACTATCTCGTTTTCAATTGGTAAAAATTATAAAAATCAAATACTTTGTGACGTGGTCGATATGGAAGCTTGTCATATGTTACTCGGTCGACCCTGGCAGTCGGACCGTGATGTGACCCATCGGGGACGAGATAATGTTTATGTATTTGTCAAGGATAGTCGAAAAATAATCCTTACCCCTATGGCACCAGAGAACCACCCTGAAGCCTCTAAAGTGGAGGGGAGTTCCCTCTTGACTATTCGGAATTTTATGGAAGAATCCAAGGAAACCAGCGAGGTATACGCTGTAGTAGTGAAGGGCGAGGAAGAGGAACCCTCAAATATCCCTTCAAGTTTAAGACTATTGCTAAACGAATTCAAAAAACTCTGGCCTGAGGATTTACCTGATGGATTGCCCCCCATGAGGGACATCCAACATCACATAGACCTCGTCCCTAGGGCTAGCCTGCCCAATCGCCCTTATTATCGGATGAGTCCGAAGGAGTGTGAGATACTTCAGGGACAAGTGGAAGAATTGATCCATAAGGATCTCTTAAGAGAGAGCATGAGCCCATGTGCCGTACCAGCATTATTAACGCCAAAAAAAGATGGAAGCTGGCGCATGTGTGTCGACAGCCGAGCAATCAACAAAATTACCATCAAATATCGGTTCCCAATACCACGGTTGGACGACATGCTCAATATGTTAGAAGGGGCCAAGGTGTTCTCTAAACTAGATCTAAGGAGCGGGTACCATCAAATTCGTATTCGACCCAGTGATGAGTGGAAAATGGCATTCAAGACCAAGGAAGGATTGTATGAGTGGCTGGTCATGTCCTTCGGCCTATCGAACGCACCAAGTACTTTTATGCGTTTGATGAATCAAGTTCTAAAACCGTTCACTGGCCGATTTGTGGTAGTATATTTTGATGACATATTGATATATAGCCAGGATGAGGCGGAGCACAAGAAACATCTCAGGCAGGTGCTACAGGTCCTACAACTTAACAAGTTGTACCTCAACTTGAAGAAGTGTAGTTTTTTAATTGACAGCCTATTGTTTCTAGGATTTGTTGTAACGTCCACAGGCATTCGTGTGGATGATGAAAAGGTGCGAGCTATTAGGGAATGGCCGATCCCGACAAACATTCATGAGGTGAGGAGTTTTCACGGGTTACCGACTTTCTATCGTCGATTTGTGCGAGATTTTAGCACCATAGTCGCGCCTATAACAGATTGCATGAAAAAGGGACCATTCCAGTGGACCGATAAAGCTGATAAGAGCTTTCATGAGATCAAGCATCGTTTGTCTACAACACCGGTCTTGGTGCTTCCTAATTTCGACAAATTGTTTGAGGTTGAGTGTGATGCTTCATACGTCGGAATTGGAGGAGTATTATCACGGGAAGGCAGGCCGGTAGCCTTCTACAGCGAGAAGCTCAGCGAAGCCCGAAAGAAGTAGTCGACTTATGAGCTTGAGTTGTACGCAGTTGTTCAGGCGCTGCGACATTGGCGGCATTATCTGATTCAAAGAGAGTTTGTTTTGTATACTGACCATCAAGCATTAAAGTTTATTAATAGTCAGACTAACGTGAATCGTGTGCATGCTAGATGGGTTGCGTTTTTACAGGAATTCACGTTCGTTCTGGAGCACAAGTCAGGGCAGCAGAACAAGGTGGCTGATGCACTTAGCCGTCGTGCATCACTACTAGTTACAATGAGTAACGAGGTAGTCGGCTTCGACTATCTTAAGGAGCTGTATGCCGAGGATGAAGACTTCAAAGATTCTTGGATGAAGTGTCAAGAAGGTCACCCTAGTGACCTTCATATACAAGACGATTTTCTCTTCAAAGGGAATCGATTGTGCATCCCACAAAGTTCTCTGAGGGAGCAGATTATTCAGGAGCTACATGAAGGTGGCCTTGGTGGACACCTGGGGCGAGACAAGACGCGAGCTCTTGTGGAAGAGCGGTATTACTGGCCGCAATTAATACGCGACGTGGGAAAAGCCGTACAACGTTGTCATGTTTGTCAGACCTCCAAGGGGCAATCTCAGAATACGGGCCTCTACACCCCGTTACCTGTGCCTAACGGTCCTTGGGAGGATTTATCAATGGACTTCGTACTTGGTCTCTCACGAACACAACGTGGCATGGATTTAGTGTTCATGGTGGTAGATCGTTTCTCAAAGATGGCTCACTTTATCCCATGCAAGAAGACCCTCGATGCAACACACGTGGCGAATTTATTTTTCAGGGAGGTCGTTCGGCTACACGGGGTCCCCAAGACCATTACTTTCGATCGTGACACGAAGTTCATTAGCCACTTTTGGCGGACTTTATGGAATCGATTCGATACACGACTTCAATTCAGTAGTGTTTACCACCCACAGACTAATGGGCAGACCGAAGTTGTGAATCGCACGTTGGGAAACTTCCTTCGTTGTATTTCAGGGGAAAAACCGAAGCAATGGAATTTGGCCTTGTCTCAAGCAGAGTTTGCATTCAACAATATGGTGAACCGCTCGACAGGGAGATCACCGTTCCAGATTATTTACGGACGAGTGCCTCGCCACACACTTGACTTGGTCCCTCTACCCAAGCACCCAGGCACGAGCATTGCAGCAGAACATATGGCAGACAAGATCATGGGCATCCATGCAGAAGTGCAGACCAAGCTACATGCCTTGAACGAGAAGTACAAGGAACAAGCGGACAAGCATCGGCGACAAAAAGTGTTCGAGGTAGGCGACCGCGTTATGGTCCATTTGCGCAAAGAGAGATTTCCGACCGGGACGTACAACAAGTTGAAAAATAAGAAGATTGGACCGGTACCAATCATCCGAAAGATCAATGACAATGCTTATGTTGTTGATCTCCCAGATGACATGGCAATCTCACGGACTTTCAATGTCACGGACCTAACCGAGTATCATGAACCAGAGCATGACAAGAACTCGAGGACGAGTTCTTTTGAAGTGGAGGAGACTGATGTAGAGCGGGTCGCGAACAATTACATGGCCAAGATGGATCAGAAAAGGCCCGGTCGACGACAGAAGTGATCCAGACCATCGAACCTTAAATCGGGCGTATCTTGCAATCCGGAATGAGTTATCTGACGTAAAATATATGATTTTGGGGTAGAACGAGCTACTGAAGCCAACCAACCCCGCTATGTCGGGTTACGCAGCCCGGAATTGCGAAAAACCCCTGGATCGATGGTCGTTTCCCTGTTTTAATTTCGTTTTTACTATAAATAGTAAGTTTTAGTTTGATTATAACTCTTCATCCGTCAGGCTTTAGGAGTTGCGCCCAACGTGAAAAGAGCTTAGAATAATTAGGAGAACGGTTTGGTGAAGCCAAATAGGACACTTACTATTTTTGGCCGAAAACCTTGCGCACTAGTAGACATCACGACCGTCTATAAATAGTAAGTTTACTATTTATAGTAAGTCGCGGATTCTAAGAGTTTGAGTTGTAGTTTGATTCTAATTTCTTTCCCATTGCTTGGTACCCCTATTTAAAGGGTTGTGAACTCGTTTTTATTGATCAATTAATCAATTTCGAATTTATTAGAATTTATTTCTATTTTCTGCTTTCTTTCCTCGTGGATTCGAGAAGTCTCTGTGAGGAGTCCCGAGAAGCTCCGTGGATTCGGAGTATTTATCCTCATCACGTTCATCCCTGCGTCAAATGTCCACCACCAATCATGTGGAGACCATCTTTGATGCAGACCGTCCATCATATAGGCCATACCTTTGAAGTGGGTTGTCCATCATACCAGCCCACTTTGCATGTGGGCTTGTTATTATTATGGGCTGACCTTAGATTAGACCGTGTGGGTCCACATTAATATAGGGTCATCCATCGCAGGGGCCCACCTTGTATGTGGACCATCGACCATGTGAGCCCTATGTTCAATGTGAAAAGTTGACCATGTGAGGCCTCCTTAGATGTGGGCCATTTGAGAAAGTCCTTTAACATGGACCAAAAGAGAAGTAGAAAAGTAAAAAATTAAAAAGCTAAAACAAATTACTTATTAAGATAAGTAGATTTTAGCCCATAAGTTACTTTTATAATAATGCTTAGGAAACTAACTTACGAAATAAGTTAAAAAGTAACTTATTTAATTGTATCTAAATGGGCCCTTGGAACTATGTTACTTATGTGAACCGTACATAAGCCCAGCCCATTTTTAACCTTGTCTAAGAAAAAAAATCATACTCATGAAAGAATGGTCAAGTAATTGATGTTGAGAAAATTTTTATTACTGCTATTTTTAGGTAAGAGATCAAGAAAAGCAAATTAAACCTAGTGGACGGACCAGATAGGTGGTTTAAATATAGCTAGGTGCAAAGGGTCGACGTTTAATGCTTATAAGTCCACTAGATCGTTTCTCTTCTTCAAGAGGGCATTCCTACCGAGGTTGCCACCTCCTACACGTGTGCCATGTATAATAAAGATCCAAGCTGTTCAGTTGATAGGTCTGACTATTTGTATCCTCTGGTTTGAAAATCAGGCTGACCCACATGTTATGCGGATTGCATTGTTAGAAACAGTCGAGTGGCACACATGTCAGATCTGAATGTATAAGAAATTCATGAAAAAGATCTGGACCGTTCATCAATTAGATCATATTCTCATCATTCCATGCACTAAAAATTGTGGTAGAAGATTCACTAGGTGAGTCACACGCGTTCAATGAATTTGGATTTTTTTTTTTTTTTTTTTTTAAGATCTATGCTGGCATGTGTGCCTTCGAGTATATAACTTAATTGCTACTCGTGTGGTAACCATCGACATTTCTCTCTCCCCTTCCTTGGGCTGAAATGTCTCTGACTTTGCAACAAATGCACCCCGAGAATATATGTGCAAGATCTGGATCATTCATATGGTGAACCCTAGAGGCATGCCCTAGACTGAAAGTCAGGCCCACTTCAACTAATTAGGTAGGCCATGTGTACTCTGAATATTGATCATTGGTCCATTTTGTTATAACCCCTATATTCTTTTATCCAAGGGTGCCTCATGAGTAGACATATTTGCTTATATTCAAGACATACTTAGATGAATGGCTTAGATCTCACACATGCACCACGTCAAGCCATCAACCATTAAAGCTATTGTCCATGCCCATGAACACTTAACTGTTAAGGACATCCAGCAAGTAGCTTTTAATGATTGGAAATTGTTAAAATTGTAATGCCAAAATTACCCTATTTAGTCACTTTCTTGGGCCCATGTGACCTATGTTTGACATGCTAACACCGCCCAATTGTTAGTGGACCTTTTAAAGATTTCAAGGTTCTCCAAGAGGTGTTCTAAGGGTTTTTTTTTTTTATTCACAATGTATCCAATGTGAGAAGGTCTATTATTAGTATTGCAATAATAGATGATTTGTCTTTTTAAGATTGGAATCAAGAAATTTCGTTGTATATATGAAGAAGGTACTCTATTCCTTAAATTAAAAAAATAATAAAAAAAAAATATCCTTCCTTGCTGGTGAACCTTGTATATCGTGTGTTCTTGTGTAATTGTAGTTTTGAAAATTTCTCCATAACCTTTGTTATGTTTATTGCACACAATCATTGTTATTCCGTGAACCATTTGAATTAAATGGGTGTTTGATTTTAGTGGCATATATCTTGAACGGTGGTTTAGTCACATCAAGTGATCGGTGGTGATTTTAATCGCTTCAAGTGTCACCAGAGCATTTACTAGATTTTATGGGTGTGGAGTAATCCCATATTCAATGGTATGGAATAATCACATACCATATTTTATGGAGGTGGAGGGAGAAATGAAAAGTTGAGTAGTCATGGGCCCAACTAAAGACGGATCATAATGGCCCAATAGTTGGATCAATTAGATGTTTTTAAACTACTCGATTTCCTCTAATGGATTTTGACCACTGAATATTTTCTTTTTATTTATTATTATTATTATTATTATTATTATTTAATATGAATGGTTGATCATGAGACAACTTGTTTGAAGGAACAGTCACAAGGCATATCGAGAACCTAAGCTTGGCAGCATCCGCAATTTGATCATACTAATGTGGAGAGCTGACTGTTGGGAACCCAGATTATCCTCCTCGGTAATGGTTTGATTTTAGGGGGTTTAATGGTTGTTTGTATTTTAGATTCGGATCTTGTGATGTTAAAATTTATAAGATTTGGACCCTATTTTGTAGTTGATAGATATTGACATTCAAGATGAAACTCCTTGTGCATGAGACAATTTTGGAGCTACAGGCTGATGGATGCTTGAATTCTCCCTGCTCAAAGGAAAACATCTGAATTGCAATCAAATTTGAAAAGCAACCATCATGGATTTTAATCAACATGACCCAACTCAAAAGCATATCCGTGTATGGACTTTCTAGCTTATGAAAATCTCATCCTTAGGTAGACTACAGATGAAACTTGCGAGAGCACCATACAACACATACAGAGAGGTGAGCCATCAGGGCATGTGCAATGGTAGGTGTCGTTGCTTCCTGCTGCTAGTGGTGGGATTAATTTGATAGACAGTGTGGAATCCTCAAAATTATGGTAGGTCTCACTCTCCCATGTAGTAGGGCCCACACTTAAAAGGATCTAACGAAATCGATGAACAATGATGATCTAAAACATATGGCAGGGTAGTATTCTAGAGAGAGGTTTCAGCGGTAAGTGCTCGGTCACCACCGTTGGAAGATGGTGGGGCCCATATCTGAGATTTAAATCTATCACAGTGTGGGCCCGAAAATGGATGGATAGCATCATATACGTCGGTGAGGTCCACAAACTGGTGGCCCACTGGTGATTCATTAAGGTGGTGTTAGTGTTCATGTCGACCAGGTCTGTATCCCTGCAACTGTCACCAACAAAAAATGAAGGAAATAAGTTACTTTTAGTAGTTTGAAAAAGATTTTATTTATTTATTTATTTTTATTTTTTTAAAAGGAAGACTGAAATAAATTACTTTTTTCTTAAAAGCTACTCATTTAAATTTAACAACTAAAAAAAGTTACTTATTTGGTAATATCTAGACAGGCCCTACAAGTGCAACTCATGTAGGTTGAGTTGGGTTGAGGGTCAACCCAAGCCTGTCTCAACCAGAGGACCTAACCTTGCCCAAATTCTAACCCGGGGTGTACGGCCTGAAATCCTCGGTACTTGCATTGTCCCAGCCCAAGTACATTTAATTGTTCTAAACTGGACCGTATCTGATCAATTGAACCTAACCCAAATTTGCTCAAATAAGGTCGGTGTTTTCCAACCTGAACCCCACCTAAAGACCTTGACAAGTCCATATATATTATGTAGAGTGGGATGTGGACACTTTCATGGCAAAGTTGGATAGTGACCATTTCCATCATCGTTTGCTTAACCATCTGTGGGGCCCACCATTATGTATGTGTTTTATCCTCTCCATTTATCCATTTTGACAGATCATTTCAGGCCATGAGTTCAAAAAAGAAGCAGAATGCTAGTGTACCACGCCATAGGAAGCAGTGACAATGACTCCCATCATTTCCTACGGCCATAGTGATATTTATTTGCCATTCAACCTGTTTATAAGATCACATAGACCTAGGAGAATGGTAAACATAAATATCAGGTTCAACCAAACCTTTTGTGCCCCAAGAAGTTTTCAATCCATTGAATCCCCACTATCTCATGTGGTGAGGTCCACTTGAGCCTTCCATCTACTCCTTTTTAGGCTCATCCTCTAAAATGAAATGTTAAGATAAATGGACAACATGGATAAAACACATACATCATGGTGGGCCAGACATGAGAGCCCCTTTTAGGATTGTCACTCTCTGGCTAAGTCCTGGTATGGGTGTTACCCAGGTAATACCTCAGGGCCTATTTGTTAACGCTGAATTTTCGTGCTTAACACAGAGTTTGGAAAATTTTCCATGTTTAGTCATTATTAATTTTTTAATCCCTTCCTTCCGGGAGAGATTTTCTTCCTTTCGTTATACACATCCTAACTTTTAAAATGGGGCGCTTCTCTGAGCCCACCATGATGTATGTGTTTCATCCACTCCATTCATCCACTTGTAAAGGTTATTTTAGGGCTTGATACCAAAAATGAGAGGAATATAAATCTCAGGTGGACCACACCACAGGAAAACAATAGTGATTGGATATCAACCATTAAAATTCTCCTAAGGCCCAATGTACTGTTTATTTACATCTACTCTATTGATTAGGTCATATAGATCCAGATGAATGGAAAAAACAAAGATCAGCTTGATCCAAAACTTTTATGGCCCCCAAAAAGTTTTTAATGGTCGATGTTCATTCAACACTATTTTCCTGTAATGTGGTCTACTTAAGACTGGGATATATCTCATTTTTGGTCTCATACCATAAAATGATCTAGAAACATAGATGGACAGCATGAATGAAATACATACATTAAGGTGGGGCATGCATAGCATTGACCATCGGTTATTGGTTGGTGGCAGGGGAGTAGCCAACGATTAGAGGTGTACACAAGTCGAGCCGAGCTGAGCTTTGCCCAGCTCGTGCTTGACTCGGATAGCTTGAGTCGCAGCTCGTGCTCGGCTAGGCTCGACCTTCGAGCTTGGAACAGTAGCTCATGCTCGGCTCGGCTAGCCGCTCGGTCCAGTTCGAGCCGAGTTCGAGTTGAGTTTTCCGGTCGACCAGAGATTCGTCCGACTAAACTAGAGCCACCCGACCAATGGTTGCTGGTCGGATGGGTTTTACTACTCAGACGGATGCTACTCGTCGTAAAAAAAAATAAAGAGATGGGATGAGAGGACTCACTTTGGGAGATGAGGTCGTACGGACAAATGCTGGAAGGAGGATATTAGCTGGGCAGTGGAGAACGGCAAGAGTATTGAGCGAACATATGACTAATTTGGGTGAAAAGGAGGGAGAAATAGGTTAGGGTCGGGCAATTTAGGCGTTGGACGCTGGTTGGCTAGGGGTGAAAAATGGTTTTTTTTAAAAGCCTTTATAGATGTACTTAAAACTCAATCCGAGTTGAGCCGAGTCGAGTCGAGGTCAAATTACCAAAAACAATGAGCAACAATCTAAACACAATCTTCCACGACCCCTGAGTTTTGGATCTACCTTATCCAAAATGGATAAAATAAGTGAATTTCACTTCTCCAATTCAGATCACAAGCAAGTAAATTCGTGATTAGACCATGTCATCACTAATGCAATGTTGCATTAAATGAGTGTGTGATGATCGCATTCTTGCTTGTCACTTCTCCTGCGTTCGGAAGCGGATTGGCTGGTGTACACCACGCCAGCTATATAGCCGGGGGCATTGATGTCAGCAAGTTCTATCCGTGTCACATAATGAGGTATGTGTTATATCCAAATCATCCGCACATTTTATAAGATCATTATAAAGCTTGAGGCCAAAAGTAAGACAGATATAACAATTAAGTAGACTGCACTGAAAAAAGTAGTGAGGGATTGAACGTATACCATTAAAACCCCTTTTAGGGTTCACAGGAGTTTTGGATCGATATGAAATTTTTTTTCCTCTTCAACCAGGTCTTTGTAACTTTATGAAAAGATTGGATGGAAAATAAACGTTATGGTGGACCCTATGAAATTTTTAACGGTGAAAATCATTATCTTCATAGCTATTGTGGTGTGGTCCAGTTGATCTTTGGATATAATTCAGTTTTTGAATAATACTCTAAAATGATCTCAAATAATGGATGAACGGTGTGGATATAATAAATACATAATTGTGAAGCCCATGTAACTTTGATTTCCTTTGAAGCGTCAGCGCTGGCCTTCGCACGAAACGTTCCTGCACCAGCTGTACTAGAGACAATCCACTTCCCTTGCGTTCTGTGGTGGATGGCAATCCGCGTCGGAGCTTATACAGTGGTGGGCCCTGAGGTGCATGAATGGAGTAGTTTTTTAGTACTGTACGAATAAAGAGATTCGATGTGTCTGATATCTTTCGGAAGCAATGAATGAATGGAGTAGGTTTTTTAGTACCGCGTGAATAAAGAGATTCGTTGTGTCTGATGTCTTTCGGAAGCGGAATGCGTCCTGCCCTGCATGGATAGATTACCGTCCACGCAGAGGTTCCATGGGACCCAACATGATATATGAATATGATCCGTGCTGTCTATCTATTTTTTCCACATCAATTTATATTATAATCAAGAAAATTTTGATAGATACAAAGTTCAAGTGGACCACACTACAGGAAGCAGTGTTGATAATGATACCCATGGTTGAAACATTCCTAGGGGTCATTATGATGTTTATTTACCATCTAACCTGTTGATAAGTCCACGTACACATGGATGAAGGGAAAAGACAAATATTTTCCTGATCCAAAACTTCTATAACTCTTATGATGTCTTTAATGGTGGAAATTCAATACCTTCCGTGTGGTCCACTTGAGCATTGGATCTTCCTCATTTTTTAGTTAATATCTTAAAAAGATCTTTAAAAATGAATGAACGTAGTGGATGAAAATGAGATATCACTATGGGCCACAAAGCCTTGCCTGGACGGATTAAGGCCTAGGCTGGGCAGGACGCAATTTGCTTGCATATCTTTTGACAGTGGAAGCCCATTAGATGGTGACCCAACACCACGTAGCACTGGTTACTGTGGGGCCACCATGATGTGAGTGTTTTATCTGTACCATCCATCTATCTTCCCAGCTCATTTTATTGCATGAACCAAAATTGAGAGACCATAAAAAAAACACTCAAGTAAGCTACACAATGGGAAGAGAGGAAAATGCCTGCCTTTGAATTGTTTCCATGGCACATCCTGACGTACAAGAAGATAAACACAAATATCAGCTTGATAAAAAATTATAGGCACCGATGAAGTTTTCAATAATATTTATTAAATTCTATTATTTTATGTTTTATGGTCCACTTGAACTTTGGATGTACCTAACTTTTAGATCATACGCTAAAATAAATTGAAAAAATGAATGGACAAGGTGGTTAAACTTCCTACCAAATAATAATAAGTTTGGTTTACAGTAAATGCATAAATCATTAAATTTAAATGAGCGTTCAATGCCAGAGTCATCTGAGGTATGGTCCACCTGAGCCTTGGATCTTAAGGAAGTGGCACGTGGCCCAATCTACACCTTCACGCTGAGTAACCAGGGAGATAGGTGGTGTAGGGATCACCTCGTAAACCCGCATACCCTGTTGCCTCTCTGTCCACCTCCATATGTTGAAAGTTCTCTCTGTTCTTCAAAGTCCTACACTTTCCCAATTTCAACACCTCTGTGAACTCAAACTCCTCTCTTCTTCCCATCTACATCCCAAACAAAAGAAGAAAGAAAACATGGTCGATTCACTCATCTCAATCGCAGTGGAGAAGTTCAACACCATCCTCCAAGATGAGGTAGCTTTGGTGGCGTCAGTCACCAACGATATTAAAAGGCTATCCAGTACATTCGAGTTAATTCAAGCTATGCTTGAAGATGCTGAGTCTCAGCGATTGAAGAAGAACAAAGCAGTGACGATTTGGTTGGAGAAGATCAAAGATGTGGCCTATGATGTGGACGACATAATAAATGAGTGGACGACGTCGGAAGCTCTCAGATCACAAGCAGCCGATGAAGGTAACGTGTCCTGTTTCAGCAAGAACAATGTAAGAAGCTTCCTCTCCCCTGTTACTTGCTTAAATCATGTCATGTTACGCCATAGAATTGGAAGTAGGATAAAGGAAGTGAGGGGTAGATTAGATGATATCGCCAAAGACATGAACCAATTGGGTCTTAGTGTAGCTAGTGGAGAGAGGGAGAGAGTGGATACTCAGGTGAGGCAGAATGAAAATAGAAAACGAGAAACAAGCTCCCTAGTTGACAGGCTGTCGATTGTAGGTAGAGAAGATGATAAAAATAAAATCCTAGACTTGCTGCTGAGTGAAAGTAGTCAGGAGGTAACTGAGGTGCCCTTTGTCATTTCTATCGTTGGAATGGGGGGTTTGGGTAAGACATCCCTTGCTAAGCTCGTCTACAACGATGATAAACTCAAGGAGGAGCGTTTCCCCGTGAAAATGTGGGTCTGCGTATCAGAAAATTTTGATGTGAAACAGATTACGAAATTAATGATAGAATCTGCAACAGGGTCTCCTTGTAATCTTGAAGGCTTGGAAACAATGCAAAGTCATCTACGTGAAATCTTGCATTTAAAGCGATTCTTGCTTGTGCTTGATGACATTTGGAGTGAAGATCGTAGGATGTGGGATGAACTGAGACTTCCATTCCAAGCTGGTGCAGTTGGGAGTCGAATCATCATAACCACTCGTAGTGAAAAGGTTGCAGAGGCGATGGGAAACATCCACATGCACAAATTGGACGTCTTATCTGATGAAAAATGTTGGTTATTGTTCAGCAGTGAAGCGCTTGAGCATCGGAGTACAACAGAGCGTTTGGAGTTAGAAGAGATTGGACGGAAAATCGTAAACAAGTGTCGAGGCGTGCCACTTGCTGCAAAGACACTAGGGAGTGCAATGCAATCGAGAAGGACGACAAGACAGTGGGAGCACGTGTTGGAAAGTGAAATATGGAATTTAGCTGATGTCAAGGAAGAAATTTTACCGGCTTTGTTACTCAGCTACTACGACTTGCCTCCTACTCTGAAGCAGTGCTTCACATATTGCTCTATTTTCCCCAAAGATTGGGAGATAAAGAAGGATAAAATAGTTCAGTTATGGGTGGCACAAGGCTTCATCGGCTCCGACACAAGCAAAGATATGGAGGAAATTGGTGGGGTGTATTTTGATGATTTATTAAAACGGTCGTTACTCCAGGATGCAAGAATGGATGATGATGGCAATATATTCGGTGTCAAGATGCATGATTTAGTTCATGACCTAGCACAATTTGTTGCAGGAAATGACTGTTCGATTCTGAAGATGACACAAGGGGCCATTTTTAACCTAAACAAGGTCCGCCATTCTTCTTTACCATTCACTGGCCCAGGTGCATTTGAAGTGACCTCAATTCCATCCAGCTTTTATAAAGTCCATAAGTTGCGAACATTGTTTATCTTCCGAGAGTCAGGCTTATTTGATTCTTCAATAGAAATGTCGGAAATGGAAAAAGTAAGAAGCTGCAAGGTCCTCCACAATCTATTTCATCATTTACGATGCCTTAGGGCATTGGAGATGAGTGGAACTAAGATTTCGAGATTACCTCGCACAGTAGGACAGTTGAAGCAATTGAGATATCTCGATTTGTCTCGCTCAATGATAGAGGAGTTACCCGAGGAGTTGATTGATTGCATAAATTTACAGAGCTTGATAATCAATTACTGTCGTTTCCTAAAAAGACTGCCTAGAGAAATGGGGAAATTGATTAGCCTCAGACATCTAAAATTCAGAGGCACGGAGCTGAAGTACTTACCCAAAGGGATAGGGAGACTAACTTCTCTTCAGACGTTAACAAAATTCATTGTGGGTGGCAACGATGGATGTGAGTTAGGAGAACTGAAACACCTTAACCTCCTTCGGGGACGTCTTGATATATACCAATTGCAGAAGGCGTCAAGTCAGGAGGAAGCCAAGCAAGCAGAATTGAATGAGAAGATGCACCTTCATACTCTCTCCTTACATTATTATTATGAATATGGAGAGGTAGTGGGAGATGAAGAGCAGAGGAGAGCAGAGGTGGTGCTTCAAGGACTCCGACTCCATACAAACTTGAAAGTATTGCTGATAGAGGGTTACAGAGGTTCCAAGTTTCCCGATTGGATGGGGGATCCTTCTTTCTCCAATCTAATCTTTGTCTTACTGTATAATTGCACCGAATGCGAAGAGCTACCACCTCTCTGGAATCTACCCATGCTCCGTAAATTGTGGGTCTTCGGTTGTCCAGTCTTGGCGGAGCGGTACAAAGAGGGAGGAGATGACAGGCACAAGATTGCACACATCTCTGATCTCGACATGTCGTAGTGTGATGATTTGTTGAGCGCTGTGGGGGCGACTTTGATGTATTTGTTTTTATTTCCATGCGGTGCATACATTTTTCCTGCTCATTTTAGCGCTTGATCTCAAAACACAAGAAGATCCAAAGCTCAACTGGACAACACCGCGAGAAACAACAGGGATAATGACACTCTAATGCTTATTCACCATCCAACCTGTTGATAAGGTCACATGGATCTGGTTGATGGAGAAATACAAATATGAGCTTGATCTAAAACTTTCGTAGCCCACAGGAAGTTTTTAATGGTGGGCATTCAATTACCACGGTTTCTCATGGTGTGGTCCAATTGAACTTCAGTTCAGTTTCATTTTTGGGACCATGCCATAAAACGAGTTGGAAAAATGGATAAATGGCATGGATATCATTCAATGGCAGTTGTGTGTTTGGTTTTTTTTATTTTTTTATTTTATTTTATTTTTCTAATTTTTATTTTAATAATTTTAATTTGCAGTCTTGTTTATTTATCTTTTCAATTGTAATGGATGTAATAAGATATCAATCAGTGAAGATTTGTTCCTTGTTGTGTGATATTATGTAATTCTCCAGATATAAGGTGGAAATTATAGTGTTGTAATTCATTAAGAATGAGAAAATTATATGGATGAATAGGGGCCTTTAAGACATTTGTAGACCTCACCATATATAAATGTCTCTCATGTATTTATCCAGAGCATATAAAGGCATACATGTACAGATGTATATAAATGTTCTACACTATACCATCACTGGTTTCCAACACAAAGAAACCATCATGGATTTTAATCAACATGACCCAGCTCAAAAGCATCTCTGTGCTTGGACTTTCTAGTCTACGAAAATCTCATCCTTAGGTAGACTCCAGCAGAAACTTGCCAGAGCACTATAAAACACATACAGAGAGGTGAGCCATCAGAGCATGTGCAATGGTAGGTGTCATTGCTTCCTGCTGCTAGTGGTGGGTTTAATTTGAACGGCAGTGTGGATTCCTCAAAATTATGATAGGTCCCACTGTCCCACGTTCAAAAGGATCTACCGAAATGGATACGTGCAACTCAGGTAGGTTGGGTTGGGTTGAGGGGTCAACCCAAGCCTGTCCCAACCACAACAGGACCTGACCTGACCCAAATTCCAACCCAAGGTGCCCAACCTGAATTCCTCAGTACTTTACTTGTCCCAACCCAAATATGTTTAATTGTTCTCAACTCGTCCTAGCCTGGCCAGTATCTGATCAATTGAACCCAACCCAAATTTGCACAAATTGGGTTGGTATTTTTCAACCTGAACCCAACCTAAAGACCATGACAGGCCTAACTATGACATTCTTTGGATGGATACAAGAGTTGAGGAATGCTTATTTAGTGGGCTAGGCTAAGCCTAATATAGGCCTTGCCTACTCTATAAGCCTTTTGGGTTGGGCTTGAATTTTGAAAATTGAAAATTATTTTGAAATATATGAGGTTCTAAATTCTTGAGTTTCGGATACATTCTACAAATATAGATTTGGGTTAGCTAACCTCAATCGAAATTGAAGGGATTTAGGGCTAAAAGCCGGTCTTTGAGTTGGTGCACCTTATGGATGGAATGGGTCTTGGATACGTACCATGGGTGGGCCCCACATAGCCACCTACTTTGAAGTCTCCACTCTTCCAAGTTGGGTGCACCTTGAGGTGAGACCTGTTTTGGATCGACACCAAGAGTCACCCCATACTCGGCCAAGTCACTCCAAGTCACCGAGTCTTTTAACCATGGGTCTAAGTCAATTTGTCATGCGTGAGTAGGTGAACATTCAAGTCCTTACTCTTGCTCGGGTGGTAGACTCTCAGGAGTTTCAACACCTAGTCAAGGGTTCGAGTATCCATAGGTGGTGAAATTCCACTAGCGTGAGTGTGTAGGGTGTGTGTGCGTGTGTAAAAAAAAATAAAAATAAATAAATAAAAAGTCGTGTACAGGTGAAGTGTACCAATATCATTCAATGCTAAAATCAGCATATATCTGACTACATGTATCATTAATCTCTCATAATCAATGAATGGTTGTCAGGAGTCCACTAGCATTTTTATGACTAGTTAAAATTTCAAAAATCTACTTTGAAATGTGTTGGGATTCCCACCCAAGTATAAACCTTTAAAAGGAACTCCTCCCTTAAAGGCATCTTCTGATGTGCTCTACTTGGAAGAGGAACCTGAAGCAACGTGTACTGTGAAAATCATCAGTTGGTTTAAGTGGGGCCCATGACTTATTATCCCAACCATGATCAAACCGTTCTTATTGCAAATTGGCCATGCCCGTACCTGATTAGAAGATCCAAGTCATCCCATCATTATCAATACTTGAGGTGGATGGGGACCACTCCATTGTGATCCTTTTCTTTAACTGTCCATCATTTGGCTTCCAAACAGAGAGTTCACAAAATCTGATACCCGGTGGCACATATCAGATCAACGGTTAGGATTGTCCAAGCCATTGACCATCCTTATCAAAGGTAAGGACATACACATATCCTTGGTTCCAGATCATATCATTCCATTCCATTCCTTTATTTGGAAAAACCATTCAAGAATATATATATATATATATATATATATATATATATATATATATATATATATATATATATATATATATCTTCCCAAAAAAAAAAAAAAAAAACATGCATTTGATCAAGTGGGCCACACCATAATACTTAGTGGATCCTTACCTTTGACACATTTTACTTTAACTGAAGTAGACTCTATGGAATGGATTATTCATATTGATGGCTGGACTTTATTTTGCTGTGCATGATCCTAATAGTCCATTTGCATGTCAAGGACAGAAAACAAAAGGCTGCTTTGATGGTTGTGAATCTTCATTGCGAACTATATACAGTGCTGTGAACCTGATGGATGGTCCAGATCAATCATTTAAGAGCCCTTTATGACAAAAAGATCCAATTCTCCATCAAACACTAGTGAACTGCCAACTTAAACATGCTAAGGCAAATTGGTGGCATTTATCCAATGGGCCCGTGTAAATGCAACATACCAAGTAACACACTAGAATAATTTAGTAGACTAGCTACCAATTCTGATAACGTAAAGTAAATGTGTCATCATTACAAATTTACCACTATTTAACTAACCACAAGGGATCACTATCAATTTTGCCAAGAAAAGCAAAGGAATTTGTATTCAAACACTTCACATTATTAAAAATGTTATTATTACAATTTTACCATCCATAGTTCAAACATGGGAATAGTCAGTCAAATAAAGATGTTGTCTAGAGACTGATAAAATAATTTATATTCATTGTACATTTCCTTTACCTTAACACGATAACTAGTGAAACAAACAGCCCAAGTGTAATAGAAGTATACAAGGAAGCATGTTATTAGTTGACTGAGGTTTTTTTTTTTTTGGCCTGTGTCACCACTCCCATAATTTCTTGCTTTATTGGGCCCTGCATGGGCCATATTAAGAAACATAGGCTGAATGGATTATTTGAACCAACATAGTGCGTCAATTAATTTGCAACATTGCAAATAAAAATTATATATTTTTCACATTCAACTCCAAAAATAGCATACAATAGCTTATAGTTATAGCAGTATTGAGAACATGGACGATTCAAATCTTTGTACAATCCTAATGCATAAGTAGGGCTGTAATTTGGGTCAACCAAAACCCAACCCAAGTTCAAGTCAGGTTAGATTAGGTCATGAAGGTCCTCAAGTCAGGTTTGGGTTGAAAACATGAACTTTTTGTTTTTTACACCCAACACCCACACCACGGTAGGATTTCACCATAATGGGTACTTAAACCCATGACCTCGTGTTGAAACTCTTGCGGGTCTACCACCGAGGCATGAGTAAGGACCCAATCACATGTATTCCGATTCCGTCAAGTATAAAGAAATTCAGGTTAGGTTCAAGGTAGGCACCTCATGCTGGAATTCGGTTTTGGGTCCTCTTAATTAAGATTGGGTTGAGCTCATGTTGACCCTCAACCCAACCCATGCCACCCAAGTTCTCCAAATGATCCATCTAAATCACGCTGACTTGATCCACATAGACTCTATCACCAAGGCACCCAAAAAAGGCTCCACCATAGCTGGGGCTGAAAGTGGTCCAGCCTATGTCCAGCCCAATAGGGTTGGATTTTTGCTAAGGCTAATGGCCCATATGTTTGGCTTAGGCAGGAGTTTTGAACTTGTTACACCAAAGCTGAGTTGGCTATGTATAAAGGCTCTCTATCATTAGGGATGCAAATTTGATCTTGTGCCAGTTTGAGTGATCATCTTGAGCCTGGCACAACCTTAAGAGGACGTGACCCACGACCCAACCTAACTCAAATTCCAACCCAAGGTGCCCAGCCCGAACTAGACCTAAATTCCTCTATACTTGACCTCACCCGAGACAAATACATTCACTTGTTTCCAATCCGATGTAACCCAAACCGTATTTGCTCAATGCAAGCCCAACCCAACTTTTCTCAAATTGGGTTGATGTTATCCAACCCGAACCCGACCTGGGGACCTTGACGAGCCCTATACATTACAGCACCTTCGAGCCTAACCATTTTGACATTCTTTAGATGGATAGTAGAGAAGTGGAATGCTTATTTATTGGGCTAGCCTAGGCCCAACACAGGTGTTATGGGTTGGGCATGAATTTTGAAAACTGAAAATTGTTTTGAAATATATGAGGTATAATATATTGTTGATGCAGGGGAGGACGTGAGGTCGAGCACCGTCTTCCTCAAGAGGATAACTATTCCGAATCCACGGAACTTCTCTGGACTCCTCACAGAGACTTCTCAAATCCACGGGGAAAGAAAGCAGAAAATAGAAATAAATTCTAATAAATTCGAAATTGATTGATCAATGCTTAAAAACGAGTTCACAACCCTTTAAATAAGGGTACCAAGCAATGGGAAAGAAATTAGAATCAAACTACAACTCAAACTCTTAGAATCCGCGACTTACTATTTATAGACGGTCGTGATGTCTACTAGTGCGCAAGGTTTTCGGCCAAAAATAGTAAGTGTCCTATTTGGCTTCACCAAACCGTTCTCCTAATTATTCTAAGCTCTTTTCACACTGGGCGCAACTCCTAAAGCCCGACAGATGAAGAGTTATAATCAAACTAAAACTTACTATTTATAGTAAAAATGAAATTAAAACAGGGAAACGACCATCGATCAAGGGGTTTTTCGCAATTTTGGGCTGCGCAACCCGGCATAGCGGGGTTGGTTGGCTAAAGTAGCTCATTCTACCCCAAAATCATATATTTTACGTCAAATAACTCATCCCGGATTGCAAGATATGCCCGATCTAAGGTCCGATGGTCCGGATCACTTCTGTCGTCGACCGGGCCTTTTCTAATCCATCTTGGCCATGAAACTGTCCGCGACCCACTCTACATCAGTCCCCTCCACTTCAAAAGAACTCGTTCTCGAGTTCTCATCTTGCGCTGGTTCATGATACTCGGTCATGTCCGCGATGTTGAAAGTCCGTGAGATTGCCATGTCATCTGGAAGATTAACAACATAAGCGTTGTCGTTGATCTTTCGGATGATTGGTACCGGTCCAATTTTTTTATTCTTCAACTTGTTGTACGTTCCGGTCGGAAATCGTTCTTTGCGCAGATGGGTCATTACTTGGTCACCCACCTCGAACACTTTTTGTCACCGATGTTTGTTGGCTTGCTCCTTGTATTTTTCGTTTGAGGCATGTAGCTTGGTTTGTACTTCCACATGAATGCCCACGATCTTGTCAGCCATATGTTCCGCTGCAATACTCATGCCTGGGAGCTTGGGCAGAGGGACCAAGTATAGTGTGTGGCAAGGTACTCGTCCATAAATAACCTGGAATGGGGATTTTCCTGTCGAGCGGTTCACCATGTTGTTGAATGCAAACTCCGCTTGAGACAAGGCCAAATTCCACTGCTTCAGTTTTTCTCCTGAAATACATCGAAGGAGGTTTCCCAACGTATGATTCACAACCTCAATTTGACCATCAGTCTGTGGGTGGTAGGCGCTGCTGAACTAAAGTCGTGTATCGAATCGAGTCCACAAAGTCTGCCAAAAGTGGCTTATGAACTTCGTGTCACGGTTAGAAGTAATAGTCTTGGGAACCCCGTGTAGCTGCACAATTTCTCTGAGGAATAGATTCGCCACGTGTGTTGCATCGAGAGTCTTCTTGCATGGAATAAAGTGCGTCATCTTGGAGAAACGATCTACTACCATGTACACCGAATCCATGCCGCGTTGTGTTCGTAGGAGACCAAGCACAAAGTCCATAGATAAATCCTCCCAAGGGCCGTCAGGCACAGGTAATGGAGTGTAAAGGCCCGTATTATGAGATTGCCCCTTAGAGGTCTGACAAATATAACAACGTTGGACTGCCTTTCCCACATCACGTACCAATTGTGGCCAATAATATCATTCTTCCACAAGAGCTCGTGTCTTATCTCGCCCAAGGTGTCCACTGAGGCCACCTCCATGTAGCTCTTGGATTATCTGTTCCCTTAGCGAACTGTTTGGGATGCACAGTCAATTTCCCTTGAAAAGGAACCCGTCTTACATATGTAAGTCGCCAGGGTGACCTTCTTGGCATCTGACCCATGTTTCCTTGAAGTCGTCGTCATCGGCATATATGTCTTTGAGGCGCTCGAACCCGACAACCTCATTACTCATAGTGACTAACAAAGTTGCACGGCGACTCAATGCATCAACTACTTTGTTCTGTTGCCCTGACTTATGTTTTAGTACGAACGTGAATTCCTGCAAAAACAAGATCCATCTAGCATGCACACGGTTAATTTTAGCTTGACTATTAATGAATTTGAGAGCTTGATGGTCCGTGTAAAGTATGAATTCCCTTTGAATCAAATAATGTCGCCAGTGCCGCAGTGCCTGGACCACCGCGTATAACTCGATCTCATATGTAGACCATTTCTTACGTGCATCACTAAGTTTCTCGCTGTAGAAGGCTACCGGCCTACCTTCTTGAGACAAAACTCCCCCAATTCCGACATATGAGGCATCACATTCGACTTCAAAAAGTTTGTCAAAGTTAGGAAGTACAAGAACCGGGGTCCTGGATAATCTGCCCTTGATTTCAGCAAAGCTCCTGTCGGCTTCGTCAGTCCACTGAAACTGCCCTTTCTTCATGTAATCTGTGATTGGTGACACAATGGTACTGAAATTTTTCACGAACCGACATAGAATGTCGTCAGTCCATGAAAGCTTCGCACTTCGTGAATATTTGTAGGAACCGGCCATTCTCTGATTGCCTTCACCTTTTCCTCATCCACCCGAATGCCCGCGGATGTGACGACAAAACCCAGGAACAATAGGCTATCAGTCATGAAGCTGTACTTTTTTAAATTGAGGTACAACTTATTTTTAGTGAGCACTGGAAGGACCTTCTTGAGGTGTTCCATATGGGTGGCTTCGTCTTGACTGTATATCAAAATATCATCGAAGTAAACCACAACGAACCGCCCAATGAAAGGTTTCAGAACTTGGTTCATCAATCTCATAAATGTGTTAGGCGCATTTGAAAGACCGAAGGGCATGACCATCCATTCGTATAATCCTTCCTTAGTCTTAAAGGTCGTTTTCCACTCATCACCCAACCGTATTCGAATCTGATGGTAGCCGCTCCTTAGGTCCAATTTAGAGAATATTTTTGCACCCTCTAACATGTCCAGCATGTCGTCCAACCGTGGTATAGGAAACCTGTATTTTATGGTGATTTTGTTGATGGCTCGAATGTCGACACACATGCGCCAACTCCCATCTTTCTTTGGAGTTAATAGAGCTGGTACAGCACATGAACTCATGCTCTCTCGAATAAGACCCTTACGGATCAATTCCTCTACTTGTCCCTGCAGAATCTTGCACTCATTCGGACTCATTCGATAATGGGGACGATTAGGTAAACTGGACCCAGGGACAAAGTCGATATGGTGTTGGATATCCCGGATGGGGGATAACCCATCGGGAAGGTCATCGGGCCAGATTTCTTTGAATTCATGTAGCAGGGGCCTTAGTCTTTCAGGGATGTTGGTAGGCTCGAGTTCTTCCCCTTTTACAATTAACGCATAAGTCTGTCCTGTTTCCTTTGATTCTTCCACGAAGTCCCGTATGGTTAAGAGAAAATGACCCTCCACTTTAGAAGTTTCAGGTGGTCCCTCTGGATCCATAGGGGCCAATATAGTCTTCCGGCCGTCCTTGATGAAGATATATATATTATCTCGCCCTTTATGAGTGGCGTTACGGTCAGATTGTCAGGGCCGACCAAGTAGTATGTGACATGCTTCCATGTCAACCACATCACATACTACTTCATCCTTATAATGTTTGCCAATTGAAAAGGATATGGTGCACCGTTCAGTTACCTTTGTTTCGCTGACCTTCTTGATCCAACCGATTGTATATGGAGAGGGATGACGCTCCGTTTTCAATTACAATTTTTCCACCATGACCTTGGAGACGATGTTCTCGCTGCTCCCACTGTCAATGATCACGTCACAAACCTTTCAATTCACCGTACACCTAGTGCGGAAGATGTTATGCCGCTGTGGATGCACTTCTTTTCTTGGCGCATATAATAGTCGCCTCACGACGAGCGACTCGCCGTGGTCTTGCTGAATCCAACCTGACTCATCTGCCTCGTCCTCGGTGGTATGCTCCTGTTCTTCAATATCTGGATCTTCATAAGTGTTACCAGCACTTCTATCATTGGTGGCGAGGTTTGCCACTTTTCGCTGGGGACAAGTATTTGATAGGTGGCCTGATTGGCCACAACGATAGCAGTTATCGGGCCTTGGCCGAGCATAGGGGTTTGGGATTCTACTTGGACCAGCAGCAGTCGATACGCCCCTTTGGGGTCTAGCTTGCCCACTTCCTTGATCTCGGTTCTCAAACGCAGGAGGTTGAGTGCGTGCTCCTACGGGCTCCTTCCCCTTAGGCTGTGCAGTTCCCTGGGGCAGACCTGCCACAGGGATCCTTACAGTAGGATAGGTCCGTGTGCTAGGACGTTCAAGTTGCTCTTCTGCCCGAGTAGCCAACTTGATCGCATCATTCATTGTTCAGACGGACTGCATCTGGACCCGATCCTGGATAGCCATACGTAATTCACCGTTGAATCGGACGACTTGCTGCGATTCAGTCTCGACCAAATCGTTACGCGCTGCCAGGCGGTAAAATTCTTCTGCGTATTCTCTCACCGACCGACTACCCTGTCGACAATTTTGGTATTCTTGGAATAATACCTGATCGTAATCGCTAGGGAGGAATCGGGCACGTAGTGGCTGCTTCATCCGTTGCCAGGTGCGGATTGGTGCTTTCGTCTGCCTGGTTCGCACGAGTTGCAGTTGTTCCCACCAAGCTGAAGCTCCTCCTTTCAACTTGTAAGCCACAAGCTTGACCTTCTTTGCTTCAGGGATGTCCATGTAGTCAAAAAATCGTTCAACTTCAGAAAGCCAATCGAGGAAATCCTCAATGTGTAGTTGGCTATTGAAGCTAGGAATATCAACCCTCATCTTGAATTCTCGATCCGTTCGATCTACTCGATCGCCGCCATGTCTGGGGTGTTGAAAGATTATGTCATCGATTTCCTCCTCACTGGAGCCCCCCTTCCTCAGGAAGGACCCTTGGATGCATTGTCGGTACTATCCTGCGATCAGGGCGATTAATTGGGAGTGGAGGATTGCCACCAAGAACACGGAGTTACCTTAGGTTTTCAGCCAAGAGATCCGCTATGCGGTCGATGGAAGAAGATCTCATCCAGCTGTTGTACTTGAACTTACAATGCCACCATTTCTCTCCTGCCAGCGTGTCACGCATATAGAATATCCGAACCGTCCAAACGGCGGGCCACACCATTATGGTCATTTGGCGCAGGGGAGGACGTGAGGTCGAGCACCGTCTTCCTCAAGAGGATAACTATTCCGAATCCACGGAACTTCTCTGGACTCCTCACAGAGACTTCTCGAATCCACAAGGAAAGAAAGCAGAAAATAGAAATAAATTCTAATAAATTCGAAATTGATTGATCAATCCCTAAAAACGAGTTCACAACCTTTTAAATAAGAGTACCAAACAATGGAAAAGAAATTAGAATCAAACTCCAACTCAAACTCCTAGAATCCGCGACTTACTATTTATAGACGGTCGTGATGTCTACTAGTGCGCAAGGTTTTCGGCCAAAAATAGTAAGTGTCCTATTTGGCTTCACCAAACCGTTCTCCTAATTATTCTAAGCTCTTTTCACGTTGGGCGCAACTCCTAAAGCCCAACGGATGAAGAGTTATAATCAAACTAAAACTTACTATTTATAGTAAAAATGAAATTAAAACAGGGAAACGACCATCGATCAAGGGGTTTTTCGCAATTCCGGGCTGCACAACCCGGCATAGCGGGGTTGGTTGGCTAAAGTAGCTCATTCTACCCCAAAATCATATATTTTACATCAGATAACTCATCCCGGATTGCAAGATATGCCCGATCTAAGGTCCGATGGTCTGGATCACTTCTGTCGTCGACCGGGCCTTTTCTGATCCATCTTGGCCATGAAACTGTCCGCGACCCGTTCTACATCAATTGTGTAACAAAAAAATCGTCTATGCATCAATAATGGATATTCAACACAATAATCTTAAAGGTGTATCTGATTGGAAAGACATTCACGATGCCACGACATATCGAAAATGAATTTTGGTCTTCCGAACCTTACACCCTTAGGAGAAACTCTCAATGAAACTAGGGTTTTCTCTTTTATGTAGATGAGGGGACCAAGACATATATTTACAAGAAAAATGGCTAGAGAAACTTATCCATCACACTTCTCTCCTCGAGAATCTACATACCGTAAGTTTCCATATCTAGCTTAATAACCTTGCTATAAGGACCATGGTTCAAGCGTCTCACATCAAGCCTATTTACAATGGTCATAACTGTAGTAGGCCCACTGAATTGCTCAATCTAAATAATCCAACTGTCATATCTAAACTAGGGATCATATATGACCCACTTAATGGAGTCTTACATGAGGTTCTAAAATCTTGAGATACTAATGCATTCAATAAAAATGGAATTGGGTAGCTAAATTCAATTGAATTTAAAGGGATTTGAGGCTAAAAGCCAATCTTTGAGTTGGTCCACCCCGTAGACGGAATCGGACTTGGATAGGTACCATGGGTGGGCCCCACATAGTCACCCACTTCAAAGTCCCCACTCTATGCAAGTTGGGTGCAACTCAAGGTGAGACATGATTTGGTTCAACACCATGAATCACCTGTGCCTTGGCTGAGTCACAACTCAACTCGGGTCGAATGAGTCAATCCGAGACACCGAGTTGTTTAGCCTTGCGTCCAAGTCAACTTGTCATGGCAAGTAGGTGAGCATTCAAGTTGTGTATTAGGTGAAGTGTAGCAAGATCATTCAAGGCTGAAAGCAGCACATATCTGCCTACATGTACGTACCATTAATCTCTCTGATGAATGGATGGTTGGAGGGAGTCCAATAGCATTATTAGATTTTTAAGTTTCATAAAATTATTTTGAAATATGTGTTTGGATTCCTACCCGACCCAAGTATAAACCTTGAAAAGGAACTCATTCTTTAGCAGCATCTTCTTTTTACCTTGAGCACATGTTATTGTTGGTGATGTGTTCTACTTGGAAGAGGAACCATAATCAACTGATACCGTGAAATCCTCATTGCAAATCATCAGCTCGCTCATGGGGATTTTGACTGTATTTGCCTTGTAGTACAGTAAAAAATTGGAAAGGAAATATAAGTTCAAAATATGAACTCCGACAAGTACTTTTTAGAAGTTTTTCGGACCATCCCTGGCATTTCCAGCTCATTTTTCAGCGGGCCCAAAACAAATGAAGCACATCTAAAAACAGTGGTGATTGACCATTAAAAACTCTCTATGGCCACACAAGTTTTGGATAAGCTGATATTTATTTTTACTTTCATCCAAGTCAGGGACTCACCCACAATGCTGTTGCCCGGGACCTGATCGGTGCTCGGGCTCATGCATCTGATTTGATTTTTGAAGGCGTTCAATCACCACTGTTCAATCATACAGCCATCTTGCTCCTTCGGCAGTTCCTCTGCCTCTCTCGACTCATATCTTCTTAGTTCTATCTCTTCCGTTTCTTTAAAAGTCTTTCCCAGTCTTCGCTTCCTACCATCTACATACCAAAAGAGGAGAAAGAAAACATGGTCGATTCCCTCGTCTCGATAGCACGGGAGAAGTTGAGCACCATCATCCAAAATGAGGTGGCTTTGTTGGTGGGTGTCAAGAACGAGATCGAAAAGCTTTTCGAAACGTTCACCTCAATCCAAGCTGTGCTTGAGGATGCTGAATCTCGGCGAGTGAAGGACAGAGCTGTGAAAATCTGGTTGGAGAAGCTCAAAGAAGTGGCCTACGATGTGGACGACATACTAGATGAGTGGATGACGGAAAATCTAAGATCACAAGCAGCTGAGGAAGGTGATGGCTCCTGTTTCAGCTTCATTGTTATTTGTTTCCTTTCCCCTCTTACTTGCTTTAATCATGTCATGTTCCGCCATAGAATTGGAAGTAGGATAAAGGAGGCAAGGGGTAGATTAGATGATATTTCCAAAGAGACGAGACAATTGGGCCTTAGTGTAGCTAGTGGAGAGAGGGAGAGAGTGGATAGTGAAGTGAAGAAGGACGAAATTAGAAAGCGAGAAACAAGCTCCCTAGTTGACAGATCGTCGATTGTCGGTAGAGAAGACGATAAAAATGAAGTCATAGACTTGCTGCTGAGGGAGAGTAGTCAGGAGGTAACTGAGGTGCCCTTCGTCATTTCTATCGTTGGAATGGGGGGTTTGGGCAAGACATCCCTTGCTAAGCTCGTCTACAACGATGAGAAACTCAAGGGGCATTTCGACATTAAAATGTGGGTCTGTGTTTCGGAAGATTTTGATGTGAAACGGATTACGAAATTAATGATAGAATCTGCGACAGAGTCTGCTTGTAATCTTGAAAGCTTGGACCTGTTGCAAAGCCGCCTTCGTGAATTCTTGCATTCAAAGCGATTCTTGCTTGTGCTTGATGACATTTGGAGTGAGGATCGTAGGATGTGGGACGAACTGAGACTTCCGTTCCAAGCTGGTGCATTGGGGAGTCGAATCGTCATAACCGCTCGTAGTGAAAAGGTTGCAATGGCGATGGGAAACATCCACATGCACAAATTGGAGGCCTTATCTGATGAGGATTGTTGGTTAATGTTCAGCCGCAGTGCATTTGGTGATCAGAGTGCAGAAGAGCGTTTGGAGTTGAAAGAGATCGGACGGGGAATCGTAAAGAAATGTGGAGGCATACCACTCGCAGCAAAGACAATAGGGAGTGCCATGCAGTTGAGAAGGACGAGAAGGCAGTGGGAGCTCGTCTTGGAAAGTGAAACATGGAATTTAGTGGATGTCATGGAAGGAATTTTACCAGCTTTGTTACTCAGCTACTACGACTTGCCTCCTGCTCTGAAGCAGTGCTTCGCGTATTGCTCTATTTTCCCCAAAGATTGGGAGCTAGAAAAGGCTACGATAGTTAAGTTATGGATCGCACAAGGCTTCATCGGCTCCGACACAAGCGAAGATATGGAGGAAATTGGTGGGCTGTATTTTGATGATCTATTAAGACGATCGTTACTCCAAGATGCAGAAATGGGTAGTAATGGCAGCATATTCAGCTGCAAGATGCATGATTTAGTTCATGACCTCGCACAATCTGTTGCAGGAAATGACTGTTTGATTGTGGGGATGACACAGCAGGCCAATCTGAACCTAAACAAGGTCCACCATTCTTTCATCTTCAGTTCATCTATGTTTGAAGTAACTTCAAGTTCATCCACCTTTCATAAGGCCGACAAGTTGCGAACATTGCTAGTCTCCCATGGATCAAGAGTTTTTCCTCCTAAATTGGAAATGTCGCTAATGAAACAAGTAAGAATCTCAATTTGTCTCCACAAATTATTTCATCATTTGCAATGCCTTAGGGCGTTAGACATGACCGGAGCCAAGATTGTGAAATTGCCTCGAACAGTAGGACAGTTGAAGCATTTGAGATATCTCGATTTGTCTTACTCAAATATCGAAGAGATCTCTGCTGGGTTAATTAATTGCGTAAATTTACAGACCTTGATACTCAATGCCTGTGAATGGCTAAGAAAACTGCCTAGAGAAATGAGAAAAATGATTAGCCTCAGACATCTAGAACTTGAGAGGATCAACAATCTAAGCTACTTACCCAAAGGGATAGGGAGACTAAGTACTCTTCAAACATTAACAAAATTCATTGTGGGTGGCAACCATGGTGTGGATGGATGTGATTTAGGAGAATTGAAACACCTTAACCTCCTTCAGGGAAGCCTTGATATAACCCAATTGCAAAATGTGTCAAGCCAGGAGGAAGCTAGGGAAGCAGAATTGTATAAGAAAAGGCACCTTCATACTCTCTCCTTATACTTCAACTACCCCACATACGGAGAGGAAGTGGGAGATGAAGAGAAGAGGAGAACAGAGGGAGTGCTCGAAGGACTCCGGCCTCATACAAACTTGAAAGAGTTGAAGATATGGAGTTACAGAGGTTCCAAGTTTCCTGAGTGGATGGGGGATCCCTCTTCTAATCTAATCAGGATTCTACTGTATGATTGCAGTGAGTGCGAACAGCTACCGGCTCTGTGGAATCTACCTATGCTCCAAGATTTAGGAATGTTTGGGTGTCCGCTCTTGGCAGAGAAGTACAAAGAGGGAGGAGAAGACAGGCCCAGGATTGCCCATATCCCTTCTGTCCGCATTTTTTAACTGACTGATGTGGGACCAGATTAGGTGGTGTGATGATGTGTTGATGATGTGGGGACCACCTTGATGTATTTGTTTTATGTCCATGCATCCATCCATTTTTCTAGCTCATTTTAGGACATGAGCGAAAAAATTAAGCAGATCCAAAGCTCAAGTGGACTAGACTTCAAGAAACAGTGGGGATAATGACACCCAATGTTAAAACATTCCTAGGGCTTACTGTAATGTTTATTTTCTATCCATGCCAACATGTTGAAAAGGTCACCCAATCCTGGATTTTGGAAAAATACAAACATTATCTTGATCCTAACTTTTGTGGGCCCCAAGAAGTTTTTAATGGTGGGTGCTCAATCACCACTGTTTCCTATGGTGTGGTCCACTTGAGCTTCAGATCTGATTCATTTTTTGGTTCATGCCTGAATGATCTGGCAAAACAGATGAATGGCTTGGATACAAAACAAAAACATCAGGTGGGCCTGACAGTGCCCAACACATCACTGTGCCACTGCTGGAGGTGGCGATCGACACCACCTAATCCGCATCCAGTGTCGTGAGCATCGGGTGGCGCTCCATGAATTTGTTTTGGTGGGGGCATTTAATGGCACCACATGAATCTCTTTCTTCATTTTCTCTTAATTATTGAGCTGTGTGCTTGTGTATTTGGTTTTTTATTTTCTTTCTTTTTCTTTTTTTTTTATGAATTAGCTGTCATGTTTTTATTTTCATTTTCATGTGTAATGGATGTAATAATATATCAATCAATGAAGACTTGTTCCTAGTTTTCTGATATCATGTCATTCATGAGAGATCATATCATGGAAACTGTATTGTGTTCTGTTTCATTA
Organism: Magnolia sinica; assembly: GCF_029962835.1. Taxonomy (NCBI): domain Eukaryota; kingdom Viridiplantae; phylum Streptophyta; class Magnoliopsida; order Magnoliales; family Magnoliaceae; genus Magnolia; species Magnolia sinica. The sequence continues at coordinate 6,702,345 of NC_080579.1, forward strand.
AGTACGAGAAAAATACATAAAAGAGGTGGGACCTCTCCGGACATGTAGGAAATCCTTTCAAGTACGTTCACCTTCATCGGATGCTTGTGATCTGAGAGCTTCCATTGTCCACTCATCTAGTATCTCATCTACGTTGTAGGCCACGTCATTGAGCTTTTCCAACCAGATCTTCACCGATTTGTTCTTCACTCGCCTAGTTTCAGCATCTTTAAGCACAGCTTGGATGGAGGGAACGTACTTGAAAGATATCCAAAGATCAAGTGGACCACACCACAAGAAACAGTGTGATTTGAACTTGTACCATTGAAAACTTCTTGGGGGCCACAGAAGTTTCACATCAAGCTGATATTTGTGTTTTCCCTTCATTCATGTCTGTGTGACCTTATGAAAAGGTTGGATGACAAATAAATATCACTACAGGCCTTGGGAAGGTTTCAACTGTGGTTGTCATTATGCCTACTGTTTCCTGTGATGCAGCCCAGCTGAGCTTTGGGTATGATCCAATTTTGGGCTAAGGCTCTAAAAAGATCTGTTAAAATGTATGGACGGGGTGGATAATACACATAAAAATCACCATGGAGCCCACAGAGTTTGCTCAGTTCACAGTGCACATCCGAGGAATCTGGTCCTAGCAGGTTGATGGCCCGGATTCACTCTCAGAAGCTACGTGGGCCCACTGTGATGATGAAGAGAAATGTACCTAGTAAAAAATGAGAAGGATCCAAACCTCAAGTGAGCCTCTGGAGAGGAAAAGTGAGGGAAGAAATGCCTACCTTTGAAATCTTCCCAGGTCCACCTTGATGTTTATCTGCTATTCAAGCCATTTATTAAGTCAATCCCACTTGGATGAATGGAAAGCACAAAACCATTCATAGAGTCACTCCCTCATCGATGAACTGAAAGCACAAAAATCTTATATTGATACAAAACACTTGTGGCCCTTCAATTCGATTTGGATCCTTTTCATTTTTGGTCTCTGCAGCTGCTGCTGCTGCTGAGAGAGAGAGAGAGAGAGAGAGAGAGAGAGAGAGAGAGAGAGAGAGACGGGCCCAGTCGGGCTTCCGGGCTTGCCAGTTGTTTAAACGGAATCGACTCTTAGGCCCGGGCCAGGCCCTCGGGCCTGACATCCAACCCAAGCTCGGCCCAAGGCAGGCCAGGCCCGGAAGCCCAACAGGCCAACCTGCCCATTGATATCCCTATCAATTCCAGACATATAACCGTTATGTAATAATGATGTTAATTCCACTCGATGTAATTCAATACCATTTTATCCCACATTCCAAGTGTTCCACACCTTGATCAACCACAAGGATAGCACAATGAAATTGACACAATCACTGTAACATCGACAATCCATAGCAGTACTGTAGCTCTGTATCTGTTTTTTTTTTTTTAAAGGAAAGAAGAAGAAGAAGAAGAAAAGGTCCGAGGCTATTTGGACAGATGATTTAAACCATCCAATTTTTGGGGTCCTTTGGTGGGTGGATGACTGTTCAAAAACCAAGTACGGATGTGGCTCGTCTATCATGTAGATCAGCCTGATTTTTACTGTACATAATCAATCACAGTGGGGCACACCTTTTGCACAGCTTTGACTTCTTACCATGTGACACATCTGCCGGATAGTCAGGGATACAGAGAAATTTCACATTTAGTGCCTAATGGTGAATGTGTGCAATGATTATAATGATCTGATGGGCAGGACAGTGGATGGACCGTCCCGAAAAAATGTTCCTGATGGGAAAACATTGCCTTTTCATCAGTGTCCTGCTAACACACTTAAGAAACTAAATAAAGGGGGATAATCAATGTGGGACCACATGGCACACCAAGATTGATGGCTAGGATCGCAGTAATCCAGACCTAAACATGACACGTTGGCAAGTGAGCTGGATTGCACATGAATTCCACATGAACCGGTTGTACACAACAAGAACTCAACTACAATAATATGATTAAAGAAAATCAAGGTCTTACAATCAACAATATGTGAACATAATCCAGAGTAACAGATACAATCCCCTACTTAAAAAGAATGTGGCTTCTTCAAACTTTCCAACCTGTTTCCATACCTACCAAAATTTAAGAGTCGCTTTTCAAGCAATAAATGAAAAGATGTCTAGCCCACGAAATCTATGACAGAAGCAAGCAATTGCTGAGTAGGTAAAGATCTAAAGATGATTTTTTTTTTCATCTTCTTTTTCAACATTTTCAAAGGCTTAATGCCATTAGAGAAAGAAGCCTACAAACCAAAGAAATAATTTACTGAGTTGAGGACTTCTCCTTTCTTGCTAAGGACTCTGAATTATGGTCGCTTCCGGCAGTGACTACGAAACCCGCTCCCACCTGGAAAGAAAAAAGGGCATAAGACAACAACAAGAACCTTTCTAGAAGAGAAATCCTAACCATTCTATTTGGTCACCGGCAGATAGGTCTGCATTTGGATGCACAAGTAAAGTGAAAAACAGAACACAGTTCAAGCAAAAGAGAAGATGACAAATGGTAGTGATGTTCAACGAGAAAATAGCACTCGGTTTGAGCTTTATTTTCCTTCATGTCCAACTTGAAAGTAACAAAATCGCAATTTTGGAGTCAGCACTCTCAAGATGGATATCATAATTTGATTGTTTCCACTTTTTAGACAAATAATTGCAATTCCATTCAATAGTGCATCCAAACAAACCCTAGGAGTAGCCAATACTGATATTGTGAAATATATCATGTCAATGCTGATATGCAGCCCATAGCCCCATACAATTAGCCAAGGATCTTAGCAAGAAAGGTGAGCGAGAGAGCTCAAGAAAGATTACCTGACAGTCCTTCAGAACCACATGGTCTTGTAGATGCACATTACTGCAAACAACAGAACCCTGGACCAAACACCCATCTTCAATGGTGACATGGTTCATCACAACTGAATTGACAATCTGCAAATATGGGAAAATGTGCTACTCCCGCAAATGATAGATAAAGATTCCAAAATAGAGAGGTATTCTACAATGCTCGGCCCATTACAGGTAAGCCCCATGTTTGATCCAGACAGTTCATTGGTAACCCCATCATGGATGGCGATGCTGCAAAAGCATTCCCTTCAGAAAATCTTAGCCATTCTGGTGTATTTAGGAGACTAGATCCTAAGGTTTTGTGCAACGGCCACCAACAAAGTGGTATCAGAGCGTTCAGGTTGGTTGAGCGGAGTGGGATCGGTTCTAAATTATGGAAGGTGACTTATCAAGGATGATCCGTCTCAATGGTTCTAACTGGACCATATGAAAGGCTAAGATGGAAGACTTACTTTATTGAAATCATTCCATAAACCTTGAGAATATATAATATACATGTGGGGATTATTCATCTAATGTTTGTTTGGACTTAGTTTCACTTTTTATCCCATTTAGTAACATATCATATATTGTTCTCACACAATACATGTGAATTGAGAATTTAGTAACATCTTCCCATGATTCTCCAAATATATAAACAATTCTCTACTAATTTGTTGCCTTCCACGTAATCCATTATTCACGGAAAAGGCATTCAATTAGTAAAGAACCATATATTTGGAGAATATAATGGGTAGTGTGTCAAATCTCAAACCACATGTAAATAGTGTGAAGAACATCCTATATACATGATATAGTACCAAATTATCCAAAATTTGGACAATTTAAGAATCCATATGGAACAATCATATTTAATTCAATAACTTGAACAAAATTGGCTTATAAAATGCTTTTATTTGAGTCACACGAGTTTGTTATAAAGATTGAACAATATGTATTATTCTATGTAAATTCTTAAACAGTAGATGGATTACTAAATGGGAATCTACACCGCTATTTGGCCTATTCAATAATAAAGATTACATATTATAGAATCACAACCGATACACACTATAAGTCATCCACTTGTTGCTAACATCATCAAAAAAAATAATCTAATAAGCATCTTTATCATGAAAGTTGCCCCAAGAAAACATCAATCCTCGAAACCATTTCACCAAAAGGAAAGAAAGAAAGAAAAAAATCTCATCCTTTTTTTATTTTTTTTGAACAGTAAAAATCTAACATAGTTGAAGTGATATTTGCAATGTAGGCATGAAAAAACCCTTTTGGAGAAGGGGCCCTTTGTAGGCATGAAAACCCCTTTGGTGGAATGGGCCCTTACTATTTTTAAAAACCTAAAAGCTGGATCTGGCTCTACCACCCCGAGTCGATCTCTCCTTTCACAATTGTGGCCATCTCATCAGTTCATCCCCACCGTTGCATTGTTGTTAATCTTCACGCCATGTATTTGGTGCACAGGTGCACCAATTCTCATTTATAAGGTAGGATGCCACTTGCGGATGCACATTTGCGTTGTCAAATCAAATGCCCTTACACATGCCAACATGGCATATCTATTCTAAATCTGGATGTGCTTTATCCCAGAAGAGAAAGAAGGTTGGTTTGCTAATCAGGTGGGCCTCATTCATAAATGACAATAACTGGCAATCGGCATTCAACTTACGTGTGCGCAGAACCTTATTAGCACGGTAGCTATGGGGACCATCTGATGAACAGTCTGGATCTTGCACACATGATCAATCCTAGCATGTGTGGGGGCATCTACGGTCTGCATTTGACAACTGCAGACCGGCGTGCACAACTAGCACAGACCCTCTTTAGTTAGACCATGTTAGGAGGTTTATATTAATACACAAACAGCCATGGACTTTTGTGTTCAGCTTGATTAGTTAGGGTCGTTTGGATACCTGTACATGGGGCAAACTGTAAGGGCGTGTTTGGACAGGCCCATCCTATGGGATTAGATTGTATTAGGGTGGATGGCAGGTAATGATGGCTGCGTCAGTGGATTACTATATCCAGGGAATCTACCACCAAGTATGTTTGGCTCACCTGGCCAATCCCTTCCAATCCGTCCACCCAAACATGTCCCAGGCGAAATAGACGGGATTAGGAGGGATTGGGTAGATTTCAAGGTAATGATGATGATGTCAGTGGATTGCTGGCGATCCCACGGGCTTGCTCCAATCCATGCAGAAGTTCAACGTGCCTGTTTGGCCGGGCAGACTGGATGGGATTAGATTGTATTGGAAGGGATTGGAAGGAGCAATCCTGGGATTGGCTGGGCATGCCAAACAGGCACGTTGAACTTATGCCTGAATTAGAGTAATCCACTGGGATTGCCAGCAATCCACTGACATTACCATCATTACCTTGAAATCTACCCAACCCCTCCTAATCCCATCTATTTTGCCTGTGTTTGGGTGGACGGATTGGAAGGGATTGCCCGGGCGTAGTGCCCAGATTGGCCAGGCGGGCCAAACATACTCGGTTCCCTGGATATAGGGATCCCATGGGATTGCCTGCAATGCACTGACGCAGCCATCATTACCTGCCATCCACCCTAATACAATCTAATCCATGGGATGGGCCCGTCCAATGGACAGGCACACTGGATGGAATTGGTAGTATCAGGGTGGATTGCATGCCTTTCAAGACAGTGTCAGTGGATTACAAGCAATCCCCACTGGATTGCTGTATCCAGCGGCCAGGTATGGCGTGTTTGGAGGAGCGGATGGCTATCCAGTGATTGTGTTTGGATGGGCTGGTGGTCGGTGCTCCGTGGGACCCACCACAATGTATGTGTCTCATCCATGCCGTCCATCTAATTTAACAGATCATAAAACAACAAAAATAAGTTATATCCCAATCTTAAATGGACCACATTACAGGAAACATTATTGAATGAGCGTCGACCTTGAAAAAACAATTTGGGCCCATAAAAGTTTTGGATCAAGGTCACTTTTGTTTTTTCCCTTCATCTGGGGCTGTACGACCTAATCAACCTATTGGATGTCAAAAAAACAGTACAGTGGGCCTTACGAGGATTTGAATGATGGATGTCCAATCAATATTGTTTTCACGTGGTGTGGTCCAACTGAAATGCGTATACCTCTCATTTTTTGGATCAAGCCATAAAATGATCTGTAAAAATGGATGAACGGAAAGGATGAAACACATACATCATGGTTTCCAAAAAAACCCCTATTCAGCATCCAATCATACAGGATTGCACCGTATGCCCAAAAACCCACCACAATCCAGCGTCCAAATCCCTCACAATCCAGTGGATTTTCATCCAGCCGCAAATCCACCACCCGTCCAAACAAACAACTGCTCGGACGCTGTGGGATTCGAGTACCCAATCCAACTTAATACGGGCTACTCCAACGAACGCTACCCATCCAAACACGCCCTAAATGACTTACAGGTTAATGGTTTACAAGGACGCGGATTTCCTGCGAAAGCCTTTCATGGGGAGTTCGTGTGCAAGATGCTGGGTAGGGCCATCGAGATATTAGTGAAAAATCCATCCCATTCATCCATTTTGCTAGATCATTTTAGTACATACGACGAAAATGGTCGATCCAAAATTCAACTGGATCACATAAGAGGGAAAATTGGGGAAAGAAGTGCCTACCGTTGAAACCTTTCTGGGCTCCATCTTGATGTTTATATGCCATCCAAACCGTTTATAAGGTCATTCCCACTGGGATTAAGTGAAAGCATAAAATATTTGGCCTTATACGAGACTTTTACGGCCATAAAACTGTTTCAACGGTGCTCACTGAATCCCCACTGTTTCCTCTCGTGTGGCTGATTTGAGTTTTGGATCCATTTAAGTTTTGGTCACAGGTCCAAAAATGAGCTCGCAAAACGGATGGACGGGATGAATTTGCCACAAACATCTCCGTGGGCCCCACCCAGCATCCTTGCGCAGGAACTTCCTGCTTTCTGCTTTACAGTCTATGTTTGGATGCTGGAAAATGCTTGTAAATCATTTACAGCTTTCAGCCCCATTTGATTTTTACAGGCAAAAAGCTGCGATTTCATTTAATGGCTCTCTCCATTTACAGTCTAGTGGCTATAATGGCTCTCTATTTACAGGACTTGAACAATTTACAGGTTATCCAAACACTTAGAATCATTTACAGCTTACAGCTTACAGCCAAACAGGACACACTGTAAAAAAGTGATTTACACCTGTAAATCATTTACCACTTAAAAACACTAACAGTCATCCAAATGACCCCTAGACAGTCAAGTTCTACACTAGCAGTGGGCCAGAATCATTGATTTTCATCATCCAAGGCTAGCAATGGTATATCCCCAAGCTGAGTAGGATCCAAATTTTCAATAGCCCAAACCCCATTCCAGAACACGCCACTATTTCAAAAGCCAGGCCTAAAACCATTCCAGCTTCAAAAAAAGAAAACCTTATTTTTTTTAGTACATAAAGGAAAATTAAAACCCAAATCCCTAGTCCGAGAATACTCAGCAAGATTTAAAAGAAAAAATAGCTTATAGCTTCAAGAAAAGAAAACTTTTGTTTTTTTTAGCATATAAAGGAAATTAAAACCCTAAACCCCAATCCATGCTTATTTAATAAGATGATTTAGAAAAACACCTTCCGGAATAGAAAACCCTAGCTTTTTCGATCAATGGCCGTTGAGGCGTGGTTGGAGGTCCGTTGCAATGCGGCTGATTCGCCGCTGGGTTGCGGTGACATGGCTTGGACGGTCCGGGCTCCGGCAAGGCGCTCTGATACTCTGGCCTTCTCTGGAAGCAGAGGGAGAGAGAGAGAGAGAGAGAGAGAGAGAGAGAGAGAGAGAGAGAGAAGAGGGAAGCGGATTAGGTGGTGGGGAGCTCATCAACCTCAGCGGTGGTGGGGAGACGTGGTGAGATTTGATCGCTGGGATAGTAAGCTATGAGGGATCCGTTCGGGCCTGTTTTAAGGGAAGCGGATTGGCTGGTGTACCAAACACCACCGACCCGACCTTCGACCTGGCTGATGTGTTGAGGGGAAGGGGATTGGCTGGTGTACCGTGTACCACACACTAACTATCGCTGGTGGAGACGCTCCTCGAGCTCCGAGTTGTACGAACGGTACCAAAGAGATCAAACTTACATGGCCCCACGATGATGTATTTCTTATATCCACACCGTTTGTACTTTTTTAGGGATCATTTTAGAGCATTATCTAAAAATAATCATATTCAAAGATTAACTTGACCACACTACAAATAGCAGCAGGGATAATAATTTTCACCGTTAAAAACTTTGCAGGGCTACATAACGTTTATTTCCTATCCATCTTTTCAGAAGGTCACCGAGACCTGATCAAAGTTGGAAAACACAGCGAGGGAAAGCAAATTTCATATTATCCGAAACTTCTCTAACACTGGAAAGGTTTCAATGGTAAACGTTAAATCTCCACTGCTTTTTTCAGCGTGGACCACTTTATCGTTATACATATCTCTTATTTTTCTTCTCAAGCCTTAACATGAGCTCTTAAATTTGATAAACATTGTGAATATAACACACGCCTCGTGATGAGACCCACGGAACTTGCTTAGGCCAATACACAGCTATATAGTTGATGCGTGGCATACCAGCCAATCCGCTTTCGTGCTGGGGTTATCCATTTTTGTAGGTCCATCATGAGGTATTAGTTATATCCAAACTGTCAGCTCACTTAGCGATCTTATGGTAAATGTTTTTGGGAAAAATAAGATGGATTCAAAAATAAAGTGGACCACACCGTAAAATGTTGTGGAGGATTGAACGTATATCATTGAAATCCTTTCGAGGGTGACTTTATAACCTTTACAAACGTTCGGATGTTAGGTTGGCCTACAAATGTTTTAATGGCAAGAATCATCGTTCTAGTACCATTGGTGGTGTGGTCCACTTGAGACTTGGAAATGATTTGTTTTTTTTTAAGAAAGATATGATCCCCTCCAAATGGATGAACCGTGTGGATATGATAAATACATCCTTATGAGCCACGTAACTCTGATTTCCTTTGAATCGTTCGTACAACTCGGAGCTCGAGGAGCCGGTCGTCGACACATGGCTACGGTTACTACAACTCGGCGCTCGAGGAGCCACTCGTCTTCTCACGACACGTGGCCACGGTTCGTACAACTCGGATATTGAGGAGCTGTCGTCTTCGCACAGGCGCCCGCATCAGCTGGCTTGGTGATGTGCTTGGTGTACTGCACAGGACCGAACTGGCTAATGTGTCGACACCACCAAACTCTGTGGGCTCCATTATAAGGTATGAATTATATCAAACCGTCCATTCACTCTGTGGGTCCCATCATAAGGTATGAATAAAAAATCAAGTGAGCCGCGGTGTAAAAATCAGTGGGACATTGAAAGTTTACCATTTGAAACCATTTTACGGTCACAGAAATTTTGGATCAGTATGATATTTGTTTTTCATCTTCATCCAAGCCTACGTGACCTTATATATAGATTGGATTTTAAATAAACGTTATGGTGGGCCCTTTAAACGTTTTAACGGTGAGAATTGGTGTCCCCCCTTTTATCTATTGTTTGGTCAACTTTGACTTTGGATATGAATAATTTTTTGGACAAAGACCTAAATTGATCTCCCTGAATGGATGAACGGTGTGGATATTGTGGATATAATAAATATATCATTACTAAGCCTATATAACTTTGATCTGCTTTGAATCGTTCGTACAATTCGGAGCTCGAGGAGCGCCCGCGGTCGTCTTCGCACGACACCTACCCACCTCAGCTAAGTTGGTGGGGTGGGGTACATCAGCCAATCCGCTTCATTTTTAACGGGACACGGTTTTCGTGCAGAGGCTTTTACACGCAGTTAGTGCGCAGGGTGGGATCCACCGTTATGTTTCTAGAAATCCACCCTTTTCATCCGTTCTAATACATCATTATAAGACATTCTACCAAATATTTGATGGATCCAAAACTCAAGTGGACCACACAAGAGGAGGCAGTGGGAATTCAATGAGCACATTTGAAATATTCGTACGGCGATAAAAGTTTTGTATCGGGCTTCTGTGTGTTTCAACCCTTGGCAACGGAAATGGTCTTATTAAAGGTTTGGATGACATATAAACCTCAAGGTGAAGCCTAGAAAAGTTTCAACCGTAGGTATTATTTCTTCCAAATTCTCCTCTCGTGTGACATACTTAAACTTTACATCCAATTAAATTTTTATATAATTTAATAAAATGATATCTCAGAACGAACAAACTGGGTGGATTTCTAACCAAGATCAAGGTAGGCCCCGTACAACATCCTTGCGGAGGGAGACGGATTGGCTACTGCCCCTGACACCATCCCGGTGGCTGGTCGGTGCTCTATGGCCCCACCGTGATGTATGTATCTCATTTATTCCGTTCATCTATTTTTTTCAGATTATTTCAGGTTTTATACCAAAAATTGTAAGGATATAAATCTCAAGTGAACCATACCACGGGAAAACAATAGTGATTGGATATCCACCATTAAAATCATCCTAAGGCCTAATGTACTATTTATTTGACATCCAATGGGTTGATTAGGTCATACAGGCCCAGATGAAGGGAAAAAAACAAGATCAGCTTGATCCAAAACTTTTATGGTTCCCAAAAGATTTTTAATGGTTGACACTCATTCAACACTGTTTTTTGTAATGTGGTCCACGTGAGATTGGGATATATCTCATTTTTGTTCTCCTACTATAAAACGATCTGAAAAATTAGATGAACAGCATGGATGAAACACTTAAATCATAATAGGCCAACAAAGCATCGACCACCAACCATTAGAGGGTGACTGGGGAGTAGCCAGTCCGTTTCCCCTGCAGAGGAAGGCATTGGCAGGAAATCCGCGTCCGTTTCATCAGGAGCGGATTAGGCGCGGCTCCGGCCTCAGCCAAGATGGTGCGTAACTTACTGTGGGACCACCTTGATATATGTATTTTAAATCCACTTCGTTTATTTATTTTCTCAGATGAAGTAAATCCAAATCTCAGGTGGGCAATACTAACAAAGCATCGGTGACTGACTATTAAAAACTTCTTATGAGCCACAAAAAATTTGGGTTTGGCTGATATATTATGCTCCCTTCTGATATTTTATGCTCCCTTCGTCTGGATTTCTGCGACCTTATATGAAGAGGTTGGATGGAGAATAAAAATCTGAGAAACATTACGATAGACTCTTAGAAAGTTTTTAACGATGAGGCGTATAATCAACACTATTTTCTTTTTAGTATGGCCCACTCGAGATTTTGAAATACTCTATTTTCCGTATAATTCGTAGAATGTCCTGGAAAAACGGACAGACAGAGCGGATGTAGATTATATATAACAATGCGGGCGTGCGGTAAGTGCCGCACCTAAACCGCTCCTTGTTTAAACCGGCCTTGGGTTCGGTACTTCGGTGGATCTCCGGATCTATAAAGGCAGGTGGATCGCTGACTTCGAGCCCCACCTTGATACATGCATCTTACATCCGTGCTGTCCATCCGTTTTGACATCTCATTTTAGATCATACAGCAAAAAATGAAGCAGATAAAAATCTCAGGTGGACCACACCACCTGAAACAGTAGTGATTGACCATTAAAAACTTCCTGTGCGCCATCAAAGTTATGGATGAAGCTACTATTTACGTGGTCCCTTCGTCCAGGTGTTTTTGACCTTATCTACGGGTTGAATGGCAAATAAACATTTAAATCACCAGTGTAATCCATAAAAGATTTGGATCTGCTTCATTTTCTGGATCATGTCATAAAATAAGCTTTCAAAATGCATGTGCGGCATGGATGTAAGTAACATACTTCATGGTGGACCCTACAACCAGGGATCCAAGGACCTGTATCCACGAAGCGGCCCCCGTTTTAACTTGCGGGACGATTAGGTGGGAAGCGAATTTGCTGGTGTACCACTCACCGCGGAAGCAGATATGCTGGTGTACCACACACCACCGACCGGGTTGGCTGGTTGACGTCGTTAAGTTCCGTGGGTCTCATCAAGAGGCATGTATTATTTCCAAACCGTCCAACCATTTGGAGAGGATTGAACGTCTACCGGTGAAATCTTTTTGGAGTCACAGAAGTTTTGAATCAATATGATATTTGTTTTTCCTCTTCATCCATCCAGGTCTAGGGGACATTATGGAGAGATTGGATGGAAAATAAACCTTACGAGTAAGTCCGGCTAGTGTTTTAACAGTGAAAATTATTATACCACTATTACCTGTGGTGTGGTCCAGATGAGCTTTGGATATTATTAATTTTTTCTATTATCATCTAAAATTATCTCGCCAAATGAATGAACGTGGATATGATAATAAATCATATGTGGCCATGTAATTTTGATATCCTTTGAACTGTTCGTACAACTAGGAGCTCGAGGAACGTCACCGTCTTCGCAGGCACACAAGCAAAGTCGGCAGTTTGGGGCGCGGATTAGGTGAGTACGGGGTGATAGATTAGCCGGTGAGCCCTGACCGTGGGCCCACCACGATACATGCGTTGTATATCCACGCCGTACATCAGTTTTGCTAGATCATTCCAGTGCATATGCCCAAAAGTAAAGTAGATAAAAAACCCAAGTGGACCACACTAGAGGAAACAGAAGTCATTGAATGCCACCGTTAAAAACTTACTAAGGTGTACCGTTACTTTTATTAGCCATCCAACCTGTTGATAAGATCACATGGCCTGGATGAAGGGAAAACATAAATATAAAACTGATCTGAAAAAAGTCTATGGCCCACGAAAAGTTTTTAATAGACAATGTCGTTTATCTGATATTTGTATCTCTACTTAGAAAAAAAGATAGATGGCATGGATATACAACACATCTCGTGGGCACCACATTAGGGACTCACCCTCTATGCTGTTACCCATTCTCAGCTAATCCCTAGGCTAAAAGTCGGATTAGGCCGGGTTAGTGCTCAACCCTAACTTGAGGTTCCTATACCTCAACTCTAGTCCAACACACCTCAACTTTTGGGAATTCTAAACCCAAAAATAACCAAAGCAGGCTCACTCAGGTTGGTCATGCTAATATTTTTATTATTAAATTAGTCTATCATATTTCAATATAGGTTTTATTTTTTTACCTATAATTTTATTAATTATATTTGTAGTTATTTAGTGTAAATAACTTTAGTTTTTCTAAACAAACAAGTTAAAATATAGGACAACTACTCCTTTAAAAGTCATATTGTGTAGCACAATTTATTTGAGAGAGAAATTCGGCATATCTTGTTAGCTTAGGTCATTGGAAATGGTGTGGACCAATAAGACTCAACACTGGAATTTCATGTGCTTTCAACATAGGTGATCCATACTCAATTATAATTTATAACTTATATATCGACCGGGTTCGGGTTGGGTCGAGCAACCCAACACTTCAACCCAAGCCCTACCTAAGTTTTATCAGTTTAGTGTTTATATAGCCTATGCTCGAGACCAAACCCAATACATCCTGCCTGAGCCCAACCCAACGTCGAGTCAGTCGCAGGTCAGTCGAGTCAAACCTACTTGACTTTTAGCCCTACTAATCCCACCCTTCACCGTGGTGAGAAAAAAAAATTCACTCCTACCGTAACATTTGTGTTTCATCCACGTTGTCAATCCATTTTCAACTCATTTTAAGGCATGAGAATAAAATTGATGTATATATAAAATTCTAGTGGACCACACATGAACACCTATTGTTGAGATCTTCTTAGGAGTAACAAAGTTTTGGATCAAGCATATTTGTGTTTTCCCTTCATCTAAGTTTGTGGCACCTTATTAACAGGTTAGATGACAAATAAACATTATTATGAACCTTAAGAAAGTTTCAACGTGAAAGTCATCATTTTCATTTTTTTCTTTTTTCTATTGTGTAGTCCACTTGAGCTTTGATGTGCTTCAACTTTAGGCATGAGATGAAAAACATACGAATGTTGTTGATAAAATTGTTGGAGTTGTGCCTTCGAAAAGCAACATGTGTTCCAATCTATTATCATGCGGATGGGATTTGGCCTATCTCAATAGTTGATTTTAATTATTATGGGTCCTTATGTCATATGCCTTAGACATATTTAATGTTATATTATTCTTTAGATTATGTGAGGAATACACGATACATCTTTTGATCCTGAGAAACTAAAAATTGGACATGGCTATTACTGATCGGCGAAAGTTGTGTTCCATGGATCTCAATATCCACATAAGTCATGACTGAGACAAATGCTAAAGACACATTTGTGGATATTGATCTTAGAGATGTACGATCATCTTGTGTGAATGCACTGACTTGAGTTAGGATGGAATGCCATCACTATCGAAAATTGACTTGGTGTCAGTTGCGCCTTTTTGCCTTTACTGTACATAAAGTGAGTGTGAGTTTGTCATAGATATGGAATCTTAGCATGGCCTCTTCGACACTTCCATTAGTGGATTGAAGTTCAAGTCAACAATTTAAGGCATATTAGCCTAGACTCTAATCATGAAATTAAGAACTTGACTACGCACATTACTTGATCAATTCTTAGACCTGAAAACATGCGAGGGTCTTGGATCTTGATCATGTGGTTTTGACTCACTTTATGAGACCACGTAGAAGATATTGAAAGTGAGTGATGTTGGGTACATCTATTAGTGTTCGTTGATTCTTATATGGGCTAATAAAGAATCCATTGGGTTTATCATGGTGTTTATATGTATTTTTTGCACTCCGACATGGACCATTAAAAAGATTGCCACGTGTTGACACTACGGGACCAATACTAGCAAAAATACCTATTTTTGTTTTGACCTTCATTCAACATTACGTATTCTATTATTAACACAGAAGCATGAGCCATACACTTGCTCTTAGAGAGACGGATCAGAGGATGCCATGTGGGCACGATTATTATGCAAATTAGGATAGAGAAACACATAAACTGGATGATCTGATATCAAGTCGTGGTTTAATTAGGATTAATTGAATGAGAGAATTAAATTAAAATTCTAGTTAGGCCCATTCTAGTGCCAAATTCATTCAATACTTCAAACAATCTTACAATGAATGATGAAAATGCAGGAGGTGGTTTGATTCCGACTGTCCAACACCTCGAATAGAAGTGGAGGAGGTGGGCAACTAAGTGAGTGGCAATGATCGATTTGAGGTTAAAGATCGGTTCCTGATTCCTTTGGCAAGACCTCGATCTTGGTTTGGTTGTCTTTATCAAAGGAATTTTGACGGGTTTGATGACCAAATTTAGTAGGTCATGATGATCTTCGCAAAGAATCCTCCACGAGAAGAGGATTTGAGAAGCCATTAGTTTTTGATTTGACTGGAGTCATTTCTTTCCAATACAAACCAAATATGGCATAGTCTTGAATCATCTAAAATCAACAAGGAAATTTAGCAAGAGTTTCGTCGTATCAATAAGCTATAAAAGAAGCAATCGAATAACTCGAGGTACTATGCTAAATATATCTATCTGCTTTATATTTATATTTTCTTATCTTAGCTTAGCCTAGTTTAACTTTATTATAATTCAGTGAAAGATTTCAAATATACTATTTTTATTTTTAATGCATACACTCTAATTCTTATAAGTCCACCACTAAGTCATGAGTAAGGACTCATGAATACATACTTCACTATGCTCGTTGTCTACTCCAGTATGATTCATTTGAAATTTGGATATTATTCAATTTTTGACTCATTGATGTAGAGCGGGTCGCGGACAGTTTCATGGCCAAGATGGATCAGAAAAGGCCCAGTCAACGACAGAAGCGATCCGCACCATCGGACCTTAGATTGGGTGTATCTCGCAATCTGGAATGAGTTATCTGACATAAAATATATGATTTTGGGGTAGAACGAGCTACTTTAGCCAACCAACGCCGGGTTGCGCAGCCCGGAATCACAAAAAACCCCTGGATCGATGGTCGTTTCTTTGCTTTAATTTCGTTTTTACTATAAATAGTAAGTTTTAGTTTGATTATAACTCTTCATCCGTCGGGCTTTATGTAACACCCCGTACTTTCCAGTACTCGGGTGTTACCATTTAATTTAATTTAATATAAATACAAAAAAAAAAAAAAAATACAACCTAAATACATGTATTATGAAATGTTATTTATATATTTCATAAATATTTAAAGTCTCACGTTAAAATCGTATGTATATAACTACCGTATACAAAATATTACGAAAAATAATATTATAATAATGAATGAATTATAAATATTGATGTAGTACTAAATATCTTCTATGAATATGAGTACTAAATTTATTAGATATTTTAATAATATTTTATATGACTTAACAATATTGAGGAATACAAAGATGATTTTGATTAAATATATATTAATATTATATATTGTGAATTATATACTAATAAATATGTGATTCATAGCACATATATGATAATATATTAATATTAAAGTTTATATATTATTTGAATAAGAAGCGCATGATGGTGTGCTTAGACACATAAGTGATCCCTTAAGATATTTTAACCATTGATAGTCGAAATCACAATCGATAATAAATAACTTTAAAAAAAATATAATAATAATAATAATAATAATAATAATAATAATAATAATAATAATAACAATAATAATATTAATGATATTAAAAGCATTGACAATAAATAGCTCATGCTATAAGTGTGTATTAGGCCATATGATTCATGAAACAACCACTAAATTCTAGCTTAAGTAGTCTCTAGGACTCTTTTAACCGTTGACATTCATTTTCGGGATGATCCGTCCATTATATTAACGGGAATCCACCATTAGGACTATAGATCAAGTGGTGGGCCCCACCAGGACCTTGGATCTGCCCCATGTTTGGTATATGGACCTAACTGGACCCTTAGAACCAAATGGACGGTGTGGATTTCATCAAATCCATTGGTGGACCCCACATTTTCCTTGCACATGTACACAGTGCAAGAGCACTCGCAGTGCACTAATTTGGGCAGCCCGGTCAAAGCGGGTCTGACCCGCAATTTCCAAAAGAGAGAGGTTCTCTCTCTCTCTCTCTCTCTCTCTCTCTCTCTCTCTCTCTCTCTCTCTCTCTCTCTTCGGTTTGAGACAGCGGACGGACGGGAGTCCGTTTGTGATGATCGGTGGCCCACCAGAGGGAATCCATATTCATGATCGGGACCGTCCATCGGGTGTGTCCCTCAGCCCTGACAAAACCCTGGGTGGTTTCACCTGATGGCGTGCACCCACATGCACACAGGAACCGGCACAAACAGGGCCTGGAAGCACATTATTTCCAAAAATGGAAACTGCCCCTGCTGCCGCCAGCTTGGCGATCCGTGTGAAGGGTCTTCAAATGATCTCGGTCGTCCATTTGAGGACATCTCAACCGTCCAAACTCGGCTTCCACCTCAGCAAGGAAAACCACGACCGGTTTTTCCAACCCATGGTATTCAAAGGTGGTTTCGGCCAGAGAAGATCCGGACCGTTTGCTTTTGATCCAATGGTCTAGGAAGGGTTAGGGGATGCATAAAATGGCGCAAGGATCGAGGGATAGGGCACTCCTCCATTTTCGCAGCCGCAACCAAGGAAATAGCCATTTTCTTCTCCTCCCGAACCCACCACCCAAACAATCCTAAAGCTTCGAAAGAACTCTCCTGTAAGCTCCCTAGGGTCCATGCGAACCACCCCATATTGTCGGATTAAAGGAAGAAGATGAGGGAGAGAATCTGCCATTAACGGCGGAGCTTCTTCCTCGTTCAAGTAGCGCCTCACCGAGTCACTCCGACGTATGAGGAATTCTGGACGGGTCGGAGTTGCGTCTGGCCTGAGAAACAGAAAAGAAGTAGAAGAAAGGAAATGAAAGAAGAAGGAAAAGAGACAGAGAAAGAGGGAGTAGCGAGAGAGAGAATGTGGGGTGCTGCTACACCAGCTCAGCCTAGCCGACTTGAGCTCAACTCAGGCTCGGGTCTGTTCCAGGCGTTGCTGGATATTCCAGCATTGAAGAAAAAAAAAACGAGAAGAGGAGAAGAAGGAAATAGAAGGTGAGAGAGAGAGAGAGTGGTGCGTTGCTGCACCTGCTTGAACCGAGCCGGATTAGCTGGTCGGGTTCTGAGTTACCGGGCCTGTTTCGGTCCGAGTTGGACTGGGTCGAGTCCAGTGGTGTTGCTGGACTTCAAAGAAAGTAGAAGAATGAAGAGAAGGCAACGAGAGAGAGGAGAGAATGAGGGTGTGGGCGTGCATTAGTGCAACGCTGCCAGGTTCACCGTCGAGTCAGCAACCGGCTGGGTCGACTCAGTCGGATTGAGGCTGGCCGTGGGTCGAGCTCAGTCCTTGTTGGATGTTGCAAGTAAGGGAGAAGGGAAGAGAAAGAAAAGAGAAAGAGAAGGAAGAAGGGAAAGAAAAGAGAAAGGAAGGAAGAAGGAGGAGGAGAAGAAAAGCTAGTGAAGGGAGAGTCCGAGTCAACTCGGCTTGAACTGAGTCGACTGGGTGAGCCCACATTTTCTGTTCTAATTTAAATAATCATTTTTGTTATTAATGTCATTTTTAGGATTATTAAAGATAGGTATGATTAACAATTAGTAAGTTACCCATACGGATATTAGTTAGCACATATAAAAATTATCATTAATATCTTGTCGTTCTTAAAATATTGTTATTAATGTTAGAACACACTAATCATTTTCATTAAAATAATTATTTGTGTCATGTTAGCTAATATTATGGATATTGTTAATATTAATAATTGTTTTGGGAATTACTAATATTATTATTCGTAGTGGGACATTGTTAGGTAATTCAATATAATAGTAACCATTATTGATATTCCTAAATTTATAACCAATTCATTTAATTAATCATGTTCATTTGTTACTCTCTTTGATAATACCACTAATGGACACCCAAAATAGAGTTCAATTCTATAATCTAAACCCAGAACTAAACCCTAAGACAAAACCCTAAACTCCACATTAAAACCCTAAGATAGATAACTCAATATCCCTAGGTTTAAACCCTAAACCTAAATAGTGTGTAAACTTGGACCTAACTGTATAACTTTATGATTCATGATAGGGTGTGATTCTAAGGACACACGCACTCTCTAGTAACACTGGTGGCGATTCAAAGTTTAAGGTGATGATTCTTCCCCTTGAGCTTTCCATCTTCTCATTAGCCTAAGTTATAGTTTTTATTAAAAATTATAATTGATATCTCTCTCTTATAATCACATGTATTAGCTGGTGGAAATTGAATTGCTATATTGCCTGCTTAATGTTCATCCTGTATATTTGTTCATGCTTGTGAATTATTCGTGTATTGCTTATGGACTTTAAACTGGTACATTAGTGGGAAACCCCCACCTATAAATGTACACCCATACTTGGGATGTAACCCAACTGGTTGTGATTAAAATGAACCTTCGACTTAGTGGTTATTGAGTAGTGGTCTAAATGGATCATTGATGTGGGCCTACCATCCAGGGTTATTGTGTCCAAATGGTTTTCAAGGATGGTCTTTTATCGCATGGTTTTGACACTCGCCCTATGAGGCCTATTTTGATAATTGCCCTATGTGGCTTGTTTGATATCGCCCTATGTGGCTTTGTTTTGATATTTTTCCTATATGGGTTCGATGCTTTATACTGTGTAACCATACGATGGTAAGCCCCATATATTGTAATATGATTGGCCACTAGTCGACGGGTTTCCATTAAACATCCCAAGATGGTAGCCTCATGAGCCGGGGATGGTGGTAATGGGACACTATGCCCGAGCTGTCGGCCTACGCTGGGCCATATGCTCCCCGTAGTGACCTTTGAGCTTATCTAAATTGGCTGGTTGTAAATGGACTAATAATGACTTGGCTAATCATACATGCATGGCATACTACGATGGCTTGGATCATTATGCCCATGCGATTACGCTGCGAGTTGCGCTAATGACCAGCCGATCGATTTACGATGATGACTTGGATCACTCATGCCCATACGATTACGTTGCGTGTTGCGCTGGTGACCAGTTGCATCTTTGGGTGATGACCCCATTGCCTGTCTGGATGTTTTCCTGGGGCACCGACCGTCCGGATGATTTACTCGGGTCGATGATTGCATTCATGCATCCATGCACCTAATAAGATTGCATTTACTCCGTTTTGGTTGTCTGGATGTTTTATACTATTTCTTACCTAATGCGGCGGTGTGTAATCTTGAGGGAAACTCACACTGAGTTGGCCACTCATCCATCAAATATACAACCGTACAGGTAGTGCAGATGGCCCCGTATATTGGTGAGGAGCAGGCTATGTGGTTGACAAGGGTGCATGATTCTATTTGCTAAGGGTTGCTATATGATTTAACAGTTCAAGATTGTTGCAGTTTACCTTATTTCACATGTAATATTATGTCAATTTTGTATTTGTAAGAATGAGGACATTGGTTTGTATAAGTCATTATGGGCAACCACTTGTACATTCTAAATGAAAATTTAAACTTCCCTTTTAGCTTACTTGTCCATTCTACGCTCATCTGTTGACTCTGATAAGGAGAGAAAAAAATATAAGTGAATTTGACCATCCTTTAAAGTTAACACTCGAGTTTTTGGGAAACGAGTTATATACTCGGGTCCTGAAAACACGAGGTGTTACACTTTAGGAGTTGCGCCCAACATGAAAAGAGCTTAGAATAATTAGGAGAACGGTTTGGTGAAGCCAAATAGGACACTTACTATTTTTGGCCGAAAACCTTGCGCACTAGTAGACATCACAACCGTCTATAAATAGTAAGTTTACTATTTATAGTAAGTCGCGAATTCTAGGAGTTTTAGTTGTAATTTGATTCTGATTTCTTTCCCATTGGTTGGTACCCCTATTTAAAGGGTTGTGAACTCGTTTTTATTCATTTCATTAATCAATTTCGAATTTATTAGAATTTATTTCTATTTTCTGCTTTCTTTCCTCGTGGATTTGAGAAGTCTCTGTGAGGAGTCCAGAGAAGTTCCGTGGATTCGAAATAGTTATCCTCTTGAGGAAGACGGTGCTCGACCTCACGTCTTTCTCTGCATCACTCATGACTTAAAATGAGCTAGCAAAATGGAAGGAAGCATAGTAAGTGAAATGCATGCATGAATGTATGCACATAGTCCCGACACCATGGAGGTCGTGGTGGCAATTCGTGGCTCTCTAGTCCTGACACCATGGAAGTCGGTGGTGGCAATTCATGGTTGGAAAAGTGATCTTTGCAATTAAGAGAGAAGGATGCGGATTTCCTGCCAAAGGCTTTCGCATGAAGTTCCTGTGCTGGGAACATATGTAGGGCCCACCATGATGTTTTGATAAATTCACCACGTCCATCTGTTTTGTGAGCTCATTTTTGAATAAGAGATCAAAATTGATCGGGATCTAAGACTCAAGTGGGCCGAAAAGGAGAGAATTGAACGTCCACAATTGAAATATTCATGGGGCCACAAAAGTTTTAAATTAGGATGGTATTTATTATTATTATAATTTTTTTTTTCTTTTTTACAGTTCTTCCCAATATGAATCATGACGTTATGAAGGGTATGGATGGCATGTAAGTATCACAGTTGACCCTGGGAAAGTTTCAACCGTAAGAATTTCCCTACCCACCTTTTTCTTCACGGAGGCCCACTTGAGTCTAAGATCCAACTTATTTTAGCCTCTTGTCTAGAATAAGCTCAAAAAAAACATGATGAACTTAGGGGGTGTTTGGCGCATGGCATTGGGAAGGATTAGGTGGGATGGGATTTAAAAAACATAATTATCACGTATGACAGGAATGGTCCCCTGTTGCCATGGGATAAGCTTAATTCCACGCTATGTTTGTAATACGGTGGCACATTGAATGCATATGCCCACCATCATTTGAAACTATTAAGAATAGCATATATGTGTTATGTGCAAATTGTTCAACTGTTTTGTAACCTCATTTTATTACATGGACCTAAAAATGAGGCAGATCCAAAACTTATGTGGCCCCAAAGAAGTTTTCAACGATAGGTATTTAATCCCCGCTACTTTCTATGGTGGGGTCCACTTGAGCTTTAGGTTTACCTGATTTTTTGGTCCATGCTCTAAAATGATCTTGAAAAATGGGTGAACAGTGTGGATATAGCCCACACTTGAGTGGAATTGGCACTGACCCAATGCAATTCCATCAAATCTAATTCCACGCTTTTCCATTCTTCCCAAACATTGAGTTGAATTGGCACCGGACCTGATGCAATTCCATCCCACCTGCTCCCATCTAATACCACGTGCCAAACGCCCCCTTACTAGTGGATTTATAGAAACATCATGTAAGCCCTACGTTAGTTCCGCATGCAGGACTTCTGCAACAGCATTTATCAGGAAATCCGCGTCCGGAGAGAGAAGCAGACGTGACAAACACCATTTCTGCGGTGTCGCATCAAGTGTCTCGGGAGTTGTTTTGGGCCCACCTAGTGTGGAGCCCATGTAGCTTTGATCACCTTGGAAACCATTCGTACAACTCGGGAGCTCGAAGACAGCAGCGCTTACCTCGGGGCAAGCAGATTGGCTAGCGTACCTAACACCGGCTATATTGCTGTATTGACGTCAGCAAACTTTGTGGGTCTGATCATGAAGTATGTATTATATCCAAATGGTTCATCCATTTGGTGTGCTAGTATTAAGGCTTGAGCTGAAAAATAAGACAGATCTAACTATCAAGTGGACCACACTACAAAAAGCAGTGGGGGATTGAATATATACCATTGAAGCCTTTTTTGGGGGTGATAGAAGTTTTGGATTAATCTAAAATTTATTTTTCCTCTTACTTCAAGTCTTTGCAGCCTTATAAACAGATTGGATGAAAAATAAACGTACGATAGAAATCATTCTACGTTGTTATTCATGGTATGGATTATTTTTTGGATAATGGTCTAAAATGATTTCTAAAAATAAATGAACCTGTGTAGATATAATAAATACATCATTGTGAGGCCATGTAACTTTGATTTCCTTTGAACCGTTCTTACAACTTGGAACTCGAGGAGCGTTAGTGCTCGTCTTCCCATTGCCCCTACCTACAATGGGCTGGAGGAACAGATGGACGGCATAGATTATAAAGGTGGGCCCTATGATAGGGGTAATTACACCTACTGTGCTGTTACGCGCGTAGCTCCTGATCCACCCCAAGTTCCTGCTCTTATCACCAACGATATTAAAAAGCTTTCCAGTGCATTCGAGTTAATTCAACCTATGCTTGAAGATGCTGAGTCTCAGCAATTGAAGAAGAACAAAGCAGTGACGATTTGGTTGGAGAAGATCAAAGATGTGGCCTATGATGTGGACGACATAATAAATGAGTGGACGACGTCGGAAGCTCTCAGATCACAAGCAGCCGATGAAGGTGATGTGTCCTGTTTCAGCAAGAACAATGTAAGAAGCTTCCTCTCCCCTGTTACTTGCTTTAATCATATCATGTTACGGCATAGAATTGGAAGTAGGATAAGGGAGGGAAGGGGTAGATTAGATGATATCGCCAAAGACATGAACCAGTTAGGTCTTAGTATAAGTGTTGGAGAGAGGGTGAGAATGGATACTCAGGTGAGGCAGAATGAAAATAGAAAACGAGAAACAAGCTCCCTAGTTGACAGGCTGTCGATTGTAGGTAGAGAAGATGATAAAAATAAAATCCTAGACTTGCTGCTGAGTGGAAGTAGTCAGGAGGTAACTGAGGTGCCCTTTGTCATTTCTATCGTTGGAATGGGGGGTTTGGGCAAGACATCCCTCGCTAAGCTCGTCTACGACGATGATAAACTCAAGGAGGAGCGTTTCCCTGTGAAAATGTGGGTCTGCGTATCAGAAAATTTTGATGTGAAGCAGATTACGAAATTAATGATAGAATCTGCAACAGGGTCTCCTTGCAATCTTGAAGGCTTGGAAACGATGCAAAGTCATCTACGTGAAATCTTGCATTTAAAGCGATTCTTGCTTGTGCTTGATGACATTTGGAGTGAAGATAGTGAAGTGGGATGAACTGAGACTTCCATTCCAAGCTGGTGCAGTTGGGAGTCGAATCATCATAACCACTCGTAGTGAAAAGGTTGCAAAGGCGATGGGAAACATCCACATGCACAAATTGGATGTCCTATCTGATGACAAATGTTGGTTATTATTCAGCAGTAAAGCTCTTAAGCATCGAAGTGCAAGAGAGCGTTCGGAATTAGAAGAGATCGGACGGGAAATCGTAAAAAAATGTGGAGGTGTACCACTCGCCCTAAATACAATAGGGAGTGCCATGCAGTTGAAAAGTACAAGAAGTCAGTGGGAGCTTGTCTTGAAAAGTGAAACATGGAAATTAGCTTGGAATTTGGCTGATGTCAAGGAAAGAATTTTACCAGCTTTGTTACTCAGCTACTACGACTTGCCTCCTGCTCTGAAGCAGTGCTTCGCATATTGCTCTATTTTCCCCAAAGATTGGGAGATAGAGAAGGATAAAATAGTTCAGTTATGGGTGGCACAAGGCTTCATTGGCTCCGACACAAGCAAAGATATGGAGGAAATTGGTGGGGTGTATTTTGATGATTTATTAAAACGCTCGTTACTCCAAGATGCAAGAATGGATGATGATGGCAATATATTCAGTGTCAAGATGCATGATTTAGTTCATGACCTAGCACAATTTGTTGCAGGAAATGACTGTTCGATTATGAAGATGACACAAGGGGCCATTTTTAACCTAAACAAGGTCCGCCATTCTTCTTTTACTTTCAGTGATTCAGATTCATTTGAACTGACTTCAAGTCCATCCACCTTTTATAACGCCCACAAGTTGCGAACATTGCTCCCAGAGTCAGGCTCAATTGATTCTTCATCAGAAATGTCGGAAAAGGAAAAAGTAAGAAGCTGCAGGGTCCTCCACAAATTATTTCATCATTTGCGATGCCTTAGGGCATTGGAGATGAGTGGAGCTAAGATTTCGAGATTACCTCGCACTGTTGGACAGTTGAAGCAATTGAGATATCTCGATTTGTCTGACTCAATGATAGAGGAGTCATCTGAGGAGTTGATTGATTGCATAAATTTACAGAGCTTGGTACTCAATTACTGTTGTTTCCTAAAAAGACTGCCTAGAGAAATGAGAAAATTGATTAGCCTCAGACATCTAGAACTCGAGGGCACGGTCATGCTGGAGTACTTACCCAAAGGGATAGGGAGACTAACTTCTCTTCAGACGTTAACAGATTTCATTGTGGGTGGGAACGATGGATGTGAGTTAGGAGAACTGAAACACCTTAACCTCCTTCGGGGACGTCTTGATATATACCAATTGCAGAAGGCGTCAAGTCAGGAGGAAGCCATGCAGGCAGAATTGAATGAGAAGATGCACCTTCATACTCTCTCCTTATATTATTCATATGGAGAGGTAGTGGGAGATGAAGAGCAGAGGAGAGCAGAGGTGGTGCTTCAAGGTCTCCGACCCCATACAAACTTGAAAGTATTGGTGATAGAGGGTTACAGAGGTTCCAAGTTTTCCGATTGGATGGGGGATCCTTCTTTCTCCAATCTAATCAGAGTGGAACTGTCTAATTGCACCGAATGCGAAGAGCTACCACCTCTCTGGAATCTACCCATGCTCCGTAAATTGTGGGTCCACGGTTGTCCACTCTTGAAGGAGCGGTACAAAGAGGGAGGAGATGACAGGCACAAGATTGCACATATCTCTGATCTCGATGTGTGGTAAGATCTGGAGACCACCACCTGTGATGATTTTATGAGCGCTGTGGGGCCACTTGATTTATTTTTTTTTTTATTTTAATGTTTTTTAATTTTTTTTTTTTTAAAAATAATTAGCTGTGTTGTTTATATTTTTCTTTTCACATGTAATGGAAATTGTATTGTATTGTATTTCTTTAAGATCGAGAAAAATATATGGACAAAGTGGGACCTCTTTAGAGATACGTAGATCTCACAATAAATAAATGTATTTGTCATGTATTTATCCCTAGCATAGAAAGGCATGCATGTACAGCTATACATACATGTTCTACACTATGCCAACACTGGTTTCCCAGCATCTACTTGATTTTTAATACATACCGTCAACTCAGCAACGACTTTCTTGTTAGTGGCTCTGATATCACACACCTGTGCCCCTTTTCGGTTTGATATTTATGTGGAAAAGCCTCCTTGAAAGCCTTCACATACACATAGCTATATTTAGACCCTCTGGGGGCGTTTGGATGGTAAGTTACTTTGGATAAGCGATGAATAGATAATGTTGTTTCTACTTATTCAGCCCATGAATATATTTCGTAAATAACGTACCAATCAAAATGTTGAAAAGAATGTTTGGTTTTCTATTTCACGAGTAATTATTTCTCAAATAAGTTTGCTACCCCTCACATCTACCATCCATCATGTGAGGCTTGTATGGCCAACCTTTGATATGGACCATTCATTATGTGGGCCTTACTTGTGATTTGGGCCGTCCATCATGTGAGGCCCACCTTAGATGTGGGCCACGCATCATTATGCCCCAAACTTTAATGTGCACCCTTCATTGTGCAGGGCCCACCAAAATGTTGGTCGTCCATGGAGGCCACCATTAATGTTATTGTCCATCATGTGGGGCCCATCTTCAATATCCACCACCCATCATGTGGAGCCTACCTTTGATGTGGACTATCCATCATGTGGGCCTCACCTCTAACGTGGGCAATCCATCA
Source organism: Magnolia sinica (assembly GCF_029962835.1). NCBI lineage: Eukaryota > Viridiplantae > Streptophyta > Magnoliopsida > Magnoliales > Magnoliaceae > Magnolia > Magnolia sinica. The sequence continues at coordinate 6,728,867 of NC_080579.1, forward strand.
TGCAGGTCCCGCCTTGGATAAGGGTCACTCATCATTAGGGCCGACCTTTGATGTTGACTTTCCATCATGTGGGGCCTACCTTGATGTGGATCATCCATTATGTGGGACCAACATTATTATTTGTCCATCGTGTGGGCCCCACCTTCAATTTGGGTTCCCCATTCCGTAGGGCTCACCTTGGATGTGGATCATTTGTCATTAGGAGCCGACCTTTGATATGGACCGTCCATCATGTGTGGCCACCTCAATATAGGCCATCCATCATGTCGGACCCAGCTTCAATGTCCACCGCCAATCATGTGGAGACCATCTTTGATGTGGACCGTCCATCATATAGGCCATACCTTTGAAGTGGGTTGTCCATCATACCCGTCCACTTTGGATGTGGGCTTTTTATCATTATGGGCTGACCTTAGATTAGACCACGTGGGCCCACATTAATATAGGGTCATTCATCACATGGGGCCCACCTTTTATGTGGACCTTCCACCATGTGAGCCCTATGTTCAATGTGAAAAGTTGACCATGTGAGGCCTCCTTCGATGTGGGCCATTTGAGAAAGTCCTTTAACATGGACCAAAAAAGAAGTAGAGAAGTAAAAAATTAAAAAGCTAAAACAAATTACTTATAAAGATAAGTAGATATTAACCCATAAGTTACTTTTATAATAATGCTTATGAAACTAACTTGCCACATTGGTTGGTGGCTCGGGAGTAGCCAACGATTAGAGGTGTACATGAGTCGAGTCGAGCTGAGCTTTGCTCAGCTCGTGCTTGACTCGGATAGCTTGAGTCGCAGCTCGTGCTCGGCTAGGCTCGACCTTCGAGCTTGGAATAGTAGCTCATGCTTGGCTCGGCCCGTCGCTCGGTCCAGTTCGAGCCGAGTTCGAGTTGAGATTTCCGGTCGACCAGAGGTTTGTCCGACTAAACCAGAGCCACCCGACCAATGGTTGTTGGTCGGATGGGTTTTGCTACTCAGACGGATGCTACTCGTCGTAAAAAAAATAAAGAGATGGGAGGAGAAGACTCACTTTGGGAGAAGAGGTCGTACGGACAAACGCTAGAAGGAGGATATTCGCTGGGCAGTGGAGAACGGCGAGAGTATTGAGCGAACAGATGACCAATTTGGGTGAAAGGGAGGGAGAAATAGGTTAGGGTCGGGCGATTTGGGAGCTGGACGCTTTGGGTTAGGGTCGGGTGAAAAATGATTTTTTTAAAAGCCTTTATAGATGTATTTAAAACTCAATCCGAGTTGAGCCGAGTTGAGTCGAGTCGAGCTCAAATTGCCAAAAACAAAGAGCAACAATCTGAACACAATCTTCCATGACCCCCTAAGTTTTGGATCTACGTTATGCAAAATGGATAAAAGAAGTGAATTTCACTTCTCCAATTCAGATCACAAGCAAGTAAATTCGTGATTAGACCATGTCATCACTGATGCAATATTGCATTAAATGAGTATGTGATGATCACATTCCTGCTTGTCACTTCTCCTGCGTTCGGAAGCGGATTGGCTGGTGTACACCACGCCAGCTATATAGCCCGAGCATTGATGTCAGCAAGTTTTATCTGTCCCATAATGAGGTATGTGTTATATCCAAATCATCCGTACAATTTACAAGATCGTTATAAAGCTTGAGACCAAAAATAAGACACATATAACAATTAAGTAGACCGCACTGAAAAAAGTAGTGAGGGATTGAACGTCTACTATTGAAACCCTTTTGGGGTTCATAGGAGTTTTGGATCGATATGAATTTTTTTTTCCTCTTCATCTAGGTCTTTGTAACTTTATGAAGAGATTGGATGGAAAATAAACGTTATGATGGGCCCTATGAAATTTTTAACGGTGAAAAGCATTAGCTCTGTAGCTATTGTGGTGTGGTCCAGTTGATCTTTGGATATGATTCGGTTTTTGAATAATACTCTAAAATGATCTCAAATAATGGATGAACGGTGTGGATATAATAAATACATCATTGTGGAGCCCATATAACTTTGATCTCTTTTGACGTTGGTCTTGGCACAAAACGTTCCTACACCAGTTGTACACCAGCCAATCCGCTTCCCTTACGTTATGGGGTAGATGGCAATCCGCGTCGGAGCTTATACAGTGATGCGCCCTGAGGTGAATGAGTGAAGTAGTTTTTTACTGCCGCGTGAATAAAGAGATTCGATGTGTCTGATGTCTTTCGGAAGCGGATTGCGTCCTGCCCTGCATGGATGGATTACTGTCCAAGCATAGGCTCCATGGAACCCACCATGATATATGAATATGATCCGTGCTGTGTATCTATTTTTCCCACATCAATTTATGTTATAAGCAAGAAATTTGATAGATACAAGTTCAAGTGGACCAAATTACTGGAAGCAGTGTTGATAATGATACCCATGGTTGAAACATTCCGAGGGGCTACCATGATATTTATTTACCATCTAACCTGTTCATAAGTCCACATAATCATGGATGAAGGGAAAAGACAAATATTTGTCTGATCCAAAACTTCTATAATTCTTATGATGTTTTTAATGGTGGAAATTCAATACCTGCCGTGTGGTCCACTTGAGCATTGGATCTTCCTCATTTTTGAGTTAATATCTTAAAAAGATCTTTAAAAATGAATGAATGTAGTGTATGAAAATGAGATATCACTATGGGCCACAAAGCCTTGCCTGGACGGATTAAGGCCTAGGCTGGGCAGGAAGCAATTTGCTTGCATTGACCAAAAAGTGGAAGCCCATTAGATGGTGACCCAACACCACGTAGCACTGGTTACTGTGGGGTCACCATGATGTAAGTGTTTTATCTATACCATCCATCCATCTTCCCAGCTCATTTTAGTGCATGAACCAAAATTGAAAGACCTTAAAAAAAAAAAAAAAAAAAAAAAACCTCAAGTAAGCGACACAATGGGAAGAGAGGAAAATGCCTGCCTTTGAATTGTTTCCATGGTACATCTTGACGCACAAGAAAATAAGCACAAATATCAGCTTGATAATTTTTTATCGGGCACCGATGAAGTTTTTAATAATATGCATTAAATCCCATTATTTTATGTTGCGTGGTCCACTTGAACTTGGATGTACCTAACTTTTAGATCATAGGCTAAAATAAATTGAAAAAATGAGTGGACAAGGTGGATAAACTACCTACCAAATAAAAATAAGTTTGGGTTACATTAAATGCATAAATCATTAAATTTAAATGACCGTTCAATGCCAGAGTCATCTGAGGTATGGTCCACTTGAGCCTTGGATCTCAAGGAAGTGGCACGTGGCCCAATCTACACCTTCACGCTGAGTAACCAGGGAGATAGGTGGTGTAGGGATCACCACGTAAACCCGCATCCCCTGTTGTCTCTCTGTCCACCTCCATACGTTGAAAGTTCTCTCTGTTCCATATCTTCAAAGTCCAACACTTTCCCAATTTCAACACCTCTGTGAACTCAAACTCCTCTCTTCTTCCCATCTACATCCCAAACAAAAGAAGAAAGAAAACATGGTCGATTCACTTATCTCAATCGCAGTGGAGAAGTTGAACACCATCCTCCAAGATGAGGTAGCTTTGTTTGCGTCTGTCACCAATGATATTAAAAAGCTTTCCAGTACATTTGAGTTAATTCAAGCTATGCTTGAAGATGCTGAGTCTCAGCGATTGAAGAAGAACAAAGAAGTGACGATTTGGTTGGAGAAGATCAAAGATGTGGCCTATGATGTGGACGACATAATAGATGAGTGGACGACGTCGGAAGCTCTCAGATCACAAGCAACCGATGAAGGTGATGTGTCCTGTTTCAGCAAGAACAATGTAAGAAGCTTCCTCTCCCCTGTTACTTGCTTTAATCATGTCATGTTACGACATAGAATTGGAAGTAGGATAAGGGAGGCAAGGGGTAGATTAGATGATATCGCCAAAGACATGAACCAGTTGGGTCTTAGTGTAAGTGTTGGAGAGAGGGTGAGAATGGATAGTCAGGTGAGGCAGAATGAAAATAGAAAACGAGAAACAAGCTCCCTAGTTGACAGGCTGTCGATTGTAGGTAGAGAAGATGATAAAAATAAAATCCTAGACTTGCTGCTGAGTGAAAGTAGTCAGGAGGTAACTGAGGTGCCCTTTGTCATTTCTATCGTTGGAATGGGGGGTTTGGGCAAGACATCCCTTGCTAAGCTCGTCTACAATGATGATAAACTCAAGGAGGGGCGTTTCCACAAGAAAATGTGGGTCTGTGTTTCAGAAAATTTTGATGTGAAACAGATTACGAAATTAATGATAGAATCCGCGACAGGGTCTGCTCCTGATTGTGAAAGCTTGGACCAGTTGCAAAGACGTCTCTACGAATTCTTGCATTCAAAGCGATTCTTGCTTGTGCTTGATGACATTTGGAGTGAAGATCGTAGGATGTGGGATGAACTGAGACTTCCATTCCAAGCTGGTGCAGTTGGGAGTCGAATCATCATAACCACTCGTAGTGAAAATGTTGCAAAGGCGATGGGAAGCACCCGCACCTGCAAATTGAAGGTCTTATCTGATGACGAATGTTGGTCCTTGTTCAGCGGTGAAGCGCTTGAGCATCGGAGTAAAACAGAGCGTTCGGAGTTAGAAGAGATTGGACGGAAAATCGTAAAAAAGTGTCAAGGCGTACCACTTGCAGCAAAGACAATAGGGAGTGCCATGCAATCGAGAAGGACGAGAAGCCAGTGGGAGCTCGTGTTGGAAAGTGAGATATGGAATTTAGCTGATGTCATGGAAGGAATTTTACCAGCTTTGTTACTCAGCTACTACGACTTGCCTCCTGCTCTGAAGCAGTGCTTCGCATATTGCTCTATTTTCCCCAAAGATTGGGAGATAAAGAAGGATAAAATTGTTAAGTTATGGGTGGCACAAGGCTTCATCAGCTCCGACACAAGCAAAGAAATGGAAGAAATTGGTGGGCTGTATTTTGATGATTTATTAAAACGTTCGTTACTCCAAGATGCAGGAATGGATGATGATGGCAAAATATTCAAGTGCAAGATGCATGATTTAGTTCATGACCTAGCACAATTTGTTTCAGGAAATGACTGTTCGATTATGAAGATCACGCAAGGGGCCATGTTGAACCTAAACAAGGTCCACCATTCTTCTTTAACATTCACTGGCTCTGCATTTCAAGTGACCTCAATTCCATCCACCTTTTATAAAGTCCACAAGTTGCGAACATTGCTAATCTTCCCAGAGTCAGAGCTTTCGATCTATCTTGCTTTGCGATTGTTGAATATGTCGGAAATGGAAAAAGCAAGAAGCTGCAGTGTCCTCCACAATTTATTTCATCATTTGCGATGCCTAAGGGCATTGGAGATAGGTGGAGCTAAGATTTCGAGATTACCTGGCACAGTAAGACAGTTGAAGCAATTGAGATATCTCGATTTGTCTTACTCAATGATAGATGAGTTACCTGAGGAGTTGATTGATTGCATAAATTTACAGAGCTTGATACTCAATTTCTGTCGTTTCCTAAAAAGACTGCCTAGAGAAATGAGGAAATTGATTAGCCTCAGACATCTAGAACTCCGTCGTACGCCAGAGCTGGAGTACTTGCCCAAAGGGATAGGGAGACTAACTTCTCTTCAGACGTTAACCGAGTTCATTGTGGGTGGGAACGATGGATGTGAGTTAGGAGAACTGAAACACCTTAACCTCCTTCGGGGAAGTCTTCGTATAACCCAATTGCAAAAGGCAATGTCGAGCCAGGACGATGCTATGCAGGCAGATTTGTATAAGAAGGCGGAACTTCATACTCTCATCTTATCCTATGAATATGGAGAGGTAGTGGGAGATGAAGAGAAGAGGAGAGCAGAGGTGGTGCTTCAAGGACTCCAACCCCATACAAACTTGAAAGTGTTGAAGATATGGCGTTACAGAGGTTCCAAGTTTCCCGATTGGATGGGGGATCCTTCTTTCTCCAATCTAATCAGCGTCGAACTGTCTGATTGCACCGAATGCGAAGAGCTACCACCTCTCTGGAATCTCCCCACGCTCCGTAAATTGGGGGTCTACGGTTGTCCACTCTTGAAGGAGCGGTACAAAGAGGGAGGAGATGACAGGCACAAGATTGCACATATCTCTGATCTCGTCGTAGTGTGATGATTTGTTGAGGGCTGTGGGGGCGACTTTGATGTATTTGTTTTTATATCCATGCGGTGCATACATTTTTCCTGCTCATTTTAGCGCTTGATCTCAAAACTCAAGAAGATCCAAAGCTCAACTGGACAACACCGCGAGAAACAACAGGGATTATGACACTCTAATGCTTATTCACCATCCAACCTGTTGATAAGGTCACATGAATCTGGTTGATGGAGAAATACAAATATGAGCTTGATCCAAAACTTTCGTGGCCCACAGGAAGTTTTTAATGGTGGGCATTCAATTACCACGGTTTCTCATGGTGTGGTCCAATTGAACTTCAGTTCCGCTTCATTTTTGGGACCATGCCATAAAACGAGTTGGAAAAATGGATAAATGGCATGGATATCATTCAATGGCAGTTGTGTGTTAGGTTTTTGTTTTGTTTTTTTTGTTTTTTTTTTTTTTTTTAGTTTTTTTTTTAATAATTTTAACTTGCAGTCTTGTTTATTTATCTTTTCAATTGTAATGGATGTAATAAGATATCAATCAGTGAAGATTTGTTCCTTGTTGTGTGATATTATGTAATTCTCCAGATACAAGGTGGAAATTATAGTGTTGTAATTCATTAAGAATGAGAAAATTATATGGATGAATAGGGGCCTTTAAGACATTTGTAGACCTCACCATATATAAATGTCTCTCATGTATTTATCCAGAGCATATAAAGGCATACATGTACAGATGTATATAAATGTTCTACACTATACCATCACTGGTTTCCAACACAGAAACCATCATGGATTTTAATCAACATGACCCAGCTCAAAAGCATCTCTGTGCTTGGACTTTCTAGTCTACGAAAATCTCATCCTTAGGTAGACTCAAGCAGAAACTTGCCAGAGCACTATAAAACACATACAGAGAGGTGAGCCATCAGAGCATGTGCAATGGTAGGTGTCATTGCTTCCTGCTGCTAGTGGTGGGGTTAATTTGAACGGCAGTGTGGATTCCTCAAAATTATGATGGGTCCCAATGTCCCACGTTCAACCACAAGAGGACCTGACCTGACCCAAATTCCAACCCGAGGTGCCCAACCTGAATTCCTCAGTACTTGACTTGTCCCAACCCAAATACGTTTAATTGTTCTCAACTCGTCCTAGCCTGGCCAGTATCTGATCAATTGAACCCAACCCAAATTTGCACAAATTGGGTTGGTATTTTTCAACCTGAACCCAACCTAAAGACCATGACAAGCCTAACTATGACATTCTTTGGATGGATACAAGAGTCGAGGAATGCCTATTTAGTGGGCTAGGCTAAGCCTAATATAGACCTTGCCTACTCAATAGGCCTTTTGGGTTGGGCTTAAATTTTGAAAATTGAAAATTATTTTGAAACATATGAGGTTCTAAATTCTCGAGTTTCGGATACATTCCACAAATATAGATTTGGGGTAGCTAACCTCAATCGAAATTGAAGGGATTTAGGGCTAAAAGCCAATCTTTGAGTTGGTGCACCTTATGGATGGAATGGGTCTTGGATACGTACCATGGGTGGGCCCCACATAGCCACCTACTTTGAAGTCTCCACTCATCCAAGTTGGGTGCACCTTGAGGTGAGACCTGTTTTGGATTGACACCAAGAGTCACCCCATACTCGGCCATGTCAATCCAAGTCACCGAGTCTTTTAACCATGCGTCTAAGTCAATTTGTCATGGGTGAGTAGGTGAACATTCAAGTCATGTACAGGTGAAGTGTACCAATATCATTCAATGCTGAAAGCAGCATATATCTGACTATCATTACTTTCTCATAATCAATGAATGGTTGTCAGGAGTCCACTAGCATTTTTATGACTAGTTAAAATTTCAAAAATCTACTTTGAAATGTATTGGGATTCCCACCCAATTATAAACCTTTAAAAGGAACTCCTCCCTGGAAGGCATCATCTGATGTGCTCTACTTGGAAGAGGAACCTGAAGCAACGAGTACCGTGAAAATCATCAGTTGGTTTAAGTGGGGCCCATGACTTATTACCCCAATCATGATCAAACCGTTCTTATTGCAAATTGACCATGCCCGTACCTGATTAGAAGATCCAAGTCATCCCATCATTAGCAATACTTGAGGTGGATGGGGACCACTCCATTGTGATCCTTTTCTTTAACTGTCCATCATTTGGCTTCCAAACAGAGAGTTCACAAAATCTGATACCCGGTGGCACATATCAGATCAACGGTTAGGATTGTCCAAGCCATTGACCATCCTTGTCAAAGGTAAGGACATACACATATCCTTGGTTCCAGATCATATCATTCCATTCCATTCCTTTATTTGGAAAAACCATTCAAGAAAATATATATATATATATATATATATATATATATCTTCCAAAAAGAAAAATAAAAATAAAAATCCATTTGATCAAGTGGGCCACACCATAATACTTAGTGGATCCTTACCTTTGACACTTTTTACTTTAATTGAAGTAGACTCTATCGAATGGATTATTCATATTGATGGCTGGACTTTATTTTGGTGTGCATGATCCTAATTGTCCATTTGCATGTCAAGGACAGAAAACAAAAGGCTGCTTTGATGGTTGCGAATCTTCATCGCGACCTATATTCAGTGCTGTGAACCTGATGGATGTTCCAGATCAATCATTTAAGAGCCCTTTATGACAAAAAGATCCAATTCTCCATCAAACACTAGTGAACTGCCAACTTAAACATGCTAGGGCAAATTGGTGGCATTTATCCAATGGGCCCCTGTAAATGCAACATACCAAGTAACAAACTAGAATAATTTAGTAGACTAGCTACCAATTCTGATGATGTAAAGTAAATGTGTCATCATTACAAATTTACCACTATTTAACTAACCACGAGAGATCACTATCAATTTTGCCAAGAAAAGTAAAGGAATTTGTATTCAAACACTTCACATTATTAAAAATGTTATTATTACAATTTTACCATCCATAGTTCAAACATGGGAATAGTCAGTCAAATAAAGATGTTGTCTAGAGACTGATAAAATAATTTATATTCATTGTACATTTCCTTTACCTTAACACGATAACTAGTGAAACAAACAGCCCAAGTGTAATAGAGGTAGACATGGAAGCATGTTATTAGTTGACTGAGGTTTTTTTTTTTTTTTTTTTTTGGCCTGTGTCACCACTCCCATAATTTCTTGCTTTATTGGGCCCTGCATGGGCCATATTAAGAAACATAGGCTGAATGGATTATTTGAACCAACATAGTGCGTCAATTAATTTGCAACATTGCAAATAAAAATTATATATTTTTCACATTCAACTCCAAAAATAGCATACAATAGCTTATAGTTATAGCAGTATTGAGAACATGGATGATTCAAATCTTTGTACAATCCTAATACATAAGTAGGGCTGTAATTTGGGTCAACCAAAACCCAAGTTCAAGTCAGGTTAGATTAGGTCGTCAAGGTCCTCAAGTCAGGTTTGGGTTGAAAACACGAACTTTTTTTTTTTTACACCCAACACCCACACCACAGTAGGATTTCCCCATAATGGGTACTTAAACCCGTGACCTCGTGTTGAAACTCTTGCGAGTCTACCACCGAGGCATGAGTAAGGACCCAATCACATGCATTCGGATTCCGTCAAGTATAAAGAAATTCAGGTTAGGTTCAAGGTAGGCACCTCACGCTGGAATTCAGTTTTGGGTCCTCTTAATTAAGATTGGGTTGAGCTCATGTTGACCCTCAACCCAACCCATGCCACCCAAGTTCTCCAAATGATCAATCTAAATCACGCTGACTTGATCCACATAGACTCTATCAGCAAGGCACCCAAAAAAGGTTCCACCATAGCTGGGGCTGAAAGTGGTCCAGCCTATGTCCAGCCCAATAGGGTTGGATTTTTGCTAAGGCTAATGGCCCATATGTTTGGCTTAGGCATGAGTTTTGAACTTGTTACACCAAAGCTGAGTTGGCTATGTATAAAGGCTCTCTATCGTTAGGGATGCAAATTTGATCTTGTGCCAGTTCGAGTGATCATCTTGAGCCTGGCACAACTTTAAGAGGACGTGACCCACTACCCAACCTAACTCAAATTCCAACCCAAGGTGCCCAGCCCGAACCAGACCTAAATTCCTCTATACTTGACCTCACCCGAGACAAATACATTCACTTGTTTCCAATCCGATGTAACCCAAACCGTATTTGCTCAATGCAAGCCCAACCCAACTTTTCTCAAATTGGGTTGATGTTATCCAACCCGAACCCGACCTGGGGACCTTGACGAGCCCCATACATTCCACCACCTTCAGGCCTAACCATTTTGACATTCTTTAGATGGATAGTAGAGAAGTGGAATGCTTATTTATTGGGCTAGCCTAGGCCCAACACGGGTGTTATGGGTTGGGCATGAATTTTGAAAACTGAAAATTGTTTTGAAATATATGAGGTGTAATATATTGTGTAACAAAAAAAATCGTCCATGCATCAATAATGGAGATTCAACACAATAATCTTAAAGGCGTATCTGATTGGGAAGACATTCACGATGCCACGACATATCGAAAATGAATTTTGGTCTTCTGGACCTTACACTCTTAGGAGAAACTCTCAATGAAACTAGGGTTTTCTCTTTTATGTAGATAAGGGGACCAAGACATGTATTTACAAGAAAAATGGCTAGAGAAACTTATCCATCACACTTCTCTCCTCGAGAATCTACATACCGTAAGTTTTCATATCTAGCTTAATGACCTTGCTATAAGGACCATGGTTCAAGCATCTCACATCAAGCTTATTTACAATGGTCATAACTGTAGTAGGCCCACTAAATTGCTCAATCTAAATAATCCAACTGTCATATCTAAACTAGGGATCATATATGACCCACTTAATGGAGTCTTACACGAGGTTCTAAAATCTTGAGATACTAATGCATTCTATAAAAATGGAATTGGGTAGCTAAATTCAATTGAATTTAAAGGGATTTGAGGCTAAAAGCCAATCTTTGAGTTGGTCCACCCCTTAGACGGAATCGGACTTGGATAGGTACCATGGGTGGGCCCCACATAGTCACCCACTTCAAAGTCCCCACTCTATGCAAGTTGGGTGCAACCCAAGGTGAGACATGATTTGGTTCAACACCATGAATCGCTTGTGCCTTGGCTGAGTCACAACTCAACTCGGGCCGAATGAGTCAATCCCAGACACCGAGTTGTTTAGCCTTGTGTCCAAGTCAACTTGTCATGGCAAGTAGGTGAGCATTCAAGTTGTGTATTAGGTGAAGTGTAGCAAGATCATTCAAGGCTGAAAGCAGCACATATCTGCCTACATGTACGTACCATTAATCTCTCTGACGAATGGATGGTTGGAGGGAGTCCAGTAGCATTATTAGATTTTTAAGTTTCAAAAAATTATTTTGAAATATGTGTTTGGATTCCTACCCGACCCAAGTATAAACCTTGAAAAGGAACTCATTCTTTAGCAGCATCTTCTTTTTACCTTGAGCACATGTTATTGTTGGTGATGTGTTCTACTTGGAAGAGGAACCATAATCAACTGATACCGTGAAATCCTCGTTGCAAATCATCAGCTCGCTCATGGGGATTTTGACTGTATTTGCCTTGTAGTACAGTAAAAAATTGGAAAGGAAATACAAGTTTAAAATATGAACTCCGACAAGTACTTTTTAGAAGTTTTTCGGACCATCCCTAGCATTTCCAGCTCATTTTTCAGCGGGCCCAAAAAAAAATGAAGCACATCCAAAAACAGTGGTGATTGACCATTAAAAACTCTCTATGGCCACACAAGTTTTGGATAAGCTGATATTTATTTTTACTTTCATCCAAGTCAGGGACTCACCCACAATGCTGTTGCCCGGGACCTGATCCGTGGTCGGGCTCATGCATCTGATTTGATTTTTGAAGGCGTTCAATCACCACTGTTCAATCATACAGCCATCTTGCTCCTTCGGCAGTTCCTCTGCCTCTCTCGACTCATATCTTCTTAGTTATATCTCTTCCGTTTCTTTAAAAGTCTTTCCCAGTCTTCGCTTCCTACCATCTACATACCAAAAGAGGAGAAAGAAAACATGGTCGATTCCCTCGTCTCGATAGCACGGGAGAAGTTGAGCACCATCAACCAAAATGAGGTGGCTTTGTTGGTGGGTGTCAAGAACGAGATCGAAAAGCTTTTCGAAACGTTCACCTCAATCCATGCTGTGCTTGAGGATGCTGAATCTCGGCGAGTGAAGGACAGAGCCGTGAAAATCTGGTTGGAGAAGCTCAAAGAAGTGGCCTACAATGTGGACAACATACTAGATGAGTGGACGACGGAAAATCTAAGATCACAAGCAGCTGAGGAAGGTGATGGCTCCTGTTTCAGCTTCATTGTCATTTGCTTCCTTTCCCCTCTTACTTGCTTTAATCATGTCATGTTCCGCCATAGAATTGGAAGTAGGATAAAGGAGGCAAGGGGTAGATTGGATGATATTTTCAAAGAGACGAGACAATTGGGCCTTAGTGTAGCTAGTGGAGAGAGGGAGAGAGTGGATGGTGAAGTGAAGAAGGACGAAATTAGAAAGCGAGAAACAAGCTCCCTAGTTGACAGATCGTCGATTGTCGGTAGAGAAGATGATAAAAATGAAGTCATAGACTTGCTGCTGAGGGAGAGTAGTCAGGAGGTAACTGAGGTGCCCTTCGTCATTTCTATCGTTGGAATGGGGGGTTTGGGCAAGACATCCCTTGCTAAGCTCGTCTACAACGATGAGAAACTCAAGGGGCATTTTGACATTAAAATGTGGGTCTGTGTTTCGGAAGATTTTGATGTGAAACGGATTACGAAATTAATGATAGAATCCGTGACAGAGTCTGCTTGTAATCTTGAAAGCTTGGACCTGTTGCAAAGTCGCCTTCGTGAATTCTTGCATTCAAAGTGATTCTTGCTTGTGCTTGATGACATTTGGAGTGAGGAACGTAGGATGTGGGACGAACTGAGACTTCCGTTCCAAGCTGGTGCATTGGGGAGTCGAATCGTCATAACCGCTCGTAGTGAAAAGGTTGCAATGGCGATGGGAAACATCCACATGCACAAATTGGAGGCCTTATCTGATGAGGATTGTTGGTTAATGTTCAGCCGCAGTGCATTTGGTGATCAGAGTGCAGAAGAGCGTTTGGAGTTGAAAGAGATCGGACAGGGAATCGTAAAGAAATGTGGAGGCATACCACTCGCAGCAAAGACAATAGGGAGTGCCATGCAGTCGAGAAGGACGAGAAGGCAGTGGGAGCTCGTCTTGGAAAGTGAAACATGGAATTTAGTGGATGTCATGGAAGGAATTTTACCAGCTTTGTTACTCAGCTACTATGACTTGCCTCCTGCTCTGAAGCAGTGCTTCGCGTATTGCTCTATTTTCCCCAAAGATTGGGAGCTAGAAAAGGATACGATAGTTAAGTTATGGATCGCACAAGGCTTCATCGGCTCCGACACAAGTGAAGATATGGAGGAAATTGGTGGGCTGTATTTTGATGATCTATTAAGACGATCGTTACTCCAAGATGCAGAAATGGGTAGTAATGGCAGCATATTCAGTTGCAAGATGCATGATTTAGTTCATGACCTCGCACAATCTGTTGCAGGAAATGACTGTTTGATTGTGGGGATGACACAGCAGGCCAATCTGAACCTAAACAAGGTCCACCATTCTTTCATCTTCAGTTCATCTATGTTTGAAGTAACTTCAATTTCATCCACCTTTCATAAGGCCGACAAGTTGCGAACATTGCTAGTCTCCCATGGATCAAGAGTTTTTCCTCCTAAATTGGAAATGTCGCTAATGAAACAAGTAAGAATCTCAATTCGTCTCCACAAATTATTTCATCATTTGCAATGCCTTAGGGCATTAGACATGACCGGAGCTAAGATTGTGAAATTGCCTCGAACAGTAGGACAGTTGAAGCATTTGAGATATCTCGATTTGTCTTACTCAAATATCGAAGAGATCTCTGCTGGGTTAATTAATTGCGTAAATTTACAGACCTTGATACGCAATGCCTGTGAATGGCTAAGAAAACTGCCTAGAGAAATGAGAAAAATGATTAGCCTCAGACATCTAGAACTTGAGAGGACCAACAATCTAAGCTACTTACCCAAAGGGATAGGGAGACTAAGTACTCTTCAAACATTAACAAAATTCATTGTGGGTGGCAACCATGGTGTGGATGGATGTGATTTAGGAGAATTGAAACACCTTAACCTCCTTCAGGGAAGCCTTGATATAACCCAATTGCAAAATGTGTCAAGCCAGGAGGAAGCTAGGGAAGCAGAATTGTATAAGAAGAGGCACCTTCATACTCTCTCCTTATACTTCAACTACCCCACATACGGAGAGGAAGTGGGAGATGAAGAGAAGAGGGAGGAGAAGACAGGCCCAGGATTGCCCATATCCCTTCTGTCCGCATTTTTTAACTGACTGATGTGCGACCAGATTAGGTGGTGTGATGATTTGTTGATGATGTGGGGCCCACCTTGATGTATTTGTTTTATGTCCATGCATCCATCCATTTTTATAGCTCATTTTAGGACACGAGCGAAAAAATTATGCAGATCCAAAGCTCAAGTGGACTAGACTTCAAGAAACAGTGGGGATAATGACACCCAATGTTAAAACATTCCTAGGGCTTACTGTAATGTTTATTTTCTATCCATGCCAACATGTTGAAAAGGTCACCCAATCCTGGATTTTGGAAAAATACAAACATTATCTTGATCCTAACTTTTGTGGGCCCCAAGAAGTTTTTAATGGTGGGTGCTCAATCACCACTGTTTCCTATGGTGTGGTCCACTTGAGCTTCAGATCTGATTCATTTTTTGGTTCATCCTGAATGATCTGGCAAAACAGATGAATGGCTTGGATACAAAACAAAAACATCAGGGGGGCCTGACAGTGCCCAACACATCACTGTGCCACTGCTGGAGGTGGCGATCGACACCACCTAATCCGCATCCAGTGTCGCGAGCATCGGGTGGCGCTCCATGAATTTGTTTTGGTTGGGGCATTTGATGGCACCACATGAATCTCTTTCTTCATTTTCTCTTAATTATTGAGCTGTGTGCTTGTGTATTTGGTTATTTATTTTCTTTCTTTTTCTTTTTCTTTTTTTAATGAATTAGCTGTCATGTTTTTATTTTCATTTTCATGTGTAATGGATGTAATAATAATATAGTATATCGATCAATGAAGACTTGTTCCTTGTTTTCTGATATCATGTCATTCATGAGAGATCATATCATGGAAACTGTAGTGTTCTATTTCATCAAGAATTAGAAAAATGCATAGAAGAGGTGGGACCTCTCCAGAGATGTAGGAAATCCTTTCAAGTACGTTCACCTTCATCGGATGCTTGTGATCTGAGAGCTTCCATTGTCCACTCATCTAGTATGTCATCTACATTGTAGGCCACGTCCTTGAGCTTTTCCAACCAGATCTTCACCTATTCGTTCTTCACTCGCCTAGTTTCAGCATCTTTAAGCATAACTTGGATGGAGGGAACGTACTTGAAAGATATCCAAAGATCAAGTGGACCACACCACAAGAAACAGTGTGAATTGAACTTGTACCGTTGAAAACTTCTTGGGGGCCACAGAAGTTTTACATCAAGCTGATATTTGTGGTTTCCCTTCATCCATGTATGTGTGACCTTATGAAAAGGTTGGATGACAAATAAATATCACTACAGGCCTTGGGAAGGTTTCACCGGTGGTTGTCATTATGCCTGCTGTTTCCTGTGATGCAGCCCAGCTGAGCTTTGGATATGATCTAATTTTGGGCTAAGGCTCTTAAAAAAATCTGTTAAAATGTATAGACGGGTGGATAATACACGTAAAAATCAACAGAGTTCACTCAGTTCACAGTGCACATCCGAGGAATCTAGTCCTAGCTGGTTGATGGCCCGAATTCACTCTCAGAAGCTACGTGGGCCCACCGTGATGTTGAAGAGAAATCTACCTCATCAAAAATGAGGAGGATCCAAAACTCAAGTGGGCTTCTGGAGAGGAAAAGTGATGCCTACCGTTGAAATCTTCCCAGGTCCACCTTGATGTTTATCTGCTATTCAAGCCATTTATTAAGTCAATCCCACTTGGATAAATGGAAAGCACAAAAACATTCATAGAGTCACTCCCACTTCGATCAACTGAAAGCATAAAAACTTATATTGATACAAAACACTCGTGGCCCTATGAATGTTTCAACGGTGGTGGTCGTTCAATTCGTGTGCCTTGATTAAGATTTGGATCCTTTTCATTTTTGGTCTCTGCTGCTGCTGCTGAGAGAGAGAGAGAGGGGGGGGGGGGCAGTCGGGCCCGGAAGCCCAATGGGCCAACCAGCCCATTGACATCCCTATCAATTCCAGACATATAACCATTATGTAATAATGATGTTAATTCCACTTGATGTAATTCAATACCATTTTATCCCACATTCCAAGTGTTCCACATATTGATCAACCACAAGGATAGCAACAATCCATAGCAGTACTGTAGGTCTGTATCTGTTAAACAAATTTTTTATTTTTTATTTTTTAAAAAAAAAGGAAAAAGAAGAAGAAGAAAAGGTGTGCGGCTATTTGGACAGATGATTTAAACCATCGAATTTTTGGGGTCCTTTGGTGGGTTGATGACTGTTCAAAAACCCCAGTTGTACACAACGAGAACTCAACTACAATAATATGATTAAAGAAAATCAAGGTTTTACAATCAACAATATGTGAACGTAATCCAGAGTAACAGATACAATCCCCTACTTACAAAGAATGTGGCTTCTTCAAACTTTCTGACCCGCTTCCATACCTACCAAAACTGAAGAGTCGCTTTTCAAGCAATAAATTAAAAGATGTCATGTTCTAGCCCACGAAATCTATGACAGAAGCAAGCAATTGCTGAGTAGGGAACGGTCCAAAGATGATTTTTTTTTCATCTTCTTTTTCAACATTTTCAAAGGCTTAATGCCATTAGAGAAAGAAGCCTACAAACCAAAGAAATAATTTACTGAGATGAGGACTTCTCCTTTCTTGCTAAGGACTCTGACTTATGGTCGCTTCCGGCAGTGACTACGAAACCCGCTCCCACCTGGAAAGAAAAAAGGGCATAAGACAACAACAAGAACCTTTCTAGAAGAGAAATCCTAACCATTCTATTTGGTCACCGGCAGATAGGTCTGCATTTGGATGCACAAGTGAAAAACAGAACACAGTTCAAGTAAAAGAGAAGATGACAAATGGTAGTGATGTTCAACGAGAAAATAGGAGAAAATAGCACTCGGTTTGAGCTTTATTTTCCTTCATGTCCAACTCGAAAGTAACAAAATCGCAATTTTGTAGTCAGCACTGTCAAGATGGATATCATAATTTGATTGTTTCCACTTTTTAGACAAATAATTGCAATTCCATTCAATAGTGCATCCAAACAAACCCTAGGAGTATCCAATACTGATATTGTGAAATATATCATGTCAATGCTGATATGCAGCCCATAGCCCCATACAATTAGCCAAGGATCTTAGCAAGAAAGGTGAGGGAGAGAGCTCAAGAAAGATTACCTGACAGTCCTTCAGAACCACATGGTCCTGTAGATGCACATTACTGCAAACAACAGAACCCTGGACCAAACACCCATCTTCAATGGTGACATGGTTCATCACAACTGAATTGACAATCTGCAAATATGGGAAAATGCGTTACTCCCACAAATGATAGATAAAGATTCCAAAATAGAGAGGTATTCTACAATGCTCGGCCCCTTACAGGTAAGCCCCATGTTTGATCCAGACAGTTCATTGGTAACCCCATCATGGATGGCGATGCTGCAAAAGCATTCCCTTCAGAAAATCTTAGCCATTCAATTGGCCTATGGATGGAAGGTTCAGAACATAACAGCCAACAATCACATAAATGACCTAGCCATCCTTGTTCGATGGAGGAGATTCTTGGTTAATTGGCCCACACAGGGTGCCACTCAACAGATGAAATGTATGGATTACAAAAAGATGGAGCCCGCCAGTATGCAACGCTGACCCCATGTAAATTGTCCAGCATTATTTCTTCCTCTTCTGAAGATTTTTGTGTACGTTTAAATTAGGAAGTGCATGAATAGAGCAAATGGAAATGGGACCAAGAAAACCAGAAACTCAGTTTCAACGTCTTAACAACACAACAGTCTCAATATATATATATATAAGGTACTGTGCTGAGAGCATACCTTTACATTGGAGCCAATCCTGCAATGGCGGCCAATGGCAGATCGCTTGACACTACATTTGTCGCCCAATTGCGAGCCCTCCCCAAGCATGCAGTGTGGCCCAACCTAGACCAGTTGAAATCATTGAATGATTGATTGAGTCCATATTCTGAAGTACCAAGTACAAACCTTCTTCTTCTTGTTTTTTTGAGAAGTGATAATTTAATTAAAAGGCTAAAAGCCAATATGCACAAAAGAATAATAGAAACCCGAAAAACAGATCATTACTTGCACCCCTATGGGAGTTGATTCAAAGAAACTATTCGTACCCTATTGTCCATTCTATAACAAGAGATTTAGCCCTCCTAAAAACGTATATCGCTTTCCCACTCTTGTTCTTGAAACATAACCATAATGCCCAAAGACCGGCTAAACAAGTCAGTCTCCATGTCTTTTCTAAAAGAACCCCATAATCCCTCCATGCCACGATGGCAGAAAATCATCTATAGTGGCCAGAAGCACCCAAAGAGCTGAAAGAAACGGTTCCAAACCTCCCTAGCAAAAGGTCACAGAAGGAAGAAATGATGCACTGATTCTGCATCTTGGAAACAAAGAAGGCATACATTCAGAAGGACCATGTTTCTCTTACGAAGATTATCAATTGTTAGCAACTTGTTCCTTCCAACTAGCCATCCAAAAAGAACCCCATAATCCCTCCATGCCACGACGGCAGAAAATCATCTATAGTGGCCAGAAGCACCCAAAGAGCTGAAAGAAACGGTTCCAAACCTCCCTAGCAAAAGGACACAGAAGGAAAAAATGATGCACTGATTCTGCATCTTGGAAACAAAGAAGGCATACATTCAGAAGGACCATGTTTCTCTTACGAAGATTATCAATTGCTAGCAACTTGTTCCTTCCAACTAGCCATCCAAAAACCGCTACCTTCAACGGAGCCCCATATTGCCATACATATGTCGTCGAAGAAATCCCAACATTTCCCTCATCCTCAATTAGAGACCAATACTACGATTTAACTGAAAACTTTCCTCCTTTATCTTTTAACCATCTTAACGAATCCATCCTTGAAGAAACCGGAGAAGCCTTTGCCAAAAGTTGGAGAAGCCTAATAAAATCTTCAATTTCTTCATCTCAGAGGTGCATTCTACAAGGGGGAGCCCAAATGACATCGTCGCCCCTCCATGAGAAACAACTAGAAACCTTCATATTTGGCTCCTTAGCTAATCCTGTCAATCTTGGGAAGTTGATTGCCAATGAAATCTCCCCTAACCATCTATCCTCCCAAAAGCAAATGTCTTTCCCATTCCCCGGCTCAAAACCTATCCATTCCCACGCCCTTTGTTTTAGGGACGCCACCGACTTCCATAAATAAGGGGCGCGATACAAAGAAGTAGGTTTTGTCCACCACCCACTCTCATCCACCCCATATTTTCTTTCTATCATCTCCCTCCATCTAGCCCCACCCTCTACCCCAACCTCCACACCCATTTCCCTAGCAGCGCTAGATTCATTTCCTTTAACTTCCTCAAACATGCTCCTCCTTGAACCCTCGATTTGTATACATCTTCCCACTTCATGAGGTGAAACTTGTATTTCTCTTTCGATCCTTTCCCATAGAAAATCCCTCCTCCGTCATTCCAAAGTATTCAGCACTGATTTTGGACACTTCAATGATGACATATAATAGACCAGAAGATTAGACAGAGACGCATTTATCATAATCATTCTCCCACCAATAGAGAGAACTCAATTTCCATTTGGACATCTTCCAATCACATCGCTCAATGACAGTGTCCCACATATACCTTGCCAGTTTGCCTATACACAACAGAAGACCGAGGTAAATAGTCAGGAAAGATCCCTCATTACAACCAAAAATAGACGCAAAAAATTGAGTCTTCTTTAGAGATCCTAACTCCAATAATTTCACTTTTGCTAATATTCACCTTCAATCCGAAAACTTCCTTGAAAGAAACTATAATTGACCTAAAGTTCTACACTTTAAAACTATCTGCCTTACAAAACAAAAGTGTATCAACCGCATATTGTAAATGTGAAATATGAAAATTTGATCTGCCCACCCCCTATCCTTCCACCAAACCTATCTCCTCCTTTATCTAACATTTTTCTAAGGCCTCCATCACAGAAACAAAAAGATAGGGCGATAGCAAGTCTCCTTGTTGTAAACCTCTTGAAGCTGAAAAGAAACCATTCGGCGAACTGTTGACCAAAATAGAAATTTTAGCCGACTTAACACACGCTGGATCCATGCTCCCATTTGGCCCCACATCCCAACCTCCCCAGCACGTAATCGAGAAAGGCCCAGTCCACGTGATCATAAGATTTTTCAATATCAAGTTTGCATACTAACCTTTGATCCCCACTTCTCTTACACAAGTCAATGGATTCATTAGCCAGTAGAGACCCATCAACTATTTGTCTTCCGTCCACAAAAGCCCCTTGAGATGCCGAAATAATATTCCCCAACACCGACCGGAATCTAGACGCCAAAATCTTATATGGGCCACCAAACAAGCTAATAGGACGAAAATCTTTAAGGCTTTATGCTCCTTCCTTCTGGGGAATCAAAGTTATGAAGGTTGCCCCTAATTCTTCCAATATAAAACCTTTCTTGAAAAATTCATTAATGAATTACAACACATCTCCCCTAACTAAGTCCCAAATTTTCTGAAAGAACGCTAATGGGAAACCATCCGGCCCTCGGCCTTTGTCTCCACCCAACTCACCTACTGCTTTCTTAACTTCTTCTTCCAAGAAAGGTTGCTCTAACAAATCCGTCGCATCGGTCAAAAGACCGTCAAAACATAGATCGTCAAGCAGTGGATAATGCCATTTGCCACCCATCTTTTGATAAGAGTTTTTTGTAACAGTCTACTACAGCACCACTGATTTTCACCTTCCCCTTGAGCCTTTCACCATCTTCCATAAGAACTTTAATCTTGTTAGTGCGAGCCCAAGTGCTAGCCATCACATGAAAAAACTTGGTATTTTTGTCCCCTTCTTTCAGCCACAAAGCCCTTGATCTTTGACGTCATTTAATCCCTTCGTCACATAATATAGCAGCAAATTTCACACAATAAACCTCTTGCCATGCTCTCTCTTCCTCCGATAGATACCCCGCCTCTTCTTTTCTTTTTTAGAAAGATAACGATTACTTTATAGAAGGCAAAAAGAGAACAACAGGGAGAATCAGCCCGCTGAGATAGTGGGAAGATTACTCGCCTAAGAAAAGCAAACCCCGCCTCTTCTTTACTATCTAACCTTTGTAATTCCTGTAACCAACTATATGTTTCCTCCTCCCTGCCTTGCAAAGCCACTTTTTTCCTCTCACTTATCTTACTCTTCAACAGTTTGAGCTTTTGAAAAGGGGAGAAACCTACACCCCTATAAACCGAAAACGATATCCACCATTCGACTATCAAATTCGTGAAGCCTTCTATCTGTAACTAATATAACTCAAATATGAAAGGACATGACCCCCAATTCTCCTCATCCACCTCTAACAAAACCAGACAATGATCGGAAAAATGTCTAGGCATACCACTTTGATGAATCAATGGGAATTTTTCAACCCATTCCGTTGAAATGAGGTATCTGTCTAACCTAGACTTTGTCGGATCGGCTCTCCCATTTGACCATGTAAATTTGACACCTCCCATCGGTAAATCCACCAACTCGTTTTTTGAAATCCAATCCAAAAAATGTTTCACACTTGTGGACAATTCCCCCCCTCTTTTGACTTTTCGTGAGTGAACCTTACTGCATTAAAAAACCCCTCCCATACACCAAGGTAGACACCATCTATCTCGGCACTTCTCTTTCAAGTTTCAACACAAATGAAACCGAAAAATCCCCAACCCAACCATCCTCCTTTTGCCACACCGCTAAATTCCAAATCACCGATATACCTCCAGTCGCTCCTACCGTATCTGCAGCAACCCACTCTTTGTGTTTACCCTACCAAATCGAATTTATCAAACTTAGATCTATATGTTTCAATTTTGTTTCCTGAAAAGCTGCCATTTGTAATTTAAACTTCTTACACATATCTTTCATTTGGGCCCGCTTTTGTGAACAACCCAAACCCCTGACATTCCATGTCATAATCTTCATATTAAACTTAGTGATCCCAATTTACCACCACCCTTCCTTTGCTCTGGTTCTTCTCCTCCATTTAGCTTGAAGTGAACCTGTTTGGGAATTAACTACCTCCCCCTTTCCTCAACAAATTCAAAATATACAATATAATCCTCTGGTGTATCCCCAAATCTGACCCCCAGCAAACGAGCCACCTCCATTGTAACAAGTTTTATTCTCCTCATTCCTTGTGCCATTGACGACCTTGTATTCTGCAGCTGAATTAGTACCAGAATCTCAGGGACCCCTATCTGATTTGAGAAGCTGCATTCCTGTACCAAGGGCCAGAACACAAGTGATCCTGCAGTAGATAACACATTTCGGCAAGAGAAGCAGTTGTTCTCTTTGGATTCGGAAGCAAGGATTCCATTTGTGCTCAGATCGAGCAGCAGGATTCTGACAGCTCGGATCAACAACGAGGGGTTTTGTTTGGCTCAAATCAGCAAGTAGAGATGTTAGAGAATCAAGTTGTGCTCTCTGGGGGGACTAGAACCATGGTGAGCTCAGGAGACATTCAAATCCACTAATGAGGTCAACAAGGGGACCACATATGAAGAAAGCTCCAGTTCGGCATCAGCAATGGATGCTACCCCACCCTTAGAACAATGTTCGAAGTGTTCTGGTGGAAATTTGCCGTTCAAAGAAGAAGGCACACCAGATGGAGCAAAGAGACACCTGATCATGCTATGGAGGAAGGTACCCAAATCAGTCCATCAATGCAAGTCATCAGAATGATGGAGGTTGCAGAATTAGTGGGTGCTTCCAACAGGGGCCAAAAAGTGATTTCAAGGAATTGCATAAAAGAAGCTATGAAGCTGACCAGGTACAAAAGCTGTGAGCAGCTTAAAAGAAAGCTCATGTAAGAGAGTGGCTTACAGTAGTTTTTGCTCCGAGCTCTGCTGATGGATGGATGATGTTGTTCTGCGCCGAGAAAGAATATCCTGAGAGGTGATTTGCCTCTCCTATCACCTGCATTTCAGGAATGTCAGTTTGTCCCTTTGTAAATGGCAGAGCCTTATCAATGCACAAGTGCACAGACATGAATATGAGAGGATAGTATATGATGCTCAAGCGAAAGAAACAGAAACTTATCTGTTTGACCATTTGATTCAGTGGGCCCATTAGTCCAATGGGCCATGACTCAATATCTCCGATCACATAATCCTAAACATCTGACGAGAGTAGGAAACATAACCAGTGATCCACATTAAACGGCCCAAATCAGACAGATAGGATCATCTGGTGTGGGAGATATGGGGGGTGAATGATTTGAAACACCAAAAGATGAGCACTAGATGCACAGTTTGTTGCCAAGGAAATGACCAAACAAACAGTGTATTTTTCTCTAAATATAAAAGTTTGGCTATGCAAGGTTCTCACATTTCTATTTATGTCACTGAATGCTTGAATAGAATTCAGGCGGGCACAATACTTGCTTCTTCCAGAGATGTAAGCACAACATTTGTGTATTCTTCTTTGACCAGATGCAGAACCATTAGGAACAGAAGCAGCGAGCTCGTGAAAGGCAGGGGCAGAACTAGTTCGGTTTTGAGAGAACCATGCTTGGCTGTCTTGTGAAGCAACTCTCTCGTTCCAACCTTCTTCTGTTTGAGGCACGCCATTGGATGATACTTCTGACCTCTATAATTAGTAGGACAGTATTCATATGAGGAACTAAGAAAACGAATGCAACCTGCAGATGTCCATCTGCAAAGCCTGAACACAAGCGCCCCACAAACGCCAACATCGCACACCAAGCAAAAGCCCAGTGAATGTGGCATAGACCAGCACTCGGTCTGGCCCACCCTCAAGGTGGGAAGCGAGTGTGTGAAAAATGCATGCTTAAAAAATAGTGACCCAAAAAGTCCCACTGTCAACATGCATGTCTCACTCACCTAACTGTTGGACCAACCTGCTTCTAGGGCCTGTTCACTGTGGGGCATCCCAATGAACAGACGGATCCCCAAGCATGCGTGTGGCACCTGTGCTTCCACCTTTGCAGATGGTCATATGTGGAGGCATTCCTCCAATGTAAGAAAATAAACAAAGAATTTACGCGATGGATTTTGCTTAACTAACCAGCTGGGACCTCACTAGATATGGCACGACATCCTGCCTTATGCTATGAAATGTACCATGCTGATCCAAAACCTCTTGCAGAACAGCCCTGGTAAGTAATAATTACAGTGATGAATAACAAACTTCAGGCAAGAGAACACTAACTGAAAAAAAGAAGAGAGAGGGGGGTGCACATTGAATTTTTAACTCTGGAAAATGAAACAATGAAGTCATAAATGTAGAGGCAAAACCTCGAACCTCTTAAACGCATATAAATGAGCATCCATGAGATCAGATCGGATTTCCATCTAAAAAAAACAGATTGAAAAGGAAAGAAAGGGAGAAAAGATAGAAGTCAGTCTAAGCAAACATGTTAGAGACTTTAAACTAAACCAAAATTTGAGGGTGTTGAATCTATTGATTGAAGGTGCAATATGACTCGTAGAAAACAACTGGACCTAAAAATGGTGCTGGCATAAGTCAGTCATGGACACTGCAGCATGAAGAATCAAAAAAATGTGTGCCGAATAAATCCAAAAATTTATAGTGACACAGAAAACTGGAGCATGAGCAACTGAAATGACATGGGGTTCCGGCTCCTGACTACCATACTTTGCATGGCACTCCAAGAAATGCCATTTATCATGACTGCAGTGGCAGCAGCGGCATTATCCAAACCGAATGTGGTCCCTTCATCATAATTAGACCTCAAGAATCACAGATCAAAGCTTGGTTTCGGCAAAAGCAACCTTTAACTAACTTTTGGGTTCCGTAAAATTGAAAGTCTGCATGCTTCTTAGAATCTCAGACCCAGTCCACCATCTACCTTGGGTTGGAAAACAGCCTCCAACTTAACCAAATGGGTCTTCTTAATGCTGGAGCTACTGCTCCAAAAGCTTTCCAAGATTGTTAGATGTGGAGGGGCAATCCTTCTGCAATGCTTAATTAATAAAATACGGTCTTGAAGCAATAGAAAACAATGTCCAACCTATAATGCCAGACTCATCTCTCAACTATAGCATTCTGATCCTGCTCCCATCAGTCCAGTTGTAGGGAAAGATAAAGGTGTTTAAGAAGCCAACCACCCCCATTAATTGCACAGAACAAAACATATAGAAAAAGATCAGATGGCAAAAGCAAAGCTTGAAGGAGAATAATGGTATCATCAACATATTAAAGGGGGAGGCGATGATGGACCACCTCAATGTCCTCAAGGAGACCACAAGACACGGAAACTCAGAATATGTCTGAAAAAGAATGTACTGTGTGGTAAAAGAAGAAATGGGTCCCCCTTGTTGTAGCCCAAGGAAAGGCTGAAATTGGTAAACTTGCCCTCCATTAAGTACAACAGAGAAAAACAACACTATCATATGACCAAACCCAGTTTCTCCATTTGAAATAGACTACTAGTAATTGGTTCTCAATTGGAAGTTGGAACAACATGAATGCTCTGTTTCGATTTCCTTGTTATTTACTTTTTTCCACTGCTTCTTTTTCTTTTTCTTTTTTCTTTACTACATTTATCAATTCATCGTCATCCTCCACATTGCCTTGTCTCAACTATCTGGTGTTGGTTACAAGAACCCTATTTCTCCAATCATTGTAAGACCTATCCTCAGTATGTGAACAAGCCTTCACATCCATTCTCACCACCTCAATCCAAGTACTTTTAGGTCTTCCTCTCATCCTCCAGAATTTCAAGCCCTCAAGCCCAATCAAAGTTCCCCTCCTCGTACGAGCCATCTCTAGCTTACATGGCAATTTATTAATTTACTTTAAATTTAAAAAATATATATATAGGTATTCAGCACAGAAGTGGCCCCATGCCTAGACGTGTTGAGTTTTCCCGTGCTCGGTTCTTTGACAGTTAGCACATGTCCAAGCAACACTGTGCATTACAAAAGCATTGGTGGTACCTTAACAAACTCAAGAAGAAAAAGGATCCTATACAAATCCTTGACTCATCTCACTATTTCAAGTTCTTATTCAACAGGTTACGAAGTCAAAGGTTTCTCTGCGGCCAGACAACCAACTTGATCAGCAAATAAATTTTTTCCTCAAATTTTGGAAAGAAAAATAAGGATTGCATAAGCTGGCTGGGAAAACTGAATCCCAAATACCAATCATGACTTGTACCTTGCCTACAGACCGTAACATGCTCCTTTGAATTCGAAGATCCTTCTCAACCTCAGCCCCTGCACAAATTTATTTGACATTTCAATAAGAGCACATTTGGCTACAGAAAATATGCAGGACATGGACTCACGGCAAACCTGTAGCTACAAAGAGTAAAAACTGTCTGGTGGGATCCAACCCTATGATATTGTACCGCGTCATTTTCTTGGCCTTGTCCTTTCCTCCAGAAGAACCAGTCTCCAAAGGCCCACTAACAGGAGCAGCACAAAGCAATGCAGTTACTACTGCATCATGTCTTCTATGAGCAGCCGCCACAGCCCCAAGAGGCACATCGCAAACAAGATCACCACTCACTACCTACAAAATATAATATTGAAAAAAGTGGTGAAATATCCTGAATTTATGCATTGCATTTTTAGAGAACACAGAATTACCAATATGTCTTTTGCAGTAAGAAGGTGGGCCACAGCCCGAAGCGCACCGGCAGTTCCAACATCTTCGGGGACCGCAGCTACCTGCAGGGGAAAAGGAAAAAAGTGATTACTTTCGTTTTCTTTGATTTTTCACAGATAAAATAGGAGAATAAATTGATAGGCGTATCATGGAGTTGGCTCTGCTACTCATCTAGATGATAAACAACACTACATAGTGATCTCTTGGAATCCATTCATGTCTATAAATTAGCATTGAAGCTTGCTTATTCCACACAGCCAACCTAGCACATCTGTGGCACATCCAAGCCATAAATTATGTGGCCCCACCATGCAGATAACCTGGCCCGAAAATCAAGCTGGTCAGACATCAAGTAGGACCACTGGACCAGCCATGTTTTAGAAAAAAGACAATTGGAAGAAAAAGTAAAAAAGACATTTTAAGATCCACTGTGGGGCCTACCTGCTGGATTGACAAGTTTGATTGATCAAGGCATCCAAATGTGGGGCCCGCCTAATCCACAACTCAGACTCCGTACATGATTGTTAGTGTAAACGCATGGAGATCATGTGGAATTAGCAAAATTCATTAGCACGAAAGTGAAATACCATGCTTTATGGAACAGAATGTTGGGTAGTTAAAGAACAACATGTTCATAGGATGTGTGGCTGAAATAAGGATGTTGAGATGGATGAGTGGCAAGACGAGGAAGGATAGAATTAAAAATGAATGCATCCGAGGGAACTTAGGAGCAGCACCGATAGGTAATAAGATGTAGGAAAGTAGACTTAGATGGTTTGCTCACATGCAATCGAGACCCAGAATCGTCCCAGTTGGGAGTAAGTTGTTACAAGCTGAAGGATCTAAAAGGGCAAGGGAAAGGCCCAAAAGGATGTGGGTGGAGGTAGTAAGAAAAGGCTTGATGACCTGTGGTCTAACTAAAGAAGTTATGGCCCTTGTTAGAGTGGAATGGCAGAACCGGATTCATGTAACCAACCCAAATTAATAGGGATAAGGCTTAGATGATGATCATAGTGGTGGTGGTGGTGGTGGTGGTGAAAGTGGCAATTTTTGTGCCTTATGACTACAGCTTTCATTCAGTCAAAAGTAGCACTACAGGAGAAAAGCATGTTGCAAAGATAATGCAAGTGAAATGCCAAAAACGTAAGAAGTCCAGAAGAACTAGCCAAATAACCACATTGGACAGGCCAACTCATCAAGACAACATAAATTGCATAATCATCAATCCACACAAAGGTTGATGTCACTAGCAAAGGTGCAGTTGAATGTTTCTTGCACCACCAAACAAAAACAAAACTCTCTTGTTGATTGTGCATGAGCATTTAATAGCAAATTGATACATTGTCTCTTTCCTCGGCCAATATAGAATTACTGACACTCAAGGAACCAAGCATAAATTAACAACCGAACCTGCCTCATCATTTAAGAACACAACCAAGCCATCCAGCATAGATAACACTTACTACTGGTGTTGAAGGCAACCAATGGGTGAAGGAAATTCAAGTTAGAAAATTAGTAACGACAACAAATTAAACCTGCACCCAGTCTGACTTCAGATGAATGAGCAAAACATCTCTAGCATCTGATTGAGCTTTCCTCAGCATTGCAGTCATTGCCATCTGCACCTAATATTGTCTTTAAAAAATGCATATGTTCTGCTCCTCCCAACTGAACCAATAGATAAGACACAGTTATGACTCGCACATTCACAGGCCTCCAATGCCAAACTACCCAAGAGTGGACTTTGATGTGGGCACACCCATGGCTTACAGTAACACTACATTAGACAGAGAAATTTCAATAGAGGAAATAAAAATGTACGGTTGAGCAAATTTCTCTGCCTAACAAAGTTTATATGTAACAATTTGGGAGGAGATGAGAGCTAGATTGAAGAGGAGACTTTTGCCCCTGGATACGAGATCTCATTTAAGGATATTCTCTCTGTGATAGAGTAGCCTCACTATAGATTAACACACACATATCTATATAGCCCTGACAGTGTACTGTGAGTTTATGAGACTGCCAGACAAGCACCAGGCAGCAGCTAGTGGTGAATCCTCATGTCATAGATGAGGCTTTCTAAATTTCCCCACAAGCACAGAAACATAATTGAAAGACCACTACCAAGCATGGCAATTTCCAAGGAGGTATGCAGCATAGCAAGTAGACAAATGGGGCACACATGTGATCAAGTCAATCCACACGAATCACTACAAATTCTAGTTAAACGATAACTCTAGAGTTCAAAATTCTGTTAATTTGGATTTCATCAAGCCTTGGGAAAGGGGGATGCCTTTCTATTGCCCTTATCGAAGTATCCAAACCCGGTATTCCAGATTTTTTAAGGATCCAGTTGTTTTCAAGGATTTGAGTGTCATAGCTCGCCACAAGTTTAGCTAATCCATTGACAACAATGTTCATTCATCCATCCGTTCATGAGAGGGGGGAGAGGGTTGTACCTGATCAATGGGCCTAATGATCAGGTCCAACCATCTTCAAACGTGGGCGACTGACTGCAACATTAGCAATTTTAGCTCATCCATCGACAACAATGTCTGTTCATCCATCCATTCAACCATGGTCAAAAGTGAGCTAATGACTACACCATTATCAATTTTAGCTCGTCCGTCAACAACACTGTTCATTCATCCATTCTTGCGCGAGAGAGGGAAGAGGATTAGACCTGATCAATGGGCCTAATTATCAGGTCCAGACAAGGTCAAAAGTTTTAATCTCTTTCTCATTCATTCACCAAAGCTTTCTCATTAAATTGAGTAACAAAAGGGAAAAGAAAAGAAAGGGGGGGATATTGAACGAACCTCAACACTCAGGCGATCAACATAGGCTGCAGAGATCCAACCACCAATGCGGAGAGCTGCATCTTCTCCTTCCACAACCTATGGCACACCAGAAATCAAACGTTGTATCTCAATCCAACAACCAAAAACAAAGTTTTAAATGAGAATATGTGTCAGAGCCCAGAGGTTCACTAATTTCACGTGCATACAAAGCCTTTGACCCACCCATGGACATGTACCAATATGGAACACATTTGTGGGATCTGAGCTTTCCATCCAGTTGGAAATCATTATTAGACCTTCTGCCTAGAAAATCAGGCCATTTCACTCTTCATGTAGGCCACAATGTACAAAATAGACTGATGTGATTTTTTCTGCCTGTCCTTTTGTTTTGTATGCTGTGGCCAACCTGAACTATGAAATGGCTTGATTGGCTAAAAGATCGAAATTGTGTAGCACACCTAATGGAAAGCTCAGACCCATACCAAGTATCACTTTAGACACCTGCCGTCTCTCCACACACACATCCATGTATGACAACATGCACTGACTTAATGCACGAGTGGAAACAAGCAAGCCATGCATTGGTGTTCCAATTCTTCTGACTTGATAAAAACAAGCCAACTTCTCATTAGATGGGCCTTAAAAATGAAAACAGCATATAGTCTATAAAACCTGCAATGGTCCACACTCAATGTACACATTTGACTTATCTAATTATTTGACTAGCTTGACTTTGGAACCTAGTTATCTACACGGTGGGGACCTCTTAACGAACAGCTCAGATGTCTAACAAACATGCTCTGTTAACTTGTTTTGTTGCAAGTATGAATGCATAGGGATGACTTCATGTGGTCTTAGAAAAAATGGAGAGAGAGAGAGAGAGAGAGAGAGAGAGAGAGAGAGAGAGAGAAGGGTTTTTGCCTTCAGGGGCTTTGTTAGGTGGGAGACAATTTGGTGGAGCCAGAAGAACTATAATATGGTAGAACCATCTCTCAACAGCACATGTGGCAAGGTGATGTATCAATCAAGACCAACCATCTAGTCCCTATTACTATGAAAGGCAAATGAAAATACTTGTCCATCCAATGATCCTAGCCATCTGACCTGTGACCTTCAAAGGAATGGTATTAAACAACAACAGTTAACAGTCAACACTCAGCACATAAATTTGAGAAAAGGTTTTTTTTTTAGAGATAAAATTTGAAAAAAGGTGGTGGGCAGTATCATTAAATATGTACGATTTTGGAAACATAGGCCACACCGCATGACAGGAATCATTACATGGACAGCTCTGACTGATGAATCACTCTACTGCTCAGATTGCTGATAGATGGCTCCTCTTGCTCAACCATATCATCTCCTTTGTTAGGTTATACCATGGTCATCCTCCACATTGATGGCATAAGCTAAGCCAACCTATGCCATCCAAATCATGGGGCCCGTTGTTGACAGAGCAAGAAGTGAAAATTATAGTGATCCGATGATCTTAACGATCCAACTCCCACCCACAAATCGCCCTAGCATGTCTCAACTCTTAACCTCACCACTTCCAATCCATGCACATAGCATGTATGTTACAACCTCATTGGCAAATGCATGAGATATGGATCTTAGACAAAGGGCAATGAGTGTAATTTATGGAAGATTTAAAGTATTTTTAATTTGGGTTTAATTTTTGTTTTGTTACGTTACCTTCTTTGGATGGACTAGTTATTTTCTATTTCATTAAATCGCCATTTTTAGGAAGACCATTACGTTGTAGATTTTTATAAATGAGGTGTGATCCCTTCTTACAAATCAATGAATATCCATTGACTTCTTCTTAGAAGTTTTGAGGTTTTAGGCTCTCCCTCATAGAAAGATCCGGAGGTACATATCTCCCTCTAACGAGATCTATCATCTATTCTAATTCAGTTGAATCATCTTTCATAACAATTAGCATCATTACAATGTAATCTTTTACTAGCATGTATGTGTGTGTTTGTGTACAATGATCACAAACGTTCAAACACATGCATATGGTCTTGTTGTGTAGGGCCCACCATGATGTGTCAGTACCATCCAACCCATACATCAAATGCACCCATCATCCCCAAAGCCCAAAAATCAGCACAATCCAAAACTCAGGTGGCCCACTCGACAGAAAGCAACAACGAGCAATGGGGAGGAGATGCCTACCATAGAAACTATCAAATTTTGTGTGGGCCTTATGCAACCACGTGTGGATTGACTTGATCACATATGACCCATTTGTCCCACATGCGAGCCCTACATGAGCACATGTGTGAGACCACATGGTCACACGCATAATAGCCTAATTACCATGTTTTGTTTATCTTCCTTCAAGTCTTGTAATAACCAAGATACCCGCTACTTAAAGCCATGGTAAAACAAACAAGGAGGGTATGTTAGTCTTTTCATTAGTATTAGGGTTTTCTTTCATCTTTAGCAATTAAATAAAGTTTGTTAGACTACACATGTAGTCTCATAACAACGGTTTCGAGATAAAAAAGCTTTCTTCTCTCTTGTGTTGCCATTGATCTTAGCTTATTAGCTAGATCTTTTACCATCTAATCAAATCCCGTGCCTCCGGTTGCATTAGGGACCCAACGTACTGTGTATATGTCATCCAATACAATCATCAGAAGCATCCAACTGGGATGAATGGGCACCCTGAAAATCAGGCCATTTCCATGACTCAGGTGGGCTACATCACGTGAATTTATATATTTCGGCCCTGATTTTCCATAGTTTCACCCGCCTGAGTTCTAGTTCGCACAGTGAAAATGAGGTGGCGCATCTGATGCACGGCATGAATTCCAAGCATGCATCACGGTGGACCCCACAGGAACTCACATAGATTCGAACGTATAAGATCATTCCCCTGTGCAGATCATTTAAGAGAGAGAGCGAGAGAGCAGAAGCTTACTACGATGAGATCTTTGAGATTGCTGGATTCCAAGAGCTCGAGGACGTAAGAGAGAACCGGCCGGTTCGCGACGGGAAGAAGGGCCTTTGGAACTTCCTGTATTTTTTTTAATTTAATAAATAATACTAATTAAAAATAGAAGAAAATGGTTTTTTTTACGATTTTATTCTAATTTATTTAGAGAAATTGAAAAAAATAAAAAAGGGGGAAACGAGAAAAGGAGGACCTTTGAAACGATAGGGTGTAGGTTTTTGGATGTGCCGCCAGCGAGGACTACCACTTGAAAATCCATCTCCGGAGCAGAAAAAAGCTGAAAGAAAGAAGCGAAGAAGATGAGCTTTTGAAGGGTTTTATGGAAAACGCTCGCAGATTTCCTGAAACCGGCACAAGCGCCGTAGGGCCCACTATGATGTCTGTGTTACATCCGCTCCGTTCATCCGTTTCATCAGCTCATTTTAGGACGGACAAGGACTAACTGCGAGACGTGCTGAAGGAGGTGAGGACACCGTGATGTTAGTGGAAATCTACCCCGTCCATACGTTTTGCCAACTCCTGCTAGGACATTAGCCCGGTGGGCCATGTGGGGACGGGAAGGCCGAGGTTCAACCTTAATGTTTATATACCATCCAACGCGTTTATTAGGTGATTCCCACCGGGAGCAAGGGAAAACACAAATATCAGCGTGATTCAAAATCTCTATGGCCTTAAGAAAATTTCAACGGTGGGAGTTCGATCACTACTGTTTCTCGTGGTTTGGCACAGATGGCTATGGAATCTTTGTCCTGTTAAGGCCCAGTTTTTTAGACCTGGCTGATAAAACAGATGGACCAAGTGGATATAAAACAAATATCACCATGGGCCCACAGTGCTTGAGTTCCAAGGACTTGGGAGGCAGATTTCCTGCGGAAGCCTTTGCTAGAAATCTTTGGAGCTCGTTTTAGAGCAGGAGACCAAAAATGTCTAGGATCCAAAACCCTTGTAAGTCATATAAGATGAAACAATGGGAAAGAACTGTCTACCCTCGAAAGAAATCTACGATGTTTATATTCCATCCAAACCGTTTATAATATCTTTTTCACCTAGAAAGTAAAAACATCATGGAGTTAAACCGATACAAAACTTTTGTTACCGTATAAATATTTCAAGAGTCACTAAATCCTCATTGTTTTCTACATTTAAGTTTTGAAAACACTTTATTTTTGGTCGCATGTCTTAAAAAGAGGTTTAAAACGGATAGACAAAGTGGCTTTCTCAAAAACATTTCATTTGGGTCCGCACAAAATTCTTGCACAGGAACTTGAAAATCTGTGCGTCCCTTACTTTCTCCACTGCGGTGAAGCGACTCAAAGTGCATGAAGTCCACTCGTCCGCAGGTAGACCATCCTTTGCATGGCCTTGATATTGGAAATTTGGATGATTCACTTCCTTTTTTGTGTGAATTTGTTGGAATAAATCCAAAATATAGAAGGGTATTTGGCAGTTTGGGTGAAGAACATTGTTCAGTTGGGATTTTCTACCTCTTTTTGATTGAGCGTCCAAATAAGCAAAAAGAGCAAAAAAGATAAATTTTATTTTTAAAATAAAATGTACCAAAAGAAGGCAAAAAAAGCACACCATAATAGCTCCAACACCAATGTTAGATCAGGGTTTATTTACAATTCCCCGTTGGATCTTCTCAAATGCCTCTCATTACCGAAAGTAGGCATGCGAAAATGTCTAAAGGAATAATCCTCCTAAATAATGATACAATAACCACCACAGCATTTATCTCCAGTATAAGTGAATATGTTACAATGTCTAAGTTAAAATTTTAAATAAATAAATAAATAAATAAATAAAAAGATAGATAAATATCTTCTACAAGATCACCAAGAACTAAGGCTCCTATATGTTATCTTTTTATTAATACAATTGCACCCTGGGGATTTTATTTCATACTCATCCCCTAACATTACTCAACCAATTAGAAAGCCCACCTGATATCAACAATGGAATATGCTAAGGAAGCACTGGTGTTAACATGTCAAGTAATTTTCTTTTTTTCTTTTTCATTTTTAAATAATGTATATGAATTAAGGGTAAAAGATAACATTTTTTTGCCTACGAGCTTTAAAGTCAACGGTGTTAAAGCATGCCGCAGAGCTATCATAACATAGCCTTTTTTTACCTTGTGTGGAAAAAAAAATAAAAAGAACAACAACCATTTTAACTGCACATGAAAAAAGGATTAAGTCATTAGAGATGTAAAAAAGGAAAGGAATTGCATGAAACTGAGAAAATAGAAAAGAAAAAGGAAAAATAAATGAACCATATTTTAAATTTATAAAAACTATATGTATGTGTGCTCATAAATTACATTGCAAGCACATACAAGATGCTAATCATAGTGATAAATCTTCTTTAGCCTAAAAATTCCTCGAGAGATTTTCAAATTCTGAGTTTTTTCTCAAGGTATTGGAAAATCCTAGCCAACATAAAAATATTTATTTTAAATCATTAAATAATTTTAATTTTGGAATATATATTTATATCATTTTTTTAAATTATTTTTATTATTTTTTGAGTTAATATTTTGATAATGTTCGGATAAAATGATATTTTAAATTTTTCCAAGATTTTGTGAGTTAATATTTTAATAATGTCAAGCTAAAATAATATTTTAAATTTTGCCAATATTTTGAAAACATTGTGATAATATCTTTTCGAGTATTTCTTGTGATTTTATTATGAGATTTAAAAATAATAATAATAATAAACTTGGCTATGTTAGTTGCACTCATGCAATACAAGCTAAGTCCCATGATAGGAGGTTCAGGGTTAAAATGCTTTTTTTTTTTCCTCCTTATTCGTATTTTGCTATCGCTTGCATGATGGGTTCAAGGTTAAAATGCTTTTTTTTTCTCCTTTTTTTTATTTTGCTATTGCTTGCATGAACTATGATCTTCCTATTTAACTCGTTTCAACACTAAGGTCTTGGTATCGATTCCCTAGTGGGGGTGGCTAACAGTGAAGTGTGTACTGACAGTGGGGTGTGCTAATAAGCTGACTCAAATAATAATAATATTTGGATGAGGTCATCTATACAGTGGCTCCATCTAATGGGAAACTTTTTGCATTGGCCAACCAATCCATCTACAAATCCTGGACCCAATTTGCAGAGTTGGAGAAAAGAATAGGCATGCACATGCCCACCATACACTTGATTAGTTGAAGATAGTTATTCAGCCGCAACAGCTTGGATCTTACACTGTGTGTTGAATTAGCAATGCTACATGCATCTTTGATTCTATTGCAATTGAAATTAATTGACGGGAGGAGAGACAAATGCATTCGCCACAAGTATGAAAGTCTCCAGTTAGAGAATGTGGTGACCCTACCACAAGGGCCATTTGTGGTGACCTAACATGGCGGGATTTATTAAGTTATATGATATTTTATTTTATTTTTTAGTTAGCTTGTTAGTACACCCCCACTGTCAGTTAACACTTCACTGTTAGCCACCCCTGCTAGGGAAGCCATACTAAGACTCAGTGCTGAAACGAGGTATCTTTCATCTAGCCTACTACTTGAGCTATGGATCAGGGTGGTTGAGTACCACTCGACCTAACAACTTTCAAATATTATGGAAGCTCCATCTTTGAGCAGTTGCATGTGGCACAACAAAATCCCTCCACGTAGGGTCACTATGCATTCTGCATCCCTCTTTATATCCAAAAAACTAGGAAGCAAATTGCCTAGTGTCCTAGTGCATTGGGATTTGATTGGCCTGAGTATCTCTTCTAGAGATGGAGCCCGGTTGAAAACCTACTCAGCTAAACAACTTTCGAATATATGCTTTGTGTGGGCTCAATTTTTTACAGCGGCACATGCCCCAATTAAATATGACTGCATTAGGTCACTAAGGATATCCCAACGTTGGATACATGTGGATGAGATTGGACCATTAAGTAACTGGGTCACATAGTGGACAGCCATACTTTTAGATCCACACTATTTTGAAAATCCTTCCACAACTTGGCTTAGTACTCGTTCCTTCCACGTGACTTTTATGGGCCATTGCAGGCTGTGAGCTGGATGGTTAAGGATAAACCCCATCATTGAGACTTTTAAGATATGCATCCTCAAATGTAGGGCACGTCCAATGAACGATCGAGATCTCATCTTATCCCATCAAATATACAGCTTTGATGATGGCCATAACTCTTTAGACCAACCAAAACTGGACCCATTTCATCATTGGTACATCACACTTATCAGATCTATCCACATGGTGGGCCTCAATGTTGACAGATGTCTTAAATCAGTTAGAATCAAGGCAGTTCGATCTTATCGAAGTCCTGGTCAATTCGATTTGGAAAACTCCTAAATATTAGCTTTTGCTCACTGGATAGATTATGGATCAAAATCAATCCGATCGAGGATGGCTTTGATCCTATCGACAGGTCATCAATGGAACTCAATATGATCGAAGCTCCCGTCGAATGACTTGTGCAGTTTTACAGAATTGTAGTTATTGTTTCCTATTTCAGTTTGAACTACATTTAAGGGTTTACAATCAGGGATTAGGGTACTGATAACGTTTTTTTGGACCGTTGTAAGCAAAGGGAGATCAAAGCTAGGGTTTGGTAAGATTTTGGAGTTTTTCTCAGATCGGCAAGTCCGTCTATCTCTCGTATGTTGTTTAACATAGTGGATTCGTTGTCGCTTTGTGCCATAGTTTTTTCCCACAAAGGTTTTTCCACATAAAAATCATGTAATTTTGTGATTGCTTTGTTTATGTTTGCTTTTAATCTCGAGTGATCCGAATTCAAGGTTTGCTTATGCAGATTCTCGACAAGTGTTATCAGAGCTAACATTGGGAGTTTGGATTGACATCATGACGATTAAGGGATCAAACGTATGATAAGCTCACTTGGAAAAACAAATTCATACTACGAAATATGAAAATGAGGGGCCTCATAGTTCAACAAGGGTTGCAACTAGAGGCGTACACGAGTCAAACCGAGTTGAGCTGGGCACGACTCGACTCGGCTTGGCTACTTGCTGACCCCAGCTCGAACTCAGCTCAGCTTGGTCCTCAAGTCTGACTGGCCAGCTCGACTCGGTTCTGTCAGCAGCTCGGGCCAGTTCAAGCCAAGATCAATCCAAGTTCGCATGTGCGACATTTTCATAAACACATGGACTACACCTTCAACATCTCACTGTATGTAAAACAACAACAATGGTTTTACAGGTATTTCATCAAACACCTTCTAAGCAACATAATGATATTTGTTTCATATACATACCTTTCTTGCCACCAACCACACTTCGTTGAGTCATTTCATCAAACACTTGATGAGCAACATCATTATCGGGCACTGGAGAACGCGAGAAATAGAGGAGATGAGAGTGGTACTGGTCGCCGATCGCCGTTCAGGCGCTGGAGAGAGTCAAGTTCGAGCTCAAGCTATGGTTAGGATTTTTAGGGTTGGGCGAACGGCCGATACGTGAGGGGGCTGGGGGATTAGTTTTTTAATACGTGAGGGGGCTGGGGGATTAGTTTTTTTAAAAAAAAACCTATCTTGGACGTCCGATTTTTTTATATATACTTACTCAAAAACCGATCTGAGCCGAACCGAGTCGAGTTCGAGCTCAATACCGAGTTGAATCAAGTCAAGCTAGGTCTGGCTTGGACTCGACTCGAAAAGTTCCGAGCTCAATAAAACTTACTTGACTCGGCTCAAACACAGTTTCAATTCGAGTCGAGTTGAGCTTTCCGAGTCAATCTAAGCGAGCTAACGAGCTAACTCGGCTCATGTACACCTCTAGATGCAACATGCACTCCTTGGCGTTGAGAAACATCCAATGCTTATGAGCGACAAAGAGTTGGTAGAGTTGGATGAGAGAGCGAAAACCTCGGTCCAACTATGTTTGGCGGGCGATGTCTTTTACAATGTCATGGATTAAAAGACTATCGCTTGACTTTATAAGGAATTAGATAACTTGTATATAATGAAATCATTATCAAATCGTTTGTATTGGTTAAGGAAGATCAAGCCCTAATTCAACTGAACTCCTTTATAAAGTCTTACGATGGTTTCGTAAACACTATATGTCACAGTAGAGAAACTGTTGATGTCGAGACTGTTATCTCAGCCTTTCAGTCTAGGGTATTAAGAAATAATGACAATAGTATATTTCTCTATGGATGCGTTGATAGATAGGGGAATGAATTTATAATAGGATAAGAACAGTTCAAGTCTAAAGGCAAAAGGAAAAATGAAGTGTTAGAACTATGGGACACACGAGCATATAGAGAAGGATTGTCAGAATCATGAAGCCCATAAGGGAGATAAGGTAAATGAAGCACTGAAATAGGCTAATGTAATGAAGACAAGTGAGAATATGAACACTAGTGATGTTCTGACCATATTTAAATCCAACTATCTCAGCAATGAGTAGATTTTGGATACGGGGGCGTCATACCACATGACCTCGCATAGGGATTGGTTCACCACGTACAACGAGCTTGATGGTGGCCAAGTATTGTATGGGCAGTGATGTTGCCTGTAAGATCGTTGGAATTGAATTAGTGCACATCAGGATGTCTAATGGGATGGAGTGCGTTTTGACAGATGTAAGACGCATTCCTGACCTATGGAAGAATATGATCTTTTTGAAAACTCCCAAGGTAATTGGGTGTGAATTCACTGGTTTTTATTATGTCTTGAAGGTTCCAAGTGCACAACGAAATGATAATCTTTACAGGTTGATCAAGAATATCGTATCGAGTAAAGCTACAACATCTGTAACAAAGTTCAGGTCGGCACGTTTGTGGTATGCATGTCTAGGCTACATGAGTGAGGGCAATATAAAGGTGCTTGGGAAATGTGATGTTACTCTCGAGAAGTTTCATACGAGTATGAATCCTACAAAAGTCGGAAAGGTGTTGATTGAAGATATGGTGGAGATTGTTGACAGTTTTGTTAAATAAGTCAGAAATAATGCAGTTTGATTTCATCGAAGTCCCGGTTGATCCAATCGGAAACTCCCGGAATTTGGCTTTTGCTTGCCGGATAGTTTTTAGGTCTAAATCAATCCGATCGAGGATGGATTTGATCCCATTGAGGGGTCGTCAATGGCACTTGATTTGATCGAAACTCCCATCGATTGACTTGTGCAGTTTTGTGAAATTACGATTTTTGTTTCCTATTTCAGTTTTTAACTCTATTTAAGGGTCTATAATAAGAGGTTATGATATTGAGAATGTTTTTAGGATTGTTGTAAGTAAATAGAGATCGAAGGTAGGGCTTAGTAAGGTTTTTAAGGATTTTCTCAAATTATTAAGTCCATCCATTTATTGTATATTGTTTATCATAATGGATTCCTTTTTGCTGTTGTGCCATAGTTTTTTTTTTCTTGCAATTTTTTTCCATATAAAAACCGTATGTACTTTGTGAGTGCTTTGTTTACGTTTGCTTAGGGCGTGTTTGGCCGGACCGATCCCATAGGATTTGGTGGGATGGGATCAATTTTAAGGTAATGATGATGGTGTCAGTGGATTGTCTCATGATCCATGGAATTGCTTATATCCCTCGGAAATTCATCGGGTCTGTTTGGCACACCCTGCTTATCTTGGGATTTACCTTCCAATCCATTCAACCAAGGGCTAGAATCACTGTTAAGGTAATGATGGTGATGTCAATGGATTGTCTGAAGATCCATGGGATTGCTCGTATCCTGGGACAAAGTTCACGGGATCTGTTTGGCTCGTCATACCTATCCCAGGATATTGCCGATCCCATCCCTCCTAATCCCACCTAATCCCACATCCAGCGCCCGGCCAAACACGCCCTTAATTTCATGTGATCTAAATTTGGGATTTGCTTCCACAAATTCCCATCACTCAACACTTGCGACATGACTCTAATAGTTCAGATCTTCACTTCGCTGATACAGGATCAAAATGAAATTCAACCAGCGATCCCAATCAGATGAGGTAACTGAACTCCACTCATCATGAAGATGGGGTGCAGTCGGTCACCTATGGCAATTTCACTAGCATATAAGAATTTTGTATGTATTGTACCATGATTCGTGATACAAACTGCTGATGTGATGGGACCACGGGGATGATGGATGGCTGAAAGTTATATGTTGTATGAAATATGAATATTATATTATATTAAATGGGGATGTAGCTCAAATGGTAGAGCGCCCGCTTTGCATGCGGGAGGTACAGGGTTCGATCCCCTGCATCTCCATTTATATATATTTTTTAATTTTATATTATAATATTTCAATGCCCAAGCCAGGCCACATGAGTGAGCATGGCATAAAGGTGCTAATTGAAGACATGGTAGAGATTGTTAACAGTTGTGTTAAATAAGTCAGAAATAGCTTTGATTTGATCGAAGTTTCGGTCGATCTGATTGAAAACTCCCGGATTTTGGCTTTTGCTGTTGGATAGTTCTTAGTTCTAAATCAATCCGATCAAGGATGGCTTTAATCCCATCATGGGTCGTCAATGGTGCTCGATCTTATCGAAGCTCCCATGACTTGTGTAGTTTTCACAAAATTACGGTTTTTTGTTCCATATTTCAGTTTTAACTCTATTCAAGGGTTTGTAATTGGAGGTTAAGATATTGAGAATGTTTTTAGGATTATTGTAAGTAAAGGGAAATTGAAGTTAGGGCTTGGTAAGGTTAATTTTCAGGAATTTTCTCATATCAGTAAGTCCATCTCTCATATATTATTTATCGTAATAGATTCGTTTTCACTTTCATGTCATGGTTTTTTTCCTGCAAGATTTTTTTTTTCCATATTAAAATCGTGTCTACTTTGTGAGTTCTTTGTTCACGTTTGCTTAATTTTGTGTAATCCGAATTTGAAGTTTACTTCCACAAATTTCCATCACTCAACACTTACGGCATGGCTTTAATATTTTAGATCTTCACTTTGCTAATACAATATTGAAATGAAATTCAACCAGTGATCCCAATCGGATGGGCTAACTGGGCTCCATTCATCATGAAGATGGGGTGCAGTCGGTCATCCATGTCAAATTCATTGGCATATGGGATTTGTGTATATATATGTACCATGGTTCGTGATACAAACTGTTGATGTGATGAGACCATGGGATGATGGATGGTTGAAAGTTGTATATTGTATGAAATATTTTGTATATTGTATGAAATTTAAATATTAAATAATATTAGTTAAAAATATAAATGAGAGTATCAAATGGGGATGTAGCTCAAATGGTAGAGCGCCCGCTTTGCATGCGGGAGGTACAGGGTTTGATCCCCTGCATCTCCATTTATATATATATATTTTTTAATTTTATATTATAATATTTCCATGCCTAAGCCAGGCTACATGAGTGAGCGCGGCATAAAGGTGCTTATTGAAGACATGGTGGAGATTGTTGACAATTGTTAAATAAGTCATAAATAGCTTTGATCTAATCGAAGTCTCGATCGATCTAATTGGAAACTCCTGGATTTTGGCTTTTGCTATTGGATAGTTTTTAGTTCCAAATCAATCCGACCAAGGATGACTTTAATCCCATCGAGGGGTCGTCAATGGTGCTTGATCTTATTGAAGCTCCCATGACTTGTGCAGTTTTCACAAAATTACGGTTTTTTGTTTCATATTTCAGTTTTAACTTTATTTAAGGATTTGTAATCGGAGGTTAAGATATTGAGAATGTTTTTAGGATTACTGTAAGTAAAGGGTGATCGAAGGTACGGCTTGGTAAGGTTTTAAGGAATTTTCTCATATCAGTAAGTCCATTTCTCGTATTTTGTTTATTGTAATAGATTTGTTTTCACTTTTGTGCCATGGTTTTTTTCATGCAAGATTTTTTTCATATTAAAATTGTGTGTACTTTGTGAGTTATTTATTTACGTTTGCTTAATTTTGTGTAATCCGAATTTGGAGTTTACTTCCACAAATTCCATCACTCAACACTTATGGCATGACTTTAATATTTTATATCTTCATTTCACTAATACAAGATTGAAATGAAATTCAACCAGTGATCCCAATCAGATGGGCTAATTGAGCTCCATTCATCGTGAAGATGGGGTGCCGTTAGTCATCCATGTCAATTTCATTGGCATATAAGATTTTTGTGTATACTGTACCATGGTTCATGATACAAACCGTTGATGTGATGAGACAATGGGATGATGGATGGCTGAATGTTATATATTGTATGAAATTTAAATATTAAATAATATCAGTTAAAAATATAAATAAGAGTATCACATGGGGATGTAGCTCAAATGGTAGAGCGCCCGCTTTGCATGCGGGAGGTACAGGGTTCGATCCCCTGCATCTCCACTTATTTTTTACCATATTTGAATGGCCATGATGGACCGGCCTGATTTTTGTGATTTTAGCTTTGGCCTTTGAACTGAGTTGGGCCAGAATAGATCGACGTGTTGAATTGCTGGCACGATTAAGTTCAGCCACATGTGCCAGGAAGTCTCTATCCAAAGTAAGTAACTTGTCCCAGGTGGACCACATCTGTGCTCTGAATGTAGATCTCTGCAAAATTTATTTCCAGCCGTTATTTTTTTCACACGAATGTGTCGCACGTGATGACTGGATCGGGCCCATTTACGGGGCATGGTTTGGTAGGGGCTGGGCCCACCTAATGATTGGACGGGATTTCTCACAAGTATGCCAAGTTGGCAGCAGTTCCCCTTACATAGCGGGAGGCGGATTGGCTACTCCCCTGACACCAGCCCCGTGGCTGATGGTCGGTGCTCTTTGGGCCCCACAATGATGTATTTGTTTCATCCATTCCGTTCATCCATTTTTTCGGATCATTTTAGGGGTTAATTTGAAAAAGATAGGGATATAAATCGCAGATGGACCACACCACAGTAAAAAAAAAGATTGGATATCCACCAGTAAAATCCTCACAAGGCCCACTGTACTGTTTATTTGACATCCAATCTGTTGATTGGGTCATAAAGACCCAGATGAAGGGAAAAAAAATAAATATCAGCTTGATCCAAAGCTTTTATGGCCCCAAAACGTTTTTAATGGTCAGTGTTCATTCAACACTGTTTCCTCTAATGTGGTCCACTTTAGATTTCGATATACCTCATTTTTTTCTCATAATATAAAAATG
This sequence comes from Magnolia sinica, assembly GCF_029962835.1. NCBI lineage: Eukaryota > Viridiplantae > Streptophyta > Magnoliopsida > Magnoliales > Magnoliaceae > Magnolia > Magnolia sinica. Next base: position 6,772,896 of record NC_080579.1, read on the forward strand.
AACTATAAAAACAGATGAACGGCATGGATGAAACACATACATCATGGTGGGGCCCGCAGAGCACCATTTGCTGGTAGTAGGAGGAGTAGCCAATCCGTTTCCTGCATAGCGTAGCTTGCAACAGCAAGGTGTGCAGATCCACCGTGATGTCTTTCTACCGCCCACTGCTTCCATCACTTTTGCGGGTTTATATTAGAAAAAATAAGATAAAACCAAAACCCAAGTGGGCCACACACTAGGAAAAGGTGTTGATGAGAGCCAAAACCTTCTTGTGTTCACACAAGTTTTGTATCAGGTTGACATTTGTATTTTCCCTTAATCACAGTGGAATCACCTTATAACCGGGTTGGAAGGAATACAAACACCAGAGTGGGCCCAGTAAGGTTGCAATGGCAGGCATCTCCATCTCCACTGTTTCCTGTAGCGTGGCCCACTTCGGTTTTTTATCCGCTTGAATTTTGAGAACCTGCCCTTACAGGAGTTGGTGCACTTGATGGACGGATTGGATGGAAAGCAGATATCAAGCTGGGCCCACAAATGGTTGTTGCAGGGGCTCACTACAATTGTTGCCGTACATTTGGGAGGCGGATAGTGTGGTGAACTTTGTGGGGCCACCAAGATGTATGAGTTTTATCTGAACTGTCCATCCATTTTTCTGACTCATTTTAAGCATGATCCAAAAAAATTCCATAATTAAAGCATATCCAAAGCTCAACTACACCACGGGAAACAGTGGAGAGAGCTGGCCGCTTGCCACGTGATGGGGCGTCTCAGTTCTCGAATTAATATTCATGGGATATATGCCTCCTACTCTCACACGCACCAATCAAGCGTGGCCCACCTGATCACAGGACCTACCTAGATTTTCGATCAATACAAATACACAATGTGATCCACCAGGTGAACGGCATATTTCTTAGGGCTCGTTTGGCACCATTAACACGGAGGGATTAGAGGAAATTTCAAAATCCCCAGTTGTTTTGCAGCATAAAGTAACAGGTGGTTTCAAATCCCCTCAAAGAGAAGGTTTGGAATCTCCATGAGAACTTAGATTGCATCCAAAATCTTATGGAGTCTTGCATGTGTAACATGAGTGTCGCTAGATTATTAAACTATTGAGCATATGACCCACTAATAATATTTCAAAATGATTAAATTATCAATTGCATCACTATAATTACTTTAATATGATAATCATCATTGTCCAAACATTGTCCATTTAAATCAACGGTTAAAAATCATTGGCTTGTTTAGTCACTTGGACATGATCTTGTGCTTGTGGCTCACTCGAGACTTTAAATTTCATCACTTTTAGGTAAAATATATATTTTAGTGGGCTTATTACAACCATTTTATCAAACATTACATGCGTTCACTAATTAGAGATATTAAAGTTCATTTAGTAATTAAATTCAAACACTTATGGGTAGACAATGCATAGTTACTCATGGATTACAATTGATTCCCAATCCAAGGTGCCAAACATGGTATGAGGATTTCAAATTTAGGGTGTGTAGAATCCACTGTCCCAAATGATCCCTTTTATTGCCACAATGGCGGAGGCAGTAGAAGGATTTAAATGGATGCTCTACTAGATTAAGGATTAGATTGAGCTGGGTAGCCTGTCGAACCTGGTTTGAGCCACGATCGAACCATAAGCTTGGCCCCTTGGTCGGGCATAGGTTTTGTATACATGGTTTGATCAAGTTTCCGGTCATGCTTGGGCTGAATTCAATTTTAGCTGGCTCAATCCAGCTTTACATAAACATGTGTTATTTCTCTTGAATAGATCATTCCAATATTGATTAGGTGGCCCATCCATCTCAAATGTAAACAGTTATTTTATTCCCTTGGAGCAAATATTTCTTTGTAGACGTGTGACTTACTTGATAAAGAAATAGATTAGATCATGTGGGGCCTACCCATAATGTATGTGTCTTATCCACACTATCTATCCATTTTTAAAGCCCATTTTAGGGCATGAGCCCAAACTTGAAGCATGTCCAAAGCTCAAGTGAACCACGCCATAGGAATCAATGAGATAATGATGTCTACTTATGAAAACTTTCTACGGCTCATAATGATGACAATCATCCAACCGATTCATAATGCGAAAAAGACATGAATTAAGGAAAACACAAGTATCAGCTGGATCCAAAAATTTCAAGTTTTCAATGGTAGGTGTTTGATTTCTATCATTTCCTTTGATGTGGTCCAGTCCAGTTTTGAATATGGTTAAAGTTTGGGCTCCTGCCTTAAAATGAGCTGAAAAAATGGGTGGACCGTCCCAGCAGTAGAGGTGAGCACGAATTAGAATAAAGAGAGGCTGCACTATCACACACATGGCACACGTGTCATATAACCTAAATGGTTAATGGATGTTCCTAAAATCCGAACCACCCAGATAGTGGGATCAACTGTAAATTGGTCATGCACCAAAAAAAAAACAGAAAGATAGATCGTATGATTCCCACAAATGGTTAATGGATATTATTTTGCCGAATTTGGACCTTGCTCACTGCATTTTAACCGATCATGATTCATTTACAGTGGGCTTCATTACTTGGACGGTTCGGATTGGACGTACATGGCACGTGTACATTAGGAGCCTCGTCCATGTTCTGGCTGCAGCGCATCCAGACCATGTGGATAACATAGGCCGCACATGGAGACGAACTCAGTCGGGCGACTCAACCGGCGATAGTCGTTCCACTCGCACTCTGCGTAGGATCAAAGCTCGACTCGAAAATGCGAATTGCTTGCGACTCCCACGAAGAAGTTCCAATAGGTGGAAGCCATGTGGGCTCCTCCGAGATTCCCGTGATAAATCCAATCCGTCCATCAGTTTCTCAAGATCACGATTGGACAGGATGCGAAAAAAGAGGGAGAAAAAGGCTCAGTTGTACCACACGAAACCAAACAGTGATTGTGGAAAGGCCCTCAGAATTTCCAATGGTAGGATTTTAGTCCCTTCTGTTATTTTTAGTGCGGTCGAAATGAGTTTTTGATTGAATCTATTTCGTTAATCTGCCATTTTGTGAGATTGAGAAACTGATGAACGGAGTGGATTCCTCAAGGGAATTTCGAAAGGCCCCACGTAGCTTCTGCATTAACTTCCTATTGGCGGTGCCACAGGCAATTCGCGTCCTGAAATCGAAATATCTTTGGGAGATTCAACAAGCCCACGCGCGTGTGAGCCTGCCATGTCCACACGCAGTAACACATGCATTTCTGACAGATATTGCATGATCAGACATTTCCATCAAGTAGCATACACTCTTTATATTTTTATATCTAAAAATCAAGCCGTTTCACTTGTAGGATAGAGATTAAAACGGTAGGCTATAAAGAAATTATTCCAACCGTCAACGTACTTTACACATTCTGGCCCACCTGAGAATTCAAACAGTCTGAATATTGATTTAGAAATATAAACATTTATCTCAATTAGATGGAAAGATCGGATCTCAAACTCGTACTCACATTGGCACGTGTGCATGCGTGTGGGCTTAGCAAATTGCAAACCTCATGTCTTCAGTTCGGTCGCTGAATGTAAAACGCATTGATACTCTGGCATTGTGATGGGTGATACACAACCACTTGCATTTGCACACTTGGCATATAAATAACTGATATAAAACCGTTAAAATCATGGAAAATACTGTATATAGATCACAGGCCTAAAATAATATTAATTAGTTTAATTTTAATATCCGATTTATAATTTTTTTTTGTTGAATTATACTATTGATCTTTTAGTGTTGAACCGTCTAATCGTAAATTTAATGCGTTACATAAGTTAAAATATAATATTTTATTAATCATTTGAACTTTGATCGACTATCTGAACGGTTTACTTTGAGTTAGAAATATGCCATGTGTACAAATGTTAAGTGCCTGAGTATCGTTTATCATACTCTACCAGAGTATCAAGGTTATTCTCATCTATAAAATTCCACACGAAGGAATGGAAGAGAAGAAGCCCGCCCTTTCTTTCCTAGGTTTTCCTCGCTCAAGGTAATTTTCTCTAATCTCTCCAAAGCTCATAGACGCCAACCCTTCTTCTCTACGTTTGGTAGTGGAATGACACCTCTTTGGTACTGTTCTAATACCAAAAGTTGGAAAACGGGTCTATGCATGGAAAATACTGGGTGTAAATATCAATTCCACATTTCCCCCTTTTTAGGCTTTTTATCTCCGTTTTTATCGCATGAAATCCGTCAATCGCTCTGAACAAATATTTAACTTTTTATTTGCTTATATTTCATTGAATTTCCATTATTTTTTGAGATTTTCTGGCATTCTCATGAAATCCGACAACGGCTCAGGTGCCGTCCCTTGGGGCCTACATGTAATGAGGTTCGTTGATCGAAGCTGTTGATTCTATGGGGTGAACTTTGAGTGGTCTGTGATCTATCAATCATATACTGAAATGATTGTTGCAATCCATTAGTGGAGGTGAATGAGAGCCATCGCAATTTTGTTTTTGATGGCCCACGTTCGACTCTACGTATCAACGGTCAAGATCATCTGTTCAGTGTAAGTTTGTTATAGTGGTCTGTCTAGGGTAGTATCCGCTGTATGAACTGTATTGTGTCTTTCCTTCACAAGATCCCCAATGGGGCCCCACCCATCACCCACACTTGCCGCCCTCGCCTGACGCCGCCCGTGCTCCCGTCTCTTGCCTGACGCCCTTGCCGGTGGCGGAATCCTGCTGCCCATGTACTTTGCCCCATGTAAGGCGGCTGCATGGGTTCTGCAAGACCTGGAAAGGCACTGTGTGACATAGTGCCCATGCAAGGCGTGTGCAAGGAAGCTGCATGGCTTGGACAGGCACTGTGTGGACAGTATCACTACTTGTACACTTTGTCCACTCCTTGTGGCCAAGTGGGGTTTGCAACCTCCTCTACCTTAGAAGAGCTTGGTTGGGATGGGGGCCCCTACGCCCCCATGGCTTTGGTGGGGGTGGTTGAGCCTTGCATGGCCTCGCATGTTCCCCTTGAAACATGCATCACCGTGCAGTGCTACACATAAAAAATATGATGAATTTCCATTGGTCTCGTCCAATGTTTTAAATATGGAGAACATGAAGAACCAATTGTGTATTCATGTGCTGGTTTAACTGGTGTAAATATAAATATATATATAGAATGTATGTATTCGTGCATGCATATGTGTGTACCTATGCGTTTTTTGTCTTTCACTTGGCTTCAGCTTGTGTAGCATCCATGGCCTCACAGGCTTGTGTAGTGTGTATATATATATATATATTTTTTTTTTTAATGCACACGCACAGGCACCCACACACACACACACAACTTATAATTGTTTATATAGTCTTCAATTAAAAAATGCTCATGTTCCATCATCATTCTTGCACTTTATTTTATAGGGAAATCCAAGATGGCAGGTAGAGGTAGGATGCCTCGTCATGTTGTTGATGATCGACGTGGTTACCCTGACATCCATGAAGGCCCACCATTTGTTCGGGGTCCCATGCCTCGACCACCTCATCCTGCATTATTGGAGGAAGAGCTTGAAATCCGTCATGCTGAAATCCGGAGGCTTGTAGGGGATAACCGTCGTTTGGCTGAAGATCGTTTGGGCTTGCAGAGGGAGCTAGGCATTGCGAAGGAGGAACTGCATCGCATGAACGTTGCCATTACAAATATTCGTGCAGAAAAGGAAGCCCATAGTAGAGAGTTGATTGAGAAAGGCATGAAGCTAGAAGCTGATCTACGTGCAACTGAGCCTTTGAGAAACGAGGTTATACAGCTACGGGCAGATGTTCAGAAATTGAATTCCTTGAGGCAAGAAATGGCTGGGAAAATTCAAACTCTTTCACAAGATATGGGGAGGCTACAAGCGGACAATCAACAGATTCCTATTTTGAGGGCAGAGATTGACGGTCTAAGCCAAGAGCTTGGACGTGCTAGGTTGTACCCAAAATTTGTCTATTGAAATGCTTTTCGTATTTTTTTCTTTTTATTACCAAGCCACCCAATGCATCATCCTTTGGTAGTGATTTTGTTATAAAAATGTGAAGTTGTTGCCCATATATACGGATATTTCAACTTGTAAAGAATTTTCTTCTGCAGGACTGCTTTTGAGTATGAGAAGAAGGCAAATACTGAGCTACTTGAACAGAGGCAAGCGATGGAGAAAAATTTGGTTACCATGGCTCGTGAAGTTGAAAAACTACGGGCAGATATTGCAAGTACCGATGCTAGACCATGGGGTGCTGGTATTTGTTCTAAATCACATTCATTTTTCATCTTTGTATGTCCTGAATTGTCAATTACTTAACAGCTTTTTATGGAGGCTTAATCTTGTGTCCTCACAATGGTATAATCGTCTCTGTACGATCCATGGCTGGTTACTTCTATATGATAAAGAGATTCCTTTTTCTTGGTGAGGGTGGGACATGGTTAAAAGAGTTGGCGACTGGATCCGACTCATACAGCCCTGATTCAAGTTGCGACTCACTGGAGTCGGGGCTGAATTGACCTGACTTGTGGTCTCGAACTGGATTGGGTCTGAGGGAATCCAAATCAACTCAGATGGGTCGCGTCAGACTTGCGTCAGACTTGTCTGAGCCTTAAAACCATGGGGACAGGATGAGCTACCCTTCACATCGAATTAAAACTCTCAAACTAATTCTTTAGTATTTTTTTTTTCCTAACAAAAAGAATTAAAAAAAAGAATGGATCCAATTAAGTTAACGGAGTGGGATCATTGTGGTTGCTCTTGTATTTGTCATGTTAGATCTTTAAATCTTGTTGCTTGACGTCTTTTTTTTTTTCACTTGCTATGGTGCCCATCACCACTTGATAAACAATTCTGCAAATTTAGCTGTGTTCCATGTCACGTTTGGGTTTTATGTTAGTCCTCTCACTTATTAGTCACCTTTGCCAGCTTCCAAAAACAGCTCCCTAGGTAGCTCCACCACTTTCGAATTTTAAAAAAACATATTCGCTCTATCTCTCACTCTCTATTTCTAATGTTTTGGCTTTCTTTTTTCCTTTTGTTTTCTAAAATTGTTGTTCTGTTTATTGGTTGCTCGCTGAAGGTGGCACTTATGGGGTAAAACTTGGTAGTCCTGATGGGGGCTTTCCTGCTTCATATGGGGATGGATATGGACTTCGCTCGGTATGTCTATTTTTGTCAAGGTTATGCATATAACCAAACATTTAATTCTAGCTTGTGAACTTAATTTCCATGGATCTTAATTCTCAGCTTAGGAGTATGATCATTTCATAGGCTTATCGAGTTTCCCGCATTACTTGCCAGGGTGTTTCTGACAAGGGTCCTCTGTTTGGCGCCGGTTCTGGTTCATGGGGAGCATTTGAGAAGCCTCGCCTTGGGCGCCGCTGAGATCCAGTTGATTTGCTATTAGAGCATGATCCTTGTTTAGCCTGCTGGTGCTTCAATATTGAAAGGTTTAGAAGTGTTGTGTTAATTGGTGCATGCAGATCAGTTAATCTTTTTAACAGCACGTTGCTAGTTCTCGTAAACCAAACTCATTACTGGACCTGCTGTGTACTTTTGCTTATGTTCGATGAAGATTGAAGACATTATTTGCTCTACTTGCTTTGGAAATTTAAAGTTTTAAGGAATTTTACTTGGCATATTTTGGCTTGAATCTTATTCAAAGGGTTATGCTCTTGCTATTAGGGTGCTCTAGAGATGTCCATCTGGAATCTTGTTGCCTTCTCGATATAGAGTTCGCTACACTTAACGTCTTTAATAATTCCTTCCGAATAGGTTTTTTAACACTCCTGCTTCTCTGTCTCGGTGAGTTCGGTGTTCTTCAAGTAGTGTGGTAGTTCTTTATGCGGGTTTGAGAATGTTGGTTCAGCAAGGATAAATTATGGTACATGCACATGATGCATCTGAGATACAAGCTCTGTTGGTGCAATGGTTTAGTTCTTTCATCTGCTTAAAGAATATTCTTGCTGCTGCATGCAACCTTCTCCAGATTAATAGGTGATGTACGTCTTTGCAACAAGTGGTATTGGCTCTATAGAGGGGTGTAAGGATTTGCTCTTTTATTAAAGAACTACTGAAATGATTATAGTGCGTGGATGTTCTTGGAGAGGCTATTATCCATGTTAAGAGTTCTGCAGAATCCACCACACATTCACAAGGGTTGCCATTTATTTGGAGATGAATCGATCGGGCACCTGTTTTATTGCATTTACTAAAAGGGTTATTTGGATATATTCATGTGAGTTTTATTATTTGGATCGTATTCAGCCTTAGGTTGGAGTGTTACCATAAAAAAGTGATTGAAACTGGGATTATAAGAGAGTTTCGTTTGATGTAAAGATGAGCACATATAAAATATTTTATGCTCAGCTTGATACTATATCAAGTTGCCATGCAAATATCTGTAGACATTAGAAAAGCGGAGTTCCTCCAATACTCGTCTTTACCCAGCCATGTGTGTTAGGACTTTGGTTCATGCATCAGGTGGGACCCACCATGTGGATGACCTAGCCAACTATCAGTCAGTCAACCACGGTTAGAAGACCTGGAAACTCAATTTGACTCGATGTCCAGCTGGGTAATGTCAACTTAAAGACTCAACCGAATATCTTTACTTGGTATTTAGTAACTAAATAAAAATATAGTAATAAATAGTTACAATAGTTATCTTTGTCTTCCAATTTTGGTTTAAGTTTGGATGTGTGGCTTTATGAGAGGTCTGATGAGTTTTGGATAAGTTAACCCATTTGGAGGAGCTGCAGCAAGCTGTAGAAATATTTCTATCGGTAGGTCCTTTTGTCTTGTTCACTTGTGTATCCATGGATCTGGTATCGTCATGGTCAGCTGGGCGAATATAGTCTGCTTTCGCTAATTTATCCGAAGTTTATGGTGTACAATGGGTATTGGGTTCTTTGAAGTTGGCTATTATTTATTTATGGATTTGGTTGCAGATTGGTATGGGATTACCGATTGGGAGGTTGTGTCTGTCTTCTAATGCTTGCTCTTTGGTGATAATGATGCACCTTCAATTAAGTATCATCAGATGTCGATCTAATCTTCTCTGTTGATGGTATTATTAAGGAGGAACATGATTTTTCATGTTCTGGAGTTTCCGATGGAGTTTGAATGAAGCTGTTGCTTGGATGCGCTGAATTTTTTTTTTGTTTTATTTTTGTTATAGTTTCATCTTTCAAAGGATTCTTTACTATTGCAGTGAAATGGTTTGAAATGGCTTTTCCATTGTATCTGTGTCATCTCCACAGTCATATTCTGGTTCTGCCATTTTCACTGGATGCATTGCCATGCACCAGAAGAGGTGATCATTTAAGTGATTTGGGGTCTGTGAAGTGCTGTTGACACCTGTTTCACTGCAATGCCCTGTTTGGTGGTTCTTCAAGGATGGGATTGGGAGAGAAATGATGATATCAACCACAAAAAATCTTATTTCGGATTGATTCTTTTATATTAGTTCTTTATGGAAGGTTGGGTGGTGACACTTTCATTGTTATCCCTTTATTTGAGTAGCCATGTTGTGAAAAAGGTTATTTTTTTATTTTTTTCTGATTGAGGGATTTATTCAATTTTATTTACCACCAACACACTAGAAGCAGATATATGGAGGTGGTTGAGTGGTATTCATGGAGGCTAGTCCTTGGAATGGTTTTATTGCTCATTCTTGGCTAGCATGATTGGTGAGGGTGAGGGATTGAATGTGCATCAACAGTCATCATGTGTCCACTAGAGGTATCCAAGACTGTCTGGATAAAGTTAGCTTGTGGTCTCCACGTTAGCTCTTTTGATCGAGTTTTAACTCATTTTACTTTTTTGGTGCTGTACTCTCGAGGTTCTTATGTTATAAGTTCCTAATGAATATTTGTGGTAGTTTTCATGCTGTAAATCAGTATTTAAAATAGTCTCCCGATCTACACAAGAAACAGTTTGCTCCAGCATGAGTTGAGATGATCCTGAGATACCTGAAGATGAGGAGGCATGCCACCACCATGGTCTGAATATTATAGGCAAGTATTCTTTTTTTCCGTATTTTGGGTTTTTTAAATTTACATTTGCTTTTCAAGCAAGAGTTTGCATACATTGCTTGTTATTTTCATAGTATGGCGTAATGCTTTCCATCGCTGCTTTCTAAGCTATGAATATTTCCGTGTCTTGCTAACCATTTCTTTCGGTCTGCTAGAAATGTTTATAATAATCAAATAGAAGTTTCATATAGGTGTGTACATTTACTTGCTGTACTTATGCCCTGGTCAGACTGCTGGGGATGAGGTGATTGTACTTCAAGCAGAATCCATTCCAATGCTCAGGTGACAGAGAGATATGCTCAGTGGCTGAATGGTTCTGTGTTATTACATGAATTTGGAATTGGTGGTGAACAGAACCTGATTAGGTTAGAGATTTGGTGGCACTTGTAAAACACTGTAGATTTAAGATGGATCAAGGTAGCGAGGGTTCTTCATTGCAGTGTAGTTAAACTAGACTGGCATTTGATTTTCTACTGTGGCGCTTGTCAGAAATGCAGCCAAGGACACTACATTGCTAGGATAACTGTGAAGCTGCTTTAGTAATCCTGCAGAACTTTTTAGCTGTGTATGTTATCTATGATTTAAACTATTGCACCATATTGTACTTGCAGACCCAACTAGAGATGTCAACAATTAGATGATCTCTTTAGAAATCCTGGTAGAATGATCAGTTCCGATTCTTGCAAATAGTTAGTTCATTGGGATTGCAAGAACTAGGCCTTCAGCCCTGTATGAAAATTATTGGTTGTGATTGAAATGTGGCTCCTCATCATTGTGGACGAACTTGGCAGGATTGAGCTAGTGCTGATGCAAATATTGGTTGATGGTGTAGTTCATATTGGATTTGAATAGTTGAAAACCATGCAATAGGTTGATCTCTGTCATGCATTGGCTAGAATCGTTTTTCATTTCCAATCTTCAAGCTATAGGGTGGTTTCTTCATCAGCTGCATGGTTTAGCCAAGTGTCTGGAGTTGGGATTTTCGACTCTTTGGGAATCAAGAAGATATCCTTATATACTAAACATGGGCAGGTGGCACAATTCCTCATTGGCATTTATCTGTTTGATGAAACTGTTTCGGTCATGAAACAAAAAGCAATAGGCATAGGGAATCGTGATTTTTAGGGGTAAGACTTAAGTTCAGAACCTAAATGCGTTAACTGGATACATGCAATGCAGGAACATGGTACAAGCATGTACCCGAAGTTTCCTCAGACCATACTGTTGGTTGTGACTCACTACAATCAAGATTTCTTTGCAACATTGTACTGAAGGAGCTTTTCAAATCTCACGCAGCCTCTGGCTGTGTTGAGTTCGAGCAACCACAGTTTGGATAGTGTTAGTTATTTCCAAGGATGAATTGTGGCTGAAAAATCTACTGAGTTGAAACACAAGGGATTTGCCTGCAATAGCTTGCATCAGTGGCCTTTGTGAATTTTCCTTTCTTGGACGTGAAGAGCTAATTTTATTAAGTAAAAAGAGAACAAGAACGGTAAGAGACCCCAACAAGGAAACGGATCACCACACCTAAGGCAATGACTGAATACAAGCACATCCCTCAAATCCAAGGAAAACGAAGTGTTAAACCGCAAGGACCGGACCAAAGGCTGCAAAAAGGGGCAACGATCACCCAAAAACCGAGCTAAGGGGGGTCATTGTGATTAAGCCATTGATTCCACTCTACGATTCGTCTCTGTGATATTATATTGCTTGGAGTTCTCATTATTGACCAGCAGACTGGGATGTTTCTTAGAATTCGTGTGTATAGATGGAGATTGCTTTTCCAAACACTTTGTGAAAAAGGTTGTATAAATTGGTGTGAATGTGGAAGTGGGATTTCCATTTCAATAACACCTTGCTGGTATATATGTTTGCGTCTATAAGCTGCTTTGAAGGGTTAAGTGGTTGGAGTTGGCTACTGTATGGTCATATGGATGGAAATCATATATTTTAATGCTTCCCCATGCCTCCTATCTCCTGCCAAGGCATGGTTATTGGTTCTGTAAAAGAATGAAGTAGCTTGATGGGGCTGTTAAATCTGCTTCTACATGACAGTAGAAGAGCTTGGATTTTAGTTTCCTTTTTTTTCTTAAGCTGCTATTTTTCTCAATGTTCGAGATATAAACTGGCCACCAAGATGTTTGTCTATTTGCTCTATATATTCACATCAAACTCTTATCGTAGAAAAGAATGAATATGATTGATTGTTGTTTCTTTATTGATTCATAACTTCCTATATTTCTTGTCTTGCTATCTATATAAAAATTTCTCTTGCTTTTCATTTTCCAAAGAAATCCATGGTTCCTTTATGAGTCTGAGGAGGTTCGTGTATTCTTTACCTCTTGCCATAATTGAGTGGTTTTCTGCTGATTTATGCTGCATTTATTGGCATTACTTTTCTTCGTCCTAACATTGAGGATATTATCTTCCTTTGTGAATTTTAATTTGTAATACAATTTACTGCACCATTTTACATTTCTTTATTACCCTTTTAAGTTTTAATTGGTGATTTTGTCAGTAGATTTAGTGATTCTCCTTTATTGAGTGGTGGGGTGAAATGTGGTTGATTAGAAGAATTGGGCTGTGCAATTTTTTCAATTGTAGTTGTGGCCGCCATTTCCTTGAGAGGTGTTGATCTCAGTTTGGAACAATCTGTATAATATTACATGTTTTAGATTAGTAATACAAACATAAGTAGGATTGATTAGAAAAACTTGGTCTGTAAGGCTGCCCCTAAATAGCTCAGACAAAGCTACGATGATGACAATGGTGGTGGATAGGGTTGGAATTTAGAGAACGTAGTTTCTTGAATAATTATCTTTTTGGCATTTTAAAGTAAGTTTATAACAAGGAACCTGATTGATGGAAAGCTCTAGCTGCTACTTTTTTCCTCTAAAAAAATATTATAAATCTACTCTTTTGGCTTACCAATGATATAATCTTCTTTACTTGGAGGACAAAATCAAAGTATCTGTGCCTCCTTGCAAGACATCTAAAGTTTAGGGTATCATATTTTGTTGCTATTTTCAGTTGATTGGTCCCTTTTCTCCCATCAATTGTTGAACAGTTTTGAATTATTCTTCTTTTATGGTGTCTCTTCTTCTATAATAATTATTCTTATAGGAATGTGTACCATAAGTTACAGTAAGGTTGAGCTATTTGGGTCCTATCATTTTGCGCATGTGGCATCTGAACTGTGCATCTGGTGACTCTCCTTCTAAACATGGGATGTCCCAAAAATCAGCTTTATTTGAAACTATGGTGAGCCACATCATCTGGAATAGTGCAAAATCATGCCTAAAACATCTAAAATCACTGTGGGGCCCACGAGTTTTGGAATGGCCTTAAAGTTGGGGGAACCTCTCATCTAGGTGGGGCACACACAATGAATGGGTCGTGTGTCTAAACTACATCTTAAGGAGTTTTAAATGTGTCGATGTCGTCTCTAGAGCTGGGCAGAATCCGACCCGATCTGGCGAATCCGACCCGATCCGGTGGATCCGACCCGAACCGAACCGAACCGAAGGCCTGGATCGGTGCGGATCGAGTAGGACCACTCAGATCCGATCGTATATCGGATCGAGTTCGGATCGTGGTCAATCCGGACCGATCCGATCCGAAATCCGAACGAACCCTAACCCTTCTTTCTCTACCCGAAGAAGGTGCCACACCCACCCATCTCTCCTCCTTTCTCTCCCTCTCTATCCCGATTTCCCTGCTCTCCTTCCTTTTCTCCTTCTTTCTCTCCCGGTTTCCCACATCTCCTTCTTTCTCTCCTCCTTTCTCTCCCTAGACTCAACTCGATCCAACTCGATTTGGTTTCCCAGTCTGAGTCGGACTTGGTTCGGGTCAGTCCAGCAAGGATTCGGATTGGATCGAGTCAGCCTTGCTGGACTTGGCCCCGGATCGGATCGAGTTCGGGTCAAGTTCTTGAAAAACCGGATCGAGTCGAGTTGGACCCAATCCGGTTCGACTCGACTCGAAGCCCACCTCTAGTTGTCTCAACTGTTTCTTGTGTTGCGGTCCACTGTAGTTGTGGATTGGGCTATATTTTGGGCTTTGGGCCTAACAGGGCTGGGTGCATCTGATGGATAGGTGGATGCCTGATATGCATTGCGGCGGGGCCCACAGAGCTCAGCCTTACTGTAACCTACGGCAAGGTCAACCTTGTAGGAACATTTCCCATTCTTAAATATGGGCACACTAGTTTGTAAATTAAGCACTAGTTTTTGTTTTGTTAAGCATCTTATCATTTTTTATTTTTTATTTTTGTTTTTTTGAATGGTAACACTGCTAGAGATTGAACCCTGGATCACTCGCACACACTACACTCTACCAGCTCATCTTTCTTTCTTCTTCTTTTTTTTTTTTTTCTTTTCTTTTTTGAAGATTGAAAGATATTATTAAAGGGAGCCAAAGCAACCCAATAGAAAAAGAAAGAAACAGACAGACCACAACAAAACAAAAAACTAAAAAGAAACAGAAAAAATACTACTCAAACCAGCTCGGAGGCAAAACCAATCTAAAAACTATACAAACTCGAACCAACCCCAGAGGCCACTTGTCCTAAAAGCTAAGGGCCAGTTTGGCCAGCTGCATTAGGTGGGATTAAGGTGGATGGAATTGTAAAAGTTACAATAAATGCATGTGTAAGGTATTGTCCCCGGATTGAGTTTATCCCATGTTTTGTAATACTATGTTTGGAATGTATGCATTAAAAAATAAATCCCAGGATTTACTTTCAAATTGCATTTGGATTGAACTTGGATGAAGCAAAAATCCATCATACGTGGGATTAGTAATCCCATCTCACACTTTCCAACACAAGGCTCATTTTCCAAAGCCTACAAAGTTAATTTTAATCCCATCTCACACTCCTTCCAAACATGCCATTCCGAATTTTAAAGCGGGATTAGTAATGCAATCCCATTTAATACAACTTAATACCACTGTCCAAACAGGCCCTTAAACAACTTGAGATAAGCCCAGGAACATCTGCAAAAGCCTATCGGAGAGAGACCCCCTGGGTCTCTAGGGAGGACTCCTGCGAGACGAAGCTGCTAAAGGAGAGAAGCCTGAAGAGTCTAGGAGCATATTGATCAGAGAACTGTCACTGCATTGGATGGTTAGGCACCAATCCTTCGGAAGTCTACGAGCATGCAAATTGGTGCAAGAAGCAGGGGATGCTTTGTTCTGGAAACAATTAAGATTTCTCTTGATCCAAATTGTCCGAAGTGTAGCCATAAGGGTCAACTGCCACATTTGATTGAGGTCTCTGCGTGGACCAGAGCTGTGCCAAGATGACAGGATCCTGACAATGGTGCTAGGTATTACTCAGCTAGCATGGAAGATTATCTTATTTTTTAGACCAGCTCATCTGATGAGCAGGAGACTTTTCAGCAACAGTGATCATCTTATCATGAGTTTTAAATCATGAGTTATATAAAACTTATGTTTGACCTTATCCATCAGTTATTACATTATTTGACACTCCTTTGCTAAACTTTGTTTTTCAGACGTGCTATTTACCATTTTTATATTTCAATGGAAGGAAGATGACGAAAATGGTTTTGAAAAAAAATTGTTTAGTTAGGGGCGAGCTTGTTGTGGTTGCTCGGGTTCTTGAACATTTGTTAATTGATGGGCTTTGATTAGGATAGAAGAATTTGGAAATTGGATACTCACAGTGATTATAGGTCCTGGGTGGTAGACTGGTAGTGGGAACTCACATCACTAGTATCATGTGGTCGCTTACGAACCCTCCAAGGCCATCGCTTCCTTGTTGAAAACGGGATTAAATCAAATGTTAATGAACAATCCCCCTTAGTTGGATCAAATGTTAATGAACAATCCCCCTTAGTTGGATCAAATGTTAATGAACAATCCCCCTTAGTTGGATCAAATGTTAATGAACAATCACCCTTAATTTTCGAGGTGTGGATCCCTAATTGGGTTATTGCATGTAAAAGGATGAGTCAGCCATTGCCATTCCCATTCCCATTCCCATTTCCGTTTTGGCATGGAGATGGAGCGTCATGTTGGGCTTGTTCGTAGTTACATGGGCTACACTCACTATGATAGCTTTCTCAAAACACAAAAACAAGATCACACTCTCTTTCAAAGATAATGGGTGGATACTCCGGACCATGCTCCCTTTCTCCATCTTCTGGGGAAAACTGGAAAGGGCGAAACAGCATAAATATTTGATCGCAGGGCAAGATTTATTTACGGGTGTATAGGCAATCAATCGAGGGATTCTTCAATTGATACGCCTAGGGTCAAATTAAGAAATCATGTTAGTTGGTCTGCTCTTCTACTCATGGTGTTGAAATTGAATTTCAGTGGAAACTCTAGAGGTATCCATAGTGAGTCTGGCATGGGTGGAGTTATATGGGACAGGAGAGGGAACATTAAATTGCTCTTCTTGGGGCTTTCTGGAATTGGGCACTACAAGACCATGCCATCAGTATAGGCTCTACGTTGTTTAATGAGGCCTTCAACTGGCTGGTGATCATTGAGGATGACTAAAGCAATGCCATTACATGGGCTTCTGCGGCTGAAATGGTCCCTTGAAAATTCTCATTCCTTTTCTGTGAATTAGGAGCTTATCTGGTTTCCTTAAATAGTACTTTCACATCAACATTGGAGAAACTAATGCTTGGTGGTTTCCCATGTTAAAGATGGGATATGTTTCCCTTGTTTTGTTTTTGGGAATTCATACTTATCTGGCCATTGTACTGTACTTTTTCTTTGTTTCTTTTCAATAGTTTTTGCTAACTATCGAGAAAAAGGGAACACAACAATGGGATCCTCATAGACAGGCTGAATGACTTTCATCTTATAAGTAAAAAGTCAAAAGCTCATCATTTTCTGGGCTTTGGTCAGGAAAGAGTCCAACTGCACTCATAATGGATCATTGTTTGGAAGGAAATCTTGAAAAGTTGATCAAGCACTCAGTGGTTGATAGTTGGAAAGCTGATCTTATGGTCCTTAAAGATTAACTTCGACGGTAGCTCTGCGATAAGCTGTGTCTAGCACATTTGAGGAACATCACAATGAGGTAGCGATGTCCTCTTTTTGAGGTCTTTTGTTTTTTTAACTGGTTATACTGATCTTTATTTATTATTATTATTATTTTATTTACAAGCCATGGAAAACACACACACACACACACACGCAAAGAGATCCATGTGGGCAATGGATATCTGTCGGCTATACACAAATCCAATCAGGAGATACTTTTTGCTAGCACGTCTGTAATAGAATTGCCCTTACTACATGCGTGATAAAAGGAAATGACCTACAGGCATTGTTGATTCCAATGAAGCAGAAGCAAGGGCTGTATGCCAGTGCTTATGGCCTTTATCCTCATTTTGCCGTCTTCATTGTTGAGGGTGGCTCTTAGTGCAGTTGGCTGGAGAAGGGGTGACCAATGGAAGCCAGCTGACGTAGTTGAAGAAGCCAGGGATATATTACATACATCGGGTGTTTACATCTTCCATGACCATAGGGAGGAGATTTCTCATGTAGATCTCTTGGTCAATGTGTTGGCAGATAGATTTTAGTTGTGGGATCCCACTCTCCTTCAATATCAATGCATTTTGCTTCTTTACTGGTCCTTTGTACCCTTTTGATTTATTCCCCTTCTGGACCTCTTTGTTTAGATGTACTATCTTGATGTAGAAATATTGCACCCTTTCAGAAAAAGAAGAAAAGTAGTTTGCAGGTTTAGAGGATAGTTCACATCCTGGGATTGTTCATGGAGTGAGTTCAATGGAGTTTCTCTCATTAGTTGGTTGAAAGAAAGTTCAGCATTTTATCTTGCGATGAGTGTTTTGTTTTTTGGGGGAATGCCATCTCTCCTTTCCTCAAAATTAGAGCAGAGCCTATTACTAGGTTGAGCCATTTCTTTTGGATTTCCTTAGGCAGAAGAGCTTTTCATCAAATATATTCTTTTTAGTATTTGACCATTGTCCTTTCCTTGCAGTATTTGCTGCTGTTTCTCTCCTCTTTTGTTTTGTTTTGTTTGTTCAACATGTATTAATGTGGAAGAGTTTATACCGTTGAGATTGCTAGAGTGAGCCATTTTCTTGGATCGTTTTGAGTGGAGCTTTCCACTATTCAAGTCACTTGGTTGTACAGTTCACCACTATCATTTCCCTTCAGCATATTGGCACCGTGTTTCTATTGCATAGATGTCCCTGTGTAGCCTCTCATATTGTTGTGATGTCTCTTAAGTAGCATGTGGAGCCTCAATGTATCACCTTCCTTCCATTAGTTGTAGCGTATGGGAGGAAAAAATGCATCTCAATTTCAGAGGTTTGTTTATTGATGCATGCCATGGATGAGAGGGGAAAGATGAAGCTGGTGCCCTGATCCCCTTCAGTGTGGACAGATTTTATAGTAAACTTTCATTGGTGATTTGAGTGAGAATGAGGACAATATAGCCGGTTGGTGGTTTCCAGGTAAGTAATATGGTGGGGAAGTGGGGATGCCATGTCATCCAGAGAGCAGTAATCTTATTGGTTTGCTTGATTCATTATTGTACGTGGAAGTAAAACTTCCTGGTAGCCAGATGCTGGATTTATATGCATGAGGCTCTATCATGCATGTCATTGATTCCTCGTGCTTGCAGACATTCTCTTGATTTGAACATGGTCTGGTAGCCAAATGCGCAAGTGTGTGTGATAGAGAAAGCTAGGCTGTAGGAGGGGCTTCGACACCATAATTTGAATTTCCCCATTTAGCTACCATGGTGATGTTGGATCAAGGAACTTTGTATTGTTTACGAAGATCTAGTAGAGGCAATTATTCAGATTATCAGTATTGTTACATGTATTGATAACCGAGGATATGAAGAGATGTAACATATCACCTATATTTGGAAAAACGTCGCTGACCTAGGGAAACATTGAGAAAAAAGACGGAATTTTTTAGTGAAACTCTTAAGAGATGTTAAAAGACATGCTTACACATGAATCTAAATATTGCAAAAAACAACCACACATAGTAACTTTCCATTTTAAGGGCCTGAACCATGTGTTGTCGGGGAAAAAAGCAATGCAATTATAACCTAAATGAGTTCATATCATTCAAATAATATACAATGCAAATTATAAAACATAAGCAAATGTGCCCACAAACTAAAGATAATGGAAAAAAAAAAAAAAAAAAAAACCTTTGCCTCAGTCCCACATGGAGTTGGCTCAAAGTCTCTCTCATATGAGATCCTTGCAGGTTGATTTCTTTCTTCTATTAGTGTGTTAAGATCACCATATTGGATAATGTGAGCTTCACTTTGTGCTGTACATGAGTTTGTACTTCAAACGACTATTGAAAGCATTAATAGCATTGGCTTTTAACTAATTGTTGCTAGTTTACTATTTAGGTGGATGGTTGGATTAATGATTCATTGGTTGCTAGTGTGATAAGTAGATGGTTTATTCTGTCACTTGCTTTTGCTTAATTGCCTTGGGCGCTATTTTTAGTTTTCCTTCGAACTGTGTTGAATTCGAATTGTTTAGTGGGAACAATTTGTGGATTTGCTGGAATGATAGAGTAAATATTAGATTTTGGCAGTCGCGCCCACCTTACTGTAAAAAATGTGTAATAGCTTTGCAATTAGTTTCATTACATTGTTTTAGGCCCTGTTTGGTAGACGCCTAAAAATGAGTTGACCCTGTTTTAGTTATTATTTATTAGAGATTCTCATACGTAATACATAATGGGTTTATGTGTGATTATATATTAGTGGTGAAGATCTCTGATTCATAACTACTGTTAACTAAAATGCGATCGACTCATTTTTAGGCGTCTACCAAACAGGGCCTTAGACTTAGTTTTTTGAGTTAAAACTACTGAAACAGAAATGCTTCAGTGCTCTAAGACCACTATAAATTATAGCACTCCTAGTTGCATGTAGTTGTGTTGGGACACTTGGACTGTCTAAATCCACTTATCGAGACTGTTCGTTAGGTCCAATGCACATTTCGTGGGCAACCATTCAAGCCTCACAACAATGTAACAAGCTTTAATATGGCTGTCAAGATAATCTTCCCAAAAATAGGTCCAATGAACAATTTAATCCATCTATTTGTTAGAGGCCATCATGGATTGCTTGTGATTCTAAAGAATCACTTCCTATTAGGTAAACCATCCACGCCTTCGAAAAATGATGGTTACAAAAAGAAAAAAAGAAAAAAAGAAGCAAATCAAGGATGGATCGCATCATCCAATCAGTGGGATTTTTTGCATGGTAGCCTGAGAGGTGTTCTGGACTTGATGGAGAGTTCAGATCAACGATTGGACTATCCAACCGAACTGATGCAACTAGTTTTACTGGAGCATTTCTCATTAAAAATTTGGTATGTATTTATATGTAAAGTGTATGACATATGATAAGTTAATAAAAGATTTTCACGTCGATTCTCAAGGTTTGCACCTAGGCTCTTCGGTCGCTTCATGGCACTTGCACCTGACGAGCTGCGAAGACCTCTAACCACTTCAGATTGGACCAATGGGTTCTCGTTGTTTTAGGTCCTGACAAACTGCCCTTTTAGACTAACATGTGCGGATGGATTCCCAGGCCTTGATGTTTTTCCTTTTCATCATTTTAACAACTTCTTCAATGGGTGTTCGGGCATTTTCTGCTTAATCTGTGGTGAAGCATGATGGTGGTTTTTTTTTTAAAAAATTGTTAGAATCTTCTATAATCTGATCTTAAGAAAAGGTAAATATGTTCATTTGGGATTTGCTGTGATTTTTTTCTCTACTTTCTCATATTGCTTGTTTTATCTTCTTTAGGTGAAAGGCGATGTCACGGGGACATCTGGAGGAGCCTCCTGGTACATTTGATTTCCTAAGGTATGTCTCAGGATCTTGTTGACATTGTTTAGCTGTTGGTAGAGAAGTGGAAATCTAAATATAAAATGGGAATTAATGAGACTTGGATGGTAAAATCACAAATACACAGGTGTCAGCAGATTAATGTATCTGATTATCTATACTGAGCCTTGCTCAGCCCACTTGTGTGCAATGAAGCACGTATACAGGCCAGATGTGCTAGCTTGGCACAATGGGTGCAAGATGCAATCCGTCAATCAGAACAGCACCACTATGTTGATGCCCTAGCCTAAGAATCAGGTTGATACACTGGTCAGGTGGGCCACAGTTTGCAAAACAAAATGTATGGAGACCTTTTCTAATGCCTCCCATACACCGGTTTCGAGTATTGGGGTTCACGTGCAGATTCGACCAGATTTTATTTTCAGGAAAACACGTACATGGTCAGACAAAATTGAAGGATGGATTGGATCTTGCATGTGCCATGCTGGCACGTGTGTGGCATGTACAACAGCTTTATTGCACATGTGGACACTTAGCAAAGCTCTACTTATATGCGACTTACATGTGGACTATTTTTGACCTATGGATATGCTTTAGAGGGATCATATGATGTGGGCCCCAAATATATGTTCAGTGCGGTGAATTGTCTATAGTTTATGTAAGTGGGGCCCTTTGTTTGGTTATCATACTGTTGACTCAATGATTCCCGCCATGGATCAACTACCACGTGCTTGAAAACACAAAAAAAAAACAAAACAATCTTTGCTGTCAAAATTACCTTTTTCTTAACCATTGCCCATTGTTTGGTTATCATACTGTTGACTCAATGATTCCTGCCATGGATCAACTACCATGTGCTTGAAAACACAAAAAAAAAAAAAAAACAAAAAAAACAAAAAAAACTTTGCTGTCAAAATTACCTATTTCTTAACCATTCCCATGTTTTTTTCCTCTTGATCATTGATTTTCAGGTTACTGGCTAAAGGTTCCTAATTGCTCGATCAAGGAGATTTTTCTAGGTGTGGATTGTTCATGGTGATGTGATCGGATCAATGGCCTGGATCACCAAATCATGGGGCTTTCCATTTATGTACTTTGGGTCGGAGGATGTGGTGCCCAAAGTTCATATGATTCCTGGGAGGCCATTTTATTCCATTTAGGTGCCCTTTAGATGGGAGTAAATGGAGGTAAATGGGAGGAGTTGGGAGTAAGTGGGGGTAAATGGCAATTCAAGCGTGTTTGGATGAGTAAATGCATAGAAATGAAATAAAATGGGAATAAATGGGCATGTAAATGAAATCTTCTCTTTGAGGGTGGAATGCCTTTTTAGCTCCCTTGGAGAGTTGCACAGTAAACAAAGGTGCCACTGTGCACATATCCGCCACAGACAATGATGATCCGAAATAATCCAATTATTGACTACATCACCAAAACTACAATAAAATGATCCAAACCATCCAAATGTCGGCAATCTAAATGAACCGTTGACAAGCTGCATGTTTGTAGTCCTTACTTTTGTGGCCCACCTGAGAGGCTCGAAGTTTCCTCAGTTTTGGCCAACATACATATTTCAGCGGTGAGGATTCAGCAGCAAGACCCACCTTTTCCATGATCGGACTTGGTTTGGACCTATATCACCCTGAACCACTAGTCGCTGGGTCAACTCACCCAGTACTCGCTCACAACTCATGTTAGTGTTGAAACATTCCAAGACAACTCGAACATGGTTAGACCTATTCGGCTCCGCACCACGAGTTGTTCTGAGTCGCCGAGTCTTTTAACCATAGGCATGATGGATCTTGGTTGGGGGAAACCCAACAGATCCTAAGGTTGTCATTGGTGGGATGTTTCTGATTCATGGTCCATTTGCATTGGCCATCAATTAACCAAAGGTCTAGATTACCGACCGCCCCATTAATGAAAACCTGCATGGATTTTCAATATCCATTCCTATGGTTCTTTGCATGCGTGTCATCTGGATGAAGAGAGGAACCCCCCATGTTTATGTGGGAGTCTGAGAGAGGAGCGGTGAAAGTTGTAAATATTTTCTTTTTGAGGTTTTTTGTATATGATTCCCCATTTGCATTACAACAAAAGATTCGTAATTTTATGGTATTATCAAATGACCCTCTACCTTTTGCCATGTTGTATAAAAGTACCTCTGCCGGGTTTTTAATTGACTGCTGTTGGGTTACATTCAAGAAGCTGATTTTAGGATGAGGTTTTGCTAATTCCACCCGCATGGGCCTAATGTCATAGTGATCTTAGACTGTCAAAATGATAGTTTTGCTATGGATGGGCCATGGGCACTCTATCCATATTCAACCACAAAGAAGCCAAAGATTAGTTGGTTGAATCTACGGTGGAACATACTAACTAGAGTGGAGTTTGCTTGATGAAGTGGGCTACATCAAATGAGTGATAAGAACTCACCCACACCCATTTGATCAATAAAGATGACAGAATGGGCGTTTTCTATGGTGTGACTCATGTTAAATGATTCAAGAGGCTTGATCGTTTGCTTGTGATGTCATTCACTTACCATGTTTAAACATGGTGTAGTTTTCACAAATACGGAGAAAGTAGGGTGTTATTTATAAATATATTAGGGATTTTTGTTGTGTGGCAAACAGCAGGGGTTCTTATGCAACAAACTCTTTTCCTGTGCACCTCAGATGTATTTATGATATAGTTTTCTAACAATCCAAGCCATCTAAATCATCCACTCAAGGGAGCATCTAATCGTATTTACCATCTGAAACGTTTAGGACGTGATATGTGCTGTCTGATCTTGCTCTTGAAGTTTGAACCATCTGATCTTACTCTTAGAATTTGGATCATTTGATGGTTAATTATAACCACCCATTTGGTGGTCATTAATTGGACGCTTATAACAGCTTGATTGTTGTTCTTCTAGAGGTACACTCCATTCCTCTATCCCAATCTAACCCCACAATTTAGACGGTGTAGATAGTTGCATGTGAGTCCGAAATATGAGAAGATAATCACCAACAACTTTTTAGATGGTTTGAGTTATAGTACAACATCGGATTGCGTCCTTAGATTCATATGAACTGTTCATATTCTCACTCCTACCATCTACAAGCTATGGTATTAGAATCATGCTTCATTAATGATCCTGGCCTTTGAATGTTGGAATTGAATATGAGCCATAAATATTCATCTTCATTCATGATCACCCGTTCAAATGTTTCTTACAGTGTGGCCCGGATATCTCAAAATCGAGAACATGAATGGTTCAGATCATTATTTAAGATGCAACAGGCATAGTGCCTTAACAAAACCCAGTCTTTAAATTCCCTTTAATTAGATGTAGAAAGATGTCTTTTCATGATGTAGAGTTTTATGAAATCCAACTTTATAATCACATGGTGTACTGGCTTACGTGGCATCCGGTGGTACCGCATGATAACCATCAACGGCTGTATGATTATGACCGCTGTAGATGGAGGACACTCCATAAATTACCCTGATATGATGATTGTAACCAAGCAGATGATGGCCATCAAATGAGCGGCTAGAAAGGAAACAATCAGCAATCTAAAATGGACTGTCAAAATTGGATGGTTAGGATCATCTGATTAGTGCAAGTTTTCAACGATGCTCAGTTTTGAGAATATGAAGTTGCTGATTGTGGTGTGGATTAGTTGCTGCATTGAGGGGAGTTGTGGGAAGCCCACGGTGCAATCTGGCCTACAAATTGGTTAGGTAGGAAAAAGATTCAATAGAGACGCGTCTAGTGAAACTAGTTGCAATTGGCCTTCTAACGCATGCCTAACAAAGATCCGTCCAACACCCCGAAAACAAATGTAAATCTTGTCTATCTATGAAATGGAAGATATCTAGCTATATTAATGATCTGGCCCACATATCACCATGACCATGAGTCTTAAATATACATGTCATGACGTATAATTAATATGTGAGAGTACTTTAAACACACATGAACATAGGTTAAAAGGAGAAGGATTTCTCTTGTTGTCATTGAAAACTTGACAGTGGACAAAATGAAACCAAGGAAGAGTTGTGTGCCATAGATCATAGTAACCTCTTGTTCCATGACCATTACGTAGTGGGACAGACGTGATTATCATTATTTGATAAACTTGTGTGAGAGGATTGATGACAAGTCAGGATACCTGCTCAACGTTAAGTTGGCGCCCTACCTCATATGGTAGTGCAATTGTCTCACGGAAATAGGCTCTTCATTTTGGAAGGCCACTTATGCTTGATTATGAATGACTTGTCAATATATTAGGTTATTATTATTAATAATATTTAAACTTGCATATTCTCAAAATTGAGCATAGTTGAAAACTTGCACTTAGTTTTTTTTTTTAATTTAAGGTTATTTTGATTGCACTTGATGATACTCTCATAGTTTAGATTTTCTAGTCCACTACTTAATTTGTATAAGAGTTGAATTAATGGTGGATGATTGTGGCAATAAAAGAATTAAATAGGTATGAAGTATATGGATATGTATGATTAAAAAACTTAGATGTAGTAGGGCATACACCAGTTTATAAAATGGAAGAGTACCATAGCTAATATCTTATATGTAACCTTAACTCCTTACAAATAAATCTTATTCAAGTGGGATTAAAAAGAGTCTTGAATGTCTTTAGCCTTTTCTTTAGCGCCACTTACATAGAGAAAAAAGAGAGAGTTCTTATCCTTTCCTCCTTCACTTCAAGTGTTTCACACGTATTGAGTCCACGCTTAGTGGCTTTTAATGTGGATGGCCTATGTCTAGAAGACACTAATTTCATCATTTTAGCCATTTGATATATGTAGTTCATATGGATGGTTTAGATGAGAAGTGGATAAGGATCAACAGTCAATGGGGAGAAGCCACGGCTAGAATCATTCATTGTATGGCTTTTGAATCGTCGATCCATGGTGGGGTCAGTTCCTCAGTCCATTCCCTACATTTCCACATGGAGGGCAATTTCATTTTGATGTGGTGATCCATGGGAGTAGCAGTTAATTAGGTCCACAGCCTTTGGTTGGTGAAATGATGGGATTTTGTCTTCACGTGGGGCCCACCCAATTGACTGACCTGCCCCCATCATTTCATTAGGGAGGACCCATCTTTCTTCCTTATCCAAGAAACTTGGTAAATATAGAAAGGGACATTGTCTCATTGTATAATTATTCTGATGTGCACATTACACTCCCATGTATTCTAACCAAGGTGACAACTAGGTTTTCCTGGCCTAGTCCCACCCCAAATGGGGTCCACTTTGGGATGGCTTTGTGGGACCCCTAAAGTATGCTATCAGTGATGGGCCTACCCCATCATAAGCTAATCCCTTAGCTCATAACTGGGCTGGCCAGTAGTCTAGTTCTGTGCTCATGGGATGGACATGGACCTACTTCAACCAGGCCAGGTCTGGTTTCAACTCTAGATATCACCTGTACACACAGCAGCTGGTCTTGTAATTTAGAAAAATCATCTGGTGGCCCCTACTAAGGATCATGGTTTTTAGACTCGGCGACTCATTGACCCATTCCATATTGAGTCAAGTCCCAACTCGCTCAAGTTGGGGGTTGTATCGCCGATTCACCCTAGTGAAAGCATATGCGAAAACATTGAGAAGTAGATTGCATTCTTCACCATTCTCAACCAAAAGAAAAACAACCACCACCATTTGAATTTATTTAAGTTACATGAAAGTTATAAAAATAAGTAGAAAGACTAAATTCCATGACCTAGAAATTATAATTCACTACTAAACTAACTGTAATTATGTACAAATTAAGGATAACAACAACAACAATTGAATTTTATTAGTGAAAAATATAACTAAAAAAGATGAAAATAACATAACACATCACCTTGCGTGAATCGCTAGCGGTATCAACTCCAACAACGGTGTTGCTAGTGGTGTGGGCACTGGCGAATTCCGGCACACTGGACATGTAGCTCTCATTTGTAGCCATTTATCGATGCAACCGATGTGGAAGCAGTGCTTGCATTCTGGTATGCACCGCAACATCTCATTCGGCTTGTAGTCTGACAAGCATATCGAGCACGTGCTGTCCTGTGGCCCACAAGTCATGTATTCATCTCCACCATAGATGAACTTTGGGTAGGATTCTATGATGGGCGCTTCGAGGCCCCTGATGACGATGTTTACGTTAGATTGAGGTTGGGCTCCGGCGGAATTATGGGCGTGGGGAGACTCTATGTGGGGCCTTCTGTTGATCCACTTGCAAGTGTAGGATGAGATCAAGATGGCGGAGATGAGGATTAGGATACCAGCGGTGATGGCGATGCCGTAGTTGAGGCTACCATGGCCAACGGTGTCGGGGAGAGGGGTATGAGAGGAAGTTGCAGACATAGAGAGAGAGAGAGAGAGAGAGAGAGAGAGAGAGAGAGAGAGAGAGAGAGAGAGGCGGGGGGTGGGAGGGGAGGGAGGTGCAAGTTGTTTAATAGGGGGAGGAGGGTGCAAGTTGTTTAATAGGGGGTAGGGGGTGGGTGGGGTTGGGGAGAGAGAGAGAGAGAGAGAGAGAGAGAGAGAGAGAGAGTTTTGGATATTTTCAAAATATAAATTTATTTGGGAGGTGTTTATTTCCCATTATTTGGGAGGTGCTTATTTCCCACTAAAAATTTGAATCTCTTTAAAAAAATTTCCTTCTATATTTTGAAAATGCTCCTTTTATTTTTATTTTTATTTTTAAAAAAAAAGGTTTAAAGGATTAGTGCTAGAGAAGAGGAAATTAGGTTTTGCGATGTCAAGGATTCACATTTTTGTGTCTTTTAATTTGAATAAAGAATATCATGGTAATTTAATTAGAATGGTCGACTTAAACAACTTGCTCAACACTCTTTTCACATCTTACCATGCCTAACTACCATCTCAACTGCCACTCACCAGCTGGGCTGCTAATGGCCTGTACCCGGGCCTGGCAAAATCAAAATTTTGAATAGGCCAGGCCTAACAGTTTAAAATCCGTGTTGAAGCCAACCCCAGCTTGGCCCATTGACAGCCCTGATAAATGCTAAGGCTCTAAGATTGCTTGCTTTGTTGTGAATGGCCTAAGCAATACCCACTCCATAATTCATACTCTCTCTCTCTCTCTCTCTCTCTCTCTCTCTCAAGCCTCCTCTCCGTCTTTCTGGGTTGTTTTTGACACATGTTCTAGATGTGCAATAGCATTGCATTTATTGTATAACGAGAGTCTTAGGATGGGCCTTTAATTATCTTAAAGATAGACTTGTTGGAACCCATTGCATTGCCGATTTAACCCATGTGGGGGCATTTGTTGTTTTTAAGGACAGTGTGGTCCATAATTTAAGTCAATCAATTTGTGTCCTCCATTTATTTTACTCAGAGAGAGAGAGAGAGAGATGTTGTGATGAAAACTAGGAGGTCATCATCACCAATCTTGAGAGACAAGATCCACTTGTGGAAGCACTTCAACTGTGTGTCTGTGTTCGTGGAAAATAAGCCATGTTCGAATTATCTCTGATATTATCAAAATATCTATGATATTATCTTTATTTCTATCTTAACGATACTGATAACACTAGTAGCAATATCGATAATGCTGGTAGTATAAAAAATTCTGGGTATTAGCAATATATCACTATGTATCACCAACGTATTGATATCGTTAATGTAATCGTCAATATTTTCAACTTTGTAAATTCTAGATGTGACTTGTATTGCCGATGCATCAATATCGCCAATGTATCACCAATATTTTTTACCATGTAAATTCTAAGTAATGCTTGTATCAGAAGTGTATTGACGACATTTCAATCATATCACCAACCTATTGATATTATCAAAATTTTATTTATTATTATTATTTTTAATTTTAAATTTTTTCTATGGGCACATGGTTGCACGTAGTGTTTAATTTGTTATTGATAATATTGATAATATCTCGATATTATTGATATCACAACATGCGAGATATTGAGACCACACTTTATTGTTTTCTTTTCAATTATTGATGATTTCATGATGAAATATCATGTATTGTTGATATTTTGCAATATCGATGGATTTTTGGATGGAAGGTTGGATGGTTAAATTGGCCAGAGAGGATGGACTGATTTCTTACACCAGTACATGCTTTTAAGGCCCCATTAAATGAAAATTTGTTATGTATATATTCTTTTTGTAATTTTTTTTTTTAATATGCAAATATGTACATTTTAATATCTCTTGAAGTTTTGCTAAAAATTCCACTGTTTATTCTATGTTTCTTCGCATTTTCGATTATCAACAATATCGATATTGTTTTCTTATCCCTGGCCAACGAAACTTGTAGTGATACTGATACTTCAAACACTGAAAATAAGTAGATAAAAAGACACGAGATACGCATAGTCACCACAATTTGACTACATCCATAAGGATGTATTGACGAATCATTCCACTAGCAAATAAAGAAAGTGCACGATACAAGAGGCAATGTTAAAATACAATGAATATACAAGAAACATCTTTTGTTAGTGTATCCGCATGCGTACAACCACTTTGGCCTTCGATTTTTGGAAAACTTCCGCATGTGTACAAACACTTTGGCCTTCGATTTTTGGAAAACTTAAGTTTTTAAGTTTCAAGGCATAGTCATAAAAGAAAACTTCACATTGGAGCAAGGTAACATGAGCTAGGAAAGTCCACATAGGACTTGATTTCTGTGATAGAGAGGAGAATTAAGCCTATAGATAAGAGCCACTCTTGGATTTTCCAACTAAACTCAAAACGTGTAGGGCTACCCATCTATTGCACACACCTTAGAGAGAATTGGAGAGCCATGGGCGTCAGTACGTATAGAGATAAAGAAGCAACAATCAGGGCCGTTCATTATCTAGTTTGATTGCCTCAAGGAGTGTCGTGCACCGCTGGTTTGGCATGGCTCAAGGTATGTGGCCAATTCCTTTTCTAGCTGATATCATTGCACATGTATGACATCTCAGAGAATCTTGTGACAAAAAACTCAGCCCAATCCAAAAAAGAAAACAAGCTGGGATTGAACTCCCACCCTCGAATTTGACAAGGACCCACTTGAATCTCAAAACAGCATGGATTTTGTTTGACCCTTCATCTGGAATGGATGAAGGGTCTTAATGGCCTCGATCATATACAAAAAATGGTGGGCCTCCATGCTAATCAATGGTGGGCATTATTCCCAATATGTTCCATGTTCTGTGGCCCCTCTTGAGCTTGTTTTTTTTGCAACAGCAGCCTGAATCTTGCAAAATCAAGACCTACAAAACAAACTTGTTTAGCATTAGAGGTAAGAGTTCATTACACATGCAGTGCTGAACTTCGACGTTTAGGATCGATCTCTACCTCACATGAATTTCCTGCATCAGATTATCCTAATGGCCTAGTGGGCCCCAATTAAATGTGGACTATGCATCATATAGGAAATTATTAGAGCATGGATCATCCCATAATGAACCCCATCAGAGAGTAACTTACAGTGTTTGTCACTTTCTTTAGTTTAACTAGTCAGTTACTTACTTTAGTACATGTCTATATGTGTCAGATGTCAAGGCAATCCAAACCAATCATCACACAAGAACTATCTTGGATGGGCCACATCCCAAGATTCATTGGGCTGAGCCCGGGTTGAGTTGTCAAGAAACTCAGTCCTAGAAGAGACTCAGTTTTGACCTGAGAAGACTCACCACGTCGGTCCGACGACTCCGTGGTGACTCGAAGAGAATCAGTCACTATGCCAACCCATTTTTTTGTTTTTGTTTTTTTTTTTTTTTGGTAAAAAATGGAGAGGGGGAAAGATGGGGGTTGAGATTGCAACCTCTGCCACAGGAGGCAGGGCTCTTAACCAGTCAGCTACAAGGTGTGCTATCATTTCTTTTGAATTTTATACAGCTAATACAAACATAGAAATTTTAAATAGCTATTACCAATTCCATTATTTTAATAATATTATTAAATACTGGTCAAGTCGGGTTGCCTGATCTGGCCAAACATTGAGTCAATTTTTTGGGTTTTTGAAAGATGTATATAGCCATGTGGAGTTGTCCTTAAATTAGCTTGAATCTGTGGGCCCCACAGATCAATTGGTCTATAGCTATTCGGTCAGATTGTGGATCCTACAGTCGAACCTGACTGTTGATCTGGACAATAACATGCATCGGGACCATTGATTGATATGGTCCCCATTTTCCATCATCTCAATATATGGACACAAGATTTGGTTCAAATATTCAATCTGAACGAATGGACTGATATTCAGTTTGGATGGTTGGATATGTTTAATTTTAAATTTGGAAGACTACTCAATTGACCAGCAAAGGGGTCCAAACGGCACCCTATTTGAAGATTGAATGGTTCTGCATCAACAATCCTAACCTTTGGACAGGACTAAAAATATGAAAATGAACAGTAAAAGGAACTTGTGTTGGCATTTCTTATGATTACAAGCATCGATTTTCTTTCCCCAAAAGTCCAATGGTATGGTTGAAATTGTCAGATAGGTGTGACTATTGAGGTATGGCCCGCCCAAGGTAAAATGGACCTGATGACTGGTTCAGATCTTGCAAACGTTTGTGAACTGTATGAAAAGCAAGTCTGCATGAATTCTGTGAAAGAAAATGACAAGCACCATAGTCTAGTTCAAAAGGGTTAAAAACACAAACACACACACCCCAATACATTTGTTTCTTGCAATCAAGCATCATTTAACAGCTCTAAAATATTTCTACAACAATACTCAGAAGTTGGACATATGGCCCACCTAGAACCATTCACTCCAAATTCCAGATAGCAATTAGATTTGGAATTCAGAACTCAAGTAATCAAGAGTTCAAATCCCACCATTGATCATGGGGGTTCCACGATTGATGGCCATGGTAGTGAAACCACAATCATTGGACGGTCATAACCATCTGACCAGTGAGTGGTAGAAAAGAATACTGGTAACAGACTGGGTAGGATTATCTAATCTATGTGTTGTGGGCAGTGATCCATCCACAGGACCTACTAGATGAATGATCGGATTATGGACATTTATGCTAGATAAGGAGAACATATAAGAGATACAAAATTTGAAGCCTGCATACTATCAATTGAAAGAAATGCTTTATGTTTTATAAAAAATCGAGAAATTGAAGTGGAAAGAACTTACAGATATGGCATACAATTCAAGTCATAACAGAGCTACAACTGCTGTTAACTTCTGTCGGTTTGCTACATGACGGTCTTCTTGATGAATGCATGATTCCTGGCCTGCTGGTATTGACATGAACAGCCAGCGCATTTCTTGAACTTCTAGGTTGGAATGGTCATGGGGGCACACCATCTCTCTCTCGCCATCTGATTAGAGCTTGTAGAATTCCCCGTCTATTCAAAACCATTGATGATGATATCCTGGAAAAGAGCTACGAACATGTTCTTCAGTACACTCTAAAAAAGAAAAAAAAAGAAGCGTCCTTAAGATGGATGGAATGCGGTGAATATGACATCCACACGCTTCGAAATAGTAAGGGTGTGTTTGGATGCACAACCAATCGGATTGTGCAAATTTCGCTTGATCCAGGGAAATATGATTAAAATGCAAGTTGCAGTTACATCGATTTGAAGTCCAACTTGGAAGGAATGTAAATGGAATTTGGAGCATAGACCCTCAGCATGAATACTAATGATGTGTTTGGATGTGTTATCAAATTGAATTACGGTTTTTAGTCTACTAACAAAGTGGAGAGAACCATATTGTGGTTTCTTCCCTTACAAGCCACAATGAAGGACTATGATCCAATAGCCACCGTGGTTGTTAGCCATAGCGACTCGGATAAACTCATTCAGTCTCACGTCAAGTCGCGACTCACCCGAGATCTACTCAGTTTGAATACTAGGAACGCCACTAGTTTCTGCCATTCCTGTCTTTGCACTTCTACACCCAAATGCAGCCTAAAGGAAGATCATCACAAAACTTCTACTAAGTTTGAAAATCATACTCAATGCCCAGGGTTTCATAGGAGGTGACGGTATATAGGTAGCAGAGGAAGCTGATTGACCTGCACCTACAGTCATGCTTAATAGTCCTAGACAAGATATCAATATTATAAGAAATGATTAAAAGAAGGAAGAAAATCTAATTCATTCTCAGTGAACAATCTCTTATAAGTGATGAAATTGACAGTTTTACAGCAAGTTGCTACACTGTGAATTGGGTGTCCCCAACATCTTGCAAAGTTGGAAAATTCTTTTTCCTTGTTGTGGTTTTTTTTTTTTTTTTTTTTTTTTTTTTTAATTTTAATATTGAATATTGACTATTCATTAAATTATTCGATTAAGGAATACAAGAGATTCCGCCCACATAAAGAGTGACCCTCTCCTCACTTAAAACATTGGGCCAAAACTGAAAAGCACCAAAGGAGACAATAGCTAGCTCCTTGATCTTTTGGCCTATTTTCTAGTGAATGCGTGGAGTGTTGATCTAGTCCTTTTTGCTTAATTATCTATTTGGGTTACGGTCTTCCAATCTATTTTTGGGACATTCCCATATCCATGGTGAGGCCCTTATGGATCACTGATTTATGGGTCCCCCACATAGTACAAAATTACGTGCTTCATGAGTTTTCTGAGGCTTCCGTTGGAAAAGATGTAATATGGTACACAACGGAGGATAGAAGAAAAGGATAATGAAACAATAAGATCTATCTAGTGCAAGGCTCAACTTGAATAATCAATTTCTCAAGACAGATTTACTGCCATTTTTCTATTAATTCCTGCAGGTGCAAACGAAGGAAATCTGCAAATTGTCTTCAGGATATAATGAACTCTCAATTCAAATTTCAACATGAAAATTTGCATATTTAAGTGTTGAACAGATCTCTAGTTTTGACATCGATATGCCTTTAAAACGTTTAGAAAAAACACAACAAGAGGTCAGATTCGAGAATACTGTACAATGGATGGCTTTATCCAGGAAATGGAGAGAATCTTTCTTCTGGATTATAGCATCCAAGATTTATAACAATTAAAGGGTCAAGGAGTTCTTCCTAAAGAGATATTCATGTGCCTCTTCAAGACATCCATACCCATTCACAACAAAAAATATTCTTCCATGAAAGGACATGATCCTGTCCTATGACAGATATTTTTGTACCATTTTAAACAGAAATAATTATCCAACAATATAAAACTATTGCCACATGTACCACAGGTCCTATCATCCTAACTGTTGCCACATATGGCATAAGTGCCACATGTACAACCATGCCACAGTCACTCTCAATTAACACTAAAGTTAAAATACTTTAGGGTAGACCTTAGTTCACCATGGCTCAAATAGGTTTGAACCACAAAAGGCTCTTTTGACTCCTTGCGACGATGTGCACGTGCGAAGTACTAAGCGCGTCTAATAAAGCACCCAAGCGGCTCTACCGCACGCCACGTACGTGAAGTAAAAACCTATTCTCTTATCAACTGGCTATACACTCTTTTTATGAAAAGTTTTCATAATCAATATATATATATATATATATATATATATATATATATTTATATTTACTTACTAAAATTAAACTTTTATTTTTGAAATTTATTTTTATTATAAAAGCATGACAACTTTACCCCCATAATTCCTCCAAAATAAAAACATAATAGACAATACCATAACGGTATATGCTGTATTGATCATGAAGTCAGTTCCTCTACAATTGTTGAGATGGGAATTCCACACAATCCAATTGTCAAGTGGGCCACACGGCCCACACCATAGAAAACAATGGATAACTGCCAAAAAACATATAAGTTTTGCAGGTCAAGCTTACTTCAAGTGTAGAGGAGCCACCTCAATTATCATATGCAAACAACCAAGTAAAAAAAGAACAAAGATCTTTTTTTTTTTTAAAAATAAAAAAAATAAAAAAAATAAAAAAAATCCGGTGCAGATGCTTGTGATAGTTCACCACCATTTTGAAAATGGTGAGGATACAATATCTTGCCATTAGATCTTTTGGCCTATTTTCTAGCGAATGTGTAGAGTGTTGATCTAGTCCTTTGTGCTTGACTGCCTATTTGGGTTAGGGTCTTCCAATCTATTTATGGTGAGCCCTTATGGATCACTGAATCATGGGCCCCCCACACAACAGAATTCTATTCTTCATGAGTTTTCCGAGGGTTCACCCCTATAATTCCTCCAAAATAAAAACATAATGGACAATACTTTAATGATATATGCTGTATTTATCATGAAGTCAGTTCCTCTACAACTGTTGTAGATGAGAATTCCAGGCAATCCAATCGTCAAGTGGGCCACACAACCCACACCATAGAAAACAATGGATAACCACCAAAAAACATATAAGTTTTGTAGGTCAAGCTTACTTCGGTTTTAGAGGAGCCACCTCACTTATCATATGCAAACAGGCAAGTAAAAAAAAAAAAAAAAAGGACTAAGATCTTTTTTGTAAAATTTTTTAAAATTATCTGGCGCAGACACTTGTGATAGTTCACCACCATTTTGAAAACAGTGAGGAGAGTACTTATCCTCACACATGGCACTCATGTATGGGTATCCAAACCATCCAAATTATAGGGCACATTGTGGATCGAGTGTGTCTCTAAAATCACACTGATCAAGCAATCCTAACCATCCAATTGATGGCTATCAAATGGATGGTTAAGGTAAAATAGTCACTGATTCCAATTCAAAGGGCAGACGCAGATGGCAACTATAATCTTATGAGTGTATATTTTGGGTTAGCTCCATCCACACCATTCAATCCACCATTTCTTTTCAACTTTTAGTAATGCAATAACACAACATTGAACAATTGTACTATTGTAGGGACAAATCAGAAAAGATGGGCAGAAATGGCTGTAAAAACTAGCCAAAACCACACATTTAGCGCAATCGGAATTACAATGTGGGTTAACTCCCTTCATACAAAAATGCTTTTCTTCAAATAAACACAAACATCCATTTGCTATTCAAAACAGATATCTACAATCTGACCGACCCATTGCAAAATTCCAAGTCCCATTGCCACATACGGGCATCCATCCCATTTTGACCTAGCACAAGTTATTTATAAGATCAGCATTTTACTAATCATCATCCAAGAATTACTATAGTGCATGCAAATGAAGGAAAACCTAAAATTATCATCTGACGCTAAACCGGTGGAGGAGAATGCAAAGGAGGCTTACGCAGAGTGAAGAGGATCTTCATGGCAATGTGCTAACGAGACGCGTGTTCAAAAATCCAGGCCTTTCACCATATGTGACCGACTGTGAATGTGCCCTTGCCTAAAAAATAAGGGGTGTCTGTCTGCTCATTGGGTCAGGCACACATGTATGTGAAAAATGGTGCAAGGACGGCTTGTATTCATTGTATACGTATGTGTGCCAGCCCAATGAGTGAAGCAGCCCCCTTTTTTTGACTGCGGCATGTTCATGGTGGGCCCCACATGATGAATGAGTTGGATCTTTCATACATGCACTACATCAGCAACAATGCCATGAATTCCTCTTCCATCCTCTTCATAAGAATCTCTAGGAAAAAAAAAAGGAACTACATGGAATACAAAAAGACATACTCAAATCTCAGTTGAAATCCCTAAGCCTTCTCTTCAAAATGTCCATCGACTTCTTCCTCGCATTTTGCTTTGTATTCCGGCCTGAGAGGCTCCCAAACAGCCTATCTGGTGCATCCTTGAATTTCTCACATATACTTGCCACCTTCTTATTGTCCAACGCATTGTAACGTTTCTCCCTTATTGCAGGATTCATGAAGTTCTCGGCCTGATTGCTCAATAGAAGGTTGATCAGTTGGCGGGCCTCTACTAAGCAATCTCTCAAACTCCCTTCCTTATGCATTTCGCACAAGCTGGTGCCCTCAAACTGCTGGTCTGCAAAAGATTCCAACTGCTTGAGGTCATTGTCAATGGCTATAACGGCACTCATGGTGAACCTTTTCACACTATCACTGAGGAAAGCAGCCACAATAGCATTGGAGATGTGCTTGAGCACTCCACTTCCGACCTTGTACACGGCATCCAACGGTAAGATCTCATGGGCCGTGCACATCACAGTGTCAAGGTAAACAATGAGCTCGTTTATATATTCATTTCCCTTCTGTGCAACCTCGTCGGCCGTCCAATTGATATTTTCTACAAGCGCCATGACCTCATCCACCTTCAAGTTAACCAGACTCAACAATGCATGATATGCGGCATCCTGTGAAGTCTTTAGGACCACCTTTGCAGTTAAACCTGAATGTGTTCTTTCTGCCGCATATACGGGCCTACCACACAGCTGGGCAGCATGCCGGAGAAAAAGATCGCAGGCTCGCTCAAGGACGCTTATGTTGGCCGCAATCTGCATCGCCTGTGACACCCCTGTGGTGCTGTTGTGGATTGCTTTCAGGAGCGCCTCGCTCAATGCATAGATCAAGAGCTTGTCCAAGTACTTCCTCACAAGATCATACAAGTTCGTGCGGCCCCCGTAAGATAAATAGCTGACAGAGTCTGCAATAAATGACCTCACGATGCGACAGGCATCAGGGACGGTCGAGGAGAAGGGAGCCATGTACGGGAGTGTTGGCATCTGGTCTGAAGTTTGAAGATCGCATGATAAAACATACTTATCATACTCAGACTCCTTCCTTATCACCATTTGCTCGTACGTGTCGTTCGCAATCGCATCAGTTATCTGCTTACGGCTATCGTCCAAAAGGAGTCCAAGGTATTTGTCTCGGCTACTATCAAGAACCTCAAGTAAAGGAGCTACTTGGTATCCATACTGCCTAAGAGTAGTGCATAGAAGAGTTACATTGTCCTTTATCAGGAGAAGCTGGACGGTGGAATCCATAAAAGAGAAATTCTCCTCTAAAATCGATGTAATTCTCGCAATGGCTGTATCCCATGCTTTCTCCACCTGACTAGCCAACAACAACCCGTCGGCCGTCCGTAAAACCCGATCCTCTACTATGAAGTACCCAGCAATTTGGGCGAGAAACGTTTGATGGGATTCAAAGAATGCTTGCATTGAGGATGATTGCAAGTCTAGATTCAGCTGCATCAAGCGGTTCTTGTGGTAGTAATCACGGAACTGGTCTTGTTTACCAAGGCAAGTGTGGATGCTGTGGGCACGGTAAACAGGTGTCAAATCGAATTCCAAAACCAAATCCTCATCAATCTTCTCGACATCCAAATTATAGACAAAATCCACCAATCCAGAATGGCTCTGTTCCTCAGCCACCCTCTGTTGAGTGTGGATCTCCTCATCTCTTTGGCGTGCCGATGCTGCTATTCTTAGAGCGGATTGCCCAATTTCCCTTGCTGTGCTCCTTATCTGAACAAGCCAGTCATTGAATTCACTGCTTACTTGCTTCTCGATATGTATTTTTATTGTTGGTATCTGCTTCTGGATCACCTTCTGAAGAGCCTTAAAGGGAACCTTTTGCAGATAGTCCTTCTCAATAAGTTCTACAGTCTTCAATGCAGGGTAGAACTGACCCTCCGATATGTGTTTGTTACACTTCACACATAGGCTTGTGACACGGGTGCACACTCCCGACATCTGAATAGCCTCCATGATGTTCTTCCTAACTGCATACAACTCAAGGAGCTCATCAAGCTTCGACAAGAGAGAGCTCCCGATCTCCTGGAGCTGGTAGTTCTCGCTAGAGAGCGTGTTCTTCAGCTCATCAGCGTCGATCAAGACGCCACGGAGCTCATCAACAGCGACGATGAAGTCCTCGTAGTGGAGTTTGCAAAGCTCCTCGATCTCGACCTCCTTCTTCTTCGCGACATTCTTGAATTGGTGCAAGAGGGCCTCAGGCTTCCCGACTTCGAAGGCATGCCGAACCATCACACCCACATCCTCCCCATTCTTTAATGAAGCAGCAAGGGCCAATTCATCACCCCCATCTCCATTCTCAGTGACGGTTCTTCTCTTGGGCTTTGCGAGCATGGTTTTGAACAAACCCTGTATGATCAAGATACATGTAAAAGAAACTAAAAAGTAGAAAGAATATCGAATATAAAACAGTAAAATCATTTCATTAACTATAGTTATAAAGCTCAGATTCAACAAAAAGAGCTTTGCTGGCTAGTTTTGCCCCATTTACTCACCACATGATCACGAATTGTTCATCTAGAATGTACCACTATATGTTGCCAACATGTAAAAAATCCCACTGATCAAAGATCTTCATCATACACAGATTAGGCGATTTTTTCTACCCCCTTGTTG
The DNA here is from genome assembly GCF_029962835.1 of Magnolia sinica. Classification (NCBI taxonomy): domain Eukaryota; kingdom Viridiplantae; phylum Streptophyta; class Magnoliopsida; order Magnoliales; family Magnoliaceae; genus Magnolia; species Magnolia sinica. The sequence goes on from NC_080579.1 coordinate 6,811,987, forward strand.
CCAACGTACTTTTTTTAAAATGCTCGGTTAGATCTATAATGAATGAGATTTATTCCATGTGACCCATTGACAGCCTTACAAGCAAATGTTCTAGGTGGGGTAGAGGAGATGGGCCACATGGCAAAAATCTCACCGATCAAATATTTTCACCGTATATAGATTAGTTGATTTTTTCTACCCCGTTGTTTCCAACTTTTTTTTAATGGACGGTTAGATCTCTAATGAGTGAGATATATTCCATGTAATCCATGGACAGTCTTACAGGCACACAGTCTAGACCATCAACTTGGAGGAGTGGAAGGGATGGGCCACATGGCAAAAATCTCAACAATCAAAGATCTTCACCGTACAAAGATTAGGTGATTTTTTTTTTCTACCCCATTATATCTAACTTACTTTTTTCATGGACAATCAGATTGCTAATGAACAAGAAACATTCCACGTGACCCATTAAGATCACAAGCAAAAGGTCTAGAGCATCACTTGGTGGGGTAGAAGGGGTAAGCAAGTCTCGCTGGCACTTCTTCACATTTTGGAAACATTTTCATTGAAACTTAAAAAATAAAATAAAAATAAAAATAAAAATAATAATCTCTTTTCATTCTTCTTCATCATCTTTTCTTCCCTATCCTCTGGTGACCATGTAACATCAAGCAGAGCAAAGGCACAACTAAAACACTATACCCTCACAACTCAAAGTGCTAAAAATGTGATCATTCCTGGGACTATCCTTTTTTTGCCTTCCCTTTTCTTTTTCTTTTTTCCCTCTTTCCGTTTACTGCAAGATTATTGAACCATTGGGGAAGAACCATTTATTCACAAATTCAAATGGCCTTAGATAGGATTGATTGACGAAATAGGATTCCTAAAACTGACACCAAATAAATGGGGCGAGTCTCTGTCAACTATGATGGTGATGATTAACTAATTAACTAATTCCTACTGCTACAAATTCATTGAAAGAATCCTATTTAAAATTCAAACGGACTTTCTCAAACAAGATAGATAATCAGCTAAACAGAGAAAAAAAATAATAAGATAAGAAAAAATCCTTTTCAAGTAAACTAAGCCCATATCGAAAAACGGTTTCATCAGACAAGATGGCTCACCCATATAGAATAACTGATAATAAAGGGGGGAAAAAAAACACTGATCCAATACAAATAAACCCATATCTGAAATGGGTTTTCTCAAACAGGCAGACATGTTACTAAACAAAGAAAATATTCAGAAAAAAGAAACTATTTTTTTTTTTTAAAAGGCCAAAATCTGAAATGGGTTTCCTAAAAAAAATACAAAGAAAAACCCATGAAATTACTTCATCCAAATTAGTCTAGAAAACTCTTCATAATTGAAAAATAAAAATATGTTCATTGGAATATTCATATCTATATCAAGGAAGATTTCTCCTGAAAAAGGAGACCCTCTAATTCAATAGTTAACACCAAACAAGCAGCTATTTTCGAATAAAAATACTATCTAAAGGGGGAAAAAAAACATATATACAAGATGAAACTCCTAAAAAAACACAAAATTTCAAGAAATCATCTTCCAACTGAAATGGGGTTTCTCTAACAAATCTACTAATAACAGAAACAAAGGAAATCCCACAAACTCATCAACCTCAACTAAGAAATAAAAAACAAAAACCCAAAATTTCAAAAAAAGAAAGAAAATCAATCAATCTCTTTGAATCAAACCCAATAATCATTAACCAAACAAAAAAAACATATACACAAAAAGCAGAAATAAAAGCAAAATCACAACCATGAATCTGTATCAGAAAAAAGAAAAATTTTCATATTTTTCTATGATTTCTTTCTACTTACCAAGTGCGAAAAAGAGGGTTCTTTGCTTCTCTCGCCACAGAAAGACTTCGTCAGTAGAACAGACAGGTGCTTTTGTGCTTCAGCTACTACAAATCCAAGAGAGAGAGATGTTTTCCTCTTTCGTCTTTTTATTTTATTTTTTGAAGAGTTATATGATACTCAGGCTGCGTATGATACTTGATACACAGGTACCGAGAAATTGCACACGTTTCATGTATTTTAACTCGAATAAACCGACTACATTGTGCATCCACCATCTCCAACTTACAAAAATCCTGACCTTTGATTAGAGAACACTTTTCTGTGGAATTAGGACCGTTGGATGTATTTCACTTTTAGTCCATCAATCCAAGTGCCTGATAAATCAAATAAATCTTACTTCTTGGTTCATAATACATCTACACTGGGTAACGTAAATGGACGGTTTAATTTTACTAATTGTATGCAACACGTGCAATTTCTGAGTAATTCTAAGTGCCTGCGTATCATCTATGCACTACCGCAGAGTATTAAAGTTTTTTTTTTTCTTTTCCTAATTTCTATGCTGCTTTTTTATTCTCTTCTTTTCAAGAGACTGTTTTTTCTGTCCATCGACTATGGATAGAAATCGGGTTCATTTTAGGGTATTAGTTCGTACTCTGGCTGCGTATGGATCTTGATACGCAGACACTTAGAAATGGTATACGTGGCATATATTAGCCCAAATTAAACCGACTAATATACAAGTTTCAACACAAAAATTAGGTTGATTAAACAAATTTTCTCTCTGATTGTGGACTCTAGTTTTTGGAAATAAGACAGTTGGATTTTTTTCATTTCTAACCGTCCAATAAATGTCCAGAGATCTAATACCTTAATAATCAAATAAAGTAATTTTTTTGGTTGATGGTACATCTAAACTGTTGCCCATAACGTGGATGGTTTGTTTTGAATTTTTGTTATTATTATTTTAATGTCGTCTATGTAATCTCTGAGTGTAACTGCTTGCGTATCATCCATCCCGATCTGCCAGAGTAACAAAGTATTTGCCTTTGTTTCCATCCATCTAGCATGTACACATGCCACGTGGATGATGAAAGGAGAGTCAATGTGGTGGCCACACCTATGATTGGCTAATCAGTAATTATATGATCCTAGTCATTCAATCACCATCTTGGTGATTGCTTGTACGGATGGGATCGTTTTGATTTACGGTATTTATGGCTGTGGCCTATCATGTTGACCCCACTATTGTACCATCTTACCAGCAAGCATGCTACTTGTACAGCACATCAATACCGTTAAAACTTCTTCCCCCACCATGAAGATCACTTGAGACAAAAATCAGGCACTTTGGCTCATCATATGGGCCACATTTTTGAAACCAATGAAAAACTACGGTCTAGATTAGAATAATGTGTGGCTAACCTAGTGGTCGGATCATCGTGATTTTATAGAATGGAAGTCTTCATGGTGGGACATACGTTTTTCACGGTACTGATGTCCTACAAAAGAGGTATGTTGGTGGGAAATATCGTTCAGTACCACAGGTTGTGATACCACTGCCTGTATCTCACCAGTTCTCATCCCAGAAGTACCTGGACGGGATCATCTTAATCATACGGCATCAAGCGCTGAATTTGGGCCACTGACCGTTTGATGGCCAGGATCAAGATGGTTTGGAGTTGGGACCATCTGTTGAGTATGATTTTCGAGATATGATCCGTCCAAGATGTGATCCATGATATGGACGGTCTGGATCGACATGTATGTGTGCTCCATTGAAAGGGTCGGACTGCTTTTCCATCCTTGTTCGATGGATAGAAATAAAACCTTTTCTTACATAATTTAATGCCTGTATTAAATCGGACTGCACGAGGATGTCGTCGTCCCGCTTTGTTGGTAGCAACGGTGCTTTAATACTATGGCAGAGTATGATAGACCATACGCAGGTACTTAGAATAGTGTACGTTGTATACAAGTAAATGAAAATGAGTTGTCCAATTCATATTCCCAGTTTAGATGTATCTTTCGTTAAAAATTACAATCATTTGATCATCTTTCTATTGGATTTGTAGGCATTTATTTGGACGGTTAAAAATGAAAATTATCCAAAGTGTACACGAATCAGAGGTCAGAATTGTTCAACCAATCTGATATTGGGAATTTTTTGGTTCGATTAATTTGAGTTAATATATGCCACGTGTAACGTTTCTGAGTGCCTATGTATGAAGCATCCTACTCTACCAGAGTATTAAATAACTCCCCAGTCCACAACTGTTACCGATGAGATATTCGATATACTCTGGCGGAGTGTAATTCTCAGTAATCACGCGGCATGCATATATACACATTGCACATGTGAGTATCTCAAATTAAACCGTCCAAACAGTGGGACCCACTAAATATGTGTCATAACCCAAAAATAAGTTCGATTAGACGATCTTGACTTTGGTTGATGGAGATTATTTTCTTTAATTTGGACTTCTATTTTCGGTTTGATCTGCACTGTGGATTTTTGGATTATGGCCCATCCAAAGTGGAAAACATGATTTGGATGGTATGATTTGAGGTAAATATGCATCATTATGTTCAATTTCTCTGTTCATGTGTATGGAGAGTCACACTCCACCGGAGTATCGTTGATTGCCTTCAGTCGGTCCATCGAATGATGCCTCAAATCATGCAACGAAAACATTCTCAAACATTTCTCATTTACCTTTTCCCATACGTTGCTATCACATATTTTTTTTAGTTGTATGATTATACTGGGCCATGATCCACCGCAGATTCTTTCTTACCTTGTTCAAATGAAAATTCTTGTGGGGCCCACCTAATGATCAGTGAGGACCTCTGGATAGGATGTCTTGCCTTTAACCGACGGCTTTGATCATCCGATTATGACGGTTTTGGAGCCATGAGAAACGGATGGTGAACTCCGCCCGTCGATTGATCCACCATGAATCCATGACTATGGTATGCAGCTGCGGCTTCGGTGGATCCCTGACTGTGGGGCTCACCGTGATGTATGTGTCTTACATCATGCCGTCCATCCGTTTTGATAGCTCATTTTAGGGCATGATCTGGAAAATGAAGGAGATCCAAATCTTAGGTGGACCACACCACAGGAACAGTGATGATTGAATATCCACCATTAAAAACATCTTGAACACCACCATTAAAAGCTTAGGTGGACCAACCTGTTGATAAGGTCACAAAGACCTGGATGAAGGGATCATACAAATATCAGCTCGATTCAGGAACTTTTCTAGCCCACGGTAAGTTTTTAATGGTCAATCACAGCTATTTCCTATAGTGTGGTCTACCTAAGATTTGGGTCTACAATTTATTTTATGGATCATCCCTAGATTAAGCTGTCAAAATGAATGGACGGCATGGATTTAAGGCACATATATCAAGATGAGCCCCACAGTCAGGGATCAACCAACCTGAGTGGTCCCGGGATTCACCAAAGCCACGCCCTTGGTATGCAATTTCCATTTATTACCTCACGGACACATCGGCTGTATGATAGGGGCATTTTCTTTCCGCCAACATGTCACACACGTAGAACATCCTAACCGTACAAAAGGTGGGCCAAACTACGATTTAGAAAAGATTAGCACAGTAGACATTTACTTTTTATTTGAATTGTGGAAAACTTATGTTATGAGAATAGATTTTTCAGATAGGAAGAGAAGATTTTGGAAAAAAATACTACTGACTTTAAGATAAAAATAATTGAAAAAGTAAGAGTATTTTAGTTTTTATTGGATTGTCCGTGTAAATAAAAGTCTAAATTAATAAGGTAAGTTTTGTTCAGGTCAAAACAGATAACGTAGATGGAAGGCCACATTTATAGTAAAATATTATGGACGGCATATAAAAATCAGGTCTATTTAAACATGGATCATGACACAAAGTCCATATATCAATGGACAGCCGAGGGTAGGACTTAGTACTTCTGTGGCCGAGGATATATCAAGACACAAAGTCCATATATCACTCTGATTTTCTCACCACGTGATTGTCATTGTGTAGCTGGCAGTTTCTATGAACAGGACATATGTTGGCCGAAAGGGAAAGGCGGTGTCGTGATACCGATAATATAACCATTTTGTTTGTCAATTTCTTCGTAGGAAAGTAAGTTGTATTTTTTGGCAAATAAATAAATAAATTTTAAATTTTATATATTTTATTTTTATAAAGTAAATATTGTAATACTTGTATGTATTAATAGAAAAAAGAGGAGTTTTTACTAAATCTCCACTTCACTGCCTACATAAGTTTCTTTTAAGAATAACACCTCATCTTTACAGGTTTTATATATATTTCAGACATTACAATCTATAGCCACAATGATATGAGTTCATCATAGTTTAGGTATTCAGCACTCAAATAATGACAAACTCATAAATTTGTTATTTTTCTCTAAAAATATTGTTTTGTTTATTATATATTATATTAATTTTCTCTAATTAATATAGTTTTTAATCACAATAGAGGCATTTCATTCCATTTAAGTGAAAAACCAAGATTGTATGATTAAATCATTTTGATGTCAATTGTTCTCAACACATTAGAATATACTTTTATTTTTTGATGTCTCTAAAGTTATCTTACATCTTAAATGGTGATTTGCCTTTTCTGCCAAAGCTGAAAAAGGTGAGTTGAAAGCAATTAGGGCGGCGCGGAAGAGAAAAAAGGAAGACAATTTTCTATGTAAATGTTGTATATTTAACATGTGCTCTAATTTCGTCTACAACTCATTTCGAAAATATATCCTCCATAAAAGAATTGTAGATAAAGTTGGATTAAAAATACAAAACCAAAAAGCTAAAAGTATTTTTTTAAGTCAATAATTATGCCATTTGTAGAAGCACAGACTTCACTGCTCAAAATTCCTCTGTTTCATAACCACTGCATCTATAGAAGTGTACATGTCACCGCTTTTCTTTTTCATTACATTTAACTAAAGTATTAAGATAACGGTCTCAGTGTTAATGGTCGTCCTATTGATGCACAAAGATTTTTTAAACAACTCAAAAATTCTAAAAGATAATTCAATAGTACACATATTTGATCTTTATCTTTTATCGTTTCATTCATATCTAGCAACTTATAAATGAGCTTATTAAAGTTACTGATGTGGGCCTCAACATCAGTCCCTTTTGTCATTTTCAGATTAAACAACTGTAGCTTCAGATACAAGCGATTCTCAAAAGACTTCTTTGCATGAATGTTTTATAGTTTCGTCCATATATCTGTTACAATTTTATCTCTTATAACATTATAAAAGATTACATTCATTAGACATAATTGGATTGAAATATTGACTTTTTTATCTAATTTATTCCATTCTTCTTCTTCTATGGTTTCTAATCGCTTTCTAAGGAGTGCATCTTCTAATCCTCATTTAATTAGGATGTCATTTATCTTTACTTTTTATAGTTTAAAATTATTTTTACAAGAATACTTCTCTACATCAAACTTTATGTTAAACGCCATTGATATATTACTTTCAGATTCGACTTGCTTCTCACAAAGTAATCACAATTGCGCAAATAAACCCAACAAGAATGCAATTCGAATTTTATGTGGAAAAACACTTGCGGGAAAAACCACGACACAAAACGATAAGTAACGCAATATGAAAGTAATATTACAAGAGATAGTAGATCTTATTGATTCGAACAACCCTCGAATCTCCTTTTAAACCCTAGTTATGCCCTTGAACCCTTTAGAACACCTTAGAAAATCTTGATCTTATTAATCTTTGCCCTAATCCCGATTACACCCCTGTATATATACTATATAACCAGAATAGGAAATAAATCGCGTACTTATGCATAACTACGTGCCCCTTCGATGGGGTCCTACGATGGCATCGACATATATCGAAGACCAGTCGATGACATCGAAGATCCTTCAATGCTATTGAGTAACAACTTTCAAAATTGATTAGCAATCAACTAGGATTTTTTTGAATTTTCTGGATGGGATCGAGCGGTTTGTTGATGGCATTGACAGACCCTGTTATATATAAATTCAAGACATTAGACAATAATTTCAATCGTTATTCTTCTATTTTAACTGTTAAATTATTTTATACGGTGCTTGTAATTTTGATGACTAAGATCTTATAGTCCATCACTTGATTTGAATGGAATTTCGATTAAGGACGGATAACCATGTTTAGTGAAGGGATGAAGTCAATTTAATTATATGGTTAGGCAAAATTCACAAACTTTAGGTGTACTAGAGTATACAAGAGTTTGTAGGGCAGTAGGGTACCATGACTAGTGTTTTTCTTTGAACTATTATTCTTCTATATAAATGAAATGTTATCTTAGAAAGAGAAGACTACAGAAGAGAGCATTGGATGCCCAAATCCCCTTAGGGCATTACTAGAGAGAGAGAGAGAGAGTACTTCTCTCCTCTTGCACCTACACATTCACATATGTGCCCCATTATGCATGAGACTCTCTTGGTCTCGTCCTAGCCTTACTTTAGGGTTTATGTATGTAATATTTCCTTTTTTATTATCTACGATATATTTGAGAGAAAACCTTTTGCTTTGAAACTCTATCGTTAAGGTTTGAATGATATTATGCATCGACGATAAAAAGTATAATTTAATGTTTTGATTAATTATACAAACTTGTTTATATATAAATAGTGATCCATAAGGTTTGATTTATTATTTGGACCATTAAAAATCTTTTATTCTTTTGTGTGTCTCTAAAATTTAACACGATGACTTAAAGTTTTATATGTGCAGTTTAGATTTGAATAACTCCACATGGTCTATGTCCACATATTTCAAGTAATGTCTTCGGTTACTGAAAAAAGAAGGTGTAAGGTACCCTTCCCCACCATAAAAATACGTGGTTTCTATTTTATGCGATTTGAGATTTAGCTTTAAATTATTGCTTTACAATAGGTAAAAGAATAAAGCAAAAAACTAAAGTAACCCTATGATAGGAGTGTATAAGAAAGCAAATGTAGCAATGTAGTTAATAAAAATAATAAAAATAAGAATAGTAAATAAACTACATAGATTAATCAAGGGCCTGGAGATGTGAGTGGCAAGGAAAGAATTTGGATGCTCTTCTAATAGAGGATGATGGGAGCTCTTAAAATCTCTAATTTTATTCTATAAAATCTTGAATCCGGATCCTCTGTTCCAAGCTAGCAAATAGGAATTTTCTATTCCTTACAATGCTATTAGGCCACGTCATCATAGTCTACATTTAATGCAGCAGTGATGACATGGCCCAATCAAAATGTAGGAAATGGATAATTCCTATTTGCTAGGAATAAAGGATCCGAACTCTAAAATCTTAGATCGTAAGATGACAGAGTACTCTTATTAAAGATGTCAGTGAAAGAAGGAATACCAACACTCCTTTATTAGAGTACCAGCACTGCATCGGCAGGACCTTTTCATAAGGGGCTCGATAGAGAGATCTTAAAGAGAAGTGAATATTTTACATTTTTTCTATAAGACTTTTTTAACATTATCTATAAAATCGGGATTGTCTTTCATCCTTTCTTCTAAGACTTTTTCGAGTAGGATTTATTTATGCTTTGGAAATGAAAGGGCCGAAGGGTATCCATAGATAATGGCAATGACATTTTGGTTATAATTAGTGGGTAAGTGATGGTAAAATGTCACTTGACAAAAAGATCTTAAAGAGAAGGGAACATTTCACATTTTTTCTCTAGGATTTCTTTACATTGTCTATAAAACCCGAGCACCTAGGATGGTCCGTCCTTAGAGAGAGGGAAACATTTCACCATTTTCTCTGATATTTTTCTCAAATAAGATTTATTTATACCTTGGAAATGAAATGGTTGAAATGTATTTATAAGTAACGGTAATGGTATTTTGGTTATTAGTGAATAGGTGATGGTAAAATACCACTTGACTTGTTGTACTTGGTTCTTAAATATTATTCAATACATGACATCTTTTCATCTTTTCATTAGGTGGTGGGGACGGTTGGTTTGATAATTGGACCAAGTTTATGAGTTATAATGTAAAGTGATTTTCTTTTCAATTTTTTTAACAAAAGTATTAAAAATAGGTTATAATGAAGGAGATGATGATGGAAATTCAAAAAATTAATGAAATGACTGTACCATTGATCACCATCAAGAAGTGAAAATTCAATTTCTATTCTTTATATTTGATTAAATTATAACGTCTAAATAATTAGTCGTTGACTGTGGAAACACCAAACAACTTTCAGATAATAAAAGATGGGAGTAGAACTTGGATTTTTGCTTTAAAAATATAGCCAATTTAAATTATCTTGGAGTTCTAAGGATGTTCGCTTAGTTTGGAGCCAGATGTAGGTAGACTTATATATTCTTTAGATTTGCGGTTTAGGTTTTTTGTGTGGCAAGTGGTCCTTGATGACAGCCTAGTTTTTTTTTTTTGTAACACACGCACCCACACCATACATGCACGCCGTGGGATTTCACCACCGTGGGTACTCGAACCCTTGACCCGGTGTTGAAACTCCTGGGAGTCTACCACCCGAGTAAGAGTTAAGGACCCTGATGATAGCCTAGTTGATTGGTACCTTATCAAGGTGTTTACATAAACAAAAGATCAAGCCTGTGAGCTCATCAAGTGGATTGGGCATCAATGGATATCCAACCATAAGATTTGTGGGCATTTATTGGGTGGTTGGAAATAGAGCTGTACATCAACCGAGTTAGCTCCATTAACCCGCTTGAATTGACTCAAAAAAGCTTGATTTGGCTTCGTTCGAAACTGAGCCTAAGCTGAGCCAGGCTGATTTTTGGAGCTCAAAGAGCTTGTCCAAGCTCGAATCAACTTGGATTGGACCTTAACTTGAACCCAGCTCGGATTATTAAATAGGCCATATTTTTGTTTTCGGAGACAAGCAATAGGATTGTTAAACTAGTATGATATTTGGGGGCGTGGAGTAGCTACTGACTCGACAGTAGGGCTACGGAAGTGATGTCACCACATTATGTGAGGCCCCCCATGATGTATGTGTTGTATCAAGGCCGTCCATCCATTTGGAAAGATCCTCTTAGGACGTGAGCCAAAGAATGAAGCAGATTTAATGTTCAAGTGGACCCCACCACAGAAAATAATGGGGACAGTGACACTTACCATTGAAACCTTTCTAAGGCCCACCGTGATGTTTATTTAAGATCCAACCTGCTTATAAGTTAACACAAACATGGAATAAAGAAAAAAACAAATATTAGCTTAATCCAAAACTTCTGTGACCCAAAGAAGTTTTGAAGGGTATGCGATTCAATCCCCACTGTTTTCTGTGGTGGGTCCACTTGAACTTTTGATTTGCCTCATTCTTTGACTAATGCCTTAAAACGATATCTCCAAATGGAAGGAGAGTGCAGATACAACACATACATCATGGTGGGCCCCACAGAAGTAGGTGACGTCACTTCAGTAGCAAGAGTTGCTACTGTCGAGTTCAGTAGCTGCTCCGCGTCCGACATTTGGACAGTAATTTAATTTAATTTAATATGTGACAACTTATATCATTACCAAGTGCCTGCTTAATGCTTATAAGCGTCACCCGGGCCAGAGCATTAAATAATTATATATCTCGCCAATCAGTGAAGGGCCCATCTGGGGAATGGGACAGCCGTGCATGAACTGGCGAATGAGACAGCCATGCATGTAATGCAGATTTGATTCAACTTGAGCTATCAATGGGCTGGGTTAGGGCTGGGCCGAGCTTGGTCAACACCTGGTCTCTAATTCTGAACCTAAGCCCACATCTAGCCAGGGCCTGTGATGGGTGAAATAGTCCAGCCCGGGCCATTTACACAAAGCTCAAAACAAGTCCGCCGGATTCCAAGCCGTGAATATCTCTATGGATACACGATATTTTGGTGTGCCTCATGTGCAGGAGAAAGGGAGAGAAAGGAAAAAAAAAAGAGAGAGAGAGAGAAAAATAGCTTTAGAAAAATTTATCAGGCCCGGCCAGCTTTATATGCTTTTGGAGAGATAAGCCCGAGTCCAGCCCAATTTACACTCAGGCTCCTATTCAAGCTCCTGATTTAAGCCCGGGCCCGACCGTTGGGCCTGACACACTACCACAAACCCTTCCCAATACGGGTCAAGCCCAAAGGCCCGTTGGGACCACCCGGCCAATTGACAGCCCTAGGTCCAAGGGTGGCACCACACAAAGTGTGTCAGATGTGCAACGTTATGCAGCTGACCCCTCGCAATAAAAACCTGTGGGCCATACCTGCATGCTTGAATGTGGACCATTGATCCTTTGTTGTCAGACATGTGGCCTACCAGGTGAGTGGACTAGTCAAATCTGTTGGATCGAATGTCTTCGTCACAGAGGCTGCTCGATGATCATTCCTGATCTGTTTCACGCACTCCACTTTGCACGTGTGAACGTTCATGTATGTCCCATGCAGATTTCTCGCCTTTGCTCGTGTTAGAAAATGGCGCGGATTGGATACAGACAAGGTCAGTAGCCAAATCGCTACTGAAGTGACGTCACCAAGTTATGGCATAACAAGGAGAATGAATAGATCTAAGTTTCACAGAAAACCGTGGGAGCAGTCACACCCACCGTTGAAAATTTATAGGGCCCACCGTGATGTATTTTTGAGATCCAACCTATTCATAAGTTAACATAGAGATAGATGAAGTGAAAACAAAAATATCAGCTTGATTGGAAACTACTGTGGCCCCTAAGAAGTTTTGAACGGTGAATGTCACTGTTCCCACTATTTTCTATGGTGGGGTCCGCTTGAACTTTAGATCTATATCATTCTCTTTGTAATTCCATAAAAACGATCTCTAAAAATGGTTGGACAGTATGGATACAACACAGACGTCATGGTAGGGTCCACAGAGTTTGGTGACGTCACTTCAGTAGCGATTTGGCTACTGACGTTGTCAGTATCCATTCCGCGACCGTTAGAAAAATAGACGTCAGAGATGGGATGGCCAATCATCCATTCTCCACTCCGCACGTACACGTCCTGCCACTACGTGGACCAACCTGAATTCTCGACTCGAAAATGATAATGGAGGGGCCCACCTAATGAATGATCCGGATCTTGAAAACCAGTCCTCTGCTCCATCATGAGGATTCGTTATGTGTACCCGTTCACAAGCGATGTGTGGTGGGCTTGAAACACACGGGCGAGATCCAACGGACGGAACTTCCCACAAACCTCATTACCGTGGGTCCCACCTTGATGTATTTATTCTACATCCACTCCGTTCATCCGTTTTAATATATCATTTTAGGGCATGAGCCTAAAAATTTAGAAGATCCAACCTAAGGTGGACCGTAATACAGGAAAGAGTGGTGACTGAACGGCCTACCACTAAAACTCACTGTAACGTGCCTGTAATGTTTATTTGCCATCGATAAGGTCATAAAAACTTGGATAAGGTCACATCGACGGCGTTCCAGTTAATGTATACTGACAAACTGTTATTGTGATCTAAACGGTTGAATTGATCAAGGGTTGAAATATTTCAATTAAAGAATTTTTCCCCCCTTTGGATCTCCACCATTTAAGGTGAGACCCATCAAATAAACGGTATGGATCAATGAAAAATGACCCCTTAGAAAACAAATGATCCTTTGCCCCAAGGCTTGGGGGCTTTGGGAATTTGCTGCTACTACAATACCAGGCCAGCTCATATGCACGCCACCATTTGTGCTAGCATGGCACATACCATCAGATCCATCCATCACCGAGATGGCACTAAATTGGAGCCAGTCTAGTAATCTAGTGGGCCACAGTTCATGAAACCGATGTACAGCTGAATAGAACTTATATGGAGCTTTATAGGCCGTCCATCTGCTTCTATCATTGTACCCACATAACAAGTGGACCTGCTTGATACGTGGCTTGTTGGTACCGGCGCATACATATCACAATATGATTCGTACGGATTTTATCTTTTGAATATGGTGTTTTCTTTTAATGATCCAAACCGGGCCTAAACTCGACGGAGGATATTAATTTTTTTAAAAAAGCTCTTAGATTGAAATATTTCAACCTTTGATTATGGAGGTATACTATTTTGCATATGGATGGTCATCGCAACCCTTGAATAATCAAAGAAATTAAATATATAAATATGAGACATTTTTGGGTATCTGACATCCATCCTTAGGCCCGTCATATCAATGGCTTGGATAATTGAAGATGCCCATCTCGAAGAAGCGGATTGTGTGGTGAGTAACTCACTACACTTAGGGCCTGTTCGGCCGGGCGAATCCCATGGGATTAGGAGGGATGGGATGGATATTAAGGTTATGAAGGTGATGTCAGTGGATTAGTTTAAGATCCATGGGATTGCTATATCCCGGGACAAGTTCACTCCATCTGTCTGGCACACCCAGCATATCCTGGGATTTTACCTTCTAATCTGTCCAACCAAGGGATGAGATCAATTTTAAGGTAATGATGGTGATGCCAGTGGATTGTTTCAAGATCCATGGGATTACTTATATCTCAGGACTCACCGGGTCAGTTTGGCTCGTCATGCATATCCTGGGATATCATGATCCCATCCCTCCTAATATCATGGGATCGGTCTGGCCAAACTGGCCCTTGGCGTACTAAGTAAACTTTGTGAGGTCCACCATGATTTATGTATCTAATCTGCTCCTTCTATCAATTTTACCAGATAATTTTAGCCTGAGCCTAAAAATAAAGTATATAGAATGTTCGAATGGACTACATCACAGGAAACGGTTGAATTGAATGCCTACCGTTGAAAATTCTTGGGGGCCAAAGGAAGTTTTGGATCAAGCTTATGTTTGTATTTTCCCTTCATCCATGTATGATCTTATGAACAGGTTGGATGACAAATAAACATCACCATCTGGACTAGAAAGGTTTCAACGGTGGAAATTATTATCTCCACTGTTTCCTGTGGTATGATCCACTCAATCGTTAGATATGCTTCAATTTTGGGTTAAACCCCTTAATTTATATGGAAAAACGGATGGACAATGTAGATAGACCACATACATTCAAGGTGGGCCCAATTGAGTTTACTTAGTATGATAAGAGCGTATTGAGTAACTTGGTATGTAGGGGTGTACATCGAGCCGAATCGAGTCGAACTGGGCTCAACTAGGCCCAACTTGGTCACCAGTCAAACCCAGCCCGAACTCGGCTCGGCCTGGTCACCGGGCCAATATGTCCAGCCCGAACTCGCCCCGGTCAGCAATCGGGCGAGTTCAGGCCAGTTTCGGACTTGCTCCATCTACAAAGGGACCCACGATTTGGAAGTCCTGGATTGCTGTAAATCTATGACATCTGTGAGGTGGATGAGTCACTGTCACTTCAAAAATGAGCGGTAAACTATTTCAGAAGTCGAGAGAGAGAGAGAGAGAGAGAGAGAGAGAGAGAGAGAGAGAGAGAGAGAGAGAGAGAGAGAGAGTTTAGGGTTGGGCAATGTTCTCACTTCTTTGTTTCAAATGGTTAGGGTAAGAATTTCAGAATATATATATATATATATATATATATATATATATATATATATATATATATAAACGGCCGAGTCGGATTTCAGACCGAGTTGGGCCGAATTGGGACCTGTTCGAACTTGGCCCGAACTTAGTTTTGAGCTGAAGAAAATGGCCCATCCCGAACCGAACTCAGTTTCAGATCGGGCCGAGTTGAGCTTTTTCGAACTAAGTCAAGCGAGTTAACCGGGCTAACCCAGTTCGTGTACAGCCCTATCGGTACGCAATCCGATTTCCCTTCCGAAATACTGAGGTCCCCAGCGTATCCCGTTGCAAAACATTCGTATGTATCCCATCAGGGCTTTCAACGTGCAGGGCCTGGTGTTGGACTCGGCCCGGATTTGAATTGTCTTGGGCCGGGCCATTGGTCCGGCTATTCAACGTTTCAATTTTGGCAGCCCATTGACAGCCCTAATCCCAGCAAAACTATACTTGATCCGCAAGTTTCCACATTACACACGAGTGGAGGCGGACTGCCTGTGACCCGGGAGCAGTGTGGGTCCCACAGGTGTCCTTGACAAATCCACTCCTTCCATCTGTTTAGCAAGATAGGAATTTAAAAATCAGGCAAATACAAAACTCATGTAGCCCATAGCACGTGAAACGACGGGGATTGAACGCCTGAGTAGTAATAATCTTATTAACGGTTCCAGGAAGTCTTCAACGGTAAGCGTTTCCGTTCCCACTCTTTCATTTGGTGTGGCCCACCTGAATTTTGGATCTACTTGATTTTTAGAATCATGTCCCTTTGTGGTCTTTGAAAACAGATGGACCGCGTGGATGTACAATACATATATCAAGGTGGACCCCACAGTCAGGGCCGCACCATGTTCGGTGAGGTCGCGCCGCACCTGATCCGCTCCCTGGGCAATTGGCGTCTATATATAGTAGAACTGTAGAAGATTCAAAGCTTCCACAAACGCCTCCGCTCTCTCACCCGCACTATTTCTCGGTAAGTATCGCGATATCTTTCTCGTCATCATGTAGTAGTTCTTCTCTTTCCTTTCCTTTTGTCTTTTATTCTTTATTATTCTTCTTCTCGTTGGATGAGATTTCTTGGAACCATTGATTTCAAGATTTGAATGAAAAAGTACGGTTACAATTCTTTCTACTTTATCCCACGGTGTAGATTTCTCTATGGGCCCAGATGGGCTAATCTATGATCATCTTTAATTGTCGTGTATCATCCAATTTTTTAAGATGGATTGATAAAACATCATCAGATATGTTGTGCATGAGAATAGTCTTCTCCGGGAGCGGATTAGGTGTTACTTCGTAACACTAGTCTTACCGTGGGGCCCAATTTGATGATGTGTTGTATATCCATGCCGTCCATCCGTTTCTCCAGCACATTTTAGGATGCGGTCCTAAAAATTAAGCATATCAAAATATCAAGTAGATCACGCCACAGGAAACAGTGGTGATTGAGTGCCTGACCATTAAAATTCAAAAGGGCCCATCCTAAGGTTTTTATAATTTTTTTTTTGTCCATCCAACTTCTTGATAATATCAAGAATACCTGGATGAATAGAAATTACAAAGATCAACTTTATCCAAAACTTTTCCGGCCCACAAAATTTTTTTAATGGTCAATCATCATTATTTCTAGTGGTGTGGTCCACCTGAGGTATTTTATCTCTTAAGGTATGGGATATTGTACTAAAATGAAGTGGAAAAACAGATGTACGGCGTGGATATAAAAAAAAATACATCAAGGTGAGCCCCACACGGTTAGGGTAGGAGCTAATTCTCTGCCGTAGTCTTCTCCAATCCACGGTGAATCCTTCCTACCCAAAAGTCCACCATAACTATTGGTGGGCCCACCGATGAATGTTTGTATGGCAGGAACTTACCATAGATTCTATAATCTACAGTAACATTTTTTAACGGATGTGATTACCTGATTAGGTGATAAGGGACCAAGCCCTTTCAATGGGCCCACTCAGCCCTGATAATGTAGTAAAAAAATCGTAGTCCTGTGATGAGTCACGATCCCAACTCATCCAACGGACTCGATCAAGTCTTAAAACCATGAGGCACACACATCACTGATTTCTCTTTTGATTTGTGATTTCAGTTACCCAGATTGGAGCGTCTGGACATTACATTCATCATTGGCGTAGATGGTTTGGGTGGCCCAGATCTCTAGTGACGAAGGCAAGGGAAGGTAGGTACTGCACTGGCGGTTGAATAAATGGTTCATTTCAAATTCCAACAGCCTAAAGAAGGCTATCTTTAGGCTGTTGTAGACGAATATTCATTCAATCCACCATTGCTGTACCTACATTCACCTGTCTTCCGCACTACGGTTCTGCTTCCCGAATCATCTGCACCGTTGTCTGATGCCGTAGAGTGTGGACCGTCTGATTTGCATGGACACCAAGGATGCGCCATCAGAGACACTATTACTATAATTGGATCTAAGGTATGTGTGATCTAGTAAGTTTTATCATGTTTTGCAACCCACTACAAGAGTTACAATGGGCCATGAATACAATGCTGACCTGTCTGGTCTACACATGTGGGCTCTTATTTTGAGATCCAGACCGTTGATTGATGAGATCAACCCCACCATTGATTTGGGCATGTTACAAATTCTCTTGGATGGGAAGATCATAACCGTTTGGTCAGTGGCCTACACATCGATGGGTGAGAAAAAAAATACAATGGGTTTGAAAGTATAAAAGATTTGGGATATCCCATCTACCTCAGGCCCATCAAATCAACCGTCTGGATTCTTCTTCCTCCCTCTCCACCTTCCTTTAGTTGAGTTGATCATTAAGGACCCAAACTTCCATGAATTATCAGCCTTTGAATTGCCAGGCAAGGAAGGTTCGGCTGTGAATCCTGCTACGGCCACCACCAGCTCTCCTCACACATCTAAATTCGGTAATGGCCCATCTTCGGGTGGGTCCCACAGAACATGACCCCACATCCCATATACTCTAGGCCATTCATCATTGCTTGGACCCGCCCAGCCGAGAGAATGGCCCTTGATTGGGAGCCCAAGCCCAACCCTCGAACAGGTTTAGGGCCCCAGACTGGGCCTATCTGAGTTGTTTGGCTCATTTCCAATCACAGTTAGAAGATTTGGTGACTCAGATAGACTCGCTCAAGCCAACACGAGCTCACCCAAGTTGGTGCGTCTTATGGTATCGAACTGGACTGAGTCATGCTGAATAGGCCCGACTCACCGTAGCCATGGCGCCCTAGTTGTGGAGTCTTGATGCCAACGCCATCGCTGCCCAGCCGTAGCGAAGCATCGGCCCAGCTGCGGCGCCATGGCACCCTGATGGCGGAGCCTTAATGTTGGGGCCACCACAGCCCTGACATAGCGTCGCTACTGCCCTACAGTAGTGCGGTGCTGCCCGATAGTGGTGCAATGGCATCTGGATGGCGTGGCCTCCACATAACGTCATTGCGGTCCCGATCAAGGCACATGAATCTGGAAAATATGAATACGAAGATCTTCGATCAAGGCACATGCATTTCATGCATAAGTTTGCTTTCTTTTATAGGTGAAAAAATAATACTAATACTTTTAATTCCTCTCAATTTAGTGAAAGCGTTGTATACTATTGTGTTTTTCATGCATTAATATACTTTATTTTATAATACTAGCCTGTCAAGTAGAAATATTGTTGAACTACGTAAATATATGTGTCTCTTGTATTTTAGTGATTTGATTGATAGGAAGGGAAAACATATAATGCCATCCGAAAGGGTGGACCTTGCTTGCCTCATAAGAGCCCGTATCCTTCTCTTGGGTCCACACCCTCCCAACCATACTTTACATCCTCTCAAATGCTCTACCTTAATTGTACATGCTCATGGACCGTTTGAATTACATCAATTCCTTCTCAAAGCAGTGAGTTCATTGTAGTTATTATTTCATGTATATAACATATGCCTTTGTCATTATTTACATCTTGCCTTAGAATCGGGAGTATTTTCCACCAAGGACTTGTGCTAGAACACAACTTAAAATATATAATTGAACCCATATCAATAAACTAACTCTTTGAAGGAGTGTGCTTTCTTTCGGGCGGGTACCTGAGATGTACTTCATAAATGCTTATGAAAATCATCTCCAATATCCATCACAAATCTGAATTTGAATTATTTAGAGAATGTCCTGTCATGGAAATGAGCCGCTCACCATATGAGGTCCACATTTGATTTTATGTCCATTTTAAAAGCCACTTCGATTGGACGATCCTAGTCATTCAACCAATGATAGGGAAAATGGACAGTTCATGCGGATTATAATAGAGAAGGTATTGCCATTAATTTGGACCAACCACTCTATGTGGCCAACCTTTGATTGCTCATCCCTCCCAAAAATCAATTTGATCAAATGATCTTGACTATGGGACCAATGGTAGGGAAAACCAACCATTGTGAGGGCCACAAATGATTGTCCATCTCTCTTAAAAGTTATTAACTAGATATTCCTAACCATTTGATCAATGAATAGGAAAATGAAAAGTCCACATTAATTATAATAAAGGTCTGCTCATTGGCTTAGATCGTCCATTATGTGAGGCCCACCTTTGATTGCAGAGAGAAGGGCGCACTAATTATAATAAATTTAATCGTGATTATGGATGCTTTTATTGTTTTTTTATTGTTTTTTTTTTTTTTAAATTTAACTCCAAAATTCACTTTTTGATTTTTGAAAGGAATTTGCAAAATTGTAAATATTGAACAACCATGTTTAAAATTAATAAA
This sequence comes from Magnolia sinica, assembly GCF_029962835.1. NCBI lineage: Eukaryota > Viridiplantae > Streptophyta > Magnoliopsida > Magnoliales > Magnoliaceae > Magnolia > Magnolia sinica. The sequence continues at coordinate 6,832,061 of NC_080579.1, forward strand.
AAAGACTGGTTAAATTGTAAATTTCATGTTTACCCAAATGCAGCCTAGAAGTTTACTGCACTGCAAACTCATAATCAATTGCAATGGACTAGGTTGCCTCATCGTCAACCGGCCCAACCTACTTGATTCTGAGGTAGGTTCCAGCTAAACTAATTGGGATGTGGATTGAACTTGGACTAGAAAATGTAGTCTATTTAAGTAAACAGGTCTGGTTCAAGCTAAACCCTAACAACACCAACCCACCTTTTTTACTTAATGGTGAACCTACAATTCTAGTTTACTTCAGCTGTTCTTGAAATGGTGGCTAGATATGTAGAAGGGTTAGTGTAACCCAAGTCTATACAAATGGGCCTCGGTTTGCAAATCCTATATGATGGTCCCTCCTTGGACGTGTGGCTGACCAGCCCAACCCTGCTTTGGACTGTACTTTGACCTTTTAGCTTATCACATGGCTCAACTATAGCTCAGCATGCATGGCCCAGTCAATTTTTGGGCTAGGCTTAGGCTCAAGTTGTTTAGGCAGGCTATAATTTACTACAAAATTTTCATTCTAACCCTTGGTTATGCAATCCATGCATCTTGAACGGGAACTTTGCATTTATTCTTCTAAATGTCTATTTCTTTGCGCATGTGAAGCTCACCTGGTCAACCGTTTTGTTTACACTTATCTTGTTATAGCTGTTGTAATAGATGTCTTAAATCGAGTCTGTTACTATGCCTGTTGACGTAATTGACAGACCATTTGATGACATCGAACAGTGCTCGATCCTATCGAGATTTTCTGGATTTTCTCCATTGGTTGCCGATCTATCTTGATACTTTTTTGATGCCATCGAAGGTCGCTGATTTTCGTAAAGTTGCTAATTTGTGGGATTTGTTTCCTTTTCTGATTGGGTTTCCTCCAAAGGCTATATATTGGAGTGCAATTGGAATTGGGAATGTACGCAAGTGTTCTAAGGATTTCTAAATCACTCTAGGGTTTCAAAGGGTGTATCAAGGGTGAGATTCGATGTTGTTCAAATCGGGTAAGTTATTTCTCTTTGTAATTTCTGCTTTGAGAGTGATTATCTGTCGCTTTGTGCCATGGTTTTTTCCTAAAAGGATTTTTCCACGTTAAATCGTTGTGTTCTTCTCCCTTTTGCTTGGTGCTATTGAATTTCTATTCTAGATTATCTCTGCATGCTTCCACGGTTCCCCCAACAATAGCTAGATAGGATAGTGTCACGTGTCGACATACTCATACGGGGAGGTAAGAAAAAGTAATTACGAAGCATGAAAGAGAGACCATTGATTGATGAGATCAACCCCACCATTGATTTGGGCATGTCTCAAATTCTCTTGGATGGGAAGATCATAACCATTTGGTCAGTGGCCTGCACATAGATGGGTGAGAAAAATAACAATACAATGGGTTTGAAAATGCCAAAGATTTGGGATGTCCCATCTACCTCAGGCGCATCAAATCAACCGTCTGGATTCTTCATCCTCCCCGTCCACCGTCCTTCAGTTGAGTTGATCGTCGAGGACCCAAACATCCATGGATTATCAGCCTTGAATTGCCCGGCAAGGATGCTTCGGTTGTGAATCCTGCTAAGGCCACCACCACCTCTCCTCACACACATAAATTCGGTGATGGTCCATCTTCGGGTGGGTCCCACAGTATGTGTAGTAGCCTGAAAGGGGGCAGATCCAGAGGTCAGGTGGGTGATAAAATGGACAGTTAAAAAGAACTCGCCGGCCATCCGTGTTTAGGAATCACGTGTGGTCCATCTGATGACTAATCTGATTTTCGGTCCTTGGTAAGTGGATGGTGGGGCCCGCCGCTGTATGAACAGCTCAGATGTTGCTTATCCATCCAAGATGTGATTACATAATTGCTTGGACCCGCCCAGCCCAGAGACTGGCTGTAGATTTGAAGCCCGGTTCCAACCCTCTGTCAGGTTTTAGGGGCCCAGACCTTGGTCCCACATGATCAGGCTGCCTAGTTGCCTGGCCCATTTCTACTCATGGTTAAAAGACCTGGCGACTCCGAGAGACCAGTTCAAGTCAACACGGCCTCATGCACCACGTCCGATTGAATAGGCTTGACTCACCCCAGTCGGTGTGGCTTATGACATCGAACTGGACTGAGTCATGCTGAGTTCGAGTCAACTCCTGTGAGTTGCATCTTACTAGCCTGAGTCTAGAAACTATGTTTCCACCCTCTAGACACAGGAGTTGCATCTTACTAGCCTGAGTCTAGAAACTATGTTTCCACCCTCTAGACATAGCATTCACGTATGTGGATCAAGCCATCCGAGCCATGGCCCATACAGTGCAATGGGGACGTGGATTTCTTTGTCAGGAAGTTTCTGTGCTGGGAAGCCTAAGCGGAATCCATTCTTTTCATTCGTTTTTTGAGATCATTTTAGGACATGAGGCCAAAAATGAACTGTATCCAATACTCAAGTGAGCCTTAAATGTGAGTATTAAACGTCTACGGTTGAAATATTCACAGGGCCACCTAAGTTTTAAATCAAGCTAATATTTGTGTTCTCAGTTCATACCATTAGGAATGATGTCATTAATTAAGAAACTCTTCTGAATTCCGCCCCTCTCATACCAAGAGAAGTACAAACACAAGTGGTAACACCCGGGCTCTGACACACAGCGTCCCAAGCCTGGGAAACAGCCTTTAACATTGTTCTACCTTTAATAGGGGATGGATCGTGATCCTGAATTCGGATTTTTTTCATCAACTCAAGACCAAGACCTTGTAACAAGGACATAGACTCCTTATAAGCCTCTGCCACATGGGCAGATGTGGGTTTTGTGCGCAGGAACTTCCTCCCATAGGCTTTAGCAGGAAATCCGAGCGTACGTGCAATTAATGGCATAGGCCCAAAATCAACTATCCATTTGCTGACTTGGTGAATCCATGTTGGCACAACTATTTGCCAAATTGGAAGATCCTAGTCGTTGAATTAATGGCTAAGAAAAAGGATGATTCATATTAATTATAATAGAGGTCTAAGTACCAAGTAGAATAATTTTTCTCCTTGAATGTCAACCATTGGTTGGACTTCTTTCTTCTCAAAATTCCTCCACCCAATGACTGCGATCAGCCAACCAATTAATGTGGTTCTTGGGTAATACCCCATATGTTGCAAGGTCCCACAGATGAACCGTCTGGATCTAGCACATGTGTAGCGAGTGCAAAAATAGACTGCTTGTTATCTAAGAAATAACAAACCACAGCATAGCATTTTATCCAACAAGCTAAAACACCAGAACAAACACATTTATTCTACACTCTCACATCATACACATACCAAACATGTTTAAAATCCAAGCCACTTATCAGATAGATGATCACACTGATAAATGCCCCATCTCAAAATTCGGGCTAATCAGATAATCACATCGGCCACACATCGCAAAATTCACTGAGACGTCCAATTACTTTGCACATATGCGGCTGACCTGATTATTGAACTAGCATGATATTTTAGGCAACGCATATAAACAGTGTGAAAAGTCTGATGAACGGCTGGGATCTCACTAACGTGAACGTTGTATCTACAAACTAATCTAAGGAATGAGAGATCTGCTTGAAGAGCCGTGCGTGGTCTTCAAACAGAGCGACCACAGCATCCACACCACCTTTGCCAACCACATTCAATGTGGGTTTCAAGATCACCAGACCTTCTACCGGGACCCATGAAGGAAGAAAACCACATAAGTTCCCTCCAGCCCCAAAATCCACTTCATGGAAAGGAAACCCTAACCAGCTATCAATTTCCAGATTAGGGCACAAAACGGGCCCCTCAACATCTGCAACGACACCAACTCATCCCCACCGTTGATCTCCCAGAAATCGATCAATGACCGGATATACCCGTCCCCGATCCGTCCCACTGCATCATGCACTAATCGTGCCACATCCTCGACGCTCCCTTCATTCAGCTCCCTCACATGCGCTCTTGGGATGGTGTTGAGGACCATGTTGCCGAAGTACTCCGATGGTACAGCTGGCCGCAATCTTGACCGTCCATTCACGGCCACACTCATCTCACTAAGCGTATCGGGATCAAGCCCACGAGCCCTTGTTACTTTCTTCCAAAGGTGGGCCGCTAAAATCTCGAACGTAGAATGTTAACGTGGCATTTGAGCTTTGATCTTTGATATGAAATCCACACTGTAGTGGACCACCACGTTACATACTTTGTTAGATTTAAAGGGAGAAGGAAGAGAAGATGGTGGCAGTGGAAAGAGCTGAAAGTCAATCCCCTAATGGTCATGATCACATCTTGGTGGGTCCCGAGGTATTAGCATGGTTCGATCATAGACTGGAAACTTGTCTATGTGGAGCCCACGAACCAACTTCGCCCACGTAACAAAGAAGGAGCTCATTGATTTACCATCAGCCACTCGATGATGGTTCGTTATTCCAATCACTAGGCCACCGCAAGAAAAGCGGTTGAACTGGACTTGGAGTAAGTGCTGGGCTACGTCGGTTTGAGTGTGCAACTGCACTAGCTTTGGTGATGGTTCGAGCGGCAAAATATCTAGTAATTCCATTGCTACATTCGTCTCCACCATCAGAACACCTCCACCATTGCCTCCAACTGAAACAGATGGACGGCGACGATCATTGTTGTCTGAGAGATGGCCTGCTAGGGTAGGAAAGAGCTTTAGAGCTTTCATTAAGCCATCTTTCAAAGTGGTGTTTGTTGGTGTCAGCGGCATGAAGGCGTATAACACGGCTTCATGCATGTTTGGTATGACCATGTCGAAGACGGTGATGGGTATTTTGGTAGTTTCGGTGGGAGGTAGGCTCTGGGGAATGACTGTAGAACTCACTACATGAACTTCCATTTTTGAGGTGGTAAGCTTTCTTTGGTTTGCTTTACAAGGACGGGCACTTTCAGCATTTTATGGGCATCCTTGGCCTCTCTCTCTCTCTCATTTAGAACGTGAAACACGCATGCAGTGAAGAAAGATCTTGCATCCAACGGATTGGCTACTCCCCTGCCATCAGCCAATGGCTGTTGATCAGTGGTTTGTGGGACCCACCATGATGTATGCGTTTCATCCATGCCGTCCATCTATTTTTTAGACCAATTTATGGAAAAATGAGGTATATCCCAATTTCAAGTGGACTACATTACATAAAACCGTTTTGAATGAACGTCGACCATTAAAAACTTTTAGGGGCCATAAAAGTTTTGGGTCTGTATAGATTAATTAAGTGATTGGATGTCAAATAAACAGTATAGTGTGCCTTAGGATGATTTTAATGGTGAATGTTCAATCACTATTTTTTTTTTCATACGGCGTCGTCTAGTTAAGGTTTATTTTCCTCTAATATTTTAAAATGATTTTTAAAAATAAATGAACGGAAAGGATGAAACACATACATCACGGTGAGGCCCTTAGAGCACCGACCACCAGCCAATCCGTTTCCCTTCCGTCAGCCACCGTCGTGGACACTGCTTGCGACGGGGCGGGTACGCAGTGGCTGGAACTGCTTACTCGCATTAAACGGTAGAGACTGTCAGTCAGAACATGTACACATGTCAGTATCTATTACGCGTCCCTAATCCTCGCCGGCTGTTACATGCCACGTGTCATGTCTTGGTCCGACAGCTGTCTCAGAACGTGGATTAAATACTGACAAATTTACTGGAGCGACGTCACCGCGTTCTGTGAACCCACAAATGATGCATGTGCTGTGTCAACAACCTCCATTCATATAATATATTATTTGAGTTGGGATCCTCTGTTATCAGGCCAACAGAGAATTCCTATTACCCTAATGGTTTGGCGTCCGAAGCTGTTTTTTATTATTTTTATTTTTTTAGTGAGTAGTGACGTGGACCAATGAGAATTAGGGTATCAGGAATTCTCTGTTGACCTGATAACAGAGGATCCGGACTCATATTATTTTAAGGCATGAACTAGAGAACGAGGCAGATACAAAGCTTTAGTAGGACCCACTATAAGAAAACAGCTGAAAGGTTGATTCGTTGAAGCCTTTCTAAGGCCCACCGTAATGTTTTTAACTTTCGTGGACTTTACAAGATTTTAACGGTCGCGTCACTCTCCCCACTGTTTTCTGGGAACGGATTGGCTACTCCCCCTGACACCAGCCCGGGGCTGGTGGTCGGTGCTCTGTGGGCCTGCCATGATGTATGTGTTTCATCCATTCCATTCGTCTATTTTTAAAGATCATTTTAAGGCTTTATCCTATAAATAAGAGGGATATAGATATCCGGTGGACCACACTACAGGAAAACAATAGTGATTGATTGGATATCCATCATTTAAATTCTCCTAAGGCTCAATGTACTTTTTATCTGACATCCAATCGGTTGATTAGGTCATAAGGACTCAGATGAAGGGAAAAAACAAAGATCAGAATGATCAAATACTTTTATGGCCACCAAAAAGTTTTTAATGGTTGAAGTTCATTCGACACTGTTTCCTGTAATGTGGTCCACTTGAGATTTTTATATATCTTATTTTTTGTATAATATCATAAAATGATCTATAAAAATAGATGGACGGAATGGATGAAAAACATACATCATGGTGGGGCCCATATAGCACCGAACACCAGCTATTGGCGGGTGGCAGGGGGAGTAGTGGATCCGTTTCCCTGTTTTCTCAGGTGGGATCCACTGGAGCTTTGGATGTGACTGATTCTTTGAATCTTACCCTAAAATGATTTCTCTATATAAATGGACGGTGCGGATATAAAACATACATCATAGTGGGCCCACAGAACTTGGTGACATCACTTCGGTCAGGAAACGGATTGGCTAATCCCCTTGCCACCAGCCCCGTGGCTGGCGGTCGGTGCTATGTGGGCTCTACCATGATGTATGTGTTTCATCCATTCGGCTCATCCATTTTTTAAAGATAATTTAAGTCCTCCTACCAAAAATTAGAGATATACAAATCTCAGGTGGTCCACACCACATGAAAACAATAGTGATTGGATATCCACCATTAAAATCCTCTTAAGGCCTACTATACTGTTTATTTGATATCTAATCTGTTGACTAGGTCATACAAGCCCAGATGAAGGGGCTTGATCCAAAGCTTTTATGGCCCCCAAAATGCTTTTAATGGTCAACGCTCATTCAACAATGTTTCCTGTAATGTGGTCCACATGAGATTGGGATATAACTCATTTCTGGTCTCATGCCGTAAAATGATATCTAAAAATAGATGGACAACAAGGATGAAACATATACATCATGGTGAGGCCCACAGAGCACCAACCACCAGCCATTGGCTGGTGCAGGGGGAGTAGCCAATCCGTTCTCCTTCGGTAGCAGTCTCGCTACTCAACTTGTCGGTAGCCAATCCGTGCCGGCGGATTAGGTACTACCCTGCCTGTTTCGAGCTTAGGACAGGTAGAAGCTCTTAGGGCCGCTGAGGGGCCACCGTGATTTATGAGTTTTATCCACACTGTCCATCTATATTTCCATGTCATTTTAGATTGCTGAACCAAAAATATGACAGATCTAAGGCTTAAGTGGAGTACACCACAGGAAGCAGCGGTACTAAGGATGCCCACCATTGAAACCTTCTTAGGGTCCACTGTGTTGATTTCCAACCTGTTGATATGGTCATATACAGACGAATGAAGTGAAAAAACAAATATTTTCTTGATCCAAAACTTATGTGGTCCGTAAGATATTTTCAACCGCAGGAATTTAATTCTCATTGTGTTTTTTTATTTTTGGCTTCATAATCTAAAATTATATTTAAATTTCATACATCACGGTGGCCCCTCAATTTCCCTAGGAGTCTCCGCCTAACCCGAGCTCAGAACACGCGGGGGGTAGTACCTAATCCGCGCCCCTAATAGCCTGGCACTTAATCGGTCTCAAATTCGAAAGATGACCGTTGTAAAATACCTAAGGGCCTGTTTGGTCCTTGGATTAAATGATCTAGAATTGTATTAGATGGGATTATTGCTATTTTTGCACAATGAATACATGTCTGAAAATACTATGGTATTTGAGCCACTTGTACATGTATATAACTAGAATGTCACATGTAAAGGGCATATATGGATAAATGGCATGGATAAAGCATGTGCATCGATGTGGGGCCCACATGTGTAGTGGATTTCAAAATTCACGGAAATCCAGCATGGGACCAAATGCAATTCCATTCCACCTAATCTTAACTCATCTCGTCATCCCCAAACGCTGGATGACAGACTCAGGGATGTGATACCCCAATCTAATCCGAGCCAACTCCACCTCAATTCGAGTCGAAGGCACAGGATCCTTCGGACCCCCTTCGCCAGTGGATTCCTTCGGATCTCCTCACCCGACTGGTCGCGCTCTACACTAACTGGCCTCTTTACCAGGGACCCCTCTATCGCCCACGACGCTGGAAAATCGACATCAGCCATCATCACTAATGGCAACGGTGGGTTTGACATTACCCGGAGGCTATTCGCCCCACTGTCGTCGCCGGAGGCCCCCTCCAATGAACTCAGAGAGTCTGATATGGCGGCTTTTTATAGATGTTGAGAGTCGCTGATTAAAAGCAAAGATAAAGGAGGGGGCAAATGAAGTTTGAAGCTCATCGACGAAGAAATAAATGCCTGACCACTGATGGAGATAATTGCGCGGAAATCACCTATTCGCACTAAGGAAGACGATTGAATGGAAAGGTAGAAATGCCGACGAAAACGACTAAGGGTTGGGGCTTCCCTTATATAAGGAAGCCATGTGGTAGCGCTTGAGTACGCCCATCAATGCTGGGTCCGTACAGCGTCCCCTCAACTACCCCCTTCTGATACGTGGCGTGACCTCATGCGCCGCTCAACCCTAATATCGAGTAAAAGCCACGTGTCATGCTCTCATTAGTCTGTTACTGAAACGGTTGCCTGACGCCTCACGTGACCTCGAACCACGAAACACCATGCCGTGTTTAATTAATGACACGCCTCAATTACCGTATTAGCCACCATGTCTGGCATTTATGACAACATGACCCGACCTAAACTATACATAACCCGACCTAACTATACTTGACTTACTTTCCGGGCCTTCGTAGATCGGCTCAAAAAGTAAGGGGGGCTTATTATTGGGGGAAAAATAGATGAGTCGATAGGTCAACTTATGGAATGGACCAACTCTACAGACCTGCACAGACCCAATGAGATTTGAGCCTTAAGGGGCATCTACGTCCGAAGACAGATCGACCTTCAAGGAGATCGATTGAACTGTAAGGACACTCAAAGAGGATGCAACCGTAAGTCCACTCAAATGGCCAATTACCAACCTAACCTATAAGTCGGTCATAGCTCGGCTATAGGATGTCCATAGCTCGGCTATAGGTCAACCATAACTCAATCATAACTTGGCCACAACTTGGCTATAGCTTAGGATAACCTCTAAAACAAGGCAAATGCGGGTTTAACGGAAAGCTCAATATAGCTCGCGTCTACTATGTCTGACATGATCTTCTCCCGAATCCAAGAATCTCTCTAACGACCCAAAGATCTCTCCCAAGATCTTCGGGGGATCAAGTCAGATCCCGAGAACTTTAGATGGCGATAATCTCAAGAGGATCCTGGACGAATCTGGATACCTATGCGGAATGACCTTGGGCATATCAGGAGAAACTCTTTACGGCATTATCTTCCTTCTCATATAAATAGAGGTATCCCCATCCAATATAAGGTACGCACACATATTCTAATATTCGAGTGGTGACTCTTTTTCTTCGGAGGGTCTCATGTGCAAGCCAGAGTCTCCTTTGTCTGTTTCTTTCATTTGTGCAGGTTCTAGAGGGTTAAGTAAGGAGGGTCTACCAGAAAAACTGCATCAACAAATATAAATAGCTGCTTTAATTTTTAAAATTTTAAAATGTCTATTTATTTGTGCAGGAGTGGCTCAATTGATCAACGGAGATAAAAAAAATATATGGTGAGTTTTTTTTTTTAATATCAATTTTCATACTGACTTAGGATGGTCAGAGGCCTAATGAACCATTTGCACTTAGGGCTATTACTTGGGCTCTTGATTTAAGCCCCAACCCGACCGTGAGGCCTGATACACTGCCCTAACCTCTTTCCAATGCAGTCTAAGCCTGAAGGCCCATTGGGACTACCTGCCCGATTGACAGCCCTAGATCAAGGGTGGCACCGTGGTACCCCACAAAGTGCGTCAGATGTGAAACGTTATGCAGCTGTCCCCTCGCAAAAAAAACATGTGGGCCATACCTGCATGCTTGAATGTGGACCATTGATCCTCTGTTGTCAGACATGTGGCCTACTAGGTGAGTCGATCGGTCAAATCTGTTGGATCGAATGTCTTCATCACAGAGACTGCTCGATGATCATCCCTGATCTGCAACACGCACTCCACTTTACACGTGTGGAGGTTTCGCATGTATCACATGAAGATTTCTCGCCTTTGCTCGTGTTAGAAAAATAGATATCAGAGATGGGATGGCTAATCATATCCATGTTCCACTCCGCACGTACACGTCCTACCACTACGTGGACCAACCTCAATTCTTGACCGTAAAATGCTAATGGAGGGGCAGGCCCACCTAAATGAATGATCTGGATCTCGAAAACCAGTCCTCTGCTCTATCTTGAGAATTCTTTACTGTTGAGGGTCAAATATTGCATATCAGACCCAGTTGTTGCATAGATTTACACGCATGATACCGCTTAATGGCCTGATTAATCGTGTTTGTAATGCAGAGTGTATGCACGAGCCTGGACCGAAAAGGGTGCTTAAAGCATGGACTTAATGCTCTAATGACACCAAAGCATGGGACGGACTCCAGAGATCCAAGATCAACAAGATTACACATCAGGGACCCGGAAAAATCGAGAAACCGAAGCTCAAACGGCCTGAAAGTCAGCTAGAATGCAAGATCACAGGGTTTCTACCATCCGTTCGGTTCGAAACTTCACATATGGCCTAAAAACTAAAAACTAACCGAACATGTCAAATTTCAGCCATTGGATCCCCCTGAAAGTGGCCCAACGGACAGATCAGCCCATAAATCAGTGAACTGGGGCCCGCCTGGTGTCTGAAAGTGCTTCAATCTTGGGCTCAACGATTCAAATGAGCTGACAAAACGGATAGACGGATCAGATCTCTCAAAAAAACATCATAATGGACCCTATGGGAAGCAGCAGTGCATAGTGCAAAAGTGCACTCTCGTGCACCGAATCAAGCCGATCGGGTCAGCGCCGCTGACCCGATCCTTCTCGCAGACGGAAACAGCGGGCGGACGCTGTTCGTCCGTTTTCACGTAGTGGGCCCCATCAATCACAGTTCTCGACGATCAGAACCGTCCATATGCTCTGAAAGGTGACTAACACCGTCGCCTAGCTTTCCTTTTTGGCCCATGCACACACACAAAGGCAGATTACCTGATAAACGTCAGATGGACGGCGGAGTAAGCAAGCTTATGGACCACACCGATTTTCTCCAAAAAAATACTCATTTTCGGAGGGTTTTTCGTCCTGAACCTAGTGGACGGAATGGATTTCTCAAAATACATCACTGTGGGGTCCACCGACCATCACAGCGCTCAAACGCGCAGGCTCTGTTTCGCAACAGAGCCTGCGGTGGATCGTTGTGGGCCACTCTCTGAGGCGATCGGTTCAATCTGGACCATCTAGTGGATTCCAAAGAGGCCTGGAACCATCACCTAGGTGGAATTTTTCTAGGAATCAACGTGTAGCGGATTTCGACCGCCGAAACTCATGATGGACGGCGGAATACAATATCCAGTGGGCCATACAAGAACCTGCCAAAATCACTCTTTCTTGACTGGATTTCCACGAGGATTCTAATGGACGGCGCGGATTTCGTTGACAAAACCGATTATGGGCCCCATCAGCAGCTCAGTGCAAGTTTTGCACAGACAAAGTATCCAAGGAGAACACGGATGCTGCCGTGCGTAAATGGGTCTTTGGCACTCTCCGTCTGCAGGAAGGATAAAAGGAGAGATGAAGTTTGGAGGGCTGGCATCGAGAGAGAGCAGGGTGAGGATCCACGGCTTGAAGCGGGAGGAAGAAAAGAAGGCAGCGGCTGAAACGTGGTGGGACTGGCGCATGTGAAGCAGCAGGGAGAAAGAGTAACAGTTTTTTTCTACTGGTTTCCTTATTTATTCTTTTAAGATGTATAGCCTATCCATGCTAGGCTAAACCTCTTAGCTAGGGCTAAGAGGTGAAGCTTGTAGTGAGATGGGGGATTTTATTCATTGCCTTTAATTTGATTCATGAACTGAATTTGATTTTCGTTTAATTAAAGGAATACTTTCTGTTTTTAATAGTGTGTTGTGACTGAAATTACAATAGATCTGCAATGGCTTTGAGTATTTCCTCCCCTTTTTATGATTATGAAGTCAGAAAGCCCTGTTATTCACCATCGTCTCCTGGGCATGGTTGGATGATAGTATTCTTCCTAACTTTCATGTACTTTTGATTGGTTGGTAATTAGTTTAATCCTGTTATTTGCTTTGTCCCCTGGGCATGGTTAGATGATGGAATCCATTCTAATTCATATACCTTTCATCTCTTGAAAACCAGATCAAGTAAGTTCAGTTTGAATTCCATAATCCTTGATGCAGGCATAAGATCTCCCTGATCTCTACAAGTGGATCCTCTGAATCCCTAGTTTCCCTTCCTCTGAATTCCTTAAAGTTTTAGATAATTATTTCACAATTATTTCTTAAATTCTATTTGGTTTAGATTACATCTTAGTCTAGTTCTAGTTCTACTTGGTTTCAGATAACGTACAGGTTTCAGTCCTTGTGGATTCGACCTCGGTCTTACCGAGTTTATTACTACATCACAACCCTATACTTGGGGAGTGAACATTTACGTGTACTCGTTCGCAAGAGATGTGTGGTGGGCTTGGTACACATGGGCGAGATCCAACGGACGGAACTTCCCACAAACCCCATTACCTTGGGTCCCACCTTGATGTATTTATTCTACATCCACTCCGTTAATCCGTTTTGATATATCATTTTAGGGCGTGAGCCTAAAAATTAAGAAGATCCAACCTCAAGTGGACCGTTATACATGAAACAGTGGTGACTGAACGGCCTACCATTAAAAACTTTCTAAAACTCACTATAACGTTTCTGTAATGTTTGTTTGCCATCGGTAAGGTCATAAAAACTTGGATAAGCTCACAACGATTGCGTTTCAGTTAATGTACACTAACAAACTGTTATTGTGATCGCAACGATTGAATTGATCAAGGGTTGAAATATTTCAATTAAAGAATTTCCCCCCCTTGGATCTCGACCATGTAAGGTGAGAACCATGAAACGAACGGTATGGATCAATGAAAAATGACCCCTTAGAAAACAAATGATCCTTTGGTCCCAAGGCTCGGGGGCTTTGGGAATTTGCTACTACTACAAGCGGATATTAGGTCAGCTCATATACACACCACCATTTGTGCTAGCATGGCACATATCATCATATCCAATCCATCCATCACTGAGATGGCACTAAATTGGAGTCAGTCTAGTAATCCAGTGGGCCACAGTTCATGAAATCGAGGTACAACTGAATAGAACTTATATGGAGTTTTATAGGCCGTCCATCTGCTTCTATCATTGTACCCACATAGCAAGTGGACCTGCTTGATATGTGGCTTGTTGGTACCGACGCATACATATCACAATATGATACGTACGGATTTTATCTTTTGAATATGGTGTTTTCTTTTAATGATCCAAACCGTTTATATGATGGGCCTAAACTTGACTAAGGATATTAATTAAAAAAAAGCTCTTGGATTGGAATATTTCAACCTTTGATTATGGAGGTATACTATTTTGAATATAGATGGTCATCGCAGCCCTTGAATAATCAAAGAAATTAAATATATAAATATAGTATTTTTTGGGCATCCCACATCCATCGTTAGGCCCATCATATCAATGGCTTGAAAAAGGCCCCTTTTGAAAGGAAGGGGTCTGGAGCATATCCCATCGCAAAACATTCAGATGTATCTTGGCCAGTAGAGCTGGGCAGAATCCGACCCAATCCAAACTGAATCGACGGCCTGAATCGGTACAGATCGAGTAGGACCATTCAGATCTGATCATACATCAGATCGAGTTCGGATCGTGGTCAATTCGGACCGATTCGATTTGAAATCTGAACGAACCCTAACCCCTCTTTCGCTACCCGAAGGAGGCGCAGCACCCACCCATCTCTCCTCCTTTCTCTCTCAATTTCCCTTCTCTCCTCCTTTCTCTCCTTCTTTCTCTCCTCCTTTATCTCCCTCTCTCTCCCCAGACTCAACTCGATTCGACTCTATTCGGTTTTCCAGACCGAGTTGGACTCGGTTCAGGTCAGGCCAGCAAGGATTCTGATCGGATCGAGTCAACCCTGCTGGACTCGGTCCCGGATCGGATCGAGTTTGGATTAGGTTTTTGAAAAATCGGATCGAGTTCGGGTTAGGTTCTTGAAAAATCGGATCGAGTCGAGTTGGACCCAATCCCGTTCAACGCGACTCGATGCCCACCTCTAATGGCCAGGGCTGTCAGCGGGCCGTTGGGTCAGATTTTGAACTGTTTTGGGTCGGGCGTTGGTCGGGGCGATTTAAAGTTTCAATTTTTGCAGCCCATTGACAGCCCTAATCCCAGCAAAACTATACTTGATCCGCAAGTTTCCACATTACACACGAGTGGAAGTGGACTGCCTGTGACCCGGGAGCTATATAAAGATGATCATAGATTAGCCCATCTGGGCCCATAGAGAAATCTACACCGTGGGATAAGGTAGAAAGAATTGTAACCGTACTCTTTCATTCAAATCTTGAAATCAATGGTTCCAAGAAATCTCATCCAACGCGAAGAAGAATAATAAAGAATAAAAGACAAAAGGAAAGGAAAGAGAAGAACTACTACATGATGACGAGAAAGATATCGCGATACTTACCGTGAAATAGTGCGGGTCACAGAGCGGAGGCGTTTGTGGAAGCTTTGAATCTTCGACAGTTCTACTAAATATGGACGCCAATTGCCCAGGGAGCGGATTAGGTGCGGCGCGACCTCACCGAATATGGTGCGGCCCTGACTGTTGGGCCCACCTTGATATATGTATTGTATATCCACGCGGTCCATCTGTTTTCAAAGACCACAAAGGGACATGATGCTAAAAATCAAGTAGATCCAAAATTCATGTGGGCCACACCAAATGAAACAGTGGGATGGGAAACGTCCACCGTTGAAACCTTCCTGGAGCTGACAATGATGTTTACGTACCATCCAAACCGTTCATAGGATTATTACCACTCAGAGGCATTCAATCCCCATCGTTTCATGTGGTATGGCCCACATGAGTTCTGTATTTGCCTGATTTTTGGATTCCTATCCTATTGTTGTCTTGCTCGGATGGAAGAAGTGGATTTGTCACGGACACCTATGGGACCCACAATTAATTGTCGTGTATCATCCAAAATTTTAAGATGGATTGATAAAAAATCATCAGATATGTTGTGCATGAGAATAGTCTTCTCCGGGAGCGGATATCCTAATCTTACCTCATCAAAAGAGAGGGCAACGGCGCAGCTGATGGCCTAACCCGAGAGGCGGGTTTGAGTCAGGAGCTTTTCCTATTTCGCAGCGAGCAGGACCTCCCTGAACTCGTGCGGGGCAGGGTGTTCTTAGATAAAGTGCGACTCGGTTCTATCAGAATCGTCCCCTAGGATCCATTAGGGTGTTCTTAGATAAAGTGGGGTCTATTAGAATCGTCCCTTAGGATCTATTAGATGGATTGGTTTTTTTCTTTGTTTCTTTTTATCGTTTATGTTTTATTGGGATGGCCCCAATGGGCCCCCGTCTGATGATAGGACCCCATGGACTTTAGGGGCTCCTAAAGGTGTGCAGCTGGGTTGTAAATTATTTTCTTCTAGTATATGAAAGTGCTGAGGTTTTTATTTTATTTTATTTTATTTTATTTTAATTTTTTATATATAAAAAAAAAAACCCTTACCTTGGGGCCCAATTTGATGATGTGTTGTATATCCATGCCGTCCATCCGTTTATTCAGTGGTACCAAAATTAAGCATATAAAAATCTCAGGTAGATCACACCACAGGAAACAGTGGTGATTGAGTACCTGACCATTAAAATTCCAAAGGGCCCATCATAACGTTTTTATAATTTTTATTTTCCATTCACTTCTTGATGATATCAAGAAGACCTGGATGAATGGAAATTACAAATATCAGCGTGATCCAGAACTTGGTTGGCCCACAAAAAGTTTTCAATGGTCATTTATCACTTTTCCTAGTGGTGTGGTCCCCCTGAGATTTTTTTCTTCTTAAGAGATGGGATCTTGTTCTAAAATGAGGTGGAAAAAAATATGTACGGCATGGATATAAAACAAATACATCAAGGTCGGCCCCACACGGTTAGGATAAGAGCTAATTCTATCCGGTAGTCTTCTCGAATCCACGGTGAATCCTTCCTACCCAAAAGTCTACCGTAATCATTGGTGGGCCCACCAATGAATGTTTGTGTGACAGGAACTTAATTACCATAGATTGTAAAATGTACAGTAACAATTTTTATCAGATGTGATTGCCCCATTAGGTGATAAGGGACCAACCCTGATATTGGGCCCTGATACTGTAGTAAAAAATAGTAGTCCTGTGATGAGTCACTATCCCAAGTCATCCAACGGACTCGATCAAGTCTTAAAACCACGAGCCACACACATCACTGATTTCTCTTTTGATTTGTGATTTCAGTTAACTCAGATTGGAGCGTCTAGACATTACATTCATCACTGGCGTGGATGGTTTGGGTGGCCCAGATCTCTAGTGACGAAGGCAAGGGAAGGTAGGTACGGCACTGGCGCTTATTTTTTTTTTACACACGCACACACACCCCACACAATCACATTAGTGGAATTTCACCACCTTTTGGGTACTCGAACCCTTGACCGGTTGTTGAAACTCCAGAGAGTCTACCACCCGCGCAAGAGTAAGGCACTGGCGCTTGAGTGAATGGTTCATTTCCAAATTCCAACAGCCTAAAGAAGGCTATCTTTAGGCTGTTGTAGACGAATATTCATTCAATCCACCATTGTTGTACCTACTTTCACCTGTCTTCCGCACTACGGTTCTGCTTCCCACCGTTGTCTGATGCCATAGAGTGTGGACCGTCTGATTTGCATGGACACCAAGGATGCGCCATCAGAGACACCATTACTATAATTGGATCTAAGGTATGTGTGATATACTGTTGGAAATAAATGATTGGATACACCGAAAATATTAAAAAATAAATTGAAAATAAAATATTTTACTAGGCTGAATCACGTATAAAATACGTTGTCCTTAAAGCGTGATACGCTCCCTTATCAACTACTAATGGGTTATAGGCGAATTGCTTCCAGGATAAGATAGCCTTATCTGGATCCAGTGTGTAGCAATCACGATAGGTCCACTGTGGAACAATTTTAACGCAGGAGAGATGGTGTGTTGAGATAATGAAATCGGACTGAAATGGTTCAGTTTATATAGGCATCAGGTAGTGGACCGTTGCTAGACTACTATCAATGGTTCAGAACGTTTAGATTATATTTTTTTTTACCGTTGATCATTAACTCTAGCTGTTTCTGGTCGTCGGATCAAAGGATCTGACCGTTGGATCTTCATGGGTCGTCCGTTTTCGAACCGTTTGGCTTTCAAGGCAGAGAGTCGTTTTCTAAAATTGCTAAACGTTTCGGATTTATGATCCGACCGTTCTCAGTTTTTTATAAAACTCAGACCATTTCAGACCCACTGCACAAAGGCACAGACCATGCCATCTAGCGACACTACAGCTACACTGCCTCACTGCCCACGCCCGAGCTCGAGCGTGAGCGCGTGCGTGCGTGTGTTCCAGTGTGTACAACCCGAGCATCACCTCCTCAAAAAACTCCAAGTAAGAATACTCTTCACAAGTTCACATATAAACCACAAAAGTTTTCTTCTCATTTCTGATGTGGGATAAAACACACATATTGCACTTTTTAATTCAAAAAGCGTTTTGGTAGGAAAATCCTGAAATTTTGAAAATTTTGAATTTGAAGTTTTATTATTTTAAAAACCATTGATATTCAACATATACTAAGTTTGATCATGTTTTGCAACCCCCTACAAGAGGTACAATGGGCCATGAGTACAATGCTAACCTGTTTGGTCTACACTTGTGGGATTTTATTTTGAGATCCAGACCGTCGATTGATGAGATCAACCCCACCATTGATTTGGGCATGTCACAAATTCTCTTGGATGGGAAGATCATAACCATTTGGTCAGTGGCCTACACATGGATGGGTGAGAAAAATAATAATACAATGGGTTTGAAGATGCCAAAGATTTGGGATGTCCCATCTACCTTAGGCCCATCAAGTCAACCATTTGGATTCTTCATCCTCCCTGTCCACCGTCCTTTAGTTGAGTTGATCGATCGTCGAGGACCCAAACTTTCATGAATTACCAGCCTTTGAATTGCCAGGCAAGGAAGGTTTGGTTGTGAATCCTACTATGGCCACCACCAGCTCTCCTCTCACATCTAAATTCATTGATGGTCCATCTTAAGGTGGGTCCCACAGAACATGATCCCACATCCCATATACTCCAGGCCATTCATCATTGCTTGGACCCGCCCAGCCGAGAGACTGGGCCTTGATTGGAAGCCCAAACCCAACCCTCTGACAGATTTAGGACCCCAGACCCTGGCTCCACAAGATCAGGTTGCCTGGGCCTAGCTGAGTTGTCTGGCCCATTTCCAATCATAGTTAGAAGATTTGGTGACTCAGATAGACTCGTTCAAGTCAACACGAGCTCACCCAAGTCCGGCTTAATAGGCCCGACTCACCCTAGTTGGTGCGGCTTATGGTATCGAACTGGACTGAGTCATGCTGAATAGGCCCGACTCACCCTAGTCATGGCGCCCTAGTTGTGGAGTCTTGATGCCGGCGCCATCGCCGCCCAGCCGTAGCAAAGTATCGGCCCGGCTGCCGCGCCATGGCACCCTGATGGCGGAGCCTTGATGTTGGGGCCTCCACGGCCCTGACACAGCATCGCTACTGCCCTATAGTAGTGCGGTGCTGCCCGATAGTGGTGCAATAGCATCTCCATGGCGTGGCCTCTACATAACGTCATTGCGGTCCTGATCAAGGCACATGAATCTGGAAACTATAATTCGAAGGATCTTCGATCAAGGCACATACATTTCATGCATTAGTTTTCTTTCTTTTATGCATGGAAAAATAATACTAATACTTTTAATTCCTCTCATTTTAGTGAAAGCTTTGTATACCATTGCGTTTTTCATGCATTAATATGCTTTATTTTATAATACTATCCTATCAAGTAGGGACATTATTGAACTATGTAAATATATGAGATTTTGTATTTTGTTGATTTGATTGATATGAAGGGAAAGCATATAATGCCATATGAAAGGCTCTCCACCCTACAATAGGTGGACCCAAAGTTTGCCTAATAAGAGCCTATATCCCTCTCCTGGGTCCGCACCCTCCCAACCATACTTTACATCCTCTCAAATGCATGCTCTACCTTGTACATGCTCCTGGACAATTTGAATTACATTAATTCCTCCTCAAAGTGGTGTGTTCATTGTAGTTCAAATACATGCCTTTGTCATTATTTACATCTTGCCTTAGAATCAGGAGTATTTTCAACCTAATGTAATTAAGGACTTGTGCTAGAACACAACTTAAAATATATATTTGAACCCATATCAATAAACTAACTCTTTAAAGGAGTGTGCTTTCTTTCACATGCGTACCTCGGATGTATTAATTTATAAATGCTTATGGAAATCATCTCCAATATCCCTTCACAAATCTGATTTCTAATTATTTAGAGAATTTCCTGTCATAGATATGAGCTACTCACTCCATGAGGTCAGCATTTGATTGTTCGTCCATTTTAAAAGTCACTTCGATTGGATGATCCTAGTCATCCAACCAATGATAGGGATATGATAGTTCATGCGGATTATAATAGAGAAGGTATTGCCATTAATTTGGACCAACCGCTCTATGCCGCCAACCTTTGATTGCTCATCCCTCCCAAAAATTACTTTGATCAAATGATCTTAACTATGAGACCAATGGCAAGGAAAACCAACCATTGTGAGGGCCACAAATGATTGTCCATCTCTCTTAAAAGTTACTTTAACTAGATATTCCTAACCATTTGATCAGTGAATAGGAAAATGAAAAGTCCACACTAATTATAATAAAGGCCTGCTCATTGGCTTAGACCTTCCATCATGCGAGGCCCACCTTTGATCACAGAGAGAAGAGCGCACTAATTACAATAAATCTAATTGTGATTATGGATGCTTTTATTGTTTTTTTTTTCCTCCAAAATTCACTTTTTGATTTTTGAAAGGAATTTACAAAATTGTAAGTATTGAACAAACATGTTTAAAATTAATAAAAAAGACTGGTTAAATTGTAAATTTCATATTTAGCCAAATGCAGCCTAGAAGTTTACTGCACTGCATACTCATAATCAATTGCAATGGATTAGGTTGGCTCATCGTCAACAGGCCCAACCTACTTGATTCTGAGGTAGTTTCTAGCTAAACTAATTGGGATGTGGATTGAACTTGGACTAGACAATGTAGTCTATTTAAGTAAACAGGTCTGGTTCAAGTTAAACCCTAACAACACCAACCCACCTTTTTTACTTAATGGTGAACCTACAATTCTAGTTTACTTCAGCTCTTCTTGAAATGATGGCCAGATTTGTAGAAGGGTTAATGGTGTAACCCAAGTCTATACAAATGAGTCATGGTTTGGAGATCCTATATGATGGTCCCTCCTTGAATGTGTGGCTGACCAGCCCAACCCTGCTTTTGACCGTACTTGGACCTTTTACCTTATCCCATGGCTCAACTATGGCTCAGCATGCATGGCCCAGTCAATTTTTGGGCTTGGCTTGAGCTCAAGTTGTTTAGTTGGACTCTAATTTACTACAAATTTTCCATTCTAACCCTTGGTTATGCAATCCATGCATCTTGAATGGGGAACTTTGCATTTATTCTTCTAAGTGTCTATTTCTTTGCGCTCTAATTTACTACAAATTTTCCATTCTAACCCTTGGTTATGCAATCCATGCATCTTGAATGGGGAACTTTGCATTTATTCTTCTAAGTGTCTATTTCTTTGCGCATGTGTAGCTCACTTGATCAATTGTTTTGTTTACACCTATCTTGTTGTAGTTGTTGTAATAGATGTCTTAAATCGAGTTTATTATTGGGCATGTCCATGCAATTGACAGATTGTTCGATGCTAGCGTTGATGACATTGAACAGTGCTTTATCCCATCGAGATTTTTCAGATTTTCTCTAGTTGGTCACTGATCTATCTTGGCACTTTTTCGATGCCATTGAAGGGTGTTTGACTGCATCTTTGATGACATCAAACATGGCTTGATGCAATCGAGATATTTCAAAAAATTGGGTTTTGTCTCTGGTTGGGTGTTAGTTCGATGCCATCGACCCAACTTCAATGCCATCGAATGATAAGTTTCAATGACATCGAAGGGCATTCGATGACATCGATTCGATCGGCGCAGATTTTTGCAAAATTGCGAATTTGCGGGATTTGTTTCCTTTGTTGATTGGGTTTTCTCTAAAGGCTATATATTTGAGTCCAATCAGAATTGGAAATATATGCAAATATTCTAAGGGTTTCTAAATCGTTCTAGAGTTTTAAAGGGTGTAGTAAGGGTTAGATTTGAGGTTGTTCAAATCGGTAAGTTCTTTCTCTTCATAATTTCTGCTTTTATAATGATCATTTGTCGCTTTGTGCCGTGGTTTTTTCCGAAAGGGTTTTTCCATGTTAAATCACTGTGTTCTTCTCCCTTTTGCTTGGTGCTATTGGATTGCTATCCTAGATTCATTTATGTGTGCTTCTGCGGTTCCCCCAATAATAGCTAGATAAGATACCATCAAGTGTCGACATACTCATACGAGAGGTAAGAAAAAGTAATTACGGAGCACGAGAGAGAGACCATGAGATCCAGACCGTTGATTAATGAGATCAACCCCACCATTGATTTGGGCAGGTCAAAAATTCTCTTAGATGGGAAGATCATAACCATTTGGTCAGTGGCCTACACATAGATGGGTGAGAAAAATAATAATACAATGGGTTTGAAAATGCCAAAGATTTGGGATGTCCCTGTTGGGGGCTGTTGCACAAAACTAGGATCTAACCTCCCAAAAACACTAGAATTAAATAAAGCAATGAAATAAATCAAAGCACAAACCACATGACACAAGAGATTTTTACATGGAAAACCCTCAAAGAGGTAAAAACCACGGGACCTAGTCCAGAGCAACAATCCACTATGAAGTATAACGTTACAACCGATCACAAGCACACACCGCTTGGATCACACCTTCTTCACTCATGCAGGAGTGGATGAACAATAAAAGAATAAAAGAAAAATGGAAAGATCTCACCGATCACGAGGACGTAGAAGCGCTGAGACGTCGACTGCGAATTCTCCCTTCCACAAGCTTCCTCTCTCTCTCTCTCTCTCTCTCTCACCTTGGTCGTGAAAACCCTTAGAATACCCTTCTCAATACCCTAGAAAAGCCCTATGAACCCTTATTTATAGTTTAAGCAACTTCCTTTTTGCACCTCTGGGAAACTGCCTCAAATTTCCACAGTTCACACAAAATCCGAACTCAAATCTGCGTAACCTTGACTGGTCGAGCAGGGTCCTCGACTGGTCGAGCACCTCCCTGAACTGGTCGAGCACCTTGAAAAAAATTAAACCAAACATGTTGGAGTTTGAGTCGATCTAGTCCTCGACTGGTTGACCAGCATCCTCTACCGATCGAGTGAAGCTCTCGACCGGTCGAGCCATGAGAAGAAAACCTCATCAAATCTCTCCCTTTTCGACTCAGGAGGAATCCGCCTTCTTCAAGCTAGCCAGGTTTCTATAAACCTCAAACTTGCCCTTGAGCAACGCTTTGGTCATCATGTCTGACCCATTATCGTCCGTGTAGACCTTCTCAAGCTGTAACACCTTTTGCTCCAAGGTATCCTTGATCCAGTGATATCGAATCTCTATATGCTTCGACTTGAAGTGCTGACTTGGATTCTTGCTCAAGTGTATAGCACTTTGACTATCGCAATAGACCACGTGCTGCTCCTGCTTCAGGCTAAGTTCCTATAGGAACTTCTTAATCTAAAACATCTCTTTACATGCCTCTGTGACCACAATGTACCCGACC
Organism: Magnolia sinica; assembly: GCF_029962835.1. Lineage (NCBI taxonomy): Eukaryota > Viridiplantae > Streptophyta > Magnoliopsida > Magnoliales > Magnoliaceae > Magnolia > Magnolia sinica. The sequence goes on from NC_080579.1 coordinate 6,855,353, forward strand.
TCTGTCATCGACAATGATACAACCTTCTGTAGCTTGCTCTGCCAAGAGATCACTCCTCCAAACGTGAACATGAACCCCGATGTAGATTTCCTAAAGTCTATGTTGCCTACCATATCTGCATCTGTGTAGCCCTCTAACACAGGTTTTTCGTCACTATAGTATAGGCTAAACCTAGATGAGTCTCTTAGATATTGCAATATCCACTTCACCACTGCCCAATGTTCTTTGTAAGGATTGACAAGATACCAGCTAACAACATCAACCGCATATGCTATGTCTGGGTACGTACACATCAAAACATACATCAAACTTCCTACTGCTGATGCGTAGGATATCTTCTGCATCTCATCCGCCTCTGCCTTTTTCTTGGGACACTGCCTGTCGTTCAATCTGAAGTGACCATCTAGTGGAGTACTGACCGGATTCACTACATTCATATTGAACCGCTCTAGGACTTTCTCAATATACCGCTCTTGTGACAGCCAAATCTTTCTGCTGCTTCTGTCACGGGTTATCTCCATTCCTAGGATCTGTTTAGCTGGGCCCAAGTCTTTCATCACAAACGACTTGCCTAACTCCTGTTCCAGCCTGTCGATCTTCTTGATGTATTTTTCTATGATGAAGATGTCATCAACGTATAACAACAGAACTAAGAAATCACCATCTGAGAACTTGCGCGTGAACACACAATGGTCCGATTTCGTTCTGTCATATCCATGCTTTAACATAAGCGAGTCAAACTTCTTGTACCATTGCCATGGAACTTGTTTCATCCCATACAAGCTCTTCCTCAGCCTACACATCATATGCTCTTTACCCTTGACTTCGAATCCCTCTGGTTGGTGCATATAGATCTCTTCTTCCGTGTCACCATGGATAGATAGTTTTAACATCTAACTGCTTTATCTCCAGATCCATGCTAGCTGCCAACCTAAGAAACATCCGTATGAATGTCATCTTCACCACTGGTGAGAATATCTCCTCGAAGTCTATACATCTCCTTCGACTGAACCCTTTTACCATAGGTCTGGCCTTGAACCTCGTTTGTGAATTCTTCTGCTCAATCTTCTTTCTGAACACCCACTTGTTGCTCAGAGCTTTCTTACCCTTAGGTAATTTACCATATCATATGTGTGGTTCTTATGCAAGGATTTCATCTCCTCTTGCATAACTTTTAACCACTCCCCCTTATGCTCATCGGTTAGGGCCTCAGAATAATCTTCTGGCTCTCCCCCATTAGTGAGCATAATGTACTCATATGGCGAGTACCTCTTGGATAACTTTCTGTTCCTAGATGACCTCCTCACCTGTGGCTCAACAGGTGGATCAGGTGAGGGCTGCTCCCTCGGTCCATCTTCTGTAGGAACTCCCTCGTCCTCTGTACTTTATTGTACTCCCTCGTCATCAGGCACCACGGGAGGAATAACTGGATCCATGTCATCTAGCTCACCTGAACTAGGCTAGTTCTTTTTTGCCTAACCAATGTCTTTTATACATTGATCTTTAAATAATACTACATTTCTGCTCCTGACGAGCTTCTTTTCGGTCGGATCCCACAATCTGTAACTGAACTTTTCATCACTGTACCCTAAGAACACACATTACTTGATCTTCATATCGAGCTTGGACCTCTCATCCTTTGGTACGTGAACGGATGCTCTACATCCAAACACCCTAAGATGACTGTACGATGGATTTTGTCCAGTCCACACATTTTCAGGTACTTCTCCATTTAACGGGGTTGATGGAGACCTGTTTATCAGATACACTACTGTGTGCATTGCTTCTCCCCAAAAGGTCTTAGGCAACTTTGCATGGGATAATATGCATCTGATTTTCTCAACAATGGTGCGATTCATTCGCTCAGCCACACCATTATATTGTGGGGTCTTGGGAACCGTTTGTTCATGTCATATACCCAGAGACTTACAATACTCATGAAAGTTACCGATGTATTCACCACCATTGCTAGTGTGGATGCACTTCAATGATCTACTTGTCTCTCTCTCTCGACCATAGCATGAAACAATTTAAACACACCAAAGACCTTGTCCCTGGATTTCAAAGCATAAACCCAAACCCTTCTAGATGCATCATCTATAAAAGTGACAAAATACAATGCCCCACCCAAGGTTTTTGTCCTCATAGGACCACAAACATCAGAATAAACCAAATCTAATGCATGCACTTTATTAACATGAGAAATAGATTTAACAAATAAAACTCTATGCTGTTTTTCTGATAAACAATCAATATAGGTTTTGAGATCAGGTATACCTGTCATGTCTGGAAGGAGCCACTTCCTCACTAGTACTTGAAGCTATTTTTCACTCATGTGGCCTAGATGCTGTACCACATGTCAATAGTTGAATCTTCCGCTGCGTTCAACTCACCCTTATATACACTGACGCTTACCTTGTAAAGGGTGCAACACTTTTTTCCTCTGGCTGCGATCAACAAACCCTTGATGAGCTTCCAACGCCCACCAACAAAACGACTTTCATAGCCATCATCATCCAACCTTTCCGTTGACATCAAGTTAGGGCGAAGGTCTACGATATGCCTCGCATCCCTGAGAACCAATGTGCAGCCCACATCGGTCTTCACGCAAATATCACCGACCCCCACAATCCTTGATATACTAAAATTTTTCATCTTCACAGTCCCATAGTCACCTGACTTGTAGCTTGTGAAGAAATCCCTGTGTGGAGTCGCATGAAACGAGGCTCCCGAGTCTATCACCCAGTTGGTGTCCTGACTCATAACCATGAGACAAACATCATAATCTGCTGAAAGAACGACTACAACGTTGCCATCTAAAGTGACTACAGTGGAGTCTGATTCATCTTCCTTCTCCTTTCCTTTTCCTTTCTTGTCGTTCTTATTCTTACGACATTCATGCTTATAGTGGCCCTTCTTGCCATAATTCCAGCATTCAACGTCCTTCTTGGTACTCGATTTGCCTCTTGATTTACCTCGGGCCTTTCCGCCCTTTCTGTTCTTTCCTCTCTCCCGTTCTTGTGTTAGAAGGGCCTCTTACTGAGTAGACCCCTGAGACTTCCTCATTGTCTCCTCATTGAAGAGATAATTAGTTGCCTGTTACATGGACACCTTTCCATTTGGCGCGGAGTTACTCAGAGACACCACCAATGTCTCCTAACTATCAGGCAATGAGCTAAGTAATAGTAAAGCCTGTAATTCATCGTCCAGGACCATCTTCATAGCGAAAAGTTGGTTTAATATATTACTAACTTCATTCATGTGCTCAGCCACGAAACCACCATCTTTGAATTTAAGATTCACAAGTCGTCTTATTAGAAAAATTTTATTGCCGGCTGTCTTCTTCTCATTCAACTCTTGTAATTTCAGTCATATGCTAGTGGCTGAGGTCTCCGTAGACATATGGTGGAATACGGAATCGTCCAACCATTGTCTAATAAACCCCACCGCCTTCCAGTCCAATTTCTTCCAATCATCATCTGTCATATCCTTTGACTTTGCTGATATGCCTTGAATTGGAGAATACAAGTCCTTGCAATAAAGCAAGTCCTCCATCTTAGCCTTCCATATGGTCCAGTTAGAACCATTGAGACTAATCATAATTGATGAGCTACCTTCCATAATTCAAACCTAATCCCACTCCGTTTAATGATCTTAACTCTGATACCACTTTGTTGGGGGTCGTTGCACAAAACCTTAGGATCTAGCCTCCCCAAAACACCAGAATTATGAGATAATAAAGCAATGAAATAAATCAAAGCACAAACCACACGACATGAGATTTTTACATGAAAAACCCTCAAAGAAGTAAAAACCACGGGACCTAGTCCAGAGCAACAATCCAGTATAAAGTAAAACGTTACAACCGATCACAAGCATACATCGTTTGGATCAAACTTTCTTCACTCACGTAGGAGCGGATGAACAATAAGAAAATAAAAGAAAAATGGAAAGATCTCACCGATCACGAGGACGTAGAAGCGGTGATCCATAAGCTTCCTCTCTCTCCCTTTCTCTCTCTCTCTCTCTCTCTCTCACCTTGGTCGTGAAAACCCTTAGAATACCCTTCTCAATACTCTAGAAAAGCCCTAGAGACCCCTATTTATAGTTTAGGTAATTTCTCTTTCGTACATCTGCGAAACTGCCTCAAATTTCCACAGTCCGCACAAAATCCGGACTCAAATCTGCGTAACCTCAATTGGTCGAGCAGGGTGCTCGACCGGTCGAGCGGCCCACTTGACCGGTCGAGCACCTTGGAAAAAATTAAACCAAACTCGCTGGAGTTTGAGTCGAGCCAGTCCTCGACTGGTTGAGTGAAGCTCTCGACCGGTCGAGCCATGCGGAGAAAACCCTATCAGTCCCATCTACCTTAGGCCCATCAAATCAACCGTCTGTATTCTTCATCCTCCCCATCCACCGTCCTTCAGTTGAGTTTATTATTGAGGACCTAAGCTTCCAGGGATCATCAGCCTTTAAAATGCCAGGCAAGGAAGCTTCAGTTGTGAATCCTGCTATGCCCACCACCAGCTCTCCTCACACATCTAAATTCGGTGATGGTCCATCTTCGGGTGGGTACCACAGTATGTGTAGTAGCCTGAAAGGGGGAAGATCCAGAGGTCAGGTGGGAGATAAAATGGACAGTTAAAAAGAACTCACCGGCCATCCTTGTTTAGGAATCACGTGTGGTCCATCCGATGACTAACCTGATTTTCGGTACTTGGTAAGTGGATGGTGGGGCCCGCCGCTGTATGAGCAGCTCAGATGTTGCTTATTCATGCCCTCTTTAGATATATGCTCCATCCAAGATGTGATTATATGGTCCCGATCAGTGCCAGTTGTGTTTTTCAGCCCGTGATGAACTGTGCTGATTCATCCATATACACGCAGGTACGCGTAGACGGACGCGGATTGCGCACTGATTAGCGAGGTCGCTACTGACAGCACTCTTTGGGCCACGCATGATATATATTTATTTATTCGAGCCGTCCATCTATTTTTTTTCATATAATTATTGATCATGAGCCCAAAAACAAAGAATATCCAAATCTCGACTGGACCACACCACAAGAAAACAGTGGAAATTGAACGCCTACCGTTAAAAACTGGGATCATGCCATAAAATAGTCTGAAATAATAATAGATGGATGGCATGTATAGGATACATACATCGTGATGAGCCACGTAGCACCGTCAGTAGCCACGTTGATACTGACGCTGTCAGTTGGCAATCCGCTTCACGCGTAGACCCGAGGCTGATTACACCCTGATCCATAGCTTAAGTGGTAGACTGAGTGAAAGATACCTCGTTTAACACTGTAATGTGTGAATGGCAGTCGGGGTGTACTGTCAAGCAAACAAAAAAAAAAAAGTAAAAAGACGGAGGCTGGTTAGCTACTGAGAGCGTCAGCAGCGAGAGATTGGCTACTGAAGTGACGTCACCAAGTTATGTGGCCCCACCATAATGTATTTGTTATATCCACACCATCCATCCATTTTGATAGATCATTTTAGTGCATGAGCCAAGGTCCACCACAGAAAATAGTGGAGATTAAACTCCTACCATTAAAAATTTCTGGGGGCCACTGAAGTTTTTGATCAAGCTAATATTTGTATTTTCCCTTTGTCCATGATCCTGTTGACTTATGAACAGGTTGGATCAAAAATAAATAAATAAATTATGGTGGACCATAGGAAGGTTTCAACAGTGGGCACTGACCCACTGTTTTCTGTGGTGGGGTCCATTTGAGCCTTGGATCTGCATCATTCTTTGGGTCATGATCTAAAATCATCTCTCCAAATGGATGGACAGTGTGGATACAACACATCATGGTTGGCCCCCAAGAACTCGGTGACATCACTTCTACAAGATAAAGAGCTAAATAATCAAATGGTTTGAAATAGTTTAATATAAGAATTTTCTTCTAAATACTCCATCCAGCATTTCCAGATAATGTAAACGGTTTAGATGACTGAAACATGTCCCCACATCCCGTATACTCCCGGCATCCGTCATTGCTTGGACCAGCCAAGCCCAGAGAATGGGTGTCGATTTGAAGCCCGGTCCCATCCATCGGCCAGGTTTTAGGAGCCCAGACCATTGCCCCACAGGACCAGGCTGCCTAGTTGGCTGGCCCATTTCCACTCATGTCAAAAGACCTGGCGACTCGGAGAGACCAGTTCAAGTCAACACGGGCTCACCCACGTGCGATTGAATAGGCTTGACTCACCCTAGTCGATCGGTGTGGCTTATGATATCGAATTGGACTCAGTCATGCTGAGTTCGAGCCAACTCCCGTGAGTGGCATCCGACTAGCCTGAGTCTAGAAACCATGTTTCCACCCTCTAGACGTAGCATTCACGTATGTGGATCCAAGCCATCCGAGCCATGGATTTAGACAGCTTGTTATCTAAGAAATAACAGACCACAACATAGCATTTTATTCAACAAGCTAAAACGCTGGAACAAACACATTTATTCTGTACTCTCGCATCATACACATACCAAACGTGTTTAAAATCCAAGCCACTTATCAGATAGATGATCGCACTGATAACTGCCCTATCTAAAAATTCGGGCTAATCAGATAATCACATCGACCACACATTGCAAAATTCACTGAGACGTCCAATTACTTTGCACATATGCGGCTAACCTGATGATTGAACTAGCATGATATTTTAGGCAACGCATATAAGCAGTGTGACAGGTCTGATGAACGGCTAGGATCTCACACACGTGTAGCATTGTATCTACAAACTAATCTAAGGAATGAGAGATCTGCTTGAAGAGCCGTGCGTGGTCTTCAAACAGAGCGACCACAGCATCCACACCACCTTTGCCAACCACGTTCGGTTTCAAGATCACCAGACCTTCTACTGGGACCCATGAAGGAAGAAAACCACATAAGCTACCTTCAGCCCCAAAATCCACTTCATGGGAAGGAAACCCTAACCAGCTATCAATTTCCAGATTAGGACACAAAACGGGCCCCTCAACATCTGCAACGGACACCAACTCATCCCCACTGTTGATCTCCCAGAAATCGATCAATGACCGGATATACCCGTCCCCGATCCGTCCCACCGCATCATGCACTAATCGCGCCACATCCGCGACGCTCCCTTCAGTCACCTCCTTCACATGCGCCCTTGGGATGGTGTTGAGGACCATGTTGCCGAAGTACTCCGATGGTACAGCTGGCCGCAATCTTGACCGTCCATTCACGGCCACACTCATCTCAGTAAGCGTATCAAGATCAAGCCCACGAGCCCTTGTTACCTTCTTCCAAAGGTGGGCCGCTAAAATCTCGAACGTAGAATGTTTACGTGGCATTTGAGCTTTGATCTTTGATATGAAATCCACACTGTAGTGGACCACCACGTTACATACTTTGTTAGATTTAAGGGGAGAAGGAAGAGAAGATGGTGGCAGTGGAAAGGGCTGAAAGTCAATCCCCCAATGGTCATGATCACATCTTGGTGGGTCCCGAGGTATTAGCATGGTTCGATCATAGACTGGAAACTTGTCTATGTGGAGCCCACGAACCAACTTCGCCCACGTAACAAAGAACGAGCTCATTGATTTACCATCAGCCACTCGATGGTGGTTCGTTATTCCAATCACTAGGCCACCGCAAGAAAAGCGGTTGAACTGGATTTGGAGTAAGTGCTGGGCTATGTCGGTTTGAGGGTGCAACTGCAATAGCTTTGGTGATGGTTCGAGTGGCAAAATATCTAGTAATTCCAATGCTATATTCGTCTCCACCATCAGAACACCTCCACCATTGCCTCCAACTGAAACAGATGGACGGCGACGATCATTGTTGCCTGAGAGATGGCCAGCTAGAGTAGGAAAGAGCTTTAGAGCTTTCATTAAGCCATGTTTCAAAGCGGTGTTTGTTGGTGTTGGCGGCATGAAGGCGTATAACACGGCCATATGTATGTTTGGTATGACCATGTCGAAGACGGTGAGGGGTATTTTGGTAGTTTCGGTGGGAGGTAGGCTCTGGGGAATGACTGTAGAACTAACTACATGAACTTCCATTTTTGATGCGGTAAGCTTTCTTTGTTTTCCTTTACAATGACGGGCTCTCTCAGCATTTTATGGGCATCCTTGGGCCTCCCTCCCTCTCCTGTTAGAACGTGAAACACGCATGAAATGAAGAAGGATATTGCATCCAACGGATTGGCTACTCCCCTGCCACCAGCCAATGGCAGTTGGTCAGTGGTCTGTGGGACGCACCATGATGTATGTGTTTCATCCATGCCGTCCTTCTATTTTTCTAAACCATTTTATGATATGATATAAATAATGAGGTATATCCCAATCTCAAGTGGACCACATTACAGAAAACAGTGTTGAATGAACGTCGACCGTTAAAAACTTTTTAGGAGTTATAAAAGTTTTGGATCAAGCTGATCTTTGTTTTTTCCCTTCATCTGAGTCTGTATGACATAATTAACAGATTGGATGACAAATAAACAATACAGTGGGCCTTAATATGATTTTAATGGTGAATATTCAATCACTATTTTTTCCCGTGATGTGGTTTACTTTAGATTTATATCCCTCTGATATTTGGGATCAAGTCTTAAAATGATTTAAAAAAATGGATGAACCGAATGGATGAAACACATACATCTTGGTGGGGGTAATAGAGGACCGACCACCAGCCAATCCGTTTCCCTTCCATCAGCTGCCGTCGCGGACATTGCCTGCGACGGGACGGTTACGCAACGGCTGCTCCTGCGGACCCGCGTTAAATGGTAGAGACAGGCAGCGAGGACAAGTACGCATGGGCGCGGATTGTCTACTGACAAGTTGGATAGCGGGACTGCGACTGAAGTGACGTCACTTGGTTATGTAGCTCCATCGTTACGTATGTTTCGCATCCACGCCGTCCATCCATCTGTACGTATGATTTTAAAGGTGAGATCAAGAACGAGTCACATCCAAAGCACCATAGGACACACTTGAGAAAACAGCCGCGGTGTGACACCACCATTAAAAACTTCTAAAGTCCACGATAGTTTTATATGAAAAAACTTCTTTGTTTAGCCTTCCTGAATGTCTTTATTAACCTTTTTACTAGCGGTGGGCCTTAGGAAGGTTTGGATCTGCCTCGTTTCCTGTTTCCTAGGTCATGGCTTAGGGGTCGTTTGGCACCGTGGATTGGCCTGTCCATTGGGCACCATAAAGTAAAAGGAGGTTGGCAATCCAGGGGTTTGCAATCCCCTCGATCTGGAGATTTGTAATCTACGCTCCGACCTTGGATTAGCTTTTTGAAGTAGCTCAAGGGTCGAAAATCTGATCGTTTGAAATTTTCTTTAAAAACCTATTCACAAGCACCCATTTACCACAACTCTCATTCATCTTCTTCAAAAAAGTTCATTCATCTTCTTAAAAAACATTGTGACTATTACCTTTCCAGTACCGGCGAAGGTTGCTGCATACGCCGCTAGAGTCTGCCAGAAGGTTACTGCGGATTGCTGTTACAGAGTTATAGAAGGAGATGGACTGTTTTATTTGAAGGTGACGGACAGTTGGTTTATAACTTTTTCTTTTAATGAATTACAATATATTAGTTGCATGGCCCATTAAAATGATTATGCAAAATCTGTTCCGACAATATGATGACTTGTCAAAATTTATCTGTATGGCCAAAATATTGTACTAATTTAGATTTAACATGGGCCATATTTAATTGAATAGAGGGACGAGAATACTTTATTCATATGTCCCACCATGATGGTTATATGGACGGTGTAATCCAGCCATTATATAGCCCATTAAAATTTAAGATTTAAGATAAAAATTTAGGGGTAAATATCATTCAAGTGGGCCATATGAATGAAAACAAATTAAACCATTATAATTGCTTTTACACACTATTTTTAACTGTGTGATCAACTGGAACTACCAATAGCCCTAAAATTTAGGTCCTACGCCTAAAATAAGATAACTCATATTATAGTTGGAGTAGATTTCCAACTATCATTAAGGAACTTGAAGAACTTTGATTTTTGCAATAAAAATCTAGTTGGCAACATCCATCACTGTGAAGCCACCACATTTTAATGTCCTTCATGCAGGCCTCTGTCTATTCTTTAAAATACACTGCAGGGCCACCATCATTCATCCATATTATCCCCTCCGTCCATCTGTTTTATCAGATACTTTTAGTAGGTTAGCGTAAAAATAAAGCATATAAAAAAAACTAAGTGGACCACACCATTAAAAAAAGTATTAATTGAACATCTACTGTTGAAAAGTTCTAGGGGCCACAGAAGTTTTAGATCAAGTGAATAATTGTGTTTTCACTTCATACATGTCAGTGTGATCTTAAGAACAGGTTGGAAGACAAATAAACATCACTGGATGCCTCGTAAAGGTTTCAACAATGGAAATTAATATTTCCACTATTTCCTATGGTATGATCCACTTGAACTTTGTATATGCTTCAATTTTGGGCTCAACTCCTAAAATCACATGGAAAAACGGATGAACGGCATGGATAAACCACATGCGTTGACAGTGGACCCAATGGAGAATGTGCGCGCTACTTGCATGCATGTAAAAGAAATCCTCACCGCTTGATTGTGCTGGATGGGTAAATTGGAGCCGTCAGTTGACAAGCTCACACATTTTAGAACTCTCAAAATAACCTTGACTTATCCCTTCTAATGTCCTATTAAATCTCACAAAAAGAAAAGTCCTATTAAATCTTGAAGTAACACTCATAAAACTAATTGCATGGCAGAATTTGTCTATTTGCTATTCGTTTATATACAGTAGAGATAAGGTTGAACTCCCCCTCCTCAGAGATCGAGATCAACCGCATTGCTAGCAAATCCAATTCCATGGTTGCATCATTTTTTGCACCATGCGTTTGAAGTTACTTCCATTCAGCAGCATCACTCCTTACCACCTGCGAGGGGTTCAAGATTTTATCCAACTCGCTTTCCAGAGCCTCAGCGAATACCCAATGCTAGCTCTCTGTTTTGTTGTAATGGTTCGCGTAATTCCAGCAGAAGCGAATGATATGATTTAAGAATTACAAGTAAAAGAACTGAAGAAAATTTTTATCATTTATTTTTTATTTTCCAAACTTCAGTCATGACTCCTAAACCTAAACTTTGTCAAAATGCATAGTGTCACATTCTTTGCATCTTCTGTATGTCGGTGCTCGGAGGCATAGGCCACTTCAGCCCTATTCCCTGAAAAGAAGAGTATAGCTCACTTGTTGATGTTCCATCTTCCTTGAATCTTGATGTCTCTTTTTTCTTCACCCCCTTTTATAGCTCACATTTACCAAATGTAATGAATTTAACAAATGTTCATTCAACAGGCTATATAAATGGTGAATTTAAATAATTCGGACTCAGATATAGATGATGAGAACGAGAAAGCAATTGTTTTATTCACGGCAGTAACTGCGGTTGCATCAGCCGCGACTATGATATGTAATGTTGCATCCATGATAGTAGCAATAGTCACGCAAAACTATATGGAAGAGGATGATAAAAATGATATTCGAGAGTCCCGCAACTGGACAGGTCTGCAATCTACCAATGCGATTCTCGATGGACCCGGTACCACATGCTTTGACCATATTCGAATGAATAAGGATTGTTTTATTCGTTTACGGGATTTGATTCATGAGAGTGGCCACTTGACCGGTACACTTGAAGTTAGCCCAGAAGAACAATTAATAACTTTTTTGTATACCATTAGCCATTCAGGAGAAACTATAAGTCGGTTAACAAAATATTAAATGCAAAAGATGAAGCACGTAGCCTTCTCTATCGAAGCGACCTGAGCCACAATGATAGAAATGAAAGACAAACTCGACGACTACGTTAATATGCAACACACAGCCCAAATTGAAAAGAGTAACTTCTGATAAACCATAATGCAATGCCTTAGGGACGTACCAGATATAGACGAACCGTATACATGACGAGCATTAAGGTATCTCTTAGAGCATAGAGAGGCAGCACGATTCTTCATTGAATTGCCTGTTGAGCTGAGGTGGGAGTTTCTTGTAAACACTATTTGAGATTGGTATGCTTTTATTTAGCGTTGTTAGTTTGGCAATTTGGGTTTGTATAACTTTAAAAATATTTTATATTTGACAATCTTTATCCTTTTATTTATTAATGTGGGTGCACATATGTTTTGTAATTTCTATGGTATGTTTTTAGACCACCCGAAATTAGAGTAGATATGTTTATCTTAACACAACAATGGTGAAATTTAGTAGGCCCACTTTTCTGGCCCACCAGAAGTTTGGAATTACATCTTTTTTTTTCCAATGTGTATATTTTGATGGGCTTGTTATAACTATTATTTATGTTGTAGTATATTTTAATCAATTTAAGTATTTTAAATAATTTACTTGGTCTCCTTAAATATTCATGCAAATATACTACAAAATTTGAGGGGGTTTCAAATCCACAATCCCAAACACAAATTTTACAATCCAGGGAGTTCCAAATCCAAGGTGCCAAACAAAAACAGGGGGTTCCGAATCCAGGGGGTTGGCAATCTAGGGGGTTCTGAATCCAGGGGGTTTCAAATCCACGCTCCCAAATAGGCCCTTAAGATAATATATCTAAATGAATGGACATTATGGATACAACACATACATCATAGTGGGGTCCACACAACTTGGTGACATCACTTCGTTCAGTATCTAATCCGCATCCTGTACACATTAGACGGTTGTCGGACAAAGACATGACACGTGGCATCTAACAGCCGGGCACGGATTAGGTACTACCCTCACCTGTTCCAAGCTTGGGACAGGCAGAGAATATTAGGGCGATTGAGGGGCCATTTGTTACGCGAAATCCCTGTCTCTCAAGTATTCCTTTGAAGACTTGAATTCCTTAACAGCATTTTCCCGAGCCAAGGAGATAGTCGTTCGAGCTTCTGCATCTGCGGTTTTAGATTTCTCCTCGGCTCCTTGAGCTTCGTCTTTAGCTCCCCGATCTCGGCCTCCCTTCAGGCCGACTCATTAGAAGCCTCCAGAAGAAGATTCTTCAACGCTTCTAGGTAGGCCTATAAGCTAGAAGCACGAGCTTCCATAGCAACAATCGCAGTTCAAGACTGATCGGCTTCAGCTCCCTTCGGTGAGAGCTTCTGCTTAGTCTCCCATGCCTGTTTTCGCAACTCGAAGATGTCATGGTTCACTCGTATCATGCAAGGAGCGAATTGCCAAGAGAACCAAATGGATTCTTCAGAAGTTAACAAAATAGAAAGGATAGTAAATTACTCAGGAAGATTCGCTTACCCCAAGGAGGGCCTTCATCGTGGATGCAATGATCACATCTGTCGAAGAGTCTAATATCCGGAAGAACTCCCTCTTACACACATTTCGCTCGGCCCAAGGCAAGAGCTCCTTTATGGTCCCACAAATGCTCATGGAAAGATGTTCTTCCCCTTCCCGCGCCTCAGAAGTACCTATAGCCGACCTACTGGCCCCTTTAGCATCTACGGGCCGGGCTTCAGAAGGAGGCTCAGTAGCCCCTTAGGACTCTGCATGGGGAGCCTCCTCACAAATAGTCGTCTCGGCAGCAGCAAGGGTAGAGTCCATTGCCACCCCTTCATCTCCAATCTCCACGATGATGGGAGATGAAGGGCCGACCCTCCCCTTACTCTTGGAGGTCGTTTTCTCCTTCTTCATCTTCTTCAGAGCCGCTGCCTCTTTGAAGGAGGGCGTCTTCCTCTTGAGGATGGGCTTCAGTAATGGGTGAGCTTCAAGCATTTTTGCATCAGAACAGGAAGAGGCTTAGTTATGAAATTCAATGAAAATTTTTTTTAAGTCCTATAGGTCGGCTAGAGTTCATACCGAAACTCTTACCGGTGAGGACGACTTCAAGACCTGACTTAAGTAGAAGCTCAGGCTGAAGAAGCACTCTCTAAGACCTCTCTTCCTTCCCTAACGATCTTGCCTCTCTGATCCGAGCAAGAGCTCCAGCATTCAACACGATAGGAAATTTACGAAGAACTGCGACAAGACATGCATGAACAAGTCAATTATAATATAAGCCGACCAATCAGAGAAGAGTTAAGAGAGAGCTAAGTCCGATGAATGCCAACCTGGTTCGGTAAACACTGAAGGGACCAACTGATGATGGAAGCTCAGATCTGCCACTTCACAACGACTAGAAGCCCAGAACCATTTGTCCCTCCAATTCTTATTGGAGGATGGGGGATCTGTAATAATGCTCCCTCTAGTCCCCCACCAAGTAGAGAGATAATACCAGCCTGGGTGAAATTTATTCGGCTTCAGCTGGTACATATGAAGGAACTCTTCGACAGTTAGCTCAGGCTGCTCTAGCTCGGACCATAAGACAACATAGCTGATCAATGCCCTCCATCCATTGGGGATCATCTGTTATAGGGTTAAGTCCAGATGAGCAAGCACCCGCCTCACTATACCTTACAGAGGGAGCCTAAGGCTGCACTGAAGAGCAACCTGGAAGATAACAACAGCTCCCTCTGGAGGATGAGTAGGGAGCTCGTCCGGCGAAGGAACCCGGAGAGTCACTGACTTGGGAATATGGTACCCTAACCTACTACGTCAGCCTCAGTAAGGGTCTAGGCTACGGGACCCTTTGTCCCCTCCTCACTAGAGGACCCCTCTGCATCCTCCTCATTGAACAAGTTGTGCTCCACGCCGACCGGCCTCTCTGCCGGGGACCTCTTCATCACCCTCAACGACTGCGACGCCTGAAAATTAGCGTCGCCCATTATCAGCAACGACGACGGTGGGTTCGACATTATTCTAAGGTTACTCGCCCCACTGTCACCGCTGAAGACCCCCTCCCATGAACTCAAAGAGTCAGAAATGGTGGCTATCTTTATAGATGTTGAGAGTCACTATCAAAGAAAGAAAGGGAGGGGGCAAGTAAAGAAATGGAGCTCACCGGGGAGAAGATGTCGCCCGACCACTGGTAAATTCGATCGCTGAAAATCGCCTTTACTAGCTAGGGAAGAAGACTGGAAGGGGAAAAAAAGAATCCTTTAAAATGCATTTGGGCTTCCCTTATATAGGCAAGCCACGTGGTGGCACTTGAGTGCGCCATCAATGCATGTCTCTTACAATGTCCCCCTCGATTGCCCCATCTCAACACGTGGCGCGACTCAGCACGTTGCTCGACCTTAATATTGAGAAATTGCCACACGTCATGCCCTCGTTGGTCTGACACCTTTTCATTCCCCGGCAACGGCGCCAAAAACTTGATGTTTTATTTTAAACCAATCTGATTTAAATGATTTTAAACTCGCAAGTATACGAATTAGATGTAGATATGGTACGTATTACGAGATCGTTCCTATGAGGACTGGTTATCACAATTCGAAATTTATGATTCTTCTTAACTAATTCAACAAACGGTTGACTGGTGATTAAGTAAACTAAACAAAAATCAATGAAAAGGTAACCGAGAGCAATAAGGAAAATCCAATCAAGGAAAAGACTAGGACTTTCGAATCCACCCCTAATTATCCTAACCCTTGTTTTATCTGTTGATTCACCCTAATTCAGATTGATATCAAAATAAATAAAGTGCACTCTATGTCCTTGGTCGGGCACACAGAATGTATAATTCCCTAAAGCATGTGGTTCACATCTTTCCATCCATGGTCAGGCATGGAGAGATATAGATTCCTATTTCTTCCTCTATAGGAAACATGTTCATGGTCAGACACAAGCACCTAGAATAAGAATCCAAACAACATCCACATCTAGACTTTGGTTAAGCTCATAGAATGAAAAAGTACGAAAATTTCAGTGAAGCACACTAGAGAAAGAAACAAATCAATCAAGTCAGGATGAATTCAACCATAAACAAGAGTCATTCAAATTAGCTGCTTCATCTCTGCCCTAACTACAAGATTAGCAATCCATAAAATCAAATAAAAAGAAGGAACTATAAGATTTAAACAATAAAAACATCTCCCTTCTCTCTCTTCTTCCTTCCTCTCTCTCTTTCTCTCTCTCTCTCTTTCTCTCTTCTCTTTCTGCTCTTTCTCCTCTCCCTGGCTCTCCCTAAGCTCTCGTTCCCCTCATCCACATTTTGGAACTCTTTTTATAGCTGTTGGAGTGGCTGGAGTGGTGAAAATTGGATTTGGAAAGCTATCGCACGCGCAGCGAAAGCCTTTTCGCAGCTAAGTTCGGGGCTTCATAACTCTCGCGTTCCTTATATTATGTCTGTAAAATCAACGTCTCTTGGGATGTTTTTGACTGCTATACATGATGGATGGTTCAGATCTACCATATGATCAAAGATGGAGGCCCACAACCGCCTGGAAAAGTCAGTTTTTGCGGATGTGTGAAAGCTTTCGCACTCTTTTACTATCGTGATTGGTGAGCCCCACAGAAGCATTTTCAGAGAAATTCACCCCGTCCATTAGATTCAGGATGAAATTTTGATGAAGAATAATTGATTTTTAATGTCCATTGACGCGTCCCAGAGAAGAAATCACACTAAAATCAATTTGGAACGTTGCAGGGTAGTCCACTTATGACCTCTGTATCGTGCACGTGTGCTTGCATGAGTACAAATAGTCAGCATGAGTTTGATGTCTTCAAGGCCCTCTACACGATTGACGGCTTGGATCATCCGTACGGTCAATTTGTGGGGTCCACTAGCGTCCGCAAAACGGACACTGTCTGTGTCACGCCCCAAACCCGGGGACGGACAGCTTCCGTGATGCCCCGAATCCGGCACTCGACTTCCATACAACAAGTCCTGAGTTCGGCGCACCACAAGGAAGATTTTTGACTGAATTTTTTTTTTTTGTATATACATGTAATAATACCTGAGCATGAAGATCCATAATCAAAATACCAAGCAAAACTCTCCATTATAAATCCTGATAGTTACAAGTACCATGCTTTCCAAGGGTATACGACATTAACATTGCCAAATCGAAAAATAGATACAATACATCGAGAAAGCTAAGTCTTCCAAGCTACTCCTGCCCTGAAAAAAATGGGAAATAGGAGACTTAGACAAAAAGTCTAGTGAGTACACACGTATGTGCAGTGTATCCTACATGCAGGCAAGATAAATATGCTACAGGAAAATCATACCACAGCCATAACCGTAGTACATGCATCCGTAATCACATCATCATCATCATATTGTCATGCCATAATTATACAATATCGAAAATACTGAAAAGTCCATGAGTCATACAATATTAGAGTACGCAATATAAATCAGCATGTAAATAATGAGTGATAAAGAGCTAAATATCAGATGTCGAGGATGCAATGCAATATACAGTTCCCGATGAGTTCACGAATACCATCAGCCGTATCTAAATACTGAAACATCGTAACCCGAAATGCTAAATGTTACTAATGCAATGCAACATGTGATGCGAATGAAATGACTGTGCTGGAGTGAAGTCGGGATGGTAGTACGTAGTATCGCAGACTATGGGGGTCTATCACAAAGGACTTCTATCCAAACTAGTCCCATACCTAATTCGGATAGTCAGACTCAATGTGGTAAACTCCTGATCTCAGGTTAGTCGCGCGCCCCAACCGAAATCCTGGCCATTGCGAAGGTACACGTAACAAATAGTTGCGCACCACCAGCCCGAGTGGATGGTGAATGAATGAATGAATGAGTATGCAACTCCTGCTCAATAAGTCCACATATCAGTACAGTTTATCTCTGGGATCATCACCGGGGTTTAGTACACTCCAAATGACACTGTCTCTCTCCCAGCAGCACAGTCCAAGTGAGCATAAGAAACCTCACTATCCGCCTGGCCAATAGTCTGCCAATACCTATCCGGCACGTCGATAGCGGACCCATTTATGAGCTGGTCAAACTCAGCCTAGTTATGCCCCCTACGCTCGGGCGGGTAAGGCCACACCCCCTCCCAACCGACCACGACACAGTGGGAGACGCGGCCTCCTGGTATTCGGCACTCGGGCGCTCATGTATCCACTCGGTCTCGACGTTGGGGCGTCTCCTGGCCTCGGAGGTTTAGGAATTTTCACCCAAGGACATCTATGGCGCCCGTATGCTAGAACCAAATATTTCCGGTGTCCCGTCTGGCCATCCACGATATACCTGTGGAGGCTACGGTCCTGATGTCGCTAGGGCACATAATGCAAGATGCATGAGTCACACAAATCAGTCATGCATCAATCCTACGCATACCATACGATCATGTGAGATAACCTCCGCCTATCAGGGAGTCTCATAACAATCTGCCCAACGACATATGCAATGGTCAACCACATCCCATAACAAGCATGCAGATGATGCGTATGGGCATGTATAATGATGCTATGTTGTCACATACTCATAATCAGTATCAATAACCGACATCGACCATCAATCACAACAATGTAGACATTTAACCAACATTGTCCCCCAAGGTATGGCCCACATAAAACCAAACATATAATGGGCCCACAGCCTTACATAAAGGCCTAATATACAACACAATGAGCATCACTCAAGGGTCACATGTACGCAAGCCCTGCTCATGGGCCTCAAATACATGACATATGGGCCCTGCACATGAGTCTCGCATACATCAAATAGGTCATGCATCATGGGCCTAATACACATCTCAATGGGCCTTATTACATAGACCTCATATTCATATTAGGCCTTAAACATGGGCTGCATATACATCAAATAGGTCTCGACAAACGAAATCGACCTTAATAATCGGATTTGACACTCGGAACCGGGCTCGATAGTCGGCCTTGACAATCAGAATCGGCCTCAATAAATCGGCCTATACAATAAGTATCGATGAGAATGGGTCTAACTAGGCTTAAGGAAAGGTCACCATGTGGCGTTTAACCATCATTACCCAAAAATGTGGACATTCAACCAACACTGCTCTCCAAGCAGTGGTCCGCATAGAGTTAATTATAAGGTGGGCCCAAATATCCAATAAGTGGTCTTAATTCGTCATCACAGGTGAGCCTTACACATGAAGCACTTGGACCTACACATCATGGCGGTCGATACATTGGGCCGTACCAATGGGCCTCCTATACAACAAGTGGGCCGCATCAATGAGTCGTACAATGCACAATAGGTAGGCCCTGCACACGCAGCAGATAGGCCCCACTAGATGGTTAGTGAGGACATAAAATGCATACATCTAGTGGGTCACACATTCCACAGACAGTGTGAATAAAACATACATCGAGGCTAGTCCTCTATGACCTGGACGGTTAGGGTGGAACATATGAGGTGGGCTCTGATCAAAACGAATATGGGCCTAGACAGACTATATGCTACAGGTATGGGCCTATTAATGGGCCCTAGGGAGAGAGTGACAATGCAGACATTAAACCAACATCATCCTTACAATGTGGACATCAAACCATCATTGCTCCCAAGGCATAGTCCACTATAAAATCAACATAAATACCATGGTGGAATCACACTACAATGGGCCTTATGTACGACTTATTGGGCCTTGACCCATGAGCCTCCAGTACATCAAATGGGCCTCATACATGGGTCTCGTATATTCTTATCAAGGTGGGCCTCATTATATGGGCCGCACCAAAAATCATTTCAATAGTTGTAGGCATAACATGTGTATTACTCCACTCATGGCCCACATATGATGATCAGCACTGTCCAAACATATCCATCTAAATCGGCGCCAATCAAACATTGTCTTGCACTATCTCAACACTATGGACGGTGTGGATACAAAATACGAACATCTAGGCGGGCCGCACAAGTGGACGGTATGGATGAAGGACACATAGCATGGTGGGCCTATACAGTGTAGGTGGGCCCAACACATGCAGCAAGCAGGCCCTGTGCCATCAAGACGGGCAGACAGTGCGGATATAAAATACATACATCGGGGGAAAGTCCTACCATCCAGCGAGCTAAATGGTGTGGATATACAATACATTTATCATAGCGAAATCACACATTGAAATGTGCCTTATATACATCATATTGGGCCTCGACCCGTGGGCCCTAAATACATCTAATGGGCCACATCACACGGGTCTCAACTACATAACAAGGTGGGCCTTAACAATGGGCCATAAATATGATAAGTGGGCCACACCACATGGGCCACATGTATATCAAATGAGCCACACTCAAATATAAGTGGTGATAATGATTTCCACTACTAAAATTTCCAAGGCCCGCCATAACATTTATTTTCCATCCAATCAAATCATAAGATCTCAAGGATTTCGAAGGTAGCCATTCGATCCTCACCGTACACTATGGTCCACCTGATAAATAAATCTGTCTTATTTTCATCCCAAACCTAAAAAATCATTTCCCAAAAAATGGTTGGACGGTTGGATGAAACACATGCATCATGGTGGCACCGTCTCTAATGGAGGGTATGGTTTACAATACATACATAAGTGGGTCCCATGTGGGGCTTACCATAATGTTTGTTTCTCATCTAACCCATTGATAAGGTCACTCAGATCTGGGGCTCACATTAATATTCATTTCCCACCCAACCGAGGCCCACTGTAATGTTTATTTTCATCCAACCTGTGCATAAGGCCACTTGGACCTGGGTGGGACTGGGCCCACCGTGCTATTTATTTGCCATCCAACTGTTTATAAGTTCACAGGGACCTTGGGGTAGGGCCTACTGAACCGTTTATTGCCCATATAGCCTGTTGATAGGGTCTGGTCAGGGGCCCACCGCAACATGGTTTACTAATCCAGCCCACCCATTATGTGTGTCCCACTTAGCTGAGGGTTCAGACCGAGTTTCAGCCTAATCCAAATTTCAGGTAAGCCCCACCAAGTGTTCTTATGTGTTTAGGCATGTCTTCACATGACTTTAGATAGTGTGGCCCACCTTAGTTCCGTATACATCTGAGTTTTGGGGCAGCCACCTGGTCTGAGGGGACTCACCCAATGCACGGCGTTGATTTTCGAACGCATAACGGTGGGACCCACAGCTGGGGCCGTGAGGCCCTGCTCGTCCTCCACGCGGCAGCGGCGGACGCTGCTGCTGCTGCTTTTATTTTTTTAAAAATTTACTTTTTCGAGGGATTTCCTAGGTGGGACCCTCATCAGTGAAATCCAGCCCACCCATTATATGAGTCTCACTTTTCTGACCGTCCACACCAAGTTTCAGCAACATCCAAAACTCCGGTAGGCCCCACCAAGTGATTTTATATGTTTTTGTATGTCTTCACATGAATTTAGATGGTGTGGCCCACCTGAGATCCATATAAGGCTGATATTTGGGGTGGACATCTGTTCTGTGGGTACCCATCCAATGCATGGAGTGGATGTTCGAAACGTATCACAGTGGGGCCCACGGCTAGAGCCGTGAGGCTGCCTCGTCCGTCCGTGCGTCAGCCCAGGCGCTGCCTGCGGTCGCCCTGCAGCAGTGTCAGTGCTGCTCCTCTCTTTTTTTCTTTTTTTTCTTTTTTTTTAAAATCTGATTTTTCTACGGATCTTCATAGGTGGGGCCCGCATTGGGCAGATCCACTCCATTCATTGGATTTCACGGTCTAAGACTGACCAAAAGAGTCCAATAAACGGCCTGTTTTTGGAGAATAAAAGAATCTAGGTGGGTTTCAAGGGTGATACTGCTATTTCCTATGGTATGGCCCACCCAAGAGTCAGATTACCCTCAAAGTTTGGCTCAACGCCTAAAATGAACTGGAAAATGGAATGGACGGCTTGGATTGATTACATACATCAGGGTGGGGCCTGCATGAGTGGCACGCCACTTCTTCTTCCTTTTTTTTTTTTTCTCTTATACGTGTAGGTGTGTGTGAGTTTGGCCAGCCCAATGGGCCAATGGTTGGATGACTTGGATGCCATACAAACATTTTGGTGGGTCCTACTATCAATGGGTCCCACATGAGCTCTATAATAAATTGATTTTTTTTTTATATGTTTTCTCCTATGCATCCACACCATTAATAGCATCATCATCATTATTGCAATTATCTTCACCTTCAATCATACTATCTTCACCATCCACATCATTAATCACATCATCATTAACATCATTTCCACCATACATAAACACAACAAAAATAAAATAAGAGTGAGTAGGGTGGGTGTACTCACCTTGATGAATTAGATGGATGGTTGAGATGTATGGAAGGGATGGAATTGATGGTTGAGATTGATGAAATGTATGGGATTGATGGAGTTGATGGCCCACCAAGATCACTCCTCTCTCTCTTTCTCTCTCTCTCTCTCTCTCTCATGAAGAAAATGGTGAAATGCTAAGGGATGGAAAGATATTTATAAAGAAATGGATAAAATTTGGTTAAGTTAAGCTAATGTGATTAATATTATCTTAGGCTAAGATTATGGTACTTAATTCATGCTTTGTAATTAATGGTGGATTAAAGGAGCATGGGATGGCATGGTGTGGTGATGTCATGCATAGTGTATGACATGGAGAAAGGTTGACTTTCATGCACATGAGAGAGAAGAGGTATGGGTATGTGACATCACACACATGGGTAGAGATTCTCTCACCCATGTGTGGCATGTACATGTGTGCATGACATGTGTTGTGCACATGTGTGGAATGAAATACATGGTGCCATGCGCACATGATACACTTATTATCCTTCACAGCATATCTCACTAACGGAGTATCATACCGACGCACGGGTGGTACCGCCACGATCGCGGCGATGGGGCGGTTCATATGAGATAGGTTTCAAGGTCTTGAGGTCCCGGTCAGTTGGGTGTGTACTATGAACGGCTAATCTAGGTCTAGCTAAGGGTGTCGATTATCGTACATATATGCATAGAAACTAGTACAGAATGGACTGGGTATTACAGTCTGTCCGTTACGCAATGCCATAAACGGCAGTTGCCGTTTTGAGAAGCAAACGCGGGTTAGCGCCTGCTGACCCACCTTACTCGGTTAGGCGCACGGCGGGCACGTGTGTACATTATGTACACAAGTTGTACATACGGCATACGGGGCCCATTGTGATGTTTTTGCAAAATCCAATCAATTCATTCAATTAGTCTCCCTATTTAAGGCGTTAAGACTAAATTTGAGGCATATCCAGAGACTAGGTGGGCCCCAAATTGGAGATTAATGGTCTGATCTGTCTGTTGGCCCACTTCCCGAGATATTCAATGGTTGAAATTTAATACGTATGGTTTATTTATATCCCCCAGGCCATGTATATATGAATTTTTGAGCCAATCGGATGGCGGGAACCATGTGATCTTGCATTCTAGACTAATTTTGAGCCTTTTTAACATGAACGGCTTAATTTCCTCAGATCCTTGGTGTGTGAATCAGTCGATCTTGGTCCCCTAGGGTCCGTTCCTTTCTTCGGTGGCTTCGGAGCATCAAATCCACGCTTTTAGTATTCTTCTTCAGTCAACGCTCTTGATTACACCCTGCAACAAAAACACGTTTAAAATATTCCATTAAGCATTATCATGTACGTAAAATCAGGCAATAATCGGGGTCTGATATGCAATATTCGACCCTTATCAGTCTGACACCGAAACGACTGCCTAGTAGACCACGTGACTACGAGCCATAATACGTTACCTCAATTACATTGTACATAATTACTAACACGCCTTGACTCCTGTGCTGCCGGCCATATTCAACATCTATGATAGTATAACCTAACCTAAACTACTCTTGTCCTACTTCCCAAGCCTATGTGATCGACTTGAAAGTAGGGGGCTTATTGTTGGGGGAAGAATCAAATGACTCACTACCTAGGGTCAAACAAACGACCTGCCCTGACCAGTAGCTCAAGCTCGACAAGGATCGCAAGGTCCTCTTAGATTGGATCACAAGGCCCTCTTAGATTGGAAGATTAAAGAGGCATACTATGAAACTACTCAGAAGATAACTACCGGCACACCAACAACTCAATCATAAGGCAGGTCGGCACGACTATAGGTCTACTATAGGTCAGCACGACCATAGGTCGACTATAGCTCGGCACGATCATAACTCGGATGTAGGTTGGGACGACCATAGCTTGGCCCAATCTCCTACGAACTTCAGAACCACCGGAATCGGCTATCACCAGCCTTCAAGTAGCTCAGCATAAGGAACCTCTGCTCCCTCTATCCGATCTGTACTATAGGTTGGCCAAGTTGATCATTCTTCAACCGACGGATGATCTCACTTAACGGAAAGGTCCGGGATCTCCTCCAATGATCTCGGAAGGATAGGATCACAATCTCACGGATCATAGAAAGATCCTGACCCCCTTAGGGATCTCAACTCAGTCCGTATCTGCTCATACTCTGGAAAATCCTCTAACAATTTGATCTTCCTTCTCCTATAAATAGAGACTCCTCTAATGGTGAAAGGTACACACGAAATTTTATCTCTGAACCCCTTATTGCATACTCTCCAAAGATCTGAATTCTTGATTTTGGCATCGGAGGGTCCTGCTTCCTTTGTCATTTTCTATGCACGTACCGAAGTCTGAGGAGGGTTCGTACAAATACCAGCTACAATAATGGGCTCTATGAGCATTTTGTTGGAATATCCTTATGTGCTCTCTCTCTCTCTCTGTCTCTCTCTCTCTCTTACTTTTTTATTTTTTCTCTAGAAAAAGAAGAAGAAAAAAAACAAACATGTAACACACAACCTCCTATTCTAATGAAACGAAAAGGATGTCACAACCGAAATCTGAGAACCGTCTGTGCCATTACCTAAAATATCCATTTCTTTAAATGGAGTTGTACACACAATTCACTACAGGATGAGATACAATAGTTACTATAAAAAAACTGGTGTACCTCACACCAGCTATATGGCTGTTGTATTGACGTCAGCAAGTTTTATGGGTCTGATCATGAGGTATTTGTTATATCCAAACCGTCCATCCATTTGATGAGATCGTCTTAAGGGTTGAGACGAAACATAAGACAGATCTAACTATCAAGTGGACCACACTAAAAAAGCAGTAGGGGATTGAACGTCTACCATTGAAACCCTTTTTGGGTCACAGAAGTTTTGGAACAATATGAAATTTGTTCTTCTCTTAATTCAGGTCTTTTTGACGTTATGAACAGATTGGATGGAAAATAAACGTTATGGTGGCATTAAGAATTTTTTAAGGGTGAAAATCATTATCTCCGCTGCTATTTGTGGTGTGGTCCAGATGATCTTTGGATATGATTCTTTTTTTCTTTTTCTTTTAATGATACTCTAAAATGATCTCTAAAAATAGATTAATGGTTTAGATATAATAAATACATCACTGTCGGGTCATGTAACTTTGATCTCCTTTGAACCGTTCATACAACTCGGAGCTCGAGGAGCGTCAGTGCTCGTCTTCGCACGACACGTACCTACAGATATAGCTGGTGTGTGGTACACCATCCAATCTGCTTCCAAAAAAATATATACCTTTTGAATTAATCATAATTTCCATCTGTAGTGACCTTTGTCACAGATACGAAGTTTCATCAACCATATAATTGTTTGGAGTCAATTTCAGTGCAGACATGTTAACAAGTCCTATATGGGTACTGTCATTCGTTGATGCGAAGCTTTTCTTATAATACTCTATATTTTAGGGCCGTTTGATAGTTCATGTAACAGTTAATTACTTGCTAAATGGGTAATAATTACTTACCCAGGTAATTACAGAAGTGGATTGGCTGGTGTACCTAAAACCAGCTACATAACTGGTGTATTCACATCAGTAAGTTCTATGGGTCTGATCATGAGGTATGTGTTATATCCAAACCGTCCATCCATTTGGCAAGCTTGTCTTAAGGCTTGAGACAAAAAATAAAACAGATCTAACTATCAAGTGGACCACACTGAAGAAAACAGTGGGGGATTGGACGTCTACCATTGAGACTCTTTTTGGGGTCACAAAAGTTTTGGATCAATATGAAATTTGTTTCCCTTCTTCGTTCAGGTCTTTGTGACCTTATGAACAGATTAGATGGAAAATAACCGTTATGGTGGGCCCTACGAATTGTTTAACGGTGAAAATCACTCTCTCCACTGCTATTTGTAGTGTGGTCCAGATGATCTTTGGATATGATTCAGTTTTTGGATAATGCTCTAAAATGATCTCTAAAAATAGCTAGTTTGCTTCTAGTAATTACCACATCAGAAATGATGCAGATGTGATAACTTAACTTTTAGGCACTAGAACCGAGGATGGTTGCCAAATGAATGTAGGGCCAATGTGATGTATGTGGCTTATCCACACTGTTCATCCTATATGTCAGCCTCATTTAGGATTTGAACCCAAAAATGAGGCAAATCCAAAGCTCAAGTGGACCACACCATAAGAAATTGTGATAAATCATTCACTCACTGTTTTTTTTTTCAACCATCTTAGCCATTCATATTACCCGAGGATGAAACAAAGGATACAGATTTTGGAAGCACGCGGGCAGATAAAAGGAGCCCCAGGTTGCCTATCATTTTACTATACAATGAAAAGAAAAACAAAAAACTAAAAAGAGGAGAAGGCGTTAATTCTCCCTTAAAGCACTGATCCCCACTTTGTCAAGAAAGCAAAGGCCCCTAATCAACCTGGGAAGAGCCGCCATCAATTCCGTCCAAAAGGTATCCTGATTGGCTGCTCCCAAGCGAGCAAGGACATCCGCCGGCCCATTAATTTCACGAGGAATCAGCGAGATGGAAAATTTTCCTTTCTTTTGAAGACTTTTGATTCGCGTTAACCAGTAATCCCACTTCCAATGGAGATGCGAAGACCCTTTGAAAGCACCCACCACAAAAGAAGAATTTGATTCAATGAGCACGTCATACAGTCCCCGCGATATGCTAAGCTGCATCGCATCATGAAGGACTCGAAGTTTCGCTGTGTTGTTAGTGGCGTGACCATAACCCGAGTAGAAAGCGAAAATCAGGTCACCATTGACATTTCTGGAGATGCCGCCACCCCCTGACGGGTCGGGGTTTCCAGCTGCAGCCCCGTCAATATTTAATTTCACCTTGCCCACCTGTGGGTTGAGCCATTTGACAATCTGACATGATCTAGGCGCAGGAGGTCTGTGAGAGAATCCGAGGCGACGGGCAAAGGAATTGAGAACCTGGGAACCATGGAAAATCTTCTTCAGAAACCATTTGACCTTTCTGGTGACTTTGCTGCTAGCTGGGTTGGTCCCCTCGTACCTGGCTAAATTCCTCATTTTCTAGATTTCCCAAGCTATGAGACACAGGGTTATGCGGCAAAGGAGATATATTTCTCTACCTGGATGGATGTGATTCCACCAAAGAGAAAAAAGATTGGCAATAGACGTTGGAGAACATGGCTGAATATCAAGAATTTCGTTGAACTCTTTCCAAACTATGGTTGATATAGCCCCCCGACAGAAAAGTGTTCCAACGTCTTAGGCTGAGGGGAGAAATTTTGCTCATTGTCACAACAGATGTACCTGGATGGAAGAGAGATACCTCTAGACTAGATTCTGTCATCCGTGGGGACGGCCCGATGGAAGAGCCTCCAAAGGAAGATAGAAATCTTGTTAGGGATATTTTGATGCCAGATGCTTTTGGCCTAGACATTCACTTGACCCGCCATTCTACACACCGTCCATGCTGATTTTACTGAGAAACAACCTGACTGATCGTGAGGCCAAATGAGGTAGTCATTTTGGTTCGAAGTACAGAGACCGGCATCAGATATGTGATCCTTTACACCCGCTGGGAGCAGATTATAAACTACGGACTTAGGGTTGAGGCCTTCGGGGGAGAGTAGGTTGTTAACAGTCAGATGGAGCAAATCATTGGGGACAGGCTGATCGATCAAGTTAGCTAACTGACCAAGCCCTGTCCAGTTCTCACGCCAAATATTCATGGAACCATGGCCCACCTTCCATATTAGATGGCTGTCAAGAACAGGGGAGAGCGACAAAATGTGCTTCCACAAGGGGGAGAGGGAGGACCTGATATTTGTGTTCTTACACCAAATATTCACTCACTGTTAAATACTTCTTGAGGCTCATAGATACTTAGGATGAAGCTGATATTTGTGTTTTTCTTTTATCCATGCTTGTGTGACCTTATGAAGGGTTTAGATGACAAATAAACTTCGATGTGGGCCTGGTGAAAGAAATAGTTTTCAATGGTGGACGTTTCATCGGCACTATTTCCTTTGGTGTGGGCCAATTGAGCGTTGGATCTACCCCTATTTTTAGATGATGCCCCAAAATGTTCATCTAAAATGAATGGATGGCATGGATATGTCAAATACAGTGCGACCCGCAAATTTAAGTCAATTTTTTTATACAATTTTACAAAGCAGAGTGGTTGTCGATCATGTTCAATAGTAATAATTATTCATTTACCATGTATTTACCATTACAATGAAAAATCAAACAGGCAGGGAAGATGTCAATATGGTTGAAAGTCAGGCAAGTTCAACCAAGCCGACGTCCCTTGACCGAGCTGACATTGGGTTGGGGTTGGGCAAGATGTATTGGGTTCGGTCTCGGGCTTGGGGTATACAAACACCAACCTAATAAAACATGGTCTGCATGTACATTTAAGATGCCTTGATTGGATTGATTGCCAGTTTGGGTAGTGGTATTAAGCCGAATTAGATGGGATTGTATTACTAATCCCACTTTGGAATTCGGGATGTCATGTTTGGAAGGTGTGTAAGATGGGATCAAAATTAGCTTTATATGCTTTGGAATATGAGCCTTGTATTAGAAAGTGCTATGAGAATGCCTCTCAAAATTCAACATTGCTTTCCAAATTATCTGAAATTCAAAACATACTGTGTCCATCCCGCCCTACGCTATGCGAATCCAGCGAATAGGTGTGGGATCCATATTAGCAAGTTATGTGGATCCCACCATGATGTATGGGATATCTCTTGACCATCCATCCATTTTCCAATATCATTTTAGGGCATGGACCCAACAGTTAGGCAGATCCAAAGCTCAAATGGACCACACCATAAAAAGCAATGGGGATTGAACACATACCATTGAAAACTTCTTAGGGGCCACAAAAGTTTTGGATCAATATGATTGTGTTTTCCTCATGAACAAGTTGGATAGCAAATAAACATCACGGTGGGCCCTAGGAAGGTTTCAATGGTGGTTGTCACTGTCCCTATTGCTTACTGGTGTGGTCCACATAAGCTCTGGATCTTTCTCATTTTTTGGCCCATGCCATAAAATGATCTCGTAAAAAGGCTGGGCAGCACAGATATAACACATACATCACAATGGGGACCACAAAACTTGTTGACATGAACACACTAAGAAGGTCACGTCGGTGGCTTGTGATAGTTCCAAACAACATATCCACGGATGGTGGATTTGCTGCATCCACATCCAATCCAAACATAATTTGAATTTAAATCTTAGGATTTACTCTTCTTTTTTTCTTTTTTTTTAATACTTACATACGAAACATGGGATAAACCAAATCCACCGATAATACCTTACATTTGCATTTATTGCAACTTTTACAATTCCATCCACCTTAATCCCACCCAATACAACTGCCCAAATAGGCCCTAAGAGATCTAATTGCAACTTTTACAATTCCATCCACCTTAATCCCACCTAATACAGCTTCCCAAATAGGCCTTAAGAGATCTATTAAGGGCAGCAGGTACGAGAGATTGAATAGTGCCCTGTTTGAGCTGGGGCATTTGCTGCTAGCAGAGAAGTGTGGGGCTCTTTGGATTGATGCAATCAGGTGCTGGTCTGTTGAATTTTCCAGTTGGACTTCAGGCTGTCTAGCCTCATGTTGTCTTTAAGAGAGTAGGTCGAGATTTATATGACAAGTGTAGTCTGTCGTTTTAGTTGCACCTATCTGTAAATTTGGAAAGCCTTATTCCCATTAACAAATTTATAGCTGATGTGAACAAAAAAAAAAAAAATAACAAAAAAAAGCTCAATCCATTTAGTGGCCCAAAATAGAGATGGTCTGAATTTTGATGCATGCCAACGTTAGTTATTTGAAAAAGTTGAAAAGAGGCACACTAGAATATCCAACTTCCAAGAGGTTACGTAAGGTGTCGATTTAATGACCTTTTGTTAGCTGGTTAGGCTCATAAGGTGAGTATGGTTTTTGGGATGTTCTCAAGTGAACACGGTCTTGATGGTTTAGATTGATGGAGTAGATGCGTCCCCATAGACTATGACACCCTTTTGTGAAAAGTTCCTATAGTTAGAATTTAAGTAGGCTCACTGATGTAGAGTGGGCCACGGACACTTTTATGGCTAAGATGGATCAAAAAAGGCCCGGTCAATGACAGAAGTGATTCAGACCGTCAGAACTTAATATGAAAGTATCTCTCACACCGGAATGAGCTATATGATTTTAGGGTAGGATGAGCTACTTTAGCCACCCAACCCGCTATGTCGGATTGCGGGCATCGAATTTGTGAAATATCATCAGATCGATGGTCCAATTCCTATTTTAATTTTGTTTTTAATATTTATAGTAAGTTTTAGTTTGAGTATAACTCTTCATCCACTGGGCTTTAGGAGTTGTGTCCAACATGAAAAGTGCTTAGAATAATTAGGAGAACATCATAGTTCAGCCAAATAAGACACTATTTTTTGCCAAAAACCATGCACACTGGTACGAATCATGACCGTCTATAGTAAGTCGCAGTTTCTAGGAGTTTTAGTTGTAGTTTAATTCTGAAACTTCTTCTATAACTTAATATCTCTATTTAAAGGGGTGTAAACTTGTTTATTCATTCATCAATCAATTTATGAATTTTCTATAATATTATTTATATTTTCTTACTTTTTTCCTTATGGATTTGAGAAGTCTATGTAAGGAATTCAGAGAAGCTTTCATGGATTCAAAGTAGTGTGATCGACTTCATGAGGTTCATCCATGCGACAAAATGCCTACTGTTGAAACCTCCCCAGGTCCACCTGATGTCATAAGGTTATTTCTATTGGGATGAGAAACCTCCCCAGGTCCACCTGATGTCATAAGGTTATTTCTATTGGGACGAACTGAAAATACAGAAATTCAAAACTTTTGTGGCCACCCGAATATTTTAATGGTGGGCATTCTATATCCTCATTATTATTATTTTTTAAAATTGTGCAGCTTACTTGAGTTTTGGATATGCTTTAATTTTAAGCTTATGTCCTAATATGATTGTGCAAAGGTGAAAAATGGACTGAGAGTTGGTTTTGTCTTCTTGAATCCTGATCCTCTTCGAATAGGATTTTTCTAATTTCTTGCATTATGATTTGATTACATCGTCACTGATGAAATCAGCTGATCATCGTCACCAACTTGCCCAATTACATTTCAATGAACATGAAAATCCTGTTGCTGTCAAAGAGAAAGTTGGACTCGCCATTTCCTAAAATGTTGCGGAACACGGTAGCAATGGTCTTTTCAAAATGTACCAACCCTATTTAAATATAGGTAATGAAAGAGAACACGATACGCCCATGTAGTCTTAGGAAAGCTCCTAATAAAGAATGTTCTAGTGTGCTGTGTAAGGAAAGCTTCACATGCATGTTATTGCATTTGGTCTTTTCTTCATTCATATTGTCTATCTACGTCCAGTGCATGGTATTAGATGAGTCTATTGCAGTAAGATGGGATTAGGTGGTATGAAATTACATTTGGTATCATGCAAATTTCATCTGATGTTTGATAACAATAAGAAGGATTGGATTAATACTAGTATCACATATTCCAATGCCTATGATGTATATTGTATGATTTTCAGTAGATTTCAAACACTACTACAACCGTGAGCCTGTGTTAATGAACTTGCTTTATCTACGTTGTCCACTTATCCGTCTGCAATTTATCTTAATCCCATGTGCCAAACAGTCTTAGATGTTGGCTAATTTTCTATCATTAGTAGGGAAAAACTATTATGAACTTTATACCTTCAAATATTCGAGTATTCTCACCTACTCATTAAACTAACTGTCCAAACAACTATCCATCTCTGTATTAAGATATTCGACTGTATACTTCACTTTTGGACAACTCGATTATAGTAAACCAGCTACAAGATTTTCATATCCACTCATACACATTCAAATAGTCATATTCATTCATCTTATTCGTTGACTATGTATATGCTTAACTTACCATTGAAATTGCAAACTAAAAACTCTACACGTGTATAAGTTACCTGGAAATGACAGTGTACAGGCCTACCATGGATCACTTTAAAAACCTATTTTATGCTTATCTATTGATAAAACTGGCTGCACAATGATACATATACATGATTAAAGTCCTAACCATATAGTTTTCTCATCCTTATCTGTCCATCACACTTGCATCCATTATTTGGGTCATCCAACTATCAAAAGAAATTTATCAATGTGAAACCAATGATGTACACTTCAAACCTATGGGTCAGTTTCCACACGAGGTGCACACATTCAACGTTAGAGACCATAGAGAGACATAAACTGTTAAAATGTATCTTGATCACCATTGAGAGATCAAAGGTACAAATTTAGTCTATTGAAAGAGCTCCAAAAATAGTAGGCCATGGTCAAGTTTCATCCAAAATTGACGGTGTATGCAAAGTCCCTGCGTGGCAAAACTTTTGAGTTGTGGTGGGCATCGAGTCAAGTCGAACCGAGTTAGGTCCAACTTGACTCAATCTGGTATCGTCAAAACCATGACCCAAACTTGAACCGACTCAGGACTGAGTCCAACAGGCCTAACTCGATCCAAACTGGATCTTGGCTAGGCTGATCTGAACCGAGTTGGCTACGGTTCGGATTGGGTCAAAAGCTTAAGTAGATTGGGTAAAAAACCATTGAAATTTTTTTGATCCAGGCCACCTCACCGGACTGGCGCATCCGAACCAGGCTAGGCGCACCACGCCTAGCACGAGCAAAGCCAACCGCACTACAGAGTGAACCCAGGTCGATCTCGAGCCGGCCTGAATGAACCACTGTGGGCTAGGCCGATCAGTCACAGCGGGCCAGGCCATTCAATTAAAAAAAAAAAACCTGTATGTCGGTGTGCAGACGAGTGGCTGGACCGGGGCTACTGCCTGTGCGGACGAGTGGCTGGAATGGGGCTGCTGCCTGTGCGGACGGGTGGAGGAGAGAGGAGGAGGAGTTAGATGGATGGGTGCAGAAGAATGGGACTCCGGGATCGAGTTGGGTGCGGCGGGCGGCTGCTAGGGTTAGGGACGGGTAGGTTTATGATTTTATTTTATTTTTTGAATATATAGTACTCGATTACTGGTCCTAGTTGGGTTTTGGATTGGATCGAGTCCAACTAGATCAAATTTCAGTTCGAGTCAGGTCAGGTTATTGTGTAATCTGAACTTGACTCAGTTGGGATTCAGATTCGGATTCGCGTGGGTCTACTTGATTCGATTTGAAACGAATCCCACCGAGTTAGTGAAGTCGGATCCGTCGAGTTGAGTCAGATCCTATCGAGCTCTACTCTTGAATAGAAAATGAAATTAAAAGCCTAAGGGGTCGTTTGGACGGATGGATTGAGGCGTACTAAGGTGGAGTGGATAGGATTCGCCCGTCCACTCCCGCATTGTACGGCCGTTGAGGTGTTTGGACTGACAAGGGATTGAAGGGCGATGGGATTCGCCATATCTCCTACTGGATTCGGCGGAGGGATTGACATCTCTTGCTGGATTCGCCAGAGCGCCTGGTCATCTCGTCTCTCTCTCTCTCTGGATTGCACCTTGAGCCCAATCCCAATCCCAATCCCTTCTGCAGTCGTCCGTACAGTCAGAGAGATGGGATTGAAGACAGTAAGGTCTCGGAAGTGGTGGCGGGAGGTAATTTTCGCGCCCTTTCTTCGCTGTCTATATAATCTCTTCTTCTCCACTCATCCCGGCCATTACATCAACCAACGACTGTAATGCTGAGGGACCATAAGGTACGATTTCTCCCTTTCTTCAGCATTGAATGCTCTTCGACACCATGAAATCCTACATGCATGTCATCCCACCTTGTTTTGGCAGGGCCGAGGTCTTGCGTCATGCATGTCCGGTTTGATACGGTTCTGCCATGACTTCCATTACCATTGTTTGAGCTCAAAAACGATGTGGTAAAAAACTTTAATCGAATGTCACAGAGGTGGTGGTTTCTGGAATTTAGGGGTTTTACCATTTCTAATTTTTTACTTTTTATGAATACAAAAATCGGGGGTTTGTGGATTTTTATACCTCTCTGATTATTTACAAATGAATTTGGAGCATGGGATTAGATGGGTTTAAGTGGGATGGAATCACCAAAATGTAATGATTACATTGTGTCAATGATTGTCGTCTAATCCCATAGCTTGGAGGCCATCCCACTTCATGTTTGGGAAATGAATTGACTACTTATCTTACCACTATTGGTCGGTGCTCTGTGGGCCTCACCATGATATATGTGTTTCATCCATGCTTTCCACCCATTCTTCCATTGCATTTTATGGAATGCGTCCAAAAATGAGTTTGATCCAAATCTCAAGTGGACCACACAGTTGGCCCTAGGAGGTTTTTAATGGTGTAATTCAATCACTATTGTTTTCCCATGGTGTCCACTTGAGATTTATATTACCTCATTTTTGGGATTAAGCTCTAAAATTATATTTTAAAATGGATGGATGGCATGGATAAAACACATATATCATGGTAATCACGGTGGGTCCACATAACACCAACCATTGGCTACATGAAACCCGAGGTAAAATCTTAAAAACCCCTGAACGGCGCTGATTCCAAGATTGCTTCGACCCATACCTTGTGTGAGGCCGAGACAGTCGTTGGAAGGATGGACGGGATATTAAAACCCTCTCCCACCGAATCCCACGTAGGTCTTATATCATTTCCTAGATATTATATTATAAGATAAGGGAAAGAAAATGAGTCGAGGTTTCAATCCAGCGACTCTCTACCAAGATTTGGATATACCTCGTTACAGGGCTCTCAACCCTACGCAACCTCACAAAACCTACGGACGGAGTAGATTTCTGTCCACATCATGGTGGCTCCCATGAAAAAATTAAAAAAATTTAAAAAAAAAGAAAAAAGAGAGGTAAAAAAAAAAAAAAAAAAGCATATGGTAAACATCCACTGTTCTCCTCTTAGCCTAACCTCTTCAATCCAATGTCCGTATATCATGGGGCCCACTAGTTCCTGCTATTATCTCGACCAAAATCGTATAGACTCATTAAATCCAAACCACTCATCTATTATCACCACCATTCAGATGCTATCTCAACCACCCACTTATGGAAATCAAGGATGCAAACCATTCACAGAAGTTACCGATTCAAATCAATGATCCAAACCATTCACCAACATCATCTGTACGAATTTTGACTATTAAACCATTTACGTCCGTGGAGAGTCCCATCTCCTCTCGCCTTCTATGACTACACCGTCTTCATTCCTTCTTCCCATAAGCCGATATTCGGATGCGGTAGAAAACTGAAACCCATCAAAGCCATCCATCTTCTGGCTTGTTTAACCATGCACTTGATGGACAGCCTGCCCCACATCAGAGCCCATGTCCTAGCACCACTTACTAAAAACATCATGGTGGACCTCACCTGACTGTTCGTTACAGAAACATATTGCATGTGGATGGCTAATCATCTAACCAGATAACTCAATCACCATTCATCCAATCCAGATTCTCTAACCATCTATTCAAGGCATTCATCTAGATGATCACAGCCATCTATCTCTTAAACTTCCATTGGCAGCATTGAATCCGAGGGAACAGACTATTCAACCATAGTATTCATGTCTGAATCCAACAAGAATATGTAAGAACCTTCCAAGAGCCATCCATCCTCGAGTCTTGATGCTCAAGAAAAGGGAAGGAGCCTTTCGAATGCAACTTACGCCGAAAAATTCAGCAACACGTGGTAGCGTATATTATTTTCTTTTTTCACCGAACCCACAGGAAAATGACGTTAGAGCTCTGTTTTCTATGGCCCACAAGCTCCATATGGGTGATCTGACCCATTCAGAAGAAATTGGTGGGATAGCACAAAACAGACGATAGGTAAATTATTTGTGAGTGAAAACTGAGAGAAACGGAAAGTGGATTGCATGCGTCTGACCCGGGTTAATCCTTTAAACGTCTGACCAGATCTGTGTGGGGCCACCGTGATGTATCTATTTATTTATCCATGTTGTCCATCCATTTTCTAAGATCATGTTAAGGTAGCCTAATAATGACATTCTAGCAGACCACACAGGATATAACTCTTGCACTCAGGGCCTGTTTGTTTCTCTAGGATATACCTAAATCTCTTGTAAATAATTAATTATAACTTTTTCACTTGGTTTGAAAATGGGTGGGTAATTTCACCTCGACAACTGGTTCAAAAGTATTGGCTTAAATATATGGGCCCCACCTTAATGTATATGATATATCTTGGTTGTCCACGTTTCATCAGAACGTCCTGGGGCATGAGCGGAAAAAATGAGATAGATCCAACAATCATGGCTCACATGAAAAAAATAATGGTCTTAATTTGTCTACCGTTGAAAATTATTTCCTTCATTAGTCATATATTTTGATTTACTCATAGTCTAACTCATTCATAGGGTCACACAAACATGGATATAGGAAAAACACAAGTATAAGCTTGATTCACAACTTCTAAGGGCTCTAAGAAGTTTTTAACTATAGGTTTTTTACCCTTGTTGTTTTCCTTCGTATGGTCCATTGGAACTTTGAATCGGCGTAAATTTGAACTCATGTCCTAAATTTAGTGGACATAACGAATGGACGGTATGAATAAGTAGGGGTGCACATGGGTCAGTTTGATCCGATTCTAGGGTGAAACCGGATCTGAACCATTGTTAATGGTTTTAGGAAAATTAGAACCGGAACCAGAATCGGACCATTAGCACCCTAGAACTGAATCGGAACCAGACCGTTAAAACTGGTTTGGTTCTAGATTGGTTCTGTGATTCTGAGAGAGAGAACCAATGAGCGAGAGAACTAGTGAGCAAGAGAGAACTAGTGAGAAAGAGAACCAGGCAGCATGGCAGGACATAAGATTGCAGCATGGGGAGCGGCGCGTGAAGACTGAAGGGAGAATGAATAGTTTATGTTTTTTTTTTGGAATATAAGGTCCGATTTTAATTCGGATTCACGGTTTGAATTTATGGTTTGGTTCACCGTTTAAATCCACGATTCGGATCGACAGTTCGATTCGGTTCTACATGCCCCAAACCATAGCAATCGATTCTTTGATTTTCGAAACCGGAATAGAAACATGTGCACTTTAGAACCGGACCAAACGATATGGGTTTGGTCATTGGTTCGATTCCTAGATCTACCAGTTTGATGTGCACCCCCGTGAATAATCAACGTCATAGTGGGCCCTACATCCATTTTGCTTTAAAAAAAAAAAGAAAAAAAAGTCACAGCTGCATCAGGAAAGACCTAGTAATTACCTACTGCGGGAGATACCCAATAATCATGGAAGCGGATTGGCTAGTGTACCACACACCAGCTATATAGCTGTTGTAGGTACGTGTCGCACGAAGACGAGCATTGACGCTCCTCCATCTCCGAGTTGTACAAACGATTCAAAAGAGATCAAAGTTACATGGCCCTACGGTGATTTATTTATTATATCTACACTGTTCATCTATCTTTAGAGATCATTTTAGATTATTATACAAAAAATGAATCATATCTAAAGATTATATGGACCACACCACAAATAGCCATGGATATAATAATTTCACTGTTAAAAATTTTATAGGGCCCACCATAACATTGAGTTTCCATCCCATCTATTCATAAGATCACAAGGTCGTGAATGAAAAGGAAAAACAAATTTCACATGGATCCAATACTTCTGTGACCCCAAAAAGGGTTTCAATGTAACTATGTATTTTATCTCAAGCCTCAAGATACACTCGTCAAATGGATGGATGGTTTAGATATAACATGTAACACGGGAACAGACACGCGGAGCTTGCTGACGTCTTGAATAATCATTACCATAATTATAAGATAATTATAGCTGAGCGGGAAAATCAAACACTTCAACATGCATTTAATGCACATTTATTGCCCATTCAACACAATCCAAGCGTGATCCAGTTATTGGATATGCTGCATTGCGTCTTGTCTCAAACACTCCAACCCACTTGGTGCACGGTAGCTTTGGCTCTGCTGCATTGCGTCTTACCCGCTCAGTAATCCGTCCGGGCAGTCTCTGTGAGGCCCACCGTTATGTAAGTATTTTATCCACGCTGTTTATGGCTTTTCTAAAATCATTTTAAGATACGGTCCTAAAAATGAGGTAGGTCCACAGCTCTAGTGGACCACACCAAAAGAAGCTGCAGTGATGATGACACCCACCGCTGAAACCTTTCTAAGGGACATTTTTATATATATATTTTTAACCATCCCACCTATTTATAAGTCATGTAGACGTAGATGAACGGAAAAAA
The DNA here is from genome assembly GCF_029962835.1 of Magnolia sinica. NCBI lineage: Eukaryota > Viridiplantae > Streptophyta > Magnoliopsida > Magnoliales > Magnoliaceae > Magnolia > Magnolia sinica. The sequence goes on from NC_080579.1 coordinate 6,893,740, forward strand.
CAAATATAAGCTTGATCCGAAACTTCTCCAGCTCCCAAAGTTTTTAATGGTGTTCGTTCAATCCCAATTTTTTAGTCCACTTAAACCTTGGACCTGCCTATTTTTTGTATCATATATTAAAATGATCTGATAAGAACGATGAACGGCGTGGATAAAACACTTACATCAGGGTGGGCCCCACAGATCCCTGCCGGACGGATTAGGGTAGGACGCGATCCGCGTCCGTTTGATGGATAGAAGGCAACTCCTTTTCCTACATATTTTAATGTCTGTATTAAATTGGACTGCACGAGGATGCCGTCGTCAGGCTTTGTTGATAGCAACGGTGCTTGCTTTAATACTCTGGCAGAGTATAATAGACCATACGCAGGCACTAAGAATAGTGTTCGTTGCATACAAGTAAAACAAATTAAACTGTCCAATTCATATTCCCAGTTTAAATATATCCTTTGTTAAATATTACGATTATTTGATCATCTTTGTATGGATTTGTAGACATTTATTTGGACGGTTAAAAATGAAAATTATCCAAAGTGTCCACCAATCAGACGTCAGAATTGTCCAATCAATTTGATCTTGGGAATGTTTCGGTTGGTGTAATTTGAGTTAATATATGTGACATGGACGCTTTCGAGTGCCTGTGTATGAGGCCTCCTACTTTGTCCGTAAATGGGATTTGGTGGGAGTTTGGGTTTAAATGAGATTTGGTGAGAGTTGGTTTTAACATCCCAATGGATCATCCCAACCCGGGGTGGGGTAAGGATTTCTACAATCGTACTTTGGGTTCCGTATGGTTAGTAGTAAGTTCTATGTGTAGCTCACTATGATGCATGTGTTTTATTCATGCCGCTCATCTATTTAATGAGGTCGATATAAATCTAAAGGGAGACCACACAATGGGAAAACAGTAGTGATTGAATTACACCATTAAAAATCTCTTAGGGCCAACTGTGCAGTTCTCTTAAGATTTGGATCAAACTCATTTTTGGGCTCAAACCATTAAAGGCCTATTTGGCCAGAGCGATCCCACGGTATTAGGAGGGATGGGATCGCGATATATCCCGGGGCATGCATGACGAGCCAAACAGACCCGGTGAACTTGAATCGGGGTATAAGCAATCCCATGGATGTAAAAACAATCCACAGACATCACCATCGTTATCTTAAAATTGATCCCATCCCTTAGTTGGACGGATTGGAAGATAAAATCCTGGAATATGCTGGGCGTGCCAAACAGCCCCAGTGAACTTGTACCGGGATATAGCAATCCCATGAATATTAAACCAATCCACTGACACCACCATCATTACCTTAAAATCCATCCCATCCCTCCTAATCCCATTAGATTGGCCCGGCCAAACAGGCCGTAAAATGACATGGAAGAATGGGCAACCGGCATGGATGAAACACATACATCATGGTGAGGCCCACGGAGCATCGACCGGCAGTGGCAAGACGAGCAGCCAATCCGTTTCCCAAGCTTAAAGTGTGAGGGCCTCTAAGCCATAGGATTAGAGGATAATCCTGACACAGTATAATCATTATGCTACGGTGATTCCATCCCACTTAAACCCATCTAATCCCATGCTCACAACACCTCCAGGTTGGCCCGTTTGGCCGGTCGGATTGGAAGGGATTGGATGATATGGGAAGGGATTGGAAGTTAAACCCTAGGATTGGCCTGGCGTGCCAAACAGAGTCGGTGATCTGATCCCAATCCCATCTTAAGACAATCCACTGACAATATCATCATTACCTTTAAATCCTATTCAATCCATCCTAATCCGTTAAAATTTACCTCGCACGTGTTTGGTTCAAGGGATTGGAAGGGGCGGGAAGGTTTAATCTTGGTTTGACCGGGCGTGGCTGGACATAGCAATCCCATGGATCTCAAGACAATCCACTGGCAATACCATTCATACCATTCAATAACTTCCCAGTCCACAATTATTACTCTGTAATCGAGGAGATATTTGATATACTCTCGCGGAATTTGATTCTCCATGCTCACGCGCACACATATATACACATGTCATATGTGAATACCTCAAATTAAACCGTTCAAATAGTGGGACCCCCTACAGTGGGGTATAGCCACAAAAAATAAAGAGCGATTAGACAGTTCTGACCATGGTTGATGGAGATTATTTTCTTGAATTTGGACGGCTATTTCCGTTTTGACCTTAGATGTGCCCATTACGAGCGCTGTGGAATTTGGATCATGGCCCATCCAAAGTGGGACCTCTGGATAGGAGGTCTTCACCATGGATCACTGATGGCTGTCCCTTAATCATCGGCTTTGATCATTCGATTCTGACGGTTTTGGAGCCATGAGAAACCGATGGTGAAGTCCGACCGTCCATTGATCCACCATGACTATGGTATGCAGCCACGGCTTCGGTGGATCCGTGACTGTGGGCCCACCATGATTTAGTGCCTTACATACACGCCATCTATCCGTTTTGACAGCTATTTTTGGATATGATCCAAGAAATAAAGCAGATCTAAATCTTAGGTGGACCACACCACATGAACAGTGGTGATTGAATACCTACCATTAAAAACTTATTGTATACCACCATTAAAAGCTTGGATGGACCAAACTGTTGATAAGGTCCCAAGGACCTGAATGAAGGGACCACACAAATATCCGTTTCACCCAAAAAAATTTCTTGCCGACAAGATGTTTTTAATGGTCAATAACCACTGTTTCCCGTGGTGTGGTTTACTTGAGATTTGGATTTTCTTCATTTTTGGAATCATGCCTTAAAATGAGATGTAAAAATGGATGGACAGTGTGGATTTAAAGTATATATATCAAGATGGGCCCCACAGTCAGGGATCCACTAATGCAACATATCAATGGACAGCCGATGGTATGATTCTGTGCTTCTTTGGCCCCACCAAACAAGTGGATCAACCTGATTTTCTCAGCACGTGACTGTCATTGTCTAGCTGGCAGTTTCCACGTGTAGGACACGTGTTGGTGTTATGATCGAAGATGTAACCACATCGTGTTTATCGATTTCTTCTAGAAAAGTTGTTGTGTTTTGGAAAAATAAAAATAAAAATAAATAAAATTTAAAATATTTTATTTTTATAAAGTATATTAATACTCGTATGTATTAATTGTAAAACGATAAGTTTTTACCAAATATCTATTTTTCTGCCTGCTTGTGTTTCTCTTAAGAAATCCTTCCAAGTTTTATATGTTCGAGACATTAAAAAGACAATGATATTTTCTTGATCAAGCCATATCCTGGTAGCCTCATCTTTACCACCTTTGACTCTCACTTATTCTCCTGGAGGGTGGTAGATCCTTTGGGTAAATTTTAGATATGAGTTCTTTGTATCTTAAAAGCAATTTGCCATATTCATTTTTTTACTTTTGTTGGAATTAAAAAAAAAAAAAAAGATTAAATATATATTGAGGTATTAACGGTTGGGATCTCCTCCTCATGTGGAGATGGGACCTACAAATGTGGCTTAAGTATTTTGATATTTTGGCCAGCAGATTAAAATGAGAGAAAAAATAATTTTTTGTTTAGAGAAAATTCTAGTAATACAAAGTCGGTTTTTTTTTTTTTTTTTCTTCTTATTCTCTAATAAGTGGATACAAAGAAGAGAAGGAAAATTTTGTAAAAGAAGAAAATTAAGAGCTTTCTACCATTAAAATCTCCACCTTATGGTTCATGAGGGTCCATCAACAATGTGAGTTTCTTTCATTGTCTTGTTCAATGATTGTATTGGAATTTTTTTTCTTTACAATCCTTGATGAGAAATTCATTTCTTTACTATTGTTTATAATTCACCTTTGGGTGATATAATTTGGATATCTAAGAGATGGTTTTTAATGATTGTACATTCATTGCTTCTACTATAATGGATTTATCCTGGAGTAGGGTCATGTGGTCTTTTCCTTTGCCTTTGAAGGTTTTCAACATAAAAAATCTCTGTATCTCTTAAAATTTACATGTTTAATAATTTGCTTGTTTGTACTAGAAGTGATTTTCATCCCTTAAATCTTTTATATTATTAATCCTAATGATTTGCATATAAAAGGGAAATGTATGTGATGTCCCAACATTAACTATTCAAATAAGGACAAACCCATAAATTTGTTGTTTTTCTATATATATATATATATATATATATATTTCTTCTATCTATTGTATACTATATCATAAATCAAGAATTTGTAAGATTAGATTATTTCTACCATCAACTTTTCTTGATGTCACATTAAAAGATGTTTATTTTCCCTTTATGATATCTCTAAAGTTATCCCATATCTTAAATGGTGACTAACCTTTTTTTTTTTTATTTTTTATAACACATGCACACACACCACTACACACTCACGCTGTAATGGGATTTCACCACTTATGGCTACTCGAACCCTCAACCAGGTGTTGAGACTCCTGAGAATCTACCACCTGAGTAAGAGCAAGGACCCTCAAATGGTGACTAACCTTTTCCACTTGAGTTGAAAGATGACAAACCAAAAGCAGTTGGTGTGGAGTGAAAAAAAAGGGAGATAATTTTCTATGCAAGTGTCATATCTTTAATATCTTCTCTAATTTCATTTGCAATTCATTTTAGAAAATATCATTTGTCAAGGAACTGCAAACAAAGTTAGACTAAATTAATTACATGATTGAAGAAGTTGGTGCTCAGAATTTTTTATTAATAACTATGCCATGTCAAGTTCAAGAATGATTCACCAATTTTCTCATTAGTAAGTAAACAATAAAACTTAGTGAATAAGTTAAAGATTGATGGTATAAATGTTCCAAAATATTTTCTGATTAGTATGGTAATTGAAAAGTCATCATAATCATAATCATGATTTGATTATAAAAAGAAAGTGAAATGTGATCACCCTCAAAAGTCTATAAACTGGGACAAGAGAAAAGATGCTTTTAAATATCATTTCAAAGCACGTGCCAAAATTTCATAATTATAAATCCTTCCCTCCAAAGAAAGATGTGAAACAGGTCACATCCAGTTCAAGTGATGCCATTTTCTTGCTTGTACCCACTCAATGGATGGTTTAAGTTCACATGCATGTGTGCCATTTTGATATGCAGAGTGCAAACAAGCTCTCTTACATGCATGCGGCTCACTAAACCTCCTATGAGTTAAGGTCTAACCAGTAGATAACTTCCAACCTTTTATGCATATGCAAAATCCAACCTGTCCGATAAGTTAGCCCTATTATGAGGATCACCTTTTGAAGAACTTAGCAACCTACTTGAGTGGACCACACTTTTGTTTCTCTATTTATTAATGGATGAAAATTATTTTATATGATGTGACCCACTTGATGAGTAGATAGGATTGACCTTTTCACTAAGTGATTCTCATGGCGGGGCCAACCTGTTGGAAGGGCTGGATGTCACATGCATTTAATAAGTTGGAAGTTATTATCTAGGTGGACCATAACTTGGGGTCCAACTGGCTGGACATCAGACCTCCCACACGCGCACACACACATACACGACCTGGATCAGAACCCCAATTTACTCCATGATGGATGACCGAACCCCAATTAGACTTTATTTGTTACCATGTCAAAAAATGATAGACTCAAATCCAACTTGATTTCAAAATGAATCTTTGAAAATTGGACCTAGACCCATTAAAATTGGGTTAGATGCAATGAGTACCTCTTGTTCTGGGTGGCTGAAGTTTTGTAGGTTTCTATTAGCTCGAATTCAAAATAGGCTTATCTATAGTGTTATGATACAAGCTTGCTACTGATCAAGAGGAAAAAAAAATCATACCAAATTCTATCCATAGGATCAATGGTTTTTAGCCATGGGCATTGGGATTGATAGTGGGGAACTAAATTGCAAGATCATTAGATCTTGGCTGTCAAATCTTGAAGTAGCAATGGTATCAGACCTGATATGTGATTAAGGACTAAGATTGTAGTAATTAAGTGGATGTTGAGTATTAAAACCTAAATGTGGGTCTCACAACCTCATTTTTAAATTTCTTATTTTTTTGAAAGAAATAGTGATATGTTACTTTGAGGTTTTAAAAGTTCATATATGGTGTAGATATAATTTATTTATTTATTTTTTTTAACTTCAACAAGAAAACTCGCTTTTAAAAAATTATTTTATTCCAGAGAAGACCAAGTTGAAAAGAAAAAAGATTGAAAGAAAGGACACTGGTAGGTAGAGACCAATTCATATATGGATTACTTGGAAAAGGGAGGATCAATGACCAAGAATAAGGTTATCAATGGACCAGGCGCTCATCGGGCTTTTGGGCTTGGCCCACTTTTGGCCAATCTTGAGCTGAAATATTAAACTTGATGTGCAAATCTGGCCTAACATTTAAGCCCATTTATTAATTAGGCTGGTCTTATGCTTACATCGAAGAGCTTGCTTGCCCAGCTTGAACCTAGTCTCACTCGACGTTGTTTAAAGTTTCAAGGACATTTTTGTGAATATCATGCATAATAGGGCATGATAATCGAACAACTTAGATCTTGCACAAGACAGTGTGGTTGGGCTTGGGGACTGGGGTAAGGCCATGCATAATCATCGTGAGTGTGGTTTGGGTCTGTTTGTTTCGGGCTGTTGAGGACTTGGATTGGACATGGGCCTTGCGGGCTGAGCTTACTTTGAACCAGGTCTGTTGACTGCCCTGGCCACAGTATTAATTCACTTTTTGGTTACCTATGTACATTGCCACACACACACATGCATGCACGCATGTATAGACACACACACACGCTCCCTATATCTATCAATCCATGTAATACACCCATATTATGACCACATTAGTCTTATTTATATAAAATATATGCACATATATGTGCATGTATTTAACTTTTATTTTTTTAGTCTACTTAAGACTTCGATGTTGGACCATCTACCATGAGAAGGTTATCTCTTTCCAAACTTTGGATTAGACTCTTGTGATAGTTTAAACCACCATTTTAGATTGTGATAATTCATCATCCACACAAGTGCCATTTCTATAAGAATACCTAAACCACCCAAATTCAAGATGGAGCATATATATTTCTAAAATCACATCCAAATTGATGACCTTGGTTTCGAAGTATAGAGGTTTGTCTATCCACATGTATATACAAATGCATGCTTGTATGAATCACCCATGGTTTTAAGACTCATTCGAGTTGGGTGCAACTTGGATGAGGCAACTTGGACTCATGGGACCTAACATGGTTTGACACTAGTAATCTGACTAGGGTGAGAAGGGTCGATTCCGCATAAACTTGAGCAAGTCTCGACTTGCCTCATGGCCAAGCCATCAACTAGTATGCTCTATTGTGAAGATGTGGAATAGACTAGGAGGGCATTAGAAGGGATGCAATAGAAGATGAAAAGGAGATTTATGGAGTTGCCACTAGTTAAAATTTTGAAATCTACTGGAAGTTAAGACTCGAACTATAACAGGTTAGTGTTAGTGTTATGTGCCCCGCAGAGCCGTTGTGTCAATCTTAGTTGTTGATTTGATGTGCAGGCCATAGGTCTTATGTGGATATGTCATTAATTCGATGCCGGTGTATTTTAAACCGTACGTGTATACGGGTTGATTCCTCTAGTTGGCATGTTTGGTTTGTGGAATTGAACGGTATTGAATTGTATTAGATGGGATTAACATCATTATTAAACATTGATTGCATCTTTGGAAATTCCATGGTATTGTAGCCATCCAATCACATGTTTGGGATACAAATTTTGCTATCAGAAAACACCGGATTAAGCAAAATCATGTTTGGTAGACCATGGAATTGTAATCAACGGACCAAATTCAAAACAGATGTGGTCCACTTCTACACGTATATAACCAGAATGTCATGTGTAAACAATGTATGTGGATGGACGACATGGATAAACCCATGCATCAATGTGGGGCCTACATGTGTAGTGAATTTCAAAATCTATGGAAATCCTACATGAGACCAAATGCAATTCCATGAGACTAAATGAAATTCCATCCCACCTAATCCTAACCTCTCCAAATGCTGGATGGAATTGCAGGGGACCAAATGCAATTCTATCCCACCTAATCCCATCTAATACTCTGCGCCAAACGCGCCCTTAAAACTTAAGATTGGACATAAATGGCAATAGTTAAGAGGGATTTATGCTCCATAAATCTTAACACCTCGTTATTCTATGATCACCAAATAGGTTGTAGGATAAACTCGTGGATGCAATAATTTTATGTGGTCATCTTATGTGAGAGAACCAATTAACCAATAATAAATTTGGATGAAAGGTTTCCATCATTTGGTTTGGCAATGAGTTAATGTACTTGTACCCTACCTTATGTAGGAGTGTGAGTGTGCAGTGGGAATAGGTTCTTAGTATTAGACCTATTGGACAATTGCACTGGATAATCAATTCAAGTCTCTAAGTCAAGAAGCCCATCGTGCTTGAACTATGATCTATTTATGTGTATACTAGCTTTGACTAATCTTTAAACCTGGGAACGAATTGAGAGTTCGCGATCCTAATGTAAATATAATAAATCAAAACATCCATTAAATGATTTTTCGCTGGTAGACATGCTCTAAAGATTTCAAATAGTTTTGTAAATGTTTTTAGCCATCATTCTTTTATTGTAATTGGTAAAATATTCTTGTCATAGTTGCTGGTAATTTCAATGGCTAAGATTTTATGGCCCATCACTTGATTGGCATGGGATTTGGATTGATGATGGATACCCATGTTCAGTGAAGGAATGAAGTTAATTTAGGCATTTGATTAGGCAATATTCATAAAATTTAGATCTAATAGAGTATACAAAAGTTCACAGGGTGGTAGAATGTGGGAACCCGGTCTTTTGCAACATCGCTCGTGTGCACATGTGTCCCAACTCGCACCATTGATAAACATACACTGCACCCTAGTGTACCTAAAAAACTCACCTAAGTGATTTGTTCTGAATAACCTTGAGACCTCTATCATATGGACCACATCGTCGTTGTGATCGCAACGACAAAAACCGTATGTCAATCCGACACTCCGTTAGTGAGATATGACCCATAGAACGTAAGATCCAAATTATGTATCCAGTAATACAAGCAACTTTTATGATGCTAGGCCCATTGGACTTGAGCCCATGTGGGCATAAAACTCACTTTTAGAACATGAAAATTACCATAAAATAGGACAATTGCTACATGACAAAAATATGAGCTAGCACATATAAGACAAGCACTATAAGACAAAATTGGATTTTATACCAAAACCCATCATTAGCTTTCTCTCCATGCCTTAGAAACTAATCATGGCTCATGTCCACCTCATCCTATACATGCATCCAATGCATGTCTTTATTTGTGCCATATCACTTCAAATAACCAATTGCAACACTCCACTTCAGCATCCACCATGCATCACCTACAACCCGTAACCTTTATCCAACCATTAGCCAATGCATGTCTAGATTTCTTCCACCTTGACTAGTGCATGCTTAGCACCATCCACTACCCATACCATACATCACATTCCACTATTCTTTTAACACTAATAAGATCTCATAAACTTGTTACATCATCTTGCCACCTCAACCCCCAATTCCCTATATAAGAGTAGGAGCTCTCTTACACTTATTCTTTTCCTATACTTAGAAAATTCTAAGATTCTAAGAGAAAGTGAGAGAGAGAGAGGGGTCAAGGTGTGACCCACCATTAATAAAAGAGGGAGTGGACCACACATCATCATCCAACCATCCATCCATTGAGGTGAGTCTACATCCCTCCTTCCATCCTCATCCTTCTCTTTCTTCCTCTTTTTATTTTCTTAATATGTGTGGGCTCCACTGATATGAGGTTTTTGTATGCATGTATTTATGAGTATGGTGGTTAGCAAAGTGGCCCATGTCAGTAAGGTCCACCATGATGAACATCATATCCACACCCTTCACATGTAATCCTGTTTTTGTATCTGGACAGCAAGTTCTAAAAATAATATAAAATCGATCATGGTAAGATCAGAGTTGATAAAAATAAAATGAACCATAATATGAGCTAACTTTGGGCCGAATTTCATAGCCATCAATAGTCCAATCATTCGTAGCATCAAGTTTACTTGGTTACTATCCAGCAGGATATGCGGGATTCCGATTTGTCTAAAACGGACCCATTTCTAATTCCTTTAATAAATGTATTAAAAATATATATTCCATTGGATTCGTAGAAAATCAAACTAGCTTTCCAACGGTATATAATAAGCCTCAATCGGAGTTCGGACGGCTGAGATCTTGGCCTTATACGAAAATGTATTTGGTAGCTTGTTATGACCATTTTTGTGTGGGTCATATCTATGATTCCAAAGGTCAGATGTATTTGATATTTGTTCTTAACATCCTTGAGATAGCTGATAATCATATGCATGGTCCCTATAGTCATATTCTTTCATGATAAAATTTAGAAAATTCTGAACCGATAGGATACATTCGTAAGGATGAACCTTAAATTGTTTGTATTATCCAGATGGATCCAAGGCTCTGTATGGTTGAAAACCTATAAATGGCATGAATGATGTATTCCCAAACCATCCATTAGCTTAGATTTTACAACATAGAATCCGATCATAGATATTTGATCAAGACATTTCATGTGCTACTTGTATGTTGTATGTATCTTGAACACAACATTCATCCTCTTATTATGGATCCACTTGGTAATGAGACTACTTTTTATTTATGTACTTTATTAATTCATTTAATCTGGACAATCATGTGTATTGATGTGTGTGTCTTATTTATGCTTTGCTAGTGTGTGAGCCCCACTTGCCATTCTATCTATTTCCTTTCTTTTACACTTTTTGTTTGCTGGAATATTTAGAAGTACCTAACTGCATTGCATGTAGGCCTCTTTAACACCTTGTAGTGGGCCCCACACTCTGTAGTTAAGGGTCCCACTTTGGGGGATGTTTAATCCTTATATAATTGAGCTGGGATATCCCACCTTTTTGTCAAGAATGATCCTTAAGTGTTTGAAAATTGGGCCCTAAGTTGTGACAGACCCCATTGCTGAAAATTGTCTGATTATTTGTGTTTTGTACCAACTTTGGACCTCTGTAGTGGATCATACGCTAGAGATATGAGTATGTCACCACTTGGAACCTTTAACCTATACCGGTAAATAGATAAATAATATTTTACTTGGGCTAAATCAGACTCCACATGATTAGAAAGTGGATCTCAAAATATGGCCAGGCATGTTTGTACAGAAAATTGAAGTACCTATGTTTGGCCCTATACCCAATATTATGGTAGAGGGTCCTTGCTCTTAATCCGGTGGTAGACTCTTAGGAGTTTCAACACCTGGTTGAGGGTTCGAGTACCCATAGGTGGTGAAATCCCACTAAGGCGTGAGTGTCTGGTAGCGTGTGTGCATGTGTACAAAAAAAAAAAAGAAAAAGAAAAAAAAGAAAATTAAAGTACCTATGTTTGGCCTTATACCCAATATTATGTGTACACAACCAGTTGGTCCTAGCTTATACTTTTTAAAGTACATATATAGTACTACCAAAGGCACCAGACGACACACTGAAAGGTGGTCCCTTATGATCATGGGACATACTCAAAATCGGGCCAAAACTAATTATGCAATATGTTTCCTCCACATTGCCTCCAACTACCCATGTTTGGGACATCACCGTAAATTGTAAACACCCAACCAATGAGGCTTTCCTTGTATCCTTTAAAGCCCATACATAGAGCCACTAGATGGATCCCTCCTTTCACCATATGTGGGTCCCATATGATCATAAATATGAATTGAAGATGGCCAGAAATCAACATTTGCGCAAAAATCTGTTTGATGCAAAATATATGTGGGGCCACGTCAGTGGGGTCCACCACCTTCCCAAACTATTTAATATAGCATCTAAACTCTAAAAAATAACTCTCAGATATTGTTGGGCTTAAAAACCTTAAGTGGGCCATCTAGTATAGGCTATTTTGTATGTCTCTTACCTTTCATGTAATGAGGTCAACCTGACATGTTTTGAACATGGGTGTTGTATAACTTGTAAAATATTTAATGGACAGATCTTGATGTCCAAATGTTCTCTTAAGATATAAGTGGCCTTGGGCCCATCTAAATGATGGAACCCTAAGGCCCAAGCGGGCCCAACACTATGAGAAATCGTTGGGGAATGAGAAACCCACAATGGTAACCTTCCTTGAGCCTGTTGGGCAGGCCCATTGCCTACTGGGCAACGTGCCTTTCATACTACCTCTAGTCAAGTGGACCACGCTTAGAGAGACCTATTTTACAATGCATAAACTAAATAATTGGGCTTTTTCTTGATTTGTTGTTTATGTGGCTAGTGGGCCTAATATGATATATGATATGAAAGATGTTAACATGTTATCCTTTATGTTTGAAATTGTGCATTGTTTCTAGTTGGTGGAATGTGTGGGGCCCACTTAGTTGTGGAATTAGATCCACACCATTGAAAACGTTGTGGTTGGACATTTATGCCCTTGGGTTGGCTTATTGGTTTATGACGCAGGGGAGGACGTGAGGTCGAGCACCGTCTTCCTCAAGGGGATAACTATTCCGAATCCACGGAACTTCTCTGGACTCCTCACAGAGACTTCTCGAATCCACGAGGAAAGAAAGCAGAAAATAGAAATAAATTCTAATAAATTCGAAATTGATTGATGAATAATTGATAATTCCCTAATGTGTCTCCTTACACCATTAATATAGGAAAAAAAATAAACTAAAATTCGTAATTACCAAAACTAGCAAAATTCTAACTCTAATAAAAATCCTAATTCTAATAAAACTCTTCTAAGGCCTAATTTCTAAAAATAAAAATTGTAAATAAACTTTCTCTAGAAGAGTCCTAGTACAACTAAAAGTTATTTCTAAAAGGAAAGAAAATCTAAAGCTCTAAAAATATTTAAAAAATCGGAATTACTAAAAATAGTAAAATTTTCCTAAAAATTCGTTTTTGAGCTGAAAGCGCGCCTTTTTTGACGAAACGGACAGATGCGACCCACTATGTGGGTCGGTTCACCTCAGATGGCCCATTTCAGTAAAGATTGATAGGTTGTGCGCCCCGTAATGATACCCGGATCAAAAGTTATAGTCAATTCAC